>NC_070631.1:18615914-19886830 GCF_947347685.1 Pleuronectes platessa | reverse complement strand
GATATAAACTTGATTAATACAATAGATTAATACAATAGTCTAAATAACACACTGAAATGAACAGCACTTTCTAAATGATCCAAACCTGAATATGGTCATACTCAGAATAATCAATAATCAAAGTAAGACGTGTACCTTAGTTGCATTATGTAGATATATTTACGTCTGAAATGTATTCTAACATGCTATTGGAGTTTTCACAGCATGTTGGGACATTGACATTACGACAGTTTGCTACCGCTTGACGACAGACGTCCTGAATTCAAGTGTAAACAAGTAGCAGGATGTAATGTTGATATGAGTCAGAATTAGACAATAATCTGTAACATAACATGTGCACTGGAATAAGAATGGAGTCAAGCCCATAATCAAAATCATGTTTTACTCTGAATGAGATCAATAGTCAGAATTTAGTCAATGAAGTTAAATTAAAGGTATCCTGTACCAGTTTTCTAATAAAGGGACATTTTTACGTTCAGGGTTTTACACCAAAACACAAAATAACTGACTGAAAACATCAAGATTAAACTTTCTTTAATATTTAAAACCTGTGTTGTTTATATCCATATTTTACAGCTACAAAGTGGTCTGAATTTAGTGGAAACTAAACTGGTAGAAGCCATGTGCAGTGACTCATTTGGTCGGCTGATTGCACTGCATGGGAGTTCAAAACCCAGGGAGCACGAGGCCATTTCACAGAACCAAGAGCACCTTCAAGATTATAATGGCTCCTAACACACTGCCAGAAAACCACAAGAGTGATTCCAGCAGCAGGATAAAGGCATGACTTTAATCAACAGATCCCCAAGAACCACTTCTGGACCTTTAAGAGGATTACATTTCGCTCTTTCAGAGAAAATAATATACACAGTGTGATGATTGAAGCTATTATTCGGACAACAGGTGGCTGAAAATCCCATTTCTGTATTTAATTGTATTCACCATTTATTTTGTCCTTCCCTGTACGGCCACATGCAGGGTCACACAGAACCAGCCGTTCGTTTTTTTATTAAATCAGTTTGAAGTAAAAGCCAAGATTCAGTTTGAGAATGTAGAACAATTGCCCTGTGATTGTCTGATGAGTGACGGCTCCGCAATGTGCCGACTTGAAATCACGACTCATCTTCTAACTTGGAGCGATTCAAATCAAAGTGACCCCACCAGTGATCCCACTCTGTTGAGTGGGCGCACCCAACCCACAGCAGGGTGTTAATGTGGCTGTGCAGTTAAAGTGTGAATGTGGGCTTGTGGTTTTGGTTTGCAGAGGCCTGATGTGGTCTGCTTCTGTGAGATGCAGTTGAAAGCTCAGAATAGCCAACAAACGTTTGTGCTTCGCTTATTTTGTTAAATTTAGTAAACTAGTTAAAAATGACTCTACACGCTTCAAACTTATCAGATTATGTAACGGTAAGTTGTGTTTTCTTCTTTTCAAGGCAGAAAACCCTCCTAAGCAGCACTGAGGCGACCAGGAGACACTAAAACTCTGCAGTGGAAGCAAAAACGAAATATATTTGTGTGGGTTGCAGCTCCTTAAGTGTAGGTTACAGTTGAGCAAGGTTACATTGAAGGTTTCACAGACAGCTGGGTGGAATCCACCCACATCTGATCAGATATCTGAAATGAAAAAATAAACAACATACCGACTTGGGGAACCTCCAGATTGTGTAACGCAAAGAACAGTGACAACCATGTTAGGTTTACACAAAAATACCTTTACAGACTTTAAGATGGAAGCAGAGACCAAAGTCATATTTCTGAGCTGCTTCATAACTTTTCTTCCTTTAACCTAACTCAGGCAGACTCCCCCTCCTCCCCTCTACTCAACCACCCGCCAACTCTCTCCACTCGGACCATTAATTCTCCCAGCATGCTCTGGGCTTGTGTGCAGTGGAAGGGTGGCAAAGAGAGCGTAGAGGGAGAGAAGGAGAGAGACAGAGAGTGTGCTGTGTGTGTGTGTGTGTGTTTGTGCGTGTGTGTGTGTATGTGTGTGTGTTTGTGTGTGTGTGTGTGTATGTGTCTGTGCTCACAAGTAGGAAAGGATTGTGAGATCAGGCTAAAGGGTTGTACAGGGTGGTGTGCGTGTGTGTGTTTGTGTGTGTGTGTGTGTGTGTGTGTGTGTGTGTGTGTGTGTGTGTGTGTGTGTGTGTGTGTGTGTGTGTGTGTGTGTGTGTGTGTGTGTGTGTGTTTGTGTGTGTGTGTTTGTGCGTGTGTGTCCTTTTAAAAAATTAAAAACCTGGATGGCTTGCCACATGTGTGCACAGCAGGCCAGACAGGCGGAAAATCCTGCTGGGCATCAACAACAACCCTGTGAAGCCTGCAGGCAAAGAAAATAATGAGGATGCACAGTTGAACAGATAGATGTAGAGACTGATGACTGAGCATCACAGTACACAACCGTTACATTTATCAATATATCTGCGAGCAGCTGTTCTTTTTTTTTTGAAAAGAGAAAAATAAAACACATACTGGCCACTTAGGTATTCTCGCTGCGATATCAGGGATAAGACGCACTTTCTCAGATTTGATATAACACCACGGTGTTGATTGTTTTCTACAGGAACATTGAAAAGTAATAAGTCGCAACATTTTAGACAAATACTTTTTCCTTCATCTCAACAAACAGCTCACATATTTTGATCGACAAAATCTGATCAGGTTGAGAAATGTGAAGTGTATTATTAAGGGAGTCACATAGCTGCAGTGGTTTCAGCAAGTGCACAACCCAGACTTTGCAACAGGAGACCAGTTTCTGCTTCCTGGTTAACAGTACCACCCATAGGTTTACGGCTAGGATTGAAAAGATCAGTGTTTACTCCAGGGTTAGGGTGTTTCCCCACACCTAAACAGTCATTTGGTTATTGACATTCTTTCAGTTCAGGCTTTGGTTCTGCACCTAAGCCATAAAATGGTCAGAAAAATACATTATAACAAGTTGGCCCCACCTGGCCCCCCTTGGCAGCACCACTGCATTGAGGCACATTTCTCTGCACCAATCAACAAGTGATACTGGTCCTCTTTTCTTTTCTCATTAAACACACTCAGAGCTGATCATTAATTGTAGAGTGAATAAAAGTAACAGAAAATAATCTCTTCAAGTACTGGCCTGGTCCTATAATGACCTCTGATTAGTGTTGGTGTCTATTGTGTGCAATGTGAGGGCAGGCCAGTGAGGGGGTGGGGAAGGAGAACAATTTGGCGGGGTACCCTGAGGTAAAAATCTGTATTGTTGAGTTAAGTCATTTGAGTAACTTTGTAATTTTAGTCACCACGATTTGGTGCAGGCCGAAAGTTGGCTTTTGCCACAGTTGATGCCAAACCCATGTTAAGTCACAGACATGTCATTTAGGCACAGTGCGTACACGCCCCCACTGTCCTGAGAAGAGTTTGAATCAGGGAGTAAATGTAAACAGTTGTGTGGGTGGACACTTTGCTGTGTAGGGCACAGACAGATGAGATTCTTCTCATTCCTGGCAAATAACTGCCAAGAATGACACAGTTCACAAATTGATCTGTTGTAACCATTAGAGACTCAGATCTCTCACCCGCTGCTGGTTTGAGATCAAATTATTCTGCAGCCTGGCAATACATATTATTACACACGTAGCAAATTGCTGATTCCTTCGGTCACTGATGAATTCTTGTAATTGTTATTACCTAGGGTTTAAACGATTGAATTGCTTGTACATAATTGTAAAAATGTTACACTGGCTGCGTAAGCAAAATCAGTCATTGAGACAAAACACTTAAATCGCTGCATGAGCTAACTTGCATGAGGTTAACAGCAAGCTGGCACACTGTCTCGATTATTCCTCTGTTCTTGAGTGTTTCATGGGACAATGTTAAAAAACTGAAGGATCTGATTGTCTCTATGAATCAGAAAATAAAGCAGAGAAACACACATAGAAAGTTTTGGATTTTGCTGTGAAGTTTTTATATCTCACTTCCTGTGCACAGAGCTGGTTTCCTGCTAGTATGAGAGACACAGCACCAGAAGTGAATGCATGAGAGAAGATGCTTCTGGTCTTGGATGTTCCTCTTTTGCAGCCGCATTTTATAAATTCTGATCAAATGTTGCTGTAAAACTGACTTGATAGCGAGACAGAATCTAATTCTAATGAGTGCATGAAGAGACATGAAAGGGTTGTCCACCCACAGCCTGGAGCGGGATTCAGAATTCAATGGGCTTCTTCGGAACTTTCCACCCAGCAGGACAGAGAATCACAACACTGAATAACCACAGAAGCTTTGAAGCTCAAACTCAGATTCCATATTCTCTCTCAACCTCTGTCTTAGTCTCTCACCCTCACAGACACAGACACACACACACACACTGAAACACTGAATGATGAGAGAGCTGTCGGTGGATCATTGATCTTGGACAATACTTAAATCATTCCCGTTTTTATAGATCACTTAAACCTCAGCCACTGTTCAAGGTATACATTAACATTAATTTGTCCAATTAGAGAGAGTACGATAACTACAAAAGGGTTATCGGAAAAAAAGCGAAATTAAATGAACTCCCTTAGTCATTGTCTGTGAAATATATTAGTCCCTGTGTCACTGTGTTATAGCTGCAGTTGTAATATCTTTTCAATGGTGCTATAAATAAAGTTAATGTATTAAAATGCCTGCGTCAGTACTGCGAGTCCCAACACAGAACTTTTTGAGTCACCTTAGGTTACAGACACATTGTTAATGACATTTTAACATGGCAGATGAAATAATAAGACTGATGTGATGCAAACAGCTAACATGTTTAACATAAGAAGACTCAGGACTCATTTGACTGAACTGCAAAAACATCTAGTGATCGAGGAGTAGTTTCAGAGAGTTGTCCTTCTGCACCAAAGATGCATTTAAAGATCCCTCCACTCAGATACAATTCAGAGGTGGTCTGGGACACAGTGACATTGCTAACATGGTGGTTTTCAGCAAGTATGTTCACAATCTTAGTTTAGCATACTGGCATGCTTAACATCCCAATTAACACTAAACAAGATGAGGCTTATGGAAATGTCATTGGTTTTGCAGGTATATGGTCAAAAACCAACATGATGGTGCCCTTAGATAAAAAGAGTGAGTCACAGTGAAATTGCAAAATCATAAATCATTAATTTAAATTGATTGACATACAGCAAACATAGTTTCAACCTGTGGTATAATGAGGTTGTGCAAATGTAAGACACTTTCAAAAACTTTGAAAAGTTTTGCGCGACTTGGGATTGTTGCAGGAAGACGGAGGTGGAAACGCGAGTCAGGGAGAGAGAGTTGGAGAGAGGAGCTTCCATTTTACTGAGAGAACTAGGCAATGAACTATTATGGCTGAAACCTTTTTCTGATGTGGACAATGTTGATAACATATTCAATTTCAATGGTCGTCCCTACTTGTTTGATCCGGACTACACGAGTGAAGAGCTCCGACAAATTAAAGACTGACGGGACCGATTCAGAGGCAATGAGCAGAGGAAGGACAACTAGCTGCTGCATGGTGGAGAATGAGACTCCAGACATGTGAAATGACTCTTAGCAAAAACCCAGAATAACAATTTGAGCCTGTTAATTTATTATGATGGGAAAAAAGCACTTTGAGTGGACATTTGTTGGACTGTTGCATTTGCCTCATAAGATTACATTTCAGACACAGCTGCCGCGTCACGGCTGCAGGCAGATATGATCTACTGGACCGATTCTAAAGACTTGTGCCATTCATTTACACATCACAGTGATAAACATAGGGCCGGGGTTGAAAAATAGAGAAAGACTTGATTGGAACCCAAGAGTTTTCTCTGTGTGTTTTGTCTGTTGTCTTTCCTACTTTAGAAAACTACGAAGAAATAAGAAGCAAAGATGATTTTCTGTTTTCATTTCATTTTCCCCTTTTTGATTTCTTTTCATTTCATCTTATCATCTCTAAATTACTCTGATGATATAACTGTTGTGTAAACAACCATAACATCAAGCCAAAGTTACACCTCTCCTACAAAATCCGATCCAAACAATCTCAGATGGTTATTGTGAAATTGTTTGTTCAGTCTTGTTGGTAATCTGATATACTTCACTGATGAAACTTGTAATTTGTGGGGCAATGAAAACTAAAATAAGATAATTTCCAAATGTTCATAAACCTTCCTCATATCTGCTTGTAGTGATATACCATAACAAATCTGTTTCCACTGAATCAACTCTCAAGTGGCTCCTTTTTGTTTGTAAACAGTATTTATTGTGGTTTATCATGCAGAATGACTCAATACAGATGTGTCAGGTTTAAAAAAGAGAAGAAATAACTACCTAGATAAATAATAAGAGAAGCAGTGAATTAACTTTAACAGCGTTTAAAGAGATACTTCACCCAAAAATGAAAATACACACATTATCTACTCACCACTATGACGATGGAGGGGTGGGTGAAGTGTTTGAGTCCACAAGACACTTTTCAGAGGGAGTTTCAGAGGTAAACAGTGTAGCAGCCAAATCCAATACAATCAAAGTAAATGGTAACCACTTCTTTAAACATGGGGTTTACTGACACTTGGATGACACCACGGGAGCAGTATGGAGGCATTTTAGGTTTTCTTTCTGTTCTGGCCACCATTTTCTTCACTTGTATTTGATTTGGGTGCAACGCTGTTTACCCCTGAAACTCCAACAGTGTTTTGTGGACTCATCCCTCCATCGGCATAGTGGTGAGTAGATAACAAGTGAATTTTCATTTCGGGTGAACTATCCTTTTAATCCTGCAATAAGAACTTCATCAGTTGCTAGCAGGATAGGGGGAAGGCTCTTATCCTCAGAATATATGGAAGGATCTGTGTGAACGTGGGAGGGCTTTGAGGAAGTGCGCCCTGGATGATATAGAGTGAGAGAGATGGGGAGACAGACAGAGAAATATTGATGGAGGAAGACTGGAGTGTGTGT
The DNA here is from genome assembly GCF_947347685.1 of Pleuronectes platessa. NCBI lineage: Eukaryota > Metazoa > Chordata > Actinopteri > Pleuronectiformes > Pleuronectidae > Pleuronectes > Pleuronectes platessa. The sequence continues at coordinate 19,879,912 of NC_070631.1, read as the reverse complement.
CTTGGGAATGGAGAAAATGTGTAGGCGTAGGAGCAGGGGGGTTGGATTGTTTGTGTGTTCAATATCACGCTCTGTCAGAGACTGTAATATCTCTTCCATTTCATTAGTTGCTACATGAATAGACTTGACATCAATCAGCGCCCGCTCGTCTGATTGAAAGAGAAATGCCTCAGAACATCATGGAGCATCATGGAAACAAGCCCGGAGTTTGTTGAAACTGATTGCACGATGTTAACCTGGAGTGCACCGATATAAATCACTGCCCGACTTATATCCACAATCTGTAACTGATACGTGACTCTGACTCCACCACTGTTGGTAGTGGGGAAAAATTCATGTTTGCACCCACTGAGATGGAGATTTATGCAACTAACAGACACCTTCCACTCTCAATTCATGTTCTCAAGTGCATAACAATGAGGCGATAGCATACCAACATCGCTATCTCAAGAAGTCTCTGGAGTGCTCAGGCGGGGGTGCGTTTTAATTTTTTTTTGTACAGCACACCAATACATCAATACGGCGTAAGCCTGTATCACCAAAAGCTCTCTTAACGTCCATGTTGGTCGCTTCCACAAGTATGGCACCTCTTTTACATCCTGAGATATCTGTTTTCTTTTTTAATTATTATGTCTGTCATGTGAGAGACATCATCAACGTCATCAGGACACCCACTTGCTCGCAGAGAGTCTTCTAGCATTCTGTTCACTGTCCACAGGAAGTCTGGAGCCTCCCACTTTTCCTTCTCACATACAGCCCCTCTGGATAATGTCTCTTTTCACTTCCTCTTATTTGCTTGTCAGACAAAGGCTAAAAATTAAGGAGGAAAAAAAATGAAAAAAGTTCACAGAACCTTTTTCATTGTTTCATTCACCACACATGTTTATCTGGGCGATGGAGGGCGGGGCTCTCCAATTCAAAGGGGAAATGAAGAGTATTGTTTTGCAGCAGTGGATCCTTACCAGAGTTGACAGTTCCATCTCTGTTGATGGAGGCCACGACACAGGGAAGTGGATCGCAACGTTTCTGTTGAACCTTGTCACTCTTCAGCAGTTTGAGCTTCTGCGATGTGACTGGTGGGAAGCGATAGAACTGGAAGGTGAAGTGGATGTTGTCCGGCCAATCAGGACCAACACCCGGCGTTGGTATCCTGCCAAAAAGATGAAGCCAAATGATTATTCAAACAGTTATGCCATAATAAAGGGTGGAATCATTTCAAAATAATACAGCAATACTGCATGTGAGTGAACTCACAAGTGACTGATTTACTGTCTTGAGTGTTATCAATGAAAAGCTAACTGGGATTTTTTTATGACGAAATCGATGCGACAAGTGAAGCAGAATGCACATTTGAAAATGAATGTGTGAAAATGCCATTAAAACCTGGGAAGGTAAGTCACTTTTCAGATAATGATTTACCGCAAAATCAGATATGCATTTCATTCACGTCCTCGCAGAGCTGGTAATTCAGCTTTATAGCTACTTACAAGTGCAAACCCTATAATCAAAATGTGGATTAGAAATTAAAGGGGTAAATCACACCATAAAAAAAAAATCACTATAAATTGTACTGCTCATTGAGAAGGTGAAAACTACGCACTGCACCTTATGCATATTATAAGTGGATTGCTTGGCTGCTTCTTCAAAACTAAACCAGCATGAAAACTTGTTATTAAATCCGTATAAAAAATATTAATAATTGTTTGAGAAAAAAAGTGACTACATATGTTTTTCCCCCCCGTTTTTTTCTCACATTTCTATTTGCTTACTATAACTCCTATGGAGAATTAGACGTGTCTGTGATGATGACAACCTGCTGGTGTTGTGTTCTCCTGTTCACACAAACACCACCTACTGTGTCTGATTTCACACACACACACACACACGCATACAGGCCTCAAAATGCCACAGTGAGCCTGGAAGCACTAGATACTGGCACTGAACACACTGAATAAAGAGCGACTTTCAGGACAAGCCTCTTTCTGTTGCTGTCTGATGAATATATAAGTGATCAGCAAGCCGGGGATGCTGGGAGGCTCCCTACGACCACGGGCAACCTGTCAGGGCTGAACATTTCAAAGTTGGATCTTATAAGCACGGCGTGTGACCTCCCAGTTGATCACACGCTCGGATGTTCCACTGTTTAAGACGCTCCCGCGCACCGTCTTCACAGAGGAGCCGACATCAATATTCATTCTGTAAACAGAAAAGATTGATAATTGTGCGCCCGGGTGAGAGGACTATCCACGGGCGCTCCGCTTGCTTAAGTGCTGCTGCTGCTGCCGAAGCCCCTGTCTGCCATATCGGTTTGTCATAATTATGAGCCAGACCTCACCCCTCTCTACAGCGAGCCACAACGATTCCCAGTCTATGCTCAGGTGGGTACTTTCAGGTTGCCTGAAGGTGGCCATGACAAAAGAACCTGGGGAATCAGATTAAGATTTCATTACACTGCAATGTACTAAATTTAAGTGAAAATCCATACTTTCTGATATTAAAATATCTGTGTTGTTTCATTGTGTTGTTTCGTTGTTACCCAGAGGCTTTCAATATGCGTTGTGGTAATCTTACAATATAACTCGTTTTTTGTCCTACCAGACATCCTTCAAACTCGCCTGCAGAAACAATGTGATGTATTTGCCGGCTTGTTTGGAATAAACAGGATTGTAATGCTATGCTGGGGAAAGCTGCAAGTAGGACACATGTCATTACTGCCCGTTAATAAAGGCGGGAGAAAGTGAAAAAGTTTAAAGCTAAATCAGGATGTCAGAGTCTAAACTATGATATAAGATTTCCTCTGACATTTTTTGGTGTAATTTGGCGAATCTGTGGTTTTGTTTACAACCTGTCGGACAGATGCTCTTTCTTTAGTCTGACTTACATTTTTTGTGGAAATCCTTTAAAGAGGCTAAAATTTTGTAGAAGCCACCTGTTGCATTAAAATTGAGTGAAATGAAAATCCACTCATGATCTACCCACCCCTATGCCGATGGGGTATTTTACCAGAAGTGCCTAAGATAGCGGACCTAAGCATTTCCGACAATCTCTGAATGCACCTCAACGATAGATACCAGGCGACATTTAGGCTTAGATGAACTCGTTTGGAGTATGAATGTTGGGGCTTGGGGACACTTGGATGACACCACACAAGCAGATGGAGGCAAGTTATGTTTATTATGACTGAAGATAGGTCATTAATGTCTTCAATTGTACCCCCCCCCCTCCATTGGCATAGTGTTGAGAAGATAAAGAGGAAATTATCATTTCTTGGTGAACACTCCCTTTCTTTCTTCTTCGTTTAAAATAAATATGACTTTGTGTCACTTACATTTACACTGACTCAAAAACCTCTCCATTTGCTGTGCTTTTGTGCTGTTCAGGATCAACTGGATATCAAAGTGGACACCCGACATCCTGTAATAGACTTGAAATCGATCAGAAGGATTTTGCAGCTTCTTACTCTGAAGATGAAATTCTCCTTGTTCCTGACGGCCCCTCGGGATCGGATGGACCAAATGTTTTACTTTTCATCTTTGCTGCTCGACAGAATTTTATCTGCTTCTACAAAATTCCATCTTGATTAGAATAATAAAACCATTGGACTCTGTGTGTGAGATTTCAGTGCATGGCGATTTGTTATTGGATAACGGGTTGAAAATGCATATGAAAAACACAGACTGGGTGTGAACAGAGCTTTACTGAGGCTGAGGTTCAGGCAACAACATTAATACAACACATTTGTCTCATTAATGTTACCTTAGAGCAGGGGTGTCCAAACTAAGGCCCGCGGGCCATCTGCGGCCCGCCTCAAAAATTAAAAATTAAAAAAATAAAATAATAATAATATTTTTTGGGGGGAAACCAACAACATAGTAGCACTTAAATGGCACTTAATTATAGCACTTTGTAGTTTTGCTCTAGCTTTGAAGAAATTGCACTTTCTTGATTCTTGTTAGTACCCTTGAATGCACTTATTGGATAAAAGCGTCAGCTAAATGAAATGTAATGTGATGGACTATGGCCCACTGTATTGCAGCTGTCCCTCAGAGTTAACTCTGGACACACCACACAAACAGAAAGAGCCGACAACGATGCGTTTCCTCCAGGGATCTCGACTACAACTACAACTTTTACTGAAAACTGCACATTTCGTCAATTAGGAAAAGAGTAGAGAGTAGAGATTCATGTGAAAAATGAAATGAAGTCCCGTTTCTGGAAATTCAAATCAACAGCTCTCTGAAATGTCGAGCAGCCTGGGGTGAGAAAGAGATTTACCCTTTAATAGAAATGTATTAATAGATCTATCTATTCAGCTGTAGCACTGAGAGGAGCGTTATCATCCCATCATCCCGTGTCCTGAACAGTAGGCAAATCAATAGAGTTGAGCATATGTGAATTTAACTGCTGACAGCGTTGATGACCAGATACAAGGACACAAAGAGTGGTGGGTTTTGTGCCCATCCATCAGGAGCCCCCCACCCCCCCTCCACTGTCAGCCCCCGACAGAGGGGATGGTGGCTCCAGGCTTTTTGTGATGAGCCACTGACTGGAAATGTGTTTATGTGTTATTCTTAAAGCATACTTTCTGGTGTGTGTGTATGTGTGAGTTTATGGGTGTGCACTTGACATGAGAGCGGAGGATAACTGGCAGTACTTTAAGCCTAGTTTAAGTGCATTGAAATATTGCCAGCAGTTCAAAGCCGTACAGTTCAAAGCCATGCCTGCAGTATAAAAACAAAACAAGAGAAATCTCAACGTAGGCGATGTCCTTGGTCGTCAAACACAATACACGGATGATGTAAGAGTTTCTGTAAACAGTGACAGAGGGAAGAGAACGAATGGGAACCCTGCGGAATCACCCGTTCTCCTGATTGAATTCATTGTAAAATGTGAAATGATATTCGTCTAAGTAAAAAGTGGATTCACAGTGCAGGTCTAAAAAGTGAAACAGAGGATTTGACAACTGGTCAATCCTCCTTTGGCAGCAATAACCACGGACATATTCTTAGAATGTCGGGTGTGGACAGCTCTCTTGAGGTGATACCGCTGTCCAGACCCAGAGGCGGCAAACAGCCTCAAATCACAATGCTCCAACCATGATGCTTACCTCTGCGATGATGTTTGAATGTTGGTATGCGGTTACCATTTACTCCATACATACATAGTGCTGCACGTTCTTCCAAAACAATGCAACTAGGATTATCAGCCCACTGCTCATTCTAACTTGGTAATCATTTAAGCTGGACGCCACATGAGCTGCCACCAACTAAATCCGTTCAGTGATAGAAAGTTAGTCTGACTGTGACCTGATGATTATCTCAAATATTAAAGATGACTCAAATATGAAGTCATAATTTCCAGCTTTATACAAATCAAAGTGTTTTGATCGTTAATCCAGGTTTCGCTAAACCTCACTTACTTTTTCTTGCCACTAAAAAAGTGAGTAAATTGGGGACAGTAAGATGCTGTAAGTCAAGGACTGCTCTCTTTCACTTACAGCACACAATTATATTTACAGTTACACTTGATGCAATTTGTCATCACAAAAGCCAACATAAGCCGCTGCTCACTAATTACACTGGAGTGTCACGTGACCCGGCACCGCAGGGGCTCACCTGGTAAACGCCAGAAACTGAAACACCAGCAGGTTTCCTTGTAGAAGGTCAGCCTCTTCACGCTGGGGGTCAAAGGGCACCGGCTCTGTGGGATCCAGGACCTCCGCCACCTGCCCGCTGTTGTCCAGAATCTCCGGGAAGCCAGCGGAGTAGAGGTGGGCGAGGGAGCTCCTGGAGCTGACTGAGGAGGAGCTGCAGGAGAAGGGCAACATTTGAGGTGAAGGTCCTTATTTACGAGAGCTCATCAGTGATTTGCTGAGCTGAAAAGACTTCAGTGATGGCTGCTCCTGATGCTTTACCAGCAGCAGGAGGTAATGTGCTAGGTCCCTGCTGTAAATGAGGCAGACAAAATGTTTGGAAGTGGAATACGTGGCTGTCTTATCATTTGAGACCCAGCATCATTTATCTTGGATGTGTATGTTTTTGAGGGTGAAAAAAAACCCTGATCTTGAATTTCCATATCCGGCTGGACTTCACAAAAACGCGGTGAAACAAGGATTATGCAGCATGAGGATGTCAGCAGTATCTGTCAAGCAGCAGCAGCACCAGAACACTTGCAGGGGAGAGAGAACGGCTGCCAAAGTGTTCCCTCAGGATTTTCTAGTATAATTGGCATTTACCTCTAATCATAGTAGCCACCTGTTTTTCTGCGACTATGGTAACATTCATAACTTGTACTTTCTACACTGACACCCTACACTGCGCCATGATAAACACAGTGCACAGATGGCTGGCAAAAGTTTATGCACGGAAAAGCGATATTTAGCGTTATCACGATGGTAAGGCTGCCTGGTGTCCAGTTGGTAAACAGTCGGGCCCACAGCGATCAAATTTGTGAAACGATAAAGCCCCGATCAAACTAATTAAGGCAACAATGGTAAAGAAGGGAGCTGATTGGGTTTTCCTCTGCGGCTGTGTCAATTTCATGCTTTCCCTCTCTTCCCGAAACGCTCAGAGGTATAGCTTAATTTAGCCCCAGTGGATTAATATTCAAGCCGTCGTTTTTTTGTATTTCAAAGTGGGCTCGATCAGATATGCACAACAACTTCAATTAAACTTCTTTAGACTTCATTGCTCTTCTCAGAGAAGTGGGTCACTCCACACGGAAAACAGTCAAAATGATGTTTTGGCTGCGAGTGAAGAGGCAGAGATGTTTCAGCCCACTGAACTGAACAGCACTGCGTCTGGATCCAAACTCTGGGACCGGGAAACGGTTTTGTTGCCAGCTGCTTATTGACAGACTCTGTACTAATGCAACGCCTTGTTTCCGAGTTACTGTGCCCATTATTTGCACCGTGTTCATTCTCGTGTGGTGGCGCACCTCAGCAGACCTGGCTGCACTACTGCCGTGTATCTAATCTCTATTATTAGCTGCGTGTGAATGGGGAGAGCCGGTTTCATTGCATCCTTTTGCACTGAATCAAATGTTAAAAACCCAGCCCCCTGCAGACGGGTTTCACAATGAATTTTTACACGGACAAACAAACCCAAGGCCGTTACCTAAAGTGGGATGTAAAAGCTGACAAAACGCCTTCTTTAAATTGGCTCTGAGTGGAATTCTCCTGCTTACTGACAACACTGCTGTACAACCCAGTGCTCACACGCTGCCAATTAGTGAGCCGATCGATATCCCTCTGTAGTACGACAGTGCTTCATTACCACAACAGTGTGGTAATGAAGCACTGTACTAGTGTTCCCATCGAGATACCGGGGCAGATATACCAGTAACAAGTTGAAAGGATGTTTAAAGAGGCTTCATTCAATAATGTCTCCTATCAAACATCAGTAAGATTGGGTCGCTCTAGCATGCTGTAAAGGAGAGGTTCGTGAAAACAGCTCAAGCAGAGTGGGGTGGGGGGGAGAGATCATACAAAATACAACAAGGAAAAATAGTTGAAAAACGCAAACTTGAGAACCACATGAATTGAAGTTTGGTGGCTAAATCGTGCTGGTTTCACATGTTTGAAATAGATCATCTTTTTCACACTGAATCTCTGATCAACAGTTCCACTCAAGTCAGTATTCAGCTGATGGATTTTCAAGGTTAACCATTGCGAGCATCCTTCTATTCTATTGGCCGGTAATAAGGCTTCACAACAGCTGGCCTCTTTATTGCAAATTTCAAATCACACAGCTGATGCCCACGCCAACATGCATGGAGAGTTGTTTCCCTTTCTCCTTGTACAGGATCAGAGGGAGGTTGTGGTTTCACTGTCAGAGAGGAGAATGCTCCCAGATACTGGATTTACTTTTATTTATGCAAATAATTTGCGTGAAAATGAGTAATGATTATTCAGGGGAAGCGGGGAGAGCACAACAAAGGATGTTACATGTCGACATGCAATGTCCAGCATGTTTAAATGTGTAGAGTAAATTCCAATTACAGCTAATGTTTTACATACAGTCAATACTTTGGCATTTTACCTCATTCATTTTACTATTTATATTTATCTTTAACCACCCATGAATGGATCGCTTTTTTAACCAGATTTGTTCATGACCTTCGAGGACGGACAGGAAGGACTCACCTTGGCAGAGTCATCCCCAGAGTGATGACAGGGGCGTGGACAGGGGTGAAAGGCAGCTCCTCAAGTTGGTCTCCTTCGCCCTGAGCTGAAGCTGACACATCTCCCTCCCGCTGAAGGTCCATCTCCAGGTGGGCAATGTTGCTGACAGCTGAGCAGGCCTAGAACAACATGGGATGATAGCGATGCAGAACATGATCAGTCAATCAGTCGATGGAGAGAAGACATAATGTGAAAACATCAACTGTCTTAATCAGGGGGATTTCTACAACACAGCAGAACATTGTGAACATCTAAACTCCCATTCTGTTGTTAGTGTCCACCAGAGGTCACTTAGCAGACTGCCCACATCCTCTTTTATATTAACAGGCATTAACAGAATCCCATGCATCCAATGCCTCTATCAAGTTAATTGTTGGTTTTGAACTTTATTATTGTCAATGACTCTCGTGATTTCCCAAGAGGTATTGACAAGGACAAATAAATTGACTGGAATCATTTGCATACTATGAATTTCTTTTGGCAGCACTTCACTTAACAGATTCAGGAAATTTGTGAATTTTACCAGGGAACTCCCCCCACCAAACCCCCGCCCACATAATTACATAATCATAGAAAAAAAACCTGATAAGACAAAAAGACACTGCCATGTACACATCATTTTCTGATTATCTTACCCCAATTAAGGTCATACTCGGAATAACCAATTATTATAAGACATGTGGAGTATTCCCACCTTAGTAACATATATATACATAAATACAAATAAAACATCAATAGATTTATAGAACTTACCAGACCATTATATCGGCCTATTTGAGTTTTTGCTGATTTCACATTTATACTGATACTCAATATGAATTTGACTGTGTTTGAGTTTAATTTGTACCGAAACCAAAAACTGAAGCGATGAGTTTGTTTTATTGAGGATGTAAACTCAGATTTTTATACATTAGCTCTCTTGTAGCCCTTATAATATCCTTTGATTTATCTTGTATTGGTATATTGTATATAGCAGAAGGGGTATTAGCATGGATAATTAGCTATGAAATGCTAATATAACATTTTCCAGTGAGGGATTTTTTTCTCCTGGTCTTATCTGAATGGGTTAGCCGGCCAATCAGAGGACACGCACGGCTGTACATTATTGAGCTCTCCATCAAACATGCTGGTAATAACCTCAGCCAAAGTCACACCGCTACATGGATACAACATTCATGTCCATGTTCCTTACATGATCCAACAGCCTATGATATAAGAGGACACCAATGAATGCTGTAGAAGCCTTAGCCTGTTTAAAAGGCTCACAGTAATGGCTTTATACTGTATGTGAACCTGCTGCCGTCAAGCCTACACTCTGTAATGAAATAATAACTGTCTTTTATAGGCATGTGTGCTCAGGTCACGGACAAGGACAAATTAAGGTTTCAACAATAAATTCTGTGAGGTTATTTAATGGAACAATATATGCAAAGCGAATGTCACAGCAACTCCCACAGTAGCTTCACTGAAAACCAATCCCAGCCAGTGGACAAAGGATGTAATGTATCCCACTTGTCCATGACTCTAAAGTTGACAGTGTTTTTCAATGAAACTACATGAAGGCAGAAAATGAACAAGACTAGATCAAAACCTGGTTTAGGGTTTTCGGAAATTCTGAGAACTACTTTCAACAACTTACAATTCAAAGTGACTAAGGTCTGCTCAAAAAGTCCCGAAATGACATAATGCACAAACGATCTTATACATATGTATTTGCAATCTGCCTAGTGTCAGCTGATGTCAGCCTTCATCTGTTTGCTTCTCTCCTACTCTGTGTGTTCAGTATTCAGTATTTTGAATCCAGTTTAAGACGCAATAAAGCTGTTCGCCTTCATGTATTTCTGTTTCTGTTGTCCTCAATCACAATCATTTCTCATTTAATTTATTCTGGAATATGACAAATATTTCTAAATTTAAACAATGATACAAAAATAAACTGTGTTCTACAGGAGGTTATAGATACATGTCAAATTGATAAATTATTCTGACAGATTTGCTGCAACCGCGAATGAGTCAGTCTCCTCAAACCAAATTGAATTGCGCCTCTTTTTAGCCATGTTGTGCTTGTGACAATTGTTATCTCCAGTAAGCCTGATCCACATTTCCTGGATTAATTCTGCAATATGATTCACAGCCTAAACTATATGGATTACGGGAGAAACCCATTAAAGCCACTGCTGTCTAGTTAGAATATGAGAAAAGTCCGTCTGAGCTGTGCTGAGGCAGAAAAGCAGGTGGACTGGCCAGGAAAGCTCTGAAACAGCACCTACAATCCACTGTGATAGCGAATGGGAATGAATAAAAGCCAATAACACAAATCGGGTTTAAAAAACCCACGACAAGCAAGAATAAATGAGACAGTGATTTTCTGGACACTGGACAAACTACTAAAACTGAATTACAGTAACTGTAAGAATGGCTAGATTCCTAGAAAATTTATCCCTGAACTTCCCTGCTCCTGGACCTGTGAGTTCCAGGGTGCAAAGAGCTGTCAAGAGGCCCAATTCATCATGGGGCCTCAAGCAGTCATTCTGCTGACCTGCAGAGTCCACGGTGTGCAGAGTAGACTATCGGGTGATAAGAACAACAGAGAAGCTTTCGATTTGTAGTCGACCTATAATCGAGGACTTACCCACGGTGATCAGTTTTCAGTAATCACTAAAACAATTACATTTAGGTTACAAGCAACATTAGTTTTCATGGCAGGGAGGCTGTGTTCTCTCTTATTTACATGGATACAATTCCAGAAAACAAAACGCTGCTTTACACTGATGGGTGCCAATTTAGTTTTTTTGGAAATCCGATAAGGTGCATAAGGATTTAAGTATCCCAGGCAAGTTTACTGGGATTGAATATTATATTCTGGACTGGGAACCGCCTGGGATACCCCTGAGAGAGTTGCTGGAAGTGAGAAGGATATCTGGGCTACTTTGCTAAGCCAGCTACCCGCGGCACGACCCAGGAGAAAATGCTGGATAGATGGACATATAATATTTATCTAATATTTTCCATAATTTCTATCTGTCTGTGGAAGTCATATCTTGAGAACCCTTATCCGTGAAAGTGTGGTGTTCTAGTGGATGCGATTCGTGTATTATTTAAATAAACAGGTACCCAGCGCTCTGCAGCAGTGTAGGCTGAGACTAAGACACCTTAATGTCGATCATGACAAAAACACATTCAGACCGATAGGCTGGTTCACAACAATGGCAACAATATAGCTACAGTCGAGCAGTTGGTCTTTATCACGAGTCACTTGTACAGTTTAAGAAAGAAATCTGCATCCAACATTTAAAACAGATAAGCAAACAGCCAATTCCAAACTGGTGTGCTTAGAGCAGGCACTGCACTCGCAAACCATGAAGCATGGAAAAAACTAAACGAGCTAAATACAATGATGATTTACTGCCCAGCCGTTAGCTGTACCTTATTACAGGTACCCTGTGGATTATTATTTTAAACAACACAAAGTGTGTATATCAATCAACAACAAATGTGTTTACTCTATTTTAAGTTGCAACTTTTGAAAATAGCTGTCATCACATCATGTGTGTCCTTGATCGTGTGTTTGAGACAAAGACGCTCATGAAAAAAAAAAAGGAATAAATAAACAAACAAATCTCACTTCTGCAGTGAAGCCTTACATTACATCCACATTACCCATATGGAATCTCTTTTGACACCTTCTAATACTCGCATATGGATTACAGGGTCGGGGCCTCTGCATTAGTTGTATCCATGGCAACGATTAATGTATTAAATCCTGTCTCCCATTGCAATTTCTTGATGCACAACCCAAGTGGCCATATCCAGTGGAAGTTATGAGTGAACCCAGTGACACCTGACAGCAGGTATGATGGGAAAGGGTGGACATTGAGATGTGGTATGAAAAAGGGCAAGCAATATGTGGCCGTGGTGATGTTTCTTTCTTCATGGTAGACACATAGTGCATATCGTCTAAGAAGGTGCAAACTGACTTTGATGAGCAGAAAAAAGAGTCGGTATTTCCTCTCCATTCTGTGAGATTATTTTCTCGATTCTTCCGACCGTGCCTCATGCTGTTTCCCAAATATATGCATCTTTGAGGGTGAACATCATCTAAATTAGCAAAGACAAGGCGGCTTTCAAAAGCATAATGACTGTCTTCTGATTCCTGGCAGCAAACAACTACAGCTGAGGGGGGGGGGGGGGCACCGGTTATCCTCACATCATTTCAGGAAATGATTCAGCAGTTATTAAAATCAGTACGGTATAGCTGACTTTCCCATTTCTGCTATCCCCTGGCAACAATGAGGGAACCCTGTTCAGACGCATGAAATTTATTAGCAAGTGGAGCCAGCCAGCTATATTCTCAGACATTATTCACATTACCATGTGAACTTCATTGGGATCTATTAGATAAAAGATGCATTTGCTAAAGTTGTGTACATATATTTTAACCTCCTTGGGGGGTTATAGTGTGGTTGGGTGTGGATTAGTTCTACAAAAGGTCCAATACATTAGTTCTATATACATTAAAAAACATTTCAAAACGGGGGTTGGTACAGAAAAAAAGTGGAAGAAAAAGGGTAAATCATTAATAATGGTCCCGGACAAAACGGGTACATATGCAGAAACATATTTTCCCAGAAGGCAAAACACAAGGTTATGCAGGATATTCGATATTGTAAGAAAACTGAAGTACCCTTTGTAAAAAGATTTCAAAAGTTTACTTAAAGAATAAGGTTTTGTTTGATTATAAAGATCAGAAGAGGGGGGTAGAGTGTGTGCCGGAGATTAGCTTAGGTGTGTTTGTGTGTCTGGGTGTGTGTGTGTGTGTGTGTGTGTGTGTGTGTGTGTGTGTGTGTGTGTGTGTGTGCGTGTGTGTGTGTGAGAATAACTTTACATTTTACGATTATGTGCAATGTATCTGTGTTGCTGTATTTGAATGTGGAGACACACAGTGGTGCAGGGGTTCTGGTTTTGAACCAACCAGGGACTTTCCATGTGAACTTTATATCTTATCCCTGTGTCTGCATGAGTTTTCTGTGCACTCCGGATTCCTCACACCATCCAAACATATGCAGAGTAGTTAACTACGTCTGAGTGTTTGTCTCTGTATGGTGTGCCCTGTAATAGACCAGTGACCTGTTCAGCGTGTCCCCTGCCTTTGACCAAATAACAGCATGGACTGGCTCCAGCCTACCCCCCGAAAAGAAAAGTGGACGGATGAATTTGAATGTGCGCCTTGTGTGAAAATCCATCCATGTCTTTTTTTTGTGAGTACAAGGCAATACATGTGTGTGTGTGTGTGTGTGTGTGTGTGAGCATACGGGGGTGGAAATCTTACGACATGTGACAGCTGGTGGGCTGATGCCAACAGGGAAGGATGGAGCAGAGAAGGAAACGACTGTTGCCACGGCAACGCCGAGCTGGAGTGGCTGATGGTCTGGTAGCGTGGTGCAGCTGCCAGCTGAGACAGTGAGAGCTGCGAAGAAACAATACAAATGACTCGCTGTTATTATTATGATTATGAACAACAGGGCTCAGGAATATACTTTACACCAGAGAGACATATGTGCCGTCTCAAATGACAGAAACAGACCATTACACTGCCTTGGCACTCCTAAGCCCCTCTTACTCCGCCCGCTCCTCCACCCACAATCTTTCAACACTGTCAACCCCCCCCCCCCCCCCCCCCCCCGCAGACTTTTGACTGCCTCCAAAAGAGAATGTTGCCCTGATTCGAGAGTTGCTGCTGCTGTTGCTCTTTATCGCCGTCTTGGGGGATATGCAAGCGAGGCAACAGGTTTATCACTGGCTACTGATCGGCCACTTTTATAAGCAGTGAAATATAATGTAAAAAAAAGCTGAGCATCTTGGCTCCTTCACTCAGACACTATAGAAAACAAGGCTCAGGGTCGTCCAGCTTGAAAGGAAAGCTGTACTGCCACTTAACAACAACTGGCAGAGAGAGACCAGACTTTAATTTGAGACTCTCTTCCAAGAAAAATGACAGCATCAGTTATTTGAGCAGCTTTGCCTTTACAATGTGAAACTGACTTTACAGTTGTTGCCATTAGTTATAGCTGATAAAGTATAAAACGTCTCGGAGCTGGATGCGTCTGCCTAATGATGAGAATCTGAAAATTACATTGAAAAAAATAAGATTTTCAATGAATTCTTCCAATCTTCCACGTTTTCTACCTTTTATAAAGTTTTGATTAGCAGAGGTAACAAAGTTAGAGGGGAGGGTCTTGAAGCATTCCAAACCCCATGTGATATATTATTCCTCTGTGAGTGTGCTGCAAGGTTTCTTCCCAGATGGATGTCCAAGGGTCGGCATCCAGGAGGCATCTTGATCAGATGCCCAAACCACATCTCTTGGCTCTCAGCACTAAAGAGCTGAGCTTGCAGTGAGCCCTTCACCTTATCCCCAGGAAGAAATTTACTTTGACCTTCATAAAAAATCTCATCTGAGTGAACACGGCTGACCAAATGTTCCCTTGACTTTATATAGACGAAACTGCATTGTATTTAATTACAATTGTAAGACTGTGAATGACATTCCTAAGAGAAGTCACTTGCACTTGTGAAAAGTTCCCCAATTCAAACCAGACATTTATTTAGGAAGATATGTGTCCTTTTTCTGCTGCAGGGCAATAAATAATTTAGGCCAATAACTTGCAATGCAACTACTCGGCTCTTGTATTAATTATCACAAAAAAACAGGAGACACCAAACTCTTCACTTTCTCTGCAGTTTTTTGTTTTAACCAGGAATGCCTGGTTCCGTGTTAGAAGTTAGATCAATCAGCCACAGAACATTAGTTTGATTAAATTTGGCCAAGCAGAATTTTTTTGTTACATAACAGGGAAACAAAGCTACACTGTAAAAAACAATATTGTAGGTCTATACCTGTGGAAAATATTCCTTTTATTGTCTGATTGTGTCTTTCAGCTGGACTCATCTAATAGTCTGTTTGTCACTGTTATTGAATCGGCTCTGCTCAAAACAAACGGTTCTCTGAGAGACAGTGAAGATTCTGCATTGAACCATACTTGATCAGTTAAAGAGCAGATGTTCACTCATCCATTGATCTGTTGGACATGCATATGCTCACTGATTCCGTCGTGCTTGGAGGACAATGCATTGATTTATATTTATTCCATTTGAGCAAGTAATGGATCAAACTGATATTTCCATTCACCCCAAACTCTT
Source organism: Pleuronectes platessa (assembly GCF_947347685.1). Taxonomy (NCBI): domain Eukaryota; kingdom Metazoa; phylum Chordata; class Actinopteri; order Pleuronectiformes; family Pleuronectidae; genus Pleuronectes; species Pleuronectes platessa. The sequence goes on along the minus strand of NC_070631.1, from coordinate 19,864,530 downwards.
TCTTAGACATAAAGCAATACAAATATACATCTTCTTTACACTAAGCCTAATTACAGACCAAATAAGCCAAATCATAATCTTAAACCCTTAAAGGTCTTCAAGTTTCCTCAGAAATTTACCCCTGAACAATTTCTGAGAGAATAACATTCATTCCTTATCTGCTTGTTGTGGATCTTAATTGGGGATATATGATGTTGAAATATGTAAATAACAAAACTCCGCTCCATTATTGATTACTTTAATTTCATCAAATGTAATAAATATAGCTGTAATTTTACAGCTATAAAGTAAGTAATTTTACAGATATTTTCCTTGCCCCCCCAAATAACTGGCTGGCATGTCTCCTCCTCAGAAACAATGTTTGTCTCCACAGCATTTTTCTCTAATGCCGTGAAGTAATGTTAAAAAGGGAAAACCTTGTTGTTCTGTGGTGAACGTCATGCAACGCTGAACGATCCGATCGTAGGTGACACAAATGTTTTGACGACTGTGGTAAGTATTTCCAAGGTAACAGCAATCTCCACCAATCAGAGACGTCGCTATTACATCTGAGGATATAGAAATTCTCCTCAGCTACTTGGAGAAAACATGTTTTTTTTTAACGCTCTTGAAATCGTACAAAATTGTGACCTCTATACAGGAGCATTTAACATTTCTGCAGGGTACCACAGTTTTGTCTTGAATGCTAAAAGTTATTTACAGAGCTTGAGATTCTTCCTTCTAAATCAAACCCAATTTTTATGATGAGCATCTTTTATCTGGGGAAGCCATTAAATAAATCTTGTTTCAGTGATGTCATGTAAGTAGTTTTCGGTGTTAGTGGCAGAAGGAAAGTATGTAATTCAGTTACTGCCGTGCTAATGGAAATAATATATCCCACTGTTGCTGCTCCACATTTAGTGGGAGAGGGTAACTCATGGACTTCACCACAGAATTGTTGTAAGTAGTGCTACCCGCAGTCCCTCTCGTCTCGAAACAAGACAACAGCCTTTTCAGAATTTTATAATGTTGCAAAGATTAATAGAACAAGAAAGAGCAGCAACCTTGAGGTGTTAGGTGTTGAAAACTACTCAGACATTAGTGCAGCCAAGAAATCAGAGGTGTGGTTGCTCATGACATCAAAAAGGAAAAGACCAATTATTTACTGACTTCTTTATTTAAACAATATGAGCTTGCTTGGCTGGACTGCAAACATATGCATCAGTTCTTATTAGTTGTTGTTAATGGCTGCTGTGTTTGCTATGGTATCAGAATATCAGAAGATATGTTTTAAACAGTCAAACATTGATATGTTTCTTGAATAGCTGAGACAACTGAACGTTAGTTAACAACATTTTAACCAAAGAGTGTCTGACTTCCTAATACACGGTCACAGTCAGTGCAGCCATCTTCAATTGGGCATTCCACAGCCAGTCACTCATGAGGTGAAGATGATTGGCAGTTAGGATTAGTCACAATGTCCTTACGAATCTAAATGTCCTATAAAAAGTATGGCTCATCCGTATCCCATTTTACACACACACACACGCATGCACACTCACAGGAGTTCACATTGAGTCACCCTGTCCTGCACCCAGAGGGTGTGAAAGACACCAGACTCCCTCCACACACACACACACACACACACACACACACACACACACACACACACACACACACACACACACACACACACACACACACACACACACACACACACACACACACACACACACACACACACACACACACACACACACACACACGAAGAAAATTCGTAGAGCAAGGCAATTAGCTGTGGCATTGCTGGGGCTGCCAATGTTCTTAACTCAGCCTGTTTGCCCTGACAGCCAAGCATATCATCTGTTCACATTCTGGCTTCATGGGACCTTCATGTGTGTGTGTCTGTGTGTCTGTGTGTCTGTGTGTGTCCTGTCTTCTCTCTGTGTTTGAGGTTTGTTTTTTGATGTCAGTGTGAAAATGTTGCATAGACACAAGCTCCATCACGTGTCTCAAAGAAAGAGAGAGAGTGGGGATGGCTGCAGTTTCAATGGGTTGAGGTGTGAGAAGGATATCCACTGAAAAGGATGTAGAGATTATTGGAATGAAATATGAAGAATCGGAGGTGGAGGAGTCAGGCGCATAAAAGAGGAATATATAAGAGATTCTTGAGAAAGGGGGCGTACCAAGAGTGAACACTGCCGGTTGAATGTGAGTAAGGATGAGTGATACGTGTGTCAGAGTAATGAAAGTGTGAGGAAGTAAAGGATTGAGGGAAATGCTACAAGATATAAATAAATTGTGAGATTAATAGGAATAATAAGAAATAGCTAAGAAATAGCTAAGAAAAATTGAAAGCAGTAGTAAACATGACAAGCAACCGTTTTAACATTTACAAGGTGTCTGCATGTTTGGAAAAAGTTCTACTGAACCTGAAATAAATTTGAATAAGGGAACAAGGACTTGATAAAAAAAAAAGGCTTGAAGTGCCAATATCAATTGAGTTTTTTGTGGTTTTCATAGCACTGAGCTAGATATGTTTTATAATATGCACAACATCTGTCAAATGACAAGGTCCACTCAGTATGCATAGAGCACGCAGAGAGCATTTAAACAAGATGAAACCTGATGTTTTTAGGTTTGGACACTTCAGAGTAAATCTGCCATTGAACTATAGTGCTACAGCAGGTTAGTCATTTTATTTAAGTCACATATTTAAATTCTACAGATATTGCCTTCATCCCTTGGACACCTGTCAACAAAAAGGACATGACAAGCTGCACAAACACATCGCTCATGGGATCCCAATCGATATGTACAGAAAGCCACGGCAAGACGTTTTTTAGACTGGACTGAAAATATCATGATGAATATAACATGATATTTCACCTCTACAAGTTGTGAAAGCTCACGTCTCCTACTGATCTGGCAGCCAAAGTGATACAATTTCCATTCAGATCTGACAAAGCTACCACTGTCTTAGTTTGAAAGAGCAGAGATAATCAAATTGAGTGTTTTGGGCTTTTACAATGTCTTTCATCCCTCTTAAATATCCTGAATATTGGTTCAAAACAACTTTGTATAATATTTCTTCAGGGGAATAAAGACACAAGAATTGGTCTCAACAATCTCAACACAGCAGATAAGGCGGTCTAGAGATACCCGAAATACACACATGCTACTTGGACTTTATTGGCAATTGCCGCTCTGGGCCTTTTACTAACAGTATGAGGATGGCAGCTGCATTTTGCATTTGGATGGAACCGGAAATTGTGGTGGGCAGTTAAAAGCAAATATCCCTCTCTTCATTATGGTACTGTCCAAAAGTGAACAAAAAACCCAATCCAATTATAAGCTTCTCGTGTGAAATAGTGAAGATAATTCAAAATAAAAGTGCAATACATGGATTGGATATTGATCACTGCTGGAGGAAAGACTCTTATAAATAAGGAATGGAAAAAGCATTTTTAAACAGGAGGGAGTGTTGTCATTTAATGAGATTAAAGCGGCATATACAACCAAAATGATTTCTGCAGTATTTACAGTTGAAATCTACATTGCAGAAACTGATATCACAGGGTACTATCCTGGCCTCAGATAAAGATAGAGAGAATAAATTAAAAGAGACTGAAACAAATAGAGGTGCAGTATCCAAGCTTTATAAACTTGTATCACTCTCCTTTTGCAATGATATGAATTAATCAAATCCCAATGGGAACATGAACTGGGGAAACACCTACCAATGGAACAATGGGACACCATAATCAGACACAAGAATTAACTCTCAAAAAGTGTAACAAACTTAGACGGTTGAAGATTGTATAACAAACATATAGAACTACAAGAACCCTAATATGCCAGACTTATGATGGCACATTTAGGGAAGAAGTTAAAAACATCTTGAGTTCTCTAATAAATGAAAATGTATCAGTTTTCCCAGAAGAATGCTTGCTTGGAAATGAAAATGGATGGTTTACAAACTGCAGTAACACATATGTGTAAAATCCCTACTTATGAACTGGAGAGTGAGAAAACCAATTTGTTTTTGTTTAAATAACTGGCTGAAGGACTTCATAAGACTAATAATCATGGAACACGCAGCCTCAGCCCTGCAGGAGCATTACAGAGACAATGATTTACAAGGGCCATGGACATTTCTAAAAGAATATATCAATTATAGACATTTAGTTTAAGGCTCTCTTTTATTTTGATTGTAAATAGAATAGATATAAACCCTGGAGGCAGAACAAAGTTGCACCGTCATGAAGGACTGACTGATGTGGTGTACTCCAAGCATGTAACTAGTTTTATTTAACTGTATATACTCCGTCTGTCACCGCTGGCGAACTGTCTTTGTGTTGAACATTCGTGATGTTGGTATCTGTTGTTTGTCTTGTCTGGTTCTGAACAAAATTGTAAAGCAAAAGATTTGACAAAACTAGACAACATAGTGCCCACACTGATGTAACACCCCCCCCCCCCCCCCCCCCCCCCCCCCCCCCACCATATTCACCATGGTAGTGGTAGTTATGGAGCGGTAACCTCCAAGAGGGATTATCGACCAACGCCAGCTGAAGCGTGCAAATTCGATAGAAATCAATATATGCAATTTGAATACATCAATTTTTTCATAGCTCACATCAATACTTTAAGTCAAGTGTTATTAAATGTACAATATGTAACCTCAGCTGCCAGAGGTCTCTCAATCAAATTAATAGCAAAATACCTAGTTTGATGATGTTGTGAAGCAGCGTGGGATTATATTTTTTTTCATTTTATTTAATTAATCTCTATTTAATCATGAAATCTCATTGAGATGTTTGATCTCTTTCCAACAGAGACCTGACAACAAGAGACATTCACAACCAGCAATTAAATAGAACACAACAACGAGTTAATCAATACAAGCAAAAAAAGGGATTTGATTCATATAATTAAAAAAATCAAACAAACTAAACATCAGTTTAAAAGGTTTTAAAATCACATAGAGGAATGTTAGACTGCAGCTGTTTGACAGATTGCAGCTCATTTGAATGGGATCAGGAGAGTTGTTATCTTCACCAGCATTGTTGATGGAAATCTACCTGACGTGACTCAGGCAGTTACTATCTGTGATCCATTACATGTGACCAATATCAAAAGTGGAGGAAAAAACAAAACAATTGACTGACCAACTGGAGCAGTGTGTTTCTCCTTCATCACATCTCATTTAACCTGGAAATTATAGCAGAGACGAGCAAAGCCACAGGTAAAGCAGATATGACGCATTTAAAAGGAGACCATATGAAACGTTCCATTACCTTGAACACAACTGGGGAAACATTTCGTATAACGTAAGTACAAAAGTCAATAAAATCTATCAGATAGGTCAAGGAGTTGTCAGAGGTTTTAATAAAGAATTCTTACATGTCATATCCTCAGCATTAAAATAAGTTTTTAATTAAATTTGATGTAAATTGTACTCTTTAGGACACAAGGATTCACACACAGCACTTAGGGCTGGATTGCTAAAATTGACATACAGACGCGGTGACTCCTTTTGAAGACATGCGATACAGGGTATTAACTTCTCTGTGTGAAAAAGAGCTGCAGATATTAGGTCTGACTGAGCCAGCACCAGCTGCCAAACAGACCTCTGCCAGCAGCTAAATAAAACATGGCCTCACCTCCGGCCCGCGGGCTACAAGACCACCTGGGTCAACAGAACACGAGCACGACCCTGAAACACGGCCGCGGAGCCATGCGAGAAATCCTCATCAACAGGGGTAAACAAAGTCAGCTGCGCTCCAAAAAAACGCCGGCTATAAATAGCGCGGGATCCTTAGCATTCTGCACCGCGGCAAACTGAGTGTCAAGGATCAATAATTTATGCGAGCAAGACAAAGTTGTCGGATCCAACAAAGCCTACAGACAGAGCCGGAGCGTACGGCTTGTTTACAGAGACATTTCAGTGGAGGATGTCATTGATTAATCAGCAGTTGACAGCCATGTTGAAGAGAGGAGATGGACATTTTTGTTGAACAGGGAAATTCATTTTAGGATCGAGACAAGGATATTTTGGTGGCAGTATGTTTGAAAGAGGAGACGGAGACACAGGGAGAAACGGGGTGAGACTTCATTTGTGAATTTTGCAGCAACACTGGAGTTGTGATGATTTGAAGGGCGGTTGCCAACAGCAGTGGCATGGCTTCACACAGGGTTTCTGTTCCACTTCTTTATGCACAGGCTTGGATGCTCTTCAGATATCTATGCTGTAGACACCAAGTAGCCAAAGCACTAATGATGCAGCTCTACACACATATTTATTGTGGATATAAAACTTATCTTTGCCCAATTTTTTATACCCATACAGCCTTTAAAGGTCTGGAATGATCAGAGCATGCAAACACAAGTGCTTAGTAGAACCGAAGAGGGTTATTTAAATAAGAATGGTTGTTAATGAAACCTGTGCTCTTACAAAGAATCCTCGCAAGTTTCTTGAGTCAAAAAAGGGTTCCTCACATGCAAATAGAAGGAACCATTATTTCTAAGAGCTTAACTTCTGGTGGTTAGATTCTGTTTTCAAACTTCACAATAGAATCAACTGTGCAAACAGAATAAGAAATATGATGATTTCAAATTCTAAGGGCTCTTATGCTGTAATTGCCACATTTGGCTACAGTGATCAGTTTTTGCAAAAGAAAAACTGAGAAAACTTCCGAAACAGCTCATTAATTGGCAGTGTTTTATGCCTTATATTGTGTTCAGAGTAATTGCTTCTTTTGGGAAAATATACAAGAACTTTGACCCGCGGAAATAGGATACAAGCATCTACTAATTTGTTGAGCAAAAACGGAAATGTAACCAAAAACCCACATTTGTCATATTTGCTTGTTTATATCAATGTATCCTGTCTGGTAGAGCAGCTGTTTAGGGAATTACAAGGTAACAAACTCATGCATGTACATGCAGAGTGTTTTATCAAATTCACTAGCGCCGTACTCTAATCTCTTCCCCTAAGAGCTGCCCAGTATGGCCAACGGTCATCTCTTGTTAGCCACTGGGAGCTGCCCAATTGCCCGCATCCACCGCCCTCGCTGCTTAATCAAAATGAGGGTCGATCTGTAGAGTGCATGGGAGCAGTGCTCCCACAGCTCCCAGCCCCTGTTGGTTCAATTTAAAATGGGTTGAGGATACAGGTCGCGGCTCATGTTTGCCCAGGGAGCTCACACTGCAACAGAGAGCTGATCTGTCTCCTCCTCCGCTCAGTGACTCCATGTTACTACGGGTGCATGTGTGTGCACGCATGTTTGTGTGTGTTCGCCCTCATCCTGAGCAAGAGCAGTATCCATCACAGCTTCACCTCCACTGAGGCTGAAGGCAGCGCCCTGTAGCTTCGCTCAGCCAGGACGAGACACACACAGCAACACACACAGTTGGTGTTGCATCCACTGGGTGATGGTATTTTACTAAGAATAGGATATGAGATAGTAAGCCTCTCCCACCTCAATGTGATGGATGGATGATGTTTAACATTTATGAAATAGCGGAGGAATTGAACAGTATTATATCAGCTCCCCGTGGGAAGCCTCTGTCACATTAGCAATAACTGATGCTAATGTGACATTTAATCTGATGTGATGCAAATGGTAATGATTATCATCATCAGTATTACTTCTCCCTCTCACGTGTTCCGTGATTGACATTCAGACATTTTGTCGTCTTTCACCAGGAATAACATTTTCAGCAGACGCACACCCACCCATTTTCATTTTCCCTTCACTAAGCCAGCAGCTGCAGAATATTATAATATTATATATATATATATATATATATATTATATTATATATATTATATATATAATATAATATATGTATAAGCGTACCTCTTAACATTCATGCCCCTAATCACATTCATGTTGAGGGATCTGGGACATATAATAAACAGTATATATAAAAAAATAAATGTTATGTACAAAGTGTACTGTGATCTTTATTGTCAAACAACACACAGCATGAATGATTAGTCCAGACCTTCTTTTTGTTTAAAGAACGTGAGAGGAGCTGTGTCCATGTACAGAGAATTTCCTGATCATGTCATCCAGCCTGGAATCATGCCAGATCAGCTTTTAAAGGGACAGTCCACCCACAAATGAAAATGTACTCATTATCTACACACCACTATCATGATGGAGGGGAGGGTGAAGAGTCCACAAAACACTTTTGGAGTTTCAGTGGTAAACAGTGTTGCAGCAAAATCCAGTAAAGGTTGACCACTTCTTCAAACATGAAAATGCCTCTATACTGCTCCTCCTCTGCTGTAATCCTCCAGGCCTAAAGCCCCCTTCAAGTTTGCGCACACACACTGCACAAGATCTCACACACATGGGGCGAGAACCCACAATAACTGAAGTTCTTTGGGTGATAGCTTGTGCTGCGTGTGCACGCAAACGTAAACGGTGCTCTGGGTTAGGAGGATAACAGCAGACATTTAGGGGGATGTGAATGTCAGGGCTTATGGACACTGGGATGACACCACAGGAGCAGTATGGAGGAATGTTGTGTTTTTTTCTGTTGTTTTCTTTCATTTGAAGAATCAGTCGCCATTTACTTCAAATGTATTGGATTTGGATGCAACACCGTTTACCTTTGAAACTCGAAACGTGTTTTGTGGACTCAAACACTTCACCCACCCCTTAATCTGCATAGTGTTTAGTAGATAATGAGGGAATTTTTTATTTTTAGATGAACTATCCCTTTCATTGGAAACCATAGTTTTAATCCAAAGTTTGCTTGTTTGTTTCTTCACTCAGGGCACGGCAGAAGAAAAGAAAAATATTTCAGTACCAGGTTTTGACCAAGGTCAAGAACAAATATCCTATTCTCAGCTATTGCAGACCACACAGCATGTGTCTCATTTCTATTGAACTAAATTCAAGCCAAAACTTAACAAACAATACAAATTCCCTACCATTCACAGAGAAACACAATGTGGTTTGCAATTAAAAAACCACATCAACAGACTAATGCATTTTGTTTACGTATGCAAAACGCTCCTGACAAAGAAATTCACTGCATATCTTTAACAAATTATGCTTCAGAAACAAAAAACATTCCGAATTACAAAAAAGTAAATACCAAAAGTTCAAAACAAGTGAGTCCTAGATGTACAAAATATGTATCTTACATGTAAACAAATATTTAAACTTACTGCAAGTACAAAAAATATCTCCTTTAGACAAAAAATATATCTCTCTTAATCATCTATATACCAATCTATATTTTATTTTCACAGGAACAAAATGTGAGACATTGGCAGTTTAACTTTACATAAGCATACAGAGCCTGAGGCCCATTTGAATACTCAGTACTTGTTTCTTTCTGCATAAACAGAAAAAGGATTCTAAATGTAGATGTACAGTATAGATGAACTGAAACATTAGCCTTGTTTACAGATGTATCAACCAGATATTTTTAGCATAAAACTGATAAAACTGATATAACACCGTAGGCTCCTGACCAGCTTAAATAGCAGAGGAGTCAGAGAAGGTGAATACAGGATTTACAGAACCGTGTGTATATAGACAACAGTTTGTCAGCCATAGTAACTTTCTAGGATGAATATACCTCAGAAGTTGTTTGTTTTCTGCTCACTGTGCTGCTGCCAAGTGGGCAGAAGAGAAAAATCCATCAGCTCAGCTTTGAATGACAAATGATTAGAACCTGTGATAGACTATGGATCGGTTCAGCGACACACAGGCAAGATGGAGCTGAGCGATGAGCCTGTGTGGTGAACCTGCTCATGGCAGGATTTGAAAGTAGGTTGGCAAGTTGATTCTGAAGCATGTTTTATCTTCTTTTGTGAAATCCTTTAAAGGATTAGTGTGTAGAATTTATTGACATCTAGTGGTGAAGTTGCATATTGCAGCTGAATACCCTTCACCCCACCATCCCCCTACCCAACATGAAAGAGAACCTGTGGTCGTCTTCAGTTGCCTTCAAAGCTCAAAAGGTGTTTAGTTTGTCCATTTTGTACAATTGTCAAAAAACATGGCTGCCTCTGTAGAGAGGATTCACTCCCGGTGTAAATATAAATTATCTTAGTATAAATGGTCCATTCTAGGTAAAATAAAACAACAATTCGTAAAGTTTAGATGATCAAACACTAGCGATATTTTCATATTAAGTTTGGGCCAATAGATCCCTTTCACATAAACCTTACACACTAAACCTTTACACACCCGATAGCCATCAATAAATGTATTTATGTCCCTCACAAGTAGAGGCGCTAACCAGAAGTCTGCAAACAGCAGTTTATGTTTGTTGGGGGTGTAGCTTCGACAAGAGGGAAGATGGGAGGTGGTGCGATGTATTGGTTGCAATTTTATAACAGTGCAGCTAGCCCTTGTTATCTTTTGCCAACCCTCGCTTTAAGTATGAAAACAAAAGGCATCTAAAATGCTTCTGTAGAGTTGGATGGAAATTGAAAGAGCACTAGCTGCAGTTGGGCTTCAGGTGTAAGTGCCTGTACACGTGAGTAGGTGACAAGGTGTCTTACCTTTGGGCCTTGAGGAGACTCTGGTGGAGAAGCTGTTGCGAGGAGTTTTTGACCTGAAAAACACAAACAAGACAAACTGTAAAGACAAAAGTACGAACTGTGTATCCATCTCGTTGAGCCAGTGAAGTCAACCTCCTTTGTGTGGTTTATTGTTGAGGTCTTCATCTGCGTGTCACTTCACTATGTGCAAACAGCTCAGTTAAATGTTTAACAAGCTCTTTTAACAACATCATAATCTCTTCCTCATGCTCCTTCCACCCAGCTCCTGTCAGCACTGTGGACATTATGTGTCTATGTCAGACATTTGATGGATAATTAGTTTGTGAGGAGGAATGGAAGTTGATAGTATATTGTCATCTTTTCTTATAGCCTCCCTATTGATGGGATTTAAGTCAGAGGTAATATACAAAGCGGTAAGGATACTGTAACTACATGCATTGAATAACTCTTGCAAAAGTTAATAGCTTCGCTGAACACTGGGATACCAAAACTTATTTAGAATGACTAACAAATGTATCCAATTTCCCACAGATCAGGAGGCCGCGTTGGATCTAGATGTCTCGCTGAGTTTTAAGTCCAACAATGCTTCCTGAGTTTTTGGGTGGTAGCCATGGAAATACTGAAATGAAAGACTTTCCAGTATCCCTTTGTCCTCGTCGCCCACTCTTTCTCTCTCTCTCTGCTGGGCTGGACTGGCCTTTTGGAAATTGCTTCAGTTGCCCGGGGTGTCTTACTGTAGCTCCCATCTGTTCCGACTACATGCACACAGGGTGGACACAGTGCCGTGCTGGCTGGCTCTGTGGCACAAATGTGCTCTGGCACACGCCCCCATTGCTCCCCTGACAGCAATTTTTGAATTTAGGGCTTTTCCTTTCTCGCCGCTTTCCGTCTTGAGCTGATGGAAATTGTGTTCCACCTCATTAGCTGGACTGACGTGCAATTGGATGTTTATCCGTGATCGATGAGAGGCCTTCTCGACAGCTGAGCAAACTAACAGATGTATAAGCGGTGGAAACGAGCACCTGCACATGCACAAGACACTGTGGCTTGAGAGAAGCTACGTTTAAACATGTAAAGATGATGCATCATCAAAATTCATTAATGAGGATCTGTGTCAAAAAAAGCAAACTCCGTATTTTCCGCCTCTCAGCTTATGATTAGAAACATAGAGCGATCTGTGATGGTCACGTAAACAGCAGGGGATTCTGTAGCTAATTAATGATTAATGAAAATGCATGGACCTGGGGAGAATTTCGACCAGTCTAAGTGGAAGATGCATTGATGTCCATCATGAATAACTTAAGAGGTTCACTCTGAAAATGCAGGAATCCCAAGATTTGTCTTGTTGCTTTTTAAGAAATGACTGACTCAAAGGTTGTGAAATGCACTGAGCTCTTCCCACATTAATGAATATGCATGCAGCAAAAACCTGAATTACATAATTCTGACTGGCCGACTTTATTAATATGCTTTTTGCCGGCATATCCATGTGCCTGCACGCACACACGCACAAGCACACGCACACACACTCACACACACAATCTTGGAAAAACAAAGTCTAGGATGCGATGCAGAAATCAAAGAATGACATAGATTCATGACATCATTCTCCTCTGAACACTGGCCCGATTCATTGGGGCTTCATGGGCGATCCTCAGAGGACACTCGAGCGCTGATTAAAATGTCATTAATAGACTTCTCAACAAATCCGCGAAGTACGCCATGATCAGCACTATTCTTCTCTCCAAAGTTAAGTTCCAAGCATCGTTAGGAGGAAAATCATAGAGAATGTGACCAGGGTCCACTCCAGTTCCCTCTGCTGTCACTGGGATTGAGTGGCTGTGTGTGGTGTTTACTGCGCCTTTAATCAGTTTGCTGAAAGCCAGAGCAAATAAGCAGTGTAGGTTCCAGAAAGAGACGCAGGCAGCGGCACATCATTTATCCTTGGGTGTGAGTGGGATGTGAAACATTTAATCCCAACTTTGTCTCAGAGCGAGGCTTCTTTAGAGCTGCGGGTTCAGGAGTTATTTTTGTGAGGATGTCATGGAACGGTCGTGCTTAATTGGGAACGAATGAAAAAAAAGCTTCAAAATTCAGCAGAAATATAAGGGGAATAAAAAAGGTTTTTTTAGTTTCATATTCCTAATCACTGTACTGAACATCCAATAAATGTTTGATACAAGCTGATGTTTGATGCATGAAAAAAGTCAAATGCACACTGAAACTGGTCTACATAATAAGAACTTACTAAAAAATTAAAAGCTGAGAGTATCTCTGTACGTATTAACATTAAGAAGCACATTTTAGTACAAAATGTAAATATTGGATGGATTATTTCCCGGTCAAAGTTCCTCTCTTAGAGTAGAGGGTAGCATGAGGGCATCAAGTAAAGCTTGTTCAAGATCAAGGCGCCCTAATGGACAGCCGATGTATTCTCCTAGCACTTTGAGTTTATCCCTTTATTCCCCTTAGACTCCAATCACAGGGTGTGCTAATCATGCAGAGAGCAGGTGGTGCCATTGAGATAACACTGCAGAGGTGGAGGCTACATTATATGCAGAGGACAAGGTAATTTGCTGCTTAGAACTCCGGCTGATTACACCTGAGTGTTGCCACACACTTGAGGTACACCCACCAAACAGTTACATGAAACACCCCGCACATTTTCTGCTTCAGTAAACAAATGTTTGGATGTAGGTAGTAAAGAGTCTCTCATGTCCTGTTTGAGCTGCTTTCAGACATGCCCTGAACTTCGGATATTCTCCAGAAATTAACGAAAAATACAAATCAAAGATTCAGGTGCTGTGGATATTCTCCAGAACTCGGTAAGGAACTCTGGGTAATGTCCGGATGAGCTACACAGCAGTAGTTACTACAGAGGATTCACCCTGAGCAAGTGGGCTCGTTGATGATGTTTCTAACACGCGACAGATGCGAAACTGAATATAACAAAAAACATACTAATATCACAGCATGAAAAAGTGGTGTGATACATGTAGAAGACGCGGTGGAAGCTGTCAACTTGAAAGAAGTGGTGATTGTATGTATATATAGTCAATGTAATGTTTCTATATAATGTCCTGCTTCCCGCATGCGCTACCCAGGAGCCACCCTTCGCCTGATGTCCTGGACATGTTCCTGTTGTGAACACATCTTAAGTGGACAATCTCTGGCTGTATTTTTCATTTGTTAAAGAAGAACTCTTCATGTCTGAAAACAGCTAAGCTTTATAATTTACCATGTGAGGGTGATGAGGGTAATCTCCTCTCATGTGACACGTCTTCCTGCTTCGACCTCAGAGACGCCTTGGGGCTGGAGGCCTTCCTTTCCAGACCAGACGACAGCCGAAAAGTTAAGGTATCTTTCACCTGCGAGATGGAATTCAAACATTTCAGAAACACAGAAAAAACGCCAGGGAATGAAAGGTTAATGTTCTGGAGAGAGGGACACAATTGGATTAGATGAGAAAGACAAGAGACAGAGATGTAGTAGTGACATGTCGTTACTTCCAACTATCTGAACAGTGTGAATAATCACAGCTAAGGTGCGAAAAGTGAAGTCATTGCAAGATGCCGACTTCTGTACCCTTTCAACTTTTTGATGCCGTCAATAAATAGATGTGAATGGCAAATAATTATTTGTCTGCAAGTGTGACGCAACTGCGAAGAATTATCACAGCAGGGAGCTCTAAAGGATAATGTCATTTGTCCATGTACAGGTACTGAAATAACTGGCTTGAAATAAAACTGAAACAGCATAATGCCAAAAGTCTACTTAGAAAATGGGATGCTTTTGTCTTCAAAGAAATGTGTTTAAGTTCTGAAAGGTTCTGAGAAAAGGAAACAAACTCTTTCCGTGCTATTGTGTTACCTGAGCTGTGCCTGGAGCTGAGAGTGGCACCGCGCTCTGAGTCTTGGCAGACATCTCCGTGCTGTAGACCATGACTCCGTAAGGGTTTGACTTTGCACCTCCTTGCAGAACAAGCTGTATCTCTTCCCCCCTCCAGTCAGCTGGCTGCTGGAAAGGGAAAAAAATCCCCCAACGAAGGCACTGCAAGAAGGCTGCTCGGGATGAGGAAGTGGCAGACAGCTGAGTGACAGAAAAAGACACAAGAGAAGACAATCAGACGCTAACATCATTATTAGTGTTCTCATACATGGCAACATTCTTGATATGAACCACTGAATGTAGTCTTTTCTGCTCTCAGATCCTGCTCTAATATCCACATGACTGGGGTCCAAAAAAGTTTAACAACTGCTTCACTGACTGTTAAAACCATCCATTTCTCATATATGTATGAGCCACTATAGACAGAAGAATATTTTCACCAAAGGCAAATGTGCATTAAATAATGAGAAAAATACAGCTACTACGGGAAGGCGTAAATAAATTTACAACACACAAACAAAAAAAAAAGGTATTTTTTTAATTTCACCATGGTCATATTGTGGGTCTTTAAGTGGCCGCTGGAATAATTACAGATTTTCAATTGTACACAAATAATAAGATCATGAATTGAATGCATCAGAGCACGACAAATGGTTTGTGCATTAATAAAGTCAAATTAAAATACAATTAAAATCTATCATTCCATTAGCAAATTCATGGTTCTATTAATTTTCCGTTTCTTTCTTTGGCTTATGAGGCTGTGTATGTGCACATGGATACATTCACTGTATTCGGTCGAATACATGCTCATTTGATGAGTGTCTGAACAACAGAACAGCAGTGAAATCTCTGACTGTCCATGTGAGTTAGCAGTAGTCCTGTGTGGGGTCAGTGGAACACACACACAGTTTCTCGACAGAAATCAGTTCGGGAATCTTATTGGAACATAATGAAAAAGAAGATGGATCAGTGGTGGAATATGTAATAGAGTGGGGTGAAAAGGTTTCTATGTATGTGATATGAGTTGAGAGTTTAGGCCTTTAGTTGATGTCAGGTTACATTGTCATCATCTACGGAAGAGCAAACTACAGACTTGTCCCACCTTTCAAACCAACAACGTGAGTATGTGCAAGAGATACAGTAGATTTAGAAGGGACAATTTTCCTTTAAGAAAAGATATTTTTCCATATCGCCCCCTTCATCTGGAAACACTGTGGGTGCCGTGCTCCAACAGGGGTGCTGACGGCAGCTGCTCACAGAAACAGCACAGCAACTGCACTCAAACAATAATTTGGTCGCTAACTGCATTTTCTAGGATGAAGTCAGACATTGCACAGTGAAGGTGGAAGAGGAAAGAAATTATTGATCATGGTCATGCAAACTTAAATTATCAATTTGCAGCATTTTCCATATTATTCAAATCATTAAGACACTCGATAAAGAATTTGGATCGTTTAAAAAGGTCACAATAACCGCAAAGCTTTGAAACTGTTGTACTGCGGTGCGATTGCAGATTAACTGACAATTCTACACAGTCTAAAACATCAGTGGCCGAAAAACTTGGTCACACATATAGGTTAGAAGTTTTGTTGTATTTGAACATGATTTACAATCTGTTTCACTGTGCCTCCACTTCAGACCATCCCAGCCACACTTAAAAAGCCACTTGCTTTAAATGATCCACAGGGGACCCACAGCTTTTGCTGAATCGATTAATAAGCCGGTCGGCCTCCGACGATTGTAATCAATCATCGGTAGGATGGCACAGAATACAAAGGGAGCCTGCTCGTCCACATTGTTTCAAGATAAAGTGGAGCATATAATGGTTCACTCAATGCATACAACTCCCCTGAGCAAATGTTGTTCACATAATACTATAATCCATTACTATAGGTTGTTATTCATATAAGTGTCCTCTTTATTTGAAATGTCATGCAAAGCCCAATGCGCGTTATTACAGACAACAGGAACTGCCTGCAGTATCATTTCAGCAGATTGAGCAAGAGAAAATGTTCATAGAAGACGGAGTCAATTATTCGAGTTGAAATGCCAGCATTTGATTATCAAATCATTTCAAACTGTCCCTGAAGGTTATAGTTACAACTGGAAATGATAATAATAAAAATGTTCCGGTTCTGAACCAGTTTTGTTCACTGGTTCAGGGATGGTTCACCCAAAAATGACAATTAGCTCATTATCTTCTCGCCCCAATGCTGATGGAGGACGGGTGAAGTGTTTGAGTAAGCAGTGTTGCAGAAACAACAACAACAACAAAAAGGAAAAAACACATGACATGTCTCTATACTGCTCATGTGGTGTCATCCAAGTGTCCATTGCTATCTTCCAACAAGGTGCATTAAGTGACCGTCGGAAATGCAAACGTCCTCTAGCTTAGCCTCTTCTGGTGGAGTTATAGGGTTGAAACAGGGTGTAAACTACCTTGTTTCGAGTAGAATATGAATGTCGGGGCTTGCGGATCCTTGGATGACCCCACACGTGCAGTATGAAAGCATGTCATGTATTTTTTTCTGTTTTGTTTTTTCTACTTCTGAAGATAAGTCCCTAATATCTTCAGTTGTATTGAATTCAGCTGCCACACTATTTACCCCTGAAACTCCAGAAGTGTTTTGTGGACAAAAAACTTCACCCACCCTCCATCGGCATCGGGGAGTAGATAATGAGAGAATTTAGATTTGTTAGGGTTGAACTATCCCTTTAATATTAGGATGCAAATGGAGTGCTCTACAGGTTAGGTGTCAGACAGCAGTAGTGCCAGCCAAGTGGAGTCGGGCCTATTTCCCCCAGACAAGGAACCCCAAATGCTCTGACAGCTGTCACTGTCCTCAAACCCCATTATTCTTCCAGCTCCTGAAAGAACACAGGCCACAAAAAACATGTGAATGTTACCATACTGAATATTATCAAACAGACTGTGGCTGAAGACAGATTTCCAGTAAGCTCCATGAGGACTATTGAGGATGACAATTATATAGCTTTCCTTTATCGATTAATTTACTCTCTTTCCTGCAATAACCTGCAGCTCCACGTAGCCACAGAGAGACAGCTTATAGTGATGTACAGGGGTTCAACTGCAGTGCTGTAGTAGTGGCTCCCCCAGGACAATGAGAACTAGAGCCGTATTTAAGATTGCATGCAACAACTGTTGGGAGGTCAACTGAGGAAACAGACAGGACCCTGGACTGGACGCTGAATGACAACTGGATACACAGACACCATGAGCTGTCTGTGAACACCTGACGGAAACTAGGTCAGGTGAATGTGAGCGAAAGATTCAGCTTCGCCACCAACGCTTTGGATCATCTTTGAACAGAGGCATCTCCTCCTCATCAAAGATATCCAGTAATCATGGGACAAACAGGCATGTATTGAAAGCTGTGGTGTCTCCATGACAACTGAGGAAACACCATTCACTGAGAAAGACTGCAAGATGTAGTTGAAAGCTGGTCAGCGGATCTGGTTAGACAGATTCAGTGGTAGCTCACATATTCACAGCATACAAGAATAGAAGATTTGTATCCTTTGAAACGCAGCCAATGGAGAAAACCCGGCAGAAGTCTCACAAAATAAACAAGTAGACTGACAGGAATAGTCTGATGCACTTCTCTTTACATCAGAACAGATTGATACCGTCCAGAGATGGAAGTTTAAATGTTTTACGAGATGAGACAGAAGGTCAAAGAAAAGATCTCAGTTGTTACCTGTGGTCTGGAAATTCCCAAATTTTCCAGAGGGGTTGAATGTGAGTATGCAACTGTATGAATCGATTGCTCCAGTGTTTTTCTGGAACTTCTCCTGCCAACCACCAGTTAGTGGACATGTTGATGACGTTTCTAGCACGCAATGGACGCAAAACTGGAAGGACACACATATCTCAGGATTAAAAAAAGAGGTGTCGTATGAGACCCCAACGAAGTTGACATCTTGAAAGGACAACGAGATTTAAAAGCTTGAGGCGATAAGGGCCGATGCTGGTGTTAATGTGCTCTACAAAACCAATGTGCTCTCCGCAGCAAAGTCAAGACTTGCCTCTTGCATGCAGTTTCCAGGCACCACATAGACATTGGCTTAAGAGTTAGTGAATGATACTTAATGGATTCTAAATTGTACTTGGTTAAGTTAAGGGGAAGATAGTGTCCATCGTCAAAAGAAACAAACATTGACTTTTAAAACTTGAACCATACAGCGATCCTTGTTGTCACATCAGCCATTCATCCTTAACTACTGTAACACACTACTTCCACCATCATTCCAGTGGGACAAGAGTCATTATCCACAAGAGCTCCTTGTCAGGTAAACAAAAAAAACTGAGACCATTTCAGGCTTTTGAGCAAACACCCGATGCTGTCTTTGTTTTTCTGGTGAGTGCGGCTTCTAAATGTCAAGTTGTTATGCATTATGCAAAATGACCTTGTCATCCAGGTACTTCACTAACAAAGCCCGAAGTCAAGTGTTGAGATACATTAATGGAGCTGCCATTCTGAACACTATAACTAATAAACTGCAGCAGGGACTGTGAGAGTGTCGCCGTTCTAAAGGTTGAGGACATGACAGCTCCCTGTTTTACAGCATCCAAATTAGAATATTCACTTCGGAATCATATAAACGAGCAGATGTGAACCCACAAATATTTCCAGGCAACCTGCAACTTTTCCTGAGCAACACTAGAAGTACCCTCTGCAGTCGCATGTAGTGGAGAATGTAGAGAAACAAGTCTATCAATCTGTTGACCGCAGCTCTGACTACGCAATCCCATTCACTGAACTATAATGCAACTGAACAGTGTATATTTTTAATGATCCGGCTCGGGGATTTGACCTGCTCACCAAAGCTACCGGATGCAAGAGCAGGCGTTCAGGTTGGGGATTGGGAGGAAGTTGCACCATTCTTCCTATTCACAGTCAGTGCACCATTAAATGTATGTTAAAGCTCCTATTTTAAAGTTGCATGGCTCCCAATTGCATATCTGACAATGTTTCAGAGTCTAGCATGGTGGTGGACCCGTCTGCTAAAAAAGAATCTATACGTACATATTAGTCATACACAAAGACCTGTTGTCACCTAGGTCTGACACATAAGCAGAATGAACCCAGTCCTCCCATTAAATGTCTATTATGTACATCTGAGTAGACCCCTCCAAAGCTTCGCACATTTCAAGCACTCCCAGATGCAGATCAATATTCCATTTGTCTCAAGAGGGAGTTTGTTTCAGACTATAATTTTATCCCCAAGTAGCACGGACATTAACAGCTATTTCTTTGAGTTGTAACTCCAGAAATATATACGGCAGCCATAAAACAGATAGCAGTAGATTTCCCCTTGAGCCATTGCCTGTTTTTCCATCTCATGGGGCTGAATTAATAAGATGCTTTAAATGAAACACTAAATCAAACAAGTCTTATTTTAAAGTGATGATTTTGTAAAAATGAACCAACTAGAGAAGGATCATTTTAAAGCACAGGGGGTAGGCCAGTAAAAACTGTGAGGCAATTTATCTAATGTGAGACTCTCTGTCCCGAACATGTCTGGGCTCCCACGGAGCACAACAGAGAGAGCAAAATGAATGTCTAGCACGTGACCCATCGCTTGCTTTTCATTTCATTCAGCGAATATATTCAGTCACAGTAACAATTTGGTGGCAGAAACGATGGCTGAGCTGCGAGAGACACAAGGGACCAGTCAGGGTCCTTTTCTGTGGGGACGCCAGCAAGCTTGGAAAAAGCTTTTATCTGTCCAATACTCAATGCTTATCACACGCTCTCAGTCTTCCAGTCATAGGAAGAGGGGAGAATGTTCCAGAAGGCAAAGAGTAACTGCACTCGTTAAATAGAGAAGAAAAAAAAGGGCGAGAAAGAAATGTGATGCAAAAATACATGGAAACTTCACATGCTTCGCTGCAATTACATGTTTTCACAGACATGAATATCAACGACTGCGATCATACAATTAATAACCTATTAAAGGGTAAAAATGGAGAATCCTTCCAGGCAATTCTTAAAACCTTGAATACTGCGATCACAACAGTGGCGCTAAAAAAAAACATAGCACAGCAAAATAAGAATTCCCTTTGAGACGCAAAGCTGCTAGGCACATGAATCACTATCATGAGAGCAGTGAACCTATTTATTTTTTTTAAGTAGTTTGAAACGGCGTGATCTACATATGAACTGCATAAAGAGCTGACAGCCTGGGCTGGCAAACAATGGGGTAGAAGGGATAGGAAGGAATCTCGGAGAGACTCTTTGGTTGTGGTGCGAGTAAACAAACAGGGATCATATTTTTCATTCAAAGCCAGTGAGAAAAATTCACATTATGCGTGTAATCCTTGTACATAAACAGTCCGCGATGTTTGGAGGCGCACATGAGCTTAACAAATATAACGTGCAGGGCCTTGATTATGTGATGGCGGGGATCAATGTTACCTCACCGGGGGGGCCGTGGTGGTTTGGTGGCATTGTGGTACGGAGCGAGCGCTGAAGGAGGTAGTTAGCTGATGTATGCACACGCTAGGGCTCAAGGACTCCAGTGAGGGGAAGGTTGCCTCGAGGGTCAGAAGCATCGACTCACTCTGGTCACCACAGTAACTCGGTGAGTCTTAATCAATTGCAAGGCCTGCTGGTGACTGGGGGGAGACATCAAATCGATGATATTACATTACAGTGGGTATAAAGTATGACTTCACTTGCACTGTTTTGGGCAGGAAGCATTTGAGGTAATTGAGGAATAAGCCATTTGGACTAATATTGCTTTTAGAAGTGTTTGCTTATTGTGTCAAGATGTATTTCTGCATAATATAAATGAGAAGATATGAAGCTACTAATGTTTTAAAGCAACACTACGTAAGTTTTACTGAGCAACAGAGCCCTCTGCAGCCACATGAGGTGATTTATGTAGAGAAAAAGAACTGAACCCACTCGCTGAACTGGATCACAACTGAACAGTAGATCTTAACCATGATCTCCTTCTTCCTGAACCAGAAGAGCTGTAATAATACAACAATTTCTGTTTAGAATTCTTGATATTTTAAAGTTTCTTTGCAGAATCTTGGACTTAGATGCTGGTTTTAACTGATCTATAGTCTGGCATCTTGAACAGCTCGGTATCTTGCCCTTGCTTGGCCTGATTCTGGCAAGTTATGCTGAAACTATCAGTAAGTTGCACACTTCCCACAGGACATTGTGTCTGTTCACCAAAGTTACAAAGAGCAAGAACAGAAGTTAAGGCTGAGGAGTGGGAATGAAAGCAACACCATACTACCTATTCATAGTCAGCGTTCAATCAAGCAGATTTTGAAGCTGCTGTTTCAAGGTAAAATAGAAAATGTGGCATAGTGTTGCTTTTAACTTGCATGGCTGCCATTTCCTGAGCTCTTCTTTGGACCTGTCTGCAAAAAGAAGACTGTTCACTGTTTTGGGCAGGAAACCCTTTGAGTTGATGAAGAATTTGCCTTTGGGATTTAATTATTTCTTTCTTAAATTTTGTTTCTTATTAAGTGACTGCAGTGGCGCCGGTGATTTTGCAGTAGAGGTCGAATGATCAGTTTTGGCAAAGTGTGAACACTCTGTTGATTTGAGCCTTAATGGCTATATTTAAAATAAGAGCCATTAACTTTAACTCAGAGAGCAGCCAAGCACTTGTTTCAATAATGCACCAGGGAGAGAAAATAGAAACAGTAACCTGAGGCAAAAGCAAGGAAGCAACCAACTTTTTCATAAAATGGCACTCAAAACAATAACAGGAGATGTCATCGCACACATAAATGCTCCGAGCGGCAACGCGTTTCCGCTATTGGGGGAATCTATCAACCTTGTTAAGAAGTGTAGAATGTCATGCTGCAGCACTTTCAAACAAATAAAAAAATGGGATTGTGTGTTTTCAACATACTACTTCGCGAAAACAAAGATCTCAGGTCTGTAAACTGCTGCTAGAAAATAATTTTGAGAAAAGGATTATCAAAAAGGTAGAAAAGGAGTTCTGCACATCAACCTGAGCCGAACCTGCACTTCAGACAAGAGGAACTGGAAGCAGAGACACAACCAGTTCACCACCTCTTATTAGACAGGTAACAAAGTCTGAAACACTTTTTCTTATTCATAAAATATAACAAATTGTAGGAAGAGCTCCCAGTTTGTCCTATTAAGTCAAAATATAAAAAAGCAACATTTTTGAAAAGCTGGGATAAAGCAGTTTGCAGGGACATAGTTTAAAGTTGAAAGCAAATGCCAAGACATTCAGCGACTCAGGGCTTTCTGGAGTACAGCAGGAATTAATCCTAAATTAGGAGGATGTGAGCATTGATGGGAGACGGAGTCTGACAGTTATTGCTATTACTGCAGTCTGCTGGGCTGTTCATGTCATTATTTTAGCTAAGGCCCTGTGACAGGCACCGGCCCACAGCTCCCACTACTTATGCCCCACAATGAGAAGCCCTGGAGGAAGTGAGGGAACAGGCACAGAGATCATTAACTCAAGAGCAGTAAACCATTCACATTTTCATCCATCTGCCCAAGTGGTCCAAACGAACCCAGCAGGTTACTGCGCTCTCTCCAGCTCACCCAGCCTTGATAAGGCTTTGAAAGAATCGTGCCCAGGCTCAGATCTAACTTTTAAGTTCTAGGAGTTATTGCTCTTCCAAAAAAAAAAGATCATTAATGCAGTACAAGTGTTAAATACATATTTAATGAACAAATCATTTAATTCAGTACTGAAGACGTTTATTGTGGAACACTTTTTAAAGAAGTTGTTATATAATGTAGTGAAATGTTTTAGAACTACTGGAATATTTTGTCTTTTGGCTGGTTTTAAGGATTTTCAGATAAGCCATATTACCTAACCCATTTTATATAAGGATTGAATACGGTTATTATTAATTCATAACTTTACAGATGTTAGCATCTCTTGACTCATTTTCAGTCATGAACTCTGGAGATTGTCTGGAGAACTGAGTTTGCTCAGACGCATTCACAACAACAGAGAAATCACTGGAGCTAGTGGGGGGGGAGAGAGAGACAGGAAGTTACATATGAATTCCACTGCGGAGATCACATGCTTTTGCTAAGAGCACATCGACACCAGCGTCGGGTCTTATCAACAAAAGTTCCTTTCACATCTTCTACGTGTAAGGCTCTGCTTTTCATCTTGAGATATTTTTGTTCTTTTTGTATTTTTTTGTTTGCGTCTTAGAAATGTCACGCCCACTCGCTTGGGGTGAATCCTCAGAGAATCTCCTGCTGTGTTCTCACATGGGCTCATTCACACATTATCCAGAGCTTCTACAAGGGGCCTGGCAGATAGAACTCCTGTTCAGATCGTACAGACGGGAACATCTCAGCAAATATTGCAAGAATTGCAGTGAAATCTTTAACAAAGGTTCACAGACCATTAGATGATCCTTCTGTCTGAACTGACCCCCTGACTTTTCCTCTTGTGCAATCAGCCGGCTGGCATTTTAGTTACAGAGTAAAAGGCCATGAAATTTCATACAGATATCTTTTCTGTTCAGCAGGAATTGTTATTACTTCGGGGACCACTTAACATTTCCTCTAGAGCCATTAAAGGGTCAACATTTAATTCCTCTCAATACTTTTGGTTATTACCAAATACCCACCAAACTAATGGCATCCCATCAGCCTGAGTGAGACTACTTGGTGTAGAAGTTTAAAAAAAGGTTAGCATGCTAACGTATAAAACTAAGATCTTGAATATGTACTCTACCAAATTACCACTTTACAGTTACATCATCATACTTTCGATCTCATTGATCCACCTTAGAACCTGCTCAATTGTAATCAGCATTACAGCCATCGTTGCCTTGTCTTTTACAGTGCAATGAATGTTGCCGCAAATTAAATGAAGATATAGAACTTGTGAGATAAAGCAGTAATTTTCCAATTTGAAACAATAGGGATGCATTTAACTGAGAGCAGTAATATTAAGTTCCTGATATGATTATTAATCCGCCCATCAAAGCAACAGATCATACATTCCTCCTCAGGCGAAAATGAAAATCACCTGCAGATGAAGATGAAGATGAGGATAATGATAATGTGAACGATGGAAAACGACTTCCAAATCACAGACTGAAAGTAAATGACATTAGGAGCACGTCAGAGTTGTAGGGCAACAACTTTTTCCATTTAAAACCTGTCAACATCGTGTGTCAACACAATAACTCATCCTCCTTACGTTGTCAAATTAATCTTGTGATGATATTTTCACCGTCGATGAGAGTGATGATTTTAAATCAAAGCTCTGTCAAATGTAGAGTGAGCGTGTATAAATCTGGTTCTGCACGTGCATCTGATTTGACATTTTGCCAATATAGGAAGCATCATCCACATACCAGAGCAGGTTTGACCCAACCAGCTTAACATGCTATGAACGAGAAGAAAGATCACTGAAGTCAATTAATTTTTTTCAAAATAAATTCATAAAGAAATACATAAATGGGCTATTAAAGATCTAAATGTAATGTCCATGTTTATTGCCTTCTGTTAAATCATTTAATGCAATAGAGTGGAAGCTGGAGGGCAGAAAGGACTGCAGCTTTACCAACAGACAAACTCTAATGACTTCGGGCAAATGCACAATAACAAATGTTTCAGTCAAATGCCTTTGCATGAAAAAAAATCATTATCACTAAAGGATACAGACTGACATTCAAATCACAAATGAAGTCGTATTTTCCTTACAAACATTAAAAGAGGTGTGTTTGTGTATCTGCTGTAGTTGTATGTGCAACAGTCGGCAACTAAATAAAAGTTTTCTTCAGCTGCCTTGGTCTCAAATAGCTCTAAATGAAAATCATTCAAGTCTGTGCTGGAGCTACCTTGCATTGAAGCAGGGTCTCAGTCTGAGGGGGCCATCCACATAGGACCATTAGATGGGCAAACCTCATCGCCACTGCCTCCCTATAGCTGCTAGGCCAATGCATTCGTTTGGAGAAGGATGGCACTGCTGGCAGCCACTGACAGGGTAAGACTCACTCTGGGCTTATCGTAGGGGGAGATTGATGCACATCTCAGTGGGGGGAGAGCTGACATTCATTTTAATTAGGCAGGCGAAATATTGTCTCTGCGGCATGTCGCCTCCCTTGCCTTATCCTCCACTTCTCTTCTTGTTGCAAGAAAAGAAGAGGGGCCTCCAGGGAGCACTGACCTCCAGAATAGGCCACAAATCAGCTAAATATATCACTTCTGAATCCTGATGACATTACTGCGCTTAAGATGTTTGATTAACATTTCATTAACATTTGAATGACATTTCAAATCAGAAACAAACAAAAAAATAGAGCTGATGTCGTTGAGCTCGTCATGTGATGCCAAAGACACATAGAAATCCAGGGAGGGGTGGGTGAGGTTCAGGATTGGTGTTACAGTAAAGAGGGGATTTTAATGAGATTGTGAAGAGTGTCACAAGATGCTTTTCATTCAGCAAACATCATTAAAGCCTGCACAGGCCCACACCAGCTGCACACAAACACACACGATGTCCACCGAGCCACACAGAACCAGCCACTTAAGGGAAGTCACGGGGAAAACACACACAACAATCTATACGGCATGTACCTGTCAGTGAGCCAATTAAAATCCAAACAAGAGTCTCTTTGGCACAGAGGAGAAGACGTACACCAACACCTTTAATAAGTCCACCCGCTACCCATGTCACTGCTGTCTGCGCCACGTACTGTTTATCCTCCGTCCCCCTGGCAGTGACATCTGAGACAGAGCACGTAATAAAGACGTAGTTTAGAGAGTGATATTTGTTCTATAGCTCAACTACTGTAGAAGCTTGTCTAACACCACATGCCTGAGCAGGTTTCTCAGCCGCCTCACTAAGCCGTTGGTCAAGAGTTACAAACATGGAGGTAATATTTATTTGGAAATTTCAATCCGAGAAACACTTGTTCCCATTTTAAAAGCCTTTGCTCTAGTGGTGGCTAGTGTGATAAAAGGATAAAGAACAGATGTATGTGAGCTCAAGAGCACAACAAACATTGTCTGATCTTACATGTATTACTGATTATACTTAAAGAAGGAGCAGACTAGCTCCATCCTACGATACAATAACACACTGTTCTTTTCAGGTCTGTCAGATTGAATATCAGTGGTGAGGATGTTGACTCATTTGCCTCAGACATGTAGCTTGAACATCTGTATATTAGCACATTATCATGTATGTAGCCATTTAGGGCATCAGATGAGATCCATTAACAATGTTCTGGCTTGATCTAACAAAAGTAAGCTGGATGAGCATGCTAGCGACAGCTGATCTAATCTGTTAATGACAGTTGTCATTTCAGTCAACAATCTTGACTGTGGATGGGTAGAAGAGACAATCCTGCTTTTGTCTAACACCTTCTGAAACAGCTGCTCAGGGTGTTGGGCCCAGCTCACTTGACGACACATGTTAATGAAAGGATAACTTAAATGACTGCCCTGCGGCTGTATGCCTCCACCAACCTATGAAGTTTCAGTCTACATTAGGGCTGCAACAACGAATCGATAAAATCGATAAAAAACGATTACTAAAAGCGTTGCCAACGATTTTAGTCATCGATTCGTTGAGTCGCGCGATTAATACGTCACTCGTAGGCGCAGAACTGTTTACTGACGCCGGCAGGTACATGCTTCATGCGCGTCCACAGCGAGCCTACAAGCGCTTTAGTGTTTGCGACCACTGCTTTTATTTTTGGACATAAAAGATGGCGGAGGGGGTTCGACCGAAATCATCCAAAGTGTGGGAGCACTTCACACTGCATAAAACTAAAAAGTGTGTTTGTTGCAATCTTTGCAAAAGCGAAATGGCGTGGCACGGAAGCACCACGGTAATGATACAACACCTCAAAAGAAAACATGTCGGAGTCATCCATGACGAGGAAGGGGGCTCGACAGCAGGGTAAGTCAATACAAAAGCTCACATTTATTCCGTTTTCAAGTAAGAACATGCAACATCTACTCTCTCTCGTTTGGTGTGTTAATGTATTCGTTATCCAGCTTTACAAGCATGAAACGTTTATTAAACTAACGTAAGCGTTAGCTGGTGTGTGTGTGTGTGTGTGTGTGTGTGTGTGTGTGTGTGTGTGTGTGTGTGTGTGTGTGTGTGTGTGTGTGTGTGTGTCGGGGTGTCTGTTACTTTATTTTTTTAAAGCACTTACAGCTTAATCTGTAAATTACTAAAAACGATCTTACTTACATAATAAACTTACATACTACATTTTACTTAAACCTCCATGAGTGTAAATAAATAAAATAAATAAATAAATCATTATTATAAAAATGTGTATTGTCTGTAATTGATCTTTGGGTTACTTACTGGCCTCAACATAACAGTATTAATAACTAAAACAATGAGGCATATTAATTTTATTTAAATCGTGCTGTTTTACATACTTACTAATATTAACTTTGTCATTGCAGAAAAAAACAACCAACAATGAGTGGCTTCCTGATAACCGCGTTAATGTCAATGTTAATGTTCGAACAAATACAGTGTGGACAGATTGGTAGTTTGCATTTTTCTTTATTTTTTATAATTTATTTATTGTTCTAACAGAAAACCTCAGTTTGTTCACTTTATAAAAGAAAGTAGCCTTTTCATTTTTTGTATTTATATATACATATAAAAATGTATATCATACATTGTATTTTATTTTGTGTTCCATTTTTATTATTATTTAATATGACTTAATAGCTCAGGGACGTTGAAGCAATAACCTGTTATTTTTTCACTTTTCACTTCATTCTACTGTGAATTTATGTTCTGTTTTTATGTTCAGAAAGTAATGTTCAGTTTTTTAATAAAGATGCGGCAATTACAAATGTTTCTATTTTTATCCGATTCATCGATTAATCGAAAAAATAATCGACCGATTAATCGATTATTAAAATAATCATTAGTTGCAGCCCTAGTCTACATGTTAGGTCCCCCTGACATTTGGCTACTGAAATCTAATCAATTAATCTTTGAGTCCAAGTGAAGATTGGTCTAAATTTGAAGGAATATCCCAAAGGCAGACTTGATATATCATTTTCAAGAGGCCATATTTTGTGAGGTCACCATGATATTGAACTTTTAACCTTTATCCACCCAAATCTAAACAGCTAATCTATGAGTCTAAGTTAACATTTGGGCCAAATTTTCAAGAATCATCTCGATGCGTTCTTATGATAAACAGTAGAAAAACAGGAAGCGGGAAAGAAAGCGAGACCTCAAAGAGCATTGCGGCTGAACCGCACCTGAAACGCAGCCGGTGTGGCAGGTCTGATCTGGTAACAAGGGTGTGAAGCACTCTTGAGATATAATGTTCACAAGATTGGGATGGAAAGCCAACCCGACAACATTATTGTATAAAAATGGAACCACATGTTTCTAGCATAAACACAAAGACGGGTTGGAATTCTTGCTATGGCTTAAATGACGAGCTCAAGTTCCTCACCATTATGCTTTTTTGGCAGCTTTTTGCGAATGTTCTGCTCCGAAGGTGAAATTCACTGACTTTGTTTCTCACATATGCTCATCGTTCTTTGAGCTCTTTATAGCATATAATAAATGGGCTTGCTGCCAAACTTGATCACATGTCTGCATATATCCATATGAGGGCTTAGAAAAGGGTAAAGCATTAAGTATGTTTAAAGGTCACGCAATAATGGCTAGACTTCCTCAGAGGCTCAGTAATGGACTGTGCCACTCAACAAGCCTAGGCAGGGTCAAAGGTAGCACAACATGAAAATATGATGCGGGGGACATATTCATTACTGGTAGCACACTGGCCCAAACCATTTCAGTACATGACACATATCAAAACTGTCAACATCCTTTTTCTGCAACACAAGTTTGCTGTTGTGTAAGAACTCAGGAGAGAGTAGCCAATTACTGTTTCGAGAATGTCTGACAGTCTCTCAGCATCAGAAGGGTGGTCAGTGTGAGGTTGCAACCCAGTATTCCCTCCCAACATGTCCCTCTCTTCCCCCTCTGTCTATTCATCTATCCTTCCGAGGATGTGACCTACGAGAAGTCACTCATTCGCCGTGTCGGTGTTTCGGATGACTGCAGCTGTCACGCCTCCTGACAAATTGTTTGCCGGCAAAAAAAGGCAACGTCATATGAGCCAGCAGTGCCTCCTGCCTTGATTCTCCCCGGACCAGCCCCCTCCATTAGCGATGAGCTACTGCTTGTCAGCACAGGAAAGGCAGACAACAATAGGCCCCATCGTCTTGCATTAAGCCGCGTGCGACTGTATTACACGGCTCAATTGATGAGCGGTGCCAGGCGCTGGTTGAGGAGAGGCAGGGATTGGCAGGAACGGATGGGGCGGAGAAGTCTCAGATCAAGTTACAGCGCGGCTAAATTGGCAATGACAGATCACAATTAGGAGAGTTCTCGTCGCCTCACATCAGCTGTCAGTGACCCAAGTATTCTCGAGTGAGTAAATTATGTACTGGGGAAGGTGTTCTCAGTGGATAACTGAATGGATGATGGGCCATGATGGCTACCGTTTTTTTCCCGTTAGTCAAATCGATCAGTATGTCAAGGAGATGAGAGAGGAGCGATTACAAAGGTCAAACAAATATTTGATAAGTATTCTTATCAATAACCTTGTTTCCTAGAGGAGGAGCCTGTGATAGGGCTC
Source organism: Pleuronectes platessa (assembly GCF_947347685.1). NCBI lineage: Eukaryota > Metazoa > Chordata > Actinopteri > Pleuronectiformes > Pleuronectidae > Pleuronectes > Pleuronectes platessa. The sequence continues at coordinate 19,834,478 of NC_070631.1, read as the reverse complement.
ATGTTGTCACTGTTGATAAATAGAAAAAGGAAATTATTGTATGATAAGTTTCTTAAAAATACCTCTGTTCGCTTCCAAAGAATCTAGTTATGTTGACCTTGACATGATAACATATGGTTGCATATGGGTGGGGATGAAACTGTTAAAGGACCGTCTATGGCCTTTATCTTTCTTGGGCTCTTCCTTGACTCATGGGACCAGATGCATCATTGCAGGCTCAAGGCAAAAACTCTGTCGACACACAAAGATAGAAATATGCAAAGGAATTGTTTTCACCAGATGAATGAAGTCGTGCTCGATGGTTGTTTCATAAATCTCAGTTAATGTGGAGCTGAGCCGACACGCGCAAGACTGTGTTCCACTTTCGAGGCAAATGGCCGTATATCATACAGCTAGGCCCAACAGAGCCACAGTGGCTGCTGTTATGTATGAATGTTGCACACAACAGACATTTTGATGAAGCGATCACATGTAGACCATCATGAGCAGCTTTCACTGATCGATCATAGTGAAGGTAAATTGTGTTTAGAGCGCTAACTTCACAAAAAGCAAACTGATGAATGAAACTCCTCCAGACTAAAGACGCACACTCTGTGAAAACCACTGAATACAGACAGTGATTCTTAGAGGGGGATGTTGCCGTTGAGCTTTTAAATGTCATCATTGCTGTGAATAAAATAAAAAAACATTGCATTCCATTCCAGGAGGCAGTAATCTCCCAGGACAACGTCTTAAAATCTGGGCAAAAGAAACAACCACAAGAGAGGAGAAACCCAAGTTGTGTCACAGGTAGTTCGCTTTAAATGACTTAAAAAATGTTAATAATAATAATACCTTGAGTTATACCACAAATCAATAAAGTACATAAGGGAATAGTAAAGTAACAATAGAGTGAGATATTTTGTGGAATCACAATTACCCAGAGTAACAGTGAGCTGACAAACTAATTGCAGCTGTGGAGCATACGTTCAACCTGCTTTTCTTTTCCATCCACAGCTGCTTCAGCTCCATTATCCTTCTACTCTTCAAGTCTTCCTCAGTAGCAGAGTGATGTGGAAACAAGTCTGCAGCGAACACGGGTGGATAGACTTCCCCTGTGTGCAGCCCATCGAGGCATAAGCACCGAGAGGGATGCTGGCTAATGCAATAGAGCCCTCGATAAGAAAGGGAGAAGAGACTGAGAGGATAAAAGAGAACCAAACTACGAAAAAGGAGAGGAAAGGACAGGAAGTGGACATGGCACAAGAAAAGTTGATTATTAGAAGTTCGTTGAACCCAGACCCCAGCTGAGAACAGCCTATCAGACAAATCCCCAGTTCCTCTCCTCTCCCTAGCCCCCTTCATTTAAACTGTGATCTCCATCTGTCTGACTTCTGCTAAGGACCATGAATAAATTCCGATCAAAGGCTCTGAGAGGGAGACAGTGTGCGAGAGAGTGACCCAATCATAACTCAAAATCAAATAATACCAAAGAGCACAAGTGACGACACTGCAAGGTTTTCATTCCGCATGACCGAAGGCAGTGGGAGCAATGGGATTTTGAAAAAGGAGGCCATCCTTGTTCTTTGTCTTACGACGAGGAGCAGTCAAGCTTTTTAACACGGTGAGGAGGAGACGTGGGCCGCCTCAGAGCATCGAGGGATTGCCTCTGTGTTGCAGTGGAATGTTTTGAGAGAGAGCTCGACAAAATAGTTCTACTCTTCTCATCCACCTTAGCCCCCTCAGAATACATCAAAAGACATAATTCTATTTAATCAGAGGAGCGAACAACAGAACAGGCGCACTGAACCCATCCAAGCACAAAGGAGGTGAGGCACAAGACGCTCCCCTCAAGTTGCACTACACAGCGCCATCTAGTGGCGATGCACGCAGTCAGAGGCAGCGAAACATGGGACATGATAGAAAAATGATAGAAAACAGGTTTAGTACAATCCATTATACAGTAGTCTTAATGGCCCGCTCATGGTTGAATCCGCAAACCTACAATAATAATACACAATAAGTGCACAAGGCATTTGTTTGTGCCCATTGCTCCTCTGCAACATGTGTACAATTATTATTATTGAAACCATTCTGCAGAATGACACAATATATTCAATTTAAATACATCCTTTGTACTTTAATCTCCTTTTATTGTCATTTATCATTCCTACATAAGTCTTTACTTGCTATTATCCTATGTTTCTATAATATATTATGTATTTCATAATATTTATTATTTTTTTCACATTGTATTAAGTTGATTAACCAACATTTATATTTTTCAGGTACAACTTAACAGCCTTTAACTTCTACACCTTCAGCTTTTAAGACCACACAAAATACATCTGCAGCGTGTGTGACGAGACTGTGAAGAAACACCTGGAATGATTGAGAAGAGATTACGCCAAGACTCAGCCATGATGATGTAGTAGAGCGTTGGAATATGTTACACTCAGCGAGTATTTTTTACTTCTAATACTTCAAGCATATTCAAAAGTACTTTCTCACTCCTACTTATGAAAAAGATTTGAGGCATTTTTACTTGGGTATGTTTTGTCATATTTATCTATTTTTGCTTAAACTTCAGTCAAGTATTTGAGTAACTTCTCCACCAGTGAATCACACATTGTACAAACATGCAAGTTGTTGTCTTTAGCTCTAAATAAACAAATGTCTTTTGTAGTCTGTCACTTTGCTGAATAAAAATCATTACTGATTTAAATTGTACACATTGTACATCGCCATCACATTTCATTTGTTCATGCATTCACTTTCTACCAGCCTTTGCTATATAACAAAATGTGGTGTCATTTTCAGACCCTGCCTCGCCCTCCTGACCTTTCACCTGTTCTTTATGTATTTATTCTGTCAGATTCTATGATTCACACCTTTGCAGACTTCTCGACTGTTTTCGGGGGTTTCCCCTCTGCCTGCTCCTTTTGACGTGTGTCTCTGCCTGTGCCCTGACCTCAACCACAGTTTGCCCTTGCCTTCTTCTGCCAGCAGAGCCAAAATAAAGGTGAGGATTTTTGAACTATTACCATTGTCTCCGAGTTGTGCTATTGAATCCTTCTAAACCTGAGCTGTGACACATTGCATTAATACACATTCATGTGCAGTGGCCCAAGGCACTGCACATGAATGTGTATATAGCTGTCTAATTTAAATGTACTGGGGCTTTTTCAGTGTATTGTTTACTCTCCTCTAATACTTATATCTGTGAATATATATCTTTGTAATTGTGATTTATGGTGTAATTCTACTTATTTTTCTTTACTCAGAAGTAAACTTATTTATCTTTATTTTTGTTGCAGCTGTTAAACAGATTTTCTCACTTGGAGTCAATGCCGTGTTAGATTAAAATGTAATACTGCAATGAATAGCTATATTTAAAGTATTGATGTGTTGTTATTTTTTGTCTAAATGGTGTTAGAAAATAGACCAAAGTCCTAGGCCAAAGCCTCTGGTGCATTTCTAAGAATATAACTTATTCATAAGATATATAAACAACATCGATGAGTGTTTTCTCAGGTGGTTTAAGTTTCAGCAGAGCTCTACAAGGGCCTGAGAGGTTTTACAGGGATCAGATATGAACCTCGACGTTTATGGTTCACAGGTGGTGTCAGGTGGTGTCAAGTGGTGTCAAAATGCTGTTGACAGCGGCCTGACCTAAAGCCACACATCTTAGTTCAACACAGCCATAACACCTCGGAAGCATGACATCTCTGAAAGCCGTGACATAGTGCACAGACACGTGCACAGAAATGTACACAGACAGGTGCACATGTTCATCTTGGTGGTGAAGGACGCACACACTTAGGGTAGCAGTCGGCTGATTAAGGAGCCTTCCTCGAGATGTAGTGGGCGGCTGTGTGAGATTTCGGGTGTCACGGCTGCTGCCGTCTTCAATACGTCTTCTTACGTCTATGAAAGGCGTATCAGTCAACACCCAAGAGAGATCGGGCTCTGAGTTAACACTCACAAAATAACATATGCGCACATCAGCAGCGCACAAACTCCCAATCTGCTTTCCCATACACAGGCAGAAATTACCCTCTACCTGCTAAATATCCTATCCGTCATCTCATCAAACATTCATGGCAGAGAAGGTGTTGAAGTCGAGTGTGGTACCAGATCTTTTTTGTCACCCACACAACAGTTTTTTCGCTTTGCTATTCTGGGATGATGACAGACATCAGTTTGATGGTTCTAACAGGGTTTATTAGACTTTCTCAACTTGGATACAACTTTTTCCAATAAAGGCAACAATCCCGTCAGGTGCAAGAATGTTCTCAGTGAAACTCCTGGCAATCTGTCTGTCTAACAGCTTCACAGAGATCTTGTGTGCGAGGCCAACATTTTGGACTGGGGTAGCATAGGTGTACTAGAAAAGCTCATAAAGTGTCCAAAATGGAAAGCATTCATCCCCGGTGGAGAATGAATATGCACACAACTTTATGCAGCAGGTTTATTAATCTCTAGTGCAAGTTAACACTTCAGCTTTATAACTTCTTTCCCAACCAGCCCACCATCTGCTTTCTTCCAACTTCAAAAGAAGCCACTTTAAAAACCGTATGTCAATTTGGATTGGAAATGTAGTATACAATATGACAGTATTGTAACTGGCTTTTGTCTGCAATGGCAATGGATACGCTTGGCATTCGCTCCAGAGTTAAATGACTCTGCAGTAAACAACGGTTTGAATCGGCTCCGATCGGCAGTGATGTAAACGTGACATCCAGGAGAACAAGCTAATTTGACGATTCAGCAAGGTGAGACTGACTCAGTTGTCGGCACGCTTGTTAAGTTGAACATGACACAAGGGAGGGGGGGGGGGGGGGGTAAGAGAGAGAGAGACAGAGAGAACCACCATAGGCAAACTTCTCGACTGGCAATGATAAAGGAGTCAAATGGCAATTCTTAAGCAGACTAGCTGCATTTAAAAAACCTGCGGGTACCTGCTAATTTTGGTGTAAAAGGGTTATCAACAGATGACATTAATCTCTGCTCTTCAGTCGTGAAAATAACAGTCTTTGGTGATTATGAGTCTGAGGAGAGTCATTGAAAACAGTAAAGTCGAGTTTCAGAGACAAACTGCATCCAGAAAAGACTGTGATGAGCTAATCCTCATTAGTTTCAAGCTCTTTGTGTAAAAACTGTTGTTTATCACATATACAATCCATTATGTGACAACAGGTCTGTCGAGTAAACACTCTCATCCATGGAAAGGGGAGAGGGGGGGGCTGTCTATTTCAACAGACTAAGAAAAGAACGAACGGATACACTAATGCAAATGTGCCGTGGTGCTCTGGTGACCGAGTGGCTGCTTGTTTTTCTGCTGCTTTTAATTGGTGATCGTGTGACCCCCTGCCTGTGTAAAGGACAACATGCAGTAACACAATGAGAGCCCAGCCTTGGCATGCATTACGTGTTGAAGGCTCGCCCACGCACCTAATTACAACAGTCTTTCTGTGGAATTCCACACCAAGAGCGCTTGTTAAGTGGTGCGGCTTGAATTTAGAAATTGTTCCCCCCCGCGGATGTGTTGACTGTGTCAGCGTGCAACAGGTGCTCGCTGCTGGTCTGTTTGATTCAGAGAGACAGTGGTTGCACAAATTGGAATTAAACAATCACATTAGCATGATTTTAAACTCTTCTGACATGTCTCTGAAAAAACATTTACTGGTCATCGTCACACAGAACTCTAAGCTATGAGCTGCTCATAATATCGACAAATATCTCACTTATATTCAATCCGCCTCTTAAAAAAATGGCACTGAAAAAAAAATCAGGGATAATTATAAAATGTTTGATTCAAGCCTAAACCTTACTGAAGGATATTGGATCAACCAATCAGAACAAAGGGGCGGGTCAACTGTAAATGACAGACGGCCCGAAAAACTCGTCAGCAACATCTATTACAGTGGGCTGCAGTATGAGAGGAAATGAGAACAATTGTCTGTCCTGTGAGACAACATATTTAAATCGAGCTTGTCCTGAAAAAGCTGCCGCACCAGCACTGACAGGAATGATTGTACAGTCGACCTACAGGAATTAAGTAGTGATGCCCATAGGCTGTGTAGAGTCAGGTCGAGTTATTTAAATACTCCACAATCACAAATTTGCCCTCAGGGGACTTGTGTACAGCGTCGGGCATCTTCTAACCTTGAGGCCTTTACACACCAGGGACATGACAACTAAACAAAGCAAAAGTTGGAAATATCTGCTTGTGAATATTTTTCGCATAACTACAATTCACACTGAGAGCAAGGCGCATTTGTGAGAGCTTCAACACTTGCTCAATAAACATCACAATTTATTTGCAACGGCGCATTGTTTAGAGGAAATTATGGATTTAACATCATCCTGTGATAAGGATCTTTAGTAATTAAGTCAGTAAATTTGATTTAGTGTAGCACCTTTCCCAGAGCAAAGCCACAAAATGCTTTACATAATTATATTAACGCTATAAAAGTAGTGATAAAAAATAAATATAGGCAACAGAAGGACAATAAAAATGTATGTTTTCAAACACTATATCGCACAAAGCGGGACAAAGGTCAGTTTGAATTAATGGGGATTCAGCTCTGTTCTTCTTCTTCTTTTTTTTCTGGTCACTTGAAAAGAGAGAAGGGGAATTGTGGGTAATGCAATTTGGAGAAAGAGAAGAAGAGTTACAGGGTCGGTAGCTCAACCAATCTGCAGAAAGTCGAGGATGTCTGTGGGACAGTTGAGGTCCTGCTGCGTATGCTAGAGCCGCATCTGAGGAGGCAGTGGATCAGACCAGGATCCTCTTCACCCAGAGAAGCGTCTGATAGTCTATCTGCAGGTTGTCGTATAGTTTGAATTACAATATTGCACAGTGATTGTGTGCTGGCTTTATTTGCAGCGGAAAAGCTCTGAATTGTTGTGCTGAGAAAAACAAGTCAATTATTAAACACAAGGAAAAAAGCCTTGTGTAAAGATATTTAGACCCTGGAGTTAAAGCTTACTAGTCATTGCCTCTTAGTTACTTACTGTAGCCAGCAAATCCTGTGGTGGTGTGAGACCAAAAGCAACAGCGATTGGCTGAGACAGCTGCCAGTCAGGACAACAGGCTCCAATACAAATACGCTTTTAGAATGAAGGACCTCACAATAAGACGTAGATAACCCTCCACATGACAGATGTGTGGATAAACAGGTGGGATCAGAGACAGAATGAGTTTTGGTTAAATCATCATGATTTGCTTTGTTCTTATCTGGTTGCTTCATTTAGCCGAGTGAACTTGTGTGTTTGCTGCGGTGTTCTAGTAGCCTGGATGCCAGACGAACTTAGCCCCGCCCCCAACAATTTGGTCGGGCAGTTCGGTCTGGAGTTAGCCTGGATGCCTGACGAACTTAGCCCCGCCCACAACAATTTGGTCGGGCAGTTCGGTCTGGAGTCGCTCCATTGGGAAAAAATTATGGCCCGACCGGGCCAACCAGATTGTCAGGGCGGGCTTTATACGATGATTGACAGATGATCAATGGTAACGTAATCAACCACGTCATCAAAGTGCCCCTGGGTTGAATTCGTTTTCAACAAACATGCCTGCCGCTGGCGAGCTGAGATGTGTAGATGCTGCCATTGAGTCTGTTTTAGAAGACATCGACAGCACATTCAGTTTGAAAGAGGAACACAGAACGTGGAGGCTACGCCAAAGCACCGCGCTAATCCCTATCACCCCGGCGCTTGGCTGTTCACAACGGACACTGAAGCGACGCTGAACCGCCGGGCAGCGCTAATAATATCACCCGTTGATCCAGTAGTTCGCTGCACGGCTTTGTGCCAGTCACACCGGAGGCTGAAGCACCGCGCTGCGTCAAGGCTGCCTCGCGGTGCTTCAGCCTCCGGTGTGACCGGCACAAAGTTTTAACATGGGAGTGGATGGGAGCCAGCTGTTATTTAAGGCTTGGCGCTGCGCTGAAGCGTCCGGTGTGAGCCCGGGTTAGTAAATAACTCACAATGCGTTGCTTAGCATACGTCACATACTACGTTGCTCTGATTGGTTGTAGGTCTATCCAATTGAGCGAAGAGGAATTTTACTTCCTGGTCAGTTGAAACACGCCCCATAATTTTTTCCCAATGGAGCGACTCCAGACCGAACTTCCCGACCAAATTGTTGTGGGCGGGGCTAAATTCGTCTGGCATCCAGGCTAGTGTTCTAGTACATCCCTTTAAAGATCTGTTTAAAGAGTTTTAAACTTTAAAATGAAAAGATCATTTAGGTTGGTGCTTCTTTATCTGAGAAGTGGGTTTTCAGGCTGGGACCTGAGTGAGGGTTGATATTCGGTCCTCTAGGCGTCGTTGTGCATCCCTCTTACCATAGTCTCGCGCCCAATCGGAGCGGAGAAGACATGCTCCAGCTGGAAGACAATTGCCAAGGCCTGATGATTGGTCATCTTGAGCTCCAGGCTGCTGCGAAGGCCCAGAATCTGAGGGAGTGGTGAGGTTGCAGAGCTGAGGAGAGAGTGAAGACAGACACATATAATGAGTGAAGGGTGGGTTATAAGACAGACCAAAGAAAAGAAGCAATGATCGGACGCCTTAGAGAAGACATCTTATGCTCACATTCAGATCCTGAATTCTTATTTGCTGCAGCTCCTCTTTTAGCTTCTGTCTCTTTAAGCCCCCCCTCCCGAAAAAGGCCCAGTCTGCTGTCATTGCCTAATGTTGTGATTGGTCAACAACTTTCCCTTGACTGCGTTCAGCCCAAAAAAAAGCAGCGAAACAATAAAATGTTAACTGTGGTGCAATTATGGAACCTGGGAAGGCTGTTCTTGGCTTTCTTGCAAGAAAAAAATCCCTCAGAGGTAAAGACCATGTGTGTTAAATACTTGTTTAATACTTTAAAATAGACCAGATGCTACAGTCTCTCCCTTCTCCGTCTGAAATAGCTGCTCCTATCACCCTCAAATGATGTGAACATTGTTCGGATCAAACGGAATCCATTGTGTACACTGTCTATTTTATTACGTATGGGTTTATATACACTCAATGTTTATCGGGCAACACCTCTGACACACCCACCAGATGACAGAAAAGGAACCTCGATGCCTGTTGCACACTGTTTCGAGCAAACATGGACTACTCATGAGATATTTCAGTTTGGAAATTTACAGATCTTTTACATACACAAAATAAACTACATACATACTAGAGGAAAGAAAAACGAAAAAAGCATATTGTGTCTCCTTTAAAGTTATTCATAATAAAAAAATGACAACGTGTCAATAAAATGACAAGCGTCTTCGTCTTTTCATACAGTTTTTATTTTTTTTATTAAAAGGAAAAGGAAAATCAATGTGTTGGAGGATTTACACTCGTTTGCTAAATGTTCCCTGGCAAGCGCCGGCTTCCTGTGTGAGCCGCGGAACAGCGCTGTGGGTATTCGTCATTCACAGTTTGCATACACCATAGGCGGGAGCATACTGTGGACCGCTGGCGTGTCATGAGGTAGGGCAGAGCGCTTTTTCTTCCTCCGCTTCATGGACTCTCTGGGGAGTGGAACAGGCGAGCACTTCAGATTTCTCCTTTTTTCCTCTCTCTTTCTCTGCCTTCTGAAAGCACCAGGCGTAACACAGGCAGGACAGACTGTCGACTCTCTGTGGCAGCATCAAAAATAACCAAACAACTTGATTACTTCCTACACTGGTGTTATCATAAACCCAACCACTTTTAGACAAGCCCTGCCTTTTGTAATGAAACAAAGATGCAGAACGTACAGTTCGACGTGAGGCAATATGATGACAGTGATAATTATTGTCATTATTCATATAATAGCATAATTGAGCACTGATTGTTGGTTTGTATGTGATTGTATTGAATATTCATTTGCATGTTTGCGCACTCTTTCCCGTGCAAGTAACACTTAATCATCCACATAATTAGCACATGAGATAGTGTCTCATTTGAAGCAGCAAACACAATACATTTTGATTGAGACGAGGATCTGTGAGTCATCTGTTGAGTTATGTGGCATATTTTACTGGCGAGGCAGCGAGGTGAGAAAGCACCTCAGTTGTCTGTGCGTTAGTGACGTCGATCATGACGACCCAGGGGGAAAAAAACAGGAAGGAGAAGTCCTCTTTTGGTGACAGGAAAGGAGTAAAGGGCCCTTTTAAGCTTTTGTGGCTTATCCTGCGTGTTAAATTCCTGTTTCTACCTGCTGATTTTGGTGAAAAGAGGTATTGCTCAGATTGAGGAGAAAGTGTGGAGGAGTATCATAGACTACATCCTGCCTGTCTGCCATCGCTGGCTTCTGACAGCATGTAACAAGTAAATAGACTTAACGGCCTCACTTTACATTGCAATTCACATTCACCCACGTTCATATAAAGTCTTTGCTTTGTCGGACACCCACACTTCCCATTCACACAATTTGGCCAATTTGGCTTCCAGTGTCTTGCCCAAGGACACTTGGACATGCAAACTGGAGGAGCCCAGAATCAAATCATCAACCCTCACGACAAATGGAAGACCCACTTTACCTCCTGAGCCGCGGCAACCGGACAAACGTGTATGTGCACACCATTATGCTTTCAACCTATTTGGTATCTTGCAGATGCTGCTATCCTCATGGTGGTCATCACTAAGGCAAGACGGATTGAAAGAACAGTAAAGTATCAAAAATATGACAAGCCTTTTAAATGCTTCGTCTAATTGTATTTTGTTACAGCTGCTAATGAGCTTCTCCAAATCTCAAACCTTATCCAACTCCACTTCATCCTTCTGAAGCTCAACTGAATGTGTAAATATCATCCACACAACAGCATGACAGCGTAATTGAATGCTTTGTTGTGATAAACTCTTCCTATCAGCGACTGGGAGAAATATGCTTGTGTTCGAGGCGTTAAACACCAGCACGGTGTCACTGAAACAGAGGCTAAACTGTGAGGATTTGTGTAGTTGTTTGTTGTTTTCGTCTCTCCTCCCCTTCTCTGTTTCCCTTGGCAGGCTGTGAGCGCTAGGGGCATGGCTGGTTCCCTGCAGCGGACGAGGCGCACCTGCATTCCATCCCAATCATCCCCTCTATAAAGATCTGGTCCGCTCAACAGGCCGGCGCCAGATTATTCCATATATCATGGTAGTTGTTTCGCTGTTGCTCTCGACCTTCACGTTTCGTTTTGTTTTGTGGACTAAATTCCTGCTTCTTGCTTGCTTCACGCAGAACCTCCGTGTGCCTCTTCGCTCGGCTGTCCTCCTCGCCTCTCCGTGGATCCTCCAGCCAGCCTGCACCCTGCCGCTCCAGCCTGTACCTGCCTACACAGTCAATAAACTGTTACCTTTTTCACTACCTGCTCCTCCGTGTCTGCTTTGGGGTCCGAACACCACCACAAACCCTAACAGAATAATCTGGCCAAGAAAATGGACCTCGCAGACGCGGAGAAGTTCCGACAAGCTCTCACGTCCCAAGGAACCCGTGTGGGAATACACGAGAAGGCTTTGCACGAGGTGATGGAAACTCTCCAAACCCTCACCTCCAACGTGGCGCAGATCGGGGGTCGCATGGAACAGCTGACTACTCACCTCACCACGCTGACGGTCCCAGCTCCCCCTCCTGCTCCAGCTCCGGATCCCGCTCCAACACCTCCACCTGCTGCGTCCGCGGGCCCTCTTTCCACACAGTCCCGGGAGCCATTCATCCCCACGCCCGCCAGGTTTTCGGGACAGTTAGGTTCTGGCAGGGAATTTATTTATCAGTGCAATCTTGTTTTTGATCAACAGCCGTTCACCTACTCCACGGACAAGTCGCGGATTGCTTTTGTAATGAGTCTCCTGTCAGAGAAAGCCGCGGCTTGGGCCGTTGCCATCGCCCACAGTAATTCTCCAGCTTGTCTTTCTTTTTCCTCCTTCTCTGAGGAATTCCTTAAGATTTTTGACAACCCGCTGCGCAGCAGGGAGGCCAGTAGCCGGCTCCTGTCTCTTCGCCAGGGGAATAACTCCGTGGCGGCGCACTCAGTAGACTTCCGCATTCTCGCTATAGAGAGCAGGTGAGACGAGAAGGCACTGCAGGGGGTTTTTCTCAGGGGGCTCAGAGATGAAGTGAGGGATGAACTGGCCGCTCGTGATGAGACCACCTCGCTGGACGATCTTATTTCTTTATCTATAAGATTAGATAATCGTCTTCACGAGTGGCACAGGGAGAGATCCGGGAGGGTTGGCCACGCCCCTCCCGTGACTCGGACAATGAACCCCCTTTATCGGGGGTTTGCGCCCTCTCCGCTGCCTCAGGCAGGCTCCAGCAGGATTCCCCCGCGGATCGATCTTCCCCCCCTAAGCACGGAGGAGCCCATGCAGCTGGGGAGGACAAGACTCACTCCGAGAGAACGTCTACGTCGTCGTCTCAGCGGACTCTGTGTCTACTGTGGGCAGGACGGACACCTGCTGGAACACTGCCCGTCCCTACCAAAAGGGGGGCTCACCAACCACGGGAGGAGCATTGGTGAGCCATTCAGCTGTTGTTTCGTCGCCTCCCCGCCTTATCCTTAAAGGTATCATTTCATGGGCTCAGACCTCCCTGCCTATTTCTATTTTAGTTGACTCTGGGGCAGATGATAGTTTCATTGACTCTGATTTTGCTGCCCAGTCAGGAATCCCCTCTCAGCTCCTTCCTCACCCAAGGAAGGTGTTTGCACTGGATGGTAGGCTGCTTGCCCATGTCACTCATCACACTATTCCCATTTCTTTGCAACTTTCCGGTAACCATCATGAGGCTATTTCCTTTTTTTTGATCCCTTCTCCAAGTTCCCCAGTTGTGTTGGGTCTCCCGTGGTTAAAACTGCATAATCCCCACATAGACTGGATTACCGTCTCTATTACGAATTGGAGTTTATTTTGTCATTCACACTGCTTACGTTCTGCCATTCCTTCCACATTAGCCACCACACCTTCCCCTCCTAAACCAGTTGATCTCAGTCTCGTTCCTTCTGTTTATCACCACCTCCGGGAAGTATTCTGTAAAGATCGAGCTCTGTCTCTTCCGCCCCACAGACCGTATGACTGCGGCATTGACTTGATCTCTGGCGCCCCCTACCCATCCAGTAAACTGTACAATTTGTCCAAACCGGAAAGAGATGCCATGGAAAATATATTACGGATTCTTTGGCCACCGGACTCATTCGCCCCTCTTCTTCACCTTTAGGGGCAGGATTTTTTTTTGTTGAGAAGAAGGACAAGTCACTTCGCCCCTGCATCGATTTTAGGGGTCTTAATGACATCACTGTAAAGAACAAATACCCCCTTCCACTCATTGACTCTGCTTTTGGTCCCCTTCACAAAGCAACTATCTTTACCAAATTGGACCTCCGCAACGCATATCATTTGGTGAGGATTAGGGAGGGGGACGAGTGGAAGACAGGGTTTAACACTCCCCTGGGTCACTTCGAATACATGGTCATGCCCTTTGGCCTCACAAATGCCCCAGCTGTGTTCCAAACACTTATAAATGATGTGTTAAGGGATATGTTAAATTGTTTTGTATTCGTTTATCTGGATGACATTTTGATTTTTTCCCGTGACCTCCAGGAGCACGAACAACATGTAAATATTGTGTTGAAGAGGCTCCTGGAGAATAGACTCTATGTTAAGGCGGAAAAATGTGATTTTCACGTCTCCTCGGTTAGTTTTCTGGGGTTTATTGTGGAGAAGGGGCAGATCAAAGCCGACCCTGCCAAGGTTAAGGCAGTGGCCGAATGGCCCACTCCGACATCAAGAAAGCAACTTCAGCGATTTCTCGGGTTTGCCAATTTTTACCGCAGGTTTATCCGGGACTATAGCCGAGTTGCCACACCGCTTACCCAGCTGACTTCGGTTAAGATGCCGTTTATTTGGTCACCGGCTGCTGAGGGGGCTTTTGATCGTCTTAAATTATTATTTTCCTCTGCACCTGTGTTAATTCATCCTGACCCTAGTGTTCCGTTCGTGGTGGAGCTGGATGCCTCTGACTCCGGGGTGGGGGCTGTGCTCTCCCAACGCACCGTCTCTGACCAGAAGCAACACCCTTGTGCCTTCTTCTCCCGCCAACTCTCCCCTGCGGAGAAGAATTATGATGTGGGTAATCGGGAGCTGCTGGCGGTCGTGCTGGCGCTACAGGAATGGAGACACTGGCTTGAGGGTTCCACTCACCCATTCATAGTTTGGTCTGATCACAAAAATTTGTCTTACCTCCGTTCTGCCCGCAGGCTTAACTCGCGCCAGGCTCGATGGGCGTTGTTCCTGGGGCGTTTCAACTTTACGCTCACTTACCGACCGGGGTCGAAAAACATTAAGCCGGATGCGCTGTCACGTCAGTTTGCATCTCCTGTGGAGGACACATCCGGGAGCACCATTTTGCCATCCGCCTGTGTGGTGGAAGCAGCAGGATGGGAGATCGAAGGTGTGGTCCAGGGGGCCCTGAGGGATCAGCCAGCCCCACCAGGAGTTCCACCAAATCGGCTGTTTGTTCCCCAGGCGGTCAGGTCCCCAGTCCTTCAGTGGGGACACTCTTCCCGGATCGCCTGCCATCCTGGTTGTCGTCGGACCCTGGGCCTACTCCAACAGCGTTTTTGGTGGCCCTCCATGGCTGCTGATACTAGGGATTTCGTCGCAGCCTGTTCTGTCTGCGCCAGAAGCAAGGCTTCGCACCAGGCTCCTGCAGGGTTGCTGCGCCCCCTACCCATCCCGCACCTACCGTGGTCGCACATTGCTGTGGACTTCATCACGGGCCTTCCTCCCTCCGAAGGAAAGACAGTGGTGCTTACCATCGTGGACCGGTTCTCGAAGGCGGCTCATTTCATTCCCCTTGTGAAGTTGCCGTCCGCCCTCGAGACCGCCAACCTTCTTGTTGTTCACGTTTTTCGCCTTCATGGAATCCCAGTTGACATTGTCTCTGACAGGGGTCCGCAGTTCGCCGCCAGGACTTGGAAGACGTTCTGCCAGGCTTTGGGGGCGTCGGCCAGCCTTTCCTCTGGGTACCACCCTCAGACTAATGGCCAGACAGAACGGGCTAACCAGGATCTGGGGGCAGCCCTACGCTGTGTGACAGCGAAACACCCGGCTTCGTGGTCCACACACCTTCCCTGGATCGAATATGCACACAACTCCCTGATCTGCTCCGCCACAGGTATGTCCCCGTTTATGGCTATTAATGGGTATCAGCCTCCGCTCTTTCCCTCCCAGGAGACTGACGCGGCATCTTTGACACGCTCGTCGGGTTTGGCGCGAAGCCCGGGCAGCCCTCATCCGGACCTCTGCCCGCAATCAACGTATCGCCGACCGCCATCGCACACCTGCTCCGGATTACCGGCCAGGGCAGAAGGTTTGGTTGTCCTCTCGTGATCTGCCTCTACAGACAGAGTCCCGTAAATTGACCCCCAGATTCATTGGACCGTTTGTTATAGATCAGATCATTAATCCTTGTGCAGTTAAACTTAAGCTTCCCCCTTCTCTAAAAATTCACCCTACATTTCACGTTTCCCTCCTCAAGCCAGTGTCCTCAAGTCCTCTGTGCCCTCCAGCCGAGCCTCCTCCTCCCACCCTGAACATTGACGACCACCCGGCTTACACGGTTAATAAGATTTTGGATGTACGTCGGCGAGGCCGAGGATTCCAATATCTGGTGGATTGGGAGGGGTATGGGCCGGAGGAGAGACAGTGGATTTCCCGGTCATTGATCCTTGATCCCTCCATCCTCCGAGACTTTTACGCCCAGTTCCCGGATAGACCGGGTAGGCCGCCAGGAGGCGTCCCTTGAGGGGGGGGTACTGTGAGGATTTGTGTAGTTGTTTTTTGTTTTCGTCTCTCCTCCTCCCCTTCTCTGTTTCCCTTGGCAGGCTGTGAGCGCTAGGGGCGTGGCTGGTTCCCTGCAGCGGACGAGGCGCACCTGCATTCCATCCCAATCATCCCCTCTATAAAGATCTGGTCCGCTCAACAGGCCGGCGCCAGATTATTCCATATATCATGGTAGTTGTTTCGCTGTTGCTCTCGACCTTCACGTCTCGTTTTGTTTTGTGGATTAAATTCCTGCTTCTTGCTTGTTTCACGCAGAACCTCCGTGTGCCTCTTCGCTCGGCTGTCCTCCTCGCCTCTCCGTGGATCCTCCAGCCAGCCTGCACCCTGCCGCTCCAGCCTGTACCTGCCTACATAGTCAATAAACTGTTACCTTTTTCACTACCTGCTCCTCCGTGTCTGCTTTGGGGTCCGAACACCACCACAAACCCTAACACTAAACATTATTTTCACCCAAAGCTTTTCCACTCAATGGCTCACTGATGCACCTGGACAACTCATCGAAACAACACGGTCAGAGGTTTGCTCGCTCACAAAAGTTACATCCATCCAGTATCTGTACAGCTTATCCTTTGAGGGTCGTGGTGGGATGCTGGAGCCAATCCCAGTTGATATTGGGCGTGAGGCGGGGTACACCCTGGACAGGTCATCAGCATGTTGCATCAACATACAGAGACAAACCACCATTCACTATCATTCACACCTACGGTCAATTCAGCGTCTAACCCTTAACTGGTTAAACCACGTCTGCATGTCATTGAACTGTGGAGGAAGGCAGAGAAAACCTGTGCAGACGCAGGGAGAACATGCAACCTCCACACAGAAAGACGTCTTACTGTGACACTGAGTTAACATGGTGCGATGGGGTATTTTGACAAGTAGTATTCCAAGAGAAGAATGCATTACAAAAAATAAAGTACCGGAGGGGATCGGGCTTTTTTACAATTAGTAA
The DNA here is from genome assembly GCF_947347685.1 of Pleuronectes platessa. Classification (NCBI taxonomy): domain Eukaryota; kingdom Metazoa; phylum Chordata; class Actinopteri; order Pleuronectiformes; family Pleuronectidae; genus Pleuronectes; species Pleuronectes platessa. The sequence continues at coordinate 19,817,755 of NC_070631.1, read as the reverse complement.
AACCCCAGTGACCCAAGTGCAGATACTTCAAATTTCTCAAAATAAAGGGGCATGTCTTAACAATGTAATTCTACACCGAACAGTCTGGTTCATTGAAAGCAGATTCACTTCACTGAAGAAGCTCATCCATCTAATAAAATTAGATTTAGGATCACTGATGCATGGTAATGCAAAAGTGAAATTGTCACCCAATATCTCATGGAGCAGTTGGGGTGGAGTGATAGCTCCTTGAATGGTTATGAAGCGCCAAGATGCACTGGAATGTACTGGGAGGCTGTTTTATGAGTGTGGGAGTGCGTATGTTCTGGGATAGGATGTAATTTATGAGGCGGAGGCTGGGTTAGGACACAGGAGGCCTTATCAGCTATACAGCTTTTATTATTTGAGCAAGGTCAGAGGACAACTAACAAGGTCGCAAACGAGATATGAACATAATGTATTAGTTCCTGAAAGAAAGCGTTTTAAATATTAGTGTGTTAACCAGCTAACCTGTTAAAGACGTTATGTATTTTTGCAGAGATTATTTGGTTGTCTGCGACTTCACAAGATTCGGTGAATTTGATGAAGTCATAATGTTTGATCTATGCAGTGAACAATAAATTGGATAACAATTTTACTTTACTTTTATTTGGCCTTTTTTGTATTGGGAGGATAGAGCCACATTATAACTAAGAATGTATGTGCATGTACAGCCTTGCATGACATTACGCAGAAAAAGACGCGTTATAAACCTTAAAAATATGAAAAATGTATCAGAGTGGTAGTCATCATCAACCAGTACCCTGAGTTTAGGTAACAGAATGGCTTGGTGGAGAAAACTCAGATCAGTGCCTTCCTAGAAGACAGAAGAGATTGACAGCACATGTGTGGAGAAAAAGAGCAACCACATGTCTGAAAGGATTCAAGCTCAACTTGAACCAGGCAAGTTCACTGCAGACTTCCTTCAGAAAGGGTTCACTGCTCCTTACTAGACTCTACAAGTCCCTGAACTTCATCTGTAACCAGCTGCACCAGAATTAAACCCATGGTTGATGTATCTGTGAAAACTGGAGCATATGAATCCACAACACCTGCATGTTTATCAAATTTTTTGGGGGTTGAGCTGATACATCTGCCTCGTGGAGCGCTGCCTCAGCCAGCAAACCTGGACAGTATGTTTCCTGTCCTCCAATATGATACCTGCCCATCACTGACTACACGTGATGGGGGAAACAACACTCAATGTATAGCAGGGAGAAAATATGAAGCGCATGGACACCAGGTAATCAAATGTTAAGATACAATGGTGCATGTTTCGCTTTTTCAAGCAATATGGAAAAGCATATTCATTGCAACCTAGTATTTTTGCTGAATTTATTACATAAACTTTTCTGCCCTTGTGCTTGTCTATCCTCAGAAGTACCTGTGTCTGGGGGGCTGATGAAATATCATTAAAAATAAGCACTGTTGAAAATATTTTTGCACGTCTGGGTTTTTTGTTTAACAACAGAATTATGTAACCTAGAGTAACAGCTCCACCGTAGACATATGTATGGGTTTTCTCTGCTCACCGGTCCAGGGTGATTTGTTTGGAGGTGCTGTCTGCTCGCCCTCTGCCTCCTGAGGCCAGGGGCTCCAGCACCACCACTTGGGGCTTGTCGAGGAAACACCAGCCGTTGTGGACACCGACATGGAGCCTCCTTTCCTGGATGGCAACTGCCTTCTGTGTCCCTTCGGGTCCAGGCTGTTTCTGAGCATCATTGAGAAGAGGACAGGTGTTATTAACAACCAGATACCAATACATCCGGAATGAGCTGCAATACAAGTACCAACAACAGATTCCACATTCATTTCAAAAGTCTATTTTCACCATTGGAAATATGACTTTCCTTCTCACTGTATGGTTTAAAAACTGGTGTCCACACACCATATAGCAAATCAGACATCTTAAGATGCTCTAATGTCTTTGAGAATCATTGCATCATAATTAAAGCTGCCATGAAATGATGAGGATGATAAAAGACATATATTTAAATTAGCTTGGTCATTAAGATATTATAATTAAGTGATGCCTTTGCCCCCAGAAGCTAATTCCTTCACAGACGATAGCCAATAGGCTCAGAGATTGATGTGTGGGTAAAAAATTTTATTGGTTACTTGTTTATTACCAAATTTTGTCGGTTTCACATTTGGTTTTACTTAATTATTAAAAAGGTTGAGACAATCTGAGTGTAGTGTTGTCCTCTTTTAAATGACTGTTAGTGTTTGTGACCTGTTGAGGTTAACAATGTCTGTGCTCCTGGATCTCAGATGGCAACTACAATGTTGTAATGAAATACAACTGCACAGATAGGCTGTAACGGTATTACACTTTCATGACATTTATGGAAGATATGATCATTCATTTTTCAAAAAGTATTGCATGCGCTACTTCACTAATGTTTTCATAAACAGATCAATGTGTCAACAGCTGCTGGTAGAGACTGCCACACCAAAGCTGCTGCTGCTAATGCAGAGCTGACTGAATACTGTTCAGTGATTGACTGTAAACTCTCTTTCCCCCCTGTGCAGAGCCGTGCTCAACTCGCCTCTCGTCCCACTCTTTCCAATTTGTTTTACTTCCCTCACTTCCCTCTCTCAGTCACATGTCTCACTCCCACTCTCGCTTTCTTTCCCTCTCTCTTTTCTTGTCATCCTCTCTTTCCCTCCCTCTCACCGCTTAAAACCTTCTCCATATCCACCCACACCTTCTCAATCATATTAGCATATCAATTCAGCTCTTTTTTTTTTTTTTTTTTTAAAACAGCAGTAGCAGGAGCAGCAGCCCAGATTGCCTGGTTACTGTGCATCCCACATACACTGCTGCTCACTGCTGCTCTCCTCACGTTACATCTCTGTACTGACGGACTGCATCCCTCTATCTGTCTCCTTGTTTATCCTCTAACTTACATGCAATGGCAGATATGTGCTAAGCAATGTATCATATTTGTCTTTAATGATGTGGATTGAAGATTAGGGATCTCATCATAACCCCAAATGCTTCCTCAAGAGGCTAAAACCAGTCAAACCTCTTGTTTCATCACCTGCTGTATTTTGTGTTTACACTGTCTTTTGTTTAAGTTGACCTTTTTATTTACCTTTTAAGAGTGACTCACTAATGCAACGCTCTATGTATAGATTGTTTTGAATCACGTCAGCTCTCATTTGGCTTTGGGAGTGTTACGTAACCGTCCTCCAGCTGGATCACATGTAGGCTGAGGCTCCATTCAATTAACATTTGCCCAACGAGTGCCAAGACTAAAGTCTTAAGACTAAGACCCTAACAGAGGAGAGCACATCAAACGTCTGAATGCGGGGACTCAACCACATCGACAATGCATGCATCGTGACAAGTGGCACAATTAGTAATCACCAGAGAAAAATAAAGAGCATACATTTAATCCCTATAGTGAGCGGCACACGCTTGAGAATAGTTGTTGTGGATAAGAAACGAAAAAATAAACCTGAAACTGTCCTATATAAAAACAGACTATTTAGAAAATAGACACAAACATGTTTTTTCCCGTATTTACATATTCATATTTACATATTACAGTTAAAGGAGTACATTGTGTGACTGAGTTTTCTTGTTATCATGTGTGCATTATATATAATTCTCAGAGGTCTCTCTTGAGATCTTGATCTCACGTAGCCTGGAAACCTGAACAATTACTCATGCATATGGGTCATCAAACATCTGTCTTCTCTTCTCACAAGACATCTTTCAAGTCAATACTTCTTCATCTCAACTTTTCTTTATTTATCGTTGTTGTTTTCTTGAAAATAATTTGTGCCATAATGTACGATACTTAAACATTTCCCATTTTCATTTAGTTTTTTCCTTTTATTCTCCATAGTTTACATATCTTGGAGTATCTTGGACACAGATTATCTTGAGATTATTTTAGGGCTAAATGCATTTAATACAACTGGGATAAATGAGCTATGTGCAGTCTTCTTAGCAAATCATTACATTTTCTTTAAATGACCTATATTCAAAAAAAGTTATCCTTTTCAGAGAGCAGCAGCACACTACAGGATATCTGTAAATAACTGCTTCCAACGACATCTCGATTATAATTACGACTGTGTCCTACACAATCTGTCTACTCTACTTTTTGGGTTCCGATGCAGCAAGATGACAGAGAGGTGGCTTTGTCTGATGTTGGACAGGTCTGCTATGAAGTGTTTCAGAAGGAAAAGAAAAGAAAGACAGGGAGAAAGTTGTTTATAGGAGAACATCAGTTAAAGTGCTGCTCTCTGTTCTCTGCATCCCTCTCCTCACTCCCGTCCTCTGAGTTTCCCTTTCATTTATTTTATTGCTCCTTTTTCTCACTCTGTCAGTTTCTCTTCCTCTCCACCTCTCTCGCTCACTAGCCTCTTTCTTCTCCCCCTCGCCTCTGTCTGCTGCCGTCACAGATTTCTTCCTCCCTCGCCTGAAATATGAATATTTTAGAGCTAAGAAGCTTACAGGGAACAATGAAATGGCCCCCAAGTTAAATTATACTCCATTTCCAGAGTCATTGAAGAGGGACTTCTCTGAGTGATGAGCGCACTGGTGACACGAGGGTGTGTCTTTCTTTTTTTCCACACACAAATAAGCTGGTTTTCTCCTGCTCTTCTGTCATATTTGTCATGTTTCGCAAGATATTGCTTCAAAAATCACTAAACCAAGCATCAGCAGTATAAGCAATCCACATGCCCAAAAAGCAGATTGTACCCTTGACACAGAGGTTAGAAAAAGCTGGATTTCTTCGAAGCTAATATGCCTAAATGTTGTTTGTATCATTACAGGAAAAAGAAGAGGGAGGCAGAATGAAACTAATTTGCATGCTCTTGGAGGCGGTTTGTTTTACATCTTTGTTAACACAGTAAACAAAAGCAGGACATTGAAGGGGAAGAGTTGGTGGTGGGTTTTTTTTTGTCTCTCAATTAGACAAGTTACCCTAGTGTGGGCGTCTTTAAAGGGAAACAAAACATTGTGCTTAACCATTCATTTCCTAGCGGAGGAAAAAAAGAAAAAAAAAGATATATGTATCAAAGCCAGTGCAACAACAATATCCATAAATGATCATGCATCTTTTGCAGTGGTAACCAACCTTTTTCTAGCCAAAAATCACTTTTTAATTCCAAACGTCAGCTGAGATCTACCATCCTGATATCTTTCAAAATACCCACTTAGGAAGTGTCATATTTACAATGTTTTTGTTTGTCTGTTAAAGGCTGAATGTACAAACATAAATATACACAAAGAAAAGCAGATATGCAACTTTATCTATTTAATGGACAATATTGACATTATTATCAATTCATATTTACAGCCTAAGTTCAACAATATGTTTTGCAGCGACAGCAGCACTATGTTTTTATATGCTTTGCCTTGAATATGGCCATAAATCGTACATTTCCTTGTACGAACAACCTATGTACTCAAATAAATACCAGTACTATACAGTATGAAGCTGTGCATCTTCCGCTCCTGCTATTATTTCACAATAAAATACAATTTTTAAACAAAAGAATGGATTCGGTCAACAGAAACGCAGGAGTGATTTTATTTTGAAACGCACACAGAAATGGTTGCCACCATTTATCTTTGTGACATAAATTCAACAGATAAACATAACAATTCAGGCGAAAGATAATTTTCTCTGTTTATTCTGCTGTGAACCACAATGTTTAACTGTCTATGTCACTAACACATTAACAACACATTAACAAACCACTCCAGCATTTCACTTTCTCAATCCATTAATTTGCTCTAAGGGGGGGCTTTGATTGTTATCCCAAGACTGGAAGATGCACGTCTTGATACCGTAGCGTCCTGACATTTAGTTTAGTACAAAATCCAACATGTATCGAAGGAAATGCAGTCGATACACCAGTAGCTCCCCCGCCAGTAACAGACAAACTGACCCTCAGCTGATCTGCGGAACAACCGCAGCCTGTGAGTCCTGAGAGTTACGGGGATCGACAGTGAAGACTCATGGCGATCGACAGGTTGGCGACTACAGATCTAATACAGGCATTAGCGCATGAAGAGCAAGCCAAAGAATATATTTACAAAATATGTTGTAGTTTGTATTTGACTGCATTCAACATGAATGGTATATCTCAGTCACACGTAGTTTTTTCCTTCTTTTTTTTAAAAATAAATCCAAAAATATCCAATATAATATAATATCTGGAACAAGATGACAAAGTATAAAGGTGGGAGATTATTTCCTGACTTGAGTTTTCGCACCTGAATATGGTATTAACATTGTCAAATATTAACAACAAAAATTCTCTTAGATTAAATGTACTAGTTCAACCACAGGGGGAGGTGGTGGGAGACAGAGTCGTGAAGATGACATATTAGTAAGCAACATTGATTTAGTTGGGGAGACTGTCATTTGAATAAAATGGAACTTCTGACAAAACAAAGAAAATCATTAAGAGCAAATTTAGAAATAATAGCAGTTGCGAGAGAAATGGAAAGTTAGCAGCAGCTGCCTCATTGTGCAAGTTTGAGAAAAATTTGTGAAAATCTTTAGAGGATAAATTAGATTCTAATGGTTATTTCTTTGAGCTGGAAGGATGACAGCTAACTCTCTGATATAGGAAGCTCGAGACAGCAAATATGTCTTGACCCTATTAATCACTGTCGTGACAGGAACAGTTGTGACAAGGTTTAGTGGCAATGATGAACAAAAAGACTAGACGTTCAAACACGGTCGTCTGAAAACTCTTACTTAATACCAATATTTTATTAAATGTCACAAGAAGAAGTGGCAACCATATTTTTTGGTTTTGGACAAAACGATTTAGAAACTATTTAAAAATTGTTGCCTTGGTCTAGGCTAGGGGAAATGCGATAAAAACTGTCTGGTATTTTCCAGCATATTGTATACTACACATAGCATGGTCTAGACCTTTAATTTATTGATCAAAACCATATTACAAAGATCAGCTCAACTCCTGAGAGAGCATACCTTTGCCAAGGCTCAATAGTCCCCTCAGTAAACCACATACAGTGCCTTGCATAAGTATTCACCCCCCTTGGACTTTTTCCCATTATGTACTGTTACTTACTGGAATTCAAATAGACTTAAATAAACTTTTTCCCGTTTGATCAACAAAACATGCATAGTACTTTGGAGGTGCAAAATAAATTTTATTGTGACACAAACAATAATGAGAACAAAAAAGTTGACATCTGTTGGGTGCATAAGTATTCACCCCCCTGTGTCAATACTTGGTAGAACCCCCTTTCGCTGCAATTACAGCTGCAAGTCTTTTGGGGTATGTCTCTACCAGCTTTGCACATCTAGAGATGGAAAGGTTTGTCCATTCTTCTTGGCAAAAAAGATGAAGCTCAGTCAGATTGGATGGAGACCGTCTGTGAACCGCAATCTTCAAGTCTTGCCATAGATTCTCTATTGGATTGAGGTCTGGGCTTTGACTGGGCCATTTTAAGACATTAACATTCTTTAATCCAAACCATTCCTTTGTAGCTCTGGCTGTATGTTTAGGGTCATTGTCCTGCTGGAAGATGAACCTCCGCCCCAGTCTCAAGTCTTTTGCAGACTGCATCAGATTTTCTTCAAGGATTTCCCTGTATTTGGCTCCATCCATCTTTCCCTCTATTCTGACCAGTTTCCCTGTACCTGCTGAAGAGAAGCATCCCCACAGCATGATGCTACCACCACCATGTTTCACTGTTGGGATGGTGTGCTCAGGGTGATGGGCAGTGTTGGGTTTTCGCCACACATAGCGTTTTGCATTGAGGCCAAAAAGTTCAATTTTGGTCTCATCTGACCAGAGCACCTTCTTCCACATGTTTGCTGTGTCTCCCACATGGCTTCTGGCAAACTCCAAACGGGATTTTTTATGGATCCCTTTCAACAATGGCTTTCTTCTTGCCACTCTTCCATAAAGGCCAGATTTGTGGAGTAGACGACTAATAGTTGTCCTGTGGACAGATTCTCCCACCTCATCTGTGGATCTCTGCAACTCCTCCAGAGTAACCATGGGCCTTCTGGTTGCTTCTCTGATTAATTTTCTCCTTGTCCGACTCTTCAGTTTGGGTGGACGGCCTCCTCTTGGTAGGTTTGCGGTTGTGCCATATTCCTTCCATTTTCTTATGATGGATTTTATGGTGCTCAGAGAGATGTTCAAAGCTCTGGATATTTTTTTATAACCTAACCCTGCTTCATATTTCTCCACAACTTTATCCCTGACCTGTTTGGTGAGCTCCTTGGTCTTCATGATGCTGTTTGTTCAGTAATGATCTCCAACAAACTCTGAGTCCGTCACAGAACAGGTGTATTTATACTGAGATTAAATTGCAGACAGGTGGACCCTATTTACTAATTATGTGACTTGCAAATGTGACTTGTGAATGCAATTGGTCGCACCAGATCTTTGTTCGGGGTTTCACAGTAAAGGGTGTGAATACATATGCACTCAACACTTTTCAGATTTTTATTTGTAAATAATTGTGAAATCCATGTAATATTTCCCCCCACTTCCAAATGATGCACTATTTTGTGTTGGTCCATTACATAAACTCACGATGAAATACATTTTAATCTGTGGTTATACCATGACAAAATGTAGAAAAGTCCAAAGGGGGTGAATACTTATGCAAGGCACTGTATATATTCACTAGTTCTTGAGTTTTATTTGGATCTGCGTAGAAAACTGCACACACTGATTAATATCAGTCCCCATAAACAAGTCAGATTTTTGCCATCAAGATCCATGAAGTATTCTTTGAGAAATCCACGAAAATGTTTAAAAAAGGCCAACCTTGATATCTTGATTCACACCAGAGTATAATAAAATTGTCATTGGGTCAGGCTCCACCCCTCCACAAAATGTCTTTCTTTCAAAAAGTTGATTAGGCAGGATTTCACATAATCCTGATAAACAAACAAGCACGGACAAAAACATTACCTCCTTGGCAGAGGTTGATCATTGACCATTCACATGCCATAAAGTCTCCACAATACTTTTTTGTTTCAGTTCAAAGTTGGAGAAACCTCTATATCAGCCTTTGGTCACCAAAAAGACAGGTTTGCATCGCAAAGAAAAACTTTGTACGATGAGTCATCTGACCACATGGGAAGAAAGAAGTGATATGAAGTAGCTGTTCGGAGTCCCTGCAGTCAAAGCCGCCCCTATTAGAGTGGCGGAAGGCACCATCATAGTTTGAGTAAGGGGATAACAACACACAATTTCAGACAGTCTCTTCTAGGCCATATTCAGTGTCGCTTGTAACCACAGAAGGTGACAGAATCGACTGTCGGGCCAGTGCCCTGCCAGTTCAACCATCAGAAAGGTAAGTGTGTTTAAAGTGTGTGAGATGCTCTTCAGCCGTTAGAGTTTATCACTGATAAAAAGTCGTGCATGAAATCCCTCCGTTTTGCTACCTAGTGTACTTTGATGTCTTTGCACCACGTTATTTGTGCATCTCACTTTAACTGCGGACATGTTTTACACATGCTCAAACATCCCAACGAGGGAACAGCTCCCCAAAGAAGAAGCTGGCTGCAGTATAGCTGGAAAATCCCGCCTCCTCCATGTTAGTAGATGTGACATGGACCAGATTAAGCAGTCAGAGTACTAATCTTTTATTTTTCTAATCCGTCATTTTAGTTAGTTCTTATCACACTGATGTGTCTAAATGCTCATTTTCCAGTAGGTTTGGTTTTATTTAGTTTATTTGATGCTATACTAATTGGTTGAGTGCATGTATTGGCAGGATCTCGATACCAACGCTCCTTCCCTCGAATGCAACTCTGCCTGCTCTGGCTCCAACTCTGGGATATTTCAACTTCATTTTTGTCCAGAGGGAGGAGGTGGAAACAGGAGGAAGCAGGGCCACATCACGGAGAAGGATTACTTTAATTTCCCAGAACTAAAGTTTGCGTCATCTAAATTTACCACTTATTTTAAAGCAAACAGTTTGAATATTTATTGCGTATCTCGTGATGAGTGAACGAAGATGTGGGTTTAGACGGCGTAAAGCTAATTGATGCCTTACCAATACATTGGAGGAAAGAAGAACTCAGAGGAGGGAGAAGTAAAAGCAAATTCAAATGCACATTTTTAGCTGAACATGAATAACACAGTGAGAGGAAAAGTTGTCATTTTCATTAGATAGAGGAACTGACTGAGCTGCCAAAGCAGAGTTCAGCCGAAATATATTATCACCAAAATAATTCACACCATCCTAATTACATCTTTTCTTTTTTTATCTTGACAGTATGAGTGATGATGTTCCCCCTCATTTTTGATTATCCACATTATCTCACATTATATTTGATTATCTGTTAGATCTGTTTGCCCAGCCGCATGTAGCTGCTTATTTTAGTGAGTGCACGCAAACCTTGTGTGCAGGAAATCATTTATTTGTTTCAATTCTAGGGGTTTTATTTTCACAGTTTTGCTCAGGGCAAACACAGGCAGCAATTATAAACAGAACGAACTACAAGTAAATCAATCCGACTAGAATATCATATCCACCAGAGCTAAAAAAAAACAGAACATAATATTTTATTGCAATGAAGTCAATAGGGTTAAAGTATCAATTCAATACACATTCACTGCTTCCATAACGTTGGAAGGAAAACATTTTTGAAGGAAATTTTTCAATGTTTTTCACATCTACAGTGTACAATGAGGAAGTCAAGGCAATTTCATAAAAACATGACATTAAACTGAAAGAGCCAGACCATCATTGATTTGTGGTTGGCCAGCAGAGGTAACCTCTGTCATGGTAAATTAATTTGCTGTTGCCTGCAGGATTGTAATTTCCCTTTACTATTCAGCTGTTCAGTCGTGCAGGCAAAAGTTGCTATAACAGGTTATAAAAACTAACACCTGGTTTTGGTGGTTCATATTTTTAACAAAGTAGATTTCCTTTTCTGTGTGACATTGATAAAACTGTTGCTATTGGTCAGTAAATCTTGTCATGTCGCTACATTGAAAAATTAGTGTGTAGGCTGTTGTATGTAGTAATAATAACTCTGCAGATGGCAACTGTCTTCTCAATGGTGTGTGTTTGTGTGTACATGTACAGGTGTCTTTGTGAGGACCATTTGGAGCCTACACAACCAACAGACTGAGGACATTTTGTCCGGTCCTCACTTTCTGACACACTTTAAATGGGCTGTTTGAGGGTTACGACTTGGTTTGTGTGAGTGTGTGAGAGATAAAGAGCAAGAGAGTGTGACAAAGAGAAAGCAGGACCAGCATGAGTTTAAATAAGCCAATTACCAAGTGAGTTACACAACTCATCCATTTCCCTCTTACCTCTGAAAAGCAGCAAACACAGAGAAAATTGCTTCTCTGAGTTTCTGTGTCCTTCACATATAACTCACAGAGTTATATGGAAGATGCTGGCTGGTTATTCGCTTTCTGTCAACAGTCAGGACACAGAGTTACACCACTAATTTCATGTTTTACTGTCCTTGACCATGATCATACTGGGAATAAATGGTCCAATAACATTTCCCCAGACTTTTCAGGCATCGACATTCCTGATTTTTTGTAAATCTGCAAATGAACATGCGCGTGTGCATTTCTGTGTTTGTGTGCGCCGCTACCCACACAGTGGATGTTATATCCCCCATATTGAGGGTGAGTCATCCATGGCAAGAAACACTAGCAGCATCATTAGCATGCCACTCTCATCCTCCCACTCCCCTACACCTTAACAGATTTTAACTGGCACAGCGCTCCCACCGATAAATCACTGTTGCCCTACTGCTGAAACATTCCCATAATTCACAACCCAAAATACGAGTGAAACCCACTCATACTGCTGCCTTCCTATGCCTCTTCCTATAAGAGAAACACGTTCCACTGGGCATTCGAGAACGACATGTGTTGTGGCTCAGTCGGTTCAACTGGGAAGAAACCCTTAGCGCTGGGTCTAGTTCAGAGATGATTATCAACAGACATGCAATATAATAAGCGTACAGGATAAGGCTGGTGTAATTACATTCTCTTATTATCAACAAATTCTATGAAGGGACAAGAAGTAACGATGTGTTAGTACTTTCTGTCTCCCCTCTCTGGTCGTTTTATGTGATTTGTTGAGGATAATACACAAAGATGAATAACACCAGCTGTATCCTTTGACATCAAAATTAGAAACCAAAATCAATCTCAGACGTGCTCATCTTTCATAATGAGTTTGTCAGAAACCAGCAGCACTATATTCAAGATGATTAGGGATCAGCTTTGATATAGTGGATATAGAGGATGATTAGGGGAAGCATTTTTGTCTGGTCTGAAAAGGCCTGTTTGTTATTTGGCAGTCCAGGAGGGGTCATGCAGTGTTTTTATGTTTTACTTGCTTTCATGCTTTGTTCAATTTAGTGTCAGGAGCTCAAAGTCTACCGCTGGTAAAAATCAAGTTCCTAAACAAGTCAACATGTCCACCTCGTGCCTTTTATATCATCAAAAACATGTCTTGAACAAAAAAACGTTGTACTCTCAATAAGCAGTCAACCACATGGCTGAGTATTACCACCTTCACAGTTGAGTAAATGAAAAGAGTTAAAAAAGTCTAGAAAGAAAAGTTTTGGATGGAACTTCATCTCATGTTATAACAACTAACATCTGCAACAATTGGCTCCCAGTATAAGTGACTACAGCAGACACAAGTGTTAATTGGTTTCGGCTCGAACCGGCAGTGTTGGAGACGTGTCACCCAAGTGAACGTACGAATTCGTCAGACAGAGTGAGGTGAGAGAGCTTCTCAGTTGCCGTGACGTTAAGCTTGACGCATCGAGCTAAAAAAAAAAGAAAAAGGAAGCTGCTCTTTTCATTCCTCAACTGGGAATGAAAAATAAGCCTTTTTTTCAGTGTGTTCACACGTGTTTAAATAAACCAAATATGCCTTCTAATTTTGGTGTAAAAGACGTATCGGAAACCAGTCCTGTGAACTTATGGGTGGGACTCAGTAGATGGATAAGGCTACTCAACCGCAGGTGGTGCTGTGAGGGTGAGGAGACGTGGAGCAGGAGCGGGGCCATATTATAGATTCATCTATTATCTATCTGTATCTCCATATACTAGGACCCCAGATAATTTGTCCCATACATGCTATGCTTTCATCCTGAAAAAAACTATTACTTTTCGTCAGTGTTACTGAAACATAAACGCAGGTGCTAGATTTATAGCACATAACAAGTGCACTGGCAGTACATGATGCAGGCCTGAGCCAATCAACAAATGACACTTGATTCTGGCACTTCAATTTCCCTGCAAGGAATCGATAAAGTTTACGTTATGATAAAAACAGATAAAAAGTCTCTTAAGACTTTTAACGTTGTCGAATTTATCTTTTCTCATTCAACCACTGTGCATTTTCTGTCCTGACTGACTTATAGAGTCTATAACCAGTCGCAGTCTATTTCATCTAATCAACGGATCGTCAGTTATCATGAAGACCTGCATTTCATGAATATTTGATGTGAGCCAAGTGCTTTAAACCCTGCGCCTTTGCACGGCAGCAGTTACACCAGTTACAGGCCTAATTATGATAAGGTGAAGGCACTGGGTCGGCACATCTAAAGGTGCTGCCAAACTCAGCGTCCTTGGAGAACAACGTGCGAGATCCCGACTATTTTGGAAATGTTCAACCTTCTTTGTCTACTTTGTAGTGCCATGTCCACCGGGGCAGTCCCAGTTTTTCCTCTTTAAGGACAAATGAAAACTTCCTGCAGCTTTGTTTCCAGAGTCTTTCTCCATTCATTAAATCAGCCTAAGGCATTTTGTTCTGCCTGCGGCGTGGCAACGGTCCTCGCCTGCTCCTCTCCTCCTCTTCTGTTCTCCCCTGTCTTTTGATCACAAGGCAAGATGTTACATAATTCTTGACAAGATCTCAACACTCTTTTCAAGAATAATAGATTTATTTGGTGATGCATAGATGAGTTGCAGGTAGAGGTCACTTGAGGTGAAGTAGGGTCTCAAACTTTGGGAGAGCAGACACATAAAGGAAACCCTTAAAGTGAATTGAGTTACATTTTTAAACTGGAGGTCAGGGTGTATTTTGGGAGGTTAGAACCATGGTTGAAATTAGCCTGGTGCTCATTAAAGTTTGCAGTGAATGGCATTAAAGGTAACTCCACCAGTAGTTCACTTGAAAAGCACATCAACTAGGGCACCGGATGCATTATATAAGGGAAAGTGGACAGAAAGAAGACCCCACGTTCTGTGATCGTTTGCGGGACTAAAAATAGAAATACTTAAAGGGAGATTATGTGAAGACTGTAAGTCAGACCAGCCGCCAGAATAAAGGATTTGTCTCATGCTGCACTGTACATTAGTCCACCAACCCATTCCTTCTCATCTTTGTCACTGCATTTCTGCCTCAATACCAATTTAGGCGAAGACACGCTAGGGTGGAGTCAAACACTTCTCTCTTCCTTCTGTCTATCTTCTCATTACACAAACGCACGCACGCACGCACGCACGCACACACGCACAGACACACAGACAGAGGTGGCAGGTGAGGTGTCAGCATCACTTCAGAGACAGCTTGATGACAATCCAGCTGGAGTCACACTTTTAAAGGTCACACACAGATCACACACACACTTCTTCTCTGTCTGTCTCTCACTCTCTCTCGCACACTCATTACATACACCAGAAATACACACAGCTTTTAATTAAAAGCTGCAATCAAGCTGGCTTCTGCATATATTAACACCTTCCGCAGACGTGATGATGTCATCATACCGCTGAAGTTCGAAAACTCTGGAACACTTAACTAATCCCCGTAACTTGGGCTGGTTGTGAAGAGCTTCAAAGTACATTTAAAAAATGACAAGAAAAAAACTGTGAACGTGCAAATGAGAAAATTATTCACGCTAACATGTCACTTACCTCAGTGTGAGTGGAGAGGCAAGGCTTACTTGTACCAAACTCCATTGTTTGTATTTAATTGGGTAAAGGGATGCGTATGTAACTAACTGCTGTAATTTTATTAAAGCATCTCTATTGGAGTGTCCTGGTGAACATTTCACCTGTGAATACAGCACTTCCTCTACATATTTTACATTCATTTCTGGGCGATATTAGTTAATACTTTGACCAGGGCCCAAAATTAGTACCCACCCCTATAACAATGAAGAATGACATAAAAAGGGCAATCACCATTGGCAAGTTGCTACTTCGGTGTTGCTATTGGCAGATGGACCAGAGGGTTAATTTTGGACCCTGGCTGTGACTTTGGGCTTGCAGATATTGCTGCTGCTGTTCTAGAGATAATGTTATATAATATTAAAATAAAAATTAATTCTAATCCGAATCAATAAGAGTGGCAGACCAATCATAATCAGAACAAAGACCTCTCTGCCCCATGGGACCTAAAGGGTCACTGTCCTGAGGCTGGCGCTGGCAGTCGGGTTATTCTCTCAGGAGTGAGCAGGTTTAATGGCAAACTTCTTATTGAATTAGGACTTTTCTAGTGTGTCCATTTATTAATTAATGCATTCATCTATCTCTCTCCTTCCTCCTTTTTTGGCTACATAATCTGCAAAGGGCACTTCCCGAGACTCTTCTATTACTTCATTTTAGGGGTGGTAGCCGTCTGACACTTACTCTATTGGGGCAGCACAACTTGAAAATCAGGGAGAATACAGCCTCCCTTTTATATAACTAATCTTAAATAGGTCTGTGAGGATCTAGACATCTGGCTTCTTCCTGCAGTTCTGGGGTCAAGTTCTGAAAAGGAGGCAAAGCCAGATCCATGAGAGGACAGCACCCCCCCCCAGTCGGATCTGAGAGTGGCCCAAGGTGGTTCAACGTTTACATTTCAAACTTATACTAAAGGTAACAGAAGGTAAAAGAGCTGGGTTCAGAGCATGCTAACTATGTCCTCTTTTTTAAATTCTATTATCTTATTTTGTTGCCGATTTCATTCTTCTACTCCTTTTAAATTTGGTATAAATTAGATTCTATTTCAAACTCACCCTCTCAATTGCAGCTAAAATCCAGCTGATTACAGTATTTTGATCAAAATAGGCCAGAGGTTTGTGGCTGCATGCACAGAGAATAGGTCCCTACATTCATATTTTTTTCTGAAACGCCTATTACGACTATTTGCCAAAATGCAAAACCTGGTGAAACTCGAAAAAAGTACTACGGTTTTACTGATCATGTCCATGGAGGTGATGCTGGAGTTTGTGCTCTGCAAATATTATACAAATACTGTAAGATAGTTTCAGTCATGTCATATGTCTTTTCTCATTAATCTGACTTTCAAATTTTTCATTTAGGTAATATGATTGAATTTTGCTTTGTTTCCTCTTTCCCATTTGCAGTAAATAAAAGTGCGTTTATATTTTTTTTATATTTTGGAGTGAAAGACATCATTTGTTTTGATATTCTCAATTATAAAATTATCATAATTTGTTCTTTTGATTTGCAAGTCCTTATAGTTTTGAACCAGCCTGTTCTGGAAGAGGCCTTTCCATGCAGAGTCTTCACTTATCATCTACATAAGCCCCAGTCCACCAGCACTTTCATAAAACAAATGTTTAAGGAACACATAGTACAAAGTCATAAGGTAGAGATGACAGTGACCATCACTTTCTCCACATAACAAACTGTTATCCGTCTTTGGACTTGCAGATCCAGCCCAACAGTGTTACGGCATAATGAGAAAGAGATACAGAGTGAAAGCATTGTCACATTAATTATCATCCTCACCAAAGACACATCTCATATAGACCAAACTCAAAAGATAGGCCCTTTGTAAAGTCACTATAAAAGTAATTGGTAGTCCATAGTAGAACCTGTCAGTTACAGTTAACCATGTGGGCATCTGCAGACAGGAAAAAGAAGAACAGATAAGCTTCATTTAGTTTGTTGGAGGCGAATGGTCCTTGCATTGTGGTGGCAGCTGTTAAAGGGCTTGTGCTCTCATCCCTAAAGGGACGGACTGTAAAATGAAGGAAAGCATTGGGCTCCAGAGAATAATCTGGCCCAGTGTTGAGGCCACTGTGGCCATTTGTCATTGGAGGAGTGTATTCAACTGATGGACCACAGAAAGATGAAATGTTATCGAAATTGTGTATGTACCTTTATATTCAAAAAATTTTAATTAGTTTTTTTGCATGTGTTGGTGTGTGCGTGTGTGTGCATGTGTGTGCGTGTGTGTGCGAATGTATTCGTTCCTCAGACCCTTACTGAGCTGTTTGAGGGTTAAGATTTGGTTTTAGGGTTAAAGCATTTGCACAGTTTGCACTTGACACTTTTTTTTTTTTAAACCTCTATCAATGCAAGCTTTCACGTCAGCATGGAGTTTCTCGGAGCGAGTTTTTCGTCTGACATGGACACATCTAACCAACCAAAATGTGTGTTTTTGACAAGGTCACATCTTGAAGCAATAGTACCAGTTGTAGAAAAAGTTCCTCCACTACTTAGTCTGATCAAAGGTGATGTACCAATTTATTCAATATATTTGTCTTTCGTCAGTGCTCAATTAATTTTGTGTAGGATAACTGCACTAGGATAAGGACCCAGCTCATCGAAGAAAATTGAAACAAACATGCACAGCTGGGACTGTTCAAAAAAACAATCGGAACCTTCCTCAAATTAAATACTCAAGAAAAAATATGATCTTGGCTCCAAATGTTGCAGCGATTCTTCAAACTGTCAGGACCTTAATTAAATCATCATTAACTTAAAGTAAAAAGAGCACCTGGTCATCATTACTTGATGTTGATTCAATCAATCTTTTTCTGAGGCTTTTATTCATCTTTATAATGTATTTATTAAATCTCGTCACTTTTAATGTGAAAAGTCAGATGTGTCGTAATTCATAGTCTATTTCCCAAATATTCATTTTGCCGTTGATGTGCAAAGGTTTTAGGGTTTATAATTAGGCTTATTCAAGTGTTAGGGGCCTAGACATTTAGTTGTGATGTCAAAGATTAGGGTAAGAAGCTAGGAAATGCATAATGTCCTAACAGCTACAGAAGGACAAGACTGTGTCTGGTTGTTTGATAGACAATTGCTTGCCCAAAATGAAAAACTCTGATACTAATCACCATGTGCATGAACTATAGAGGCTGTGTGTGTTATGGAGGCCTGGTCTTACTGTGTTGTGGCAGTCAGCATTGATCAGCTGCAGCAGCTGGCTCTCAAACTTCTCTAGGGACGGCTGGAGGGAGATGGTCAGTCTGCTCAGGGTGAAGGGAAGCATCTTGAGCAGCTGAGGCCTCAGCAGAGCATCTCCTGGTGATAGTGCGAACACGGATTCAGACTATCAGCATGCCATGGCATTTACACAATTATATAATGATAATAATAATAATGGTAAAACCCCTTCTGGGTCTGAAATGGGATTCCACTCCCTCTGGTTTTCTAATTTTGTTTACAGCTCAGTAAAGGCCTGTGGTGCTGGAGCTGCTGTGGAGGAAAACAACTGGAAAATAGGGTTAGGAAATATGTGAAACAAGAGGTGATATATATTCTTGTGTTTTCCTCTGTGTGACCCATTTGTAAAATTCCCCGACCTGCCCCATCATCCAAATAAAATGTATAATGGCATCCCAAAAGTACTTGAAACCTGCAGTCAAGTGGAAAACACACGGTTTGGTGCGGTGTTACAGCCGTGATGATTCTACTCATGTGTTATCTTATAAAGTAAAATGAACTCTCCCCCTCTGTGCCAGAGCTTCAGTTTCCAGAAACACTTGTTTCATGGCAGCTTTACTTAATACGTCCGCCCCAATCTGGACTCCAGAGATACTCCACTTCAAATGTCGTATATGTCTGTAGAATTTATGTTCAACCCTTATCCCCTACAGTTGTTGTTTTTTTGCAGCACTAGTCTGTGTGGAGGCCAATGTCAATCTGTCTGTTTCACTTTGGTCCAGAATGGAATATCTTACGGTTGGACACATAGTGATGAATCAAATAAAATAGAAATACCTTACTGTTATTGTGTTGTAAAAAACAACAAAATGAAGAATAATCACCAGGTCTGTGCATAAAAGTTAAATAAAGTTAAACCAACACATTTCACAAATAACATTATAATAATAATATTTTAAAAGAAACCCTAATATTGATAAGTGTATATTCAGCAGATTGCACAGTCAACAGTAGCTATTTATTACACATGTCACAATAATTACTATACAATAGTTATTGTTAAATAAACAATGAAACTAATGCAGCTGGTGATCCCTCAACGTTTACACTACAGCTTCAAAAGCTTTTAAAGGGGTGACTATGTAATCTGCTGTACCTTGCAATCCACTGAGCTCTGAGCAAATACTTGTTCATTTGTCCCATAGTTTGGTTTATCTACTATGGTTTGGTTTTCTTTGGAATCAGCATGAACTGTAGAGTCCTTGGGGGATACTTTACTAGGCCTGTTTTTACATCACTGCGAAACTTAGCAGGTTATTGACAAAGAGTAGAGCCCATAAAAGTTCTATGAAATAGTCTGGAGAGTAATAGAGGGTGAAAGAAAATTATTTCTGCTGCTGAACTTTTAAGAGGTGTGAATTCACCCAAAAAGAAAAGGACTATAGTTGAGGAAATGGTGAGAACCAAGGTTGTCATCTTAACAAAAAGCGCAGTGATTAAATTATATATAATTATAATGGCGTATGGTCCTGATCAGAGAGTTCAGATTGTTCTCCCAGACACTTTCTAGCCATGTCAATGCCTACTTAACACATCTGGCAGCCGTTCATTATTTATAGAAGTGTAATTACAATTGCAAGTCTGGGTTTAATATAAGCAGCAGCTGCAGAGGTGCAAGTGAGTCACCTGTGACAGAAACTTAAATCTCCCACCTTCACTGACAGCCAGATGGCCACTCAGAGGTGTACTCATTTGAACTGCTAGTTTACGCTTCAGCTGATGCAGCGCAGAGTGAAAGAATATGCGGTGTGAGTGTGTGGTAGGGAGGATGTAAATTTGCAATGAAAACTGTATGGCAGTGTATACACAAAATACTTTCTGTCAAGCATCATTTATTGTCATATGAATGCTCCTTTATGGAGAGATTAATGATGAAACACACCCTTTTCTTGGCAGTAAACCTCGGCCCCACTCATAGGTGGTAAATTGCTGGAATATCTGTCAAAACATTCGAGGAAAACTTATGCCAAAAAATAATGAAGAATCCAGGTCCAGGCCCTCAATATGGTTTGAGAAATGTCAAAGGTCTTTATTTAAAAAGGGCTTGAAGCTTTTAAAAACAATCAGGGTTTACTGACACAGTGTCATTATTTCCAGTCACTACAGAACCCCCTAATTATGCAAACATTTTTTTAGGACTATGGGAGGAACAACACCTCTTTTCACAATAACCCATTTAAAGAAAGAATTATTTGGTGGGGCAGATACATTGATGATGTCATTTTGTTCTTTTAGGCGTCAGAAATAGTGCTTCTAAATTTCCATGCTTACACAAACAGCTTAAATGAACATCTTAAATTGAGTTTGGAATATGACCTACAAGTCATTCACTTTTTGGACCTATGGATCTCAAAGGATGACAAAGATTATCTGCACACCTCCATCTTTAGAAAAGCCACTGACCTAAACACTGTATTGTGTGAAGACAGTTTTTACCTGCCATGGCTTATTAATAATATCCCATTTGGACAAATTCAGAGACTAATATGTATATGTGACTCTGATCAGGATTTCCACATTCAATCAATGGACATGCATTAGCGCTTCAGAGAAAGAGGGTACCAAGCCCGGATTCTCACCCGGGCTCACAACAGAGCTCTGTCACTTGAGAGGAGGAAGTAGCTCAGACAGCAGCGGGACTTCCTCCATTTTGTTTATTGTGTTCATTGTCTCATTCCCCTAGAGGCCAAGAAAAATGCTAAATGTGGGAGTACCTTATCTTTTCCATTGTCCATATTTTTGTATTGTGCAATGATCCTAGAAGCCAGGTAAAATACTGCATGTTTTCACTTTGCCAACCTGTAGTGACTGCAGATACTAACTCTTTGTCTCTGTGTGTCAGTACAAACTGATGAAGGCATCAGCCGAGACGTGTTTGTGTATTTTAAAGCTTCAAGCCCACTGAAATAAAGGCCTTTTACAGTTTTCAAACCACTTAGAGGGCCTGGACCTGGATTCTTCATGCCATTATTTTTGCACATAAGTTTTCCTCAGATATTTTGACATGTATTCCCTTCCATGAGCACCAGTGGTTTCTGGGACACCAGTTGAGCTCCTGCCGCCTCTTTCTTTGCTGGAATATCTATTCCTTACCCATTGATATTAGCGCCTGCGTAAAATAATCCAACATAACTGTTTCCATTTGGATCCCTGGGGTAAACTGAAGTCAGAAGAAAACATCTCAGCCAGTGGATGGAGTGGGAAAGTCCCACGTAACCCCTTTCAGAAACAACAAAGCGAAAATAGCCAGTGTGATTTTAATCTCTTCAAAAGTAATGTAGCCATCAGGCGTTTCATTGCAGCCCTCGTCTGCGGAGAGCAGAATGCTGCATGAATATCAAGACGGTGGCTGTGGTCTTAAAAGGCAGCTTAGGTCTCCGCTGCTCACACCCCAGAACATGAAGAGGATTAGCCAGCTACCATACCAACCACTGACTCCCAATGATTATAGCTCTGCGCTGTCAGACTTCATTACATTCCCCCTTAGAAACTTACTTCCTAAGTACTGCAGACTTTTCAACTTCTGATGGAGCCAAGTTTGTGAAAAGCCCACTTCCAGGTGTGAGTTGGTTCCCATTTTTAAGTATTCTGTAAAGGTGCCTGTCGAATTCTAAAGTGAGCTGAGGTGACTGAAAACATTTTGGTTCAAGTAATTGTGAATTTTGAAATATTTATTCAAAAGACATAGTCAATAATTGCCAGAATGTTTTAATATTTGACATTAAAAGAAAACAAATTATTTTAACCAGATCTTCAATAACTTTCTGATTGAATTGTAATGAAACTTTTGATTAAACTTTTCGTGAAATAAAGAGTTTGTTTTCCACAGAAAAATTCCCTCCAATGTTCCCTATATTTTTTATGAATTTGTCTTTGAATATAATTTCGCTGTGATTATAAATGTGCGTAAACTCAACTAAACTTTCAGTACTATTTACACCATTAGATTTAGTTGTCCGGTAAACTTTAGATGGGAACAGACACTCTACAAATGACCCTGTGATCACATCCAAACAGAAACTAATATAAAAATGTCCTAAATGGTGTTGTGTATTGAAATCTGACTAACATGAATTCATATTTTCAATCATGGCAAAGCAAAAATATGTCTTTAACCACCATTTTCAACCATTTGGCTCATTTCTAATGCGTGCCACCAGCAAATTTGATACTAGTCATATAAAGCAAGTGTGTTTAACATCATCTTAATGAGAATTTAAGGACAACCACCCAATCAGACTGCAAACAGTTTTAATTCATTAACACAGAATCATGTTATGGACCTGCTGGCAAAACCAACTAAACTAGACTTCTTACACAGTTTTCCTGTTTTTGAAAGTTTTTATTATATGTTGAACTTTTTCAAATTGTGCCAACCTCTCGCCCAATGTGATGGAACCCCCCCCCCCCCCCCAGCCCATGACATTCCTCTACTGTTGTAAGCTGAGGCCAAAAAGTGTTATTCTTGGACCCAACGCTTTCCCAGTGATTTGAACTTTACCTGTTGGAGAAGCTGCGAGCCCGGGAATGTTCTCATCTCCGGATACAAGGACATTCTCTGGAAGGAGGTGCATCATGGAAACCAATGCAGGATGTTTTTTTACCACACAGTCCAAATGTGTGCCATCTATAGTCTTCAAAAGACTGCGGTCTGAAAAAAAAAACGACACATCATATAACATATGTATGTCAAATATTTCATTTGCATTTTGAACACAATTAGGTTTGATCTGATATCCCACGACACCATCACTCCCTACCCAGTCACAGAACTGTCATCCATCTCCTTGGTCTCATATTTCCACAGACGCACTGCGTCACCTGACAACATGACGCCTAACATGCAAACACTTCCATTTTTCAATATTTAATTTGCCTGTTTTTGACCTCGGTGCAGCGTTCCATTACACTGCGCAAGTCATTTTCCAAGGCTCAACAGAAATGCCAAACATTCAGCTTGGAAAACATGTTCCACCGGAGGAGCGCTGCACCACATACTAGGCAGGAGGCATGTGCAATGAGGTAGACACTCTCATCTTTCAAGCAGGTCACCCAGTGACAAGTGACAGCCCACAATTCCCACCATTAACACAAAGCACCGACCATTTGGAGGCTGAGCAGTTTGATGTTTGATGCGCTGCATAGGTTGGCTTCCATCAAGCCTGAACCGCGTCGCAATCTTTCAGTCTGACAGGGTTAATGATTCCATCCTCTAATGGCACCAGTGACAATCAATACAGGAAACTCCATTCACTCCCATAAGGTGTTTCAACAAGCTGACAGTAGACAATCTGAAGACGGGTCGTTATAGATGGTGTAATGGAGGTGATGTCCGAGAGCAGTTAAGTGATGGGTTTAATTATTATCAACGTAAACAGTGGTGTAAAGATAACGGCTGAACTCACACAAACAGCAGTTTGGTGGAAAAATACCGGAAACTGAGGACTAGCAACCTTAATATTATTAACAGCTTTTTCAACTACCTCCTATAACCACAGCAACCACTGAGAGAGCAGAAACGACTCTAGAGCTACTTTTATTTTGGTATCTGAGAACCCAGAATTATACATACTAACAACAAATATAGACATTACATAGCAAAAACAGTTTTACTTAAAAATTATCACATATGAGCTCTGTCCCAATTCTGGGACCGCGTAGACCAAACTAACTAAAATGAGACGGTGTAATCTAGAGATGATTTCTGAGATCTGCATCCCCGGCTTGTCCCAAACTTACCGCTGTCACCTAGCAACAGAGGTGCAGTTAGCCATGATGCGAAAGTTTTAATGCCCCTTGTTCTTTTATCGTATTTACCGTTAGAAGTTTGGTTGAGTTGAAGCTTGTCTCACATATAAAAATAAAGGATTGGACATCTCATCGCTGGCTGACTCAATTATCTCTTTGAAAAACTGTTGACAATTATAGCCTACAGAAGGAGACAGATGCAAGATTGCCTACGACCCAATTTGGAGCGACCTCATCAGAAAGATTGATGACTGAAAATTTCTGCGACTTAATTAGTGACCGCAGGGGATATATATAAAAGGATATACCGAATATACTGTGCATTTAGTACTGTGCAAAAAGTTTCTGAACTATAAATAAAGCGGTCAAAGTTTGGAATCGTTTTTTGAATGGTTCACTTCATATAAAGTACACTGAGCTAAATCAATCGTTGTTCGTTGTGAAGATTCTTTGCCTTCAAAACAGCACAAATTCTGAGTGCACAGTTTTTTTAAGGCACTTGGTTGTTTGAAGTGTCTTTGGGAGTTTGCCTCAGCTCTTCTGTGGCTTTGGTCTGTCTCAGTGTTTTTCTGTCTCTTCATGTAATCCCACGCTGACTCTGTGACTTTGAGACGTGGGCTCTATGGGGGGCCTCCCCATCTGTTGCAGGACTCCTTGTTCCTCTTATGGCTGAGCATTGTTCTTTATGACCCTGGCTGTGTGTGTTTGGGGTCATTATTGGGCTGCAGAATGAATTTGGAACTGATCAGATGCCTCCCTGATAGATAATGACTGAAACGTCTGCACAGACGTTGGTCTGCAAATATTAAATATTCAGAGAGAAAATACAGTTTCACTCTACAGACCACTAGACACATTTGATGGAAATGTTCAAATGTGTGAATACAATATGATATGAAAAAGAGTATCTACAACACAGTTACCAATAAGAGCCACTTCAGAGGCTGGTCATCTTTTTCACTTCATGCTCTGTGTTACATACGAGACACTGTCGGAGGCTCGTGAGAGAGCTGGATTGCTTCAATTCTTCAAGCACTAGGGGGCAGGACTCTCCCCTCGCAGCAAGAAAGTTCCCGATTAAAATTCCAGGTCGGCTGGGCTCATTCTGTTCTCCCTGTGTCTAGGGAGGTTTCCTCAGGGCACTCCTCCTGTTGACTCTAAATTGAACAATGGTGGGAATATGTGCGTATCTATATGTTTTATGCTGCCGATATCCCGGTGACCTGTCCAGTGTGAGCCCGGCCTTTCACCCAAAGATACCTCAGATTGGCTTGGTGAAGAAAAATTACACAAGATTCCACATTCTGGAAGAAAAACTGCTAAATATACAGAAAACTTGTTTGTTTTTTACTTGAGGGAGAGTTAATAAATCCCAATTAAATTAGGAAAAGCCAATTGGCTCAAAGCTATAATGTCAATTTCTATTTTAGAAATGCTTTCATCCAATTCCGGGGCAGAGACAGTGTTTTTATCTTGAAAGGGACTGAGAAGGGAAAATGATGATGGAGTACATCCCTGTATTCTCCTCCCCGACCCAGTCCATGACTCATGCCAGCCAAACCCTTAAACTCTTCAAGAGTTAACTTGCTACAAAAAGTGCTTACATCTTTAAGTCAAAAAAGGAAAATGGTTTGGGGAAATCTCTGAGGTTGCAGCTCAGCTTCCATTCTGTTCTACAAACATTTCAGCAGTGACAGCAGCTTTCAACGTGGAAGCGTTTCGTACCGTGAAACACATAAGAAAGTAGGATGGGTTTGAAAAGAGAGGAAAAAAATCAAGCAGAACTTTCCTTACACAGATGGTGCCCAGGTGTCTGCAACTTTTTCATCATTTATTTCTCGTTATTCATTATGCATCAAGCTTGGGTTTCAGTCAGATGTTGTGCATAGATTAGAAAACTACCCCAAAATGTCCTTACAGCAGTGGCGTGGTACCTCAGAGTCAGTTGGCAAGAGATGAACCAAAGAAACAGAGGGGGGAAGAAAATGGATGAGCATCAGACAAAAATAAGCTGTGGTCCTGGGAGAAGAAAATAAAAGATGAGATGAGTGATTTTGGAAAAGGGTTCTAGTGCCAAGTTAGGTAAGACTGAAGGACGGTGACTTGCAAGATTTGTTTATTTCTATATTTGGTACAAAGCAAAGGAGGCCTTTACAATCTAGTGGCCCTATTGTTGATTGTGCGTCATTTACATTCTTCAATTTAAATGTAAAGTTTGCACTTTCAGCTTCATAGAAACAATCGAACCTGATTTTTCCTTTGGAATGAGGACAGGCCACGTTTACGTTCTACATTAAGTAGCACAATATGTTGTGGGTCAGGTGAAATAAAAAACACATATACAATCCTGTCAAATGAAATTAAAAACAAAATCAATAGTGATGTATATTGTTTACCACTCAAATCCCCTGCCACTGCATCTACAGTATATTGTAACAGTGAATCCTGCAGTCAAAGACAGGTTGGCCAGAGAGTTAAGAAAGCTACTGGCAGTGCTGGTAAGATAAACTGTTAACAGTGTGATAGGAACTACCTAAAAAGAAAGAAACCATCCTTAGGAAAAATGCATTTGACTTATACTATGATGTTTTAGTTTGGTCCATACCCCATCCAATAACATGAGGAGAAAATCAAGACGATTTGGCTTCACTTTGTCCATCTCTATATACAGTCTATTGGACTACCTGATTGTAAAGGCAGTGATTGAAAGGAAGAAGAATGTATTACAGATGAGGGAGACACCTCATTAGTGATAGTATCAGATGAGAGAGAGAGAGAGAGAGAGAGAGAGAGAGAGATTCAGAGTGAGGGAGAGCAGGGCCTGGTGCGCCCCCATCAGCTTAGTTTTACTCAATGCAATGAACTCATAATCTGTGTCCAGTTTTCTAAATTGCTCTGATGAAGTCCGTAGTGCGTTTGAAATGCTAAGTTTCCTCATGAAATATAAAGTTCATCAGTTCTGTGCTGCACTGGCTTGTCTCAAATAACTGGGTGAATTGTTCAGCTTGTATATATCAATCTGGGGCCCTTTGAAGTTAAACTTCATTATGTTTGTTGGAGGTTTGAAGTTCACCCAAACAGCAATAAAGCTTGGTGTAGGTGGTGAAAACAAACATTCACATCAGGTGGGAACCATTACAGACAAATATATGGAAAACCCATCAAAATACCTTCCACAGAGTGGCATATTAGAGATGATAAGCTTCATGGTGCTGCCTTCCTGTCCCCCACACAGGGATGACCCACATGAAGGCCACGAGCGTCACTCTAACAATGAAATTGCTCAGCATTCTGCCAGTGTTGCTGGAGGGTTAAACTCTTCTCCATGCACCTTGGAAGTAGGTGAAAATGGGCCAGCAACATCCACTCTAGCCCCCTCACAGGCATAAACATTATATTAATGCAGCATGGTGTTGCTTCAAATGAAGATATGTTAATGTGAACCCAATTTCCCATCTGTTTGTTTTCTCATCATGCTAAGAGTACCCCAGAGGACTACCCCATCCTACCCATTTCATTTAGTCTTATCTCTATTCCATCACTCATTTCCTCCCAGTTGGTTGAGAGGAGAAGCTTTGCTCACGCCAAACAGCCTCCTGCTCCCCTTCGCGCTCGTTCTCTCCTCTCAAATTTGCCTCCCATCTTTTAAGACTTTAGAAAAGCACCAAGGCAACTTCCTCTCCTATCTTCCCTTCTTCCTTCCTTTCACTATTTCCTGCCTCTTGACCCTGACTTTAGGACGTGTGTGTGTGAGTGTGTGTGTGTGTTTGTGTGTGTGTGTGTCTGCCAGTGGCAGAGAGCCTCGATAGGCAATAGAATTGTGACATCTAGTCATTTTTCAGTCTATTATTTATTTTGGCCTACTCACCTCTTATGTCACAGAACTTACATGTTTGCTGGATCTTTGATCATCCTCCGCTGTTCTCTACCCACTCACCTGCCCCTGCTGTTACCAGTTGAACCTCTTTATATACAACCCTGTGTCAACCCTGTATCCCTTTGTTCTCTGAGAGATCTCTTCATGTGCGCTGACTCTTTACCTGTGTAGGACCCTGGAACTTTAGAGTAAAGACCTTGTTGTTTTGAATTTGACTCAACAGTTTGACTGTCTAAACAAGAACTCAACATAACTTGTGCTAAGTGCATTCTGATCATTACCAGCATATGAATGTTTGGGTTCAGTTTATCATACAAAATAAGTCTAAAGGCCGGCACATGCTTCTGCAACTGCGTCGGCGGCTTTTCACGTAGCTGTGTCGCAGGACTCTTTGTCATTCATGCTTCCGTCTTACAAAGTAATTCCCCGCCAGAACTCTAGGCGGAGTAATGTTTTTTGTCGACCTTAGAGACGACTTCTTTCTTCTTCGTCGATTGTTTATTTACATAGCCACTGCGGCTCCTCATAGCCTTTTTCTGGCGGACAAACCAGACAGTGACGGGTTATACAAGTGATCATACTTTCGGACTTCTTCTGCCAAACGCTCTTCTATTTGGTCCATATTCGTTCTTCTAAATCTTCTGTTGTTTCTGCCGGTATTATGGGGCATGAAACCGGAAATGCGTCTCCGGAAAGGATGTAGTTAGCAGACCAATCACATCCCTTGCGGGCTGCGTAAGGCTCGCGGAGCTTTGCCTTATAGTTAGAAAAATGGGCCGATGCACGTAAGGACGTAAGGACAGATACATAAGCACGTAAGGGGCCCGGAAGGGCTCTTGCACTTTCGGGCTCGTGAAAACGCAGAACCATGCGCCGGCCTTTAGTAGACGTTTGTGCCAGATGTTGTTCCTTCCACATGCTCTTGTATTATCACATTTACCAGAATGAGATGGATGTAACGTCACAGTGACATTGACCTTTACCACCATAATCGTATACATTCATCTTTAAATCCAAATGAATATTTGATTCATATTTGAAATTATTCCCTCAAACCATTCCTTTAATAAAGAGTTCCCATGTATGCGATGGACGCACATGTGGACAGATATGTCCGTCTTTATGGATGGACAGACAGACAAAGCCGAGGTAAAGGAAAAATCAGAGCACAAAAATTTGGACAAATGGACAAATTTTCAATGTAGTTGGCACAAACCTAACCCTAACACAATACTTTAAATAAATAGCAGGGCTCATGATTTCCAGTGAATTAAACTGAATCCTTTTTATCAGGTGCCATCTAGAGGCCGACGATTTAAAAAAAACTGTAAATCTTATACAATATTAAATTATGCCCCTTCAAAACGAAGTTAGACAAGTTGTTATAAATGCATCTACAAACACTACTTTAAAGTGAATAACATGTAGGCTGGAATAGAATGAACAATTCAAACATAATGTCCAATTAATTATTTCCCAATCAGTCTATGTCAAATAACAAATAAAAGCACAAATGCCGCTTTAACACAACTTGAATTAACTGACATATGAACTCCAACTCCCATCAACAAAGGTAAAGGTTACTAGAGTGATTTTTATTTTTTTCACATTTTTACACATTTTCTACAAACACAGTTTCCATTTATTTGTCTATTTCTACTGTGACAAGGCCAGTAAAGATATTTTCCATGTGAAATTGCATTAACAAAAAACTACCTTCCATGTAGTGGCAAAGCATGCAGCCTTGACCCTTTTTTCCTTTTATTAGATTTTGCTGCATCTTGCGATGCAAGGAATTCTGAGCAGAGTGTAAAGACAAAGACCACATTTTGCAATGCAAACTTACCTACATGGGCACAGAGAACAATTGCTGGCCTTGGAGGGGAAAACAAGCTCCATTGTGTAAATGAGAGAACCATGGTTTGCTTGAACTTGCCACAAAAGTCCATACAGTGTGTGGCCAGACCACACAGTAAAGACTTATAGTAGTGAGAAGCAATACAAGCTTTCAGGCATCAGAGACACAAGGGACAGAAACAAGCTCATACTATAGCTGGCTTTTCTCAACAAGCAGAGCCTTGCTATCATGATAACTTTCCAAGATTTTATGAAACATGTCTTGGAGCATTTTGAGCCAGGGATGTGTTACTCCAACTGGCTTCCTCATTCACATTTGTGTTCTTTTTAGAACCTGCCTGTAACAACAGATGGGTAACAATACATACAGTAGAATTAACCAACCTGCGGGTAGACATCAAAGACCAGAGAGGGTGTGTAAAGATGTGGATGCAACCTTTTTTTTCTAGTGAAGGGTCCTGAGTGATAACCTTCACCCTGAGGCATTTTGGATTAGTTTCTGTCTGTTGTCTCTGTGAACTTATTAAAACGACATGCTCGGAGCACGTCGTTGACATGACAAGAGCACCTGAGCCAGCCCTGCGTCAGAGACTAAAGCAGGGAAAGAGCAGAGCGGTGGCAGTAAGCTCGTCGAGTTCACAGGGTTTCAGATAAGGTCTGCCGCCCTTTCTTGTTGATTGGCCGCTGAAGGCATTTAGGCTATTTTTGCCAAAGGCTATTTGGCTTTTAGATCCCATGTGCTTCATTTGTTAGCTTAGTATAGCACATATTTAAACAGGCAAGCTCACATGGGGCATCTGACGTCACTGTGACCCCAAAAAAGCCACATACTGGTCACCATGGTACTCACATGTCTTGAGGTCATCGAGAACTTTTTGCACAATGTCATTCACAGCCCCACCGTGCAGGTGATCAAAAATATATTGTGGTAACATGTGTGTTTTTTGTATGAGTCTCAAGCTATAATTTGATTGTCATGTGATCCTAAATGATAGGTTTTCAGTTGTGATAGAGATTAAAAATATAAGTTGCTTAGAGGTTCAGTGTGTTAGATTTAAATGAAAGTGTTTAATCATATAAATTGTACGAATGGTTGTTTTCTTTACCCTAGAATGGGCCCTTTATATTTAAATATTCAGGTGCAACATGCAACTTCACCAATAGATGTAGAGCAAGTCGTCCTCTAACCAATCCCACTCTTCCCCATGCTGATGTGTCCTTGGGATGATACTTAACCCTCAATTCCCTTCTAATAAAGAGAAGTGCTGCATATAACTGCACTGTATGAATGTGTGTGTGAATGGGTCCTTGGTAAAAAAAAAACTGCAGTGCAAAGAGATCATTAAGACTAGAAAAGCACTATATAATTTCAAACCATTAACTATTTGAATCTACAGAGGATAATGTGGGAATAAATCTATAAACATGATTGTTAATAGTCTTCAGATAATTTTACAGTTTTTCCTTGTCAGCAAACGTGTCTATGTGGGCGCGACTAAAAATAACATTTACTGCTTCCGTGACTGTGCCTGGACTGTGAGGGTTAGAATGGCTTCAAAGGTCTATGTAAAGTATAATTTATTATACTTTAATACTTTAATTATTCGTTATCTATACATGCTCTCAACGAGCTCATGCAAACCAAATTTGTATAAGCCCAAAACCATTCATGTTGATACATATTCATGCACACAAAACACCCAGAGTTGAATAAACAAAACCACATGTTTTTAGCTTTCTGTGTCCATTTTCAGCTCATTATTGCTTTCCGTTTGATACACACAGAAACGGACAGAGTTCATTTCATCCATTCACATCTTCTGAAAGCTTAGGTATAGCTTTGGTTCCTGCTGCTTCATAAACAGATGAAGCAGCAGGAACCATGGAGGGCAGTGATGCTTCAAGTTTCAAGAATGAAATTTCAACAATAGTGAACTTTTTTGAAGATTCACAGCGAGTGAGTGGGTGTGTTGGTGACGTTTCTGTCATGCAACTGACGCAAAAAAAATAAAATAAAACAATGTGATTTAAAAGCTTTTGGCCGTGAGGGTCAACGCAGGAACAGAAATCGCGATCTCCACAGCAAAATGTATTCATCATGTCCTGTTTCCTCAATGCTCTACCCAGGCGC
This sequence comes from Pleuronectes platessa, assembly GCF_947347685.1. Lineage (NCBI taxonomy): Eukaryota > Metazoa > Chordata > Actinopteri > Pleuronectiformes > Pleuronectidae > Pleuronectes > Pleuronectes platessa. Next base: position 19,785,959 of record NC_070631.1, on the reverse strand, counting down.
CATCCCTCCTCTGAAGGCTCTGGAGATGGTGAGCACATCTGACTTGAAGAATCTCCCATATTCTTCATATGTGATGGAGTTAATGTCTGAATACCACATCGTTTGAAACGGACTTATCTCTTTCCGTACATAAAAGCATCATAATTTAACCCTTGAAGTCATCTTGTTATACAAGTATTAGGCAGCACAGTCCATTGTAATGATGATGGTGTATGATGTTTGCTATCTCTTTATTATGGTAAGCATGTTAAAAAACAGCTATTTATAGTTTAATTTCACTCCCTTTATTCAATTAAACTTTTAACCCCAACTTCATTTGCAACAGATCAAGAAATAATGAAGATATTATTCTTATCGGGAGCCGCAGCGTTTTCAAAAACAAAGTCTGGAAACTGAATAATATGAAATTTCTTATGAATAAAGACTTTTTTTTTAAAGTCAGGCTCCAGGGCATATTTTCTCATTATAATTTTTTAACACAATCAGACATGAATGACCGCTATAGGGAAATGTACTTATTTCCCTGTAACACAGAAAAGCTTGAGATACTTGTTCCACGGCACAAATTCACACTCAAAATGTTTCACATCAAGCAGCAGATATGGGGACTATGTCCCTGTCACAGTGGATGAGAATAAAAGTGATAGAAAGAAATGAAAAAGCGCAACAGCAAGAGTGACAGCAATATGGCCTTTCAAACAGAAAGCCAATGTTCCACTAAACAACAGGCATGAAGTTAATAATTCAGCAAGCATAACAGTCCGTTTGAGAGAAAGTTTTCTAATATTCATGTGACATGATAGCCAAGACAGGAACTCCTGCTCTCGCTGGGCACGGTGTTATTCATACTGCTGGGCACAACAGTGTTTTGTAATTCATAGCCTTGGTTTTAGGCCAAGCGAGAACAGATCTAGACCAACCAAGAGCTTCAGTAGCAAGCTAAATAATTCAAGAGGATTTGTTCTAAAATTCTGAACTGATGTTTGTCTAATACTTAGAAATATTCCAACCAATGGATGGGACCCCCCGCTGCCCAAAAAGAACCAGCCTCACACAAAGCCAGAACTGTCAGCCTTCAACAAAGAGATACACAGTTTATTCACATTCATTCAATCAATCATGAGCTGGAGCTTTCTTCATTACCTACAATGTGTGTAATTATCGGGAATCAGAGAGCAACAATCTTAAAATCATTATGAGAGCTCGGAACTAAACTTGCACATATTCTCTTTGGTGAAAAAAAGCAAAAACATCCATCCTTACATCCATCCATCCATTATCTATACCACTTATCCTTTGAGGTTTGCAGGTGGAGCTGTAGCCAATCCCAACTGACATTGGGTGAGAAGTGACAGGTCGCCTGTGAATCACAGGGCCATCACTAAATGACTATCAATCTATCAGATTCATAGCTTCAATTTAGAGTCTCCAATGATTCGAACCCGAACCACAGTCTTTGGACTGTGGGAGGAGGCTCACGCACACACAGGGAGAACATGCAAACTCCAACCAGAAAGACCCCAGCTAAGATGACACAGCTAATCTAGTTCAAATGTACTAAAACTACAAAGTAGTCATCACTTCTCCACGGCAACTGGGTGTTTATCTTTTCTCTCTTTGAGACAAACCCAACAAGACAACTATCCAAACTCCCATTTAGTTTTTCCTGCAGTAATTTGGTGTTTGATTGTTCTTTGCATTTGTACTTTGTAATTAAGCTTTGAGTGATTGTTGATTAGTTTTATCTTCAGGTTCTCTGTCTGCAAAGCCAAACTGACACAGCACACGTCCAGCTTCATGGATTACTGTCTCTAGAGGTGACATCTGATGACATAATCCCTTCAGGCTGTATGAAGTGCTGCTGAGTCTCTGGTGAGATATTGCATTTGGGAACAGCTCAACTTGCTATAACAAGGTAAAAACACAAATACACCTTTGTTTGCTAACAGTGTTGTTACAGATGTTTGAAGTTGTCAAGGTTGTCACCTCTGACAACAACCATAGCCTCACAGGTCGGAAAACAAACATCGCTAACCCCCACATGTATTGTGGCCCCCCTGTGAGCTTTCCTGTTGCATTGCTTCAGTAACAAAACAACAACTGGACCTTATAAATATTTCAAGAACATAGTGTGTAAGAAAGGTCCTTACAGTCAGCTGTGTCCTTCAGTTGGGGATGAAGGAGGACTCTCGGTGACCCATGGTGTAGATTCAGCCTAAGATGAAGTGAAATCCATGTGAATGACTGAACAACATGTCATTTTGTTTATTTCTTACTCAATAAATTCTGATACTGACAACAATGTGTTCCCTTGTTTTATCACAATTCTTACACATAAAAGTATTTCCACAAATATACTAAAGTGATGGGCACTTATATTGACTGAAAGGTTTGACAATTGTAATTAAACTACAGTGTATAAGGCTAAATAAGATGTCAGTCCTTAGATGATATCCAAAGCGGAATCCCTACACTAAAAATACACCTGTCTACATCCATCTCCTCATGACAAACATCATTAATCCCTAATTGGTGTAATTAGGAACGGACTAATCACCTTCTGTTGCCATCAGCAGCCTGAGCCTCTGGCCTGTTGGTGAAAAGCTCCAGCACAGTGAAGCCTCTGCCCAGGGCCTGCTGGGAACTGTCTGGTCTGGGTGACAACAACACCAGCTCCACAACCACCACTGTGCTGGGCAACCGCAGAGACGTATGGAAGTACAGGACCTGGGGAGACATAAACGTGGCATGAAGAAATAACAATTCCAAAAAAAACACAAATTTATTCAGAATGCAGTTGGTGCTTTTCAATGAGACCTACAGTCTCTGCAGTGAGAAACAAAAGATTTCTAAGGTCTAATCGCGGGCAGCTTTGAATTGAATCAATAAATATATATATGCATATCAAAGAAAGAACAAGATTGGTACACTGCAGGGCGCATACTTCCGCCAAGCAAAATAATATGACATCTGTCTGTCTTGCTCTTACAATAAACTAGAATTACATCGCTGTAGTTTAATACCTCCACCAACCAGTGCTGTTTCTCAGTACATATATTAACTTTTTTCCCAGATTCATATAATATCAGCGTGACCTTTGAGCACTGAAATGTAATCCTTTCATCTCTGAGTCCAAATGAAAACTAAAGAAATTCCCTCAAATCGGTGTAATATATCACATTCAAGAAGCCAAAAACATGTTCCTGAGGCCAACTTGACCTTCTGTTGACCTCTGAGCAATGAAATCAGTTATCAGTAAGTCCTAGAGAACATGTGTGCCAAATTTGAAAGAATCTGATCTCCATCGATCCCTTTAGTCCAACTGAATGTTTGTGCCAAATGTTAAAGGATTCCTCAATGGAGTAACAGAGATATCACCCTCAAAAGCCAAAAAATTATACTTTGTGAAGCCACTTGCCTTGAGCTTTGACCACCAAAATGAAGAAATTCTCTCAAGACGTTCTTGAGATATCATGTTGACAGGAATGAGATGGACAGACAACCCGAAAACATATTGCTATGGGCCTCTGGCTGGCACCGGCAAGGTGGCAAAATAAGAGGAAAAGGGAATAATTGTTAAAAATTTTAAAATGTCATTATAAATATTATGAATATTTCTGATTTTCTACATCAAGATCAATTGATGAAAATGTTGAAAAATTCCCTATTTCATAATTGGAAGAAAAACAAATAAAATAATCCTGTATCCTATCCAAAATGTCTCAGCTTCTGTCCTGGCCCATGCCCCACTCCTCTACCAAGTTTGGTGCAAATCCATTGAGCATTTTTTATCTAATCCAGCTGACAGTCAAACAAACAGACAAGGGTATATTTCTTTGTCGAGAAAGACTCCTTGGCACACTTCCAAAAACAAAATGTCTCTTTACCAAAAATATATGACTTCAAATGAGCAAGATGAAGGCAGAATTCCTAACATTATGATCAGGAAGCATTCACCTTGTTGGGTATCATACCTTACCTAGCAAGAAAGCAAAACAAGCTGTTTCATCTGGTTGCTATTCTACATTTGATCTCTGTGAAGAATGAGCCAAACATCTGGGGTTGAGAAGAATACCTGATCGGTGAGGATGTGACATCAAAAATCAAAGACAAAGAGGTGGGTATGCCCCCCCACTGAGGAGACTCTTGAGGATTATGTGGGAGGATCTGACCTCACCGGGTTTTTTCTGAATTCAGAGGGAGACAGTCAAGCCTTTTGGGAGCTTGTTTGTAGTCCATGCCAGGCGCTTTTGTTTACAGTCTCTGATCTGCCATTCAATGTGAAAATAATATCCTACCTACAGCAGAGCCACACACACTGATTTACCTGCACAAAGGGCTGACCCACAAATTCATGGATTCTTTTTGATCCATTGCTCCCTGAGCTCAGTAAAGCCTGTTACTTTAAAAAAACATAAAACAGAACATGACAGAGTCGACGGGGGGAAAAAATGACACAAGTTGACATAAGCTACCTTGAAATACAGAGCCAATTTCTCTCGCCCTGGCCCGCTCGTCTTGAGAACGAGCTATCAGCCAAAACAGAGCCATATATTCAAATTCAGAACCAGTGAGGCATTCCTATGTCGGCCACATCAGTCTTTTATCTCTGGGCATGGTGAGTTTAAACGACTACTTTCCCAAATACAAACACTGCTGAATACAAATAGAAAAAACCTGAGAGCCAAAGATGTCTGTCAAGCAGCAGTTTGATTTAGTTATTTGTCAGCTTGGTTGTTTTTATATGTCCATTGTACTTAACCTCGCCGACGAGGATTCACAAAACACAACAGCTCACAAACTGTTTTTGCTGCTGGGATGAGAGTGTCCTGCTGAACATGATTCAGCGGTAACACATTTTTGTTCAAGGCTTTGTCAACATGGGCAAATGAGACGGAATGAGATGAATAACAATGTTTGGTAGTTGAACATAGAGGCTCGGAATTTTCGGGGGAAATTTTCATCACTGCGCTGTCAATGTAATAGGTTTACGAAATCTTGACACAATTCATCTGTCCTAATCTGACATCTGGCTCAATTTCTCAATAAAAGCTCATTCACAATTTATCTGCCACTGAGCATGTACTGCGTGTTTGCCATGCCGAAATTCAGACAAATATTCTAGTAGTACCAAACACCGGCTGAGCTGAGAAAGTAAGTATGCCCCATCCCAAGATGCATGTCATTAAGTATTAATAGACTGAAAACTTTACTTTCACTCACTTCATTTATATATTTATTACCATCCAAACTAAACTCCTCAATCAAATCTTTCACTGAACTTCTCTCGAACCTATCACAAGCGTAAGAGGGAGGGGTGGGTCCATAGTTTCTATATATGTTGCATTATGTTCACCCAAATAGTCTTCCCTCTTAATAATGTAGGGTTTATATTGTGGTCAAAGACTTATTCCTTAGTCTGTGAGCAATTCAAATGTGGACATTGTTCACGATGGATTTCAAAGGTACAATTCCTTTTTCATCTACCTCGCAGCTTTGATACACCTCCCAATTGATTCTGGTCCAATCTCCTGCAAAGAGAAAATACATACACACACAAACTGTACCCATGGACTAAATAGGTATCTCCCTTCCTCGATGTGCACCAAGTCAGATTTATAGAAGGATGTGGTCGATGCTGAAGAAAAGAGCCACAACTAATTATGATTATTTTGAACAGACAAGCTGATAATATAATAATTATAATAATAATAATATTGTAATGAATAAAAAAGCTTTTAGAATAAATATGTTTACCTGAGCATTTTATCTCAGATTTGTTAACATGTTCAATGATGGTATAGCTGCATCTTGTCATTAGATCACCTTTTTCAAACTTTGAGATTTCCAACTGATGTGTTGTTTGGACGCTGCTTTGCAGGAGGACAAGAGCATGATGGTGCCAAATTCTAGCCTGGAACTTTGTGTTTAATGATCTATATCTTTACCCCTAAGCCAGTGGAGTACCCCTTAATTAACTTTTATGAATCACTAAAATGTACATACAATTACTTTATTACACTATCAATTGTATTGCTCGTATATTAAGTTCATTAGCAATTTTGCATATTTCAAACAATTGTTGGTAGAAAAAAAAGCTTGCAAACTTGTCATATTTGCAAAAGGATTCTTGCTCTTCAATACATCCTTTTTTGATAGTATATAAACCCAATGGATCCGTATAAGACCATCATACACAGGGCAGTGGGGAATAATCTACAACAGCATCTTCTGTATTATGTTTTACCTCAGGCTTGGTTAGATTCCATTTTAGATTCCATTTAGTTTATATACCATTTTGTGTGGGCTATAACACAGAAAATGTGATTCAATATAATTCCATATAGAAGGTATAAATACAAGCGCCACAAGCAGCTCATAATTGAGATAAGTAATGACATTTTCGCCAACTGGAAACAAGATGTGCTTTAATATAAGACTGTATAGTACATATACTATCTTCATTGCATATGGAGGTATAGTACCACAAATAAAACAATGAATGGAGTGAATGTTTGATGCAAACAAGAAACGAGGCAAAGCATGTGCCAGTAAACGTCATCAGAGTTTTGGTTAGATTTAGATAACATATAAGCAAGTGTTTGATGGAATGAAGACATGTTGTGAAAATAATGACTTAAAATGCTGTTAAATAAGTAATTACATTTCAACACCTTCAAATTTTACTTTTACTTCAACTTCATGATCTCTTGCTCCTGCCATGGGAGCAGTGGGAGGTATTATTGGGAAAACAGTCTGCATTGGCTGCCACAGTCGGCCCAGTGTATGTCGGACGTAATGAGAGGTCTATACTTCACACTGACTGTCAACAAAGCAGAAAGCGTTTCCAAGCATCCACCATGCCTCCACAACTTGAATATTAGGGGGGGGGGGGGGGGGGGGGGCAGTATAGCAGTGTGACAAACATCATCACAGCCATCAGCACAGAGGCATAAAGCTTGAAGTCACTGTCGTTGTCAGCAGCATTTCGGATTTTGCTGTGATCCCTTATTGAAAGATGATGACAGAAAACTTTAACACAGAAGAATCACTGATTTGTAATGTATACATGGAGCTTCCTTTTGGAAAAGATCAACAAAGAACTGTGTGATGGATTCATAGAGTCCCATTACTGGCAGCTGGTGCTAAACACACAATTATGAGCCTCTCATAGAACTATCAGTGTGTAAAAGCTGAGGCTAATTCTTCCTGCCCTCTCGAGGTGGCTTTTCAAATGCTCAACATGTGGGCAACTGGGCAAGCACTGAAGGGGGAATCACAGGCCTTGCACAAAACAATGATGCTGCAAATGAGCATTGGTTATGCATAGAGAGATCCAGAGAACCAGGAGTGTAATTGACAGGGCCCTGTTGTTCGGCCCCTGGAGGCTTCCCGAAAGAAAAGCGGACACGGCATTTCCATTTAGCAAATGCTCTTGCTGGGAAGCTTGAAGATCCCATGTGAGGGACATAGATATTGGATAATAGAAATGGATGAATGCCTGGGTGAATCTTTCGGTTATTCAAATGTTATACCATAAACTGTATATGAAGATGGACACATCCTCTCACTATTCAAAGATGAAACAAAATACTGCTTATACAAACGCTGGCATGGAGCAGGAGCCAGGTCCAGCCAATACACGCACTTGGACATACGTCAGATTGAGAAGAATGACCTTAAATGACAGAATCCAACTTTGAGAAAAAATGTATTGTACATTTTTGAGTTTGGGCCATGTCCCATCTATAATATCGAGGAGACGGGGTTTATGACCTATACTGCCAGTAGAAACCAGTTTGCAATCAAGAAGAATTGGCTTCACTATTGAGGAGCTGTTATGTCATCCATTTTTTCACTCTGTGTTATACATAAAATTTATATTTTATATTTATATATTTATTTATATATATATAATAGAAAAAAGCAAATGAATACACAAACAATTTATGAGTAAAATACATACTGTAACTAAGCTGATATAACTGCTGTTTGTTGAATATTCTATATGACAAAAATCTCTATATATATATATATAACCTTTATATATCAAAAAACTCAAAGCCACGGCTGATCTCATGGAGTCATAAGGAAGCAGGAAGATTCTTGGCTGTAACATTTTCATACTAGTTTTTTGGCAGCATCACCAAATGCCTTGGGATGGAGGAGAGAGAGAGAGAGCGGTAGAGAGAGAGATAAGTCATTTGACAGTCACAGAATCAGCGGGTATCAGCATCACAGATCCTCTCGGTGTGAAACTCCATGACTGTCACCAGCATAGAAGAGATGAGACATGTCGCTGTGGATAGTAGTGAGGCAGAGAAAAGGACAGGGATGGAGGATTCAGTCTCTCTTGTGGCCGGTGGATAGCAGCTGGTGCAGATAGGATTGAGTCTGCATGTGTGTGTGTGTGTGAAATAAATAGACTTCTAAGAGGTCCTCACAGGTTCAAATATTCAGACCCAGCATGAAGCTCTGGAAAATCCACCCAAGAGAGACCTGATATGAAAAGACCCCTGGACGGTCAAAGGCAGTCTGATTTGGACCTAGCCCAACCCCAGTCCTAGCTTTGTTCCACCCCTCTGAGCATTGCTTGGAAAAAAATGGAAAGGGGTAATAAATATGAAAGATCAACTCAGCAAAAGTGGAAGATTTAAGTCAGCAGACCAAAGTAACAACTTTCTGTGAATGACATTAAGAAATGTTAAATTAACTGCTATCGTTTCACTATACCCTAGAGCCAAAGAGGAAGTGGATGCTATGTCCCCTTGGGTGTGCGATGCGGCTCAAGTGAAAAAAAAAAGGGGGCTTGATATAGTTAGTCATAAAGTAAAACCTGAGAGGGGGTAAAAAGGTTAAGAACAGGTGGAGGACAGGGAAAAGCTGATCTATCGGCCAAAGATGAGATGACGGCAGCAATTACTGAAGAAACAGCCCAATTATGTGGTATCCCTCCAAGGAATCAGGGTGACAGTGATGTCATTTTTATTTCGCAACGACATTCACAGAGCAGTTATTCCCATTTTTCAAAAAGCTCAATCTGAGGCCATTTAATAAATAAAAAAATAAACAGATCATTTTAATTGTCCAGTGAACTTTTCACAAATGAACAACATTTGACTTTCATTGTAGATGAGAATTCTTGGACCACACAATTACAACTTAGACTCAATGTTTTTCTGGTAACAACCGAAATGCCCCCATGTGTCCAGGAAAATGTCTTTGAATGTCAGCTTTGTTAGTTTGTTAACTTAACAAATAGATTCTGATTAATTAAAGACCTTGTGGGTATTTAGGGTAACCCCTAACCCTAAAGCTAATATTGGAAAAGCATAATGGCAAACATTAAAATCAGATACACTCATGTTTTTAATTATGTGAGGCATTCAAGAAGGTAATGTGTTTAAAAAGCCTTTAATATAACAGGGCAATTAAGTCATTGTAACAATTAAAACCATTCTCGGGCATTTCCGCTATGGAGGTCTTCTTCAGGGCAAGCTAAACTTGATGCCTTGAAAGGCAAACATTTCTAAACATGGGCAGCACTCTAAAGCCGTTTTCAGACATCGTCCTGTTTTCAGAACGTCCTGTTCTCTGTCGTATTCAGGTGGGGGGGGGGGGGGGGGGTGGTGCAGCAGGGAGAGGCAGGAATAATGTATACATTCTGCTGCGGAGATCAAGTGATTTGGTTTACAGCAGAGCAACACTGGTGTTTTTATTTGTATGTCTGTTGCATGTTGGTAGCGTCATCCACCCCCCCACTTGCTCGCAGTGAATCCAGCCGGGGACCCCCTGCTGTGGTCTCACATCGATTTCTGAAGCCTTTCTTCAGGATTTATAATAGGGTGCAAGACAGAGAAAGTCGGGGAAACTCCAGAGCCTCTCAGTTGGAGATTTTCATTCACACATGAGTTCAGTGCACGTCTGAAAGCAATTTATTCAATTTGTTTTTCAATCATGTTGTGCCTTGATGTTTGCCTAGACTGACACATTCCTGCCCTCATTGATCTGGAAGAGGCTCCTTGGAAGAACTCCTCAGCAGCTAAACTCTTGGAGATGTTACTATCAATGGCGACTAGGTCCTTAAGGTAAGCGCTGACAGTGTAGCTATAGCCATCAATAACACCAAGGGCCAACACCAGACAAAGAACATCACCTTTCTAAGAGCTAGAGAGAAACCTTACATTCACACTGAGGCAAAGGCTGACCTCCTCCTCACTGCAAATGTCAGTAGGATGGAAGTGGACCTGGGCAAGCAGCTTAAGTTCACAGTCCATTGCCCTGGGAAAAACATATGGACGAGGCCAAGGAGGAGGCGTGCCAAGTAACAGGAGCTTGTGGATGAGTGTCGGGGCAAGGCTGGCAAACCTGCTGCCAGTGAAGGTGGACTGCAGGTTGCAGAAGATTTGCAGGGCGTTCACTCTGCAAAGCATTATGCTGCTGGGCAACACTGGGCAGGCGAAGAGGAGGGCCATCATTCCAGCTACTAAAGCTGCAGAGAAAACCACAGGGTGGCTTTAGATCAAGAGCGTGGATCTGTGTGGGAATGCTTCTGCCCAGTGCTGTCGTGACATGCATCTTTCGAGATGAAAACTGTTAATAAAATTGTTACAGAAAGATGTTATTGATATACAGTATCGTTGTAAATGGAGGAGGTGGGGGAAGGGGGTAGCTAAAAGCTTCTCCCCAACCACAACATATTATTTATCTTTTTTAGATCTTTTAATGGCAACTGTAATGACTGAACGAAGTCAGAAGTCAATCTTGCCACACTGGCTCAATGAATCTGTGGATCTCCTTGTACCATGGCTGATTAATTCGCTACATGTAGCAGCATCAGTTACACATTGATGCCACACAGCAGCATGCAGTTGATTTTTTCCTGATGAGTCTTCTGCTCTCATTTCCTCTCACACAATTTAAATAGTAGACCTGCCTGTGCCTTTGTTTCATGCATAATTTGGGTCTTGTACCAATGTCAAACTATAAGCAGCAAGGTTAAGCAGGAAAAAAAGTGTCCTTTTCCTTATTGATTCATAGGAAGCTTAAGTTTTGTATATTTTAATCAAAATTATGTTTATCTAAAAAACACCCTGTGATTGAGTGAAAGAAACAAGCAAACTCTATTCTGTCTGGACACAATATGGGGAAGAAAGACATTGACAAAGATGGATTGCGGAGTGTTGACAGTGAGTTGCATGTGTCCTGTCTGGCTATATGCTCTGGATCACACCCAAGGCTGCTTTGAAGCGGATGAGAAATTAACAAGATGGAAGAACTATGAAGTAACGTTTTCCTCAAAGCCAACTTGCTACAGTGACAGTTCAAACCTACAGTCAGCACCAGCACTGTTTACGGTTTCCGTAATACACGCCTACACAAAAAGAAAACCTCCTTATCAGCACAACTCACCATAACCCTTTCCCCCAAGTCCTCATTCTTCGTTTTTTAGCTTCAGTGCCTCTGGTATTCACTGCCTTGTCCCTGACTCCAACAAAATCCAAAGATTCTGCATTCTACAACATCCTCTGCTGTGCCATCAACAGATCTCAGCGCTCGTTGGGTAAAGTCTTAGTTTGTCACCCAGGTTTTGCTCTCCTGACATTTTGTAAATCCTTTCTGAAATGCCTCACAGACAAATTGTAGGCACTGACTGTGAATGTAAGAGATGCATCACAATACGGGAGGAATGCGGGAGATATACAACCAGGAAAAGATTGGAGGAGCACTGCCAGACTGCCAGATTCAAAAAGGTAAAGTTGCAATTGACATGTCAAAGCCTGGAACAACAAAGAGCGAGACAGACTGAATATATCTTGCTCTCTGTCTGTCTCAGTGTCCTACCTCCACACCCATTCCCCCACCAACACACACACACACCAAGTACCTAAGAGCTGATAGTAGCAGTTTAAGGTGTGTGCGTATGTGTGTGTGTGTGTGTGTGTGTGTGTGTGTGTGTGTGTGTGTGTGTGTGTGTGTGTGTGTGTGTGTGTGTGTGTGTGTGTGTGTGTGTGTGTGTGTGTGTGTGTAGGGAAAAGGGGGACTGATGGAAAGAGAAATGAGAAATGTGGGGATGGAGGAGGAAGAGTCAAGTAAGAATCAAGTCAACACACACCACACACATCTAACACCTCCTCGAGGCTCTCATCTCTCCCTACTGTCACCTCAGCAGTAGCTCTTGTGGCCCTTGAATTCCCTCCATCTCGCATGCAAATACACACACATGCACACACACGCACACACACACACACACCTTCAGTATGTGGCTGTGTATTACAAGGTGTACCACTCCAGCGTGTAAAGCTTTTGAGCAGCAGATGCTTGGCTAGATGTTTGGTCTCCTTGGAGCTGAAATATTGATCAGATCTCGGGCATGGCAGCGCAGTCCACACCGCGGCCACCCCCATGTATAATTGAAGAGTATATCTCTTAGTGTTGGGAGAGGGAATTAAGCACCAAGGTAAGCTGAAGGCCTGTCTGTGCTGCCATTACAGCTCCTTTGTCCGTCAATCATATGGCGTTTCACACAGGCAGGTTTCAAAGGCTTGCAACATTTAATGTAGGAAGTGCCAAATCTTGTAAAAGAGAATAGAGACTGTGAGACAGAACATAACAAGACTCAATTTAGGTTCATGTTTTACTGCCGCCCATTTATCTGTGGAGGAGTTCAAAGTGGGTTTACGAGACCCTCTTGGGGCACTTTGTGTCAGTGAGTATAAATGCATTTAAACAGAGCACACTTTAATATGGTAAAGGATAGGGTGGTGTCATTCTGTATATTTCTTGTTGTCAACCACTCGATCGAAAGGAACATTGCCTTAGTCCTGATACTTTGACTTTCCTATGCGGTCCTAAGCTGTCCCGCAGCTACAAGCTCATTCATTTCCTCTGAGAAAGTAGAATTTTCGAAAACAGGTGTTACAGCAGCAGAATATGTTAATGCCGGATTGAAATACAGCATCCATGTTCAAGGTGATGAAGGAACATGTGACCCAGGGTTCTCAATCATTTCTAGACAACCATTTAGGTCTGTGGCAGTAAATGTACAATCCTATAACTCAAGACGTGTGTGTTGAACATGCCATTGTCAACTGTCTGTAATGGAACAACCCAGGGCACAACAATCTCCTTGATTTCAATCAATCCAAACCAAATCTCACACACATTTACAGGTAGCAGTTTCCTTAATGTGACTGATTATTTCCATCAACATCCAGGAATAATTTTCGGAGAAATTGGTGCTAATGTCAAAAATCACATTTCCTGAATCTGCTTTTTTGTCTGTATACAAGTTCAAATATATTGAGTTCTTTCTTGACCCATTTCACACCCTTCTGCCAAATATCATGGAAAAGTATTCCAGCGTTTTTAGTATTCTAATCTTTTAAATCTTACATTGATAACAACTCTAGTTCTCCTATTTTATACAGTGGTGTTACTGTGCACTGAAAAAGCAAGAAATGAAGGACAGATATCACATCTAGACAGGCACCCTCACATGGAAGAACCATATGCAGATCCTCCTGAAATGCTGAAAGAAGCTGAATGTCGATTGGCTCGTGGTTTGACTGACTGGACTATCTACACAGCCAATCACACAATTATGAAAAACACAATAATGCCACATACACACTGTGAGCCCCATAACACGCATGCCAGTCCCATAGCAGAAATGCGTTTCCTGATTCGTATGACACATTTACAGTCTTCAAACAAACATTTCTAAACCAGGTTAGATGCAAAAAACTTTAAATTACTCTGAGTCTGAGCACATGTTCAAAGTGAGGCAACACAGATGGCTTTCAATAATCTCTGTGGTGTTGCGCATGTGTTAATGCGGTGAGCTTGACAGACTACCACCCAATCTACAGAGCACTGATCATTCAAGCACAAAAATACATTACCCTGTTTTGCCTTCTATATTCAAGGGACAGACATGAATGTGCAGGCAGGGAATTATAAAAGGGAAGGTTTATAGTAGGTTTAACAAAGAAACTTTAAACCTTGAATTTATCAGAAATACTGTACATTTTCAAAGGGGATTTTTTAAATAGAAATAGTTAGGATATAATTGGTGCCAATTACTGATTTAAAAATAAATACAGCTCCTGTCAAGTCAGTATCCAATCTCGAACACCATTCGATCAGTTATCTGTACTTTTTTTACATTTTGTTCTGTTTACATTAGTGGATGGTAGATACAGTGAATTGGTTAAACCATATAGGCTAAAAAACACAGTAAATACTAAAGAAACATCTTTATTTATACACTCTTTGTCGATATTTGTCTTTAAAATGACATGTCATGTTGTAGTTCTTGCGTCCGTCTCATTTTCAGCACATCAAACTCTGCTGTCAATAAACTACAGGGCGAGAAGCAGCGTCACTCACAAACCAGCGTAACTAAAGGTTACAGGTTTAGTCACTTTGCTCCCTCCATCACAAATGCTTGCTTGTGTTTAGCACAGAACACCTACAAAGCTACAGGGAGGAACAAAGCTGTCTCCCAATTGTTTAGTATTTTCCTGTGGAGTGAAATAAAGAGTTGACAAGAGAGTTATGTAATTTCACCTTTTCCCTAAACACTGGAGAAAAGGGCAGAGCTTCCTCCTATGTGACAGCTGAATGGACACGCTTGAATGAATGTGGATTGTGCGTGCACTCATACGAGGCAGACTGCAAAACACTCTGCATGGCACACAACACAACACAGCACAGCAAATATACCAGACTCTAAAGAGGAGTTTTTCTTCAGCTGAACCAGCCTTTCCAGAGTATGTGTCTCCTTGAGAGAGAAAAGGATAAAATGGGAGGGGTGCAGTGGCTTCGTTACAGTACTGACAGCTCAAATTTGTGCAAACTATTCTGCACTTCAAGAAGGGCCTTTACAGGATTTGACTGTCCTTCATTACTCCGAGCCATATGGGATTCTTTACTTTGAAACCAGGGGGCTCTTTAGAGAACAACCATTCAAGAAACACAAAGCAGAGGAATCACACGACTGATGTTCAAATGTTTTCCCATCGGCGAAGCACAGTCGTCCTCTGCTTTTCAATGTATTGAAGTCATGCAATAAGGGTGTGTGTGTGTGTGTGTGTCTGTTTGTGTGTGTGTGTGTGTGTGTGTGTGTGTGTGTGTGTGTGTGTGTGTGTATATCACATTTAGGGGATCTAAGACCACTCTGAGGAGGTGCTTTAATTTAGGGCTAGGTTAAAGGGTACATGTAAGAGTAAGTATTACATGGTTAAGGTTAGGAAAAGGCACAAAGAAATAAAAGGACAGAAAATATAAATAAAACATTCATGTCTCCATGTTGCTCCCACCTTTTTTTTTATGTACTGCCACCTACGTCATACCAAACAACATTTGGAGACCTATAAAACAACAAGGATTGCACGGACAGGAACAAAATTTGGCCTTTTCTCCAAAGCCCAGCTGTCGGCCTGATAATGTTGCACATATGAGAAGAAACCACTGGCTCCATGCGAAGGCAGCGAGTTCAAATGGAGTGATCATAGTGAGAGACAATGCAGAAGGCCGCCTCCAGTCTCTCAACTCCTCCATCTCCACTGTGAGCAGCACAACATTGCCCTCTGCTGCTGAGAGTTGAGAGTGAATGAAGCAGGGAGGGTTGGACTGAGGTAAATATTTGAACAAACAGTCTGTGACAAGATGGGAGAACGGATGAGAAAGAGTCTGTGTGGTCTGGGTGATTTAAGACCTAACGGACTTTGTACCAGCATCAAATAAATGACATTAGTCAACAGGCTGTAGACTGACTGCTTGAAGTATAAAGCCTATGGTGTAACAAACTGGCCTAGAATTACAGCAGTGTCAGAAACCAGTCAAAGGGAATTCACAACAGTCCAGATTTCCCTTTGTGCATCCAAATAAAAAGACAACTAAAGGCCTACATTTCCACAGTGGATTTGTCACTATTGAGCTCTACTTGCAGCACTCCATACATAAAAGCAGCTTTCAAAAAGACAATACAACCACTGAAGCACTGACAAACACGTCGAGCTGTCATAATACAGTGTGCCCTACTTTGAAAATTAAAGTTTAGAAAGTCAGACTTGACGAGTCATAAACAACAGTGTGAAGCGCCAGACACTGAACGCAACAGACGTAGACGTTGTGAAGATGTCTTGCTTTTCAGCCGCGCGGGGAAGAGAGAGAGAAACACAGACACAAAGCGAGAAAGCCATTCAACGAGCGATCTCTCTTCCTCTCTTTAATTACTGCGCATCTTTGCTTTTCGCCACATATTAAACCCAATCCATCATGGCCGAGTGGGGGAAGGCGGGTTGTGGGGGGTGCAATTTTGACTGCAGCCCTGTAACTCAGGGGAGAATCCCCCCCGCCTGCTCTGACATTATTTGGATATCAAACAGCAATTTGCAACTCATAAACACCGGCATAAATGCGAGTGCATCCGGCCAAATCCAATAAAAAAGCCGGCGCAGCTCTCGCGGCACGACACAGACAGGGCCAGGCCCACTTTATCATCCTGATAGGATATGATGTGGTTTATATTATTACCCTGGATGGATAATGGGATTTGGATGCTTATTGGGAAACCAAGTGGGTTTGAATACAGGCTATGACTATAATGGCGGATCAAAGTAAAGCCATACACTCTGAGAGATTGTTCGATCAAAATAACATCAAGCGGAGGAAAAGGAGAGAAAGCAGATGGGGACAGAACTGGAAATCGGAATGTGCCATAGCTGTGACTCATTGGTGTCGCTGTAAAAGAGACTTATGCAACACTCTGCATTTAGCAGCCAGCCACAGCTCAGGCTATTCTTCCCATTAAAAAAAAACATCTCAAAACATCTTGTACAGCAGCTGATACTGTGAGCAGATCAGGCATCTTCTGACATTGGAAGCTACAGAGGAGTTCGGCAGTGCTCTGATGTGATCATAAAGCAGTGGGTGACTGGCCTCCACCCACCGTGTGCAGAGACCTTCAGATGTCTGATTGAGAGAGAACACAGACATCCAGCTGTTCCCGCTTATCTGTTAAAAAACACCAAAATGATTTGGAAGACGTGCTTAACTCGATGCTGGCAGTCGGGTTTTCAAGTTATAAGACCACATCGGGAAACATTTTGCAGTTCACAACCCATTCGAACCGAGACTGCATCTGTTGACCGGAGGATCGATGTTAAAGTCATGTAATGGCAGGAACGCCTCCTGAAGTGTTGAGTCCTGAGCAACTGAACCCCAAGACCCTGCTGTCGAAGGACTGCCTTCTGTTTGGTTCTATTTGATCCCGGCCTCTGGCTTCTGATTATCATCCAGGAAAAAAACAAGTCTGAATGAAGGACAGCTGCCAAATGAAGAAAATTAGATAGACAAAAGGGCAGAAAGACCCTGGCTTATTTTATTTTCTATCCTCCAGAATGAAATCCACCTCTAACTCAGAGGAGAGACATGGTAACACATCAGTTTACTGTTTGGCTGCGACCTTAATTGACTTTGTGCCCTTGTTTCCTTTCTCCCAAGGACCACAGGGGCTTACTAGTTGATTAATACAGTACAGCATCGTCCATCACTGAGGCTTTATTGAGCTGGGTATCAGACTGCAATATTCCCAACTGAAATGTGTCCAGTGCATTTTCCCAAACTTTATTACAGCCTGGTGTTGAATTTCTGATCAGGCTCATAACTTTGTGGCCTAATTCTCTGACCGGACAATTCCTGAAATCAATAAAAGCTCTGGCAGTTTAAGATGTAAGCGTTTTATTGAAGCAAACTTCGAATGTGCAAGCTTGTGTTTCGACAATCTGAGAGCTTAGGCATCTTTTTCTTATTGAAAAGAGGTTTTGTGAAAAAAGTACATGTTTACATTTCTGAAAGGAACACATCAGATAGTATTGTTATAAAATCGCAGTCCTATTGGTTTCTGCATTGGTTTGCCAAAATGAAAACTTATATTTACAAAATAAACAATGTGGAAAAGATGCGTTGTGTGTATTGCGTGTGTCACGGGTTTGCCCTGTTAGATGTCATCTCCACACATCTGCCTAGAAAAGCTCTGGACCGCACAGTGAGTCCGTTTGAATTTCAGCTCTACTAACTGTACAAGAAACAAGTCAGGAGAGACACACGAGACCAGAGGGTGCTTCACTAAACAAAAGAAATCCTTTCAAGATGAATGGATACAATCAAGATAACCTGACTTGTGCCTCATTTCAATATCAGACCTCTGTTGCTGCGACATTCTCTTTTGATTTTGCAGAAGTAAAAAGAAATTTCATCATCAAAGCACATCTTTCAAATAGTACATGACATATTTTGACATAAAAAAAACGTTGTTCCCTTTGTCTAATGATGATTACAGAGGAGAAAAGAATCAAAGAACATTGGTCGGGAA
The DNA here is from genome assembly GCF_947347685.1 of Pleuronectes platessa. Lineage (NCBI taxonomy): Eukaryota > Metazoa > Chordata > Actinopteri > Pleuronectiformes > Pleuronectidae > Pleuronectes > Pleuronectes platessa. Next base: position 19,767,577 of record NC_070631.1, on the reverse strand, counting down.
AACTAGAGAAAAGATCAAAAAAAGTAAAAGTATAGTGAGACTGAAGATTTTGCCAGCACATTTAAATGTTACTGCAGGGCAACTTCCTCCACACTGACTAACATGATGAAGAACATTACAATTCAAATCCCAAGTCAAGCAACAAGTTCGTTTTTTTACTGTTGTTTGTTCGGGGAAGCTCAGCCTTAGCAGAAATGATATCACCACTTGCAAGAATTGGGTTTAAATCAAAGGAAATATCAGTGAGGACATGTAATTGCACCAAATCTTTCTGCAAACCTTAAAGGGCTGAGGTCCTAATGGTTTCCTGTGTTTCATTATAATGGAGCCAACAAACACTGCTCCCAGCAATGCAATCCTGAGCAGAGGTCTCATACAAACAATAACACAGCTCGCAATAAGCAGTTTAACTCTACTGTGATTTTTGTCAGAATGCAACCTTCTACAAAGACGCATTACCTGCTGCTTCTCAACATTATCTTATTACACATTCATTTGTCAGTTGCTTTTTCAATTGTTTGATGAAAATGTTAAGCTATAAGCGAATTATGAATGATGCCTCGAGAATTAGGGTAATGGAATGTCTTCAAACTGTTTAAGCTGACCGATAGTCCAAAAGCAAAGGCTCATTTACGCATTTAAGTGAAATTATTGATCAAATAACTAAATACATATCTGTAAATTCCATGTCCTTTTAAGTAGGAGGTGGCTGGTGGATCATGTTAGACCAGCAGTTGTGACTAAATATTAAAAGTGAATGTGAACATTGAAAAACCTAGTTTGCACAAAGACACAATTTATATCACTTTATAAAAATGAAATTACATGTCAAAAATGTGAGAAGCGGTCCCATTTATTTGTTTCTCTAATGAACCATACATTGTGTATAGCTTTGAGGGTTGTAGGGGGGGCTGAAGCCATCCCAGCTAGCATCGGGCGAGGTTGGATACACCCTGGGACCGTCAAGCATACATAAACAAACAGCCCTTCACATTCAAACTTATAAATCCAATTTACAGTCCCCAATGAACCAGTCTGCAAGCTTTTGAAGTGTGAAGCTGGAGTACCTGGAGAGAGTCCACACAAACACAGGGAGAACATGCAAACCCCCCACAGAAGGTCAAGGGGATTTGAACCGAGAACCTTCTTGCTGTGAAGTGACAGCGCTAACCACCGCACCCCTCTGCAGCCCCTCTACTGACTAACTAATTAAATCATAATAAAAAAGTAATCTAATCAAATTTTTCAAACTGTCATACACTGGGTCCAAAAGCTCCACAGCCTGATTCTCAAAATCTTCAGCACAGCAATTATTACTGAGACTGACCTTTAATCCATCAGCAGTACACACTGAGCTCAGCCTGCAATATACTGAAGACAGTGTGTGGTGTAAAATGGATGAATGATAATGTTTTGATTAGGATGCCTGACTCGGCCTCAGTGAGCTGCACTGTAACTTAGTTCAAGTCAGAATGCGGCTGTGGCCAAAGGCTCCACACGACACAGTTGTGAGGTTTAAGGTGATTGATGAATGCAGTTAAACCAAATGGTCCATTTCAGATTCACTGGGCTTCTCACAGGTTGTGTGCATCTGCTGCAAACAAGCTGCCACTGAGTCTTAGCAGGGCTTGAACCTGTTGATTGTTAAAGTTCAAAACCTGCAAGGATGGCAGCGGCAGCGAGCTGTTTGTTATTGTTCACTTGTTTAAACACTAATGACTTACAACTGTGAACACATTAACAGAGGCTGAATTATAAGAATGGAACCCATCACATTTTAAATTCCCATATCAACATCATGCTGGTTGGTTAAAAATCAATTACAGCTTTTCAATTATATGTGTTCAGTGGGTGCTTGAAATCTGAGAAAGCTGAGATAAAATAGAAAATACATAGCAAGTCTCCACTCAGTGACACCGCATATCATGATTGGTCGACAGAGGCATGAGCAAGACGCTGTCATGGTTTGATCTGGTCCAAAACGTAGTGTAACAGAAAGCCTAGTGTACAGTTACAAAGTGACATATTAATGGCCGTTTACAACCTGGGTTAAGCCATACTTCCATTTATCTGAGCTGCAACAGCACATCTACAGCCCCTTTTCCACTGAAACACATGCTTACATCTGACTTTTGTCTGCAATGGGACAGCGAGAGGAGTGCCCCTCCGATTTTTAGAGTGTTCATGACGTTGAACATTACACATCAGGGAAAGAAACAGAGATGCAAACTCTTCTACTGGCAATGGGAAATAGTCTATTTACTTTTTTAAAGGGTTTACCCACTTTTTAAAAAAAATGCGTATACCAGCTAATGTTGATGTAGTCGTTTAACCAAACCAAATCATACTGCCATTTCATTTATATATGGAACCAGGGGAGACACAGACACTTTCAGTCATGCAGAGTTCAAACTGTATGGACTTTGGTATGTAAAGTAAAATCAGGGAAGTAGGGAAGCTGTTTAACTATGGTGAGTGCAAGAGCAGTGAAAGAAGTTTATGATAGAAATGTTTGATAAAGCAGAGTCTCATTCCCCAGGAGACACGCTTCCAACTCCAAGCTCATGTTTACTTTTGGCCAGTCCCTGGGTTTAGACATTTTGGTCGGACTGTGCTACTGGGACCGAGCGCACACAGACTGTTGTCTGACCCTTCTGTTGGTTTTGTTGCACCTGTTCTGGTCCCAGCAGTTACATCTTACAAGTAACTTCACATAGCTCAGGCACATAACTCCATCTACCTTTAACCTGAGCAGAGGTCAGAAGGGTCAAGTAAGTGAAACTTGTGGGTGTGAAGGGCCTTTACGAAATCACTTTTTTCACTGTTAGTTTCTTCCTTTGAGCGATCAAGAACGACATGAACAAATCATTTTCTTTAAAGTCCGAGGAGTTTGGGGGAAATCGTGGTGACTCAGCTCTGATAATCATCTCAACCTGTAACTCTGATTTGATTCTGGCCTCTGTGGACCTTTGCAGAATGTAATTTCCCCTGTTGTGTCAAACTCTGTTTTCCCATTGATGTGTTTTTTTAATCCGCCACTGTGAGAGGTTTTTCTATACAATTTGCTCCATGACAGCTCTTTGCTTAATATACTGGAACATATTAGTTTCATTGTGGGCAGTGTTGCAAATCAGTGAGCAGGACTCTTTTATGGCTGTCTGGTTATTTTATCTATAGTAATCCTCCTGATCCTGCTGATACTACTGAATGAAATTACATAAATCATAATAGAGGAATTTCCCCCTTATTTCCCTGCCCCCAGTGGGGCTGTTTGCTTCTGATGACAGATCACAGTCAACTTAATCTGATCAAAACATACTGAGACAGTCCAGATGAAGGAGAGGGGGGGGGGGGGGGGGGGGGTAATTGTTAAACTTGAAATAAATAATACCTTTTGTTTTTTTCAAAACAAAAGACTGATCCCTTCAAAAAATACATCTAATACTGATGAATACATCTTTAAAGTATACTAGTTTCAACTGGATAAAACTGCAACTGTACTGGTTTCAGAGCAGTAAAGGAGAAATGTCAAATGTCAGTAATTTGGCAATAGTTCACACGAAAAGTTCCACAAGTCAAACAGTGATGTGTACCATATACTTCAGTTTTGAGGTGGCACTAGTGTTGCTTATTAAAATATAATCAATCTTTTAAAGCATTTGAAAAATCCAGCTGGTAAAGTACATTATATGAGTGTTTTTTCTTTTAAAGGCACTGGTACCGGGTCTGTACTCGTACTGTACATCACCATCATCTCTGCTCATTTAGCTGTGAGTGGTGGAGCTACAGAGTTAGTTTTAATTAAATAACGACTTTACTAAATTAATGATATCTTTGCTTGAATGCACACTGACTTTACTTGATAATTATAAACCCACTGCTTATTTAATCAACATTAGGGGAGTTTAATACAGAGTCTCCATACCTAATGCTGTAAATCACAGCGAGGTGCCATTTTTAATAAATAGCCTGTTTTCACTGGGATGTCTGTCATAGTAGGTCTACCTCATTGAAGGAGATCTTGGTGTTTTTCATCTTCTGGGGTGAACTCTTCCAGGTTTTCCCAAAGAAGTGCTGGTGATTTTGATCAAACAGGGTCGCCCGCAGCTGGTAGGTCAGGTCTTGTTCCGCCTCTGGCATCTCTAGTGACTAAAAGGGGAAGAAATCAATATAGAGAATATTAGAACCTGCAATTTACGTATGTTCTGAATTTAGTCTTTAACTCCATCAATCAGGTTATGTCCCCCCCCCCCTGTTTATTTGTTTGTTTGTATGCAAGATAACACCAAAAAAAAAACTCCTCAGAATACTATGGATCTTGGTGGGAGGATGCAGTGTGGGTCAGGGATGAACTCAATAAAACTTTGGTGGGAATCTGGATCAGAGGGCAGATCCAGGAAAATATTTTCCACATAAAAGGAACTGACATTTTTCTTTTCCTTTCATTGATGTATTTTGTATCTTTAGTGAGTGAAATCGAATTCATATTAATGATAATAGATAAGTCACAGGCTAATACCATTCCAAGAAGCCTTTAAATTACCAACCTCCCAACAAATAACCTGAAATTAGTTTATGTCAAGATCTTTCAACATCCAAATACACTTCCCTTCATACAGTGCATCTATTAACCCTTTCTGCAAAGCCTAAGTTATTTAATGTTTATTTGGAGACGGGTATCAGTGGATGTCACACATGTTGGGATTAACTGTGAAGGGGGATCTCTCAGCTGGATTTAAAGATTCAGTCTTTAAGATTTAGATGAAAGGGATCAATTATCAACAGAGTGTGGTTTTTACTTGTGTGTTTCAGCCAAATTGTATGAATTGATGTTTTCTTTATCCTTGAATGAGCCCTTTATATCTACATACTTTATATTTACATCAGGAGTGGGTCCTCTCTAAGGTGGCAACCATTTACAGTAGCCCAAACTGGACAAACTAAACACCTTTTGAGTTTTTATGACAACTGAAGGCGACCACAGGTTCTCCTTCATGTTTGGAAGTGGAGGGGGAGCTGAGGGGTATTCAGCTGCAACATGTAACTTCACCACTAGATGTCACTACATTCTACACACTGACCCTTTAAAAGAGGAACCATAACATGCTCATACTCGTATTCCGCACTAGTCAACTCCATTTGACCTTTGATCAAATGTGGAGGAAGTTAAAATGTAAGAACTAGTTGTACGGAGTTCTGCCTGATCTCTTCTAACACAGTGACGTATCATGGAGTATCTAGGCGAGGTCTTGACTACGTGACAACTTCAGACCCGCACCAAATGCGTGTGTGTGTTTAACCATCACTGAATTTGCATCCCAGCGAGCGTTCAGCGGCGTGTGTGAGCTGTCACCTGCGGGGGCTGAGCTGCAGTGAGCCGGCTGAGGCTGAGCTGGAAGCCGTGGGACTGTGCGAGGTGGCTCTCCGCAGCCAGGCGGACCGTGTGGCTGGGTGGGGGAACCAGCCGGCCTCTCTCGAACACTTCTCTCCAGCCCTCCGCCATGGTGGCCGTGTCTTCTGTTTGTACCATTCTCTCCGGCGGATTAAAAACCTCCGCCAAACATTGTCCCGCCGAGTTGTTACAGTGAATATTGTCTTTTTCCACCGTCTAGATTTTCAAACCAACGGGCGCCATATTGAAATCGGATGCTACTATTCCGTGCAGAGGGGTCACTCGAGAAAACCAGTAGTTTCATCAGGAGTGTTTAAGAGTAAAAAACAATATGAACCGTAGTATTTGAGGATCTGAGGAATCTAATCATCCAAAGAATGAATTTACCCTATGAATAAATATGTGAACAGTATTTCACAAAGGTCGTCTTTAACCCTCTAAACCTTTCATTTGGTACATCCCATCGTGCTGCATCAGTTGCTATGGTGATGGTCACGTTTTCTCCACAGTGACGCTCCTCCATACAACAGTACAAGATAATAACTTATATTATATTTGTAAAGTGTGTATTAATGAAATGTTTGTTGTGAAACAAGATATTAAAGTCTAAGAAGAAACATTATATAATCTTATTAACAAGTGTAATTCACTGATTCTCCTGCTCTCATCCTCATCTTTATCTTTACTTTAACACAAACAGTTTTATTTCAGGGGCAGAGACAGAACTATTAACTATAATATAAAATGTACTATAAAGTGTTTTGTTTGCAATCAGTCCCATTAGACTATATCATTTGCCTCTCATGCAGGCCACACATGCATTGGGGCATAAACAGATAAGATATAAATAATAGTTTATTGATCTCACACCGTGGAATTTCCCTTGTTACAGCAGCAAAAAAAGTCAGAATGGGATGAACAAGAGAATAAAAACATAAAAGAAGTAAACAGAATAAAAAAAATACAGAATATGTACATAATATACAAACTTTACTACAATATTGTTTTTTAAGGCAAAAAGTATTTCAGTAAAGTGCGGTGGTACAGGATGATTGTAGAGTGTAAAGCATAAGGTGATACTGAAATGAGCAAAATAATATACGATAGAGATTTTTTTTTAAATATTATATGATGTGCTACATGATATAGCTATGATAAACAGGGAGTGTGAAGAGGATACTGATGTGCAAAATAGTGTAAAAAAATAGAATAGTGTAAGTCCTATGTAGATTGTGATGAGAGAAAAAAAAAAAGCTAGTATTTATTGAATGTGATGGATCTGTTGTAGGGTCTGACGTCAGTGGGAATAAAGGACCTGCAGCCGTGTTCCTCCTTACACTGGGGTGCAGCAGGCTGCTGCCAAAAGAGCTGCTCGGGGCGTCCACAGTGTCGTGTAGGGGGTGAGAGGTGTTGTCCATTATGGAGTTCAACTTCGCCCACATCCTCCTCTCACCCTCTTCCTCAGTGAAATCCAGAGGGCAGCCAGGACCGAGCTGGCTCTGCTAACCAGTTGGTTCAGTCTTTTTCTGTCCCTCTCAGTGCATCCACACTCCCAGCATACAACGGCGTAAAACACAGCGGAAGCCACCACAGGGTCATCAAAAGTCAACACCTAGGTATCTATAACCCCCCACGATCTCAATGTCCAAGCCCTAGATGTTCAGATGGTGATCGACTTACAGCGAAAGTCAATCACCATCTTCTTTGTCTTGGTGGCGTTGATGTGAAGGTGATTATGATCACACCAGTCAGCAAAGTCAGTTATGACTCCTGTGTTGCAAACCACCACATCAGGCCCACAGTGACAAAGCCAGACATACTACGGTCTGTTAGTGAGGCAGTTGATGGTCATTGCAGCCTGGTGGCAATTCACTCCAGCCCCCTCCAGCTTTCCCCTGAGCAGTGATGGCTGTATTCCAATCCAAATCCAAAACAACTCCACAGCCCAGCTACTTTGTGTGCTCTCCGATCCGTAGCTTCAACAACAGCAAAACAAGCACAGGCTGCAATGCATATGTGAAAATGCATATTCTTAACAAATCAAGCTTATCAGTAAATTATTTAATAATTATTTAACAAATATTTTACAAATGGCTCCAACAGACTAGAAACTCATAGCTGGAAAGAAACAGTAAACCACACATATTTATGGGGAAGCATTGGTTTTCCCTCGTAGCTTTGACCATCAAATGATATTAACATGACATTAATGTAATGCAGAATGTCCACTTCAACAGAAATCTAACCGACAGATGAGGACAGCCACTAGAGGGCAGCAGCACACTACCGCTGCATGTGTTCCGTGGGAAGAGGAAGAGGCAGAGGAAGCGGTAGGTACAAAAAGTGACTGACATGTTTGGGTTCTTCAGGAAAAGTAAACCGGTGAAAATACGGAGTTTTAGTGAAAACACCAAGTATGGAGTTGCAGCCAAGGATCTGAAGGAGTTGATGAAAAAAGCCTGCAAGACATTACAGGTGAGTCTGTTTGTTTTTGACACCCGCACCGCCCGTTCCTGTGCCTGCTCGGTGGAGATAAGGAGAGAAATCCAAAACAACAGGAGAAGCCCAGGTGTTTGGTTTAGTCTCCACAGAGGGACTCAACACGTTGACAGTCACTGAACATAGGAGTTTATCCGCTGCTCGGTAAACACAGGCATGGTTTGTGTTGGTCCCGTTCGGGGTCCAGTGTGAAGCCTCTCCTAATGGAGGGATCAGATGATCGTCTGTTATCTGCTCGGTACAGACGACGTGGATCCACTGCAGCCATGTTCACAGGCTCCTGACACGTCACAGTCCTCTGCACACACGATGAGACTCAACTCTACTAACACACACTACAAGGGCACAGGAGCAGGTCAGAGAGGCTGGAAGAGAATACAGAGGAGGAACACACACACACACACACACAGGAATACATATACATACATATACACACACACACATACATACATACTTGTATACACACACAGACATATATTCATATATACAAATTCAAACAAGCAAATACATATAAAATTGACCAAAATTAGAAACCATAGATCAGTGTGCATACATGTACTCACAAATCGCAATTTTCTTAATTTCAGATCAAGTGATAAAACAAACATTTACAGCAAAGATACATTCAGATAAATTGGACCTTTCATATCCAAAAAAGGTCCATGATGATAAAACAAAAAGTACAACATACATTGATAAGTAGCTTATGCATCGTGGAAAGGAGAGTGAGGAGGTGTAACACATGACTGACCTCCCTCAGATTCAATGTTTGTCTGTTATCAAGTGTTTGTCACAGTGATCAGTATGTGCTGGAGGCCAGACGCTGTGTGCTTGTCCACTCTCTTTTGAATTAATATAAGATAAATAAATCTATTTTATCAGAGGAGACTGCATCACAGGCAGTTATGCAGATCATCACTGTCTTCACATGGACAGATTGTATGAAAAAAAAAATCCCACAAGTAGTCCGAAGTTCTCATAACAATATAGTTGACAGATTTGTAAGTGCTTCCTCACATCTGGACAGGCCTGTGCCACATTTTTTCTGTAAATAGTTACACATGAGAATCAAAGTATTCAAAGTGGTTGTGATAAAATACAGCATTTAAATATATGTAAAATACTGGATGTATAAGTTGAAAAGGGAATCGTTATATAAACTGAAATAGCGTCACTCATTGTTACTGTTTTATTATCATGTCTTCCACGATCCAGGTGCCGCTGGTCGGTGCTCACGTTTGTTTGTATTCTGATGGGACAGAAGTGACGGAGGAGTTTTTCCCGACTCTACCGGACCACACTGAACTTGTTCTTCTCTCCAGAGAGCAGACGTGGAGCGGGGGTAGGTGAAACATCAAAGTGATCTCAGACATTAAGAAAAATATATATATAAAGACAAATGCTTCAACTGTAGATTTCGAGCCAGGATGATAGTGTTGCTTCTTGAACCTTATAACCCCTGTGCTTTTTGATTTCAGTTGTGTGTGACATCGGCCAGTTACTGAACACAGACCGACACGCAGACGGCCTCATCAAAGCAGCAAAGGACCTGCTGTCTGACGAGCAGTCTCCCAAGAGACGTAAAATCCTGACCGACCTGCTGCAGAACCTGGAGGACAGATCGGAGCTGGAGAGCAGAGAGGAGGATGAAGAGTGGTTCAAAGGTAAGTGATCCCTGCTGCAGCATGTTTCTGCCACAGTGACAAAACAGTATTCACTCAGTTTTAATAACAAGAACACTGGGCAGTTCAAACTGATTTTGAAGTTTTAGAGACAAACTAACAGAGTCTTCTTGCCCCTGCTGCTCTTTCTGCTACAACACAGATGCAGTAACCTCCCTGAGTTGTTCCCATGTGTAGTTTTATTTATACAGTGCAAAATCTGTTTTCTAAAGGAAGATTCACTTTGTCAGTCACACCGTACACAAGACAAGTAAACAGTAGAACAAGATTACACTGCAGCCATCTCACCAATGTAATTTAGAATGCTATGGTTTCCTCAGTAGGTATAAAAGCTATTTAAAGTTTAATAAAATGGTAGTAATATGAGTAATATGGTACAAGCAGACATTAGGATATTGCACACAGCTGAATGAAATGACATATTGGATAAACTTGCACATATTGATCATAGATAAATATAGAACCTCATGAAAACTAACATTTATGCTCCAAAAGAGACCAATGTTTTTTAATGGTAGTGACACTGTGCCAAACTTAAGACAAGCTTTTTCTATCTATATTACAAAAGGCTCCAAGAAATAATAAAAAATCCAAAATCTCCGGTTCATGTGTTTTGTGGACATTGCACCCAACAGCTTTGGAGATTAGCTCCTGTGACGTTTTGCACTTGAAGTCTGAGAACTGAGAAGCTGTACACAGCTGTAATCATATGCACCCACCAGGTTGAATAATTGATTATGTTGTTTATGAAAACTATTATGGAAGTGAGGAAGTGCAGAAACGTGACAAGCATTTTCATTTAATCATTTAATTTAAATGTATCTTTTATTGGACCTAGAAAGTCCCATTGAGATATAATATCTGTTCTAGCAGGGAGTATCTTAGCTACTTAAAAAGAATGTCAACAGACCGGATTAGTCTAAAGAGTAAAAACAGAAACTTGATAGTCATCATGTTGGCCAGATTTTCTTCTGTTAACTTTTTTCATGACTCTAATCGACTCCCAGTTATTATCTGATCTTGTCAGTCTGTCAGTAGAGTCTAAAGGTTTACGACAGTATTCAGTGACATGACCAGTTCCTCCTCTGTAGCTACTTTGAATCGTCCATGATTCATGATGTATTGCAGTGTGGAACTGGACTCGAATATTATCACATTTAGGACTCGCAGCTCTGAGTGTGTTGGTAACATTATTCTTAAAGTAATTTATCGTTTCTCTAATTAGTGAAATATGAAAGAAGGTGATGCAACTAATGAAACCATGGGAAATGGTTAATATATATAAATGAGCATGTCCTACACAAATTCTCCAGTCAAACAGAAGAACAGCTCCATTAAATATATTCACTTGAGCTTGTTGATAAGTTGAGTTTCATTTTCAGGTGTCGACACTCGATTCAAGACAAAGTCTGCCTACATGAAATTTAACTGTGGAAGCCGGATACGAGGCTACATGAAGGAGGTAGGACAATGAACGATGAATCCTCCTCCAGCAGTGCTCTGGCATAACATCTACCAGCTTGTTTTTTTGTTTTTTTCATTCTCTGTCCTCAGGTGGATGATGCCACCAAATCTGTTCAGAGAGCCCAAGTCAAGGCTGAGTTATTGAAAGCATCAACATGTCTGGTAGAAAAGCTGAAAGCAGCGGGATACAACGGCTGTTACTTTGACAGGACGGGAAAGGAGCCAGATCGCCTCTGCACTCGGGAAGGCTGGTTTACCTGCCAGGTAAGAGAGGACTAAAAACAAACAAGTTAACCCGACCTGGGTGAACATACAATCAACATGAACATGTGACCAAACACCCAAAGGATTTTTGAAAGATCGTTTAAATTCCCACTCCTGTTGCTTAAAACCCCCTGAAACTCTTCTTTGTTGCTCAAAAATTACACCTTCCTTCATCATTTCGTGACTGGGATCTCTGAATATGCTGATGTGGCCCCGCCCCTGCTCCTCGCCCCCCCCACCCTCACAGAAAAACAAGATCAGCCACAGTGTCGCCTGCTTCGTTAGCTTAAAATATGTATTTTATTGTATAAAGGCCCAATGTTGAAATGCATAAAAACGGTCCTGCTCTCCGTTGTGTCCTCAGGGAGCATTTGACCAGGACGTGTGTCTGTCTCTGCACTCCATCAATCCCTACGGCAGCCGAGAGAGCAGGATCATATTCAGCACGTGGAATCTGGACCACAGGTTGGACACTTTGAGCTCAGTCAGAAGAGCAGGCCCAGCTTCCTGCTGGCTGTGGCTGCTGTATTAAGAGTGAAATTTGAGCTGCAAACATCCACAAAGTAACGGGCAGCTGGACAACTGAAGTCAATTCTAATTCAGTCACATTATGAGCACACAATATATTCTCTTATATGTTAAGTATTAAAGTCTAAATACACTGATAGGTGCGAACAACTTTTTCCTTAACTAGAGTAAAACAATAACAAATTTCTCCTCATTGCACAGGAGAAATTTCTTATACAATGGAAATAAATGCATTTGACAATTTCTGACAATCTTTTATGTTTGAGGTGTTATATTTGTACGGACAGTTGATTTTAGGTATTACAATGTGCTTTTAAATGTGTATTTCATGATGTGCGCAGTTACTTAATGTTTAAACTAATCACACATAAAGCAGCCATGATAGTTAATGAGTCCTATAAGTACGTAAGCTGCTTTATGGCCACACTTAACAGTCCTCCTTCATCTTGTGCCCAGGATAGAGAAGAAGAGGACGATCATTCCCTCTCTGCTGGAAACTCTGCAAAATCACAAGAGCGCCGACGTCAACCTGACCTACTTCTACCGCCTGCTGTTCACCAGGGAAAACCTGAAGCTCGTTCACATCGTGTGCCACAAGAAAGGAGCTCACAACCTGCTGTGTGACGCCAAGAAGATGTATAGAGCCGGTAGAAACACAGACAAGGGAAATCAGAGGGCCAGAGGCAGGAAGAGGCTCCTGAGCTAAAATACATTGAAGGAGTTTTTCATAATTCATGCTGATAAGCTGGGATGACAGTGTTTATCAATACATTGAAAAAGTCTGTGAATAATTATCTCAGGTCTGTGTAGCCAGATGACAAACACATGGTGGCTTTACCTGTTTTACCTCATTATCCTGAATATCTGCTTTCTGAACCAGTGCACCATGCAGAGCTCTAACACAGACTGACAGAGGTTAGTTAGACACGAGCCATAATCCCACTTCACTTGAAATCATGAAAAACATTTATTTGATCTTTATGTTGGCACAATGCATGAACTGATTACAATGACAGCTCACTGTACAATAGAGTGCTGGTTTTCTGTCTGAACCCTGTTTAATGTGTCTGAACCCGACCCAAGCTTGATGTTATACCTGAGTACAGACATGTGCAGTGGTAAAGAATCAAGATGACAGCCCAGCCAACATGAACCGACCCGACACAAACATAATTTGTCAGAACCCGTCGGGGTATCCGCACTCTACTGTACAAGGCATTCGTTAAGTCAAAAAGGTTGCATAGAAGAATATGAAAAGCATTTTGCATAAATAGGGCTGTAAAAATATATATACATTTTCTTGGGCAGTCAGAACAATCAGGTATATACAAAATTTATAGCAAACAACTCTTTACTGTAAACCTCTCATTTGAAGGACTACGTGGCATTTTCATGGTAGAGTTTCAGTTGTTGTACAAAACTGATGACTTTGTATCAGAAACCTCAAACATTTTAAATCATGTTTTTCTTTTAAACATTTCATACGTAATTTTGTTATTTTTACAAATGTGAACCAAGCAGAAAGCATGTCAGTTTAAATTATTAGCTGCATTGACTGAGACATACTGATGCAATTGTCTTAATAAGCTGCCACAAATTACTGAGCACATGAAGATGAATTAAGGAGGATCATGAGACACTTGGTGAACAATGAGGAGAAAACTACTCATGTAACATTCAATGTCAAAAGTGAATATATGATATTAAATGATGTAATTTTGAAGCTGTACTTATGCGTGGGTTCCTTCTTTCCTCATCACATTCGTTCAGTGTGAAATCTTTTCCTGTGACTTTTGCATTTTATATCTTGTCATTTGTAGATTTGTGAGTAAAATGTGGTCTTTTTTAAGTCAGCACTGTATTTTGTTTCTCAAAGTTAATCTAGAACAAAAAGGTCTTCTTAAATTACATTGTGCGGACAGATTTATATAAATAAAACCCTGTCAACACACCCTCCAGGTTAAGTCCAGATACAACTGACCCGGGGGGGTGGGAGCCCAAATTGAGCAATAAGTGGAACAAGTGCTACTCTGTTGTGCTGAAAATTAAATTTTCAGGAATCAGCTCAAATTTTCTGGTTAGAAAACAACTTGAAATTTCTTGTGCATGTGGACGGACATTTTGAAATTTACCATCAAGTGCCCCTGAAACTGTTTTACCAGTCAGAATTTCCAGTGAACACTGGTGTGATGTTTAACTTTTTGAGCTGTTACACATCACTATAGCACACGGTGATGGAAGCAGGCTGGGGCTGAATCCTCCCATATTAAGTGTCATTCGGCGTCTTTTTCTTTAGTGCCGAGAGGTTTAATGTCCCTCGTCAGACATAACTTCATTCAGTCAGAAGTGCTGTCACTCATCACTCAATGCTTCCTCTGTCTTCCTGCTGCAGTCCACCTCCTCTTCATCACTGTCCTCTCGGGCGTAGTAATGTCGCCTCCTGTGCTTCCTCTGGACGGAGGCAGAGGTGGCTGACGATACTTCAGGAAAGTCCTGTAGAAAAGGGTAGATTTTGGAGATAATTCAGTAGAATAAAAAATAAAAAGTATCAAACTTCAGATTTAACGCAGAGGAGATAGTCCATATTAGAATACTTGTAATGAATCAAATTAACATATTTCAAGTATAGGTATAATTAAACAAAAATGCTATTCTTCGACAGCATGAATGTAGTTAAATGTAGTATACGTCCTTTCTTCAGCTTCACCAAGGAGATAATGTTTTTTATTGCCGTTTGTCTGTTAGCATTTTTGGCAAAGATGATTTCAGCTCATCTTGAAATTTACAGTGCTTCTTAAGATGTGCCTTAAAGTGTTTATCTTATACACTGAGCATCAGCTACTATCTGTAAGTCAGCAGAGAATGTGTGGTTACAAAATGAAATCAAAGTGTAGAAGATTTACTTGACTACAGATGTGAGTGCTTGTTTGTATCTTTGACACAGATCCTTCTACACTGGTCGTCAGTGGGAACGGCTTCTAGTAAAACCGATCTCAAGCAACAATCCATTTGAGCTGCAGGTGGTCCCAGTCCCTGAGGTAAACAAATGCCTCACCTGTACAATATCCAGGTTTCCAAAGAACTGCTCTACAGGCAGAATCTGGTTGCTGTCGTCATCGGGGAAGATGTCTTTGCCGGTTTCTTCATAATCCATCTCCTCGTGCTCCTGTTTCTCCTGGGTGCTGTTCAGTCTGCAGCCTTCCACGTCCAGCTCCGTCCTCAGCTCGTTCTCTTTGCCCTCCTGTCCCTCGAGCTCTGGTGACGCTGAGCATCTCCTCCTGCCAGGGGACTGGTGGCACTCACAGCTGATGTGAGAGGGACGACTCAGGGTGCTGACTGCTTTGCTGTGACCACTGACTGAGGAGCTGCTCGCTGCTGCAGAGTGTGTCTTTGAGCTTTTCCTACACCTCCTCCTGGAAGCAGACACCTGTGACATAAAGATGAAAACCAGCGTTAGGATGAGGCCATGTACTTAACCGTATAGTCGATTTCAGACATGAACTCTGGAGAGTGTCCTGAAAATTGGGTCTGAACATTTTCTGGAGTTTGTCTTTCACATATGAATAAGGCAGCAGGAGGTCTTCCAGGTCAAACCTCTTCACAACAGGAAAATGTCCAAAATGCTAAGGCGAGTAGAACATATTTGTAATATCTTTGTTTTTGTTTGGTGTCCCTCTCCTGTTAGAAACATAAACACGCAAACTAGCTCATTCTGAACTTTTCCATTTTACTAGGAGGCTGGCAGGTAAAGTTCTGAAAATGTTTTACCGAGCAAATTACTTGGACATTTGTGTTCTCACATACAGCCCCTAGCAGTTGCTAATTATAATGAGATGAATGATCCAATTCAGGAAAAGACATCGACTATTATTATACACACACTTTAAAGAAAGAAATAATTTAACTCAAGATATTCTCATTAAGAAACTGTTGCACATGATGGCTGTCTTCACATGCTCTTTGTTAAGGCTGCTCGCTCCTGTATACATCGAACTATGGGACACAAACCTTCCCGTGGCTTTTGACCTCAGAGCTGCTCTTCCTCTTTCTGGACTTCAAGCTGCCATGTTGACCCGGCATCTGCAAAGCAACATAATGTGGTTTGTTTTAATCCAAAGAAGCAACGCTTATCAACCCCTTTATGAAAACAACTGTATATAATGAGGGAGGCATTTAGATTGACTGATATCACTTTCCACACAGGCCTGTCAAAGAGAGCGTGAACATCCATTTACTGCACATTTGGTTCTGTGATCCAGCTTTAAGAGCATCAACATGTTGGAAGTATTTTACTGCAGTGTACCAGCTCTGGCAAACACATGAACACGGCCTGTGTACACATGGAGAGTATGAGTACTTCAAGTGGCTGCCTCAGATAATCATAGTCATGTAGTTTGAGTTAAGAATACTATTGATGTCATGCGGTGACCCTCCCAGGAAAATAAAGTGAAGAGATGAAGGGACATATATATCTTCATTCTTTACTCAGAGAGAAACATGTGTTGAATAAAGTAGAATCAGTGATTTACTGCAGCCTAAAGTCCTGGCGGCACCGTGAGCGACATGCTGTGGAGCATGACTGAACACATGGACGTTCACACGCAAACCTTGATCCTAAAATTCCACCATGAAGGATTGTTGATGATAAGGCCTCCTCTATCAGCAAGATGATCATTTTGTTTCCCTCTAAAGGCAAGTGGTATTTAGAACTGTCTTTCCATTATGTTCGACGATTTTATTTCCCGTTTAGACAAACTCCTGCAGAACACCTCAGCATATGAATCCGGATCAGGAGGAAAGACCCCAACTGGGCCCCACGCTCTGACCAGCCTTCACTGTCTGAGGTTGTCTTGTGATTAAAAGGCCCAAACACCACATGACACCAAGGAGCCCAGCTGACGATATGACCCTGACATGCTGGGGGTCACTCATATCTGCAGGAGATCCCTGAGATCTGCTGGGGGTTGGGAACTTTGACATCAAGTTAGTGCGGAAGACCTTCAAACACACATCTTGTCCTCTGTTCTACACAACACATAGATATAATGACTGAGCACTGTGCAGACAGTGAGGAGGATTTACACATCATTGATCTAACTCAGATTTGTAGAATGTTTTGAGATTTAAAAAAAAAATTCACTCAGGAGCAACAGTGAGTCTTTAAACTTGACAAAAATAATAATGTGACATGTATCGTGATAATTATCAATATCGACTGATGTGAACGTTTGTATCTTGTTAGCATTTTTGGTCATATCCTCCACAGATGAACCTGTCACCCAGCCAGCCTCAGCCTCTCCAGCGAGAAACAACGGCTTATTTTGCCCTGGACACAAACTTGAAATGGCCACACTGAATATTTTACTATTAAAAATGATAATGACAACAATAATGCGTTGAATCCCATCTCAGTAATTTTTCCTCCGCCAACAACGCCCTTAAAATCTGCCGACCAAACTCCGTCCACAAATAGGCAATTTTACTCATTAGCCACGACTCAAAACCTCCATTAACCACTGAACTTTATTCCCTTTACACGTCTCATTAAACCCTCTCAGGCATTCTCCTGTTGAGCCGAATTGAAGTTAATAAAATAAAGTTCGCACCTAATTTGTTAAGCGAACATCATATGTACCGCAAGGTTCCCGAGCGTTTAGAAATCCAAATTCCCTACAAAGTTTCGTCACATACGCCATGGCGGCAAGAGGCGTATGAAGCATAACAAGTCATATCACGTGGAGCGAGAATTAGCCGCCAAGTGTGTGTGTGTGTGGGTGGGTACACCGATGCTAAGCTGTTATCTCCCAGGAGCTGGCTCCACTGTCCGATAATCAACTCACACAGGTCATCTTAATGCAAGCCAAGCAGGCCAACGAGAGAGCAACAAGCTAACAGCAGCTCCTGGTCAGCGGGGTCTCAGTCGGCTCGGCCAAACGCTCACCTCGTGCATCGTCCGCCGGGCTGTCCTTCGGTTTTTCTCCCACCTCGATATTTAAGGCTCCAGCTCCTCGTTCGGTCTTAGTTCAGATTAGCAGCGGTGTTGAGCTAACGCTACACGGCTGTGTGGCGCAGCTACCTCCGCGCTGTGTGTGTGTGTGTGTGTGTGTGTGTCACTGTCAGTGGAGCCGCCTCACTGGGTTTCGTGTTTCCTGCTGTTGGGGGTCAGATCGTTCCCACTCCTCCGCACCTTAAACACTGGATCGAGGGACCGTCCCAGTTCCTCTCCCATGACTCGAACCCTGGACCGTGTATGGAGAAGACCCTAACCCTAAATAAGAAGAACCCTTTGCTGGGGAGGGGGTTCATCCAAGGAGAAGCCACAGGGGGTAGACAATTTCCTCCTAGGAATTAGGACACCACTCACTACGTCATCAGCAGCCTACCAACATTATTAGTTGATATCTGACAACTGCAGGACAGACAGGACAGACAGATCTATTGATCAATACACAGTCAGTCAGTATGTTTACATCAGTCATTTCAATGGAACACTGGTCCTGTCCATAGTGTTACATTGAATTGAATTGAATTAAATTTATTATAAAAACAATTAAATTAAATATGCACATCCTGCGAAGAAGCCCATTGTGCAGGAAATGGCGTATGCCAAAGCTAATTCCGATTTATAAAACCATGCCATGCAAAACCTGAACTCCAAATCCGCCCTCCACACGCCCAATTTCTACTATAAATGGTCAATGCAAAACACGTCACGAATATTAAATTATGAAGCTGACCAATGGGCTTCCACCGTGAGTCCGGACGGAGGCACGGCATCAAGTGATGGGAAGAGGAAGTGAAACTTTCTGACACTGACATCGAGGTGTTTGTTAGTGAGGTGGAGGTGAAGAGCGACTTTATGGGACAGCAGTGATGTCACTAATAAAGAAAATACACTGATACTCTGCCGCTGCTGCTGTGGATAACACAATGTGTGAGATCAGAAATCGATGAATCCTCGCTTCCTCCTCATCCTTCCATTCGCATGCACACATCGTGCAGAACCCCGCACCGGTGTCACGGCAGTATTTATCCATTTACAGCATCGGACCGATTCCCTCACATCAGTGGATCTTTGCCTCCACTCTGGGATATTATTTGGAAAGTTTCTTCATTTCTTGTAAGTGGTCTCCTGTGCGCTCTGTGCGCTCTCTGTGTTGAACATATGCCAGTCAGATTTACGATAAGAGCTGACCAGACTTGATCTGGCCCTATCGGTCTCTCACTGATTGGTCAGTCATTGGTGTTTGCTGGGAGAAGGCCCGCGATATGCAGGCATATTTTTTTTAATTCTTTAAACTTTGAGACAATACATTAACAAAAAAAAACACGAGGACAATAATAGTGAGCCGAGTACCTGCGTGTGTGTTGTTTTCTATTTTCAACTCTATAATTATATATTGTATTTTTTAAATAATAATACTAGTAATAATAGCAATGATCTAATAGATAATAATAATGGAGGAGAAAATGTATTGATAAAAGAAATCAAAAAAAGTGTATTAACCTCATCCTCATCGATGTGATTTACAATAACAGTTAATAAGAACCATTACTAGTATCGTCACTACAATGGATTATTTTAATTAAGGGATCCTCATCTTTTCCATTTTCTGTGAATACTTGTTGTGGGGTTCCAGTTACCAGTGATGAACAGGTTCATGGTTAAATCAATGTAAATTTATCGTTAAGATTTAACTAAGCTGTGTGAAGTAACAGAACGGATGAGGATGGTAGCCAGATGTAATAACAAGAAATGTCCGCAAGATGGCGGCAAGTGCCTTTTAAAATGCCACAACATGGCAACATGTTATATATATATATATATATATATATATATATATATATATATATATATAAAACCTGCTATTTACAAATAATGCAGAGCCACAACAGCACTATACTTTATTTCCAAATAAACTGTTATTTGAGTCAAGTCAGATTTATCTATATAGTACGTTCAAAACAACAGGGGCAGAGGCAAAGTGCTTTATAATTATGGCAAAGTATAGATTAAAAGCAAGGATAGGAAGTGCAATTATATAATCTAAATATATGAAAGAGATAATAAGATACAAAAACAAAAAAAGATGATATTAACATAAAGACATAATCAGGGTGAAATCAAGCGCGGTTAAATAGGAAGCAGTTTAAATTAGATTTAATGAGGGATTAGACAAGGAGACTGAACAGGATACTAAAAGATGGGGGCTACAACAAAGAAAGACTCATGAGTTTTAATTATGAGAGAAGGGGGGGGGGGTGAAAGAAGCTTTTGTGTGGGTGACCTATGTGACCTGGGGGCAGCATGAGGAACCAAGCGATCAGTGATCTATCAACTGGCGAGACCATATAACCCTCTGGTTAATCATAGGACCGTTACAATTGTTCCTTTTCTAGATAACACCGACATACGTTCCCTTTGATTTTTAATTGATTCGTTTACGAAAGTTATGGAAAGTTTGACTGTTCCACCTGCAGATCACTTGTTCCTCATGTAGTCACCAGGTGAACACATACAAGTCCGGAGCTCAGCCACATACCCACTGATTAATATAGCAGCAAATATCTATGATTGTTATATATTGATTGATATTTTTGGACGAATTCTATAAATATAAAGATCTAAAAAAAAGACCCCTCTATTTTTTGTAATCTAAAAATAAATATAATGTGTTTTCTAAAATGTTGAATAGTGAAGACATGTGCTCTTGTACACAAGTTTTGGTGAATGGCAATATTTATCATGCTCTGTGCTGTATTGGATTTGTCCATAGTAGCCTATCACACATTTCTAATAAATGTGAATTATTTAATTGTATCATTCTTTGATTTGTATTAAGTTCTATTTGTGGCCCGATTTACTATGATTATTATCATATATGTTACATTGTCTTAGGCCTATTGGCTGATACTATTTTTTAAGAAAGAAAGAAAGAAAGAAATCGTAAATTTTTATATTGTTTGTTAGAGAAATAATTAATCTTTATTTTTATATAGATTATAAGAAAACGCAAGACTTACATCGTTTTTATATCGTTTTTTAAAAAAGAAAAAAGGAGGAAAGAAAGAAGAAATCAAATTTGTATATAGTTTTGTATCGAAAGAAAGAAAGAAAGAAAGAAAGAAAGAAAGAAAGAAAGAAAGAAAGAAAGAGAGAGAGGTGTTTGTCACATGCAGATGAGTGTGAGGATGATGGGGGGAGGAGAAATGTGGCAGAAGGGGAGTTGTGGAAGTTGTGGGTGAGAAAGACGTGGGTCTGTCCTGCAGCTCACTTCAGTCACTCATAGAGAACCTGCCGGGGGCCACGCACCAGGAGGACAGGCGATGTGTAACTCCGCAGCGCGGGGACATGGGCAGCAGGGGCCCCGGGGCCACTCCAGTGTCAGCGCTCTCACGTAGCGGAGGACGCATCTTGCGGTGTCCACCTGAGAAGGGGCAGCGGCGGTGGTGGACTCCCCTCGGACGCGCTGCTGTGAAACACTATGAAGGGTCCCGCTTGTGAAGGTCTCTGCGGGGCGCAGCGCTGACAGCCATGGATCACCTCTTCCGGAGGAAGCGACTCGGTCTGCTGAAGCCGCTGCTGAGCCTCTCTCTGGTCTTTGCCTCTTTTCTGATGATCCACAAGCTGAAGCTGGCGGAGAAGGACGGACTGGGGGTTAAACACGCAAGGGACGCAGACTGGTGCGGCTCCGGTTGCTTCTCATTCAAGAAGGGAGACGTGAAAAGTGCAGTTGGGAGCTCGGAAGCCCCGGTGCTCCACAAGGAGCTGGACGCGCAGCGGGTTTTGAACGGGACTCCTGCGTCCTGGGACGCACAGGTTCTCAACTGCAGCGAGGACGCGTCCGTGAAGAACCAGGACTGGTTCCGGCGCCTGGACCCGAGATTCCACCAGTTTGTGCTGCACAGGCACTGCAGGTACTTCCCCATGCTCATCAACCACCCGGAGAAATGCGCGGACGGAGACGTGCACCTCCTCATGGTGGTAAAGTCCGTTATCGAGCAGCACGACCGGCGGGAGGCCGTGCGTAAAACCTGGGGCAAGGAGCAAACCATCGACGGGAAGAAAATCAAAACTTTATTTCTTTTGGGGAGTCCGACGACCGGCAAGGACACCAAGAACCTCCAGAAACTGATCGAGTACGAGGACCGGATCTACGGGGACATCCTGCAGTGGGATTTCATGGACACCTTCTTCAACCTGACCCTGAAGGAGGTCAACTTCCTCAAATGGTTCGGCATCTACTGCTCCGGCGTCCAGTTCATATTCAAGGGGGACGACGACGTCTTTGTGAACACGCACAACCTGCTGGAGCTGATCGGCTTCAGGGTGGAGGAGCGCAAAGACGCCGACCTGTTCGTCGGGGACACCATCTCC
Source organism: Pleuronectes platessa (assembly GCF_947347685.1). NCBI lineage: Eukaryota > Metazoa > Chordata > Actinopteri > Pleuronectiformes > Pleuronectidae > Pleuronectes > Pleuronectes platessa. Next base: position 19,745,370 of record NC_070631.1, on the reverse strand, counting down.
AAGGCGATCCCCATCCGGAACAGGCAGAGCAAGTACTACATCCCCAAAGAGCTGTACGATAAGCCGTACCCGCCTTATGTGGGCGGCGGGGGGTTCCTCATGTCCTCCTCGCTGGCCAGGAGGCTCTTCGTGGTCTCGGAGGCCCAGGAGTTGTACCCCATCGACGACGTGTTTTTGGGCATGTGCCTGCAGAAGCTCCGCTTGGCGCCGCAGATGCACCCGGGCTTCAGGACCTTCGGCATCACCCGGCGCAGGGTGAGCCCCATGAACAGCGAGCCTTGCTTTTACAAAAACCTCATAGTGGTGCACAAGCTGAGCGCGGCGGAGCTGCTCAGGATGTGGAGCGTGGTGCGCAGGGAGGACCTGGTGTGCGCGCAAAGGACCTCCGTGTGACTGTCAGGGTTTAATCAACTCAAGCTTATCAAATGTCTAAAGCTGAACTGAATTTGTACTTTGTATGTTGCATCGTGTGTGTCTTCATACATGATGATCCTTACACATTTCAATGAATGGAATTTGGGGTTGTCACCAGGCAAACAACTACATCTATATAAAATGAATCCAGTGGTTGTGCAGGGTGCATTTCCTCTCCACGAACCTATTTCTTACCACTGTGATTTTCCATGTTGTTAAACCACTACCACACAGTGTCCAAACAGTACTGGGAGGCCTCTAGAGGTTTCTGATTCTCTGTGCCATTTCGAAGTGGAGGCTCCTGGTTCCAGTGTCTTAAACCTGACCTCCAGTGTCCTCACAGAGGCATTGCCATGAAATAAAAGACCAGACTCAAGAGAAACACTTGAGTTTATTGTGATTTTGTGACTTCAGGATGTCCAAGATGAACGACTCGGACTCACAGCACGGTTCAAACCAGCTCACTATAGCTGAGTGATTATCTTAGAGGGTAAATTTGAAATTGTAAAAAAAATATCTAAATGATCTGAATTTAAGTTAATATATTGTTTTATTTCACCTGTTTTTTTTTTGTTTTTTTTTAATCAAGTGTTGATTAGCTTGTGTTGGATTTTCAGAGACAGGCCAAAAGAAAACCCCAAAGAAACTGGTCTGTAAAACTGTGGATTTCTGTATGATAGTGTAAATAAAGCTGGATCTCTCCATCAAATTTATAAATACAGAATGAATGGGTGTGTCATTGGCAGCCAACAGCTGGAGAGCAACATATCACCAGGAAATGATTTCACTGCAGATGAGTGGACATTACTTCAACAAGTGTGTGTTTGTATATTCTTTGTGTATCATAGGGTGTTTCACCAGATCTCTAAGGGCTGACAGAGCTTCATCTCAGGTCATTTGAACACTTTGGTAGAAATAGGGACAGACACCATCTGCACTGCAGCTTTGTGATGCTTTAAAAAAATTAAAAATACACTCACATTTTGAGAAAAAGTCATTTAATGCCAAAATGTATTCATAAAACAATTAAATATCCACTGTTGCAACAGACTACAGAAGCATTTTAAAGCCAATATGATTGATTGGCAGCTTAGAAACCAAATATATACTCGGTTGTGTATCAGCTACTTTGGAATAGTTAAGTTGATTGTGTAGTAATACAACAGTTGACGCTATCACACACAAACTGTCCATACTCGTATCATATATATAAAAATCGGACACCACCGCAAAACATTTTTTTAAAGTCGGTTCAGAGACTCACAGACGTTTTGTTATTTCTGCGCGAACTGTTGTTGAACCACAGATATATTAACATCAACACTGTCCCAGTCCTGTGTAGTAAGTACATCAGTAGTAGGAGAATATCAGTACTTTATTAACTGGACATTGTGGTTGAAATCAGTTTAAAGCCATTGAAGCACTTGAAAAGGTGCCGGTCAGCCATTGTCACATCCAGCAGAATACGTGCTGCTCTAAATCTTACATTCATCTCCATCTTTTTTTCAAATTCTACAATTCTGTTGAAGTTGAAATGGCCTACTCTGTCTCTCACTAGAACCCGAGAGCACAGAAACCAGCCATCTACTCAGGATTGTCGGTACAGGCGTTAAGAGGAAGAATACAGTAAGTCTTAATTTCAGCAGAAAAAGAAAGAATTGTCCCTTTAGGGCTGCTCTAGTCCTGAATGAACTGACTCCAAAAGAAAAATGTAAACAGATATCAAAGTGTGCAGCTGATGGTAAAGCTACACCGGGTCAACAATGGCTTTAGGACCGAAGCGTTGACTGCTAGCATGTGTCAGAGGAAAGAGTCCTGTGCTTGTAACTGAACCTGATCGCTCCTCTCCTCTCATTACTCCTTCAACAAGCAAAGGAGCGATTCCGCGTATCAGACGGCGTCATCGTCTGTGGCTGAGTGTCAGTGAATGATGACATCATCACTGAAGAATTGATTGATGTCACGCTGTCTATGAAAAAGGTCCCAACTTAAAAGCATGGAAACGTTTTCTGGAAATCCTTTGTTCCCCATGGACTGTTTTGACCAGCATGCTCAGACACCACTGTTGATGAAAAGTACCTTTTTGACCATGATGCAATAAAAAGTTCACATTCAAAGCAACATTAAACAGCTCGTACACAACTGCAAATCGGAAAACATGTTCGTTTACAAGCCCGTGAAAACAAATGTCTTGGGTGTCTCTGTGTTTAGCTTCGTCAAGACTGAGAGACTAACCCCGATGGTGTCACTCTGACGTCATGGAGATGATCTCAGCTGGGGCTCGGAGACAACGTGTTCATAAGCAGAAGCCTGTTCTGTGGGCTGAGGGTGTGGAGCTCCGAGTCGTGCATGTTTACCAAACACACGGGGTATAACGAAGATACGCTATCGGTCGTGTTTTGGTAAATACAAACTAGATATTGTTCCAGGGTGACATGGTGGTTTGGTGGTTCGCACTGACGGTTCCCTCTTTGTTAAAACAGCAATGTCAGCACATTTACGAGACACCGCAGACTTTAGATAAAAGAGTCCATTCATCTCTTCACTGTGTCGATTCTCTGTCACTGATTAATTAATACATGACAAGAATTTAAGAAGAGATAATACGGTACATCTACACTGTCTTAATAAGTGAATACAATACCATGTTGTAATGCCAGACTGTACATAAGCTGATAAGACAGATGTATTCCCTTTTTCTGGTAGCCTTAAAAAGCTCTAGCATATTAATGGCTTCAAACAAAAGCCTGGCCTGGCCTTTAAAATCCTATTGCATACGTCAGTTAATACATCTGGAGGCCGTCCTATGCCGTTTCTAAAAGTGCTTTATTCAGGAGCATGGGAACAGGGACGCGTGGAAGTGGGGCGGAGTTACTCGAGTGATGCTGGGATGTCCCCAGAGGTGCTTCTGTGGAACCAGCTTCATCGCTTCCCCGGCGAATGTCCTCTGGCCAGAGGAGCCAGGGCTGGGATCCGACTGCCTCTGCCAATGGGTCTGCCTCTGGCCCCGACCGACCAGGCCTGCTTCAGCTTGGCTCCTCCAACAGCCCTGCCTGTACACACACACACGCACACACACGCACACACACACACGCACACACACACACGCACACACACGCACACACACACGCACACACACGCACACACACGCACACGCCCACGCAGACACACACACACGCACAATGATACTCTTCCAGTAAACCTTTACCAGAACATTGAAGAAACCCCTGTGTTCTGACACTATGTTAACCAAGAAACAAAAAAGCCTGCGTTATCTGTTATCTGACTATAAACATGGAGGTTTCATGACATCAGGAGATTTGTACTGTGAGGTCACTCAGTCTATCACAAGGCTTATTTAAACCTGCGGTACAGTAAGATGATAAGTGTGAACTGTCCGCCTCAGAGTAGAATCAGTAGAACGTCAAAATCCCAGACAGAACAGTAAACAGATCCAGAGGCTTTGATCAATACTCCATTAACATTCAAGTATGATTTCTTTATTTGTATAAGATTTTTTATTATAATTTGTTTTATTGAATAATAATTAATCATTTCTTTCTATAAGGAAATACGACACATGTAATGAGTGTGGTTCCTGTTAATGCCGTCATCTATTAACTCTATTGACCGTGTGACGAGATGTGTCAGACAATCAGAGGGGATCATCACCTCTACCAAACTATTTCCTGGGGGAAATCCCGATAAGTAAACACATTCCCTACAGAGCCATCGTCCCTTTAGACCCACACACCTGACACACTCTGGTCCCCATCCAGACAGGAATACGATTTTATCTCCACCTGCAACAAAGTCGTCTCACTGATCATCTTTCAGGCTCGTAGACACATTTTGTCTGACAACAAAAGTCCTTTGTTGAGGTACACAGACAAACTGTGGTGGGAGGATGACAAATCGGTGGTGAGTTCCAAACCAGCCATGAATAGAAAGAGAGAGGTTGACTGAAAACGTGCCATTAAGGATAAGTAGAAAGAGAAACTGGCCGTTGTGAAGACGCCACTAAATCAGAGCATTGAGAACTGCAGCTGGAATCGTCATGTCAGCAGTAATTAACAACTTTGAACCATGACTACAGTGAAAAATGTCAAAGCAAACTCACTCACATGTATGTCAGTGTGTGCACCTGCTCCTAAGGACTTGCGTGTCCACGGTTATTGAGTTTTAACGACTTAATGACTCAGTCAACCTTTATGCAACCTTCCTGGATCTGTAACAGTGGAAATGTTGCAAGTGGACCATTTGAGTACCAAAGTTTTAGTCATAATTGGTTGGCATTAGCTTTTAAGAAGCTCTCAATAGATGCAGGGAGATTTTGATAGTTTGATTGTTTCTGTTTAACTGTCCTTGTCTGTGATGTTGTCACGCAAAATTCACTCTTTATCTACTCACCAGTATGTCGATGGATTTTAAAGGCAAGATTCTCACTGTAATGATGAAAACTGCTTTATACAAAGGCAACTACATAACGTGAATACACTGTTGATATAAACAGTCAATCGTGTCATATAATGAAAATCATAGAATTATGAACTATCCGTTGTCAGTATTGGTCTCAGAGTGTGATAATGTTGAAGACCAGCAATCACTGTAATTATTAGCAGTCTGCATACAGCCACTACCATGACTGTGAAATATCACTAAGAATGGATACACAAACGCCCACTACATCTGCCTCCAAATTACATCTGGCACCATTAGTGCATAGCTCCTCCTGTGCTGTGAGGCAGGAAGCCATAGAGGAAAAGCAGCAAAATAAAATGTCGCTAACAAGCATAGGCACTTTCTATAGCTCTCCCACTCGGCGTTGGGGATGTAGGTGTGAGAGGAGGGGGTATGAATGCTTTACCTTGTGCTGGCTGGGTTCTCTGGGACACCGCAGTCCTGCGTGAGTTTTGTTTACAGCCCTCCCTGCCCATGAGGTGAGCCTTCCAGGCCTGGAACAGGGACAAAAGTAGCTCAGTGAGTCCGCTCCTCATGCCGGTATACCCTCTCGACTGGGACGACCACGGGTGACTGTAGGCCCAGTCAATGCCCGAATGGCCGCCCTCCATCCCACTAACACTGTCGTCTTTGATTGGGTCTGCGCTCTGAGCTCTGGCAGCGAGAGTGTGACTTTTCCGTTAGTTTCTTCTTCTTCGCAAGATTTTTAAGGATGTGTGAGATGACAGACTGCATGTTGTGATTCAGTTTCTGAATGAGAGCGCAGATTAGCTATAACTCACAGAAAACCTTGATATACTCTTTTAATCTCTTTTATGTACACATCAGTGGTAAATGGCTGAACAGCAAATCACTAAAAACTGAAACATGGTCAAATATTCATGTTTAATCATCAATGATTTATTTTTGTTATGATAAGCACAGTGGAAGTGTCTCATAAGAAACAGATATTTACTTTAAGGCTTAATTCCAGCTAGATTCAGTCTTGTGTAAATCAGGTGCACCTTTTCTTTGACTGCTGTACGTTTCAATGGCTGCTGATAAAGAGGCTGATTTAACACTCAATCGATGCAGTGCTCTGTGTGGCTTTAGAATGTTCAATATGACGTTCATCTGACCACAGCCAAATCAGTCATTTGTATAAAATGGCAAAAGCAAAGAAGATATTTTATTAAATGTAGCCCACTACTTCTTGCTGTAACCACTTGAATTAACACAAAATACTTCTTCTCCTCATTCTTATCATGAACTGTATGCAAGTCAAACATATACGGCAACACACAGCCTATCAAGCAACAAAATAAAGTTCCATCCGAGGTACCGGTGGAGAGAGAGGCTCCTCTAAAGACGAGTTGCATGATTCATTAAACTGACATAGACAGAGACAGGGGAAACAGACAAATGAGAGGAGACACGGTGGTTACATCTTTTAGCGGTGCAGTCCACATTCATTCTACTTTTTCCCGTCACACAAAAGTGGACAGACACCGAGCATTAGGGATGGATGAGCGGCCTCAGGAGAGCTGAAATATGAGAAGTATACAAGATAAGAGTAACTATTGTCTCTGTGTAATATAAAACATAAAGCTATAGGCAGTTAAAGCTCATATTCTGGAGTTCCCACTTTGATGGCATTTCCTCATTCAGACGTTCTACCTGTTGAATAATAAAATTACTTCCTGTTGCAGGTCTGAGGAGAACTGCTACTATTGCTGGAAAATAAAAGAAAACTGTACCTTTGAACACAAGAGAACAATTGGTCCAGTGTTTATAGTTCGTGTCAAAAGTAAATTGTTTCATCAATGAATAGCTAATCAGAATATTATTATTTTTACTTCTCAGTTTAAAATTAAAGAGCGGAACAGCGACCGCCAACTTTTAGAACGGCTCTGGTTCCGGAAATAAAATTCAAATTCATTTTCTCTACTGACGTTTTAGAAAATCCGTATGAAAATGTTTTAAACATAGAACCAGGCTGACCAACTACCTGAGGAATCATAACCATAAAAGGCAAAGGTACAGGACTGGGTGCAAAATGATTTTAAGAGTGAAGGAACTACGCATCCCAGAAAACATCGCGAATTACCCCTTTCCATACAACTTCCAGAGCGCATCTTCTCGAATCTAAACTTTTAGTTAATATAGTGTTGCAATATAATGGAGTTAGTAATTAGTAATATTTGAGTATATAGCATTTCATATAGTGTTTATAAGTCTACGTTGGACGGTTTCAACGTTATGACTGATAATCAGAATCTCTATTCAGTAAATGAATAGGATTTTTTACTTCCGGAGCCACGCTGTTGAGTTCTACAGGAATGTGAAGAATGTGATGGACGTTACTTGATCTTGAGACAAATGTAACAGCCCAGTAAGAACTAAGGCTTCTCCTTCCTTTGAAGTCTTTAAAAGGCCAACAATGGTGGTGTTTTACCTCCACACCTGTTTGGTGCTCAGGCCTCATATTAGAGGCGTTCTAGTTTCTGTGTTGATATAAAAGAGGGAAAATAGAGAAGCGCACTGAGTGAAAACATTTTATCGAACTTCACCTTTACAACATTCAGCTTCTTTTTTTCTTCCTCATTAATTTGACTATTTAATGATCTGGGAAGCAACTAAACAAATCTTTGTTTATTGTCCTTTTTGTTACCTCAGCCAAGGAGATTATGTTGTCTGTGTTCGTTGCTTGTTTGATAGTTAGCAGGATTACACAAAAATTACCCAATCAATTTGAAATATTGTGGAGGGGTAGGGCATGACCCAAGGAAAAACACACACAATTGTGGTGTGGATCTGGATCAGGTGGCGGATCTGCAAATTGTGTTTGACTTTCTTTAAGATTGTGAGATATTAGACATTTTTCCTAATTTGACTTGATTTCTCGGACTATTACTGTATTTATGAGTGTGTGCAATTTGATGCAGATCCACATAAAAGCCTGGATATAGTGAATTTAAAAGTTGTTTCACAAATAGACTGTTGGGCCTTGGTGGTGGTATGCACTCTCATTCTAGTTGCTTATATCGCAGTAATCGGTTTAGGGTTAAGGTTAGGGAACACAACACACTGGGATGATGGTGGAATAACTGGTACAGCTGGATCTCCTACATGGATACGTATCTTATACGTCTTACCTCCTCCCCAGGCATGAAGTTGTTGTGGCACAAAGGACAATGGTTGGAGCCTTTACCGGAGACGGGAGCTGAAACAGAAACACGACACTTTTAAGCAGCCCATTATACAATTACAGCAAAAGAGCCCTTAACACACTAAAGAAAATGATGAAATTACACCAGTGAAGGAGAACAGTTTAAAATGCATTATACCCTGGAGGAATGGGAGAATGGTAAACTATCGATCTCAAGTTACATTACTAATTATCGAACTTATCAAGAGAGGCGAGACAAACTTGAAGTTTTGGCAACACAAAAGCCTCACTGCAGCTGTCAATTATTTATGGGAACATATGGGTGATGTGGGGTAAACCTTGTTTTGTCTGGCTTTTTATTGTAAAATTATTCAAACAAGCTGGTTCTCATAACACATGTAGCACTGATGAAGTGAGCTTCCCCCTCAGGTTAGTGGATAAATCAACATTTAAGGTCCGTTCCTCTGGTAAAAGCAAACAGCAGATGCTCTAAGAGAAGCTGGCCTCACCTTTCAGACACTAAATAGTGGTAACAGGGTTTGGTATTTTGCCCAAACACTGCTGAAACCTAATACCTTGGAAAAGTACTTGAATGAATGAAGAGCATCTCTTCTGGTGTTTCATCATGTTTTTTTAGGGGCTTTCTTTGGGGCCACAAATATATAACTGTATTCATATTTTTGGCATATTCACATTAACATAGTTCACTGTCTCTGCGTTTTAGAAATGTAAGAATAGACACTTTTGGGCGATTTGTAACAGTAAATATCCTTACTGTTTAACTAAATGTCATAAACAAATTGTTTACCTAATCAGCCACCAAACACACACTGATGTTCTTTCTCCAATGGAAATCAGATATCGGCCTTTTTCACAGCAGACATTTTGATATGTCACAGTAGAAAAGCACAGGTGTAAATAAAAATGTCACATGGACGTTTGACTGGGACACTTGACCTGAGCAGAGACTAAACTGCAGCTTTTAAGTGCCTCCTTAAAACATAAGTATCACAGTGTTTTCATTACTTTAGAAAAACCAAACAGAGGCTCTAGAGTTCACCCTTTGTGTTATTATGTTACCTGAAGGCCACCGTAGGGTCTTCATGACCGCTAAGGAACAGGTGAGGTCAGGGGTTGGTTACAATCTGCAGGCTCACCATTAGATCCCAGAACCCTAGAACCCTTCTACCCTCTGGTAAAGCAATGACTCACAGTTGCAGGAAGGACCCTGGACATGGCGAGTCAGATCCTCAGAAGCCACGGCCTCTGAGCAGCGCGGACATTGGCTGAACTTGGAATTGCTCTCACATTCACCCAGTAGATGCTCTGTGAGGCTGGCTATCTCCACTACCTGTGAACACACAGCAGAAATACACACAATGTCTTCATGCTGTATTACTGCGGTGGTGGTTAAACAGATTTTGTTCGAGAGGATTACAAGAAGTGATAAACCGTCTGTGAATGTGAGTCTACCTGTCTGCATTCACTGCAGCGCCGCAGCATAGGACAGTGTTTCCAGTAATGAAGGTCCAATCCATCTTCTGTGTATGACTCGTCCTTTTTGCCACAGAATATACACAAGCTGAAACAGAGCATATAAATGCCGATTGGGTTAATACGCTAAAGCCCAGAGAATCACATTGATTTCACATTGTCTTTACTTACTTGTCCAGACAGTTGCTAGATTGTTGGACTTCTGCTCGGTCTGTCATCTTGTTCTGCGGCACTTTGCTGACAGCTGGAAATGAAAAAGACATGTTACTTGTCAAGACATTTGATTTCCTACATTTAAAGGACCTGACGAAGATCCCACTCTGAAATGGAAAAGTTGTTTGAATAAAATTCTGTGTGGGACGGAGTGGCATAAATGTGCAGGCTCTTTTGGTTGAATGGCCTCGGACCAGATTGCACCTTGTAATGTGGGATTAGCTTTTTTCTTCCCTCTCTCCTTACATTTCAAGTACCAGCAAAATATACAGAAATTATACAAACTTTACAGAATTAAAAAAACATTTAAATAAGGATAAGACATATGGTAGATTTGTAAACAGGTCATTCCCTAATGCCAAGCTTCGAAGATGTTAGGGCAAAGGTAATAATACATCACTTAAGAGTAAACTACACACAAATGAAAACATTGTAGTTGGATGTATTAAAAATGACATTTGTAATCCAAAAGCTTTAATGATATTTTTCTGTGTCACAGGTACAGCCCTGTTACTGCCATGTCTTAGGTATTATTAAATTGTCTTGCAATGGATGTTTTGTTTCAAATGTCTATATTAAAAATATATTGCAGTTGATTACAGACACTGAAACAAATATGCAAAAGTGAAAATGTTTCAGTCCATGTTGGACTTTCCTCAGGGCAGAATGGGGCTTGGTGCACGTGTAAGAGGAGCCTATACACTGTGTATGGTGAACCAGTATACGCATGGAACATTCTGTACTGAGGAAAGTCAGCATTTAAAGGCTTATGTGCTCGTATCACATTGCTCTTTGTACCAATACCCATGGGTGCTTTAACACAATACAGATCAGACCTAGTGGTGTACAGTATATACATATGTTATTGCTTCCGTCTACTTAGTTATTTTAAATGTACATACTTGCTCTGCCAGCTTTTTGGGACTCTTTCTCAACTCTAGGGGTTTCCTTCTTGGTCATTTGTCCCTTGGTGCCCTCATTGCTTCTCTCCTTCACAAAGAGACAGAGACGTCATGAGAACAGAGCTCCAAACAGAGATGCTGTCACACATAAAACTTTAATAAACTATGAACATTGAATTCAAACAAAGACGTTTTTGAGAAATGGTGGAACTCCCAAGTCTCAATTCCATGTGGAGCAATTAATACACATTAGCAACCATTACGAGAGGTGATGTCATCGCAGTCTGAAGGCAACTCCACCTACTGTGATCTCTTTCAAGGCAGCCAGCTGCTCCTGAAGAGTGTGGATCTCCTCCTTCTCCTTTTGACCCTCCTGCTGACCACCTCCCTTCTTCAACGTCTGGGGGGGAAAAGTGACACACCATCAGACGCTTAGTAGGAATCATTTTACCATGACTATGTAACTGCTATCCCTCTCTTACTACCATTTCGGCGCGCAACACACCAGCTTTCATTTCATTGTTGTCGTTCTACTTTGAAAGCTGCACAGCGTAAAGCTCTAGGAGCTGCAGTGATGAGGTGTTGTTGGGTTGGCAACAACTGTCAATACGTAATGGGAAGACACGGTCTCTTATAAAGGCAATGAGAAATTAAGCTCAGTCACATGGAAAAACAATATTGCACCATGCCAGCTTTGGACCACAGGCTGTCTTCATTACTGGTTGCATTGTGATGACACTAGTACACAGCAACAAATCCATCCATTAACCATCAGAATCAGAATCAGAATAAACTATACCACTTATCCGTGGAGGTTTGTGGGGGAGCTGGAGCCCATCCCGGCCGAAATTGGATGAGATGCAAGGTACAAGTCAGCTAAATGAAATGTAATGTAATGTAATGTAAATGTAAAACCCTGGACAGGTCATCAGCCTATCACAAGGCCGACATACAGAGAGCAACAACCATCCACTCTCCCATAACCTAACCCCAGAGACCCAGGGGGATATGCAAACTGGGATCCGAACCAAGAAAATGTGAACAATTCCAGTTTTGTATCATCCCTATACAATCAAATACAAAATCAATATTTTTGATAATGACCTCACCTTGAATAAGCAGGTTACATAAATAAGAAACACAGTTATTCCGGTCGTGCTTTTTTGCAGCTTAGGAGGATTGGCATGTTTTTATCCAGAGAGATTGTCATTCATGCTTTCATTTAATTTCTCGTTTGGATTACTGCAATTCTCTCATCACCTGCCAGAGCAAACAGAGTCTACATAAATTACAGCTCGTCCAAAAACGCAGCAGCCAGACTCCTCACCCCAAATCTGCCTTAAGAAAGCACATTACTCCCATTTCGAGTTCACCTCACTGGCTCCCAGTAAATCTTAGAATCGATTGTCCTCAGCGAAGGCCCTGCTCACCACTCCACAGTCGTGTCTGGTGACCGGGCCTTGTTTTGTTTGTTTTACTTCAAATTTTGTATTTTTAACTAAAGCACCTTGTAACTGTGTTTTAAAAGGTGCTATATGAATAAAGTTTATTATTGATACATCAAAGGTACGGTACATGTTTGCATCTTGTGCGCATAATTTGTTTAACCATATAAGTAAAAGAAAGACAAGACTGCCTATGAGGGCTTTGGCAAAGGAGGCTGCAGAGAGAACTAGCTGTTTGTGCAACATGAAACTCCACCTCCTCTCAGTTGTGACCCAAAAGACATGATGTCATATACTCTCCTCCTAAAAGCTTGTCTACCAGTTTTTCTTGCCACCTTCCAGCTGCTCCCTTTTGAATACAAAAATCAACACTGCCCTCGGCCCAGCAGTTTGATATAAAACGTTTAAAAACACACATTGTAGTCAAATATATACATGTCAGAAATGTTACATTTTGTTAGATAGAAATGAGGGATTTTTTGTTATTTATAAAAATCCCCCTGTAAGTGAGGTGGATGTCGAGTATCAATAAAAGCTTCATTTGCAGTCGAGAAAAGAAATTAAAACTTGCCTGAGTCTCTACCAGCTTTCCGTCAATTTTGGCAAACCCATCAAAGAGGGTTTTGTAGAGGAAGCTGTTGCGTTCAGGATCATCGCTGCCTGGAAGGTAGCTGAGAATGGCACTTCTGTGCTGCTGGTACATGGATAAGACGATGCGCTGCGCCGCCTCTCGAACCGGCGGTGCAGTGTGCTTCAGCGACACGGCACAGAACTGAAAGAGGAGAAGAGGTTTTCTATCAACATGTGAACTTGGATACAGAATTAAATGCAATTCACAGCAATTTCACCTCTGGTCGGAGCTATTACACATAGACACAAGATTAAGGAAAAAACAAAAGAAGGAAAAAAAAATTCAAAACATAACATACTTTGCACTTTATGATAAGAGAAGATTAGATGAATTGTATTCATCCCTCGCAGAGGAAATTCACTACAGCATCCAGAATGCGATAGAAAATGGAACAGGCAATAAAATAGAAGGAAAAAAATAGAACAAAAAAATCAGAAAATAGAACTTAAGCACCTGTGAGCATTCAATGGAGAGTGTTTTTAAATTGTATTTGGTTAATTTCTGTCTCAAGCTTGGCTAAACGAGAGTGCCTGTGGGTCCTTGAACTTTTGGCAAACAAGGGATCTGAGGCTGCTCTTTATTTACTTTTTTTTTTAATTGAATGTGATTGGTCAACGCCGAGTTGCTTCCGGTGCCGGGGCTTCTCCTGCTCTTGTTGTGAGAAACAGAGTTGGCTAACGGGATGAGGTGGAAGTAAGGCCTTTTATTGCTTCCCCTGATTGCTGTTTCAAAGTGTCGACACAGAGGTACTGTGAGCAACGCGAGGGTGTGAGCCATAAAACATCTCTCTGAAAAATGCACAATGCATGAAAGTTGCCTCTGCCATTTATACCCCCCCAATATATTACATCACCAGCCACAATTGCATATATGCATTTAGACTGTTATATGCATGTAGGCAGGTAAGATATACAATACGAATATGAGTATAATAAGGGTATGTGCAATATATCTATATATAAATGGGTAGTGTCACTGTCGTTGACTAAATAGCAATATATATTACCTGTATCTAAGATTAGTTTTCTACAGTTTAGATTCAATTTCAGAATACTGGGGACACGAGAATATTTTCAGTGCATGCTCTTTTACAGACCAGACAAAGTTTAATGAAGCATTATTTGTGATATCAGCAGTCTGGTTCCACATGCCCAACAGCTGAGGAAGTCCTCAAGGGGAAGTGCACATAGGGATGTAAAAAGAGCCCATTATACCACATAATCTCTGTGAAGACAATCACAACACAATTGGAATCTCGCCAGTGCGAGGCATTGACATTCAGAGGTAAACTGTGTACAAAAGGAAACCCATCCCTCACTTCATAGTCGCAGGGACAGCTTTCTGTTATTCTCTATTCTTTGCAGAACTCTTTTTCGTTTTAGTTACAAGAAATTCAATCGTCCCTCTTTGTTTTGCTCTGGATCCCCGCCTCAGAGCAGATCACCCAGGTAACAGCGGAGGAAAAAGGAAAAATGCTCAAGCCGTAGCAGGGCTAACACTATAGTGTGTAGACAATTTCGGAACACACATTTTAAACTGTCTGATTAAACGTTGCCTGGCTACAACATGTTCCTGCCTTATCTTGATAGAGACCTTATAAACCAGCATGCAGGTCAGATTTGGTTTGGTAGTTTGCACGAGAGTTTAACATCAGGCACTTTGTGTTGCCTTCATCAGCCGTCACACCGTGGACAAATATCCACAAGGTTGTAAAAACCTTTTAGATCCTTGATCTTTCTCGCTCGATTGGCTGATAAAGCCTGAGTGATGTGCTAAGAGTATGAAGGTAACAAGGAATATAATCTGCTGTAAACTGGAACTAAATCTGGTCTGATTCCGGTGACTTATACCAATAGTGCTCCATGTTCGCATGACTGTATCACATAATTTCTGCAAAATTACTATAATGATTTGCTAGTATTAAAGCTGCCAAAGTGCCAGGAAAACATTTCCCCCACACCTTTACATCAGCACCATTACCACCAGCATGGACTGTTTACACAAAGCAGGCTGGGTCCATGGTTTTATGCTGCTGATGTGAAATTCTGACCCTAAAAATCTGCAACCCCGGCAGAAATCGAGACTCATCAGACCAGAATATGGTACTCAAGTCTTCAGGTGTCCAGTGTTGTTGAGGCCCTGTCCACTGCAGCCTCAGATTTCTGTTATTGGCCAACAGGAGTGGAACATGGCGTGGTCCTCTACTGTTGCAGCCGATCGGTCTCAGCGCAGTTACCGCTGCCAGTCTGGCCATGCTCCTCTGACCTCTCTCATCAACAAGGCATTTCCGTCCACAGAACTGCTGCTCACTGGAGGTTTTGTTTTCCATGATGACACCATTCTGAGGTAAACTCTAGAAACTGCTGTGCATTAGAATCCCAGGAGATCAACAATTTCACAAACTCTGTCTGATATCAAAAATCACACTTCTTGTAAATTCAGATACTACATTTTCCCCCCATTCTGATATTTGGCGTGAGCATTTGGTGCAAGATGCCTACATGCATTATTGTTAAGTATATGGTTAAATGCATGAATAAGCAGGTGTGCGGGTGTTCCTAATAAAGTGGTCAGGGAGTTTATTTCACAAGTTCTCCCTCCCTGAAGCTGAGTTTACTTTAAACCCAGTGCTTCTAACATGTTTCTCATCAAACCGGTTTAAGTAACAGTCAGGACAGGGGAGAATGCGAGCTGCTGAATAGAATGCAGGCCTCCTGTCACATCTCCATCCAGACTCTATGTTTCCCAAGCAAACATGGGAAGGGGCCAACACAAAAGAGGGGGCGGGCGCAGAGCGAGCATGCACAAACAGAACTCCGAGAGCCACCTGTGGGGCTTTGGCTTCAGAAGGTAGAGAAAACCCAGAGGACAAACCTAACAATTTACTCTCAATGACAAAAGCCACGCAGAGTGAGGAGGGGGGCTGAATGGAGGGGGGTGGGCGGAGGCCCGGTTGTAAAGCCGAGCGGGAGGGACAGGGCTGCTTGTTGTCCTGACCAGCATGTCAACAGTTGGCTAGTTTGCATGTAAATATTAGATCACTACTGGGAACCAGAGGACGAGGGCAATGGACATAGACTGGATGCCAGTGGTGACAACATTGACTCAGCTGACTCAAGCTTATACTGACAGAAGCCGGTTTGGTCACAGTGTCTCATGAAGGGTCCACTCTCCTTTCAATCAGTCACATCGTCATCACCAGGCCAAATGTAATGGAAATTCACCTTGATGTATGCCTGCTGAATGGAGAGATGCATTAAGTTTTTTACCGTCATGACGTTGTCCACGGTGAAGCCAGAGTTCTCTGTGCCCAGTTCAGCGAGCAGCTTCTCGAGCAGCTCCACCCGACTCTGAGCCAGACGAGGGGGGGATTTGAATTTGATGGCCTTCACTAGGTCAGCGGGGATTACCTGCAAGGCCCGGACATCCTTCAAAACAGCTATCTCCTAAAAGAGGGACACAAGAGAGAGAGAGAGAGAGAGAGAGGGAGAGATGGGGGGGGGGGGGAGAGAGAGAGAGAGAGAGAGAGAGAGAGAGAGAGAGAGAGAGAGAGAGAGAGAGAGAGAGAGAGCATGCAGACTGTCAAATGTACTGCAAATCATGCATCATTGCATAATTAAATTAAATTAACAACAGACAAACTATATGTGATACTACACACATAGTTTGTCGTTCAACACAAACATCAGGCAGAGAGACAAGTTATCACAGATAACCCAAGTGTACAATTAGAGTATGACAGAAGAAAGCTCCCTTAGTTCCTGGATATTTGACCCGTCATCAGGTGAGTGGAATGTATGGAGGTTATGTGTGGCACACCACGCACTTTACCCCAACCAGTATATTATTTAGCTGATTGTATGAGGGGAGGAGGGGGGACGCCATCCCCTTTAAAGTATAATGACCATAAATGCATCCCCCATGAAACCCAGTCAATTCTGCCATCCTCTCTCAGCAACGGCCATCTAATAACAGAGTGAGAGAGGGCTACATGGGCAGATAAAGGATTTGTGTGTGCAGGTGAACATCATATATCATATAGTGAATAATGCTAAATAAATCACAGCAACCAGTCTATTTTTAAAGGTTGAAACAGAATGATAGCGAAAATAAACCGGGAGACAGCTCCTGAGTATACATATCAGTACTTTTGTAGAATATAATTTAGAAAAAACGGAAGAAATGTTAAAAACACATAGAGAGATTTGGCTCATACCAAGAGAGAAGAACCTTTGTAGTCCCCTGCACAGGGACGGGTGTAACGAAACAATAAAACAAAGAGCAAAACACATCATCTCCGCAAATGGACCAGCAATAAACAACCCACACACCGACAGGACCCACACTGTAATAAAAAGGCTAGTGTCCGCTATATCGATATCTGAATTGAGTATCACTTGGACTCCATGACACACACACACACACACACACAAAAAACATTTCTCGTTGAAATAAAAGGAGACGTTTAGTGTTTCAGTCGTTGCTCTAATCGGGGTCAGTACAGATTCCTAAAGGATGAGTATGGGTTGAGAAATCTAAATTTAACTCAACTCATTTACTTATTTACATTACACATATTTACACAGTGAGACAATTCCTGCACTTACAGTCCATGCTCTGCACACACAGACAGGAAAGTGAACAAATGACTATCACTCGAGCAAATGTCCCTGTAGCAGTTAAAGGCCACAAGGCAGCAGTCACGGAAACAACATGGAGCTTGCTTCAAACAAGGGGCTCATCATGTCTGTGAAGCTACAATAAAACACTGCAGGCAGTGAGGCCTCCATAAACCGTTTCATGTTAGGAAGAACAACGTAAGCCAATGTCACTTTTAAAACAATAAATAGTTATTTAAACAAAGTGTAAAAATATTAGTTTTTTTTTTATTTGCATGTCACAATCCTGATCAAAGAAAAACCTGGCAGTGTATGCCTCCACCAAACAGTTCAGTTGCAAAAAACATTGCATGATGTTATAATTCCACATATCATTAAAGCTAATCTTTAAAGTAAAAATATGTGTGTTGTGAGATTACGTTGACATTTGACCACCAAGTTGGATCCGTTCATCCTTGAGTCCAAATTAATATTTGTACTAAATTCGATTTTTTCCTCAAGGTGTTCATTATATAAACGGTTCACAAGAATGTGGGGGGGGGGGGGGAGAACGGATTGGTGCACACGCCATCACATTCATCTGCTTGTAAGATACAATCTTTAATGTCTAAAAGACTGTGCCCATGGGGGGAATGGTATTCTTTAAGGGTAGATAAATTGGTCCGACTGACAAGAAGCTATACCTGTATGAAGGCAGATACCACGGCCCGCAGGCGGCTGGCTGGGTCTCCAGTCCTGAGCAGCAGGTCGGGCCAGGTCTGCTCAACGCAGTGGATTACCTCAGACCGGCCTAAGCCCAGACCTGGGATCAGCTGGTTCAGCATTAGCCGCAGCAGCATCAAGGAGGCCTGGAGCACCTGAGGAGAGAGGCAGTGGACATTTAACTCAACATTTTGTAGACTGTCTAAGAAACAGATTAGTGTCAGCCAAACAGGGGGGTGTCAGCAAGCAGGACTAAGCCATGTTCAATTGAAGTTGGTTGGAGTATGCTGATGGAGAATGGAGCCTGTCGGAGCATGTTAAATATTTTTGCACTTAGTTACAAGCTTATGGGACCTTTAAACCTGACAGTGGAGAATAGTTGGTTTGTATTAGCAGCATTTTAACACCCTGGGCTACATATGGAGCCAGGATGTAACTGTGTGACATGCAGCCTGAAGAAGCCAGAGAAGAGTTGTGTTCAACATGAACTCAAACTGAAGCACTTTTGTGAAGACGCAAATTAACCAGTTAATTACTTAATGGATCATTCTATTTATCGGGGTGGCAAAGAAAATAAATCAGGAGAATTATTGCGGCGCTACCCATTTCATACAAGCTGCAGGCGAGGTTACAAGGCCATCCTTGTCAAAACTGTTTGTTTAAGGAAGCCAGCTCTGCGAGAGGGAACTGGGCTTGCACATGGTACAGGGGGAACACTGTTGGGTGTTTGCATGTGTGATTGTGTGCTTATATTTTAAAAACATGAACGTTAGTTCTGTTCTGTAACAGGAATCCAGAGAACATGATTTATGGAAAATGTTGATGGTGACCAACCGAACGTATCCAGTCCTCCTTGATAGGGCTGCTTTTCGGTTCTGGTCAACCCTTTGTTTTCAAAATATGGAGTAGGTGGAAAACTGGTGACGGTTCATATTTTCAATGTGAAATGGTATTTCAGGAGATTTATGTTAATTGCCCCTGGGACCTGTTTTTTGCATCCCGAGAGTTCAATTCACAGCAGGGAACCTTGTCCCCTTGTTCACTCCAGCTTTTAAAGCTTTCACTGCAACTGAATCCTCTTTAAGGAAATGAATCACCGATGACACTTTATCCTGGAGGGCCTTTTTCACCAGGAGGACTGCAGCTCTTATCATCTTTCTCAGCTCCTCCTTGGGGGTGGTGGATGAAACCTCCAAAAGCCTCTTGTGCACAGCCAGCAGAGCATTTTCTCTGTTGGACCAGCTTTTGGAATATGCCCAAGCCACCTGGAAGAAAATAGAGAATTAAATATATCACACATTTCTTTCACCGTAACTGTTTATAATCTGTATATAAATATATTTATCTGCTGCATATATGTTTATTTATATGCTACAGTATGTATTCATCTGCTGCTTCCCTGGTCCTGTATATATATTTTTAATTCACCTTAACTGTACATAATTTACGCCTGTATTACTTACCTCAATGCACTCTGATCACTTTAATCATTAAGTATTTATCTTCATTCTTAGAAAACAGACATATTGACTTCTCTTACTTTTTCATTTTAGTATACTGCACTGACTATTAACAGTACGTGGACATTGCACTGATGTCATCGTTGTTTTATCTTTATTTTTTACCTGTTTTTAAGTTGTTTTCCATTGAATTGAATTGAATTGTACTCCTGCTGTCCTATTTGCATATCTCTGAGATAAACATAGTGTATGTGAATAGAAGTGTCCATACAAGCAGTTTTTAATGTACTGCTACCGATCATATACCAAAAAAGCATTGTAGTGTCTGATATTAATTTCAATTAAACATTTTGATAGAGCTCTGCATTTCAAATATCAATAAAACAAATGACAAGTGGCAAACCCAGGGAGAAAATGATCATCCGACTCTGTAGGTCCCCTCAGCTCTGCACCACATTTCAACCTTTTGTTAGTTGATAGCTTCGGTTTTACAGCCCACAAATTCCACTCTCAGCAACACTGTTTCCAGCAGCTGCAGATCACTGTTTCCAGCAAAGAACCTTAGATAAAACCAATGGCAGGCTTTTAAAAATAAATGCGTTCCACCATCCACCTGACAAGTGCCACTAGACTGCAGGTGCATGAAATAACACATCAGTGCACAGAGAGTAGTTTTTTTAGAAAGAGATAGAGAAGAATAAAGACATGGACACAAAAGAAGAGCTACTTCAGCGAGGGAGCATAAGTAGTACATACTACTACATACAGTACCTCAGAGGAAAACCGTAGTTTGCATACTTGACATGTTTTCCTCTCTTTCTTTTTCTTACCACGCTTTCTCCATAAACATCTATAGGAAGTCCAGCCTCTCTATGGGCTTGCTCGGTCAGGGGCTCTGGCTCTCCGCTCATCTCGGAGCTGGGTGGGCTCCTGTGGGGGTGAGGGTCGGGGGGTTGCTGCTCTGGAGGACTCTGGACGGTCTCCACTGGCTGTTCCTTCCTCTTCTGGGCTGGCAGCGGCCTGTCATCATGAGGCGAACTGGTCGACTGTTATAGCAAGACAACACCATTGGTATTTGAAGCTTTGTATATACATTTCATGCATATGATCATTTAAACTTTCGAATTTCCCATCCATTCATTTATTATCTATTCTGCTTATCCTTTTGAGGATCGCTGGGGGAGCTGGAGACAATCCAAGCTGACACTGGGCGAGAAGTGGGCTACACCCCTGACACTCACCAGTGTATCAGGGCCAACATACAGAAAAACAATTAAGTGTCCCCAATTAACCTAATCCCAGTCTGCATGACCTTGGACTGGGACAGGAAGCCAGACTACCTGCACATTTTTTGTCTCCATTTTAATTAACAGCTACTGCAGTTTGTATTTGTCAACACACACTATGGTACATATTCGGGAGAACTGCGAGTTCAAGAGCACGGTGAAAACTGATCTACACTTTCAAGCCTGTCCAACCTTTTGAAAGATTCATCACCTTTATCCCTGATCTTTTCACTAACTCTCACTAGCATGTGATCAGCCAACAGGCCGATTGTGCAACATCTTGATCCAAATGAATGAAGACTCCCCTCTATACAAAACCAAGCTCCATCCAGGCAGCACTGTCTCCTGTGGCCCCGGGCCAACTGGCACCCTGTTGCCTCGTGGAAGGCTCAAAGCCCTGCCATGACGCCAGGTTGGAAGCCGCTGGAGTCAGCCGACTGTTGCACTCTTTTAATTAAATAGTGAAACCTAAACCTGTGGTAGGGCCGCTCTCAATAGGTGGTGAGTAACGCATAAAACCCCCCACTGGTCACAATCTCCCTGTGTGCTGTGTTCCAACACAACAGAGGCTTAATGCTGGACACGTGTTCCCAAACTGCTACATTGGGTTGGATTATAAACCACTATAAACAAGTTCATTCAAGCAGATCAGGCTACAAGTAGAGCTGTCAACAACTGGATCCTTCATTAGAGAAGAATGGGGTTGTCATCCCTGACCGTGCATGTACTGGACAAGTGTTTAACATGTCTTCTGGTGTTGGAATATGTTTTAATGCCGCGTAGAGATACACTTACATCTAACTTGGGTCCAGCAGCGGGGGTGCTGGGGCTGTCACGTTGACAGCTTCGTTTGGCAGCTTCTGTGGCTGACTGTTGTTTCTGAGGTGTATTAGCTTTTTTCTCCTTCTTATTTGTGTCTGTGGACACAAGGGGCTTGATGGGGACTGAACAGTGACCTGGAGAAGGCAGCAGAGGGGGGGGATCCGGGAGAGGGGGCGGATCCATCGCCCTTGCGATCTGGTGACAGAGTGGACAGACAGAACAGCTCAATTAGGCAGAATACGTCCACAGTTCATTGAACTGTGCATTATACATCCAATCCAACAGATTCTTCCCACTTCACCAGCTGGTAACGGACCATTGTTGTGTCCAACAGGTTGCAGTCCTCCAGCTGCTGGTAGACGCTCCTCCTGTACTCCTCCATCAGCTCCTTCTTCTTCTTGGCCAGGTCATAGTCTTCCTTTTCTATGGCACATTGCTTCTCCACATCATATCGAGCCAAGCGCTCCCCCACCTGGAAGAGCCCAGGACATGTAGAGGTTAAGGCAGCCCTGCAGTGACCCAGTAAGCTTTCACTGTATGTTTACACAGGAAAAACCTTGGAGCAGAACTGTCAGTCTCACAAGGTCTTGGTTTGCAATCATTTTGCACCTACTGACAGTAACCTTGACCTGGGGCTGCTGATTTTAAGGGATTATTTTCTCTAAATATCTTTAGGAGGAGTGAGTTGAGCTACTGCTCATAGATCAACTGCATTGAGAACTATTGTTTTCCCAATTAGAAAAATACAGTACTAACACTGTTCATTTGCTTGCTTGGTTTTAACTATTGGTCTTGTTCTTGGCACTGTATTTTGTTAAAAGATTACACCCTTTTTTTTATCATATTTGATCTGAAACATGTTTCTGATGACCCTGCGCTGTCCCTTCTTCCTTTCGGCTTCTATGTTGTGTACTGTTGTTTATTTGGATTTTGTCAAGGTTTGTTTTGTTTTTCCCTTTTTTGGGTGTATGTCCTCCACAACACTAAAACCTTGGACTTTACCCAGATGGATTTCATCAACTGACTGGCTTTTATGTCATGTCCAACAAGTTCACTCTGAACTTCGGAAATCTGCCTTTTCTTTTAGTGCAACTGACTCTGTCACTGTTATTGATTTTTCTTTGTTTCATCCTCTTTTTCTTTGCTTGTACTCTAACTCGATATCACCGGAAATGAGGTTCAACCCACAGTGATATCTCAAGTTTAAAGATTGTATTTATTTTAGAGAGAAACCAGAGGTAAAGTAACCACACTACTCACACAGGGAGCTTTTTGCTTTTTACAGGCTGTCATCCTGGTTCCTTTTAGATCTCTTATACTTTCTGTAGTCCTGCACAGTTTTCCTATTCAGTGAAAGACTATTATTTAAGGTGTCCTCACTTTCACCTTTTTTCTTTGCGTCAAAATAAAGTGACTAAGATATTCAGGCTAAATCAACAGCTTGTTCACGTTGAACCCCCCAAATTTTCCACCTTTGACTTCACTGTACTGTTGTCACCTTGTTCCCTAATCTCACCAATTTATTTGGTGAACACAATGTTATTGTAGCAATATCTGAGATAATTCCAGTTGAAATAAACCAGATTTAACCTTTAAAACCACAGAGGAGCTTTCTGGCAATGACTTGAACACGACATGGGCATTTCTGCCCCAAACACAATCATTTATCCCTGGAGTGAAATAACAGTGTGTGTGCCACATGGTGAATCATTGAGCTTTACTGAGTGGAAATTTGACAGTAACTTCCAGTAAGTCAAACTCGTAATTTCTTTGTGAGGAAATTCCATTTAGCTGAATTAAGTTGCTAGCCAGGTGCCTAGCGACAGTCTCAGCAGCAGCGCCTTGTGATTCCTCTCTTCTGGACAGAACAGTAGGTGCAACGTCCACGGCAGCTGGATTTCCAACCATAACCCCTCTCTGATTTCTGAATCCCTAATCGATAAGGGTGGACAGTATAAGGTGGAAGAAACCCAGTGCGCTTATACCTGGCCCTCTGTCCTGTCACCTCTCTTTGTTTGTAGATATCATGTAACACCATGAACCATCCCCTGATATCCTGAGGGGGCGATGACAAGGGATTTTCAGCATGACCACCTTGGCAACTGCTTTGTCCACAATGCTAATACACCATGATAACAAGGTGCCGGTGTGTGTGTCCTATCTGGTTACAGAAAAGGCCCATAGTTGGGTGTGGGAAAGACGCTACCCAAGGACCGTCAGCTGTCGGGTTTATTAAGAATTCATGGTCACCACGGAAACGCAGTATACAAAGAGGGTCTGTAACAGGAATCTGAACAATGTTTAACAACTACTGTTACAAACAGCAGGGAAATTACACAGGATGATTTGAGAGACGGAGAAAAAAAAACAAGACTGACAACAGATCAAGACCTGGACTATTTCCTCACCATCATAAAACATTTCTCACAGCTTTTTTTGCCATAGTTTATTGTACTAAGCATGAGGGCTTTTTTTAAGAAATCCGATTTAACCTGATGTTTCTGGATTTTTTTTAACGAAATGTCCCTAAAATGTATTACTTATTGTTGTTAAAAAACAATTTACTTATGTATAAGTATGTATGTAAATGTCCATTGGCTGTGGTCATCCATGGCAATATGAACCATTAACTGCCACTGAAAACACATGTATTCTGAGCAAATAGTGGTTGAATATTTGGAAAGATCCCAGTATTATCTTGGGATTGCCCAAAAATACTAGTAAGTAGGAAAATTCAGTGTGTGTGTGCACGCACACTTGTGTGGTCCAGATATTACTCATATTGTGGGGACCTAAATCTGTTTTCAGAGTCACATTATGGGGAATTGTCTTCCTTATGGGGACAAATCGCATGTCCCCATAACTTAGATCAGTAAATGTTAAGATGAAAACATGTTTGTAGGTTAACATTATGGTTTAGGTCAAGGTTAAGTTAGATTGGGGTAAGGGTTAGGGTAAGGCAAGTAGTAACTAGGGTTAAAGTCTCCAGGAAATCAATATATATTCAATGTGTGCGTGTGTGGGTGTGTTTGTGTGTGTGTGTGTACTTGTTTGTCCTCAAACAGACACATTCTCTAAATCCCATTAACACTACAATGTAACTGCCGTAGATAAATACCAACGCTCTGACCTTAAAACACTGCTGTTTCAAATCACTTGATCTACTTAATGGTTGCAGCTCTTCCTTTAGACAGCATGGAGCCGTAGAGCTGGGGGGGAATTACCTTCACTTTGTCAAATGTTGAAATCAAACTTCTCAAGCTCTGTAATCAACAGGTCGTATTATGTTTGCTTTATCTGGGCCAAGTGAGAAATGTATTTTTTTTATCTGTTGAAGTTCTTCTCGTCCATTAGTAATTCACAAAGACGCTGGAATATGTCACTGCAGTAGGAACACATCCTCGTATTCGTGGGGTATTTTTCTCGACCACGTGAGCAAATATTTGGTGTCAGTGGCCCCCGGCAACTAAAGTACCTTTTGCAGGTCAGCGATGGCCTGTCTCAGATACTTGGCCTGCTCGTATTTCTCCTGCTGCACCATGTCCTGCTTCTGTTGGTCCATGAGACGGATGAGGTGAGCAACTTGGGGGTCCTGGTACATTTCGAAAGCCAGGTCGTCAAAGGGGGAGAAGGACTCATATTTGCTGGGTGTGAGACTGAACACAAAGATAAAGAGAAACATTAGAGTCTCTAAAACATGAAGCATTAAGGATACTGTTCTGTTCTGTTTATGATAAAACATGTTGAATGTTGAAAAACAGAGTCGCTGACTTAGTGGCTAAATTCATTTGAGAAAGTGCCAGCATTGAATAAATGTCGTTATCATTCAAATGGCCTTTTGTTGTGCAATTTCTGATCAAAGGAGAAAAACAAGGGCCGACCCCCTAGAGAGCGAGACCCTGAGGTGAAGCGTCTCTGGGGGGGTTGATACATTAAAGCCAAAATAACTTATTTCGAAATGTGTTTTCCTCTTTGCACCGGGCTGCCACCTGCATTGTCTTCGAATGCAAGTGACCTTGAATGGCTTGGTTGGCTTCCACACTAAATGGCTTTGTTGAACAATGTTATTGTCACAAGACAAAGAAACCAGGGTTCAATGGCCTGGCCTCACCCCATGAAGGTTGTGTCCAAGGCAGCTTCCTGCTGAGTACAACTGAGGTAGTGGTCGATCAGCTGCTCTCTGCTTGGCTGGGGGTAAACAGATGGACAAATTACTCACACGTGCACATATACTCTTATAATGCTGTGCTCTGATAGATCTGACCACTGCTGTCTAATCCCATTCATTTTAAGATGACAGTCCACTTTACCAACTGACCATTACACTGTTCTTTTCAAACGTGAGTATCAGCCGGACCAGCTATCCACCAAAAATATCCCTGGACCAGTAAGCCAATGATACTCACTCAATCAAAACCCAACCATTAAGTAATAAGAAGTAACAAACTTCTACAATGTTACCTTTTTTTTGTCATGTTCAGTATTCCTATTCATGTGCAATATAACCATGTTTAGCATAATTTTATGTGCATGGCAAGTACTGAATATACTTAAATATATATTAGTCCTATTATTATTGTCATAACTACTTCCTATTGGCAAAGATTCTACATTCGGTCCGTATCTATTTCACACTTTAGTTTCACTTAGATTTTTAAATCTACTTACTTATTACTGTTTATTACTGTTTAATATTGTTTTTTATTAAATTGTATATTGTACTGGTATTGAAATCTTGGAGCATGCTGGCGAAGGAATCTCATATTATCTTACAGTATATCATTATCCTTCATGATTTAGAAAACTGAAATATAAAGGAGAAAAAGTAAAAAAAATAAAAAGTTGAACCTACTGACTGAAGGTGGGGTGGCGCTCAGGTTGTGTCTGCGTGGGCTGATCACATGTTGATAACACTACATTTGCATTAATCTACACTTGTATATGCTTGAGTCATTTCCTGCAACATGTTCACAGTGCAATTTCATGATATATAAATATTGTGGGATTCTTTTGACAGTCCACCAAACAACCAATGCAGAGGCTGAACAGGATTATCCCATATTCCCATTGGCCAGTAGGCCACTGAGTATAAACATGCGATGTGTCACCTCTCAAAGGTTCAAAGAATATTTGCTTTAACTGTGTGTTAACCTTTCAAATAACTTTCCAACAGTTTCAGCCAGCAGGCTTGCTCAGGTGTTTAACAGTTCACTGATGGAATCATGTGTAACTAACCTATAGTAAAGTGTAAATGTCACATTGTCAGTGACACAGACTTAATCTGATCGTTTTGCTTTAGCCATAAGCGCTTGTGTCATGTCATGTTAATGTCAACTTCTTAAACTACTTCTCAAAGGCCCGATTTAATCAAATTACACACATTCAAAACACAGGAAGATAGTTCAGGTATTTTTTCACTGGTGGTATATGTTCATACATATAGTTCTGGTTTATTGGTCCAGGTCTTGAGATGTTAGTCTTGGTCACCCGTCCAAATAGTGAGGAGAGTGGAATTTTGTTTTTTTAAGTTTGTAAAGTGCTTTAAAAAAGGATCCAACAGCAACATACATTTCCCCAAAAATAATTTCCAAAAGCAACAATGAAATAAAATATGTGTGGAGAGTTTCCTATCAATTAAATGGTCAGTGAATCACTTCTTGAATGATAGCTAGAGCGGGAGCGGGGGGAGGGAGAAGGAGAAAGAGAAAAAGACTCTTATGACAGTCGGGGTTTGGGCATTTCACTGGATGGAGTTTTGATATGTGACATTAAGGAAAGCACTGGTGTAAACAATAAAACCTGTGATGGCTGTATTCCATTTAGCTCATGTGTATACTTGTCCACTGCCACACTGTCAAGAATTACATAGACATTTAAGCAGAATTGAGCAATTGTTTATGTGAACTTTGGCACTTGGGCTTTTTTCTACTTCGTCTATTCAAAACATCGCCTGTGATACAGGCTTATTACACTGCCATGTCCCCAAAATCTAAAGGTAACCTCAAAAGAAAAATCTGTTTTGTTCACGCCATTTAAATTCTGGAAACTGGCTTTACAAGTTAAAGAAATGGGAATTAAATGAGAAAAGGTTTTGATGCCCAAAGATCAGAGTAACAGTGTGATATCGAGTGAATGGAGGCCATGACCGCAGCTTCAGCATCTTTGTGTCAACTAGAAAGCTTCTGCTTGCCATCAACTTTCATATTTTGCTTGGCCAGATCCCCCCCCCCTTGAACTTTTTTCCATAAATTGGGTGAAATTACCCATTAAAGTGAAAATATTAACGCTCTGTGTATCCACAACACAGTGTCCCTCCTCTGAATGAACACAACTTCCGTCCATGACGCAGATATAGGAGATGGAACCCAATCTCCATGCGTGATCACCGGTGGAGGTGCTCGGAGTCGGATTAATGGGGCAACAAAGCACAGCTTGTTCACTGGAATCTGTGCGAGTGTGTGTCCCTGTCTTCCTGTATCTCTATTTCTGTGTGTATAAGTGTGTGAGTGTGTGTGTGTATGTGTGTGTGTGTGTGTGTGTGTGTGTATGTTTTAAGGTGCTCTCTCTTCTCCCGGACCTGTCCGTCTGCAGAACTATCTGATTACACTGGCTAACTAAAGGCCTCCTGTGTGATTACATACTGCCCTCCTTTTCTGTCTCATTACCACATTCCTGACACATATACACCCTCTCCTACTCACACACACACATACATACACACACCATTCATGTAAACATGTATGCATATAGTGTATACATGTTTACACCTACTTTATATAGGTTTCTCTAAAGACGTCTAAAGAATATAAAGTCATCAATACATCCTCGGCATAGTGCAATCTAATCTAAATTTAGAATGAATCAACACTGAATCAACAATTCTGTAAAGAATTTAACATTTAATATTATTCCCGGTTATTGGGTTCTCAATTATATTGACAAAATAGAAGGAAAGTATTCATAAAATTGTGTCCATCCCCAGCAAAATTGTTATTTATCTTATTATGTGAATAAAATGTACCAGCGCAGAAAAAACAGATCCTTAAAAACCAGGCTTTATGAAGAATAACTGAATGATATATAATCTGTAATAAAGATTTTCACATTTGAGGGGCTGTGGTGACATTGAAAGGATGATGAAACATCACTCCAGTAGTTTCTGAGTGACACATGACACAGCAAGATTTCACCAAAAAACAATGCAACAGCGCCACCTACTGCTGCTGTGCAGATGTGCATTCAGTGGTGGTTGACAGGTGAGGAGAGTTGTGTTGTTGCTCACTTACAATTGTGTTAAAAGCATTGCCATCCAAAGAATCTCCCAGCACATTAATGGCCACCAAAGCAACCTGAAATCATAAACAAGATGTTGGTGAGGTGGATGAATAAAACAGAGAGAGAATAAAATCAATGTGTGTGATTAATTGGTGAGTACTGGGAGGTTCACAGTGGAGTCATTTCACTGAGAATGGTTCTAATGGTTTTTGGGGCCCACACAGTGTAGGGAGGGGCTGAGAGACAGACTCATGTTGTTTAAGGCCTTTTCATAGAAATTGTTTACAGTAATAAGAAAATTGAATAAAACCAACCTTATATGGAAAATACAAAAATATTAATTAGGGTTCCGCGATTACAGATTAAACAGATAATTCTCTAAAAACAGAGAAAGCAGTTAAGAAAAAACTAAATAAAGATATTGAGTTTACAAGGGTATAAAATTAAGAAAAGGAAATAAATCATTAGGTTTATTAAAGGGCAACCAGCAAACATCTGGTAGTCAAAGGGACCAGGAACGTCACTTTTGAACTCTGTTTGACTGGTTGTTGTAACGAAAATAATAATCTTCAGCAGTTTTGAGCAGTGATTTAAAGATAGGTAGTGAGTTGACAAGTCTAATCTCGTCAGGCAGGGAGTTCCAGAGCCTCGGGCCCTGACAGAGAGAGCCCTGTCACCCTAAGACGCCAGCCTTGACCTCGGGACAGCTAACAAGGACAGGCTGGCCGATCTCAGGGTGCGACTGAGATTGTACGGAGTCAAGAGCTGTAAAGTGGAAGTAGGAGCCAGTTATTGAAGAATCTTAAAATCAGCCTGAATTTACGAGGCAACCAGTGAAGGGACGCAAGGATTGGTGTGATATGAGACCTCTGGTTTGTTTTTGTTAAACTACGAGCAGCAGAATTTTGAACAAGGTGCAAACGAGTACATTTAAAAAAAAGGACATTTGATTGATTTCATTACAGGAATCCATAGATTTTCAGTTTTTCTGTAAATAAACTTAATGATTAGGACTTGTTATTTCAGCACTTTTGAAAATGCAACTTATGAAGTTTGGCAATATGATTTCAGGAAATTCTTTCTCATGAGCATTTAATAAAGCAGTGATTAGTATACTGTAACTATCAGGCACTTTTACAGCAGTTTCATATCCACTGTCTCATGTCACCACCTTAACTAGAAGTGGAGAAATCTGTCTCATTCTATAATTTTAATGCAACCCAGTAAGTTATGGAACGTAACACCAAAACAAGTTATCTCCTTTTTCCCAACCCACAATAATCAGAGCTGTGTAGTTTGCATCAATCTTCTGTAGCAAGCTTAAGTTACAGGCAGTGGAACTGTGGTGTAGCTTCATTGCTACAGTTTGACACAGTACCTGATTGTGTTGATTGTTGCTGTTGACGTGGTTCTTATGAAAGGTTATTCTCAGGTAAGTTCCAATGGCATCAACGTAGACCGACTTCAGCTCCCGAGCTATGAAGCCCGTCTTCTCATTGTCTGACAGAGGCACATACCTGTGATGAGAGCACAGTGTTACTTTCAGTTCAACTAATGTGCTGTGCTACAGTTTATTATTGTGTTTTTTATCATTTAAAGTCTTTTCCAGAAAAAAAGACAGCAGACTACACTGGTCATTTGATCGTTTGAACTACGACAACTGAAAAATTCCAATCCCTTCAACCATCTAGCTTCACATTAAAAAATTTAAAAATATACGAGAGAAAACTGAGCATGACTCAGTCTGTGGTCGCACCCGAGTCTGCGAAGCTGCCCTGGAGAGCTGGTTTCAGGGAGGGAGTCTCCAATGTGGAACTCCACCTTAGCTGGGATCAGGTACTGGTGGGCGAGAAGCTGCAGCTTCCTCACCCGACTTCTCTCCACCAGCTGGAGAGTGACGTGTTGAGGGTAAGAGCACAGCCTGCAGAATATTTAATTCACATAATGTTGAGTTTCTTGAAAAGGAATGAATACTGTTTAGTCATTTTCTTTATTCAGGAGCAATCTAAGAAAATTGTGTTTCATAAAAACTCATTTTATTACCTGCTGGATCTCCAGCCAGTGGCTGTGGGTGCATGGACCATGAGCTCCTTGGCAGTGAAGTTGCCCTCATGACTTGAAGAGTTGACCACAATGAATCCTATCTTCCCTGGCATCTCTCTCTGATGGAAACTGACGGAAGCAGCAAACAAGAAATGTGTGTTTTTTTCCCCATATCTGAGAGTTAATATCTGAAAATGCAGGGAAATTCGATTAGTCACAGCCTAGAATACAAAGATGATGCTGAGATGCAGTTCTCAGCGTCTAGGAACCAGTTTTAAACTTGTGTTAAACACTTAAGAAATGTGTCCGAGTGAAAGCACTTGTATGTGTCTCAAAGTAAAGTAACGGGGTTGGGTAATAAAACGATAACAATAATTGTCAGAGTTGTCATCAACAGCAATATAGCAACAGTTCTCTGTAAAGAATATAAACTGTCCATAGATGTGACAAACACCAGCTCCTTTAATAAAACACAGACTTCATCCTTGTTTACATGAGCGTGTTGAGCGGACATTAGCTAACCGCTGCTAACCCTTCACTCCTGCGAACATAGCTAGTGTCACAGTAGCTGTCTGTATCAGCTGTTTTGAACCCAATCCAGTAAACGTCCTGACAACTCTCACGACCCACGTCCTACCTGGTGTCGATGAGCGGGTTGGACTAGAGAGACGCGTCCTTGCGTTTATTTTTATAGAAATCTGCCCCCGAACATCACCGACCAGTTGACAGCTCGTGGAGCCTACTCATCTCCATAACCACCGCTGACAACAACTCCTGAGGACATGCGCAGTGGAGGGAGTTCCATCTGTCGCAGGGGGTTGTGGGTGATGTAGTTGTATTTATGGTTTTGGATATAACTGCTTATTCTTCTTTAAACGACTCAAACCTCCGGTTGATTTTGCTTGTGACTACACCTTACCGCGGTGTTCATATAGATAAACATTCAGAATACGTTGTTTGACACGTTTTTACTACTTCTTCCTGTTCCTCTGATGTCATGGACACCTAAACGTCCAATCAGGCGATGATGGCACAGGAAGTAAAAACTGGTTAGCAAAATAAAGCTACAACGTGTAACGGTGCTCTCAAATCCCTTTAGTTCACTGTTTCCCAGATTGTGTCATAGACTTCATTCTAAACTCATTGACTCTGTATGGCAAATTTAACAACCAGGAATGCAGAATAGCAAACAATACTCAACAGGATTTCGATATGAATTAAAAAAATATACAGCTTTTCAATGGCTTATTTAACTGCACTGTCACTTTAGCTTGGTATTTTTGTTGCAATGTTTGTTGGCCTCATTTATTTCATTAAGGGAATTCTCGAGTCTTGTTTCATGTACGGCTGGCTTCTCCTGCAGTGATTATCTGTTAGTTGGGTTAGGCTTAACCATAGTATTTTATAGTATTTCATTGAATCTTCAGGGTTGATTGTTTTTGACCTTTTCCCATGTGTTGCTGTATGTATATATGCATATTTATTTCATTCTTATTTATTTATTTATTTTCTCAATGTATTAACTGTTCATTGTACCCTCAGCACCATTGTAAATGAGGGTCTTATTCCTCAATGTGTTTTCCGAGGCTTAAATAAATAATCAATCAATACACACGCTTGTAAATAAACAATTTACCCTTTCATTTTCCTTCAATATATGTTTCATTTTAGAGTATTGATTTCATCACTCTAAAAACTAAAATATAGAATAATCCATCTAAATATGAGAAGATACTAAAAGTAAAGTTACAAAGTGACTTTCAGTAAGAGCCCATAATGCTGTAATTGAATGATTCTCTGGGTGATATTCATTCTCATAACACTTACTGATGATCAGGGTTATTTTGAGACAGACGGGCAGGAGGATTAATATTGTATTTTGAAAGGGGAAAGCGGAAGTCATGTGGTCCACAGTGTTCGCCACAGTCACCGGAGTGAGGCAGCATGGATGACATGGAGACTTGGCCGGAGATAGAGAAAGCTAAGACAGAGAGGAGGCGTGAGCTGGTTCTACAGGGTCCCGGTGTGGACACGAGGATCTCCTCTCATGGCGGACTCACCAGGTCCATTTACTCCCTCACCCTGCTCAACTACCTGGAGGTGAGCCAGTGTCCCAGTCTGACAGAGATCCACGAGGACATCCGGCGGCTGACCACCCTGCAGAGCCTCATCCTGTGCAGGAACAAGCTCGCCTCCTTCCCGGACGTCATCAGCCTCCTGGGGTCCCTGAAGGTCCTGGACCTGTCGGTGAACAACCTGCAGGTTCTCCCGGAGGGCATCACCCAGCTGAGCGAGCTGAACACCCTCAACGTGAGCTGCAACAGCCTGGAGGAGCTGCCCGCCGGCCTGAGCCGTTGCACCAAGCTCTCCACCATCAACGTCTCCAAGAACCGCATCACCCGCTTCCCCGCGGACCTCTACTCGGAGAGGCTGGACCTCCTCAGCTCCCTGGTGGCCTCCGACAACGCCATCGAGGAGCTGAGCGGAGATGTTCACAAGCTGTCTGCTCTGAAGGTGGGCCGAAGAGCACAGCCCCACACTTCCCTGGGTGCATCAATGTGACGCCGAATTTAAGAGGAGCTGTCGTTTGTATTGTTGAATAGTTTTAATTGTAGCTGACGATGATTAACAAGTGGTAATATACAATGTATCCCCTCAAGTGTCAGATCTTTAAACACAGTTTGGTGGGTAACCCCCAAACAAGAGACTGGAAGGCAGGTAGGCAAAGCTGACTCAATAGGGCTGTCACTTTTTATTCAAAATCCCAACACTCCGACCTGGGAGAGCTGGGTATTAATACTGGATTTAGAAAGTGTGTAAATCACTAATAAGATACAAAAGGGGATGGTGTGTTTGTGCATGTGTGTGCATCACCTACTGACTCTCTCAGAGGTGAGCAGCCGTGTTTGTTTGTTTGACAAAGTGAAAATCCAGTTTATTTTTCTTTTATAGCCTCAAAGAATATCTTACTTTTCTTCACAGCAACAACAATTGTGTAGGGCCCCCCTCAGCTTGTGTTTTGTTGGCCCCCCCAAAGTTCTTTTGATACACCCCTGCTGGAGAGTAATGTATTCGCCTGGATACAGTATTCTCTGGTGTGTCGTTGTGTTTCCTCACATGGTGCTAGAGTCATTCATTCTTGTCCTCTTCTTTCCTGTCCTCCCAGGTTCTGGATCTCTCTGGCAACAAGCTGAAGGAAATCCCGTGTGATCTGAGCGACTGCCCCAAGCTGAAGGAGATCAACTTCAAAGGCAACAAGCTGAACGACAAACGCCTCGAAAAGATGGTCAACGGCTGCCAGACCAAGTCGATCCTCGAGTACCTCAGAGGAAAAGGAAAAGGGAGACAGGGAGAGGAAGGAGGAGATGCAGAGGGCGGACGCAATGTAGATAAAAAGAAAAGGCAGCAGCAGAGGAAGAAGAAGGCGGCAGATGAACCCGATGAGGTGGAAGAGCTGAACAAGATGGTGGTGAGGATTCTCCATGTTTCGGACGCGCCCACAGCGCTCACGGTCAAAGTGATGGCGGAAGTTAAGGATGTTCGGCCCTACCTGGTGTGCTGCGTGGTCCGGGGCATGAACCTGAAGTCTGGCAATTCTCTCAAACGGTTCCTCGTGGCTCAGGTAAGATCAAGACCTTCACACAGTGGCAGAGCGCAGACCTCGTTGATAATAACCAAAAAAGACTTCCCTGTTGTTTTTCTAGACCAAGCTTCATGACGATTTGTGTGGTAAAAGGACCACGGCAACCATTGCAACTCATGATGTGCAGCTTCTCAAAGGCCCCCTGACGTATGAGGTCAAACCCCCCACCCAGCTAAAGGTATGCAGATGCAGAAGTACTGGTTCATTATTTTAAGTAATCAGTTTTGAGGCCACACAGACAGTAAAATATATCTCCTTTGCTTAAAATCAATTCAAATAAACAAAGAATTTTAATGACAGAAAGAAGAGTCGGCTGGTTCCTATGTTTAAGTTGCAATCTGGTGCGTTGTGATTGTCACTGAAGAACATGATGTCCTACAGATTGTGTCACTGGGCCGGAAGGAGATGACGGCGGTCGAGCTGATGAGACACCTCCACCTAGAGGCCGACGAGCTGAGGAAGCAGAAGAAACGACAGAATGTTACTGGCCTCCACAAGTTAGTACAACCGACCGTACAGCGAGAGTTCGATGTCTTCTCAGTTTACGGCTGTTTCTGGAGTAAATTGAGGACGCTCTTCAGTTAAAACCTTATTGATACTCTCATTTTCAAAATAAAACTGTCATGTCGTCTGTATAACAATCGTTATTGTTTGAGCGCATGAAGGCAGGAGAGGTAAATCGAACCACAGCTTTAGTCTGATTTCTGTTTTTTTTAAACCGCACTACTCGTCACATACATAGGAAACATCCGACCAGGATTTTCATCTTGAAGCCTTTAATCTTGATGATGTTTTCCTGCACGTGGCATCTATTGCACTTCTGTCCGTCCTGGGAGAGGGATCCCTCACATGTGGCTCTCTCTGAGGTTTCTACGTATTTTTACCCTGTTAAAAGGGTTTTTAGTAGTTTTTCCTTACTCTTGCTGAGGGTTAAGGACAGAGGATATCACACCCTGTTAAAGCCCTATGAGACGAATTGTAATTTGTGAATATGGGCTATACAAATAAAATTTGATTGATTGATTGATTTGTCAAGAGGGTCTGTGGTGATTAGAGCCGGTGTAGAAGTGCCGTAAACAAAGTCACATGAAATAACATGATCACATCCGGCATCTGCCTGCCTGCGAAGAATTAGTTTTCTGTTGTGAACGTGTCTGAGCAGAAACCTCCCGCTGTGTTGTGCATAAGTGAAAAGCAAAGTGCGGAGAAAGTGTCCAGACCCAATTCTCCTGAAGTCCTCCTCAGGACCTGTCCGAAAACGGCTTAAAGAATCCTAACTGTGTGTGACGGCTTCCGGCCCTGGAGAGCCTTTCTTTTCATACTGTTGTCCCTGTCAGCTAGTCTCTCTTCTCATTTCTTTTACAGATACCTGCAGCTTTTGCAAGGAAAAGCCTTCTATCCCTGCCTAGTAGACGCAGAGGGACTTGTGATCTCATTCCCACCTATTACCAACAGTGAGAACACCAAGGTGTGTGTGTTTTCTTCTTCTTGGAGAGGGTTTCATGTTTAATCACATGTTATCATATACATATGCTAGCCACACATTTGTACTGTAGCCTAAAACCTGTCTCTTTTCGTTATATCATAAGTTTAACAACATGATCATGTGACTGTACTTTACAGATCAAGAAGACTACCAAAGAGTTGTTTTTGGAAGTGACCAGTTCAACCAGCCTGCAGACCTGTAAAGACATTATGGACGCTCTGATCATAGTAAGCTTCTCCTTTTCTCCTTCACTCCTTCCTCTCCTTTTTTATTTTTTCTGTCATTAAAGACTGAGTTTGACAGGAACTCCTAGGTGCAACTTGGGACAAAGGCAAGCAGCATCTTTGACAGCATGGGTACATAGTGTGGAAGTGAGGCTCAGACCTGATACTAACATCTGGTCCTGAGTGATCCAATCACAAGTGGTCATCACTGAGTGCAAATACTTCACCCACCCCTCCATCGTCATAGTAGTAATTGGATAATGAATGAATTTCCATTTTTCAGTGAACTATCCCTTCAATATGGATTTCTCTGGACGGATCTTCTTACCAGGTCTGAACAGGGCCTCACACCTAATTTTAAGAAAATGGAAAGAAGCTTATGAAAAGGACTGATATTTAGATGTTAATACCCTGCTGCAGGTAGAGGTCATCAAAGAGCTCCTAATGTGTTTCAGTGTCACTAAGGACACTTAAAACACTGTGGCTTTTCCAAGCTGAAGATTTAGATTAAACTGATGATAAGACGTGAGTCCCTCCCATACGCTCCCTTATAAGCAGTACACAGTGTTCGAGAACTGCTCACACTGCAATGCATTTTTGTCCTAAATGCTTAATTGAAATGAAGGTGCACAGAAAAATATTAATTATTCCAATCAATATAACTAGACATGTCCATACTTATTCATTCGAACTAGGCTTTGGGAGTGGAGTGTGTTCACACTGGAGTGGGTTTGGGACGTGTGTTGTTTTCTTTGGTCACTTCCTCCCTCCTCCGCCTGTGTTCAATCGATGCTCAGTGTCTATTTTGGACCTACAGTGCCTTGCATAAGTATTCACCCCCTTTGGACTTTTCTACATTTTGTCATGGTATAACCACAGATTAAAATTTATTTCATCGTGAGTTTATGTAATGGACCAACACAAAATAGTGCATCATTTGGAAGTGGGGGGAAATATTACATGGATTTCACAATTATTTACAAATAAAAATCTGAAAAGTGTTGAGTGCATATGTATTCACCCCCTTTACTGTGAAACCCCTAACAAAGATCTGGTGCGACCAATTGCATTCACAAGTCACATTTGCAAGTCACATAATTAGTAAATAGGGTCCACCTGTCTGCAATTTAATCTCAGTATAAATACACCTGTTCTGTGACGGACTCAGAGTTTGTTGGAGATCATTACTGAACAAACAGCATCATGAAGACCAAGGAGCTCACCAAACAGGCCAGGGATAAAGTTGTGGAGAAATATGAAGTAGGGTTAGGTTATAAAAAAATATCCAGAGCTTTGAACATCTCTCTGAGCACCATAAAATCCATCATAAGAAAATGGAAAGAATATGGCACAACCGCAAACCTACCAAGAGGAGGCCGTCCACCCAAACTGAAGAGTCGGACAAGGAGAAAATTAATCAGAGAAGCAACCAGGAGGCCCATGGTTACTCTGGAGGAGTTGCAGAGATCCACAGCTGAGGTGGGAGAATCTGTCCACAGGACAACTATTAGTCGTCTACTCCACAAATCTGGCCTTTATGGAAGAGTGGCAAGAAGAAAGCCATTGTTGAAAGGGATCCATAAAAATTCCCGTTTGGAGTTTGCCAGAAGCCATGTGGGAGACACAGGGGGGTGAATACTTATGCACCCAACAGATGTCAACTTTTTTGTTCTCATTATTGTTTGTGTCACAAAAAAAATTATTTTGCACCTCCAAAGTACTATGCATGTTTTGTTGATCAAACGGGAAAAAGTTTATTTAAGTCTATTTGAATTCCAGTTAGTAACAGTACATAATGGGAAAAAGTCCAAGGGGGGTGAATACTTATGCAAGGCACTGTAAATCTCAGACATGAAATGCAGTGTATCCAGGACACAAAGCAGAAACCCCAAACCACACACAGGCGTCTAAAGGCTGTTTTCTGTTTCATCTCAGAAAATGGCAGAGTTGAACAAGTTCACAGCGGAGCATCGGGAGGAGGCGGGGTCAGACGGGGAAGGGGAAGGCCCGCCCGAGCCGGCCGCCAGCGTCGAGACCTCCAGCGAACTGATCGTCCAGCAGGTCCGAACCGTCGACCAGGACGGGAACCTGAAGGTCGTCTACCCGTCGAAGACCGACCTCTCCTCCAGCGACGTCAGCAATTTGACCATCGTTTGGTAGACGTGCTGTGGACAGCCTGCAATGTCTGTATTTAAAATGTGTGTCTAATTGGATTTGCAAGTATGTACCAAGATAATCTGCAAACATGTATTCATAATCCATGTGTTTTATTGGATTTGGACGTTTGCAAATAAATATCTGCAAATAATTTCGTGTGTGCAATCGGATTGAAAAGTTGGATTTGAAATGTGTAAAGCAAATATCTTCAAATAAGTATTGGGATTTGCAAATGTATTCATATCTGTAAAACCATAAATAGAGAGAGAGTATTTTGCCTCAAGAGCTCAAAATACAGACACATCCTCAGTTTTATGCTCAGGCGGCGACTAAATTTTCAATGAGTTTTTTACACTTGATTTCTACTACACTTGTGCTGTGGCAGATCTGGGAATATGTGTTGAGATTTTTCTGTGTTTTCTGGAGCTGCAGCCTTCATCCCGCTAGGTGGCGGTAGCCGTTAATCTCCATTTATGCGTTTACAGATCTGTTTTCAGAGTTACAGATATAAGTACATTTGCAAATCTGAATACCTATTTGAGGGTATTTTCTTTGCAGATCTTCTGAATATGTATTTGCATATTTTCTTGTACAAATCCAGTTACGCACACACATGGATTTTGTACATATTTGCAAATCCAATTATACACACACAAAGATTTCAAATACAGATTTAAAGGTTGTTTTTACACATTTTGAAATCTGTTTACACAAATTCTAAGAACAGATTTGTAGATCCACGTGCACATAAAAAAAAAAGCATTTGGAGATTCTTTTACACATTCATAAATAGTTTTGCTAATAAAGGCTTCATTGATTTCATCATAGGACATTAACAACATGAACAAAATGTAGGGTGAATTTGGGTAATCTTCTCTAACCACACCAGAAGAAAGGTTTGAGATCTACTCAGAGAAGACATGACACAGCTATCATTTTTCTTTGTGCCAAAAAAGACAATTCTGCCTGAATCTGGGATAATATTTTTTTTAAAGCATTATGAGAAAAGGAAAGAAAGCTTAATGTATATATAATATGTATATTATGTATATTTTTTTCTCTAAAGAACCCAAGCCTAAATAAATAAACTCTGAATTAATTTATATCATTCTGTTAAAGGTGTGGTACATTTTTAATTAAATCAATTCAAATTCAATCAACAGCAGGTATGAGATTATTCATTCCGTAATTCACCATTCTACTGGGGCTACTCAGGAACAAGGTCCTTGCCGGTGAGAGACTCATCATCGATCACTCTGATGTGTTCTCCACACGTTTGGTGAAACTAATGGCTGCAGTCCACAGGACAGACTCTGTTTTATGGATCAAATCTGTGCCAGAGAGCAAACTGATTATGTGCTAGTTAGTAAACAATAAATTTAAAACTAACAGGGATAGACTGTAGTTTTAGTTAACTCCTGTCTGACAATTATCTTTTCTTTTTACTTCGGGAAGTTCCTTAATATATGTCTTCCATTTAAAGAACTTCCAATGACTGTCCCAGATTACACAAAGCATGCTGTCCAACATGATCATTCAATTTTTTTTAAACTCGATGCATTTTTGGTTGCTTGAATACGTCACCAACATAATTTGATAGCAATTAGGAGGATTGTCTTGTTTATGACACATTTATATCCTTAACAATAATCTTAGATTGTGTTGGAACCATAGACTGTAGGAACAGGAAATAATCCAACTGAAGAGTAGGTGTCCCACTTTACCTGAATTCACCCAACATGCTTTTACTTTGTAATCATCACATGTATGATAAATGTGCATCTTTTTTAACCATATGCTATTATAATTACAGAAAAACTTCTTTTTTCACTACCACTTGATCAGTATGACATTTTTTAAAATACTGTTATTTTTGTATTATTTACAAACAGACAACCCAACATTGATATTCATATTACTAAAAGTTATTTTACATCTCTTCATCAACACCTGGTATTTTCCCTTTAAGCAGCAGCAGTTAATTTCTGGCTGAATAAACTCTTAAATGCTTCTGTTTTCACTCATTCTACATTATTCAACTGTGTTCTGTCAGCAGGATTAGGCATAAACAGCTGAATCCATCTGAATTTGGGCCGGCACAGAATCCATTAAATCTTTGGTGCCGATCCAGGAATGTATTATCACTTTCCTTCACATTGCACCATAGGGCTTTTTAGTCAATAACTCAGGATATAATGGATCTTGCTTTAAACAACGTGCTGTATTTAGGATTGTTTGTCTTTAGAGGGGCAATGTGCTGTATACCGAGTGTGATTTTAGCTTTGTTACATTGGAACCACACACTCCCTTCCTCTGCAGCAGATGTTTAGCTGCTGGTCGAAGAATTATTTGCAGTAAACAGTTATAATAGTTATGATTTTAACTTGTTCAGGGCCTAAATATACCATATTGGTATTCTAGTGTACTCATCTGGAAGGAACTGGGTGATTCAAGTATTTTCCTCAGGCCAAAATCAGACGGCGACACATTTATTTTATCCTGCAAATGTTTATTGTGATGTAATTTCAGAATGTTTACATGTAAGGAGTCTGCACAGGATCTGCAAAAAGAAAAAAAATATTCAATTAAAAACAATCATTTAGCCTTTAAACATTGTATTATAGATTCTCTCCGGACACACAGCGACTTACATTCACACAGGTAAGCCACCCCCAGGTACTTGTAAGTGCCTCCACATGTGTCTCCATGCACTCTGTTGCTTGCATGGACAGTACAGCTGTTTTTCCCATTACAGCTGTGGATACAGAGGAACAGATGTGTTTTGGAGGTGATGCATTTTCATATTTGTTATCACAGCCTCTCCATCTGCAAATGATTATACTGTATTTAGTAAAAGCTGAACAACTGTACCTTTCAGCAACCTTGCTAGTGGGCCCGGAGCAGTCCACATTCCTAAATTGAGATTCAGTCCGTTTGTAGGAGCAGGTAGTCTGGTCATGGCGTCCGTAGTCAGCTCCTATCACCAATATCACCTGCCCAACATCTGACACAAAGAAAGTAGAAAAGAAATAAGTAGTGCAAGTCATTTCGATATACGTAGCTCATCCATTGACCGTCATAAATGCAAAATAGAAAACTGGTTTTAATCTCACCACAGAACAAATGTGCTGAGGACCCCTCACATGCAACAACACGAACTGTTAAAGTAACACAAATCCCATTAGACATCACACTTCCAAACGTATTTACAGCTTTGAGTTGCGATTGGTTAGATGTGCAGGTGTGTGACTGACTTGCTGGGACACAGGTGTAGCTGGTCTCCAGATATTTGTGGATTCCAGGGCAGGGATTAGAGGTACGGACGATATTTGTGTTTATCTCACACACCTTCTTGCCATCACACCTTTAGGAGAAGAGCGTGTTTTTTTTAGCACAAAGCAAAAGCACAGGAAGGTGTGAGGCGACAGATACTGCTCAGGCGGGTGGATCCTTCCCTGCCCAACCTATGCCAGAAGTCATCGTGCATTGGTGAACAGTGTTAATTTCGTTGACGAAAACGATGACGAAAAATATTCGTTAACGATCTTTTTTCCATGACGAAGACGAGACGAAGACGATTCTTTGAAAATAAAAACTATGACTAAATCTATTTCGTTGACGAGACGAGACGAAAATGTTGGTGGTTGACTAAGTCACAATAATTTATTTAAACATCATTGTATCAGGCCGTCATGAAGTATCAGGAGCGGGCGAGTGAGTGTGTGTGTCTGTGTGTGTGTGTGTGTGTGTGTGTGCGCCCCAGATAGCGCACCGGTCCCGAGGCTCCGCCCCCCGCTCACAAGACCAGAGCTCGTTCACGTGAACTGGCTGCTTCTTAACTATGGAAACAGTGAAAACACAGTTTCTCTGGTCTCAGCTGCTCAGAGATCAGCGCAGCAGCTTCTTGATCAGAGCAGAAGCTGCAGTTGGTTTGTATCGAGCTTCAGTTTCTGTGTTCGCCTCCAGTCTGACCTGCTCTCGCTTTTTGTTTTCGCATTTAAAACTAAATATATATTTTTAAGCTATTAGGCTGCAGCTATATGTTTTTATTTATTTCAAAATAGGGTACTTCTTATTCAAATAGCCCTACAAAGTTCTGTGTTTAATTTATTTCAAAGTAGGCCTACACTTGCCTGTGTATTTTCTTCTCTTCATAAGTGTTCTGTGTTTTCCTTTGTTGTAACAGGTACAAACAGCAATAAAATGTCAAGAGATTTCTTTATTGTCGTTCTATAATTTCGTAAATGCAACAAACTATAGTTTAGTATAGTATAACTTTATATTAAACTGTATTAGCTTTTTTGTCAAATATGTTTTGCGGCTCCAGACAAATTTTATTTGGGGGAAGAGGGGGCAAAATTACTCTTTTGAAAGTAAAGGTTGCCGACCCCTGCTATAGACCTATGCTGGTAGGGATATCTAATGGACAGCCGAAGTACTGCAAGCTAGACTATTTTGCAGTTTTAGACACAACACAGGGTCCCTGGGCCTGACAAGGGAAGAAAAGGAGTTTAATGTGGCTTCTAAATGTGAGTAAAACTAGACTAAAATGTAATTCATTTTCGTCGACTAAAACTAGACTAAAACTAAGAAGGATAAAAATGACTGAATGTGATTAAAACTAATATGCATTTTCGTCAAAAGACTAAGACTAAGACTAAATCAAAAATATCTGCCAAAATTAACACTGTTGGTGAAGAATTTGTTTTTGCAAAGTGATGCAAAAACAACGAGACCAAACTCAAACAAGTGGTATCCACGGGGCATTAAAACGTCCCTGTCGTGTCCAAATTCATGAACACCACCTCCTTCTTGGGCAGGATAGACCACGTCTTTCAAAGGCGCCGGGCCCTGTGTTGGGATACAGCTATTGATGGAGTCTACACTGCTCAGAAATGGAATGAGGTAGTTTTGAGGAGCCTTTAGTATAGGGCAGCCAAGTTATGCTGCTATGACGCCTTCGTCTTTCAAATGCAGCCTCAGAAGGACGTGCGCCCTGAAATGGAACACAGCCACAGCCTTTATCTCTACCAACAATCAATGGGCATCTTCCCTCTTAATCTGCTGCGTTAATTTCTCAGAGTATTCATTGTTAATGTATTTTAAAAACCTATAATTCTTATGATATGGTGTCGAATGGTCTATTCTTTCAAAGAACTTGTGGTATTTTTCACAGCTCACAGTGACACCGAACCGTTAACTCACTGCCAGCAGCATCCACACACATTTACAGTACACATAGGGACTGCCCTGCTGAAGGTTTGCGAGCGTAAAAACGTGTGCAAATTGGATTTCACCCGCAACAAAACATGCAAACTTATCCACTAACGTTGAGTACTGAGGATTGCGTGCAGAATAACACGCGCTGTTCATTTAGTACGTTTGCCTTAATGAAAATTCTATATCTGGCTGCCGTTATTCTGGCGAGGAGGAGACGGCAGGAAGGTGGACGGAGAGAACGAGTTTTTTTCTGCTCGTGTACAGCGCTGACCAGCTGCCACGTGTGCGCCTGAGCGCCCGTGCCACAGAAAGTGAACTGTTCCTGCTGCTCACTATTGGCCAGAGGCATCTCTACATGTTTTTTGCATCTTCCACTAACACCTCCAGCTCCATGGCCACTTCATTTCCCTTTGAGCTTGCGGTCACTCTGTTCTACCGTCATGCTCCAGGGCGCAAACCAGTAACGCTTGCAAAAACTTGATTAAATTCAAATGCCACTATACCATGTTTGCACCTGTTATCATTTGAACAATAATTTTTATAGGATCACCCGCAAAACGCACCCACCAACCAAACGCGCAATCCGTTCTAATGCACACGCAATTTAGCACTCTTTATTTGGGATCAGTATCAGGCCCATAATGTGGGAGGGAAATGTTCATTAGAGTAGAACTGTCTCAATTTTGCATCAACATTAATATCATTCCTACAGTACCTCGCTATTTAACTCCTATAAAATTAGTTGGTAACACAATTATATTCCAAAGCGCATCTATATCTGACAAAATGAAAACAATTATTGAACTTGATCATTCAATCCTGAATATACATTCAAACTTAGTCATCTTTCTCGACAGGAAATTC
Organism: Pleuronectes platessa; assembly: GCF_947347685.1. Classification (NCBI taxonomy): domain Eukaryota; kingdom Metazoa; phylum Chordata; class Actinopteri; order Pleuronectiformes; family Pleuronectidae; genus Pleuronectes; species Pleuronectes platessa. The sequence continues at coordinate 19,700,861 of NC_070631.1, read as the reverse complement.
AGTTGTTAATGAAATGAGTACCTATTCTTCAAGACAGTCACAGTGCCCATTTGAGAACAGCTTGTATTGGCAAGTTGTTGTGGAGGTCGGCCCGCACTGCAGGTCTCCCTGTTTGAACGTCCGTACAGGGCTGCGTCCACACGGACCACTCCAGTATCTGTCATGAAATATAGTCACTCTATGAACTATTTAAATAAACAAATGGTCTCTCAAACATTTTGTCAAAACATTCAGAACATGTAAAGGTCATAATATATGAGGTTATAAGACGTTTCATTATCATGATGACGTTTGCATAAAAAAAATAATTGGGGGTCAGTGACATTGGTAATAGACACTTAGTTACTTTGCAGATTAATAGCCACTGTTAATGTGCACCATCTGAAAGGTTTCAATGCCTGGACAATAGTTGAGTTAGTTTATTATGGCCTCCAAGAACAAGTGTAGTATTGATTGTGGACACAAAGATATAGAAAATTCATACCACAGCTCAAGCGTTGGACATTTCTGCCATTGTCACAGGTGATGACTGTCTCTATGGAGACTGTTGAAATAACAGATATGAAAGTACAAATTGAAATGTGTCCAAGGCACATAAAGAAAAATAAATAAATTGTTAGAACATAGTCTCTCATTTGTTTACCTGTTGTCTGGAACAAACATATTGTTGCCAGCACTGGAAAAGAAACAAATTGTCAAAATGTATCAGAAAAAAAACACAAGCATAAGTTACAAAGTTACTTACTTAAAATGCAACACACATTTTCATGGGAAGTCAGCTTACGACCAACTGGTAGCAAGCTAGTTATCAATAACCTTCATAACCTGCCCCCATGGACCACCATATTAAACCCAAAACAGACACACACAACGAAAAATAAACTTAAAAAAAAAAAAAAAAAGTAAAATAGTTCAAAAAGCAGAATACAGTAGTTTTAGTGGTAAAATAACATTTATTTATTCATTTCAATGGGAAACGCTTTCGACAAAATTATGGTTCAATCAGAAAGTATGAAATATATAGTAACACTATATAGCCCTTCCATCAGGCTTTATTGTGTGGATCAAATGTTCCCTCAGGAGAAACGACTCCAATCACAAAGTTCCCAGCCTCTTAAGAAACAGCAGAAACAAAACCCACATCGTTATTCTTCTAGTTGTCGGTCAGAGGTGTACTCACACAGTGTGGTGCTGAGTTGGAAGTGGAGCATGGTTTTGGAAGATCCCGTCCAAGCAATGATGGTGATGGGACAGCCTCACCTGTATTTATTGTGCTTGGTGGAGACCTGTCTCTGCCCCTGTGAGCAACTAACAATGCTTGGTCTTATGCAACTGCATGTTTCTTGATGATTTCTGCACTCATCTTCCTGCTCAAGGGAGGTTTTTCCAGCCAGACCAGAATGACCTCAATGATATCTCTGTCTAATCGCCTTTCCTCCCCCATGCAGGCCTTAGAATCTCGAGTCTTTCTTCGTTGAAGGAGTCCCCTTTCACAGCCACTTTTCGAAAACACGACAGCTTTATGGAGCATTAGATTCTTTACTAGTGTCAAATTGTTTTTTATTTTGGTTTCTTTTTTTTTCCATTTTACATGTTTAAACAGGTGCAGCCATAATGCAATGGTCTCTGTCAGCGAATTTAAAAAGAGATGGTAGCTAAATAGAAATTTACGGGCATCACAGAGTTGAAATATGTTGTTATGTTTGTATATTTTTAACCTCTCTGTACAAACTGAGAAACATCTTTTCTCAGGACGTGTCACCCACTACTCACTGTATATATATAATATGCCAAATCATGAACTACTTTTTAAACTCTCTTCTCTCCCCTCTTTTCCACCCATCTCCCCTCTCCTCTCCATTTCTTTCTCCACAGTCGCCAAACTGTTTGCTCATTGTGGAAACTGTTGGATTTCTCTATAGTTTTTAAGACCTTCTATGTAGAGCACCTTGAGATAATATATATTATGATTGGGCACAATACAATTAAAACTGTATTGAATTGAATAGAAAGAGCATTAGTTTCTTTCTCATGGTCTGTAAAGAGTTGCCTTTCAAGAAACCTGTTTGAATGAAACACACCCTAATATTAAATGAAGACAAGGTAGGAACCAGGAAATGTCACTTGATACCTTTCCACTGCCTTTGTGACGTGTAGCTTTTTCAAAATTGCAGGTCATTTCCTTATGATAGAGGACAACATGAGAGTGACAAGACAATTACCTCCACACGGTGTTTCAAGCATGCAGTATTTCGTTGAGCTAGCTTTACAGTTTCCAATTAAATAATGATTTTTAAAATAGAAAGGAAATTCACTGTGATTACAATAAGGGATACAAACGGTAAATACTCAGTATTAAAGTATTACGTTATCCTCTGTTGGAGATTGTTGGATGTTAAAATGTTGTGAACCACTGAGACCATTTTATCCACGGCAGTAAGAGAGTGAATGCAGATGCTGTAAACAGTTCTTGGCTCTTTATATAGAATTGAGTGATGATGAGCATCAGTACATTCACATCTTCAGCATGAACATGCATTTACGATGAATGACTGAATCCACTGAACTGACTGAGAATGGTACTGTAAAACAGAATAAAATATACATATAAAGTTAAGAATTAATAACTTATCCCTGAATAACTCTGTAGTACATCAGGTTCAATTACTTTATTACAGGATTTACCACCAACAACACCCCATAATAATCATTCAAACGGAATAGCTAATACATTGTAAGAGACTTAACTATTTTAATGTTATTTTTAATGTGAGGTTTTCAATTTACTGCAGCAACATCTGTGACAGCATCTGATTTGAAACACAACTATTTGCTGCTTTGTACTTTTTCCTTATTTGGTGACACAGGTTTATTATTTTTTTTTAAATCAATTCAGGCTATAAGGACGTCTTAACCCTTGTGTTGTCCCAGGGTCTGGTTGACCCAGCATGTGTTTGTGTGTGTGTGACAGTCTCCCGTCTTTGTGCGTGGCGTGCAGCAATACAAATCATTTTTTGAAAAAATGTGTGCCACCTCATTTTCTTCTTCTTCTTCTTCTTCTTCTTCTTCTTCTTCTTCTTCTTCTTCTTCTTCTTCTTCTTGTCGTTCGCATCACCGAGCAACAACAGGCTCGAGTACGCGCCGCTGGCAGCCGGGGATGCTTGCGGCGCGTGCCCTCGGGTCACCGGGACCCCGGCCGACGTGCTACAGGCCCTACGTCTTTGCCGCTCGGAGAGAAGGGCGTTACTAACAATGCATCCGTGGTACAAGTCGGTACAACACCGTGCCGTTGTCCCTGACGAGGTCACGTGATGTCACGTCAAGAGCGTTTCACCAGAGACCTGGTTCTCCAACAGCTGTTCTCCTGGCGACAATCCTCTGAACAGGCAGAGGACCAAGACGAAGAAGACGAGGAAGACGAAGAAGAAGACGAAGAAGAAGACGAAGAAGAAGATGAAGAAGACACCGACGACTGCGTCGACGACGACTACGACCCGGTGCGTGACCCCGCTGCGGCAGAGTCCTCATCGTGCACATCCTCGGCAGAAGAAGAAGAAGAAGAAGAAGAAGAAGAAGAAGAAGAAGGAGAAGAAGGAGTAGAAGGAGAAGAAGGAGAAGAAGGAGAAGGAGCAGGAGAAGAAGGAGGACACGTGGAAAGAGAGACCTTCCTGTCCAAAAACGGAGAAATATCATGGTCCTCGACGGCGTACCACCGAGAGGGCCGCTCCGCCTCCTCATCTACGTCCTCCGCTCTGCCCGTCGGGGTCCCTTACCCGGGTCCCACGACGCATGCGACGTCCGGCGTCAGCGACGCGGTCTCGACGTTCGGCCTGTTCGTCACGCCGACGGTAGAGAACATCGTCCTGGTGATGACTAATCTGGAGGGTCGTCGGAAATACGGCAACGGCTGGAAAGGGATGGACGCGACGGACCTGCGCGCCTACGTGGGGCTGCTGATCTTGGCGGGCGTGTACAGGTCCCGGGGCGAGGCAGCCGCCAGCCTGTGGGACGCCGAGAGCGGCCGCGCGATATTCCGCGCCACGATGCCCCTGAAGGTCTTTCACACGTACTCCAGACTGCTGCGATTCGACGACCGCGAGACGAGACGCGAGAGACGCGCCTCCGACAAATTGGCGGCCGTGCGAGAGGTCTGGGACGCTTGGGCGGTGAGGCTGCCGCTCCTCTACAACCCGGGGCCCGAAGTGACCGTGGACGAGCAACTGGTTCCGTTCAGAGGTTATTCTTTTTGTCATTCTGTTCTTTACAATTCATTTTTGGTTGTGTATTTTTAGTCACTGCGTTATGTTACGTGGCCTCGTCGGTTGTCCGCCTGTATGCACCTGGCGACTCTGAGCTTTCTTCTTCTTCTTCTTTTTCTTCTTCTTCTTCTTCTTCTTCTTCTTCTTCTTCTTCTCTGAAGATATTGTCGATATTCATGTTTGTCGTCGTCGTCCCCCCCCCCCCCCACAACACGCTCACACACACGCACTCACACACACGCGCTCACTCGCGCCAGGCCGGTGTCCTTTCCGACAGTACATGCCCAGCAAGCCGGCGAAATACGGGATCAAGTCGTGGGTGGCGTGCGACGCCAGATCAAGCTACGCTTGGAAGATGCAAGTCTACACCGGAAAGCCGAGCATTGGGCGTCCGGAGAGGAACCTGGGGCTGCAGGTCGTGCTCAACATCACGGAGGGACTGAGCGGGCGCAACGTCACGTGCGACAATTACTTCACCTCCTACGAACTCGCGCGGCACCTCCTGGAGAGGAACGTCACCGTGGTCGGCACGGTTCGGAAGAACAAGCCCGAGCTCCCGCCCCGGCTGCTCGCGGTCAAGGGACGAGCGGCGTTCTCCTCCGTGTTCGCCTTCACGCCCGCCGCCACTCTGGTGTCGTACGTCCCGAGGAAGAAAAACAGGAACGTGGTGCTCCTGAGCACGCGGCACTCGGAGGCCAACGTCAGCGACCGCGCGGACGGCAAACCGGTCGTCGTCCTGGACTACAACCGCAACAAAGGAGGCGTGGACAACCTGGACAAGGTGATCGGAACGTACAGCTGCAGGAGGATGACCGCGCGCTGGCCCCTGGTCGTCTTCCACAACATCCTCGACGTCTCTTCCTACAACGCCTTTGTAATATGGCGAGAGGTCAACCCCGACTGGATGCCGGGCAAGCGGAACAAGCGCAGGGTGTTCCTCGAGCGGCTAGGAAAGGCTCTCGTGGCGCCTTACATCGCGCGGCCGGAGCGCGTTCCACGCACCGAGGCGTCCGCCGCGGTCGTGAAGGCCGTGAAAGTGGCCGCGGCCGCCGCAGCCGCCGCCGAGCCGAGAGACGATGACAGCGACTGAGACGACGCTCGGCCCGAGCGTCCGGCTGCCCCTCCGGCCCTAGTCCCGCTGCGACAAGAACAAAGACAGCAACAACGACAGCAACAGCAACAACCCCAGCGTCCGGCCTCCAGTCTAGCCCTGGCCGTCGCGGCCACCGCGGCCCCGCTCGCCGCGAGCAAGAGGAAGAGGTGTCAGATATGCCCCAGGAACAAGGACTGTAAAACTCACACAAAGTGCCGCGGGTGTGACAAATACATCTGCAAGGGCTGTTCCCTTTTCTATTGCCCTTCTTGCGCGTGCTGATGTGTGGTGGGCTGTGCGTGTGCACGTGTGCGCGTGCGTTTGAAAGCAGGGACAGGTTCCATTACGCAACGGAGGGAGCCGGGTCGGTCTAACGTCGCGAGTGTAAGGGTCACGCACGGGGACCCCGACCGACAAGCGACCGGCCTCATGTCACATCGGCCCTACGTCTTTGCGTGTGTCTTGCAGCTATAAGAGAAATAATAAAAATGTGTTTCTTTTTTATTATTATTACTGCGCACGAGTCTTCTTTTTCTTCTCCTTCTCCTTCTCCTTCTCCTTCTCCTTCTTCTCCTTCTCATCACCGAGCAAGAACAGTCTCGAGTGCACGACACTGGCAGCCGGGTCGGTCCAGCCTCGCGAGTCGTTCAGCTATAAGAGAAATAATAAAAATGTGTTTCTTTTCTTCTCCTTCTTCTTCTTCTTCTTCTTCTTCTTCTTCTTCTTCTTCTTCTCCTTCTCATCATGGAGCAAGAACAGGCTCGAGGACACGACGCGGGAAACCGGACAGGCCCGGCTCCGCGATTCTCAGGGTCACGGGGACGCCGATGGGAGAGATGGTCCTCAACGCGACCGGCCGCGCAAGCCCCTCAGCGCGAGCCTTCGGGTCTCAGACCCAGGTCGATGAGACTCGCCAACGCGGGCATCCCAGGGGTCCTACGTCACACCGGCACGCAACTTGGAGCGGGTGTGACAAATACATCTGCAAGGGCTGTTCGCTTTTCTATTGCCCTTCGTGCGCGAGCTGATGTGTGGTGGGCTGTGCGTGTGCGCGTGCGTCTGTGTGTTTGAAGCAGGGTATCGCAAACAAGCGTTAGTCAAATCGCTACCCAAACGCTCACAGCCAACAGCATGGGGAAGCAGGGACAACACAAGGGTTAAATCACAGCAAAACAAGCAGCTGGAACACTCTACCAGAGAACCTGAGAATAGACTTAGCTCCAGAGTAGAACGCATATGTGTTGTTGTGAGGTCACTGAACTGCAAACAAAATGCAACCATTTTCAATTCCATTAAGCCCCCTGGTGGTAGCGGAGGGAACCACAATACACATAGAGGCTACTTAAACAGTATCTGTGAGATGGTGATTACTCTGTGACACACAAACACCCTCTACTGGAGATCAGGGTAAAGTGCAGTGAGTGAGACCAGCTCCGTTAGTCACAACTCAGAGGTAGCACATCAAATAACACAATTTGTGCTCATACAGAATACAATACAGTTGTTGTTTTAAGAGTTGCCACTGCTGGTGAGTTGGATGTCTCCTCTCTCATGGTTCTACCCCCTGACAGTGTAGCAGCTGTGGAATCACATTGTATCTCACTTATTGCTACGCTCACTGTTTGCATAAAATGACCAGACTGTGACATGAGGTATGCTGGTGAAAATTTCCGATGACTCACAGAAAGCAGCAACATTAATCAATCCTTTATTGTTCACATTACTTTTTTTGCAGCAGGCATTTTGTTATTTTTTACTGGGGCTGGTCTTTAACCAAACGTGGGGTGAAAATTACAGGGGGGTGTATCTCTGGTGCAGTCGAAAACGCTATGCTTCTTGTGTGAACGTGCAAATCGAAAGTGGTATCTACCAAGTTTATACTGGATCCTTCCTAACTCAGAGGACGATAAAATCATCATGGATGTTTTAACTAGCTGTTAAAACATCCATAATGATTTTGACACTGGTAGGATTTCCTCCTGGAGCTGCTGATCATCAATCTGACAGGTTGTCAGTGTGTTTGAGTGGGAGAGAGAGGGAGAGAGCGAGGCATCCTCCTTTTTTTCAGTTCAGTACCATTTTCTACCATTTCTGCGGATCCAACAATTTAGATAGCAGCTCTAAATATAGAATGTTCTCCATTACACACAAAATCTATATCTGTACACACAGCCCCCCGTCTCTCGTATGGGATGGCAGGCTGGGGGGGGGGGGGGGGTTGGGCGAATCTAAAGGGTATTTGGGATTTTATTTTTTGGGTCATTTCGGTTTTCTAAGATGATAACTTCCCACCTCGTCCACCAGCAAATCACCTACCGACTGTTTTGAGAGTAATCTGAGGGTGATGCACCAACTTTGATCATAAATTGTTCTTAAATATTATCAACAACGATTACTATGGTGGTAAAATGCAGCACAGCTCTTACCTCAGTCCCATGGGACAGCATGATAACCACACAGCAGTCATAGCATGAGTGGTCTTTCTTGGACAAAGCTGACAGCTCATGCTTGATTTGCTGAAATGTGAAGAGGACTGTTAGCGACACAAAAGGTTTCACATGTGGTTTCATACACAGAGGCTGTGGTAAATTATTCTCACTCTTTGTTTCAGGTTAAGATTAAGATTAAGATGCATTTCTTAGTCCCAAACACATGCACAGACATGCACAGGTAGGGCAATTTAACCTCTGCTTTTGACCCATGTGGTGCAGGACACACAGAGCAGTGAGCGACCATGTACGGCGCCCGGGGAGCAGATGTTGGGGGAGTAAGGTGCCTTGCTCAGGGGCACTAGACAGGGTAGGGAGAATCCTCTTGATTTTTTTTGGACAGATCAATCCAGGTTCGTCTTTTTGTTGTTTCTCCGTGGAGTCGAACCAAAGACGAACCAGAGATCTTTTCTGCACATAGTCCAAGTTTCTGCCACTAGTCCACCGCCTCTCAACGATGAAGTTGAGCGTCTTGAATCGTCTCTCCAGCTTTTCGGAGTCGATGTTGGAGACTCTGCGATTGGTGCTCACCTGAATACTGTTCCGTCGTGTTCTGCCCTGTGGCCTTGGTCTTATGCTCTCCCTTTCAGGTGCTGTGACATGAGCATTGATACGTGTTAAAGGAGAAGGAGCTCAGATTGTTAACAATATGTGATTTAAATGCATATCTTACATGGACTGGGAGTAGTACTGGGTCGAGGAATGGGCTTGACAGGGTCCTCATCTCTTCTCTGCTTATCCATCGGGGAAGCTAAACAAACAACACATGTGTGAATAACATGAGGGACTGCAAGTGTTCAAATTACTGGAGTTAATGTAATCAGATGATCAGACTAGTTTCAAGACACTCAAGGGGAAAACTTAGGACAGGAAGAACCTTTTCCTTTTGCATTACAAGAATAACAAGTTAATACAGAGAATAAATTCAAAAAGCCAAGAAAATGTTAACTTTATCAGAGGAAGATATTTTATGTACTTCGCAAAAGAAGCTGAAATGTTTGGAGTAGTCGTACTAAATCTGAGTATGTTTTGTATTTGGGGTATTTTGTGGATAAACTTGAAATGTTGAGAGTTAAGTAAACTCTTCTGGTCAACCAGTTCCACTTAGAGGAGCAGCTGACGGACATGTGACCTGTCACTGTTCCTCTTTCCAGGCTTGTGTGGTTTCTCCTTTTAATAGAAGGTTTCCGACACAATCTCATCAAAGTCCTGATATTAATTACCATACAGGGTTTAAGTACTATACGAGAAAGACAAGGCATTTTGATGAAGCAGTCCAATGTGCTAATTATGGTAGTTTGATATATTCTTTTTACTTATTTGACCTATTCTTGACATTTAAAATTGATTTTAGAAAGTAAAAAATGGGAAATTAAATCTTCCTCCCCAGTGCTCGCCATAGTCGTGACATGAACAACCTGTATGGGTCTTAATCTACCATATTGGTGTTCTAGTATACTCATCTGGAAAGACCTGGGTGATGCAAGTATTTTTCTCAGGCCAGTGGACAAAATCAGACGGTGACACATTTATTTTATTCTGCAAATGTTTATTGGGATGCAATTTCAGCATGTTTACATGTCAAGAGTCTACACAGGAGTGACAAGATCTGCAAAAGAAAAAAAATATTCAATTAAGAACAATCATTTAGCTATTAAACGTCTTTTTTTCATACCATGCAGTTTTTTTCTTTTGCAAATGTTGTATTATAGATTCTCTTCAGACACACAGGGACTTACATTCACACAGGTAAGCCACCCCCAGGTACTTGAAAGTGCCTACACATGTGTCTCCATGCACATTGTTGCTTGCATCGACAGTACAGCTGTTTTTCCCATTACAGCTGTGGATGCAGAGGAACAGATGTGTTTTGGAGGTGATGCATTTTCATATTTGTTATCACAGCCTCTCCATCTGCAAATGATTATACTGTATTTAGTAAAAGGTGAACAACTGTACCTGTCAGCAACCTTGCTAGTGGGCCCGGAGCAGTCAACATTCCTAAGTTGAGTTTCAGTCCGTTTGTAGGAGCAGGTAGTCTGGTCATGGCGTCCGTAGTCAGCTCCTATCACCAATATCACCTGCCCAACATCTGACACAAAGAAAGTAGAGAAGAAATAAGTAGTGCAAGTCATTTTCGAAAAAGCTCAACCATTGACCGTCATAAATGCAAAGTAGAAAACTGGTTTTAATCTCACCACAGGACAAACGTGCCGAGGACCCCTCACATGCAACAACACGAACTGTTAAAGTAACACAAATCCCATTAGACATCAACATTCCAAACGTATTTACAGCTTTGAGTTGATTGGTTAGATGTGCAGATGTGTGACTGACTTGCTGGGACACAGGTGTAGCTGGTCTCCAGATATTTGTAGATTCCATAGCAGGGGTCAGAGGTATGGACGATATTTGTGTTTATCTCACACACCTTCTTGCCATCACACCTTTAGGAGAAGAGCGTGTTTTTTAGCACAAAGAAAAAGCACAGGAAGGTGTGAGGCGACAGATACTGCTCAGGCGGGTGGATCCTTCCCTGCCCAACCTATCCCAGATTTCATTGTGCATTGGTTAAGAATCATTTTTCAAAGTTTTCAAAAAATATGGTCACAACTAGACCAAACGCACAGCAAATGGTGTCCACAGGGCAGCTATTGATGGAACCTGCATTGCTTAGGAATTGAAAGATGCATTTTTGAAGAGCCTTTGATATAGGACAGCCAAGTTATGCTGCTATGACGCCTTTGTCTTTCAGATGCAGCCTCAGAAGGAGGTGTGCCCTGAAATGGGAGACAGCCACAGCGTTTATCTTCCCTCCTTATCTGCTGCGTTAATTTCTCAGAGTAGTCGTTCTTAATGTATTGTAAAAACCTATAATTCTTATGATATGGTGTCGAATGGTCTATTCTTTCAAACAGTGGCGGACTCAGACTGTTTGAAGGGCAGGGGCGAAAAAATTAAAAGGGCACATTCTGCCCAACACGGGCCCCCACCAGCGTGCAAAAGCTATGATGCATCATGTATGATGAAATAGTCCTCATCCTTGATTAAGATAAGCATTAAATTATAAGGAGATCTAGATAAAAGTAATTAATGATGTGGTACTGACAATTACAATTATAACTACACCTCTATGATAAAACCACACAGGAAACTATAAAACATTTACAATATTTATTCAACAAACACAGCAAAACACAGAGGGAACTATAAACATGTATTTCACAAACAGATGTGATAATGACAATGAAAGCTATGATTTGGGAGCTTAGTTGTCAGGGGACGGAGATGGTGGGTGGTGGAGTCATAGGAGAATTCTTCTTTTGGCCATGTGTTTGTAGATGTCAATGACCTCGTTATAGTCAATTGGAATATCCCTTTCGATGGAAAGCAGCAGAAGATCCGAGAGCCTACTTTCCCCACATCGGTTTCTGAGCTGGGTTTTTATTAGCTTCAGTTTAGAGAATGATCGCTCTACTGAAGCAGTTGTCACCGGGATTGTTGCATATGTTTTTAGTAGCAAAGTCAGACCAGGGAAAACTGATTGCACATCATTGTCTTTCAGGCACTTTAACACAGCTTTCACGTTGCTGGGGGGAAGAGCATATGATGAGTGGAACACCTTGAGCTCGGTGACAACATTTTCTTCCTCCACATCATAAAATCTGCATACATCTTTGACAGATCGAGCAACTCTGTCATTTGTCATGCCTTTCCAGTGACTTGGGATGGTAAGGCAGTGAAGGCCTGAAAGAATTAACCCAGTTGGTGTCTCATCCTTCCCCTTGAACCTCCGGTGTAGCTCCTGGGAGAGTGTATCAAGGAAGGTAAAGAAAACCTTTCCCCGGTAGTGCTCCTCCAGGTCTTGGGCTTGGTAGTCCTCCGTAGCAGATTTGGTGCTGTATTTGTACTTTTGGGGTACCTTTCTGCGTCTCGCTTGTCCAGGAATTTCATCTGGAACCTCAATTCCTGCTGCCTCTGAGTTCCCTTTTGCCTTTGAAAAAAGGACCTTGAACTCCTCATCCTTCCTCATTGCTTTTACTCTCTGTATAACTCCCTCCACAATGGTGTATGATGTTGTCAAGTCAAGGTCTTTCTTCTGCAGTGAAGCAGATGCGATGGCAGTCTCATTGAAAATGGGTGTGGTAATCTCCATGCATAGAATGAACTCAAAATCTATGCTACGCAGGAGAATCCGGGCATCACCTGCTGCAGCGTCTGGTGGATCACTGTCAGCCATGTTCCGAAGCAGCTTAACGACGGCAGAAAGAACCTTCTTCAGGGACCTCAGAGCGTCTTCTCTGCATGCCCACCTTGTGTCAGACAGCCTTTTCAATTCACAGACCCTTTGGTCAGGGTACATGGACTGTTGCATTTTAACAAGCGCAGCATGGCGTTTTGTAGATCCGGCAAAAAATGTGTATAGACTTTCCACTAAGTTGAAAAACCTAACAAAATGCTGGTTTGATTTGGCACTCTCAACCAAGACCAGGTTCAGACAGTGGGCATGGCAGTGCACGTATAAAGCTTTGTCATTATGGCTCTGAATTCGCGACTGCAGACCCTTGTAGCTTCCACTCATATTTGCAGCTCCATCGTAGCCTTGGCCCCTGACATCTTCCAACTTCAGTCCATTCTCCTCAAGGAGTGTCATTACAACATTCTCCAATTCCTTTCCTGTTGTTCCCGTCACATCGCAAACTTGTTATCCAATGCAGATTTCAGGACCACTCGATGTTACAGTTCGTTATAGCGACGCACGCCACATGAAAGCAACGCCTCTTTCTCATTCCCCTTTCGTCAGCTACCAAAGAGTGGAACGTCTGCACCTCATTATCTTACCACAACATGTTTTTTCGTTTTGCCATATTCTTGCTCTAGAGGGCACATCATCATAATTAATTGTATGAAGGGGCACCATAGAGGGCACCCAATACTTTTTGTCCTATGTAAAGGGCAGCCAATAAGGCACTTTCTCTCGTATTCACCACTCTAGAGGGCATTTTTACAACCATGTAGGCACTATAAGGACATTAGAAGGGCACTCATTGAGCACGTTATCGGAGTTTCTTGTTCTAGATCGGATTTTCTTGCTCTAGAGGGCACATCATCATAATTCATTGTATGAAGGGTTACCATAGAGGGCACTCAATAATTGTTTTCCTATGTCAAGGGCAGCCAATAAGGCACTTTCTCTCATATTCACCACTCTAGAGAGCAATTTTTCAACCATGTAGGCACTGTAAGGGCATTAGAAGGGCACTCATTGAGCACGTTATCGGATTTTCTCTCGTAATTCGCCACTCTTTACGGCACTTTAGCGCGCTTTTTCAACCAAGGAGGCACGAGGGGGGGCGGTCGCCCCCCCTGCCCCCCCCCTGAGTCCGCCACTGCTTTCAAAGAACTTGAGATCTTTTTCACAGCTCACAGTGACACTGAACCGTTAACTCACTGCCAGCAGCATTCACACACATTTACAGTACACATAGGGACTGCTGAAGGATTGCGCTGAAAAAAACGTGTGCAAACTTGATTTCACCGGGAAAAAACATGCAAACTGATCTACTAACGGTGACCACTGAGGATTGCGTGCAGAATAACACGCGCTATCCATTTAGTACGTTTGCCTTAATGAAAATTCTCAATCTGGCGTTTTTACCAGAGTACGTAAAATAATGGGAGGAGGAGATGCAAATACTTTAATTTAGCACACGCAATGTGATTTACAAAGCCGGAAAATAATTGCAGTGGTTAGGACTGTGGTCGATATTTAGTAGTATTTAGCACTCTTTATTTGGGATCTCTGAAGATCAGGCCCATAATGTGGGAGGGAAATCTTCATTAGAGCAGAACTTTCTCAATTGTGCATCAACATTAATATCATTACTCCTCCTTCTGTGGGCTGAAGTGTAAGTACACTCCAACCATTACTTCCTGATGAGCCGACCCAGGCTGTGGATACACACCATTAATTCATCCTTTAAGGTGCTCAAGGGGCTTTCCTCCCACCATGAGTATTGCCATAATGGAATTATTCACTTTCCTCATTCCTACAGTACCTCCCTATTTAAATCCTATCAAAGCAGTTGGTTATACAATTATATTCCAAAGAGCATCTACATCTTACAAAATGAAAACAATTATTGAACATGATCATTCAATCGTGAATATTGATTTAAAATAAGTCATTTATAAGGATGAACAGATAAATCTATTTTTCTTGACAGGAAATTCAGTTGTTATTGAAATGAGTACCTATTCTTCAAGACATTCACAGTGCCCATTTGAGAACAGCCTGTATTGGCAAGTTGTTGTGGAGGTCGGCCCGCACTGCAGGTCTCCTGGTTTGAACGTCCGTACAGAGCTGCGTCAACACGGACCACTCCGGTATCTGTCATGAAATATAGTCACTCTATGAACTATTTAAATAAACAAATGGTCTCTCAAACATTTTGTCAAAACATGCAGAAAATGTAAAGGTCATAATTTATGAGGTTATAAGACGTTTCATTATCATGATGACGTTTGCATAAAAAAAATAATTGGGGGTCAGTGACATTGGTAATAGACACTTAGTTACTTTGCAGATTAATAGCCACTGTTAATGTGCACCATCTGAAAGGTGTCAATGCCTGGACAATAGTTGAGTTAGTTTATTATGGCCTCCAAGAACAAGTGTAGTATTGATTGTGGACACAAAGATATAGAAATTCATACCGCAGCTCAAGCGTTGGACAATACTGCCATTGTCACAGGTGATGACTGTCTCTATGGAGACTGTTGAAACAACAGATATGAAAGTACAAATTGAAATGTGTCCAAGGCACATAAAGAAAAATAAATTCATTGTTAGAACATAGTCTCTCATTTGTTTACCTGTTGTCTGGAACAAACATATTGTTGCCAGCACTGGAAAAGAAACAAATTGTCAAAATGTATCAGAAAAAAAACACAAGCATAAGTTACCAAGTTACTGACTTAAAATCTCCAAGATAATTAGGTTTGGATTGATTAAAAAAAAATCTGCTCCCAGACAAACAATAGAAAAAATGCGACACACCAATCATTTGTGCCAAACAAACACACAATTACAACCCTGGCACAACAACAAGCACATGGATGAAAACGTTTTCATCCCAAAAAAGCATTAGGGCAACAAGGGAAAACAGCTTACACCAATAACCTTCATAACCTGCCCCCATAGACCACCATTGTAAACGCATAACAGACACCGACAAGATACACAACACATAAACTGTAAAAAAAACAACAATAAAAACCTGTACAATAGGTCAAAAAGCAGAATACATTAGTTTTAGTAGTAAAAGAACATTTATTATTCATGTCAATGGGAAACGCTTTTGAAATTTTTTTGATTGATCAGAAAGTATGAAATATATAGTAACACTATATAGCCCTTCCATCAGGCTTTATTGTGTGGATCAAATGTTCCCTCAGGAGAAACGACTCCAATCACAAAGTTCCCAGCCTCTTAAGAAAGAGCAGAAACAAAACCCACATCGAAATTCTTCTAGTTGTCGGTCAGAGGTGTACTCACACAGTGTGGTGCTGAGTTGGAAGTGGAGCATGGTTTTGGAAGATCCCGTCCAAGCAATGATGGTGACGGGACAGCCTCACCTGTATTTATTGTGCTTGGTGGAGAACTGTCTCTGCCCCTTCGAAAAAAAAGTGCTTGGTCTTATGCAACTGCATGTTTCTTGATGTTTTCTGCACTCATCTTCCTGGCAACGGAAGGTTTTTTTCCAGCCAGACCAGAATGACTTCTACGAAAGAGGATTAGGGCCACTGTGGAAAAAGCAAGTGAGTTCTGAGTTTAATTCTGAATTCTGACTTTTTTCTCAGAATTCTGACTTTTTTCTCAGAATTCTGAGTTTAAAGTTAGAATTCTGAGAAAAAAGAATGGGGAGGAAGATTTAATTTCCCATTTTTTACTTTCTACATCAATTTTAAATGTCAAGAATAGGTAAAATAAGCAAAACAAAACAAAGAGAATATATCAAACTACCATAATTAGCACATTGGACTGCTTCATCAAAATGCCTTTTCTTTCTCTTATAGTACTTAAACACTGTATGGTAATTAGTATCAGGACTTTGATGAGATTGTCTTGGAAACTTTCTATTAAAAGGAGAAACCACACAAGCCTAGAAAGAGGAACAGTGACAGGTCACATGTCCGTCAGTTGCTACTCTAAATGGAACTGGTTGACAGTTTAATGAACTGTTTAAAGGATTTGATCTGAGTCTCACTGTTCAAAAGGAACAGAAGAAATAACTCTGCGAATAAACCAATTTCTCTCATTTTGCAACAATATGCTCTGGGTAAATTGTTGCTCTTGCAAGACTCTGCAGCACCTATTGACCTCTCTCTATTTTATCCCTTGACTTCCTGCTAGATTCATTGATACTAAAGACTTTCCGTCACTGCTATGGATCTTCAAAGAGACTGGTTGGTTGCAGTCCAGGAAATAGAACTATTAAGAAAAACCAGTCAGAATGAAAATTTCCCAGTCACCTGAGAACACCTCAGCTTTTTGGATCAATGGATTCTTAACTACAGTGTAAAATTGGTTTTTATTTTGGTTTCATGGTTAATTAAAATTGTACATGTTTAAACTTCTTCAGCAATAATGCAATGGTCTCTGTCAGTCAATTAAAGGAGATGGCAGCAATATGGCAATCTACGAGCGTGTTGGGACATGGTTTTTGTGCAAACCACAGGCCTCCTTTCAGTCAAACTTGAAAGGAGCAAGCCGCATGTTCTGGAGTGAACTCAGTCTCCCAGAGTGCCACATGTTCCCTTTGTCTTAAGACAGTCAAGGAACTCCGTCTCCCAGGATGTAACAGGATAATGCATTTCCTGTGATCTGGGCAATGTCACACAAAGGTGTCAAGAACCACGAGGGTCACTCCTATTGGTCACTCTGGTCCAAGACCTGTGAGGTCACCGGGGCCAATATAAGGGGAGGTCTCCCCAAAAATCTTTGTCTCTTCTTCCATCCCGCCGAGGGCGGAAGGCTGCTCTCTCTCCTCTCATCCCTCCAAGGACGGAAGGCTGCTACAGCCTCTCTCTCCTACATCGCCAAGGGGGGGCCTGGCTGATCCAGCTTCCTTCTCTATCCAACCCACAACCGGAGTTCAGAGGTGCGGCTCCCAGCTCACCCCTCTCAAGGAAATCTCCTCGCCCTTCAAGCTCTACAAAACTCCTCGTAGCGACGCGATGTCCTGCAGGAGAACTTCAACAAGCATCTGAGCACACGGCTCGACAGAATCGCGGATGCAGAACTCTACGACCACAAACCCAGGAGACGTCACAGAACTGCAACTGGACTGCAACTTCTTTCCCCTTTCCCTCGGACTGGTAACATAATCTGGGCTTAATAATTATACTACGCTAAGCAAGACTGTTTATTTGATCGGTGTGTGTTTATAAGTTTGATATGTGTTGTGATATTGTGGCAACAAGTTATTTGAAAGTAATTGTTAGTTAGGCCCTTCACAGGGCTCCTTTGTAGGTCTCTCTGACTCTTGCATTATCTGATTAACATCTACACAGACACACGCATAGTCTCCACCTGGTTAAACCCACCCCCATAGAGCCACCTCAGAAGAAGGGGGGGGGGGGGGGGGGGGCTCTTATCTTAGGGGATAAGCTACCATTTTTAAAGCATTCTAGAAAGGTGTGAAATTTGGTCAGCCATTTTGGGAGGCCCCACATTTACATTCACACATACACTCATATTTAGTCAGTTAGTCATTAGTTAGTTTGATTGTTTAGTAATTTGTGTTTTACACTTTATTATGTTCATAATAAATGTTCTTCTTTCACAATTGTTATTTCATTAATATTGCATAAGTGAATTTTGCCAACAGTAACACTGTTAAGAACTCCATAGCCTTCACTGTTCATTATATAATCTTTAATGGTAAAATATTGAGATTTCTAATTGAACTAGATCTAAATGAGACTGATCTTAATCAATAAATTGGCTATCTTTTCCCTTCTATGAAGGGTGGTGCCCCGCGAGAACTTTAACCAATTAAAGTTATGATGTAATATTAATATTTTAAATATTAATGTTTTATATTTAATTTTGATAACCAAATTTATTGAGTGCATAAAGGCACACCATTCTATGGTAACACTTTTTAAGCACTATTGCACAACAGAGGTGTACTCACACAGTGTGGTGCTGAGTTGGAAGTGGAGCATGGTTTTGGAAGATCCCGTCCAAGCAATGATGGTGACTGGACAGCCTCACCTGTATTTATTGTGCTTGGTGGAGAACTGTCTCTGCCCCTTTGAAAAAAATGTGCTTGGTCTTATGCAACTGCATGTTTCTTGATGTTTTCTGCACTCATCTTCCTGGCAACGGAAGGTTTTTTCCAGCCAGACCAGAATGACTTCTACGAAAGAGGATTAGGGCCACTGTGGAAAAAACAAGTGAGTTCTGAGTTTAAACTCAAAATTCTGACTTTTTTTCTCAGAATTCTGACTTTAATCTCAGAATTCTGACTTTTTTCTCAGAATTCTGACTTTTTTCTCAGAATTCTGACTTTTTTCTCAGAATTCTGAGTTTAAAGTTAGAATTCTGAGAAAAAAGAATGGGGAGGAAGATTTAATTTCCCATTTTTTACTTTCTACATCAATTTTAAATGTCAAGAATAGGTCAAATAAGCAAAACAAAACAAAGAGAATATATCAAACTACCATAATTAGCACATTGGACTGCTTCATCAAAATGCCTTTTCTTTCTCTTATAGTACTTAAACACTGTATGGTAATTAGTATCAGGACTTTGATGAGATTGTCTTGGAAACTTTCTATTAAAAGGAGAAACCACACAAGCCTAGAAAGAGGAACAGTGACAGGTCATATGTCCGTCAGTTGCTCCTCTAAATGGAACTGGTTGACAGTTTAATGAACTGTTTAAAGGATTTGATCTGAGTCTCCCTGTTCAAAAGGAACAGAAGAAATAACTCTGCGAATAAACCAATTTCTCTCATTTTGCAACAATATGCTCTGGGTAAATTGTTGCTCTTGCAAGACTCTGCAGCACCTATTGACCTCTCTCTATTTTATCCCTTGACTTCCTGCTAGATTCATTGATACTAAAGACTTTCCGTCACTGCTATGGATCTTCAAAGAGACTGGTTGGTTGCAGTCCAGGAAATAGAACTATTAAGAAAAAACAGTCAGATTGAAAATTTCCCAGTCACCTGAGAACACCTCAGCTTTTTGGATCAATGGATTCTTAACTACAGTGTAAAATTGGTTTTTATTTTGGTTTCATGGTTAATTAAAATTGTACATGTTTAAACTTCTTCAGCAATAATGCAATGGTCTCTGTCAGTCAATTAAAGGAGATGGCAGCAATATGGCAATCTACGAGCGTGTTGGGACATGGTTTTTGTGCAAACCACAGGCCTCCTTTCAGTCAAACTTGAAAGGAGCAAGCCGCATGTTCTGGAGTGAACTCAGTCTCCCAGAGTGCCACATGTTCCCTTTGTCTTAAGACAGTCAAGGAACTCCGTCTCCCAGGATGTAACAGGATAATGCATTTCCTGTGATCTGGGCAATGTCACACAAAGGTGTCAAGAACCACGAGGGTCACTCCTATTGGTCACTCTGGTCCAAGACCTGTGAGGTCACGGGGCCAATATAAGGAGAGGTCTCCCCAAAAATCTTTCTCTCTTCTTCCATCCCGCCGAGGGTGGAAGGCTGCTCTCTCTCCTCTCATCCCTCCAAGGACGGAAGGCTGCTACAGCCTCTCTCTCCTACATCGCCAAGGGGGGGCCTGGCTGATCCAGCTTCCTTCTCTATCCAACCCACAACCGGAGGTCAGAGGTGCAGCTCCCAGCTCACCCCTCTCAAGGAAATCTCCTCGCCCTTCAAGCTCTACAAAACTCCTCGTAGCGACGCGATGTCCTGCAGGAGAGCTTCAACCAGCATCTGAGCACACGGCTCGACAGAATCGCGGATGCAGAACTCTACGACCACAAACCCAGGAGACATCACAGAACTGCAACTGGACTGCAACTTCTTTCCCCTTTCCCTCGGATATGTGTTGTGATATTGTGGCAACAAGTTATTTGAAAGTAATTGTTAGTTAGACCCTTCACAGGGCTCCTTTTCAGGTCTCTCTGACTCTTGCATTATCTGATTAACATCTACACAGACACACGCATAGTCTCCACCTGGTTAAACCCACCCCCGTAGAGCCACCTCAGAAGAAGGGGGGGGGGGGGGGGGGGGGCTCTTATCTTAGGGGATAAGCTACCATTTTGAAAGCATTCTAGAAAGGTGTGAAATTTGGTCAGCCATTTTGGGAGGCCCCACATTTACATTCACACACACACTCATATTTAGTCAGTTAGTCATTAGTTAGTTTGATTGTTTAGTAATTTGTGTTTTTATACTTTATTATGTTAATAATAAATGTTCTTCTTTCACAATTGTTATTTCATTAATATTGCAGAAGTGAATTTTGCCAACAGTAACACTGTTAAGAACTCCATAGCCTTCACTGTTCATTATATAATCTTTAATGGTAAAATATTGAGATTTCTAATTGAACTAGATCTAAATGAGACTGATCTTAATCAATAAATTGGCTATCTTTTCCCTTCTATGAAGGGTGGTGCCCCGCGAGAACTTTAACCAATTAAAGTTATGATTTAATATTAATATTTTAAATATTAATGTTTTATATTTGATTTTGATAACCAAATTTATTGAGTGCATAAAGGCACACCATTCTATGGTAACACTTTTTAAGTAATTCGAAAGTGGCATCTACCGAATTTATACTGGATCCTTCCTAACTCAGAGGACGATAAAATCATCATGGATGTTTTAACTAGCTGTTAAAACATCTATAATGATTTTGACGCTGGTAGGATTTCCTCCTGGATTGTGCTGCTCATCAGTCTGACAGGTTGTCAGTGTGTGTTTGAGTGGGAGAGAGAGGGAGAGAGTGAGGCATCCTCCTTTTTTTCAGTTCAGTACCATTTTCTACCATTTCTGCGGATCCAACAATTTAGATAGCAGCTCTAAATATAGAATGTTCTCCATCACACACAAAATCTATATCTGATATCTGTACACACAGCCCCCCGTCTCTCGTATGGGATGGCAGGCTGGGGGGGGGGGGGGGGGGGGGGGGCAAATCTACAGGGTATATGGGATTTTATTTATTGGGTCATTTAGGTTTTCTAAGATGATAACTTCCCACCTCGTCCACCAGCAAATCACCTACCGACTGTTTTGAGAGTAATCTGAGGGTGATGCACCAACTTTGATCATAAATTGTTCTTTAATATTGTCAACAACGATTACTCTGGTGGTAAAATGCAGCACAGCTTTTACCTCAGTCCCATGGGACAGCATGATAACCACACAGCAGTCATAGCGTGAGTGGTCTTTCTTGGACAAAGCTGACAGCTCATGCTTGATTTGCTGAAATGTGAAGAGGACTGTTAGCGACACAAAAGGTTTCACATGTGGTTTCATACACAGAGGCTGTGGTAAATTATTGTCACTCTTTTTTTCAGATTGGTTTTGACTTCCACTATGAATCTGAGCGTCTTGAATCGTCTCTCCAGCTTTTCGGAGTTGATGTTGGAGCCTCTGCGATTGCTCAGCTCGCTCTGAGGGTCAAACTCCACGTTGTTTATGATGAGGCAGTGTCCACATGGGCTGGCGTCCATTTTGTAGCCCTGGTGTGGGGAGTAAAAGGAAAAGGGAAGTTTCTACAGATTGTACAGCGGTGTTGGTCTTTCTGTTGTTTGTAAACTGCACAACAGATAAATGGTGCTCACCTGAATACTGTCCCGTCGTGTTCTGCCCTGTGGCCTTAGTCTTATGCTCTCCCTTTCAGGTGCTGTGACATGAGCATTGATACGTGTTAAACGAGAAGGAGCTCAGATTGTTAACAATATGTGATTTATATGCATATCTTACATGGACTGGGAGTAGTACTGGGTCGAGGAATGGGCTTGACAGGGTCCTCATCTCTTCTCTGCTTATCCATCGGGGAAGCTAAACAAAGAGCACATGTGTGAATAACATGAGGGACTGCAAGTGTTCAAATTACTGGAGTTAATGTAATCAGATGATCAGACTAGTTTCAAGACACTCAAGGGGAAAACTTAGGACAGGAAGAACCTTTTCCTTTTGCATTACAAGAATAACAAGTTAATACAGAGAATAAATTCAAAAAGCCAAGAAAATGTTAACTTTATCAGAGGACGATATTTTATGTACTTCGCAAAAGAAGCTGAAATGTTTGGAGTAGTCGTACTAAATCTGAGTATGTTTTGTATTTGGGGTATTTTGTGGATAAACTTGAAATGTTGAGAGTTAAGTAAACTCTTCTGGTCAACCAGTTCCACTTAGAGGAGCAGCTGTCGGACATGTGACCTGTCACTGTTCCTCTTTCCAGGCTTGTGTGGTTTCTCCTTTTAATAGAAAGTTTACGACACAATCTCATCAAAGTACTGATATTAATTACCATACAGGGTTTAAGTACTAAAGGAGAAAGACAAGGCATTTTGAAGTAGCTGTCCAATGTGCTAATTATGGTAGTTTGATTTATTCTTTTTGTTTTGTTTTGTTTTGCTTATTTGACCTATTCTTGACATTTAGAATTCATTGTAGAAAGTAAAAAATGGGAAATGAATTCTTCTTTCCCAGTGCTCGATGTATTCGTGACATGAACAACCTGTATGGGTCTTAATCTACCATATTGGTGTTCTAGTATACTCATCTGGAAAGACCTGGGTGATGCAAGTATTTTTCTCAGGCCAGTGGACAAAATCAGACGGTGACACATTTATTTTATTCTGCAAATGTTTATTGCGATGTAATATCAGCATGTTAACATGTCAGGAGTCTACACAGGATCTGCAAAAGAAAAAAAATATTCAATTAAGTACAATCATTTAGCTTTTAAACATTGTATTATAGATTCTCTCCGGACACACAGGGACTTACATTCACACAGGTAAGCCACCCCCAGGTACTTGTAAGTGCCTACACATGTGTCTCCATGCACATTGTTGCTTGCATCGACAGTACAGCTGTTTTTCCCATTACAGCTGTGGATGCAGAGGAACAGATGTGTTTTGGAGGTGATGCATTTTCATATCTGTTATCACAGCCTCTCCATCTGCAAATGATTATACTGTATTTAGTAAAAGGTGAACAACTGTACCTGTCAGCAACCTTGCTAGTGGGCCCGGAGCAGTCCACATTCCTAAATTGAGATTCAGGCCGTTTGTAGGAGCAGGTAGTCTGGTCATGGCGTCCGTAGTCAGCTCCTATCACCAATATCACCTGCCCAACATCTGACACAAAGAAAGTAGAGAAGAAATAAGTAGTGCAAGTAATTTCGATATACGTAGCTCATCCATTGACCGTCATAAATGCAAAATAGAAAACTGGTTTTAATCTCACCACAGAACAAATGTGCTGAGGACCCCTCACATGCAACAACACGAACTGTTAAAGTAACACAAATCCCATTAGACATCACACTTCCAAACGTATTTACAGCTTTGAGTTGATTAGTTTTTGTGCACGTGTGTGACTGACTTGCTGGGACACAGGTGTAGTTGGTCTCCAGATATTTGTAGATTCCAAAGCAGGGGTCAGAGGTACGGACGATATTTGTGTTTATCTCACACACCTTCTTGCCATCACACCTTTAGGAGAAGAGCGTGTTTTTTATAACAAAGCAAAAGCACAGGAAGGTGTGAAGCGACAGATACTGCTCAGGCGGGTGGATCCTTCCCTGCCCAACCTATCCCAGAATTTGTCGTGCATTGGTGAAGACTCTTTTTTCAACGTTTTCAAAAAATTTGGTCACAACGAGACCAAACGCACAGCAAATGGTGTCCACAGGGCAGCTATTGATGGAACCTGCATGGCTTAGGAATGGAAAGATGCGTTTTTGAAGAGCCTTAGATATAGGACAGCCAAGTTATGCTGCTATGATGCCTTTGTCTTTCAAATGCAGCCTCAGAAGGAGGTGTGCCCTGAAATGGGAGACAGCCACAGCGTTTATCTTCCCTCCTAATCTGCTAAATTAATTTCTCAGAGTATTCATTCTTAATGTGTTGAAAAATCCTCCCACCATGAGTGTTCCCATAATGGAATTATTCAATTTCCTCATTCCTACAGTACCTCCCTATTTAACTCCTATAAAAGCAGTTGGTTACACAATTATATTCCAAAGAGCATCTACATCTTACAAAATGAAAACAATTATTGAACATGATCATTCAATCGTGAATATTGATTTAAACTTAGTCATTTATAAGGATGAACCGATAAATATATTTTTCTTGACAGAAAATTCAGATGTTATTGAAATGAGTACCTATTCTTCAAGACATTCACAGTGCCCATTTGAGAACAGCTTGTATTGGCAAGTTGTTGTGGAGGTCGGCCCGCACTGCAGGTCTCCTGGTTTGAACGTCCGTACAGGGCTGCGTCCACACGGACCACTCCAGTATCTGTCATAAAAATATAGTCAACCTGTGAACTATTTAGATAAAGAAATGGTCTTTCAAACATTTTGTTAAAACATGCAGAACAAGTAAAGGTCATAATTTATGGTCGGACGGTGACATTGGTAATAGACACTTAGTTACTTTGCAGATGAATAGCCACTGTTAATGTGCACCATCTGAAATGTGTCAATGCCTGGACAATAGTTGAGTTAATTTATTATGGCCTCCAAGAACAGGTGTAATATTGATTGAGGACACAAAGATATAGAAAATTCATACCACAGCTCAAGCGTTGGACATTTCTGCCATTGTCACAGGTGATGACTGTCTCTATGGAGACTGTTGAAATAACAGATATGAAAGTACAAATTGAAATGTGTCCAAGGCACATAAAGAAAAATAAATCCATTGTTAGAACATAGTCTCTCATTTGTTTACCTGTTGTCTGGAACAAACATATTGTTGCCAGCACTGGAAAAGAAACAAATTGTCAAAATGTATCAGAAAAAAAACACAACCATAAGTTACAAAGTTACTTACTTAAAATCCCCAAGATAATTAGGTTGGATTCATAAAAAAAACAAAATATTCTGCTCCCAGACAAATAATAGGAAAAATGTGACACACCAATCATTTGTGCCAAACAAACACACAATTAGAACCCTGGCACAACAACAAGCACATGGATGAAAACGTTTTCATCCCAAAAAAGCAGTAGGGCAACAAGGGAAGTCAGCTTACATCCAACTGGTAGCAAGCTTGTTACCAATAACCTTCATAAGCTGCCCCCATAGACACACAAAATACACAACTCATAAACTGTAAAAAAAAACAAAACAAAAACAAACTGTACAATTGGTCAAAAAGCAGAATAGAGTAGTTTTTTTAGTAGTAAAAGAACATTTATTTATTCATTTAAATGGGAAACACTTTTGAACAAATGTTGATTCGATCAGAAAATATGAAATATATAGTAACACTATATAGCCCTTCCATCAGGCTTTATTGTGTGGATCAAATGTTCCCTCAGGAGAAACGACTCCAATCACAAAGTTCCCAGCCTCTTAAGAAACAGCAGAAACATAACCCACATCGATATTCTTCTAGTTAGCGGTCAGAGGTGTACTCACACAGTGTGGTGCTGAGTTGGAAGTGGAGCATGGTTTTGGAATATCCTGTCCAAGCAATGATGGTGACTGGACAGCCTCACCTGTATTTATTGTGCTTGGTGGAGACCTGTCTCTGCCCCTTTGAAAAAAAAAGTGCTTGGTCTTATGCAACTGCATGTTTCTTGATGATTTCTGCACTCATCTTCCTGCTCAAGGGAGGTTTTTCCAGCCAGACCAGAATGACCTCAATGATATCTCTGATTAATCTGCTTTCTTCCCCCATGCAGGTCTTAGAATTTTGAGTCTTTCTTCCTTGAAGGAGTCCCCTTTCTATTTAAGGTGTACACAGACTGCAGAGTCATATTTTAAGGAGTTAGTCCCCATGATCGTTTCAGTCCATTTGGTTGTGGGACTATTTAATGAACTGTTTAAAGGATTTGATCTGAGTCTCCCTGTTCAAAAGGAACAGAAGAAATAACTCTGCGAATAAACCAATTTCTCTCATTTTGCAACAATATGCTCTGGGTAAATTGTTGCTCTTGCAAGACTCTGCAGCACCTATTGACCTCTCTCTATTTTATCCCTTGACTTCCTGCTAGATTCATTGATACCAAAGACTTTCCGTCACTGCTATGGATCTTCAAAGAGACTGGTTGGTTGCAGTCCAGGAAATAGAACTATTAAGAAAAAACAGTCAGATTGGAAATTTCCCAGTCACCTGAGAACACCTCAGCTTTTTGGATCAATAGATTCTTAACTACAGTGTGAAAATTGTTTTTTATATTGGTTTCATGGTTAATTTAAATTTTACATGTTTAAACTTCTTCAGCAATAATGTAATGGTCTCTGTCAGTCAATTAAAGGAGATGGCAGCAATATGGAAATCTATGAGCGTCACAGAGTGGAAATATCTAGTTATGTTTGTTGTTTCATTTTCCTGTTATATATATATATATATATATATATATACACATATGTCTCACTTCTGCCATGTCACTAACCATTTTTTTAACTCTCTTCTCTCCCCTCCCCTCCCCATTTTTCTCCACAGTCATCAAAGTGTTTGATCATTATGGAAACTGTTGGGTTTCTCTATAGTTTTTAAGACCTTCTATGTAGAGCACCTTGAGATAATATATATTATGATTGGGCACTATACAATTAAAACTGTATTGAATTGAATAGAAAGAGCATTAGTTTCTTTCTCATGGTTGTAAAGAATTGCCTGTCAAGAAACCTGTTTGAATGAAACATATAAATATACACCCTAACACTAAATGAAGAAGGTAGGAACCAGGAAATGTCACTTGATACCTTTCCACTGCCTGTGTGACGTGTAGCTTTTTGGAAATTGCAGGTAATTTCCTTATGATAGAGGACAACATGAGAGTGGCAAGACAATGACCTTCACACTGTGTTTCAAGCATGCAGTATTTCCTTGAATTAGCTTCACAGTTTCCTGTTAAATTATGATTTTGTTAATAGCAGGGAAATTCACTGTGATTACAATAAGGGAAACAAACGGTAAATACTCAGTATTAAAGTATTACGTTATCCTCTGTTGGAGATTGTTAGATGTTAAAATGTTGTGAACCACTGAGACCATTTTATCCACGGCAGTAAGAGAGTGAATGCAGATGCTGTAAACAGTTCTTGGCTCTTTATATAGAATTGAGTGATGATGAGCATCAGTACATTCACATCTTCAGCATGAACATGCATCTATGATGAATGACTGAATCCACTGAACTGACTGAGAATGGTACTGTAAAACAGAATAAAATATACATATAAAGTTTAGAATTAATAACTTATCCCTGAGTAACTCTGTAGTACATCAGGTTCAATTACTTTATTACAGGATTTACCACCAACAACACCCCATAATAATCATTCAAACGGAATAGCTAATACATTGTATTTATCCATCAATTGTAAAATATTTTTAAAGACGATTCCAATTGGCCAACTATTTATATATCTGAAATTGCACAAGTGTTTTTTTAAAAGCTTTTTTCTCATCTCATTCTACAGAACAATGCCACATTCACTATCTCATGTGTGGAGACATTTCACCCCAGCCAATGTAGAAGGAAAGGCTGTGTGCATTTGCAAATACGATGCAAAGACCTATGTTAAGAATGACACAAAGATGCAGAAGCATATAGTCAAGAGCCCAAGTATCCTCAGGGCTCAAATCAGCCTATGACAAAACAAATGTTTATATGTCTGTATATGACAAGGTAAATATAGTTAGTATAAATTACCCACACAATTTCCCGTAAATTCCCGTTAATTCCCATGGAAAGTTTCCAACTTTGAATATTCCCGAAATTTTGCAACCCTAGTCACAACTCAGAGGTAGCACATAAAATAACACAATTTGTGCTCAAACAGAATACAATAAAAATGTTGTTTTTAGAGTTGCCACTGCTGGTGAACTGGATGCCTTGTCTCTCATGGTTGTACCCCCTGAGAGTGTAGCTGTGGAATCACATTGTATCCCACTTGTTTCTGCGCTCACTGTTTGCATAAAATGACCAGACTCTGACATGAGGTATGTTGGTGAAAATGTCCGATTGACTCATTCTGCCCCTGACCAGCTGTATGTGCTACATTAGCTGTATCTGTAGCCCAGTGTGTGTTGGATTATGGACAATGCAGCTGTAGAAAAACATACGAGTATAAATGAGCAGCAGATTAACCAAAAAATATCAATCACATCTGTTCACAGCAGGGTAATTTACTATTATTCACTACTATTTTGTCAGAAAAGTACAAACATTTTTAACACATTGTTGACAAGATCCGTAGAAAAGAGACAAAGCCCAAACTGATCATCATGTTGATTGACTGCCATTTAGAAAACGGATGGCTGTCGTCACCAAAGTAATAACAACTTTTTACATCATCTTTCCATGATCACACCTACGCCTGAGAGATTCATTTAGAAATGTTGCCAGCGTTTGAAAGCACAGAAAGCTGTGCCAATCAATAAAATCAAATACACACTAAGGCATTTCAGTAAAAGCACAATTTAGCAAATTCATACATTTTACGACTCTGCTGAGACATAATCCAAAAACATTACAGGCAAGATTTATGACACGGAAAATACAAATGTTGAACCTGAAGCTGAATGTGAGACAAGCTGAACTTTTCTGGGTCTATGTTGGGGTTTGAAAGTAGAGAAGTTTTCGGAGGAAATTAAAGGAACCAGGCATTTGCTTGTAGAGCCCTTTTGCAGAGTTTTGAGAGACCTCGTTGTTCACCTGGAAATAAGCCACAATTAACAATCAGTTGTGTTTATGTTTAAATGAACATGACTGAGGGGGTGAAATAGACCTGCAGTTCATTTATTGACAATAAAATTAATAATAAATAGAAGCTCACCATCATCAACATGGTAACCAGGTCATCAATAGCAGCATTTTCCTCAAGAACAAGGTCCATTGTCTCAACATACCAGGATCCCAACTTGGGGTCTCTCCAAGAAACATAACCTGTAAATGTCACATGGTCAAAATGGCATTAGGGAGGACATACGTAGAAAATAAAAAAAGTGTATCTGTAGCTCTGACACAAACTTGGACAGAAACACACCAGGAAAAGTTGAGTAGGACACCAGGATGTCAGACGGCGTGGGCAGAGTGGCTCTGGCGTCCGGTTCATCAGGCGTGCTCAGGGAGTCGCTGCTGGACGACATTGGAATGGCGTCTGTCTGGTCATCTGCTCCCCTGAAGGATGGCTCAACTTCGTCGGGGGACACCTCAAAGCCTGTGTCTCTTTCACCTCAGAGACAAAAGCATTTCCCCTGTGAGACCACTCAAAGTGCATGTATACGCTCTAATTGTTGTAAAATGGACAACATATCTTACACATGACTTATGACTGGTTCATTCAACAGTTTTATTCAGTGTTAGCTACCTCCTCCACACGCCTGGATGAAGAACAGTTTGGGTTTGCCTTGTAAAGAAGGGCAACGCTGGCCGTCGAGGTAGTTTGTGATGTGTTGAACTGGGACATACTGTCCGTCCACACCATACACCGCACCAGGGAAGCGGTTGTGACTCACCTATAAGTATAAATATGAGCAACACATCAGGTCCCAAATGTCATCTAGATCTGAACTTGTGTAGGTCAAAGAAAACAGAACGCAGCAACATTAATCCATCCTTTGGTGTTCACAATACTTTTTTTGCAGCAGGCATTTTGTTATTTTTTGTTATCCTAACTGCGGAGGACAATAAAATCATTATGGATGTTTTAACTAGCTGTTAAGACATCCATAATGATTTTGACGCTGGTAGGATTTCCTCCTGGAGCTGCTGATCATCAATCTGACAGGTTGTCAGTGTGTTTGAGTGGGACAGTGAGGCATCCTCCTATTTTTCAATTCAGTACCATTTCTACCATTAAAATAGCAGCTCTAAATATAGAATGTTCTCCATCACACACAAAATCTATATCTGTACACACAGCCCCCCGTATCTCGTAGGGGATGGGGGGGGGGGGGGGTGTATGGGTTTTTATTTTTTGGGCCATTTCAGTTTTCTAAGATGATAACTTCCCACTGGTGGTAAAATGCAGCACAGCTCTTACCTCAGTCCCATGGGACAGCATGATAACCACACAGCAGTCATAGCGTGAGTGGTCTTTCTTGGACAAAGCTGACAGCTCATGCTTGATTTGCTGAAATGTGAAGAGGACTGTTAGCGACACAAAAGGTTTCACATGTGGTTTCATACACAGAGGCTGTGGTAAATTATTCTCACTCTTTGTTTCAGGTTGGTCTTGACTTCCACGATGAAGTTGAGCGTCTTGAATCGTCTCTCCAGCTTTTCGGAGTCGATGTTGGAGCCTCTGCGATTGCTCAGCTCGCTCTGAGGGTCAAACTCCACGTTGTTTATGATGAGGCAGTGTCCACATGGGCTGGCGTCCATTTTGTAGCCCTGGCGTGGGGAGTAAAAGGTAAAGGGAAGTTTCTACAGATTGTACAGCGGTGTTGGTCTTTCTGTTGTTTGTAAAGTGCACAACAGATAAATGGTGCTCACCTGAATACTGTCCCGTCGTGTTCTGCCCTGTGGCCTTGGTCTTATGCTCTCCCTTTCAGGTGCTGTGACATGAGCATTGATACGTGTTAAATGAGAAGGAGCTCAGATTGTTAACAATATGTGATTTAAATGCATATCTTACATGGACTGGGAGTAGTACTGGGTCGAGGAATGGGCTTGAAAGGTACATCCTCTCTTCTCTGCTTACCGACATCCATCGGGGAAGCTAAACAAAGAGCACATGTGTGAATAACATGAGGGACTGCAAGTGTCCAAATTACTGGAGTTAATGTAATCAGATGATCAGACACTCAAGGGGAAAGTTAGGGGAGGAAGAACCTTTTTCCTTTTGCATATTTTATGTACTTTGCAAAAGAAGAATGAAGCCAAAATGTTGGGAGTAGTCGTACTAAATCTGAGTATGTTATGCATTTGGGGTATTTTGTGAATAAACTTGAAATGTTGAGATGCTGGTCAACCAGTTCCACTTAGAGGAGCAACTGACGGACATGTGACCTGTCACTGTTCCTCTTTCCAGGCTTGTGTGGTTTCTCCTTCTAATAGAAAGTTTCCAAGACAATCTCATCAAAGTCCTGATACTAATTTCCACACAGTGTTTTAAGTACTAAAAGAGAAAGAGGGGGCATTTTGATGAAGCAGTCCTATGTGCTAATTATGCAAGTTTGATATATTCTTTTTGTTTTGTTTTACTTCTTTTACCTATTCTTGACATTTAAAATTGATTGTAGAAGTACAAAATGGGAAATTAAATCTTCCTCCCCAGTGCTCGTGGTAGTCGTGACATGAACAGTTATGAGTGTAGGTTCACTTACTGATTGGGAGCGGTCGGACCACAGGGCGGACAACCTTAGTGGGTGTAGCAGGCTGTAGATGAACTACTGGTACTCCATTCTGCAGGAGCTCTGCCAGACTCTGCTGACCCGTCTCCTGAAGACACTGCAGGAATAAAGGAAAGGCTCGACTGCCGCGGGTCTCTAAGTCCCGGACCAACTGCCTGGCCTGGTCACGTCTGGTCCCAGAGCTCTGAAAGAAGAACACTGTGTCAGGACAGTGGCAGCATCATATGAAATCCTCACGTTTTGGGTAAACACCTATGAAATATGGTGATAAATTAGCAACTCGGTATTGGTAGTATTGGTCTTAATATTTCATCAATACATGTTTCTGACTTGTCTTCTTCCCCACAGTCCTTGTGCTGTATCGTTGTAGCTCCAGGATCAAGGCTGTGGCCACATCGTGATGGCAGCTGGTTGTGGATAAGGATTACAACTAGATTGCTAAGATATACAATATATATACACTCACATGAACTACTATTACTGGCAATTGACTATCATTACACTTGTCATTACTGCTCCCTCCATCTCTGCCAGACATTTATTTTGTATAGATACTTTAAACCATGACACACCTCTGGATTTAGATTAGACACCATCTTATATCATGAATGTCATAAATATTATTACTTTGTCGATGTGCTCTGCCACTCGCGTGGAGTCCTGGGAGAGGGAACCCTCACTTATGACTCTCTCTGAGGCTTCTACTTTTGCTCCCTGTTAAAGGGGTTTATTGGTAGTTTTTTGGTCATTCTTGCTAAGGGTTAAGGGCAGAGGATGTCACACCTTTTTTAAGCTCAAAGAGCCATACTGTAATTTGTGAATATGTGCTTTACATTTATCGATTGTTGTTAAATGAGATTTGTTTATTTACTGTGGTCTATGAATAGGACATTTGTCTGGTATTTGTAAAAAAACAGTAAGACAATATATCATGATAGTATGTAACGAGCAAAATGCTGTTTATATTTACTTCCTATGACATGTTGCAATATATTATACCTGTATTCTCTACTCACTGAGCACATTGATAGGAACACCTGCACACCCACGTATTGACGTTATATTGACGTCAAGCATTAGGCAGCAGAGCGATGCAGAACATCCTGTAGTGACTGTGACATGACTGCCGGTATCAGTCGGGCTGACTCAAGTATTTCTGAACCTGCTGAAAAACGCGTCCAGTTAGCAACAGCTCCTCTGGCGACATAAACACCTTGTTTTTTTATTCCTATTGTAACGCGAGGGTTTCATGTGGGGGACTTGGATCACTCTCAACATGAAGGAACAACAGGATGGAGACAGATCACTTCCTGGTCAGCACTTTACTGTTCTCCACACTGGTCATCACGTCACCCACACACACTTCCTGGTTCTCACTCTCATGTGACTCAGCTGACCAATAAAAAGCCTGAAAGGCCTCAGACTGAGGTAAATGTGAACGAATACATTGGCAGATTCAACACATCAATACTCCTGTTTCTGTGAAACATTTAAATGTATATATATGTCAATACTGAATGTGTAGACATAAATATGTAAATAATTTAACCGTAAACCTTTGGAACACATTATAGTAAATGAACATAAACACATATATGAACTTGAACTACCTTAATCTCATCGATCATGTCTTGGGTGAAGACTCCTGTTTCCAGCAGGCTATCGCAGAGCGTGGAAGGGTCCAGCTCGCTCACCAGACTGACCCGGTTGCGCTGAAGAATCTTCTTGTGTTTGTCTTCCATCCTCCATCCGACAACAACACAGCACCTGAGTGAATGGAGACCGAGAAGCTGCCACAAAAAACAACTGACAACGTGGCTGTGGCGGAGTCGGTCAGTATTTTGGAGTAAAAGCGTTCCCCGAAATCTTTAGTTAAATGAAAAATATATAGACGTGTTTTTCGTGTACAAATGTTAGAAGTTGTTTCTCTTCCTGTGCCCGGTTGCTTTCGCTATTTCCTTGTTTACATCATAGCTGCCTGCGATTGGTCCATTGAGCGATCGTGCGTTCAAGAGTTGTGAGATTAATCGGAGAAACAACTTCCCGACTGTTTTTATTTATTAATAGTTTTTTTTTTTAAGATTTTTTTAACTTGTCTGTTTTTGTTATTTGACTGATTTTTAAATTGAATTTGATTTAAATTTGAATGATTATTAAAATGATTGATTTTGCATTGTAAAATTAAACTTTGTTGTCTATTCATGGCTGATTGTTTACATATTCTGTTTGTTTTGTATATTAAATAAATAAATAAATTCCTAAATAAATATATAAACCTGAAAGCCACCTCAAGTTGGAACAACTACTTTGTAGGTCTGCATAAATGTTGGTACACGGGTTGCCGATGTCATCACCCATAAAACAATTCATATTATTTTAAAATCAGCATTAAATAGTAGCTTCTTCTTTGTCTTTTGTCAATCTTAAACTGTACATCCATCTCTCCCAAGCACCTAACATGGAACGTGGATGTAATATAAAGAATAAACACAGAATTAAAATACAGAATTAAAAAGTAAAAAATTTTGCAAATTGAATAGGATTCTAAAGAGCCCACTAAAATACAAATATACAATAGGATTCAGTGGTAGTTTTTGCTTTGCATTTGTAAAGTGTTGATGCAGGATTAAGGAGCCATTTAGTGAGTTGATGGCTCTGCAGTAAGTGCTGTTGAGGACAAGTCTTAGTTATGATGGCCTTTCCCTGAGGGGAGAGTTATTAAATATTATAGCAGGGGCGGGCAGGGTGCGCAGAGTCCTGTTGTATATTTTGGAACACATACAAATCAGAAATGCGAACTTCCGAGGAGCGCATGAACGCACCGAAATTAAGAGGAGCAAAAACAAATCCCCAAATAAAAAAATTAACATTTTCGAATGAAACTGCTTCAAGAAGAAATCTGCAAATATTTACTCACACACACACATACCCCAAAAAAATAATGCGTGTCGATGGTCTTCAAGCCGAAAAACATACAAATGAAGCAAATATACTGACTTTCCCTAAATGAGTGTGGAGGCTGTGGCGCCTCCTCCCTCCTCTTCCCACCCGCTCCGCAGCAGCAGCAGCGGCGGCAGGTTGTGGTGGTCAGGCGGCCCCGCAGGCAGGAATCGTGGGATGCTGCTGAGCGAACACACCCTGTCGTTGTCTTCCGTCACATCAGCGTTATTAACGACCGAGGATCGAACCGTCGACAAATATGTGGCGTAGCAGCGGCTGATCGCTGAGGTGACTGTGAACATGAAGCTGTTGCATTGATGAGACAAGTGGCCGCTGAAGCAACGCCACTGACCCCGATGGAGCACAGACAGGAAACAGCGGGGGCGGCTTTACCCTCGAGGGATTAATAATAATTATAATAATGTCTCAGTAACATGTCGTGATGTCTGCAGCTAGCTGACTTGTATCACGTAGCCTGACTAGCTTCTGGTTAGCATGCTACCCTTTAAATCTCAGCATCTTCAGCTAATCTCGTCGTTTTTGCTTGACAGACCGTGAACATGGTGGTCTTCGTCCCGCTGACAGCTGTGCTCACGTGTTACAGGTAATCTGTGATGCCCGGGTCAAAGATGTCTGTGCTGCTGTCTGTGGTGCTGCTGCTGTCAGTGCTGCTGCTGACAGGGGCCACCCCTGAGATGGACCCCTACAAAATCCTGGGGGTGACCCGCAGTGCCAGCCAGGCTGAGATCAAGAAGGTGTACAAGCGTCTGGCTAAAGAATGGTAACTACATATTCACACGAGGCGCCACCTGTTCTCATAAATCCACTTTCTGAGTTTAATCTAACGAACATCTTCCTCTTCAAGGCATCCTGACAAAAACAAAAATCCAGGCGCTGAGGACATGTTCATCAAGATTACTAAATCTTATGAGGTTAGTCGCAGTTTAAAAAAAAGTGATCAGTCAACTGTATGTGAATGTTTGCTGTGATAAAAGAGAGTAACACCGAAGCTGTACCTCAATTAGAGGGCTGCATCTTGCGGAGGCTGCATTGGGGGAGTGACGCGGTTGGGCTATCCCATTTCGAAGGCTCCTTCAAAAATGTATCCTTCCCTAGCAGAGAAACGAAGGCTCCAATGGGTGGACCCTCCCGGCCCAACCGATCCCAGGATTCATTGCGCTTCAGTCACGAACAATTATTCAAATAATAATTCTCTACTCTTCTCATCTCATCTCAATATTATATACCAACCCACTGTCCATCCCTTTACTGGCTATACTAGCCCCATGCACAGACTTTACCACTACATATTCTTATATATTTATATATTTCTTTTCTGTTGTTTTTATATATATATATTTTATTGTACTATCCACTCCAGCAGCACAAGAACACTTTCCTATTGGACACTGACACAATCACATCATTGCATTCCATTCCTGTATCTGTAAAGAAGTGTACAAGCTACTGGATGATCTAAATTTCCCATGGGATTAATAAAGTATCCATCTATCTATCTATCGGCTCTCGCAAGCAGCAGCCAACCTGCGCTTGAGTATCGTGCTCTGACCCATCTGAACAGATGACAGTATCAAGGGGCATTCAAATGTTCTCCATGTCCAACTTGAGCTCTGTCGCTTGGCAGCAGCAACAAGGACGGGGGGCGAGCTGGTGGAAGCGTCTGTCGACCAGACCTTCTCCTTTTGGTTCACCCTTCCCAGTCCACGTCCATGGTCTCTGTGGGCCGGGTAGACTGCATCCTTCTTAGAACGCAGCCCCCTGAATTGAGAAACAGCTACAGTATGACTTCAGGATGTTGTTTCATATCCATGTTTGTCGTGCCCAACATTTAGATCTTGTCCAGCGAAGAGAAACGTGCAAATTTCGACCGTTACGGGCAGACCGATGACACCCAGCCGTACGGCGGCGGCCGCTACAGCCAGCGCCACGACAACTTTTACTTTGACGAGTCCTTCTTCAACTTCCCCTTCAACAGCAAGAACCACCGAGAGTTCGCCGACAGCAAGTACACGCTGCACTTCAACCAGTACGTCAACGACGTGGTGCCCGACAGCTACAAGAGGCCCTACCTGATAAAGATCACCTCGGACTGGTGCTTCAGCTGCATCCACATCGAGCCCGTGTGGAAAGAGGTGGTGCAGGAGATGGAGACTCTAGGTTTGCATTGAACACAAAACGTGCACAAATTACCCAGCAGCCCTGCCCTCTGTGACATTGATCGGAGGTTGACGAGCGCTTGTTTGTCGATGTGCTGTCCTTGCAGGTGTTGGGATTGGTGTGGTGGATGTTGGCTATGAGAGGCGGTTAGCCAATTACCTCGGTGCTCATCGCACCCCGTCCATACTGGGAGTCATCAATGGAAAAGTTACGTTTTTCCATTACGCTGTTGCAAAGGAGCATCTGAGGCAGTTCGTAGAGGACCTTCTTCCTCAGAGACTTGTTGAGCGGGTAAAATAATTTTTTATTTTTTTTCCACTGAAGATCAAAATATTAGGTCAGTGTTTGTGTCTGATGTGACAAGACTGATTCTTCACATTTATTTAAAACATTATATAAAGTCACCAGTAGTCATTAATGCAGGTCTACATTATCAGCCATGAATTATGGAATAAATAATGTTGAAAAAAATTCCATCCAAATAAACACACAGACTTTGCTGTCTTTCTATCCCTGCTTCACTTAGCATTACACAGTTGATCAAAGTTTGACTCCTCTAACCTTTGCATGTGAGGACTTGTTGTTTCCTAGTGGTTGTATCTAAAACTGATGTAAATCCTGCTATATTGAATCAAAATTATCATTGTAGATGACCCATAGACTTTATATACAGATGGTTGACATGACTGCTCTCTAAAATGAAGCCAGCGTGTCTCGATTGCCCCCTAGTGGCTGAGTGCAGTATAAGTCATAAACCTCACCTCTACGTTAGTTGTGTTTGCTGTCAAATACATTTTTCTCAAAGAGGATTTCTCTCCTTTTAGGTAGTTTTTATCTCACTTTTGTATGAGCAAGGGCTATTTCCAGAAAGTTTGATGATAATATGTCATTTGATGCTATTAAACTGGCTGAAGCGTCATGATTGACAGCTGAGATTGTTTGAGTGCAAGGATTGACCAGTCCTGAATACTGTGGCTCCCTCCCCTGATCGCTCGAACACTGACTCTGGCTATGCAGGATATTTTGGCTTCATTTATGGATACTGGGAGAAATTGGAGATCGACCATCTTAATATACAGTCTATTATTGTTATTAACATTTTACTGTATGTGCAGAATATCACATAATGGAGGAAACTGCTTTATTTGCAGTATATACAGAGCGATCTATTCCTTACACATCGACAAGAGTGAAACACGTTTCTTTTTTTATATTTCAGGTCACTGACAAGAACGACCTGCAGTTCCTGAACAGCTGGCACCAACTCAACAAGCCTCACGTGCTTCTGTTTGACCAAGTGCCTGCAGTTCCTCTACTATACAAAGTAGGCTCTTGTCTTGCAGTTTGAATCTACCTCAGGTGCCACTGACTTAGTCACCGCTTCATTGAAACCACCATGTTGGTAATTTATCTTCACAGCTGACGGCTTTTGCTTATAAGGACTACTTGCAGTTTGGCTATGTGGACCAGGGCCTGTCAGAGACGTCCGATCTGCAGAAACAGTTCAACATCAACACTTATGCTCCCACCATGCTGGTCTTCAAGGAGAGCACTGAGAAGCCTGCTGACATTATACAGGTGAATTACAGCAAAATGTAGCAGAGGAAGTAAAGTAGCTCCACCTTTCTTTTGATTTGATCATTTAGTTATTTGAACTTCTAAGTATTTGTTTCCATCAAAATACCACCTCACTCTGTCATATGTATATTTTTCTTCTCTGCAGGCCAAAGGAATGAAAAAGCAAATTATTGACGAGTTCATGTCGAACAACAAGTTCCTCCTCGCACCGAGGCTGGTCAATCAGAAGCTGTTCAATGAGCTCTGTCCTGTCAAACAGTTCCACAGACGCAGGAAGTAAGAGAACCTAACATTTTCTAAAGCCCATTTTCCGCTGGTCAAAAACATCTAGCTTTTATTTACAATGGGAATGTACTAAATCGTCTAGATACAGGTTTTAATCAGCTCATGATGGATTGAAGAAAATGAAAAAAGAAAATAACAGAAAGGCAACTTCTTCCTGGGTATACCCACTAATTTTGGTATAAAATTATCAAACCAAACTAATTTAGTTTTTGTTGTAATTCCGAATGTCATTTTAGTGATTTCAAGCTATGCAGTTTGTATTTACCTTTATCTGTCCTCTTCTCAGATACTGTGTCCTGCTGATCACACGTGATGAAGAGACCTTTACTTTCGGGAACCAGGCGTTCCTCTTATTTGCCTCCGCCAATACCAAGGAAGTTGTGAGGTTTGCGTACGTGTACCAGCAGCTACAGCAGCCACTGTGTGACCTCCTAATGCAGAACAAGGACAGTGCACTGTCACCGCCGCAGGTACACAACACATTTCGCTTACACTGTAAATCTGTATTTGAGAGTTTAGGATATATAAAATGTATGAAATACTATATTTTTTTTAAAGCGACACAATGCACCTTTTTAATCTTAAAATAGCTGCTGTGAATTTGATTCACTGACTTTGAATAGGGACAGTGGTGCTGCTGTCATTCCCACTACCTCACATCTGTTCTTGCTCTATGTAACCTTGGCTAGGGAGTATAATCTGGGAGAACTGTGTAACTGATAGTCGCAGTATAAATTTCCCGAACCAGGCCCAGTAAGTTTGAAAGTATTCCCGAACTGTGGATCAGATATCAAGACCTAGAAGTGATT
Source organism: Pleuronectes platessa (assembly GCF_947347685.1). Lineage (NCBI taxonomy): Eukaryota > Metazoa > Chordata > Actinopteri > Pleuronectiformes > Pleuronectidae > Pleuronectes > Pleuronectes platessa. The sequence goes on along the minus strand of NC_070631.1, from coordinate 19,661,672 downwards.
AAAACCAACGTTTATCTCAAATTTTCAGTGAAGATTTTAAAATATCTGGAAATTCTAAACAGAGTTTGGTGAATTATTTACTTCTGGTTCATGAGAAATGTCCACCGTTCAGTTGTTTGGACACTGAGCCCAACAGAATGAATCACCATGTGTGACTGCAGGGGGCGCTATTGCTCAGTAAAAGTTACATGGTATTGCTTTAACATACAACAGAATACTGCATTGGTGCTTAGCTGCTTTAAGAAATGATTTCAAGGGTTATTCCTCACAGAGCAGAACAAACAGCTGTGAACAATTCACTATTCATAGCGTGACTTTGAAATACTTCCTGGTCACGTGTTGCAGTTGTAAAGGCCGCCTGTTGTTTGTGTCTGTTGTTTGTGTGAGCAGGTGGTGATCCTGGAGAGGCGTAATGCTGCGGGGAAGGCCTTCTTCAAGCCTGTGACCGCCTGGAACGGCAGTGACGAAGACAAGCAGTCTCTTCTGGAGGAGCTGGAGCGGCTCCAGAAGGACCCGTCCATCCTCGTCCACGACGCCATACTGCCGGAGCTCAACAACGAGTTTGCCTCGGTACGCTCTCTCTGAGGCTGAACGTTGCTCTGTTTGCCAAACCTCTGCCGCCACCAGTGCTGTTACTGAATGTTGTTCTCTCACTCTATAGATGTTCGTAATCCGATGGATCTATGCATCTTACGATTACCTGTCCGAGGTCATGGATGATATTCTGCATAACAACTGGTGGGTGGAAATCTCTTCAAGCCGGCGTACACTGTGCCATTAGAGACAGTTTCACATTTTCTGAGTTGCACGACTCATTTTAGAGTCTGACCAGATTTCTTCTTCGTCATGCTTTGTTTGACGTTTTGTCGGGGGGGGGGGGGGGGGTGCTATGACGATTTGACTAACTTCCCCGTGGAAAATAACGGTCTAACTGTACTTTGCACAATCTAGTCTCTTCTATTTACTTACAACATATTGCACAGTCCCTCCCCTGCTACTTATAGTATTTATTTTATATTTTATACTTTTTATATAAAATACACAATCGCAAACTCTTTGTGTGTTTAAATTTGTTGGGCAATAAAACACGACTCCGAGTTATCAGATGCTCCTGACCGCCCGTCAAACAGTAAGATGGATCTCTGACAAGTCAGCAACAACATTTCTAAAGTTGCAAACTATATAAATATAATTATCCTGAATTACGCATGACACTACATCACTATGTGTTGACATCTGTGATGACTTGCAGGCGTGAGATGATGCCTCTCCTGTCCCTCATCTTCTCCGCCCTGTTCATCTTGTTCGGAACCGTGGTCATCCAGGCCTTCAGGTTTGTTCATGCACCACACAAGTTTCACTAGGACGCCAAAACTGTAAGTAGGCAACAGCATCTTCTTCTGGGATTCAAGCCAAAGCAAACAAATGATGCTATCCATTTTACTTTGCTACGCCTACGCATGCCCCTCAGGACGAACGTTTTGTGTGTGTGTGTGTATTTTCAGTGACTCCAGTGAAGATAAACAGACCAAACCAAAGACAAAAGATGGAACAAAAGCAGAAAATGGGTCACCAGAGACTGCTACTTCAAGGCAAGAACACATTTAGAATTTTCCCACTTTATTCTGGCTGCAGGGTTTTTAAGTTTGTTGTTTTTGCTGTTGATTTTAGTCGACCCCCAAAGAAGAATTTTGTGGAGGTGACGGAGCTGACAGACATCACTTACATGAGCAACCTGGTGAAGCTGAGGCCCGGACACATGAACGTCGTGCTGGTGCTCACCGATGCCTCCAAGAACATCCTTCTCAGCAAGTTCGCCAAAGAGGTCTACTCCTTCACAGGGTGAGCTCAACCTTCTTCTCTGGGAACAAACTAGTGCAGGGGCCCATTCTAAACATGCCTGTTTGGAATGGGAGGTTTGTTTGGCTTGTGGTTAATGCTGGGCATAGCTTTTCTTTCTGAAATCATAAAAGTAGCCTGAGGTCCTCAGTGGAAGCCCCGAGAGCCATTCCACATTCCTGGCTGAGGACCAAAGGGGATCTGGCTTTTCCCGCCAGCTCCCACTCTTTGGAACAAGCTTCCTGAGGAGATCTGTCTATTTAAATTTATTTTAACTGCTTTCTATTATTTGCCTTTATTTTTGTCATTTTTAACTTGTTAAGCATCTTGAAACTGTGTTTTAAAAGGTACTGTGAAAATGAAGCTCATTATTAATATAACCTACATTGATGAGTCCCAGATGTTGCTGCTCCAGAGTGGTGAAGGTCTGTTTATTCAATTTGTATTGATATTCAATCTTTGAGCTGTTAAAAACTTCTTGAGCCCTTAACTATTAACATACATACAATAAAAACAGGCCTAGTGTGAAGCTGATAGGAGCGGTGCTCGAGATGTGTAAGACAGATGTTTGATGTTAATGGAATTATAAGATCGATTTATTGTTTGTGTGGATTCAACTATGGTACTTTACCACATTCATTCTTTCAACTCTCTTCCAGGAGCCTGACGCTGCATTTCTCCTTCCTCAATATTGACAAGCACAGCGAGTGGATGAGCATGCTGCTGGAATACGCCCACAACGCCATGCAGATGGAGGCGGACGAGGACGACGGTGGCCACCAGAAGATGGACTACACCGGCTACGTGCTGGCGCTCAACGGCCACAAAAAGTACCTCTGCCTGTTTAAGCCCGTCTACACCGGGGAAGACCTCGACAGTAAGTCATCTGAGGACGAAGGCGGCGCTTCGGGGGGGAGATCGAGGTCCAGGTCCCGGGATGAGCACCCACCGCGCAGATCCAACAGATCCCGCAGCATATCCACGCTGCAGACCCACCACAAACTGGACCGCCTGGGGCTGTGGATGGAGAGGCTCATGGAAGGCACTTTGCCTCGCTACTACATCCCAGCCTGGCCGGGACTGGACAAGATCACCCCCTGTAAATAGAGGGAGGGGAGTTGCGAAGCACTTGGTGTTTATTTCCTGTGGCACGGAAAGGGTTCACCTTGTCCTCTGCTGAAATTAGGCTAGAGCTGCCTTTTTAGCAGTGGAGATATTTATAGTGAAATAGGTCTTTGAAATTAGGGGAAATATTACAAACTTGGCTTTAGTGCATCTACTGTGTCTATATAGACATGTCTATTCGCATACACCTCTTCCACTCATCGCATGCTGTTTTCAACTACTGCTAGTCTTACTTTAATCAGACAAATGCTGCTGCTGCGACAGCCACATGTCCTCTCCTGCCCTCATGACCTTTGACTGCAGGAAGCAGGTTAAATACCTTTGACTTGATTGATGAAAACTGTGAATTGAGATGCATGTCTCTAAAACAAGATATCTTTGCCTTTTTATATATATCTGCCCACGTTTTATTCCCCTTACATTATTCCCTGAATGCAGATTTGCTCATGCAATATAGCGTCCTGCTGTAATGACAATGCCTTTTTATCAGGACCTCAGTGTTTTTCGTGGAGAAGAAATAAAATACTTGGTTACATGGAAACTGTCGGGTCTGTGGTTTAAAATGTTCTTCTGTAAAAAAACAAAACAAGAATTATTTAGCAGTCTCAGTAAGCCAGTAGCTGTTTGTAGCAAACATGATACAAAAAACTATTTCATGTTCTGAATGTTTTCCAAATGTATCTTTTATTGACTAATAGAGTATCATCACATCGCCTCGAGTTATAGACAAACACATGAAGGTTACTGTTTGCTTGCCTGGATTATTCATTTGTTTTGTCCACATTTAATGTAAGTTGATTACTCTAATTTTGTTGGTACAATGTTATGTAAATAAACATTATCATGCTATGTATAGGACTTGTATTTTACTTGAAAGATAAAGTTATCGTTTTACGTGGATTTATAAAAACTTATTTTTTTTATGTTCTCTTCAATATTTTCTTTTACAAATTAGTGTACAAATATCCACCATTGTCAGAATGTCTCATTTGGTCTTCAATAGTGTGTAAATCCTCTTGTTGGTTGTAATAAAATGCTTTATGTTTGTTAAATAAAGTTCAAAATGATAAGAAGTGTTATCTATAAATCAAGACAAATGAGCCTTGTGTGAAGAAAATGTGAATTTCTAATCTATAATGTTGTCATTTTACTTAACCATTCAGGAATGAAGCTAAAATCTCCCAGGTAGGAACGCTCCTCCACTTGTGATTGGTCAAGCGTGTGTATCGGTGGGACGTCAATATACACACTCAACCAATCACAAATCAAAAAACGGAATATCAGCTGTCAATCTTGAATGATTTTTATAGCATCAAATAACTAAATAAAACAAAACTTTCTGGAAACAGGAACACTTGAACTAGCCACAGTGTTATAAGAAGATACCTTCTTTCAGAACATTTTGTTTAACATGGAGTTTTATTTCTAATTTTGGTCCTTGTCCCATCCACTAACATGTAGGAGGCAGGGTTTGGATCCAGTACTACAGCCAGCCACTAGTTGGCGATCAAAACGTCATGTTGTCTCTATATATACAGTCATTGTAGTGTCCCACTAAATGGATAATGTCTAGATATTTAATACATTTGATTTATATTAGGTATTTATGATAATTTAATGAAAAATATTCTAATTGTGTTTTGATATTGCATCAAAATAATTAACTTCCTATTAGTTTAGGAAAATTGCTTGTCAACATAAAACCCCTTTGGATGAAGCCAGTTGTTTTATCCTTATCATACAAATACAAACAGCAAACGTTTCTTTCTCACCTGGTGTTCTTATTTTCACCACTAGATGGAGGTAGAAGATAGATAAACTTTGTTCCCCCATGTGGTCAAGTCACTGTTGTCCACAGACTGAATAAAAATATGGACGACATGACAGCTCTCAAAAGTGGTCTCTATTGGCGGTTGGCTGCAGTAAAGGTCATAAACCCCACCTCCTCCATGTTAGTGGATGTGACATGGGTCAACCTAAAAAGACAAAGCACACATTGGAAAAGATGTTCTCTGTCTTTTTAAGTAGTTCTTATCACATTGGCGTATCCTCAAGGGTTCATCTTTCTGCCTGGGTTTCACTTAAATTCATTATCTGATGCTATAAAAAGGAAGTAAGAGGTTGTGATTGACAGCTGAGACTGACTCACAATAGGTGGAGTGCCAGTGTCGGTGGGATCTTGATTCCACGGGTCCATCCCCTGATAGCTACTGAGTGTGTTGTTAAGAGACAAGTTGATCCTCTACACAATGCAAGATGTTATTTCAAGCAAAACACAAAACTGCCGAATACCAATTAATCATTATACTATTAATTCTGTTTCACATGTTATGGTCTTAAACAATGATTGGAACCTCTTATGTGTGGACGAGAGGTGCAAACTGCAGACTGTGGAGGAAGCTTCAGGCGAGCTCCAGCAGTGTCAGCAGCAGGTCTGGGATTTGGAACATTATATTTAGGCCATCCACTGTAACCAGCAGGGAGAGTTCGGCAGAAAAACTTGTTATTCCAGATGAAGGAGGCCACATGAGACTCATTTTACTTCCAGGAGACAAATCAGTTGAGGCTCACAACACTGATGCAGAACGCCCGGTTTTAATCCCTGAGAGAAAACCCACAGAGCTTCTGTCACTTCCTCTAGCACTGTGATAAAATCCGAAGAATATTCAGTGATAATGAAGGCAGCAGAGATGAAGTGTTTTGGTTTCAGATGCTACAAAAACGACTGTGTGAGGGATTTAAAGAGAAAAAAGAAACATCTAAGGGAGATTCCGGTGTTTTGGGACATATTGAGTTAGATTAAAAGATCAATTCTATTCTCGGGTCTGTGCAGTAAAGATAAAGCTCTAGCACAGGCAACTGTTAAGCTTAATTTACAGTTTTTCACAATTGTTAACACACGTTTTTCGAAACAATAACGGCTTTCTCAAAACTGCACACAGACAACTGAAAACCTCACACACAAAATGCTAAACCTGACACTCCCTTTGCAAGAGGACTCTTTGCCATCAAATCTCTTACCTGTTCACAAAATGGAACTCGTGTTTTCATTTGGTACACACAGCCATATTTTCAAATGACACACACATACCATTCATTGGGAACACACAACTAAGCATTTGCTTGCACACTACCAAGCATTTACAGCACACTGAAGTGCAAAATTGAAAACACAATCATCAAAATGGAACACACCATATGAATGAATGAGCCATTTCTCCTTTTGTAAAATGTTTCAGTTTAGGCCTAATTTCTTCATAGTGAAACATAAAACAGCACACAAATATGCAGCATAAAAAGGTTTATTTCGGTACACACAGAGAAGAGTACAGAACTGTAAACCGGCCTACTCAACCCCCCCCCCCCCTTCACAAAAATTACAGTTTTTCACAATTGTTAACACACGTTTTTCATAACAATAACGGCTTTCTCAAAACTGCACACAGAAAACTAAATACCTCACACACAAAATGCTGACAGGCCTCGACACTCACGTCGCCACAAGCCTCCTCCATGGCCTGGAGCAGTGGGACCCGGGTTCCGTTCATATACCTTCCACCTCCAAGCTGAAAATAATTCCTCAATGGGATTCAGGAAAGGAGAATAAGGTGGAAGGTATAGAATGGAAAAATGTGGGTGGTCCTGGAACCACTCCCGCACTTGAAAGCTCACATTGTCCCGGATGACAACGTGATTGATCCACTGTGGGTCATCTGTCTGGTCAGGTGGTACCAGCAGGTCATGCAGGCCATCCAGGAAGACGAGGAGACAGGCAGCGTCATAAGCCCCTGGGTCGGCATGACGGTGCAACATCCCATGGTGATTCATTGCAGCACACATTGTGATGTTCCCACCACGCTGGCCGGGGACCTCAACAATGGCCCGCTGGCCAATGACGTTTCTGCCCCGTCACCTCCTCTTCACCAGGTTGAATCCCACCTCATCAATAAAGATGTACTGGTACAACAATGAGCTGTGTCATGCTCCTGGATCAGCATGAGAATGCAAGTTACAGTATGGACACAGAGGTCAACACAGTGGGCTACAGTGAGACACTGTAGAAAAGGAACAATATTGGATTACAGGTACAATACATGCATGTGTCAGTGCTGAATGTTGGTACTTACAAGCACAAACTCTCGCCATAACTCCTTGATGCCTGTGTTCCGTTCGAATGGGACCCTGTACACTTGTTTCATCAGCATGGCATTCCTTTGAAGAATACAGTCCAATGACGGTCTGGACGTTTCTAAATGTAGCATGGTCAGCCAGGATCCTAGTTTTTATTTGTCTGAATGTGATAGAGTTGTTCTCACGAACCATATCTACAGTTTCAGTCTCCTGTTCGGCTGTGTAAATGCTGTGAAATTGCTCAACAGACCTGAATGTTTAGAGATTTGAGTATTTGTGTGTTGTAGGTTGATGCTTTGAGATTTTACTTGAGAAGTGTGTGCAACAACTGAACATTGTGTGTAGTGTTTTGACAACAAGGTGATGTGTAATTGACATCAGAGTGTAAAGAAGGAAAGTCAGAGTCTAATGCAGATAAGGAAGTGTGAAGTAGTGCCAAATTGGGTCGAGTGATTGGTGCATGAAGTGAAGGTTGTGCAAATTGTGCCGAATTTTCGCTTTTTGTGTGTTAACAACTGAGAAAAACTGTAACATAAGGACTGGAAACAGGGGCAAAGCAGCAAGTCTGACTGAAAATAAATACTTTCCAAAAAGATGAACTACCTTTAAGAGAACTGGGGATTTTCTCAGGATAGTTTTGCTGAAGAAAATAGTGTAAACAAAAAGTTAATAGGCTGCAAATGCTATAATGTGTTTACCTTTCATAGAAATTATGATAGCAGTATTCTATCATCTGCTCAGGATTCCCCATTTTGAGCAAAGAGGAGACATGTTTTGGAGGATGTTCCTACAAAAAGTGCAAAACAACAGACATTTAAGGAGAGCCGATATAAAGGAATTTCTCTGGCTCGGTACAAGTGGCACTGCGGCTGCAGCTCGCCTTCACATTCACCAAAGCACACCGCCGCCTTCCCAATTACTGGACTAAGGATAACTTGCAAGCACAGCAAGTTTCTATAATCGTCTTCTTTCCTCTCGGCAAAGCAGACTGGAAACCATGCACTCTATTATCCCGACTGGACAGCAATGAAAAGCAAATCAGGGTGTTTTTTATTCACAGATGATTAGTCAAGTATGCTCATTGTTAAGGATAAGTTGCTGGTTGGTCCGCTGGGTTTCCTCCCTCCAGTGTGTGTCGTGGTGGGGGCTTCTTCACCTCATTTACACTCACATTCCTGATGAGAGGTTGGACGACTGATTGGTTCAATGAAGTACTGCACCAAATATCAGATATCGGTCATGAAAGCTCTCATAAAAGTCAGCATGTTTAGATTTGTTCTACTAACTAATAATCTGGTTGGCAGAATAAGTCAGAAAACCACTTAAAACATGATGTAGTCAAATGGGGGCATGATGATGACAAGAACCAACTCCAGACTGACTTAAAACAAGACCTTTCAACGGTTTTTTGCTAAATTTAATATATATGAATATATAAAAACATGCAGTATTTCTATGACAAAAAAACAACCCATTCACTTTAGCAAAATGTTTGTTATTGTTTGTTCCTGCTGTATTTAGATAGAAAGAATTGAAAATACAGGATGCAGTTTGGGGGTCTCACAGTCCCTCTATATGATTATTGCAATGTTATTATGCAACATGTAGTTTTGTATATAAAAGATGAATGACGCATCTCGGTTTCCTCCCACTATCCAATGATGTAATTCGGAGCCAGAGTCGGTGTAGTCGTGATCAGGATCAGTCTTAGCCATCAATCACAACTATCTGCTAACATGGAGGAGGCGGGGTTTATGCAGCCCGTTCTGTAATTTCCCGTCCCAACTCGTCCAAGCCTCAGAGAAATCTAACCGGGCCCGACCCGAACCTGAGGTTATCCCCTGATACAGGCTTATGCAGTGTAAGATATCAGGCAGATGGCCCAGCCGACCTGACCTTCCCTGACTCAAACCCAAATATCAATTCAAATGTTCTTTTACTAACACGGCCCGAGCCGACGGGCTCCAGTCGGTTGTTCCACAAGGGTTTTTATGGGGCCACTTGGTGCACAGCTTTGCGAGTGCCAACATTGCTGGTGCTGTTGGTGGAGCACTTGCTACAATGGATGGCCTGTTCATTAATGATTCAAGGATCCATTGTACTACAATAAATTGTAGTAGCACATGAATAGAATCTTTGTTAAGTGTGTAATTGAAGATTCCAATGTGCTGCAACAGCAACAAAAATGGTTTGGCTGCAGGAAGACGTTTGCATAAATCAGCCTTTTTCACATCAGATCATTTGATTTGCCACAGTAGAAATAAACAAAGATGTAAATAATTAAATTATATAAGGTTGAGTTCCATTTAGCTGTTTAAGTTTCAGGGTGCTGGTGTGGTGCCTTCTGGATCATCGTCTCACTGTCATGGCTCACTGGGACACATGAATGGAACAGAGCCAAAGTCAAACTGTCGTCTCTGAAAAAGGCCTGTTATCAAGTTTATTTCACATGCAGGTATGGAGAGGTGATCCTTGAGGTCCCCGTGTTGTCACTCTCAGGGTTATTGTGGTGGTATTGGTCTCCACACAAAGCCTCTTATTGTTTTCTTATTGTAAAAAAGAAACCAGGAGTATAAAAAGCATCACGTCCTCTACACAAGAGGATTCTACACATAAAAGACCTTTGACGCTCGAGTTTAAAACAACATTAGTTCTTTCAGACACATTCATGTCAGTGTGTAGCGTAGGTTTTCTAAATTGAAACAATATAAGAGTTGGGCTCCAGACAGGGATTATTCACCTGCCAACATTTATAATATATCCCGGAACGACAGGTAACCCGGATAGCTCATTTACCTAACTACACAAAACATCCAAAGAAAATAAATCACAAACCATAAATTAGGTTATCAGTATCTCTTCAATTATATTATTTACTCAAGGTAACATCAAATCAAATACGTACGATAGATAAACAGAAAAATAACCCTTTTAAACCAAAATATTCAGTACTCCATGAAATCAAATTCTTTTCACAATAAGAACAATTAACTGTCCCTTCAGTAAAAACGTGGAAGAAACTTTCATTAAGAGTTCATGTTCCAGGGTTAGTTGGTGTGGGGGGTGGGGGGAGGGGGGGTTGTTGGAGAGGGGAGTAGGGTCCTATGAAAAGGTGCAGTAAGGGAAATGTTTGTTCTCTGTTTTGGAGGGCCTTTATCTCCAGGTAGAGGGAAGATGAGGGGGGGGATTTTCCAGAGCCAAGAGAGCTCGGTGAAGCCAGGAGAGTGTCAGGAGTGGACTTATCTGGTTTGTTCCATCCAGGACTGAGGGAATCGCGTTCTGATCCGAGCAGGTTAGATGGGTTTAAAATCCACTTCCGGCTCCAGGGATTAGCTTCTGTTCCTCAGGGTCCCGGACGTTGGTGCCATCAATCCATCCAGTTCTTGGGCAACTTTCTTTAACTTGTTTAGCTGTTTTTTTCCCCCTTCCTACAGTCACCCTCCTTCACCTGTTTACACTCCATATTCCTTTGTTTGAGTTTCCCTCTCTGTTTTCCTCACAGGTGTGTCAACTTTATTATCTTCCTTGCCCCTCCTTTTCCTGTTGAGGCCTAAGGGCCCATTCTGTCCTTTTAGTTTTTCTCCAATCTGCTTCAAGTGTACTTGTAGATTTCTGTCTTGAAAAGGTGAGAACTAAGTATCTGTGATAAAGGAGGGTCAGTGTTTGATTGACAGCTGATCTGCGGAGCAGGAACGTCAAGACGACGAACTTGGAGCAACAAACATGGAGACAAAAGAAGTTGAAGCTTGAAACACAGAATCTCATTCGCTGCTTTTAATGTTGTGACCAAACTTATAAGGGTTTCCAACACTATGTAACGACCAAGATTTATCATTAGATCCAAATATACATTCATGTGACCTCCCTGCTCTGCCGATATTCTTGTGTGCGACACCTACACAACCCATTGCTTTTCTTCTCCTCTCCACCTCCACCTCCCAGTAACAACGTCCAGTCAGACTCTCTCTACTCAGGACCTGAGGCCAAAGAGTGAATCTGTCTGGGGGATCAGAATAAGACTGTGTTTCTATAATGAATGCCAATTTTCTGTTTCCCTTAGATAATAACAGATATTTGTGTGCTGTGTTTGGATCCAGTGTGATTTCCTGTGAATATTGTAAGAAGTCATCTCTGGTCTTGGGCTCTGGTTGTGGCAGTAAAACATCCACTTGAGACACAATCTGTAAAATCGCTGTCTGTCTCCCTCAGAATGTCCTGTAGCCGACCTCTGACCTGTGACACAGCTGCTGTCACGTCCTCAAAGTACCTCAGAGGACGGACACTGATGCTGGATGAGTATGTAGATTCACTGAGTGTTGACAGAGGAGTGGTGACAAACTGGTTGTGATCCTCTGTGTCTGAGAGCTGCTTCAGTTCATGGTCTTTCCTCTTCAGCTCAGTGATCTCCTGCTCCAGTCTCTCCTGAAGCTCGTTGACTCGACTCACTTCAGTTTCCTGCTGAGATCTGATCTGCTGCTTCACATCAGAGCTTCTTTTCTCCAGCAGATGATCAGCTCAGTGAAGATCTTCTCGCTGGCCTCCACTGCTTTATCAGCAGAGCCATTGAGGGTCTCCACCTCCTGTTGAAGCAGCTTCACATCTTCCTCTATGTCCTGGACTCTCTGCTAGATTGCTTGTCTCCTTAGCCCGAGCTCTCTCTGCCTCTCAGTCCTTTCTGCTGCAGCTTTATGTTCATCCACAGGGCAGAGATAACAGATACACTGCTGATCAGTGCGGCAGAACATCTTCATCACCTCATCGAGGAGAGGCGGGGGACCAGTGGCAGAAACTTGGACCATGGGCAGAAAAGGTCTCTGGTTTGACTCCACGGAGAAAAAACAAAAAGACGAACCTGGATTGATCTGTCCAAAAATCCAAGAGGATTCTCCCTACCCTGTCTAGTGCCCCTGAGCAAGGCACCTTACTCCCCCAACATCTGCTCCCCGGGCGCCGCACATGGTTGCTCACTGGCCTGTGTGTCCTGCACCAGATGGGTTTAAAGTAGAGGTTACATTTTCCTGCAATTGCATGAGTGTGCCTGTGCATGTTTTTGGGATAAATAAATGTATCTTAATCTTAATTGTGACGAGCGCAGATGTTCTCCTGGAGCTTCACGGAGGGCTCTACCAGCCTGTGCTTTTTAAATGGAGGTGATTGAAAATGAGGCTGGAGGTGTTTTTCACAATAAGAGACCAAACAAACCAAACAGGACTTGAGAGCTTTCAGTTTTCTCCCAGTGCAGAAATCACCGGCCACATCTTCAGGTTCAGCACAGCAGTGATCAGCAGGAGCAGCTTGGAGTCCAGTCTTCTTCAGCTCCTCCAATAAATCAGCTAACATGGTGCTTTTCACCAGGACAGGCCTCTGAGTGAAGGTCTGTCTGACTCTACACTGAGGGCAGCTGTAGATTCCTCTCTCATCGTCATTGTCCCAGTGGGTTCTAATACAGCTCATACAGTAGCTGTGTCCACTGTCCACAGCCAATAGTCACTGGATCCTTCATTAGATCCAGACAGATCGAACAGCAGAATCTTTTCTGTCCAGTGGATTTTCTTGATGCGCCATTTGACCTGGTGCCAGTGACTGTAGAACAGTTTCACTTCCTCTGAACAGAAACAGATCTCTGCTCCTTCTGCTCTCGTTCCCTTCCTCTATTTGACCACTTTTTAATACATTATTAAATAAAGCAACATTATGGTGTCAACTCTCCTCAGCAGTGATGCCACTCAGTTTGGAGGCGGCTGTCTTTGAGGCCACACTGTTTAAGGCGGCTGCTGCTGATGTCACACTGTTTGGAGGCAGCTGTCATAGTTGCCAGAGGTGTTTGGGGGCAGTTCTCACTGCCACCACACCGTCTGAGAGCAACTAAAGCTGTTTGTGATTTATTCAACGCGATAGAAACTGGTTTATGAAAGTTGATAGTTTGTTAGCTCTCGGGCGGGTTGGACTTAAAATTAATCAAGAAAAGCTCCATGAGCTCTATCAGATCCATATGCATGATCTTCGGGTCTATGGATAGTTAAGAGCTCAAAGAGTGTATTCCCAGTATCAGTTACAGTGTGACTGATAGTGTCTCTGAAACTGTGATAAACCAAAGGAGAAATGTAAATTGTTATCCTTGCCTTAAATTCTACATAAGATGGTTAATAACTCCATGATAGCAATGCTAAACAGAGATGCCACTGTTCTTGTAGCAATTTATTGACTACAACTTTACCAAAGTAGGTGGAAATACGTCAAAGGTCCAAAGTTTTAGCAACAGCAGGTCCAGACACACTCTCCATCTATATTGATGTTGTCTCTAAGCTGAATAAATGTATTAAGTGATTTTGTGTTACAAGACAGCAGAGAGAGACTCACAAAACTTAACTTTCCAATTAGATAGAAACCATTTGCTGTTTTATTTATTATTATTTGTTGACTTTGGTCCAAATGTGTTTTAGGGGGGGCCGAGGAGACGCCCCCCGTTGAAAACTCACACGTTTTATTCTATGGCATTAGCAACTCCTTTAAGCTCGCCTGACACAATTTCGCATGAATCGAATGAACTGGCTAGCGGGAACACTTGAACATTTTTTCACATTGCATTTCCTGGCACAGCTTGGGGGCACTATGACTATTAATGCATTTTATCATATGGAGCTGTTCAGGGCAGGACCTTTAATTTACATGTGTAGTGTGAGGCAAATTGGAAGGCAAAACCTCATACACAAATTTAACTTTTAATCACAAAGTCTCTAACATGACATCAACCAAATTTGAAGTCGATCGCAAGAATTCTGTAGGAGTACGAATTGTATAGCACTTGTCAAAACCTCCATACCTCTTCCGACTATACTTTGAATAACATTTTGAAACTAACAATTTAGTAGCACTTAAATGTCACTTACTTATAGTACTTATAGTATTTTTGAATAAATTGTACCTTCTTGATTCTTGTTGTTCTGGGTTTGTACCCTCGAGGTTGAATGCACTTATTGTAAGTCGCTTTGGATAAAAGCGTCAGCTAAATGAAATGTAGTGTTAGGGTTAGGGTTATGTCATGTAAAACGCCAAAAATCACGCCAAATTTAATTTTCATTGCTAAATGGCCGACTTCCTGTTGGGTGTGGTGAAGAGTGTCAAGGACACTAGGGACTAGTAATCTGTTCAATTTAGGGGTTCGGTGGTAAATGATGATTGTTTTCACAAGTGACTGACCTATGCAAGCCTATAGCCACCCCAGCCCACCCCCACCTCCCTCTCTCTTTGTCTGTCTCTCTCTGTGTCTGTCTCTCTGTGTGCTTGTGTGTGTATATCTGTTTAGACACAACTGACAAATATGTGGAATAAGTAACAAATTTAAAAAAAAACAATTACAGTGGATGGGCAGATGGGAAAATTTCCAGCGTGTGGGGGAAAAAATTTGGGAAATTGAAACTCCAGGAGAACAGCAGGTAACCCTAACCCTAACACAAAAGTATGGGAGACATATCTGATCGTTTAAATCATGTATAATATATAATTTATGTCGTTTAAAATCTATTAACAGTGGGATTTATGGCCAGATTCCTTTGAGGCTAGCGAAAAAAAGACACCAAAACCATCGCTGCAGATCGCGAGCCGGCCGCGGCGCGTCCCTGCCGATTAACATGGGCGTGGAAAAGGACGCGGACAGCCTTTCGCGGTGCTTCGGCCCCCGGTGTGTTCCTGACATTACTCTGTAGCTGCCACTGCAGGATCATTGACCATGAATGATTTAAAGACTGAATGCTTTTAAATGCACGGTCCCTCCTGCACATGGGGACTATATCTCTATAAAGTGTAGTGTCACTGCTGGAGGGTTTGATACATTAGGCAGAGAAATGAGAAAATATTAAATGTAATTTCATAATACATCACATTGTTCTGTTTGGACAGTTTAGTGTAAAATGACAACCAGGGTCCAGTTTTTATTTTTATTTTATTATTCTGATTATATCTTTCACTTTAGAAAGATGCAAGCTCTACGAGCGACTCTAATGTGTGTCAAATTATATTAAGGACAATAAAACACTTTCAAGTAAAAAGTTTTATATTTGAATTAATACAATCTATTTGATTTTTTTTTTAATGCATATAAATTCCCCTCATACAGAAACATAACTGAAGCTGAAATAAACAGTAAAACAGGATGGCTTGTCATAGTCCAAGAGCATAAGTGCACAATGATAAATGGAATCTTATATTTCTAATTGTTATACATTATTGTCACAGCAGTCACATTATAAGTGCAGATGTAATTATGGCCATCCTTCTGTGACATTAGAAATGTGAGGATACATGAATGGTAAAATATTTTTCTGCTCTAATTCTGTGTTTACTGTTCTTGAGTTTCTGCTCATAAATCATTCACAGAGTGTGATTCTGCCGCCGCAGAGTGAATCGACAACTTGCATTGACCCTGTGAGAAGACTTTAATCCTGTGATGGTCACAGATTTAAACAAACAGCCACAGCAGACATGAAAAGGTCAGGATCAGAGAATAGAAATGATGCAGCATTAACTTTGGAACTTACAAAGGAACATCGTTGTGCACAAGCAAGGCTGCACGCTGTTGTTGAGGAAACTCGAATACGGTTATTATTAGAGATGAGAGTTATGACGGAGTATAGGGGATGAGGGCCCACTCGACGTTTTAGCTTTAATAATGAAACAAATCATCTGTTAATGGAGACGGCAAAACCTTCCTGTCACGTATAGAAAATGCAGCAGAAACACATTTTACCTACAAGCTTATCCTACTTGCTCTGTAATGAACCAAGGAACTTTCAGTTGAAGGGAATCAACACAGTATGATAAGGATTTCCCCCCGATATTTGAAGTATTGACAGCTGCTGAATGCATTTAAATTGCATACGGACATTCATTGTGTCCAGATGATGCAACTACTGGCTTCAATGGCCCCTTGACTTATAGAGAATATATTTTCTCTTGGCATTCATGCCTACATGTGGATTAATTGAAGTCTCTTTTGTGGTTTATTAACTTCACATCTAGCACCACCATCCAGTCCCAATTTCAATTTGTCCAGAACATTAATTTATCATTAAATATCCCCAAGGGATGTCATCCATTGCTTTGTGAGCTGGTGTGTTAAAGCCTCGAGTTTTCACACGTTATCCGGCGCCATCTTTGTTTAAAAAGAAAACAGAAGTAACCATATTTGGAAGAGGGCGGAAGTAAGCCTCACTGAGAGCCGAAAGGGATAGTTGCCTGTAAAAGGAAAATGCACTCATCAACTCAAAAAACCCAACATGCCTCCATACTGCTCGTGTGGTGTCACCCAGTGTCCGCAAGCCCCGACATTTATATTTGTCTCGAAACGCAGTCATTTGTGTCCGAGGGTGTGTCCGACGGTCCGTGAATGCACCTCGTCGGAAGATATCAACAGACATTTAGGTTTAACTGTGTTACTGATCTCGCTTTTCTGTTTTTTTATTAAGTCTGAAGTCTCGGTCACCATTGACTTTAATCGTATCAGATTCGGCTGCTTCTAAACTCCAGAAGTGTATTGTGGACTCAAACACTTCACCCACCCCTCCAGCGGCATAGTGGTGAGTAGATGAGTGCATTTTCATTTTTCAGTGAACTATCCCTTTAAGGACACGACACACCCACCTACACCTGTGACCTGCTCCTATTGGACAGTGCTGGCTGTCAATCCCACAGGAACCAAGTCCAAATGCATCCCATGCTTTATATTTTATTTTCAAGGAGACCATAATTTACAAAGTTAATATTGTTATGCGATGAAGAAGACTTGAAATTAGTGATTAAAACTATAAATTCCAGTAAACAATGTTTACTAACGTTACGAAAATTGTGAAGCCAACAGAAGGCCTTTTCCTTTTAGGCTCTAGGCGCGGTCCTTGGTGAGTCTTCTTCTGAACGATTATTATAACAGTGGTATGCTACTAACGCTGTATGGAACTGATAATAGGTATCATAATTGTATTGCCTATTGCTATTGTTGTAATTGAGAACACTAGTGCAACCCCTCGGAACTGAAATCTTGTGTACAATATACTCCACCATTTACTTGTGGGATTTTCCAGCTTTAATTTGGTCAAATTGCTGATATATTAGCTCCCTCTGGCTAACGCTACATTACTAGAAATCACTTCTTCTTCACCTATCTAAAAACAGGATTTGGCAGTAGCAGTAAGATTCTACAGTAGTTTTGCACAGGGGACGTAGAAGAAAAGAAAATTGCGGTTTTATCCGGGTGAAACTAATATACTTTAACATCTTACCAATGCCTGACCTCGCATCTTCAGCAGAATCGGAGGAATTTCCAATGCAGGTTTCTAAACATCTTTATGAAATTAGAATTAGTTTATTCCTGCTTAACCAGCATGCAGCTCAACATTACCGCCCACAAATAGTCCAGACAGTCCTTTTTGACATTAGACCTATGCATCAGACACTAGATATCTACTAGATCTCAGCCTACTCTTGCATTTGTAAAAGATAATTCAAGCATATTAATAGATACCTAGAGTTTAATGATAAGCTGCACTTTGGATGAAAGGTGGCAGAGTAATAGCACGGAGAAGGAGGCTGTAATGAATGATTGTAAGAGTGTAACATATAGAAGACAAAAGACAACAGGAGATTTAAAAGATGAACTAGTACAGACATCAAATACAGAGCTTCAATTACAGATGAAATCCACATGTCTCAGTATCAGTTTGCATTCAATGACATCACCATTTTATATACATCCAGACTAATTTAGCGTCTGTGGCTCTTTGTAGATCGGGACCTTTGTGTTTTTGAGCGGCACAACATGGTTTATCATAACAGAGAATCGGAGGGTTCTGTGGTGTCAAAGGCATTAACCCGTTGTCTCAGGAATCATGGGTTTCCTTCTCTTTTAGTCTGATCTCACTCTGTGTACATGTGACAGAGACACAGAGGAAACATGAGACCTACTGCCCAGTTACCATGAAGGTGAATCAATCATGACAGGATGGAATGGCTTTGTTCTTGTCTGCATACAGATGTTCTGGATTCAAATTCATTAAACGTGTTTTATATCATAAAAAAGTCAGAGATTTGACTCTGATGAAATACTGTTTTATTGTGAATAATAATAATAAACAAATATTTTATTCAATAGAATCATCTGTGTGGGGCATTTTCATATTTTTGGTCTGTTTTAAATTTGTACTCCATCATCCACCAGCTGATAAAATTTAGTGGTACCCGGCTTTTTTTTAATATATTTTCAAAGGGCCTCAGACAAAGTAAGATGTTTACAGATGTTGTTTGTTCTTGAGAGAGAACATTATTCCTTCCTGTGTCACGATGCAGAGTTACACAGCAAAGACAGACAAGACTCAACTGCTGTGTTAAACCAGGAGACACAGATATTTGCCAAATCAAATCAAATATTCACTTTTGCTATGTGGAGGATCTCTCTGTAAATTGAATTATGTGTTGTAGTTTGTTTGCTTGTTTTTTTGTTTGGTAGTTGTATAGAGGTTAAGCCTGTGATTTTGTTATATGCCTCTGTGCCAGCAACCGGTGGCATTAGGTTTCTCTTCCATCCATGTTCGTTCTGATGAACACAAAAAGGTCACTTAGAGAGAATTTATTCAAGTTTGGTACAAACATGCAGTTTGACACGCGGATGAACTGATTTGATTTAGTTGTTCAAAGGTTAAGGTCACTGTCAGCTTACTAAACACATCGTTGGTCTTGTGAACACAACATCTCATGAACACCTTGAGTGAGTTCCATTAAATTTGGTCGAAGCGTTCACTTGGTCTCAAAGATGAGCTGATTCGATTTTGGTGGTCAAAGGTTAAAGATCAGGGTCACATTGACATCATATGTGTCAGGAAATATATGTTTGTAGACAGGAATTGCAATGGTTTGCCAAGGCATATACCTGAATTTCATATACAGTAATGATTAAAATTGTACTGAACAAAATGTCATATTGTACAAAAAGAAATGGGATTTAAAAGAAAAGTCGGAAGCCTTTAAAAAAGCCCTGCTGCGGGCTTTGGAGGCAAATTAGCAGCCGTACAGATGCTGTAAATATCTATCCATGATAATAAACATAAATAATACATGCTGACAGGGTGCAGAGGGATCCATTAGCACCATCAGTCATGTGTGGGTGTGTGTCCTGACAGTATCACACTGTTACTTTTCATACATAAATATTAAAAGTGTTTCATTTGATCGTTTAACATGAAGCCAAGGTGAATGTTGCGCTTTCAACATGCCTACATTTTATTTGATCTCCTTGCTCTTCGTTTTTTTCTTATTGTCGTGCAGTGGTGGCGATAGAGAGCTGCAAATATAACACACCTCTCTCTCTCTCTCTCTTTCTCTCTCTCCTCCAGAGCTGCATCCCGTTATCTGGGCGGAGAGAGAGAGAGAGAGAGAGGGAGACTTACCACACACTGCCTATGTTCTCAGCCTCAGCTCCATGAGCAGGAACCGGTCGGACAGTGAAGAGAGGAGGGGAGGTCACCTCGGAACAAAGCGGGATTATTAACACGTCTGCCACACTCACACGCTGGAGGACAGGACAACACTTGGCCGTTTTATCGGACTCTTGCTGCTTCCTGGTCCTGTTGCGCTCCGGGGGCTCCGGCTGTGGCTGCAGAACAGGATCTCCTCCCTTTGTGTTGCTCTGCGGTTGTTTACTCACACTCCTCCACTCCACAACTTCTGCCTCCTCCTCTGTTCCCCCAGAAACAGGAGGTTTCATTTCTGCTTTTCTTGTTTCCGCCTAAACGGAATGAATGACAAAAACAAAGGAGGTTGATGTCCATAACCCCGCGGCTCACCTCGCCTTCGCCTCGCCCAAGGAACGGAGACTCCATCTCCGGCAGAAGATGGAAAGCGGAGGCGGGACGGAGGGCTGCGACAGCGGGCACTCGCAGCACGCGGTGCCGGGGCAGCAGCAGCAGAATCCCCGGGAGGAGACCACGGAGCTCCCTGCGGTGCTGTCCGCTCAGCGTTCCGGCGAGAAGAAGAAGAAGATAAACCGGGCTCCCTCGCCGGCCAGACCGAAGGATGTACCCGGGTGGTCGCTCACGAAGATCCGCGGCGGCATAGGGACGCCGACCCTGAGCGTCAAGCCCGGAGCGATCCACCTGGGGAGCCGCATTTCCAGGCGCAGCCCCGTGGGGAGTCTCGCGGGGAAGGACGGCAGAGCAGAGAAGAGCGGTGGCGGCAAAACGGCCGGAAAATCAGCCGCGTTGTCCAAGAGCTCTGCGTCCAAGACGGCCAAAAGCACCGGGGGGAGGAGGAAGGTGTCGGACGCGAGCATAGGATCGGACGATTTATCGAAGGACTCCGGCTGTGCCACAGGGAAGCTCTCCCCGACCGACAGCAGCTCCGAGCTCTCGGACTGCGCCTCCGAGGAAAACAAGCTCTCAGCGGACGCTGCGAGCAGCGACGCCGAGTCGAGGAGCAGCCGAGGCGGCGGGCCGGACGGAGAGAGGCCGCTACGGAATGGCGCTTTGTCGGATAGAGGTGGTCAACATGCCGCCGCTAATAAGACCACCTGCTCCGCGGGGGAGAGACCCGACAAGGACCGGCTCTCCCTTGGCGTGGAGACCGGGGAGGGGAGCATATCCCCCGGCGAGGAGCGCTCGGTCACCTCGTATGACAGCAGGGTGCCAGCGAGCACATCCCTGGCTTTCTCCGACCTGACAGAGGAGTTCATGGACGGCATGCAGGAGGAGTTTGTGAGGGAGATAGAAGAGCTGAGGTCGGAGAACGATTACCTCAAAGTAAGTCAAGTGTCAACCCTCAATTTCGTGCAAGTGTTTTTCCAGTGTCTCCCAAAGCATCAGATATGCATTCAGACATGCATTGTTGCTCTATGATTAATGTCACGAGCTTGGTGTTGCTCTTTGTCATCCAGTTCGTTTGAATGTACTACTTCCCTCTGTCTTATCTCCCATGTGTGTCGAATCCATTGGATCCCATCCAGTACTACTCACCACATGGAAAATATTCTGAATAGTGAGTGTGCACCCCCAGTAGCACATGAGCACAAAGATGCAGCCCTGTAGCCACAGGCAGGCCACGCTGCATGTGTAGCAGCAGCGTAGAAACACTGTAAACAACTGTGTACAATGTGGATGCAGCAGTTCTGGACAGACGTTGGGTTTGTTGTTTTCAACCTGCTCGCATGATGGAGCAGAGGATGTGATTTATGCAGCAGCCTCAGGGGTTGTCAGTCTCTGGAGAATGCATGTGTCACATTCGGCCTGAATGGCATTCGTTGGTTGGGACGTTTTTCCTGGAGTGTCATGTGATTGTCTAGATGTTGCTTTCTCTACCATGACAAGAGTAAAACGCTCAGACTGCCACCACATCATCTCCTCCGTGGTATGGTCCGTCAGCAGACTTTCATGCTAAAGGCATTTTTTCCTCAGCGTTCTCATGTCTGCAGGTGCTGATTTGTAATATATGTGGATCCACCACTTGAGCAGATCCATTCGGCCTTGAGAGGGATTGATTAGGAGGGTGATCAATAACATTAGCATGTACCTAAGCACTAACTGGCAGTGACCGGACAAGCCAATAATTGTTAGAGATGGATTGGGGAAGCTGATGGATTAACATCACTTGTCTTAACGGAAGCACCGCCCTCTCTGCAACAGTGTTGGAGAATTTAGGACTTTTGGTTTTTTACTTACTGCTTATTTAACTACTACCATTCATTCTATTTTCAAGTAAAAATGTTTCAGACTCTTAAGTTTTAGACTTGGCTGCGTTTCAATGACTCGTTTTCAAAGGAAGTGATTCATAATTGCTATTGGTCTGTTGAGCTGACAAACGAAGACTTTTGGTGATTCAACACTGTGCTGGAGGAAACTGTGATAGTAGTTGTTGTCAGTGTTTTCTGGTGTTTAAAAAAAACAATGGTTTGAATAAGAAAATAATCAGCAGATTACTTAATAAGTCATTAGGATCCCTAATCCTTATTTCATTTAGTGTCCCCCTTAAATCGAACTTCATTGACGTCTGTCTTTTCTTGTAAGCTAAAAACTGAACTCTTTGTAGAGTGAACTAAATAACCTTATTTCCTCCTGCACTTCTTTAGTGATGGACTGAGAGATGCTCCTTTCTTGTTTTTTCATGTGCATCATCTTTAGGGGTGTGTATGTGTGTGGTGGTCCAGTGCTGTTGACTGATTTTTTTGTAGGGCATCAGCGCTGCAGTGCTTATTAGACCACCCCAAAGCCTCATGGGAGGCCCTGCAGTGAAGTGAGGCATTCTGGGTGTGTGTGTTGTTGCAGCTGTGAGGAACACCTGGTTATTTATCAGAAGATCAAAACAACACGCCGCCAAGATGCCAGACTCTCTCAATCACTCCCTCAGATTTCTTGGATGCACGATGTATTTCTCACTTTCCAATTCCATCTCTCTGTTCCAACCCAGTGCTCATCCACCCTGTTTGTCTTTCAGTGCAAACTCTAATCCTCCTGGCCTTTCCATCTTCCACTGTAGGCTCATGCAGTGCATATTAATGTGTTGTCTCTTTGCTGGTGCAGCTGTTGAAACCTCATTAAAATGACTTTAGATCTCAGCACCGTGTATAATGTTTCTGTCTAGATCTGTTGAAGCTAAGCCATAATATGTGGTTAACAATCATACTGTCCCACCGACTATACCTTCAGTAACTGCCCTCTCTCACACCTACCTTCCTATTGTCCTGTAGCCAGCCGCATTTAACAGCAGGAACTTTCCTCATGAACTAGGAACCTTTACAGGAAGTGCTTGTGTTTCCGCCGTAGGGACAAGGGTATTCATTTAATTCCAGGCAAATATTCTTTACCCCCCTAAAGTATCTGCTAGGGGCGTTATACTTTTGTGAAAGTACCACAACCTTTACGTGGGGCTTGCAGTGATAAACATAACTGATTGGTTGAGAATTCCAGCAATCTATTTCCGCCACCATTTTTAAAAACATGTAGCTGTGTTAACAGTTTCTGTTACTAGTGCTCCTCTCCTTTCCAGTGTTCCTAGGCAATAAACTAGCATGGAACAGCTTGTTGTAGTTGTGAGTTGTTCATACATCAGGAGGCTAATTTGCCTAAACTTTCGTGTTCTATGCAGTAGAGACGCTGTGAACAATGGTCGACAGGAACCTTTTAGTTACTTGAAAAAGGTTCCTGGCACCAAAAGGTCTGGGTACTTTTGAACGAAAGTTGTAGTTTAGCTTTGGCTGTATTTATCATTAGGTGACATACAATTTGTATTCTGTCGAACACATCAGTCCCTCCTGCCCATCACACTCTTGATCATGTTGAAGCAGCTTTCACCCAGCATGGAACTGAAAAGTTGATTAAATTATCATGATAGTCCACGTGCTACACTTAACAACATGAAGGCCTTCACTACAGAGCTGATATTAGAGCTGACCCTGAGAGAGGCTCATGCCAATGCATCTTTCAGGACTCGATTTGTCTGGAATGTCTGTCCTGTGACTACAATTTAAGATCACAGTTCAGTGTCTGTGCCGCCTGTATAGATAGATGATGGTTTTTGCTCAGCCATTGCTTCACTTTTATATTCAGATGAGTTTACTCTAAAAAAAAAGTTATTTGATTGAACATTATGATGATATGATGAGGATATCAAAAATGTAAGATTTGGGAAGATATAAGTTGTCCCCCAATTCAGCCGATGCGCCACCTGTTGACTCCTTTGTTTTAAAAAAGACAGACTGCATTTCACGGAGACTCGTAAATAGGATATCCTAGTTGTGCTGCTAAAATGCAATCGATCGTCAAATGCCACCTCCAAAAGATAAGGGCCCTGAATAAGGACACAGCTATAGTACATGTAACAGACAGACATGGTTGCAGCTTTTAGCCCACAAAGACCTCCTCCTATTATGAAGCTAGTGCTGTTAGCTTAGCTAAGTACAAAGACTGGAAACAGGAAAACAGCCATGTTTCGCAGTGTAGTAGCCATTGTAATTAGATGTGCCAGTAGGTTTCTATTGTTATTTTTGGACAGAGCTAGGCTAGCTGTTTTCCCCCTGTTACGCTAAGCTAACAGTCTCCTACTGTACAGGCTGTAACAGGAGTCCCCTTATCTAATTCTTGTGTTAAAACAAATAAGTGTGTTTACATTATTGAACATTATTAATATTGCTAATTATTTTTTAGATACTATATAAAACATGATTTAACCGTCAATATATACAGGCCCTGGCTAAAAAAGCTACAGTAGCACTGCAACATCCTGTAATGCAAGGGACCAACAATGAAATCATCATCATCAAGCGAGTTTCTAATGGATTGATCATAACTATGAAGACATCTGGGAAGTTTGTGTTTCCTTGACCTTGTTCAGACCTGAAATTATTCGAGCTTAGATCTTTCCTCTTGTGATCAGATATTAATACCAGGTCTGAACAGTGCCAAGTTTATTACCTCTAAAACATAAACAGCATTTTTCTTTGTTTTTCTTTCACTCAATAAAAGCAGAACACATTGAAAAAAACCCATCTCTTAATACAGCTAAATGCACAGTCATGTCACTAGATATAGGCCTGGTACAGGTATTTGACCGTATACGATTTTGCCTCATAGCTTTAAAAAGATGATGTTAAAATAAAAAAATCTTGATAACTCACCCACCCTGCAGAGGACTGTTTTTGCAGCAGATGTGCGAGAGCTCTAATTTCAAACATTATCTCATCTGGCTCACTAAAACCTAACATCTGCTTGATTCCATCTCCTGACTGGCGGCTTGATCTCATGATAGAAAACTCTCTTTCCTGTTCTTCTTTAGATAGCTGTGAAAAGCAGGTCAGTGGAGTGCCTCTGCGTCTCTCGCCACATTAACTTGTAATTCCCTGTTTTTTTGTCCTCACATTCACATCTCTCTGATGTCATATTTTTTCCATTGTCTGTGACTCCTTTCTGTCTGTCTGTCTTCCTTCCAAACCTTTGCATATGGTGCTGCAGTCTTTTTTAAGATTTATCAAAACACACACACACACACACACACACACACACACACACACACACACACACACACACACACACACACACACACACACACACACACACACACATACTTTGCATGCTAAACCCACAAATTACCTCTATCACCACCATGTTTATGAAGCACACTTATACACAAGCTGTTTATTCTGAAGGTGGTGGAGACAAGGACACACCCTAGCCCATTGTTATACCCTGTCTCACTTTCCTATTACATCGACTTACACACACACACACACGCACACGCACGCACACACACGCACACACAGAGTCTTGTTGTCGTCGTCGTGTCATAGTGACTGCAGAGGCTGACCCACATTTTCCACTGTAGTAAACTATGAGAGCACTACCACTACAGCCACTTGCGCTCCTTATACAACACACGCACATACATTTTGACCTACACAGACGTGGCACTACATTGAGTAACATGGCTCTTACTGTACCATAAAGGCCAGTGACCCAGACTTCTTTTGTTAAAGTAATGTTAATTTCATTGCTGACACACATGCGAATGAAAGAGCTGTACCTAATAGGATCCAGAGGACTGATGCAATTCATGCCGCTTAACTAAAATTTATAATTTATCTCCATCTGTTTAACAGTGGTAAATTACAACTCTCCTGTTCATTACTAATTAGGGCTTGGCTTGTTTTTGACGGGTATTTTAATGCCACCTTCAGTAGAGGAATTTCCTTTCCTCTTAATGCTTGTAAGACCAAATGTCCCTCCAGGGGCTGTTATCTTCCTCTGGGGTAATATAATCTATTCTAATAGCCCGAGCCTGACCTTTGACCTCCTTTGCACTACCTCCTGGGTAGGAGAGAGAAAGGTGAATCAATACATTGTTGTATCACATTACTTGGGTGTACCACTCTGCTGCTTACAGTTTGTAGATCTCCATTTCTGTGGACCTCTTTTATCTGACTTGGGAAAATATTACATGTAATGTCATTATAAGAGGACACTAATTGTTGTAATGATCATTCTGATGATGAAGATGTGAAAGGTTGTTAATGACAGCTTGCAGTGATTGATGGGATGGATTTACTAGTGTCAAACATTTAAAGATCCTTTTTTGTTTGACTCGCACATGTTTAGTCAACACTTTAAATTACGGTCTCTAATACGTAACAGCTTTGGCTCCAGTTTGATATTGGAAGAGTTCCTGACTCACTGTTTCATGTAAAAATGGCAAACTCATACACTGTCTTTTCTTCACTGTGTCCAGGATGAGATGGAGGAGTTGAGGTCCGAGATGCTGGAGATGAGGGACATGTACATGGAAGACGATGTCTACCAGCTGCAGGATCTACGTCAACAGCTGGAGCAGGTACGTGTGAGAGCCCGACTACGTGAGAGCACAATCCTCTGTTGAATCTGTGTTCTCATATATTCTTTGATTTCTTGATTCAGATGTTTAAATATATAAAAAAGAAAGAGGCTGCATTCAAAATCTCTTGAAACAGGAGTTTCAGTTTTTTATATAATACACGCTTGGAATAAAAAGCTAGTGCTGTTTTATGTGTGTTCTGTTATATATTAATGGCTGCTGCAAGGCAAACCATAAA
This sequence comes from Pleuronectes platessa, assembly GCF_947347685.1. Lineage (NCBI taxonomy): Eukaryota > Metazoa > Chordata > Actinopteri > Pleuronectiformes > Pleuronectidae > Pleuronectes > Pleuronectes platessa. The sequence goes on along the minus strand of NC_070631.1, from coordinate 19,634,986 downwards.
ATGATGAAAAGTATCAAAGTTAGCTTAGACAGATGGCAAATAACATCAGCAACTCAACACCATGTTTTGTGTTTCAGGCAAATAAGACCTGCCGCATCCTGCAGTACCGGCTCAGGAAAGCAGAGCGGCGCTCTCTCCGTGTGGCCCAAACAGGGCAAGTGGATGGAGAACTGATACGTACACTGGAACAAGATGTCAAAGTAAGTGTCCTCTGTGTGGACTAGTGTGTGTAGATGATGTTTGTCACAGCTGTTGTCATTGTGTGGCTGTTGGCTTGACTGCTGGTGTCAGTGAGGTTGACCATCTTGTCTTTACCTCAGGTTTCTACTCAAATACACTCAAAACAACAACAATACAAAAAACAAACACCAACCTAACTGTTAGCTAGTTGATTAGCCAGCAGGCTAGTTTAGCTTCTGCAAATGACATTTGACTGCTGAGAAATGAAAATCTTTTGTACAGAAATGGTTAAATGTAGATATATTTATGTTGATAAAGATATGTTTGTGTAACATAATGCACTTAATCTGTACAGTCACATATACTCTCCATCCCGTTTTACAAAAATGTGTGGATAGCAAATTGTCAAGCTAGCAAGGAAGATGGTAGAACGACTAGGTACCTAGACATTTGAAATACATTTAACAGTAAAACCAATTTAATGTATTGTTGGTGATGTGGTTGGTGACCAGACTTGAGACAGACAGAGCAGAGAAAAACAAAACCCCCTCTTTTCCAAGATTGAAGGACCTTAAAATGGCGGGTCGGTCTGTTTCTGTGTTGCTGTTTTGGATGGTGTGTTTGTCTCTTGACATGAACCATTTGCTCCACCATGTAGGAGTCATGAGACCGTGCAGAGGTCAGGCTTCCCTCTTTGAAATACACAGTATATATGTTGAAATTATCACAGTAACTTAGAAACACTAGAATGCCACAGGAGTTGAGGATCAGTCCTTCGATCCTTTGCATACTCGGATACGGCAAATGCACTTATACACACGCTCTCTATGTTCCTCACAGAGTATATAACACACAAGTCATTCCAGGCCCCTCTGGAATTCTTGATAAAGACCATTTATGCACAAACACACTGAGTTCAGGGTAAAGCTTCTGCGTGTGTGTATGTGTGTGTTTCTTTTTTGTTTTTTGTCACACCGACCCTGGACTGTGGATACACTCCGTCAAATTCACTCAGCTCCTCCAACATTTTCCATGTGATGGAGGATACAATGACTTCTTTATACCCCATCAGAGAGAGAGAGTGTGTGCGAGAGAGAGGCCGTGATGTCACTCTCTGAGGGCTCTCCGCCTGCTGTCGCTGTCTGTCTCTCTCGGCCGCTGTCTCACCATCTGGTTGTTTTGGAAGGAAGGGGAGAAAGGATGGAAGGAGGGATGGAAAAGGATGAGTGTACATCCTGTGTCTTGAGAGAGAGAGAGAGTGTGTGTGTGTTGAGACTGAAAAGAAAAAAGAGGGTGTGGCCACTGTTTGAAAATTCAAAAAAAGCCAATCAGAGTGGGCGGATGAGGCGGGGAGGAAAACAGAAAAATGGAGAAAAACGGAAATAAGAACAAATACAAAAGAAGAAACAAATACAAAAGGAGGGGGGGAAAGGAAGTATTCAAGAAGGATTAGCTGAATTTAATGGAGTTGATTTGAATAGACGTCTGAATTGAATTTAAATCCAAATTAGCCAGTAAGTAGCACTGGGACAAAGAGTTGGGCAGTGAGGTTAGGTGATGACAGAGAAAACAAAAAGACACAGCTTGAGGAAAAAAATTTAGTTAAGTCAGCATCTGTTAGCCACATTAGCAGAGAGAGATCATGAATACAGGAAACTGAAAAACACACGGCACAGAGACAGACCTGAACCTCTCTGCCTCCCTCAACACATGGCTTATTGTGCCTTCCCACAGACAGGGTCAAACACTCAGATGGCAGTTCAAGTTACACCAAGCTGTGCATGTGCGTGTGCGTGTCAGTGTGCGTGTGTGTGCTCGTGCACATTAAGCTCACATTAAGCTTCTCTTTTGCCAGCCTCCCCCAGTCACTCTTGTGTTTATTCTGGTAGCTTTATTATTTAGCCTTATTAAAACAGACACTCACTCCTGCCTCTGACTCAACACTGATCCAGCTCTACTGGAAAATCCCTATAACAGCAGTTAAAAAAAAAAAAGGCAATGAAGATAAGCAGTTGAGCAGCAGACTGTCTGTAAACTCAACTACTAACACTCAGTGTTGCAGCTGTTAAATATATAAAAGACAACAACTCTTTATTAAAATTTGTAAAGATGACAAGATATATTTTTTGCGTCATATCCGCTTAACCTGTAGCTCATCTACGAACATAATTTGCGCCTTAATTGCGTCAGGTAGATTTTCACATAATGGTGGTGAGGACCCATGATCCCACGCTGTTTCAAAACATCATCAAACTAGTTATTTTGTTATTGTTTTTATTGAGATACCGCAAGAGGGCAAAGTTTCTTAAAAGTTACCCTCATAACTTTGTGTAATGATGGTGTTTCTTGCTTACGTGTAAAGTTAGCACGGGTCGATGGGGGAGTGAGGAGGGAGAATGTAGTTTTACTCATCAAATTTACCTTCGGGTTCTAATAAAGAAACGTTGCACCTTGCACCTCGTGTTGGACATTTAGCTGTAGGACACGTCCCAGTTAGTGAGTCCAACTTGACCTTGTCTTGCTGAGCTTCTCTCCACTGATCAGCTTTACAACACACTAAGTGGCTTAACCACTGTTGATGCCTTAAGGCCCTGATTTGATTACTCACTCGCATGCAAATACACACAAATCAGCAAACGCGCACACACTCACATTAGTGCTGACGGGTGTGTCTGCTCTCCTCCTCTGTCTTTCTGTCTCACTGTTCTTGTGACCTTTTAGAAGGAGCAATATAGACAGATAAAGAAAATATAGAATAAGACCTGAAGGAAAAGAGTGAAACAGTAGGATCTTGTCTTTTTGTGTTTGTCCGACAAATATTTAGTGACAAAAATATCCTTTCTTACATCACATGCGCTTTTCGAAATCTTGTGGGGCGACCTGACGTGTGAGTTAGTGTATGTTAGTGTGTGTGTGTGTTTGCGGGAGGTCAGGGGTTGTATATCCAGCAGAATGCCCATGAGAATTTCTGACATCATTTCCTGTCCCATTCACACACTTCTCTCATTCCCACAGGCTAAAGACATCTGGACACACACACATACCCACACAGAGGAAATAGTTCGGATCATTATCATGATGTCAACACAGCAGTATTGCGTTTGCCTTAAGGAAATGACTATAAACACTCCTGTTGATTACACCGTCTTTCCATCCAGATTTCATCTTTCAATATTGTGTAAATAATTAGGGTTAGGGTAAATATCCTAATACTTGGAAGTATGATTTCTAAAAAGAAATGTAAGTTGTTTCTTTTTATTATGAGGTCATGTTGCTCTCTTTGATTGATGCCTTGTCTAAACTACGGAGGCTACCATGATTTTTACAGTAGCCCAGACTGGACAAACTAAACACCATTTTAGTTTTTAAGAAAACTGAATACCACCACTGGTTCTCTTTCATGTTGGGAAGATTCATCTTCACCACTAGATGTCACTAAATTCTACATACTGAACCTTTAATCCGTCTGTGCTTTGTGCTGCACAAACAAAAATATTTTTTACATTATTAATTTCTGTTAAGTGGTGAGATTTTTGGTGGAAGAATATTTTCAGAGCATAAACCGAAACCTTATGGGTGAAAAGTGTGTAAAAGAGTTATTTTTAAAAACATTTTGCAAATGATGCTGTTTTGTTGTCAGGTGTAAGTTGAAGAGATGGTTTCATGTCTGTGCCTTCAGCAAAGAGTGAGTTGGGAGGTGTTTAAAATAGTGTAGCACAGAATGGAATAGTGTGGCGCTGGGAAATCTTCATTCTGGTCCCTGGTTGCCCATATAAGGGGAAACCACTGACCACTGCTGACAGCTTCACAGTGCTGTGTATAATATTTATACGACATGTGTCATGTACACTGTGCATGCTTTTGGCAATGTAAACATTATATAGACTTTAAATCTTTGGGCTTCCTCCCTGTCTTCCTCCCTCACGGACACATACTGGAAAGTGCTGTCACTGTCAGGACCAGGATCCAACTGAGATAATAATTTACCCCCAGATACTTTCTCACTACATGTGTAAGCTCAGGTGTTCACGCATACATGCACACACGCACACAGGCACACACACACAGACTCACACTCACACCAGTTTGATGAGAGCAGTATCCGGTATACATTGATCTGAGCGGGGCCAGTTCTCAGTCTCATCTCCATATGTTATGTACCGTGTGTGCGTGTGCGTGTGGTTGTGTGTGTGTGTAGTCATACTGCATGGCAGCCTCTTTCGAACATACACACACTTCCCAGCCCCCACTCATGCACCACATGTCAAGCACACTGTTGGAAGTATTGACTCCATGCGGGTATCATACTGTACATCCTGCTGACAGTAGGAGCTGTGGTTTCCGTTTTTCGTTGTGGGTGTGTAGTGACAATGATGATGCATTTTCTCTGCAAGTTCTGGCAAATGGTCCCCTATTTTGTGTCATTGTTTCTACATTTCCTACAAGTATGAATGATTCCTGTCATTATTGAAACAGTTGGATGGTAATGTTTACGAACATAACCCTTAGATTGTTTTGAAGCTCAGTGCAGGAAAACACACTCTGACTATCAAAGCATTACAGAGGCATTTTGCATTCCTAAGAAAAAATCGGCTCTGTTTTTCTGAATTGACAAGATTATTATATCAGAAATACAGTTTTCAAAGCAATACGATAGACCATCTCTCTCTCCCAAGATAAGCTGTCATTTAGCAAACTTTGAGAGTGTTTAATCTGTTTATAAATTGTATAACACTTACATGCCTCTATGTAAGAATAGATGGATGGGTGGATGGAACAATGTTTGGAGATAGTGACAGTGTGATCACACTTTCCCAACTGCCAAACAACGTGCCAAGGATTGTGGGAATTCATCACATTCCATCACTGCTGTCACTTAGCCTCTCACTCAGTCTCTCTCCCTCCCTCCCTCTATCCAAAGATAGATGGATCACAGCCTGTACTGGAACAGCTGTCAAGCCAGCGGCTCTCTCTCTCTTTCACACATAATGGCTTTATATATAGACACCAAGCAGATTACTTGTGATGTAACGTCCACTAAATTGGTGTCAAGAGGCCAGAATGTTGAACAAATGTCAAAAAGGTTGATGGCGCCAACACTCAACATCAACACCAGTAAAAATCCTGTATTCTTTTGAGCAGATGTTCTCTCTTTTGGCCATTTTACCAGGTTATTTATTTTACTTTTAAATCACAAGCATGAAAGCACAAACAGCTACATTAATGATATGGAGATTCCATGATGCTGTTGTGTGTTTGACACATTATATATTTATATATTTATATATATATATTTTTCTGTTGTTTTTATATAGATATATTTTATTGTACTATCCACTCCAGCAGCACAAGAACACTTTCCTAATGGACACTGACACATCACATCATTGCATTCCATTCCTGTATCTGTAAATATGTTCTCCGTATGTGATTTATGTATGTACGTCAGTGATGTGTTTAAGTGTATAAGCCACGGGATGATCTAAATTTCCCACGGGATTAAAAAAGTATCCATCTATCTATCTATCTATCTATCTTATAGCTGAGGTTTTAACTGTTGGGTTTTGGTTCCAGGGCGGTCAAGTAGTTTCTTGTAATGGAACAATGACAGCGCTCATACAGAGTGAACTGATGCAACTTGAGGCTTTTACAAGATATACACATAGTAGATACACATTGAGAGGAATACTTAGAGGACCAAAGTTGTGTTTGACGCTTATCTATAGATTAAGTTGTTTCTTCTTTCTACCTAATCATAATATGTATTCAGCTTAGTACCACTTTCTGTTTTGCATGAGCATCAGGAGCTGATGATTCCCTAGGAGTTTACCACCCTCTATTATACAGAATCATGGAGGTTGTCACATTAAAAAAGGTGGCAAATAACTATATTTATTTAAATACATAAAACGTATGTGTACTTTATTTATTCCACTGCGTTACTGGATACACAGAGTTACTGTGTACGTTGCTCTTTGCATGAAAAACAAGCATAACAAAATTGAAATCCTTACTGACTCGAAACATCTTCGATGTATTGGAGTTTTACTATCTGAATAAAAGATACAAATACTTCACCACTTCTACAGAAAGAGTGGTTTATTTATCTTGTGAAATTTAACTTTTTTTATTCACGATTATTGATCAAAAAGAATGTGCTGTTAGAAAAACTTATTGGATTTTTGAGGAAACCAAATGCAGCCAAAGCAGCAGTTGACGTTGGTTCGTCAGCTGTCCGAGAATCTTTGATTTGACCATGAAATATTTTCAACTTTTTCAAAGACGCCCGTTATCTCTCTGTGCAGCTACGGGCTGACTCTCCAGATACTCAGCTTTGTGATAAACCGAGGGGTTCAGTTAAACTTTAGGCGGTCAATAATTCTGCAGAGGCAATCTTTGTAAGCACATTTCCTAGCTCATTAACAAATAAATAGTCTCCTCCAAGGTTGAGGCCCCTTAGACCTCAGATGCGTTTCGATGGAGTCATCGTTCCCCCAACATGCGACCACAGTGATTTGTGATTAAAAAAACAGACTGAACCACAGTAGAGGGCTGAGGAAAATAAAACTACAGATTGAATGAGTATAAATGGTGATGTTTTTACTTTGCCTAATGAGAGAATGGCTTAAGCCACTGGAGAAGGATCAAATACTCTAAGATAGACAAAAAAGCTAAGTGTAAGAGCACCCATAAACAAGATTGTGCTTGCAAGAGTAAACATGTTAATGGTCTTGGTAAATAAGAAAATAATGCCATGTAGAAATCACTACAAATGCTTTCAGCCGCAAATTAGATTTAAAGCATCGAACCCCTCGGCTGCTGCTATGCTTTTGAAGTGGTAGCAGTATAATAAGTTAATATTAAGCTCTGTGGCTCTGGGTTTGGTATCTTCGCCTCTCAGCAAGAATTTGATGCTTTCACACCGCAGCAGAACTGACTGAAGCTCTTCTCAGGTTGCCATGTTTCCTCCCACACCAAAAGACATGAATGTTTTAGTACGTGTTCGGAGAACTTCTGTCCTTGCTCCGGGGCAAGACTGGAGTTGTCCCCGCGCAGGGACGTACTGTTGCCAGACTTGCCACCCACTGCTCCTAAACAGGACAGAGTTAAATCTAAAGGATATATTATAAGACATAACTTATTGGACAATAGCTCATGGTTAAGGAATTCTTTGGGAATTATGCCTTTTTCCTAGTTTTGGATACCGAAATATATATTTGTTGCATCTCTGTGCATTCAATAGAGAGATTGGTTCAGGGTGAATTTAGCCTAATTGTCCCAAAGACTGGAAGCACGGAGAAAACTGCTAGCCTCCATTAAAGGGGGGAATGTAAGATCTCCGCATTGGTCTTCTAATACCTCTCTTACACCACAATTAGCTTGTATATGCAGGTTTTGGCGTAGGTGTGGCTTTTTGGTTCGTGGAAAAGGGGCTCAAGTTGTTCAGCTAGCAAGTTAGCTAACAAAACATGTAGAATAAACTTCGCTAGCTGTTTCCCTCTGCTTCCAGAGGTTGTGCTAAGCTACGCTAAACATGTCACAGATGAGATTTCCTTGCAACTACATGAACCAAAGTTAGCATTGGCAAGTCTGGCCACTTGGTGTTGCCATGGTGACCGGCGAACCCTCCCTGGTACTTATAATTTCAGCCAACAAGGCCAGGGTTCTATTTAAATGAATGGAGAGAGAGAGAGAGTGATAGAGAGAGAGAGAAACAACTGTACTTTCACTGTCACTGGGAAAATAAACTGCATCAAAAGTTTGATGAATTTGCCTCAAAGTAAGTTTTACAGATACATACACACATCTGCACGCACGCACACACACGCGCGCACACACACTGACACACACACTGACACACACACTGTACTGGCTGCATGTTTACTCTCTCTGATAAAATCGACAGGAAGAGAAGACGTTAGAGAGATGACCGTTATGGGATCACAAAAAACAGCTGTGTGTGTGTGTGTGTGTGTGTGTGTGTGTGTGTGTGTGTGTGTGTGTGTGTGTGTGTGTGTGTGTGTGTGTGTGTGTGTGTGTGTGTGTGTGTGTGTGTGTGTGTGTGTGTGTGTGTGTGTGTGCTTTCAGTCGAAGTTTTCAGTTGAATAACAGGGGGAACAAGACTCTGTTTGTTGAATGCAGTCAAACACACAACCACACAGAGTGTAAATGGAAGAGATCCTTGTGATGACTAACTGCCACTTGTTGAATGATATTGCTGTTTGCCCTGTGGCCGGTGTGTGTTTGTGTGTGTATGTGTTTTGCAGAGTGTGAGTAAAAGGACTCCCTCTGTCTCACTCATATAGACTCTCTTTATCAAATACCTACATAAGCCATTTTCAGACATTACCTCCGGGTAAGATGTTGAGAGTACGGATACAGAGTTTACCCAGAGTCTGCCTCTGACACATGCACAACACATTGGGATTTTTTTTTACACCGACGCATTCACAACAGCATCAATTCCCGCAGCAGGCGAGAACTGGGTGCAGCAGACAGAGGCAGGAAGTGACTTATTATCTCCTTTGCATGATTTTGTTTAAAGCATCCCGGCACCGTCATCCGTTTTAATCACCGCACATTCTCTCAACGTCTTCGCCTGTCTTCTAAGTTTTGTTACCAGTAGACATTTGTTTCCTTTTAGTTTTTTAGTTTTTTGTGTCTGTCTTGTGGTAAAAGCGTCATCAATCCCCCCACTCGCTCTTTGTGAACTCATTGACTTCTCCTGGATTTCTACGGACATTATACTAGGAGGCCAGTCCGTAGAAATCGCGGAGCGTCTCACTTGGACAGCGTCTCACACTCCAGAGCAACTACGTGCGGATTCTAGTGCGTGTCTAAAAGCAGCTACACACACACACACACTCTCACCAAGCACCCTGACTGAATCCTAATTACATCCTATAGATCTGTTGCTGGGTAAATCAGCACAGCTTCAATGGTGTCAAATTCCTTCACGTTTCCCTTCAACATAGAAGAACAATACAGCATTTAATAGGACTCAAAGGCTGAACATTATAGAATGGAGGGAAGGGGGATGGAAAGAGGGAGAAGGAGGAGAAGACGAAGATAAATGAGGAGAAACCAAAGCCCATAAACCAGCCGTGGTGAAAACACCCTCATGGAAGCTGTTTTCTTTTTACAGTATTGATGCAGCGATCAAATTTGAGCACAGAGTGTTAATCAATCCCAGTTTCCGTCCGATTCAATCCACATAAAGCTCTGGGAGCTTTCAGCGGAACACATTAAGGCTGTGCACTCCTCTTTGGTGAACACAGGCCGATGTTGTCGTGTCCTGATTGGGATCTGCTTCACACAGAGGGAGAAAATGGATGTGCAAAAATGTCTCAAAAAAGTTAACTGCTACCTTACTCCTGCATCAATTTTCCCAGAGATAGTCTGCCCATCAAACATTGTGGATGGAAAGGTGACAACTCAGTGGATAAAATCTACTTCATGTCACATGTTCAATCCCACATGAACCACAACCCCGAGCTGTGTAGTGAGTTTAGTGTAGAGGCCACAGTCAAACTTGCACAACTAAGTCTAATAAGCAACCTACTGTATATTGTCACATTTGTCAGTGTTAGCATTTATTTTATTTTATTATTCATTTTAGGGTTTATTTCAGCTCATAAAAGCTTTGATGAGCTGTAATGAGCTATGACTGCTGACAGAAGGTATCAAAACCACATTGTATTCAGAGGATTGTTACCTAAACAATGAGGCGTATACAATGATTAGAGGATGAACAGAAAGACCGACAAATAGAGAAAGAGAGGGAGGACTGTCACAGAACTAAGTACAAGAGGAACGGTTCAGGAACAAGAGAGGATATGACGGAGAGAAGTACAGGAGGTGTACAGATAGTGAAGAGGAAACACACACACACACACACACGCATGTTCAAAAATGAATTGGAGCGTGTCGGAGCTGAGGGAGCGATTTGAAAAGAGAGAGAAAGGGCAGGACAGAGAAGCATTGTGGGACTCAGCTGCAGAGTGGCAATCGTTCAAATACACACACAAACACACACACACACACACACACTGTCACATAGGCACACAATAAATACACAGAATTACAACAACCACTCATACGAAATTATATGTCTTAAAAGTGTTAATTATGGTGATTAGGCCAGAGCTGCCGTTACTATTCAGTTTGCTCCACATACTGTGAGGTAAATTTACAGTATAATGTAAACATTGTAATATAATAGTTAATTGTCAACAAACGTAGATGCAAACTTGTTGTTTGTAGAATAAAATGAGGAATAATAAGATTTGACCAATGTTTTTCCACTGTTAAATCAATGCACCACTTTGTTTAAGTCAGTTGGATACAGAAATGACTGTCTTATTATTAACCTCTAAAAAAGCTATATTAATTATAGATAAAGTGAAAAATCATAACAAATAACCTTTTTGAGCATTTCAAAAACATATGCGACATAATTTTTTTACTGCTGCAGTTTTCACAACAGTCATCAGAGGTGTGACTTTAGTCTGACTTCTCACATTGGAAACTTTTAATGAATAAATGCCCTCGAGGCGGGGTGGGGGTGGCGGGTTGGGGGGATAATCAGGCTTCCATTAGATCACATTATGTATAAAAGATCAGCCAGAGTGTTATTAATTATCTTCTTGGCCTTATTAGGAAAATACATATCAGCCCCATGCACACTGAGGTGCACGTGCAGAAAGCTCCTGCTGATTCAGACACTAACACACTTCACAGACTCAGCTAAAACAAATGGCTTTTATCTGGTGCTGTGTGCTCTGGCAGGATTCCTAGAACTTTTCTCATGCCTGGCGGTGATATGAAACTAGGCCCAGGTTCTGTCTTTTGCCTGAACAGGGATCAGCAGCATTAAGAGAAATCTCCTGAGCAGCACTATGCCCCAATTAAAGGCTATTGTTGTCAACACGGGTGAATTAAGGTCTGTTTATTACAAGAGTTACTCATAGCACAAGCTTGTGTTTGCAGTTTTAGAGAAAATCTGAGTCATGCACCTACATCAATTGGAATATAGATTATACTCATTGCATTCAGGGTGTTTCATTTTATTATGTGTCCCTGCTCACACGGTGGAAAATACTTGTCCGCTCCTAGTCTTGGATTTCGATAATAATTTGAAATTGAAATAAAAAAGTGAGCAATGATACATTGCCCTTTTGCAAAGGGGAAAATATTAATACAAAGTAATTCATACTTTCATATTGTCAATGCGCCATAATTTTTTTAATACCTTTTTGTTACCATGCCCAGTTTCATATTTTTACGGCGTTGATGATGATATTCACATCGTTGCCCAAAGAAACCAATCATGCCTCTAATATTCTGAAAGTTGACTGTCAATAGACAATCTGTAACAGTACATTCACAAGCTTTATGATCTTTACAAAACTGATTGCCGTTATTCAAACGACTGATTTTGTTGGAAAATGCATTGTAACAGACATTGGACTTAACTCCTTTTCCTCCTCTACCCCTTTTGTTAATCCTCTCAGGTGGCCAAGGACGTGTCTATCCGTCTCCACAGTCAGTTGGACAGCGGGGAAAAGAAGAGGAGTCGTCTGGAGAAGGAGAACGAGGAGCTGAGGGTCCGACTGCAGGACCTGGAGGTCGCCAAACAGGTCCTGCAGCAGGAGATAGACAAGGTAGGATTAAATGATCCGAACTCTGGCCCGTGAAACTGCTGTTTGTCAGCGTTTGCTTGTGTCTTCTAAACCTCAGAGGTCATCCACTGTGGGGGCTCTTTAGTAGACCCTTCCTGTTGAAGCAGATGACTTGTACAAGTTGAGTTATTAGTGTCTTTATCTAGTTCGGAGCTAAGTGGACATTTCAGCTAACCACAGAGGCACGGGCAGATCCCTGTTTGGAGCCGTCGTCCTTTGGCCCTTTGAAAAAAACAGTGTTTACTGTGCTCACTTTGTGTGGGAGCCTCCGGAGAACCCATCTCTGTTCTCATCTCGTGTTGACGTTGTTTCTGCCTCTCTGCTGCCACTCCAGGGACATCTTTCTGTTCCAGGAAGCATAGCCAGCGAAGCGCTGCAATGAAAGACTTAAACTTGATGTGAGTGCCAAGCGGAAGTGAAAATAAACAAAAGAGAGTTGGCATTGTGCACTTTCTGAAAATGAAATAAATAAAAACAATTTGATCTTCGCTCTGAGCAAAGGGAGAATGACCTCGACAATGTGTCTTGAAGGCCATCGTCACAGCAGTCAAATCTAAAAAAAAAAAGGCTGAAATTGAGGCCTCGTCTTTGCATCCGTCCCCTTCTCTCTCTTTTTCTCTCTCTTGCTCCTGCTCATTATATCTTTTCCCTTATGTGTGATTGTCATGGCCCTGGCCCAGGTCTAGGTCCCTGTTGTGGGTCAGGCTCAGATGGATGGCTGGGTATCTGGCAGGGGATCTTTTCTTTTCTGGGTCTTTTCCAGCCTGACCTGACTGTGTTTCCCCCTTGGTACTATTGCAAGTTTGCTGTTTGTGGATGTGTAGTGGTCCCTGCAATCCTCAAAGGACAAGCAGTATAGATAATAGATGGATGGATGGTGGTTTGTGGCTGACTGGGACGCTGACTTTACAGCAGTAGACAGGCAGCTGCTTTGCCTAAGTAGAGTGGATGAGTGGAGAGTGTAAGAAAAATGCTTTGTTGCCTTTCTTGTTCGTCAGTGAGTGTGAAATGGGTGTTTGGCAGATGGGTGCTGCTTCACAGCGACATAGTTCTTCCACCTGACAGTGTTGATGAATTCGCCATTCAATTTTTCACTCCAACCATAACCTGTGGTCATGAGCTTTGGGTAGTGAAAAGAACGAGAGATTGTAGATCCGATCAGATCTTTCACATACTCCTTTAACTATGTTGTGTTTATGCTGAGTCTTATCTCAGACTCATTGCCAATAATCTAAGGGAGTAAAGTAGCTCCTTACTAATGTTAAAGTGCAACAATTTTATCATAGTGTTTTGCATCTGTGTTGTTGTAAAACTGTTATACCCTCTCTCATGAACGCTAAAAGCTACCATGACCGTGGAGAAGCACTCAGAGGCAAATTCAAAATGCAATGTTGGGGAAGTTTTCTGCATCATCATTGGAATCTGCTCGCTCTTTGCAGCGGATGCAACATAATTTTTAGCTTGGTGTCTCAATGTGTCAACAAAAGAGATGTGTACAAGGTTGTTTTTGACTTTGAATCAAAGGAACCAGATATTTTTAGGGTTGCCCTCATTTCTCCTCTTTTGTACTTGTGATTCAGCATCAATCCAAACTCCAACCTCAAGTTACTGATTGTCGATACACACCCAAATAACTTCTACAAATTTTCACTTTGCAACCCCGCCAACAAACCAGATATATTGAAGTAAAAGGTGCTGTGTGTGTACAAATGTGACCTCTATGAGTTCATGTATTTAGCCTGTTGAGTGACCAGATAACTTCCACGCTGAGTGTTACTCTGTGTGTTTGCTGACAGTCTGAGTAACATGGTTTCATAAGCTCTGTTTGCGTCGGTTGTGTTGAGTTACGCTAAACCTGCAGAGAGGGGAATTCTTCACATAGCTGATATGATTCAGGGAGTGTGTGTGTGTGTGTGTGTGTGTGTGTGTGTGTGTGTGTGTGTGTGTGTGTGTGTGTGTGTGTGTGTGTGCCCCTCCACACAGGAATGTCTCACTCATCTGTGTTCCTACCTTTTGATAATAATACAGTATAAACAGGAGAATTCAAGCACGAGTGACAAACTGAATAAGCAGAGATCAAATTACTAAAAGACACATAGACATTTCAGCTAAACTTGAGCATGGAGCAGATCAACAGACTGGACACAAAGGCCTTTAACCACACAGACAATGAAGCTTTTGGTGATTCACATATATAAAGGAGGTTTGTGAATTATTGATTGCGCGGTAGTGGCTGCAGCCTCCAGTCTGTACTGATATCGATGTTCTTTAAAAAGCAGAGCTATGCGGTGCGCTGGCTAAAACCTTTACTGTGCTGCTGAAGGCTCTTAGTGTTTTACTGCGAGCTGGAGACGGACCACTCTCCAAAACATTTTTATATTCAGAAAGATTATAAAAGATATTCATTGAGGAACAAAAACATAACCTCCTCGACACCGCTTTAACATCACATGATTTATAATTGTGTGTTGAGACACATTTGACCTTTATCCTCAAGTCTTTGAATATTTGAAAACAACATAGATCAGAGCACAAAAAACATTTTTGTTTTTATGACTTGCATTTTTGTTGATCTTAAAGATTGTGATGGAGAGATTTATTTTTAATTTTTATTGATGTTTGGGTTTGATTTGATGTTGGTTATGTGTTGCAATATGTGTTAGGAGTCTTTTATAATAAGGATTTGTGTTAATATTTCTCTGTTATTGAAGTACTGTATAGAGAATTTGCAGGGGCCACAGGAAGAGCCACGTTCGCAACAGAGTAGCGGATGGGGATCTAAACAAATCCTATTATATGGATATTGCACTTTCCAATAATGCGATTTTCATAGTATTTCAAGTAATTGTTCAGCCCTGTTATTGTTGTTTGTTTTGCATGTGTGCAGTGTTATCTTTGAAGCCATACGCTGGTGTTTTGTATCTATTCTTATCACACTCTCAGACCGACACACACACACACCTCTATTGTTTACCAAGTTGCAAGTGAAGAAACAATCAGCGCACTTACGTCGAATAGGGAGAAGGGAGACGTTCCCTCTCCCCTTAATGTTTTCTGTCCTTTCCTCCCATCCCTCCCTGACAGACTAACACCACCACCCCCTCCTCCACCCTCCCTCGTTCCCTAGGTCTGATTCCACCCATTTATTATCACCTTTCATTCTTTTCCGCCCTCCCTCTCTTCCCCCCTGCTGCTCCCATAGAGACGCAGAGGAATGCTGATATGGGGATTTTTTCCCCCTTTATCCCGTCTCTCCCTCCTCTCTTGCGATATCTCTCCCCCTGTCCGTCGCCTCCTCCTCCTCCTCCTCCTTTCTCCTGTCCTCCCCCTCTCTTATCCCTCTTGCCCTCCTCCATGTCAAAGCCTGTACTCCCTCTCTCACTCATACCTCTCCATTTTTGTCTCTCTCCCCTCCTCCTCTTCCTCTCCCATCTCTCTACGTCTCTGCTTCCATCCTCCCATCCCTCTCCACAGCCATTGCTGCGTTACAGCTGTTTGACCTTTGAATGAGACAAGGTCAGGTCTGATGAAGGCAGGAGCGGATTAGAGTTACTGAAGGATAGGGGTTAGAAGGTATAGATGGAGGGAAAGACAGGAACAGGGTCTCTGGAGGTTTATGGGGGGAGGATGGAGAGGGTGTATCTTTTCCAGGTGTTTTATCATCTCAAGGTGAGAAGGAAAGGATTGATTTCCGTGATAATGTGAGAGAGAATGTTAGAGGGCAAATAACAGAAGAGGAGGTTGATGTACAAAATTGTCATAACGTTTTGCAGACAGGAATTTTAGTTTTTCTATTTTTCTGTTCTTCAATCGGACAAAGTGCCTGATTGTCAGATCCCTTGTTTTTTTTTTATTGCTAGATTATCCACTTTAGGCCTTGTCCATGAAGAACAACACAGTGACATCCTCTTCATCGGCTGTGGAATAAAACAATCCCTTCACTTTTCCTCAAATCTTTGTGATTGTCACGTTAGAGAAAGAAATATCACACATTCACGTTTCGCTGCTCAAACTGTGTCAAGCAGAAGATCCATTGTTTGCTGCTGATGTGTTAACAGCTCGAGCTGCCGGTGCTATGTTCATTGATCAGCAGCAGAAGTTGACCGGAGAAGCTTTTGCTCCAGCTGTGGCCTCACTGCCTCAAGGTGACTAAACACAAAGGAGCAATGGAGAGATGGTTCGAAAGAGGCAAAGGTAGAGAGATGGAGGGGGGTCAAATGGCGAAATACTGGACGGTTGGTTGAACTAGAATAATTCCACTGAGGGAGAGGAAGGTGAAGACACTGGAGGAAAACAAAGAGATTAAACAAAGGGGAACAAAGAAGGGAGAGACTCGAAAGAGAAAGAGGTGAGCTATGCAGGGTAGGCGAGATAGAGTGAGAGAAAAGAGAGGTGGGGACTGTACCATGTAGGGTCTTGGTAGGAGAGCTAGAGCAGACGAGGGAAAAAGGGTTTAATTGGAAAAAATCCTGAGTGACTGCAGGCTGAAGAGAAATATGCAGCATGCTATTTACTGATATTTTTTCTCACTCCGTCGTTTCCCATTCTCTGGCTCTGCTCTCCCCTCCGCCTCCCTATCTCTCTCCCCCCCATCCCTCTCTCTCACCCCTCTCTCTCTCCTCTCAGCATGTGTTTAAATCTCTAGTTTCTCTTGAAGGTCATTCAAGAAGTTTCTAACTCTCTCTCTCTCTCTCTCTCTCTCTCTCTCTCTCTCTCTCTCTCTCTCTCTCTCTCTCTCTTTGATAAGGTCACTCTGTCGACTTGGGCACATATACATATATAAAATTGACACCTTAACGTTCCTTCTCCCTCTTTTACACAATCTTGCCATTAAGCTGCTGTGAACAACACACTTGACTCTCTGGTCTCTTCTTTCTGTGCAGCACTGGATGTGCACATGGCGATGGTATGGTCAACGTCACAGAGATTTTTGCGAGCAAACTTATTCATGACGGTTAAAAGTCAAGCACTTAATTCAGGCTGGGAATAATGATCACATCAGATCCCAAATCAGTCACTTACAGTTTTTTGTTTCAGGCGGCCACCACCCAACCCTCTAACCTAAGTCCTCATTGTGAATGATTAAATCATAAAATCTTAATTTTTAATTTTTTTTTCTTAATCTAAATAAACTATTGCAAACACAGTGGATGGCTAAACATGAAAGGTACACGTGCCCCTCTGCAGGCACCATTGTTTTAAACATTGTTCCCCTGTCCATCAAAGCTCTTGACACCATTGAGCTGAAATATGTGGATATTGCCACTGATCACTGTTTTATGTTGAACTACACGTACATTTATCTATGTAAATTAATGTGTGAGGGATGAATGTTTTGTACTGCAGACACAGTGATTCATATAAATTTGAATTTATAGTTCACTATTGAGGAAACACCTATTAAGAGAATAGTAAATAAGAAAATTAGTGATTTAGCCCAGGTAGCCTTTGTCTGTGTGTCTGTCTTTCTATATGGACTTTTACCCCCCTATTCTTTATAAAGCAGTCACTGCTGAAGGAAACTGTTCCCTGTTATTTCTGACTTTCAGGAAGTACTGCCCATTGTTTGGACTGAGTTGAGGGATGTGAGGAAAGGGTAGCTGGAGACTGTGAGTGTGTGTGTGTGTGTGTGTGTGTGTGTGTGTGTGTGTGTGTGTGTGCGGTTGCCTGCGCTAAAAGCAAAGACAGGGCGTTAGCCTGCAGTTTGTTCTTGTTCATCCTTTATTGACCTTTTATGTTTACTTCTTGTTGCATGTGTGCAAACTTTGCCCACATGCACACTGTTGAGCATATTACTGTATGTGTCATGCAAGTATGACGTCCTTCAGCATATCAGAGCAGAGAAAAGAGAGAGAGAGAGAAACAGGGAGACATTCAGGGTTAATGGAAGGTCAGTTTAGCTATAAAGTGACAGTTCAAGAGTAGAAACACCAGTTCATATTTAAGGCCTTAATTAATCCTTTAAGCCTTTGGCTCTTTTAGATAGGTTTTCCCCCCCTTTATTTATTATGGTACAATAAACTAATGTTTTGTCATGCTACATATTGTTAATGTCAGGATAGGAAAGGTTATTCAACTCTCATCATTCAGATTTAAAGCTTAAAATGTCCTGAATCTAGTTTAAAAGCGTTGGAGGTTTGTACATTCTTACATCATTTAATTCACTCCAAATCCTCTAATTTGAGAAGTCAGAACCAGCGTGTTTTGCCTACAAAAATTACTGAAGCATTTCAAGCCTCAGCTGGAATAGCTATCCTTTCTTTCTTGAACTCCCTATTAATGACTTGATACATTTCAGGAGCAAGGATGTTAAAGAAAGAGAGATACTGAGGGAGTTTAAGCTGTCCTTTTACTTTTTGGTAACCATGACCTGAAACATGGACAGGTGTTGTGGGAATGTTTCACTAGAGAACTAGAAAGAGAATATTGCCCCAAATACTGCAGAGTGCCCCTCCACTGTAAAAGACTCTGAGCGGATGATGAGAGGAGTTATAACTTATTTCATGATTACAGTGATTTAATTCAGCCGAACAGCAGCCAAGCAATCATTCACTGTCCAGTCCCCTTTTTTCCTCCCATATCTACTGCTCTGCAGCACGCAGGTCATGACACTTGTGTTATTTCCCCCGCGGTCCATCTGAGGATGGACAGGACGCAGTGAGAGTTGTAAGTTTTCTGCAGGGACATGAGTGCAGTTAAATGGGTCAGAGCATCAAGGCAGCCCTGGTTTAAACCCAGCTGTATCTGGGTCACAGTGATTGATTAGAGAGAAGATGGTCTTAGAAGAACGCAGAGAGAAGTCAGCCACGGAACACTCCACCATCACCACCACAACCACCACCACATCTCCACACCATACACAGGAACATTGTGTGTATCAGATGCGACACACAGAGGAAGAAAAGTTATTCATGTTTTGTGGTTTGAGAAAGAAGGAGCAAGAACCAGTGAATATTGGTGAAAAAGAAAGAGAGGGAGTGATGATGACAGCAGGAGTGAGAGAACAGTGATCACTGGGAGGGAGGGTGATAACGTTTAGACTGAGGAAAAGCTTGGCTAAACTGGAGATGGAATAAGAGAGATAGAAGGAGGAAGAAAACAAAAAGGACAGATGAGAAAATAAGGAGTGAAGAATAATAACAACCAAAGAGGGAACAGATTTAGAATGAGGCGTCTGTACATGTATAGACAGAAAAAAGGAGAGTAAGGGAAATGTAGTTTAAGGAAAAAGAAATTGTGAAAAGATAATAAAGGGAAGGCTATTCCCAAAAGAAATTGGCAAAGAAGAAACAGTGACATTAATGTAGATAGTGGGAGTGGAAAAAAAAATGGCTGGCGACAAATGAAATAAAGAAAGAAAAAGAGAGGGAGGACAAAGGGAATTTTGCCTTCAGGGTTTGTGAGTTGAATGGAGCTTCACTGGTACCAGTGGGACAGACAGAGGACACACGCACAAGCACACACACACACACCTACACTCACACGCACAGTACACATAACACAGAGAGAGTGAGCAGTGCAAGGCCAATCCCAGTACAGTGCCAAAGGAATGAAGTCATTTTTATATTGTGACAGTAACAAGCAGACTTGGAATTTTAAATTCATTTTTTTCCCAAACAGAAAATATCTATAATGATAAGAAAATATAGATGATTTTATATTGAACCATGGTAGCTTGTTAAATCTTGTTTCGTCCTCGAGCTTGAGTTCTAATGGCTCAATTAACTCACAGTTTGTGGTCAAGGACACGGGAACATCACCATCAAAATGAACCAGTATAAACTGCAGGTAGAAGTCACCCACCCACCACTTTGACCTCTGGGCCCTGTGTTTACAACAGTGTGTCGCTGTTTACTGCAGCACTCTCTGCTGTAGAGACTAACCTCTCACATCAACTCCCTGCCATCAAATCTGTGAGTCTCTCTACTCTCTCGTATTTGCTCAGTGGAAGAATGGAGTCTACAGAACGCCTCTTCAGCATGATGATGCTTTTACACACAGATGATTAGCGACATGTAGTTTTCTCTGCCTCACAGAAACAGTGGAACATCTCATACGGGAGTCGGAGGGGGTGAGGAGGCAATTTCATGCCTCAGCAGAGGCAACATGAGTCTGTCAGAGATGCCCCGCGTTCTGAAGGGCGGAGTGCTGGTGTCACTGATGGAGACACTGGGAGGTGACTGGGGAGTAATAACACTGTAAAGACGTGAGAGGGAAGGGTGGGACCTGGGGATTAGGGGGCAGAAAGAAAGGAAGAGGGAGGGAGGATGGGTTAAAAGAAGAGTTGAGAGAGAGATGAATGTGAAGTGATACAAAACCCTGCTGCAGGGAGGAGATCCTGCTGGAGAACAGCCCACCGCTCACTGCGTCTGACATTTAAAGTGGATTTAAACATAGAACAGGATGATTTGTTCGCACAGAGAAAAGAAGCAAATATTCAGAACAGAAAAAGAAACAGAACTTCTAAGCTTATTCAAAGTGCTGACCTTGGACTTCAGAAGACTTCACATGAGTGCTAAGGCATCCAACCAAAATCAGTCTTAAAAGTTCCTCTTGACAGATGTAACCCTATCTTTTGCTGAAGCATCATGCCATTAGGAGAACTACATGTCTGCATGCTTTTATATTTAATGAAACTTAAAATTGGTGAATTTTGTCAACATGAGTATTCACAGGAACTAAAGCAGTACTCTCGGTCCACTGTGATTCATTGCTAGAAAATGTCAAAAATAATTGTTTCTGCAGCAGGTGGATTAAAAGTGTCCTTGTTTTGAATGAGCAGTTCTTTCGGTGGTACCCTCCAACATATAACTGTAGGTCCATGCAGGACAAGGGGGGGGGGGGGGAAGCAGTGCAGAAACATGACCCAGCAGGTGGGGGGAGGGACGTCTTAGAGCAGATGGATGTTCTCGACCTCACACACAGATTTAAAAGGTTTACAGCTGTTAAAAGCTGGAGAGCAGATTATCTCACCTGTTGGGACCAAACTGAAGAGGTTCCTCTGTGGTCTCTGTGGGACCATTATTGGTGGAGACCTCACACACGCACACGCACACACACACACACACACACACACACACACACACACACACACACACACACACACACACTCGCACTCCCCCACACACATTATAGCACACGAAGAAGAGTAAAGCGCGTTATGCAACTGAAAGGGATCAGAGTTAGATCTATCTATCGTGTGTGTGTGTGTGTTGCTTCAGTCAGTGATGCAGAGCAGCACCCAGCTCATGAATTATAAATTAATCAAATGTCAGTGATGTCAGTGGGAATCTGCATTAAACTGCTACTGTACACAGGGTCCTCTGTCTGAGAGCAGCTACTACACTGTTACAGTAGAAGTGAGGTCTGTGTTCATGCTGCCTCTGTCTGTATCTGGTGTCGAGCTGTGGTTCGATAGGCATTTCATAACATTTTCCACGTTAATTTAATTTAAACACAAACAAGACAGTAGTTGCAGAAAGAACCAGCATTTTTCACATAGTGCTTTTTTTGCACAGGACACATTTTGACATCTCACAGTCGTGGCTGTTTTGGGATAATGGCACAGAATGAAAGGCAAAGGGATCTCCAAAACAACACACACTGACTGACTGACTGAGAGTCTAGAGGCTAATTCTGAGCGAATACAAACTGACATCACCTACTGCACAGATGTGGGAGAGGAGTAACACTGCTACTTCAATTCTGAAAATCAATCAAATGAACCAATCAAATCCTCCACCACACTAATGCCCACTGTAGGGGATTCTGGAGGGGAACAGCCCTTCATTTCTAAAGAGCCCTCTTTGGTAAAGTTGCACTTTAAAAACAGTAAACTTCACTTGCATTCTGTCTGCTCTCATTCGGGTTAATCACGTTGTGTTGAAAACGCAGGCGGATGATCTTTCTCTTTAGATCTTTCTGTGCAGTTATGGATTTGAGCTCATGCGTTGATCCCATTCACTGTCAGTGATATTTATGAATAGTGTCACATGTATGAATCCTCTCAGATCCGTGTTAGTCAGGCCTGTCTGCGGTTGCTCTGCTGATGGTCACTCAGTGTCGGGCAGAAGAGGTGAGGAGGCCGGAGGCAGACAGAGCCAAATCAATAAAGGCTTTTAACTTTTTCCAACAGACTATTTAATGGCTTCACATTTTGCTTATTTAAAACCCGAAAAAGGGACTGTCGGTCCCTTTTTAAAGTTGGTTCTGTCTGAAGTCGCGGTGCTTATGTATTCTGGTGGACAGGTGCAGCAGGGCTTATTTTTATTTCCATGCGGCTCAACTCATCTCTGAAATCAAATGAGACAAAACGTAGATATTGCATTGATTTACATTTTAATACCGTGTGGATGATGGATGGAGTAAACTGGATGTGGCCGTTTGTTTGTATTCCCTCATGCTGCTGGCAGTGCTGACTACATTATAGGTGTGAGGTAATAAGCAGCGGACGTGAGCAGTGTGCAGAATCCTAATGTTCGAAAAACCCTTAATAAGGCTTTCGGGAGGATTTTCATGTATAAACAAATGAGGGGGGAAAAGGTGACTCCTGGTTTTGTGGAACACCTTCAGAAACCTATGAAAAAACTAAAATGTTTATATGGAGCCCTCAATTTGTTTAAGCATTATGAAAATCTGGATTGGACATTTTACTGTTGAATAAATCCAGTTGATCTTGATAAAATCAATTTGGAGAAACTGCTGGTCCAGTTTTAGTTTGAAAACTCCAGGACTGCGTTTTAGTCTGGACAGGCAGCAACGGAGATGTTTGGAAACGATGACGCAGACACTCACAACCACTTGCAGAAAACGCTGTTTTCAAATAATAACATATAGTTGTATGAATGTTGCCTACGATGCAAACTCAATTGGCTGGAAACCAGGGAGCAATTGGCGTCACAGTTCCACCCACACCGTTTGATTGGCAGCTGGTAAATGCAGCGCACATACAGTAAGTAATGAATGATAACTAATGAAGTTCTTTTTTAAATTAAACTTTCATAAGATTAGTCCTTTGCATTCCAACGTTGAGCAGACTGGACCCTGTGAGTGTTAATCGTCAGTGGATGAGAGGGGAGAGATGGAATGATGGAAGTGGAGGTTTACTGCTGATGGAGGATGAATGAGATCTCTGCTGTGTATCGACGTTGCTCTACAGCAACACTCGGCTGCAGGGAACCACAGTGAGGAGATCAACGTGGGCTGCGGCGGCAGGTCATCTGTAAAACACACATGTAGGTGTGAGAAAGTGTGTGTGTGTTTCTCTTTTCTGTTCCAAATATCCCTCGCATTCTCTGCCATTTTCCCCACCTCTCTTCTCTCCCCATCTCTCTTTTCCTCTTGTCCCACTCCTCCTCCTGCCTCTTCCTCCTTTCCGTCGCCCCCCTCCCCGACCCAGAGTGAGGCCGTCTGACATCATCACCGCGCTGCCGGCTCTTGTTGTGATGTGGAAGTGGAGACGTGGAAAAGGAGTAGCTGGCACCTCCCGCTGATGCTATAGTCTGGCTGCACCGCGGTCACCATGGCTACATGGCCGGTGTCGTTGTGTTGCTGTGGTTACGCTGCTACTGTGATGTTCCACAGCAGCTGTGAGCCGGGGCAGGGACACAGAGTCAAGCTCTGTGCTGTTTAATGTAGAAATGCAGGTATTTTACCAGACCGCTTTCTTCCCACTCCCAAACAAGAAATACATTTTTGTATGGTTGATGTTAATTATTGATTGTTGCTTATATATTTAAATGCTTTTAACGTTTAGAATGTATTCATTAACACCTAGTTGCTTGAGGTAGTCCTTAAATATATATTTTTTTTACCCTGGGGTAAAATCTGGGTTCATTTACTTACTTTTTCTGAAGCTTTTGACCACATCTTATGCTTAGAAAAGGGCCCAATAGAAACCAAGGCACAGGGGAATGTTTGAGAACAGATTATCCTACCAGCTTCTTAGCTGTTGCTGTCGCCACTTTCTAGTATAAATGACGACGGAAGCTATTTCTGTCCAGAGCTAAATCAACAAATTCATTTAAATGCAGTGCTGTAAATGTGTACTATAAATGTAATGCATTAAATCACGTGATGACCTAACTGCCTCGCTGGCTCCACAGTTCCCCAGTCCTCTCTGAGCTCTTTCATGTTCTCAGCAGGAGGAAACTCCAGCTGGTGCCTCAGGCCTGTTGTAAAGGGAAGAGTTACTGTACATGACGACAGTGGTGATCTCCCAACGTGCTTGTTCGTTGCATTTCCTTGTGGCTGTTTCATAGTTGTAAGCCTGTGTTGCATAATTCACAGTCCCATTCTTCCATTGTGCAGCACTCATTAGGATGGATCAACGCTCTGTGGTGTTTTGACTGAGCGGTCGACGACGTCCCTCCTCGCTGTCTGTCCTCTTTCTCTTTTTCACTCTGCGCGTTTTCTTCTCTCTTCTTTTACACATCTCACCATTTTTCTAAGAGATTAGTACATAACTCAGGTCTTTGCCGTGCCACTGTCATAGTTTTGTTCATCTTTTCATCACAACGCAATAACTGAATGCTGCTTCTCCATGTGCAGTTGGACTCTGGGAACTGTTCATGTGTCAATTCAAGCGTTTGGCAGACTACAGCCGGAAAACAGGTTCAACTTCAGCCTAAATTTCCACAATCATTCCACACTTCTATTTTTAACAGATTTTTTTGACCAGATATTGTAAAATAATCGGTGCAGGCATCAGCCACAGACTGCTCATAGTCTTTCAGGGCTGTGCAGGTATCTGTTTGTTTCTGTGCATCTTTGTTGTCCGAAGCTTTTCATATGACTGCTTGCACACTTAAAATGTTTTAGATAATTATGTAATGAACTACAGATCAACAAGAAAGGAGGAACCTTTTATCTTGCTTCCTTTATTTATACAAATTTTCCTGTGCTCCGAAAGTATTATCCTTAAATCAATCCCAAGAATAATCTGCCTCGTGGTCGTCCCACATAAAGTCATAACAAGAAAATCTAGTTGACCTTAAAATCTGATTTAGTAAAACATTCATTATTCCTGGCCCACTGCCATATTTAACCAGGTTACTGTGTTACAGACACATAAGCTTCATATGATTTCTGCTGCTCAGTCAGACTCAGGTATCTTTGGAAATATTTTAAACAACAGTTAAAAACAGCAACATGGAAATCATCTTATTTTTAAAAAGAAAATATTGATTTCCAAGGCAATATGCTGAACTTTTTTAAACTTTTGATATTAGGATTCCCTCCCGTATTAAATACAGAGAGTTTCTTTTTAACACCAGTGACATTTGCTCGCAGGTTATTACATGCTCATGCAGAGAGTTTAACCTGAAAGAAGCTCAACCCCTTCCTTTCTCGATTCAAAACAGCTTTTATATTCTCTATATCTAGTCTGCATATCTTTTCCTATCTGTTGAATGATGTAACTGGGATGAATAGACAGGACCTCTCTGCCCTGCTATCTCTCTCTGATCACTCTGATGTGCAGGTTATGTCAGAGATGCTGAGCGGTTGTGACTGTATCGTAGAGTTTTAATCTTACTTTAATTGTGCTTGCGTACTGCTGCTGAAAAGTGCTGCAGTGAACAGAACTTCAACTTCTAATAACATTGACATCTCTCTCCACACACATTATGGAACGTTATCTACAGCTTTTAGTTCCCAGAATTTGCTCAGAGCAACCCAGATAATCCATTAAGGTGCATATGAAGATTTAAATTGATTCTAGTGAGTTTCTTATTTTTTTGCTGCCAATTTCCACTGTCATCTTTCTGCTGTTGCTGTCAGATTTGGTGAAAATGCAGTGAGAATAACCCTGTCTTCCAGTAACAGAACACATTTTTGGCTGGTTATTGTGTCAGAGTGGAGCTGTGGGTATCTGTAGCCTGACTGAGCAGAGAAGAGAGGCTCTAATCTAATCACACACTGACTGAAAGATAGGGATAATAATGTGTTGTCCGTGGTGGTGGAGGGACTCATTGTCAGACCACCCAAAGAGGAAACTGGCTGTAAGGGTGCCTGTGGTAACAACTGCTGAAGAGAGGAGGAGACGTGAGGAGAGGGAAACTACCTAAAATGACAGAAAACCATCCTGGAGGAAAAATATTTTTCACATCAACTTTGACTTTGTTAGTCCCTGTCCCATCTTCTAACATGGATGAGGCATGGTTTATGACCTCTACAGCAGCCAGCCACCAGGGAGCGATCGAGATGAAATTGGTTCACTTTTGCCGAGCTTTCATGGCGTCCATCTTTATAGTCTATGGGTAAAATATTCAGAACTTTACAAAACTAGAAATGGGGAAAAAACATACTTATGTATTAATTGACTGATCTGAGACCCAGGAAATGAGTCTCTCAAATTAATCGTATATATTTTTCATGAGACTTTACATGATTTAAACCACCAAACACCCTGCTGATATGCGACAGAGACTTGACATCTTTTCTTATCATAGTTATGAAGCTGCAGCATTGACGCCTCCAGCAGCTTTAATTCCATTTCCATTTATACCTATTATGTTGAATCAGTAGAGGCACTTAAATGCTTTCCCAGAATTGATCTCTCTCTCCTCGTGCCAATATTTGAACTGAATAAAACAAAATGAGAGACCGGGGAAAGCAGAATGAAGACAGCGAAAGACAATAAAGTGAGACGTGATGGGATGAGAAAGAAGAGAGAGGGGTGGGAGAGTTGGGAGGGGTGGGAGGGGTATGAGATGGGGATGGTCACGCTCGGTGGACTGGATGATGCTGTAATCCTACAGTAAGAGAGATTTATCTTTGTCCTTTTGTACGAAGGCAGAGGACACCAGTTCTAGAGAGCCCAGTTTCACGAGATCACAGCCACACTGTAGGTTTAAGCTGATAGAAGAATCTATTCACAGGTAAAGAGACTTTGATATGCAAAGAGATGCAAATTTGGAATTTATCAAACCTTCCAAAACTAAATATACGATAGGTTCTATAACCATTAGATGGCTTGTGGTTTCTACAGATGGACTCAATACATCAGTGTTTCTTCTCAACGAGTTCAAAACATTCGAGACATAGACTATAGATACATGACCTCTCCCCAAGATCGCCTCCTGGTGGATGGCTGCATAAAAGCTCATAAAACCCCGCCTCCTTAATATCAGTCAAAGTACACATCAAATAAATCATTCTCATAGATGGATTCTGTCATTTCAGGTAGTTCTTATGACACGTGATGTATGTTCAGGTGTTCGCCTTTGATTAGATATCTGATGCTGTAAAAATGATTGACAGCCAAGAAGAAGAAGAGACGGGAGCAGGGTACTGCGGCACAATAACTCTGTAGCTGCTGCACGGGCTCTGGCTCTAAATGCACAAGATGGCAGCTTTCACATGGGTGATATCGAAGCTTCCTTTCTGGATGATGGGGGGAAGTGGACACGTGTCATCATATCTTTATATACATTCTTTGATTCAGTAGGCACATGGAGTTCTGAACTCAAACGATTCAAAGCTTTCATCATTTCTTTACACAGCAGTGTCATGTCAGTGTTTCTTTGAGCCTTAACAAGCCTCTTATTTATCCACAATAATGAAAATGAATATTAAGAAAATCCAAACCAGAAGAGAAACAACATCAAAATGTTGAACAGGATTTTGGTTATTTGATGTTGTTAAGACGGAACTGACAATTTCACATTGACTCAGGAGTTTAAAGTAATAATTTAATATCAAAACCTCCTGATAATTAAAAGTTAGTGATATATACTTTTAAAAGCTTAGCAACCACTAACTGCCTGAAATATAGTAAATATAGATACATGGAAACTTTAGTGAAAACTGAGAAGGAACGTTGGCCAATGTTACACCATCTGCTTCTTTTAAGACCAGACTAAAGCAGCACTGCTTGGCAAACAGGATCTCAGTGCAGCCACTTTACGGATGCCACCACATAAGATTTGTGGCCTGAACTTCAAAAAGAGTTTCAAACTGTTTCCTCTCAAAGACATTCAGTTTGTCAGCACGTGAAAGTGCCTGCAGAGGCTTTTAATGTTAAAGAGAATCCTTTGAACGTGTCCTTTTGTCAAGGTCTTTTCCTCATTGAAGGTTTGTCCTCTCCAGCTGCAGCACGGTACACTGTCCTTCATGGATACCAGCATTCAGCGACTATGCACTCAAATGCTCTGCGCTCCCACTGCAATGGCCTCGAGGTTAGCCGTCAGGGCAGATAATGGAGGGAATTACAACATCACTGCAGCGCACAAGGCCGGAGCATCACTGGTTAAATGGTCAATATCCAACCTGATACAGATCATTAACCTGCACATGTACCGACTTTGCTGCAGGAAAACTCGAACACAGTTTAAGATGCTGAGAGTCCGAGGAGGCAGCTGTGTGAACACACAAACAGAATAAAACAATAATTGACCTAATTTATGAAGTCTCATATCTATCAATCATCTCAGATTACTTTAAGTTCTTCCAAAAAAGGCTTTGGAAGTTCCTCTGCAATAAGCTTTAAAGTAAATAGCAAAAAATCCTCCCATGGCAACAGAGCATGCCTGGACTTGAAGCATGTGTGATCATAACAAGGAAATAGTCTCAGGGAAATAGGACCTAATTAAAAAAAATAAGAAGAAAAATCTAACGTTTAAATTTAGTTTTTAATTAGATAAATTCAGTGCCACTTTATTATGTGAACTTATTTGCACTTAACTTTTAATGTAAAGTAGTTAAAGCCTGCTTGAAAAGTCAACAAAGCTCCTCTCAGACATGCACTGATATCAGATCGTCCATATTTTCTGCACAGGAGGTGCATGTGTGAAATCAAATGTCTGAGTGAGACGCTCTGCAGTTTCTACAGACTTTCTTCACTTGGCCTCCTAGTATGAAGTCTGTGTCACATGGAAAAGCAGTGTCACACATGTAGAAGACACAGACGAAGATGTCGTTTTTGGTGATAAGAGCTGGAGTTTGAGTGTTGTAAAGACAATCACGTGATCACCGCAGGTTAATAGGTCACTTCCTCCCTCTGTCTGCTGCTCCCGGCTGCTCCATCTCACGCCTGAATAATGCGGAGGATTTGTTGCTGTTGTGAACGCGTCTGTGCAGGAAACCTCCCGCTGCTTTGTGCCTGTGTGAATGGCAAACTGCCTAAAACGATTGCTTTCTTGTCTCAGACTGCTGAGACAAAAAAATGCATTTCATGAAGTGGCTCAAGTATCATTAGAGGAGGAAAAACACATTTTGGTGTGGTGAATAGCGACATCCATATAAATTAATATTGTCACAAGCCAATAGGGGTTTATTGAACAGAATAGGATGTCAGAATGACAGTTGGCTGCCTTGTTTAATTGGCTGTTGAGCTCGGACAAGCCAGCTGGAGTCAGGATTTACAAGCTATCTTAGTTGATTTCCCTCCCTGAGTGATCTGTATGTGCCCATAGCAGGCTGGTGATTCCCTCCCCTGTTCTCAGAGGGCGCGCTACAGCAAGTTCCTGTTACTCTGTCAAACTGAGGTCAAAACTTAATGGCTGCCTCCTAGTTTATCCCAACACTGATTTGATCAGAGCAGTGGAGCAGAGAGAAGTGGTCTATAGTGTGCGTGAGTTTGAGTTTTCCTTTCCAGTGTCTATATATGTGCCAGAGGCTTCTCCAGAGAAATGTATTGCAACAGAGACAGGGAGACACCCTGGCCTTTAAATATAACAAGTGCATGGAGGGTTGAAGTGTTTTCACTGCTACAAGATTGAACCTGCATTCATTTAAAAGTAGAAAAAAAAACATTTCATGCTCACCTCATTATTTCATTATTATTTTAATATCCTATAAATGAATATCTTACTCTGCCATGTTTCCTCCCAGTCTGTCCTATATACCTTCATTCTACTCATCTTTCCTTCCCTCTCCTCTCATGTCTCCTCCTCCTCTTGTAATTTATGCAGCTGTAAACATTGTAGTCCCATGGGAAAGATTCAGTTTGCAGACACCAATAAAAACACAAGAGCACCGCATTATCTTCTTGTTCATTAGAGTCGTTTATCTTTGATCAGGGATGTTGTCTGTTCTCAGCCCACTCCTCTCGTAATAACTTCAGCCAGGCAGCAGGTCGATAAACCAGCCTGTTAAAAGCACATTAGGCTCATCTCCTAATTCAAAGCTAATATACGAGTGCATGGATGGCATTTATTTGTGTGTGGTTGTGTGGCTGCATTAACATCTGTGTCCATCACTGTAGCCACAATAATCAGGCCACAGCAGCCTGAAACTGGGTCGAATCAGGTCAAACTGTGCCATGTGGAGGATATTTGTTTTACTCAGTTTCCACTCGCGCTTGTGATTTAAATATCGACGCCACCTCAAACATCGTCGCTCATTTACACAGGGGTGCTTAAAGGAATAGTTCATCCAAAATATGAAAAGTCAGTAGTGCCAATAGTGGGTGAAGGGTTTGAGTTTCAGGGGCAAACAGCTGATATAGTGCAATCAATCCTCTCATCTTACTCTCGACAAAGAAGCAGACTTAACAAAATGCCCATTCGAAATTCATAATATTCAAAAATAACTGAACACCATAAGCCACACAATTTCAGCAGGTCTTTTTGTTAATACTAGTATCACTTATCTTAAGTGGTTAGCCATTCCACCTTGTGTGTGGTGCTGGTGTTTGATCAGACTGTCGGTTTGTTTGGAGTGTCAGACACACCTAAAGATCACCGGAGCCCTGACATGTCCATCAGAGCTGAGCTTTGTTCTCCTGTTAGTGAGATCAGACCACCGGTTATTATTCAAAGCACAAAGGACACTTAGTCCACTTTTATCCAAGTGGAGCGTGGACTTTCATGTGGTTCTCTATGGCACGGAAAATTATGTACCAAGGACCCACTGTTAAGTAGCCCACTATTATTAATATTATTATTATATCTCATATTTCTAGAGCTGACCTGTCCACGCTGACCCCTCCTCTTGCTCAGTGTCAGCTGGGAGTGGCTGCAGCAGCTCCCTGCGATTCCAAAAGGACAAGCAGGTTTAATAATGGATGGAGGATATTTTTTAGATACTTTAAATTAATGCTTTGC
Source organism: Pleuronectes platessa (assembly GCF_947347685.1). Lineage (NCBI taxonomy): Eukaryota > Metazoa > Chordata > Actinopteri > Pleuronectiformes > Pleuronectidae > Pleuronectes > Pleuronectes platessa. The sequence goes on along the minus strand of NC_070631.1, from coordinate 19,604,079 downwards.
TGCCATACACACAGCGTGACACTTGTGACACGTATTACAAGGAAATAATTAGTCTTGTTATTTTAATATATCTGCAGCTCAGTATGTGCTGTCTCACACACACAGACACACACTTGACATATTTGATGCAGTTCACGTTGCCAATTACTGGAAAACCAAGTCAACCTGTCATACACGCTCGATTTCTCTCTCTCTCTCTCACACATACGCGCTGTGATATTCTGCTAGCTGTCACTGCTGACTCGTTCATATGTCCCAGGTGTTAAACCACATAAGACAAGATCCAGACTAATTAAAAATGCTTATAAAGAACCCACTCCCCATATGGAGGTCATATGGAAATATGGAACAAGTCAATGATGAGTAACATAAGCATATGTGTGTGTATGTTTGTGATGTTTCATTAAGAATAACATGTCTACTGTAAGTCACCTATTTGATGTCCCTCCTTTGCTTTTTGTTAGGTTTTCGTTATTTACATTTTTTTTTTCACGTGTTAACAAAACTTTGTCTTTGCCTCAAAACCCCCAGCTTGCAGTTATGAAAAGAAAATGGTATAACCAAGTATAGTTTTTGATATATGAGAAAAAAGAACATATAATCATCCTATTGCTACATAAAGTGAGATAGAAGCTCTGTTACACTTATTTCTTGCCGATTTCTGTTTTATGACCTTTACTTTAATATATACTTCCCTTACTTTTACCTCTCAGTTCTGACTCTGACTAAACCTGATCCTGGCGATTATGAACTGTAGGATGATTTAAGGTTGAAGATCAGGGAGGTGATACCACAGATGATGCTCTCTATTTATAGGCTGTTGGCAGGATGGGTGATGTGTTGTGGTTGGCTGTGGCACCCTGTTTCTCTCACACACACACACACACACACACACACACACACACACACACACACACACACACACACACACACACACACACACACACACACACACACACACACACACACAGATGGAGAGCGTGTCTGAATGTGTCTATGTATTCAAACCCATATGGTTTCTCTCTGTGAGTGTTGAGAATGGTTGCTGGCAGGTCAGGTGCCTACAAGTGAGAAAAGGGGGAGGGGGTGCCACAAAACCTTGTTTAACCTGGTTTTATGACAAATAAATACATTGACATTGAGAGCGACTCAAAGCATAAATACTGTTCACAACAACTTTAAACACATATTTATCTGAATCAGTTTGACTTTAAGATGTCTGCATCTGTAAAATTGCCTCCTTTGTGGTGTTCCACTGAAGGGTTAGGGTTTGTTACTTGTGTGATATTCACAGGCTAGCTGGAACTGTGGCAAGCTGCTGATCTGCTTTTTTTTCTCTCACTTTATTATGAGTTTTTTCTCATAAATCAGGACCATATTTTCGAAAGCTCCAATGTTTTATTTCAATATGGCCGAAATACTCCATCATGTCCCCTTGCAAATGGCAATTTCTACTTTTGTCTTTCTCTTTAGCCAATGCTCTGTCAAAGGACCTGCTTTCTCCATAGTCTCTTATATGAAATGAATTGCAGCCATCATTCATTGTAAAATGTTGATTTTTTTCTGTGAGGCACAAACTTTAGTCACAGCTTAACTCCACATGTAGCTCTTAACCTTTATCAGCAGGAGGTAGCAGGTAAGAAGGCAGCAGGGTCGGCTGTGCCATTAGCCTGCGGTTGGGATCGATAGTGAGGGTAGGAATTAGATGGATGAGATGTTTTAGACTCGCTCTGAGTGAAGTTTAGATTCAATGTCAGAGCAAAGTAATTGAGACCTGATGAGAAACCATTTTGTCCGAAGGTTTCGTGAAAGGGGACAAGGGATTCTGGGAAACCAGGCTGATGAAACCCAAATTGCAGACTTTTTTATATGACTATAGTGCTTTTACCTTGAAACAGGTACAGGAAGTGTTTCAGATATTCATGTTTATGTCATATTCAACAGATAAACATTGAGACTGTGGTGAAAGACCATGTCAGTGTCTATTTTGCTGTCCATGTAGTTCGTGGAGAAAATAGGCAAAACCCCGACTCCCTCGAAGAGCAGCAGGGCTCACATGGGGCACAGGGAGTGTAGCTGCTCTCACCTAATAACAGGGGCTCCACAATGAAAAGGAAGACATTCAGTGGCGCACTGCTCATGCATGTACTGGGGCAAGGCCGTTACTCATAATCATTTTCATCTTATATTAGATACTAAAAGATTGCTTGACACATGGACCCAGAAATTATCTGTTCTCACATGGATGTTAGTGCCACTGGGGGTTTCAGGTCAAACAACACAAGAGCATTGCAACCACCAATCACTTTAGTTGGACCAATCGAGCAGTGTATGGAAGGAGGCGTTTTGTTTTCAGGTTCTCCATTCATTCCATTTTTCGGGATATATCAGCCAGGCGGGAGTCTGCTAGGGGCCGAGCAGTACAGGAAGGGATACAAGGTTCATTTAAAAAGTTCACACACTAAGAAATCACACAAACGTCTAAGAGGATAAAGTGATGACATTTTATATCCATTACATTATTCAGCACATAAACCAAAATATAAAGCTTTCACATTAGCATTCTAGGGGGGGGGGGGGGGGGGGTTTGTGTAGGTAACTTCTGGGAAACATAATGAGACACAAACCCATGAATCATCCTCACATCTAGAGATGATAATATCGAGCAGCCCCGCGGGTTAGACAAGTTTTTCCATGTTTACAAGACACACAGAGATATTAAATAATACATCACATTCTGGACAGACTCACACTGCTTTGAAAATATATATACATACTATTATTTTTTAATATATGCAGAAGGATTATTATGGCTCTCTTGTGCAGAGAGAAGGCACACAAGAGCTCGAAGATAATTTAGTTTTAAAGGCTGTAATAAAAACAATTCTGTGTTATTTTCCCTTTTATAGTTGTGTTAGAACATAGACTGGAGAAGCACACTTTTAGCAAGAATGTCAAACATTCCTGTAATTTAATCCGTCAATTTTTATTAGGATGCATAGCAGTGCTTAATTACAATAGTGTGATGATTGAAAAAAACATTTAAATGCTTAATAATTAACTTTAAAACAAAGAAACAATCAGTTTAGAATAGATAAAACAATAAAAACACTTAACAGGAATTTAAGCATAAACTCCCAAAACAGAATCAGGAAACCAGGAAATGTGGTATGATTAAACTACATTTTTAGCTTTAATATCAAGGAAACTACCATAATACTTATAATAGCGCCTGTTACAGTCCAACGTGGATAGTTTTCATATTCAGATACGGTATTTAAATAGAATTAGCTTCATGATACGATTCAGCTCTTTCATCTCAATATTGGTCTGCATATTGTTCCGTTTCAGACTCATTAACACAGAGCTTTCTCAATACGAGCAGGTAAAGTGGAGGATGAGAGCTGTCTGAGCTGTTTTCATGAGTCATGATTTGTGTTTTCAGATGTGAGGCTGCCTCGTGTCGACAGCGATTTAAGAGTCTGCATGGGCTTCCTGCACTTTCTTTGTTTTTGATTTGTTTCTCCCTCAGTCCAACCACCTTCCTTCCTCTCCTCCTCCTCTAATCTCTGTCCATCTTTCTCTCCCCCTCTCCATCTCCGACCCTCTTATCATTCACGGTACCCACACCCGCCCCTTTTATTTCTCCTCCCACCCTCCCTTCCTTCCTCCTCTTCCTCCTTCTGTCATTTCATTAATGCGTTGCCATCAGGGTGCCTTGGCGACAGGCTGCAAAAGCCGTTGCTAAAGCAACCTATTATTCTGTGGGTATAGAGGCGTTTTGTTGGGGGGGTCAGGAGGGGGTGTAACTGGATGCTGCTACTCAGATTGGTGCAGCATTTTTTTAGCAAAATAAATGTATTTAACAAATTATGAAAAGGTAGTATTAAGTCTATCATTACATGTTGTTGACCAGTGGAATTAGGCTGATCTTATGTTTTCAGATTTAATGTGTTAACCAAAACGTTTCCTCTAAAATAACGTTATGATATCAATGACTTGAAGCTGTTAAACTGACAAACTTAGCAAAAAGGCGCTGTGCTAAATATTTTAATTGTCCTGACGCTGTTGGCAGAACAGTCCATTGTTCAGTCTGCCAGCTTAATTAAAAATTGATTTATAACAGTCATAGTAATTTAGACAGAAAGGCTCCATCTTTTTTAATTTGAGAATCTTGTGACAAATTACATTGTATTATTATTATTTTTATTATAATAATTAGCCCTTTAACGAACATTTAAGTACAATAGGACCCTGAGGAAGGATTTGGGGGGGAGGGGAAGGAAGAGAGATTTCATGTCTTCACATACCCACACACACTACATTTCAGGAATACATTACCACATACACAGTACACACCATGAATAATTCAGATCAATACACACCATTTAGGAGGGGGTGCTCATTTGTGCTAGGTAACCTACTAACACACTGCCTTAATAAGCAGTGTCTGGAAACACACACACACACTGGCAGACATACTCACAAGCTTTTCCTGAAGTGGCTGGAAGTGAACAGTGGTTCTGCTAACAAAGAACTGGAAATCCTCCCTCCTCTGGTCTCTCCTCTCCTCTCCTCTCCTCTCCTCTCCTCTCCTCTCCTCTCCTCTCCTCCTTCCAATGTTGTTTGTCGTCTTGCTTTGTGTGTTTGCATTGTGTGTTTGTGCATTTGTGTGTGAAAAGCCAACGTAAACAGAAGAGGAGGAGGAGACTGGTTTTGTTTTTGTTTTTAATTAAAGCCGGTTGTTGTGTTGATGACTTTTGGAGAGGAGTTAGAGGGAAAGAAACATGGCGATAGTGCAAGGAGGGATAGTATAGATTCTATTCCCATGTAGAGAATCATATCCGTAGCTGATCGTTCATGCGTTGCTTTGATGCTGTGCTAATGATATGCTAATGCTATGGTAATTGATCCTTCACTCTCTTTGCTTTAGCTACACAAGCAAACGGGTGCACGCTGAATCACTGCTGTGTTACATCATTCCAGAGTTCATTTTGCACACCTCTTTATACGGCAACAGACATGACGAAAACATTTAGGAACATGCCAGGCTCAGATCATGTTTGTGACACAAACATCCAAACAGAATTCGCTCTTTGTGTCAGATAGCAACATCAGGTTATGGCTTCAGGTGATTTACCGGGAAATGGTGGCTGAATCAGTGCAGGCTCCAGGATCCTCTGCACATTTCATTAAGCCTGCAGCAGATTGATGAACACAGATTTTAACCACCTCGCGAGAGGTGACAGAAAGATGTTAGCTTTCAGGTGTAGTAGAGCTACTGCAACAAACAAAAAGAAAAAAGCAAGTTTCAATTTAGTGCTCATGTTTAGAGGAAATTATGAAGCGATCACACTCCTGAGGAGTGGATAGAAAATACTATAAGAATAATACCTTTTATTAATATTGCACCTTTTAAACATTATAAAGTGCTTCAGGGAGAGGGCAAATTCAAACAAGAATACAAAACATCCAAGACAATAAGCAAATTAGTAGAATGCAAATAAAATCAAAAACGGCAAATGATATAATACAAAATCTAGAATCAAAGACGGCAGATGAAATTATAGAACATTATATCAATGTAAGTCATTTCAACAAACAAAAAAACAATCACAATAGTAAAATGTTTGCAGTTCAAAAATACCTCGTAGCACCAATATAAAATGACACTGGAATTACTGTACTTGGTCACAAGAGTGTATTGATCCAATCTGAACATGATCGATACAGACAAGATGGGTTTTCCCTATGAGTCAGTCTCAGAGAGGGATATAGTTTGTGCTGTTCCACTTCCTTGGCTGATAGGAACCAGGGGAGAAATAAAATCAACAACACTTGATTCGTATCAGCCTCAGTCTGCTGGATCTTATCTCCCTGACAACCCGAGCTAATTGAGAGAACAGATTATTGGTTTACAGTCAAATAATTCTCCATCTCTCCATGTACTGTATCCGCTTCAAACTGTATTTTCCATAGCTCCTATAATAAAGCATTCTGTAAAATTTGTGATAGTACAAACCCTTTTGGTCAATGTTGAACTTGTCCGCCTACATCGCATGCAAAAACAACTCAGCTATTATCTCTTCATTACTGTCTCCTCCCTATCACCCTGTTCTTCTCTCCCTGTGGACACGAGCAGTGAGGTCGGTGCAGCTAACTAGAAAGTTAAAGCTGACATCAGCTAATGTCTAAACTCAGGAGTAAAAATGCTGCAGTGTTTCACATAATCCTGAATAAGGTTGTTTGTATGACAGCTTACAGGGAACTGACTGTTGAAGTCATATTCAAACCTTTAATGGAAGTTCATCTGTGTTTGTGGTGTCAATGAGTCAAACAGTTTGATGGTTTTGGGATCACACATTCCAGTCTGTTTCCATCTCCTTCTGTGTGAGTTAGTGAAAATCACCTTACAGGGTGAAACTGGGCATGTGGGGAAACATAATACACTATCTATCCACTAATTCCAGTCGACAACCACTCATCTTATGGGCTTCATACATGGAAGTGTAAAGGGATGGGGTACTGGGTATGGGGGTGAGATTCATTCATTCATTTCTGTTTGAAAATAATTTTTCAGACTTTTCAATTGTAACTGTGATGGAAGACACAGCTCAGTAATAGAGCAGATCAAATAATTCAGCTGCAATGAATGGAAATTATAAAATATAAATAAACACATTTGTAGTAACAGGACTAAACCATGGGAAATCATTGGTACAGACCTTTCTTAGAAGCTGGAAAAGATCAATTGAATTCATTTGAAACTGAAACGTTCATTCCAATCCTTATGCAGCCCACAGAGAGGCTTTATGCCTGAAGCTCTGTCAGTAAATGAGCTGTTTATTTCCTAATTCAGCACCAGTGGGGCTGTTACAATGTGTTCACAACATGTGTGTTAAAGTACCAGACTCTGCAGTGAGTGTGGAGAAACACTGTGAGTGTGTATTAACGGGCTGAGCAGACAGGGGATGTGCTCCTTATCTGCTCTGCACCGTTGTAGTCTAAGCTGCTTTCCTATGACTGGAGCGAGAGCTGCTTAATGCTGCATTTGCATCCAAGGAATTCAGTAAAAGCTGTTATCAAGTGTGACTAAGAATAAATATAATGTTATACTCAGCTCACACTGTAACAAGTCCATTATTAGTTTTTTTGTGTGCATGATTGGATTGCTTTACCTTGCTAGATGGTAGGATTTTCTTTCATTCATTTAGCTATTTATTGGCAAAGGAAATTAAAAAATAAACCCAGAGGGATAAAAAAAACAAAAACAGGATGCTTAGGTTTCCTGTCCTCATTAATGAGCTGAATTAAGACATTGTTAGAGCTAATTGTCTCTGCCGGTGTGATTTGTTGTTTTGTAGGGGCCTGGTGCAGTTTAATTAACTCCTTAGGTCCCTGCAGTCACTCTTCTGTTCCCCTCCATGGACACACCCTGAGTGTCATGTTCTTTCAGGCTGAGACTGGCCCCTCGCCTGCCGTTGTGTGTGTGTGTGTGTGTGTGTGTGTGTGTGTGTGTGTGTGTGTGTGTGTGTGTGTGTGTGTGTGTGTGTGTGTGTGTGTGTGTGTGTGTGTGTGTGTGTGTGTGTGTGTGTGTGTGTGTGTGTGTGTATCTGTGTGTGTGTGTGTGTGTGTGTGTGTGTGTCTGTGTGTGTGTGTTGCCGTATGCACTTCAAATAAATCAATTTCCAATCCAGAAACCCACACTCTCTTTCTGCACACACACAAACACACTCCTTCCTTCAGTATTCTAGCATATCTGATCTCATTTCGTTGTGACTTTGCAGTGGGGAGCATTTTTCTTGTGCCACTAACAGACAAGGGAGTCGGTAGTTGAGAAGAGAAAATGTAACATCACCAGTGACAGTGGTTTCATAACAGGTCCTATCTTATTTTGATCATCAGCGCCACCTGGCAACCTTGGCTATGTGCAGAGCTGCTGGATGGATGTAGTTAAACAAATAATGTAAACTTAGTTACTCCCTCTAAGCAAATGTTGTATACATGTTCTCTGTTGGTGGCAATTTGCAAAGTCACCACCAGATGCCACTAAATCCTGCACACTGAACCTTTAAAATACTAGCTATAAAATTATTGTGATCGTTCACTGACTTGTAAAAGGAGGAAGGATGCTTCTTTATAACCCACAATCTGTGTTGAACGGATATGATCCTCTACGCGATGTGTGTAAGGCTTGACAGCTTGACACCCTCGACCGTGGTGTGAAAAGATGATGCTTGTTTTGACATTGGTGTAACACCTTCACATGCTGGGCAACTCACTCACTGCTTGTCGCCTCTGCTGTCGCTTCCTGTTTACATCCATACTACTACGTTTTCATCGCCTTTTCTGCAACAACCCAATGGTTTGTGTTGACGCTGGCACGTGCATTTTTAGGCCTGTTAGTATTGACAGGGATTCAAACTAATATGGAGCCAAAATGCCTGTGTGGACGGAGATCGTTTTAGTGTGAAAACACAGTTTGCATTTGAAAACAGAGTCTTATGGATGAAGCCTCAGTCAGTCAGATTAGCCGAACGCTGACTTGACATAATTATACAATGTGATCGCTGGTTTGTGCTGAGATGATGATTCTGTGCTGTCGGCTTCCAAGGGCACGCCACAACCAGTATCCTTAAATATTGTAATGCTGCTGCTTGGTTCGCTTTAATAGTGTTACAGACTTCTGCACAGCAGGAAATGAGAACAATAAAAGAAAAACACCAGTTAAATGGACATTTACCCCTAAAGTCCATGTGAACACACTGGTCCTCTCCTCTTTGCTGTGTGGCTCTCGGGGGTTAATGCTTGGTCGGTTGAGGTGAGACTGTGCACTAAAAGCAAATCTGATCTCTCAGCTGCTTCCTCTCCCATTGTCACAAAGCAATCTCATCTATTGTCATTTAACCTGTGTGACAGGCCGTAACCAGAAGAGGCTGTTAAAACCATGTCTGTGTGGAAACCACATCAGCACACTGTAAAAAAAAAAAAAGATGATGCTTGTGTCACCCAGACGACAGGACTCATATCTTAGTTCAGCAGTTTTGAACATGTTTAGTAAGTGCATTTGCAGCTGTTATTTTTATTTCCATATTTTGTCTGATTAGGCTGATTAACACCATTATTTCTCTGTGTCAATTTTCAGCCATTTGAATTAACTTCATATCATGACATATAGGAATTTTTCCTATAGAATGTCATGCTCTGCCGCTGAATCAGTTTTTAACACTGTTTTCATTGTTTTTTTGTGTTATTTGTTTTCTGCTAACAGGATCCTAACCGGGGGTCAGAATCACAGCGTAACCGCGTGACACAATATGCGATACAGGGTCCGTATTAATGCTAATTCTGTATTAATCTAAATATGGCAAGACAGTTGTGAAACGATACATCATGATATCTGGCTCGGTAAAGAATATACAATCTCTAATGGGGTAGATTGCAGAATTTGTGTATTTCTTTACTGAGATGAAACAATGGTCAAAAAAGTGAATAAAGTCCAATCTCAGTGCTTCTTTTAACAAACACACTGTAAATTGTCAATGTCGTAATGTTTCATCATTCTTATGTAAAATAACCATAAACTGTCAAAAGTCCAAACTGACAGAAACACTTTATTAGAGTAACTTTTTTAGTCTTTAAAAAATGTTCACAGAAATATAGAACTATACAATTTAAACCTCTATATTTAGTTTCCGCATATTGATTATCATGTCTGTCGAGTCAGGCGAACGTTATATTGCTGCATCGATATATTCATAACCTTGCAGAGATCATATCCAGAGTTTCCACATCAGTTTGTATTGTTTCACAATTCGTACATTCCATGCAGCCAACCCGTCAACATTTCCCGCTGTGCTCCTCCAGACTGTGCTGACTCTCCTCGGGGTGTTTGAGCAGGTCTGTCCGTGTGTTTGATCCCGCCCTGCTGTCACGCCTGGTTGGGCAGCAGATCAGATTGGACTGGGAGGAGGACAGTTCTCACCGCTGTGCCTCCTCATCCATGATGCAGGAACGACAACATCTCTCACTTTCTTTCACTCCTCCTTTTTCTCTCACTCTGCCATCACAATTGTTATGTGTCTCTCTTTCCATTTTTCGCTGTCAGTAACGGTCTCTCCCTCTTTCCCTCTCCTGTCTGGATCAGTTTCCGTCCATCCACGAGCGCGGTCGGCCAACGGGGGACCTGTGTAGCATTTCTGTCTTTGAAAATCTATCTACCTCTTCATTCTGCCGTCTCCATCTCTCCTTTCATCCTTTCCCCCACGTTTTCTCAAACCCGTCCATCTCCCCTCCCATAAGCACTTCTCCTGTATAGAATTGACAGTATGGGTTTTGTCGAATTCAGTGACATGTTGCCTGACAAAAGCTTCACTGCAGCTGCTGCAAAGAGCAAAGGACGCAGCCAGGAGCTGTTGAATATGTTATCAGATAACATGGAAGTCAACCTGCCATCTCATCAGGTGCAGGGCCCAGTGTGAGTGTGGGTGTGAGTATGTGTGTGTGTGCGCATTTTATATAATTGTGTTATATGATAATGCATCCAGTAGTTTTTGCATAATCCTGCTAACTAACAGCAGACAAAAAAAAGCAGACAAAAACAAAACCTCCTTGTCTGAGAAGTAGCATCTTAGTAATAGAAGTGACCCAAAGACACACAGTTCAGCAGGATCACCAATTCAAACTTTAGGAATCATCATATTTTCTGCTCTAGGCACTGGTTCCCCAGTTGACTGTAAAAGGAGAGTTCAGGCAGTGGTTTTCGAGCTGATGCAACTTGTAATTGGTGGCAACTCTGACAGGCAATTTCACAATTGTTTAACACACTGAGTCAGCATATTGTGGCTCAGGCTGTTCAGGTAAGTACTTGTCAGTCGATGCTGCAATTTTGTATTTTACAGTGAGTAATGTCACAGTCAGGGCTATTCAGTGGAGATCTTTGATAAAAATCTGACAAATAACATATTGGTATTGGCTTGATATGTTTGCAAACATGCACAACTTTACTTTACTAAATTGCATATTTTGTTGTGTCCAATGTGTTTGCTTTATAATTATGTTATTTATGATAAAGACATCTTAAGAAGCATTACATTAAAGATATGTATCATCCGATATATTGGTTGATCAAATATTTTGAACCCCTATTAGCATCGGTTTCCATTGATCAGGCTTTCCACATCAGTATTTGTGTTGTTTGCAACTTTTGGTCTTGCTGGTAATTCAGCAGTCACTCATGCAAATGAAGCTCAGTGTGATATTCAGCCTCATGAGCTCCCTCTCAAGAGTCTAGTGCGAATTAATTTCCGTCTAACTCCATCCAGGCCCTTCTCTGCATGTCAACACTGCTCAGCTGAAAGCCTGATCCACTAGGACCCAAATCTGTTTTTAGGCTTATTGATCAGTCAGTTTACTTCCATTTATAGACTGTTTGCCCCCTGAAAAACTAGGAGACCAGGACATGGAGGGAGGAGTGAAGGGAGGGACAAGAGGGAGGAGAAGGACAGCGGGTGATGAAATATTAAACGGTTGGGAAATATCCCAAAGAGTGATGAAGAGATAAGAGGGAGTGGGATGAAGAAAGAAAGGGCAGAGGTGATGAAAGGATGGAGAGAGGTGAGGCAGAGTGGGACGAGGTGGGGGTAAAAAGAGCAACAGAGTTGTGGAAAAGAAAAATCAGAGAGAGAGAATTTATTACCCTCAGTGTTTAAAGGCCGCAGTGATTGAACAAAGTCACTTCAAACATGCACTTTATATTTTGGGAAGACAATGTTAAAAAAGGACCCAAGTATTATTTATTTATATTTTTTTTCCATCCTCCTCCCTCTCTCCATCTCTTTCTTTTTTTTGCTGGTGGTTCTTTGCAGCGAGAGTAGCTTGTTTCCATGGGAACGGACAGAGCCAGATGAGCTTCGCTACTTGCACTGCAGCGTTTGTGTGTGTGTGTGTGTGTGTGTGTGTGTGTGTGTGTGTGTGTGTGTGTGTGTGTGTGTGTGTGTGTGTGTGTGTGTGTGTGTGTGTGTGTGTGTGTGTGTGTGTGTGTGTGTGTGTGTGTGTGTGTGTGTGTGTGTGTGTGTGTTAGGCCTGCACGATATGAGGAAAATCTGCGATGTGCGATACCATTGTTCAATATTGCGATGAGATATGACTTGCGATAAATAAACAAATATTGAAGTGTGCATATTAGCTATACAGTTCCTGTCTTTCTGCTATAATAGGTACACTGCTAACATAGACCCCAAACATTGAATAGCCTATGCCCACTGAATAAAGAAATGAAATAAATTATTTTATTTAACTTTTATTGAACAAAGTGCACAACATGAACACCCAACGAAGTTTAATTTCCCCTGCTCTATTTAAAATATTTTCTTCTAAACTGAACAAAACCATTGAACTCTTGAAATAAAAAAATATCTGGGGGAAAACAACTTAAATAATTAAATAAATATAAATTAAACATGGGCATGGCAATTTAAAATAACTAATGTCTCCCATTACAATCATCAAGGCCCTCGACTCCGCCCAACAAGGTGCAGAGATCTATAGTATGCGGGGGAAAATTGAAATAACTAAATCAAGATACAATCAGGAAAAAAAAAATCTACCCTTATGGCAAGTTATTCTTTAGGGCAAGTTCTTGGCCAAGAAAACCAGCATGTTGACTTTGCTGGGTTTCAAACATGCACGTTGACATGTTACCACATTCCCTGATGTGCTGAATAGCCTCTCAGAGGGTGAACTAGTGGCAGCTATACAAAGATACCTCCGAGCTAGTTTGCTCAGCCTTGAGTAGGTGACCTGGTGGAGTTTCCACCAAGCCAAAGGGTCTGCCTCACTGTCAATGGTGGGGGACAGCAAGTAGCTGTTAAGTTCAGCTTCAAGAGCTTGCTCCAGCTGCATGGAAGATGCGGTGGGAGTGGTGGGGCCTGGACTTGTTTTGAGCAAACTGCCCAATGATCGCTTTGCCTTCTTGTTGCTGGGTGGATCCATGCTTTGGGCCTCAGTGTTGTCAGAAGGTGTTCCCTCCTAAAACAGAGAGACAATTAAGAATACATAGAAAAATACACATGTTCCATTCACATTCAGATAATGCACCATCTGATTACAGTTTGTGACATCTTGTATCCCACCAGTGCTCATGTCAAATGTATAACCCAATTACCTTCCGTGCTGTTTCTTTCATTTCTGACATCACCCTGGTCTTGATGTCTTGGACTCTTTCGCTGCTGATGTAGCTGACCTTGAACCTGGGGTCCATGAAGGATGCAGTGTCCAGAAGTTCTTGTGTTGCTGGGTCATCATACTTTGTATTCATGTAATCCAGGATTTTCACTTTAATGGTCTTGGTTAAATTGGTGTCATCTTCCTTTTCTGCAAGAACTGATGTATTCAAGAGATGAAGGACTGGTTTCACATATGAAACACTCACATAGCTTTCCCCGGAAAGAGCATCAGTAAATACTTGCAAAGGGTGTAATGCCAGGTTTACAGACTCCAGTACATCCAGGTCCTGCCAGGAGGGAACCAGATGCCGTGTTTTTCGGTCTGCCGAGAGGACATTAGATATGGCTTGCCGCTGCTCCAAGATCCTCTCCATCATCTTTTGCCTCGAGCCCCACCTAGTTGGGCATTCTGTGATGAGTGAGTGCTCTGGGAGGTTGTGCTCCTGTTGTGCTTCTTTCAGTGCCATCTTCTGCTTCCAGCTGTGGGAGAAATGTCCCACCAATTTTTTACAAAGCCCAGCAGCACGGGCAATGCGGCTGTCATCTTTAACAGCATTTTCTGGAAAGACAGGAAAACACATGAAAAAAATATTAAAACCTACCAGTAATCATTGTAGCCTAACTGCAAAATCTAACAATTTTCTAATAATTACAAAGAAATAATTCAGAGACTGCATAATTAACTACAATTATTACAAAGTAATAATTCAGGGACTACATACTAGTTAACTACAGTAATTACAAAGTAATGATTCAGGGACTAGACAGACTACCATTATGTGGCATGTAGTAGTAGTTTAACTTGTAGGCATGAGCTCAAAATCAATAGGTTACAAAACAATAGACACAGAGGTTCTCAAAAAACAAAAAACAATATAAAATAATAACAATAAATAACAAAAACAATAATAAAACAATAATATTACAAAATAAGACGGCAATAGATAACAATAATGCCACGTAAAGCAAATGTATTAATTTACACTTACCGATGGCAAGATGCAGCCTGTGGCCAAAACACTGAAGTCTGACCCAGTGGTTGAGTTCGGTGGCCTTCACAACGTTTGACCCGTTGTCGGTGGTGATGCAAGCTAGCTGCTCTTCCCGCAAATTCCAGCTGGTCAAAGCCTCACGTAGTCCACACGCAATGTTTTCCCCAGTGTGTTCTCCGGGGAAGTAGGCTGTCTGTAGACATCGCGTTTTCAGTTCAAAGTCTTGATCCAGGAAGTGTACAGTGAGGCTGATGTAGGGCTCTGTCGTTCGACTGGACCAAAGATCTGTGGTACAGGCGTAGTGTTCAATTTGACCCAGTTCCGATTCCACTGTCTTCCTGCATGTGTCGTACATTTTTGGAATGGCGACTTGGGAAAAATAATTGCGTGATGGAATGCTGTATCTTCGGTCCAGTTTCCTTATCAGACTCACAAAACCATCTTTGGTCACTGTGTTTATAGGCATCATGTCCTTAGCCAAATAACGAGTTATGGCCTCTGTTATTTCTCCGTGGCGTTTGGATGTTTTCTCGTAAGGAGTCACGCACGCAAAACTCTGAGAAATGGACTGTTGCAAGGTTTTAGATTTGCTGCTACTCACCGTTTTTGGTTTTGTGGTTTGGCTAGCTTTGAATTGTTCGTGTAGTTCTTTATGGTTGTGTTGCAGGTGGTGATGGAGGTTTGTTGTATTTCCTCTGGAAGTTGCCACAGCTGTTCGGCATGTTTTACACAGTACCTGTGTTTGTAACACGTCGTCGCTACGGAATCCAAAATAACTCCAAATTGCAGAAGTGCAGTTCTTTTTCACCACAAGGTCTTCGTCAACCACATTTTCCTCGCTATTCTCTCCTTTCTCCGCCATCGTGTTACATAGACTCGCAGTCGCCACAAAATTAACACCAACTAATTTGAGGGTGGCTCCGGAACACATAGGACCCGGGGGAACATAGGACCCGGGGACGCTGCCGGCGCCGACGGCTAGCTGTTGCTTCATCTGATTAGCCAAATGGTGTGAATGCATGGCGCATGTATCCAGGGCTCCATCTGATAGGTCAAATGTTCGCATGCTGGGTGTGAATACATGGCGCGTGTAAATAAAATGATTTTTATTCATCGCGTTTCAGGCATCTTTTCCGATGTGTTAACCGCGCATGTTCATATCGCGATGACGATGAAAATACGATTTATCGGTCAGCCCTAGTGTGTGTGTGTGTGTGTGTGTGTGTGTGTGTGTGTGTGTGTGTGTGTGTGTGTGTGTGTGTGTGTGTGTGTGTGTGTGTGTGTGTGTGTGTGTGTGTGTGTGTGTGTGTGTGTGTGTGTGTGTGTGTGTGTGTGTGCGTGCGTGCGTGCGTGCGTGCGTGCGTGCGTGCGTGCGTGCGTGCGTGCGTGCGTGCGTGCGTGCGTGCGTGCGTGCGTGCGTGCGTGCGTGCGTGCGTGCGTGCGTGCGTGCGTGAGATTGGTCTTGGCTCTAAAGAGAAGGAACGATGATGATTTATGAGAGCCTGATGCACTTGGCAGACACTTGGATGAGCAGAGGATGATGCGTGTGTGTCAGTTGTACACGGAGCAGCCCAGTGTTTTTGTTGGTTGTCATTAGCTCCTACGTTGGGTCCATGCTCCATGCTTTTGATTTTCTCTTTTTGTCTTCGCCTTTGTCTTAGTTTTCATATTTCCGTTTAAGCCCTCCGGTGGCTCTCTTTCTCCTCACCTCACAGCTGTAATTCCCCACTCTTATCAGGGTCGATGTGGTAATTAAAATCACTATGGGAATTATCAACATCACCATAGCAATGGCAACTGGGTCATCTCAGCACAAGAGAGAGAGAGAGAGGGGAACTGTGTCATACAATATCCTAGCTGTTTGTGTGCGTATGTGTGCACGTGGCTTCTTGTGTTGAATTGTGTTGTAACTCTGTCCTTGTTTACAGAACTTATAGAGCTTCTGTACATCGGACATTTCATTGTTTCTACAAATGGTGGTTGAGGTTTAGAGATAAAATAGTGATAATGAAACCACAGCTGTGTGATAGAGGTGGCCACGCTATTAAAATGATTGACACAACACATTTGTTTTGTTCAGCCACCCCAAAAATATTTTCTCAGATACACTCTGCAGACACGGATGAACAACATAAAGCAGTTACTGACTTTGGCTATTAGTGACCGCCTCAGGGGTAAAACGGTCTGAAATTGAAATGTGAACTTTTTATCATATCTGTTGAAATCCTCTTCATGTCTCGTTTGCATCAGTAAATGGTACAGATTGTCCTTGTGGGAGATTTTTGACATTTTTATTAAATATGATGTTATTACCAAGAGAGACCTAGTTCAGCTCATAGATCGTCCGTTGGTGTCTGAGAACTTTGATGACCTGAATGTCATTGCTACCGTTCAACTACTTATTCACTTATTTATCATTAAAACAGTTAATTGAAAAGTAAGGACATCGTTCTTATTTCTAAGTATAAGTACTCTCCTCACGCGCTCGGTTTAGTTCCAGACCAATCTTCTTCTGCATCTCTTGTACAGCAGCTCATTGTCAATGTGCTGTCATGTCCTGTCTTACTAATGAGACTCTGTTTGTGTGTTTGTTGCAGAACTCCCAGAAGAAAAGAGGAGCACGACCCAACAACAAACCTGACAAGAAGCTCGGTCCACAGGTAACACGCACACACACACACACACACACACACACACACACACACACACACACACACACACACACACACACACACACACACACACACACACACATACACACACTGCTCTGTTTATCCCCAGACAGTCCAGCGAATCACTAAGATATACTAAGATTTTCAGTAACTACACACACATCAACACACACAAACACACACACCACCACCACCAGACGAAAATAAAAGGTTACATTGCGGAATCATGAGTAACTGTGTGTTGAGTTAAAACACCTGCAGGACGTGATGGAGAGAAAGAGGAGAAGAGTGCAAAACAGTAAAGATGAATAGAATTGGCCGGAGCAACTCCCGTTGCACCCGCTAGAGAAGGCTTAGCGTTCAAAGACAATAATTCCTTTCTTGTATCTAACTCAGTGTGACCCCACGCCACACCAGAAAGAAACACATAACAGTTCTTGTGATGCCCTTTCAGTGTTTTTGAATATCTTGAGGTGGTGTGTCATAAATCTGCCCTGTCACACTTCTTCGAGGAAAACAACTTACTCTGTCTGGTTCATGCAGATCTGCAGCCGTTACAAGACTCCTTCACAAATTGTCCTTCTCAACAAGGTTTTGGCTAATGTATTAGCAAAGAGTTGCCTGTGTTACACATCTCGTAGACACAGTGGAGGATTATTCATAATTCATCTGGAGTTGTGCTTGTGTGATGAATTTAAGTCCCGTATCAATCGTAGAATAGCAATAGAAGAATATCCGGCTATTCAACACAAATGATGCACTTCGCTGGAGTCCCTCTTGCCTTTATCATTTAACCACGTGTCCATAAGGTGGACACTACTCTACTTTTCTTTCTCAGACAGCCACCATCATGTTACCCACCTTTTGGCTAGAAAGATGGAAAAGAAAATTATAAGAAAGAAGAGTGGACAATGAGTGATATTGAAAGAGTAGACATTTTGAAACAAAGAAAGGATGAAGAGCTTGAGAAAAAAGGTGACATCAATATTAGAGTCAATACCAAGGTGTCTCTGTGTCAATTAGTGTTAAATCCACTGTTCTGTATTTATTGCCAAAGGTTATTTATAAAATTGACAGTAATTTGCTATTAGACAGTAAATGTGTTTCTCAGGATCCTTTTCTTCATACTCATACCAGCAGATTCACTCAACTGTAACAAATAATAATAATAAAATGCAGATAAAAAGTCAGTCAGTTTTCAGTGCGAGTGTTGCCGGAGGTGTCATCTCTACAGATATTTGACATCAGCTGAAGCCTTTATTTCCTCCGGTGTTTCAACATGAGCAGCTCATTATATTCTGTATAGAAACTCCATGTAATATGATAAAGCATTTCCTACAGCGAGGTATTGAAAGTGAGGCATTATTACAGGATGTCCCAGCTACGGCGCTAAAAGATGCAGTCAAATAGCAAATGTCAGTTAGCATCTCATTTATTCACGGTAAGATAAAGCTTTCTCCTATCTTTTAGCCGAAATGTATCATGAGGTAGCTCAGCATTTATGACCAATAATTCATGTCATTTTATGGATTATGGTTTGCACATCAATCTGATGAACGTAAAGATGGTTTTAGCTTTTGACACAGTTTGATGACCTGCAGTTTATACTCGGCTGTGATGAATTAGAATCATGGTTCGATATGATCTGGATTCAATAAAGAGAATCTGATTAAATAAAATGTAAACAATTAACATTAACATTATTGATGTATGTGTAAACCCTGGAGCAGCCCTGCGGCCTCTAGTGTTTGACTCACTAATTTAACTTCACGCAGCAGATTAACACCTTTTTTTTTCACATCCTCCTTAAATCAGTAAGAGTTAACATGTAAAACTTCACTGGTGCCACCGAACAGAACTGTCATGTCAGAAATTTGCGTGTTTGATCCCTCAAGTGCTTGTTTGTTACCTCTGAGCTCTTGACTCTGCTGTTTGTGTCTCGATTTGTCATCTCTGGCCTATTTCTTCTGGGGGAATCACACTCTCGCTCTATCTGTCCAAACCAGCTGTGTGGAGTATGAAGCTGATAAAACAGCAGTTCCTGTATTCCGTCTCATTTTCACCTCATCTCTTCCTCTTTTCTGGCCTCCGTCTAGTCCTGTAGATGTTTTTGTACTTATTTTTTTATTTTGTTTTGGATTAAAGATCAGGTCTCAACATCACACTTGATATCTCAACATTCCGCAGCTTTTCCGAACTCCCCATCCCTTCTTTATTTTTCAAGACCCCAAAAAAACATTAATAATTTCCCCTTTTTAAAAAAGAGAGTTTGAAGTACATTGGCTAAGGTTTTTAGAGAATGACGATGTTCATAGACGTAAGGATTTGAAACTTTTCTCCACAGAAGCTGTTTTCAGTGAAGGTTAACTTCCTCACCTCGCTCTCTCTGCAACTTCTCACAGCAGCCCTCCTCTTCCTCTCTGAGCCACATACCATAAATGGTTGTAAATGCGTTTCGCCTGGCTTCTCTTAATGTGCTGGGAAATACTCCACAGGCCATAAAACAAACAGACGTCTGCGTCTGAGGAGTGGGTGCACGGGGTCACTTCAGGTCAGCAGTACTTGCATCCCAATTTGAGATGTGTTGCAGTGAGAAATACACATGCACACTTGAATACCATTGGTCTTCAATTGGGATAAATCTGAATTGTTACACTTTCATAACATTTGTCTCCTTGTTTCATTCTTATTGGTTGAGTTAACAGCTGCATCAGGGGCACATCAAAACATCACAACACCCTGAAATGGCTATGATTTAATATCAGGGTCAACCCTCTTGGTTTAGCTAATCTATTAGCAAAGAGTTGCTGATATCACACATCCCACAGAGACAGTGGAACATTCTTCATAATTCATCTGGAGTTGTGCTTGTGTGATGAATCTAAGCCCCGTATCAATCGTATTTTATCTCTTATTTAGTCTTCAACACCAACTCCTGGAAAAATAACATGCTATTTAGCTGCTAGTATATAAATATACAATATAAATATAACTTCTGAGGCAAAGCACAAATTACTGACTTTGCTGGAGTGTCTTTTTCTTTGTTTTTGATAATATGAAAAGCTCACGAGGAACAAACACAACATGACTCTGACCTCACCATTTGGTTGCTGAAAGCCACAAGTTAGTCAATTAGGTCTTTGTCATATGTTTTTGTGTTTAAGTTCCACTTGATTTTAAATAGAATAAAAAGCCAATTCTTCCCTGTTGAGTTGCAGTACTGTTTGGAGTTGTGGCTCGGGGTCAACTGGCCGCAAGCAAAGAGTTTATTTATGTCTTGTAATTACCAGGGATGATGTCTAAACATCACTGTGGTTCAGAGAATACAGCAGAACAAAACACCATCAGCTCCACGTTGAGATTCCAAGTGCTTCAAGTTAATGCTTGGCCTGATGACATTCAGGGATCCGCAAAAAAATCTTTTAATGTAATATTAAGCGAATATATACGAAATTAAATAGCGGAAAACCAGCAAGTAGAACCCTCGTCAGAGTTCTAAACTGCCTTGAGTCAAAGTCTTCAACCAATCTCAGTGTGAAACTATGAAACCTCTTTGAATAACAAGCAGATGTGACCAACACTACACAGTTGCCCACTACCAAACATTTCCTCCTCCACAAAACAGGCAATTTCCTCTGAGACCATGTGGTTCTTTCTTCAGAATAGACTCAGTTTCTTACCGAATCTTCTCAAACTCCTGATATTTATCATAATGTGGTGCTGAAGAGCTAAAATATTATTATTATTATTATATTATTCATAAGAACCTACACTTAAGTATAACTTTACAAGATGGTCCATGTTCCTCAAGTTAAAAGATATCGTAAAATGACATAGAGCCTAAGATTATGACTTTATTCTCATAACGTAATTACTTTTTTCATGTAATGAAAGAACATCGAATTTGAAATTCTTGTTGATTATCTGACCAATCCCTTAAACAGGAGTTACAGACATTTCCATCTCTGTGGTAGAGTTGTTCTTTTATCATTGTCACCTCAGTGCTCTTTCTGTCCCGTCACTGCAGGAGGACAGTTCAGACCTGAAGTGTCAGCTCCACTTTGCCAAAGAGGAATCAGTCCTGATGTGCAAGAAGCTGACCAAGCTGGTGAAGGACAGCGAGGCCATGAAGGAGGAGCTGGCAAAGTACCGGTCGCTGTATGGAGACGTGGACGCCACGCTCACCGTGGAAGAGGTGAGGAGTCGATCAGGAGCAGAGAAAGATCGGGACTTTTTACTGTTGAGCTACTTTATTTAAGAGTCAGAAGTAATTCAGATCTTAGTTTGTCATTGTCACATAAAGATTCATGTGCAAATTAGCACTGACAAATAAGGGGTTAGGGAACAGGTGGCACCTTCACCTCCCAGTGACAGGGTTCTGGGTCCAAACACTGGTTCAGCCATAAAAAAATAGGCACCCCAACAAACCTCAAACCACAACCTCCCAACATAGGTACAGACCCACAGAGGTTAGATGCATGAAACATCTTCAAGAATCCTCAGCAAGTCCAGTTACCTACGTACACATGTACAACTCCTGAAGATACCATTACCTGGATGACTGAGAGTCTTCACAGATACAGAAAATACATTGTAGCTCTTTGAACTCATTCCCCTCACATTCCCCACTTGCCAAAAATGCCTGGTATAACTTTAAGAGGAGCATTTGTATTGTTTAACAAAATGCTCCAATTACATTTAATGAGAGCTGTGCCCGTTAAATCCAACTCAATTTTTTAACCATTTCAGTGACTAATCCTGAAAACTAAACATCAACTAATATTTTTTTAAGAGTAGAAATTGCGATTGACCTTTCAGATGAATATGTTGCTGATCAGTAGTCGTCTATAGCCAAGTTATTAATATGACAGTTTGTTCTTCCCAACCATGAGCAGAGTAGTAGGGTAGAAGCAGTTGATGATGATTCGTGATAGCAGTCATAAAGGTCAACAGCTGATTAAAAGTGTGTGAGTGAAGAAGTCGGAGAAGAAGAAGGAAAATGTTCCACTCACATCACGTCTCTTTTATTCGACTCCCCCCACCCCCAGGTTGCTGACTCCCCTCACACCCGGGAGGCAGAGGTCCGAGTCCACCTGAAGCTGGTGGAGGAGGAGGCCAACCTGCTGAGTCGACGCATCGTGGAGCTGGAGGTGGAGAACCGGGGGCTCCGAGCAGAGATGGACGACATGAAGGGCCCACAAGGTAGTTTTAAAAACTTGTCTCATCGGAAAGTTTTACCTCTCTGTCATTAGTGAGCTCTCTGGAGATGCAAGAGATTTTAAATGAATAAGTAGTACCAGCTAATTGAAATACCCTGATGGCAAAAAAGCATGATTAGGATGTTTTTGTGAAATGTGGCTGAAGGTTTTTTCATTGATTTATGAACATGAATTTGTTGGATGATCGGCAGTGCTTACTTTCATGGGAGACTCATACATGACCAGCTTAAATCTATGACTGTATAACAGGGTCGACAACGCGTCTCCACTCCAGAGGTCTCGCCGATACATGAGCTCTATCAATCGCTATCTCAGCTGTCAATCAACATATTTCACCATCTTTTAATAGCATCAAATGCAAAAAGTTACCCCCCCCAAAAAATGTTGGGGACATATCAGAGAAATCTGTTTAACATGTACTTAACAGACCTGTACAGTGCAACACCACCAACCACATCGTGCATTATGATCAGGGAGTTTAATTAACACCTCTCTTTGAATGAAAACTGAACATCATGACTCGGAATAAGGGTTTGTTGGAGACTGCATTGGTTTTAGCTGTGTGTACCAAATAAACAATCATGCTCTGTCTAACAATTTATTCCGTATGTCCTAGATGGACATCAAGACCTCTCTGGCGTCGGCTGTGGTCTAGGTTTGGGTCTTGGGCTCTCTGGAGGAACCATGGTGCTCGGAGACGGGGCTGCTTCTGAAAACGTCATGGAGCTCCAGAGACACCTCCAGTTTGTGGAGGAGGAGGCGGAGCTGCTGAGGAGGTCACTGATCGAGATGGAGGAACAGAACAAGCTCCTGATGAACGAGATCAACCGCTACAAATCCGAACTGCCGCCGCTGATGTCCACGCTGTCGTCCAATTCGCTGACGTTGCTGGCGGACGGGCTGCTCAACGACAGCCCGGTGCACACCATACAGGAAGGGGCGGTGTTCATCAGCACGGACGCCCCTGCCCAGGAGGAGGAAATCAGACTGGCGAGGCTTCAGATCGGAGAGCTGGGCGGGAAGGTGAAGAAGCTACAGTACGAAAACCGAGTGCTACTGTCCAACCTGCAGCGTTGTGATCTGGCCTCCTACAACACCCCTTCCTCCTCATCCTCCTCCTCTTCATTACGACTGGCTCTGGAGACTGACGCGGAGGCAGGAGACTCAGCTGAGTGCCTCCCCATCAGGTAGTTACAGATTTACATGGTGTCAGTTTCCCTTACAATATTTTCGGATGAAGTTGTGGTTTTACAGCGTGGGAGTCAGCAGTGAGCGTCCTTTAAGTGCTCTCTGTCTATTTCCATCAGCCCGCCCCACCGCAAAGAGCCAGTAGGGGGCGAGAATGACGCCCTTGAGCTCAAGGAGCGGAAAAAGAAGTTCGAGGACAGCGCTGATGCAACGCCCTCGCTTCCCAGGTGCCTGGGGCAGAAGGACCACGATGCTTTGCTGACCATGAGGGACCAGGCTCGCTTGGTTTCCACGGCGATACAGCTCCTGACCTCCCCCGAGTCCAACTGCCTCTCCACCTCGCCATCCATCTACCACAAGGTCTGCAGCAACGAGGCAGCGGAGCCGTGCGACCTAGAGAAACCTCAGCCTCACAGTCAGGTACATGTCCTCTGTTTGGGGTGCAGCTTCCCCCGCATTGCTTTCTCATGAAACCTTTTCGACTTCAAACCCGTGTGGCCATTTCATTGAATCGGCCCCACTTTCTTTTGGAACATCAAAGATGTGCGCCCCTTAATAAACAATTATAGTGTACACATTAAAAATAGCAGTAAAGTCCACTTGAACAGAATCATTGACGATTTAAAATAATTGGGTTTTATACTTTTCAGACTCAGTCCACTGTACCCTCGAGATGCAGACACATCCCTGCTGACTAATGAGTTTGCTAGAAATTGTTGGTAATTATCTGTATTTCAACTACAGTGATGGATGTAAGCAATTTAACTTAATTAATGAGTATACAATGACAGCAGCTGCTGTTAAAAGAGCTGCTAGGATTAAGGGACATAGATATATGACTTTTAGATAAATTAAAAAGCTGAATAAATAAACCAAATTTGTCCTTTCCTTCCTTCATTTTTCTCTGCAGAAAGAACTGGACGGCTCATTCTTTTGGTTTTATCTGATCATAATTTGTATCAGATCAACTACCAGAATAAACTGTTTAGATTTTCTGTCAGTGCTGAATAATAGATCCCCAAAGTCGTCTCAAGAATAAGTTAGACCAAAGCCATTTTCAGACATGAACTCCGAAAGGTTTGAACGAACTATTGGGTGCAGACTATTAAATATGAACAGCGCAGTCAGGGATTCTCCGGTCAGATGCATTCAAAGCAACTGAAAATTGTTCCCTGCACATGCAGTATCAGCCCTGCTGCTCGTCATTTATCGGCCTACGGCTTTCCCTCATTGAGCCGATAATGACTCTGGCCATTTGATCAATTCAGTCTTATTCTCTTCACTAGATTTCTGAGCTGTCTGACCTGGCGGACCGGCCTCTGGTTGGCGCTCTGACCAGCAGGCTCCAGGCTCTGCACAACCAGCTACAAGCCTTTGTGGAGCGGGTTGACAGCCTGGGTAAACCCTCAGCAGGTGGGCGGGACCCTCAGGTGGAAGGAGCCTCTCCCCTGGCCTCACTCGTTTGCTCTAGAGATGACCTGGATAGAATTAATACTCCCGAAGAGAAGGTAAAAAGACAAGACAACACACTCCTCTTCTTCACTCCTTGTATCACTTTCTCTTTCATTTACCATCACTCCTATTTTAAGCTTTTCAGTTTCTGTTTTATTCCACTAACTATTACTGTGGCTGACTAACCCTCCCGATGCCATTTAAACATGCTGCTATAGCTTCTCCTCACAGTGAAGAGTGGATTCACACAGCACGCTCAAACCTGTTGCACCAACGCCCTGAAGCAACAGACAGAAAGAACGATTAAATTAGGCAGAGTGAGATGATCAGGCTTTACCCTGGCTGACGTGAGCAGCTGAAATATCAAATGTTTCATTCTGATTTGTTTATAAGCAAACAAAAGCTTTGCATCCCTGTTGCTCAAATAGTTTGGACCTAATCTGTTGAAATTCTTGGGTCTGTCCTGTTTTTCATCATAGATTCACCTGAAACAAATGACACTTCAGTTACAAACAAGAAGCCTACCTTTGCCGTATGAAAGTTTCAGATTTGAGCTGCCAGTGTGAACCTCTCCACACAACACCATTCATGTCCTTTGCATGCTGTTGGATATCCGCCTGACTTGATATTGAGTTGCTGCTTTAGGCCTCAGATGGAGCCTGTTTGTTGCATGGACACATTGAGGTTACTGAGAGCAGATAGAGCACCATGTCTTTATATGTATTTTCATAAAACCAATTCAACAACCAGGCTGAGATGAGCAATATTGATCAAAACTATTTTCAGTTTAAATCATATTTATATTCTTGGATTTATTTATTAATGACTTATCTCATGGTCTCTATTAAGATTTAGTGTGTTGGATTCTGTTACCGTAGTCAACTAGAAAATAGTGAACAATACGCATTAGTGTTTGGTGGTGTCCTTCTTCTAGGGCTGCTGTTAAAGCTAGGGTTGGTAATCCTGGAAAAAGCTAGTAAATGCAGGCTACACTTGGTGTGTGCAGTCATACTTTTTAATAATTTCTGAATCCATACTGTTAGAAAGCCCTTAAGAACCTTATGAGAATATAAAATATTACATGCAATAGAGTCTGAAAGCCAAATCAAATAGTCCAAGTTTTTCATATCCATTGTTTACCTGCCAAAAATCTCAAGTGGGATTATCATTGATTCAAACATCTGAAAGCTTTAAACGAGACAGCAAGCTTGAGCTGAACTCTTTAATAGGTAATTGCTATGGTACAGTATCATTCTGTAGTTAATTGTCAAAAATGTATTGCCTACTCTAAGCATCTACTTTATTTGCAAGTCTATAATGGTCCACATGTAAAATGTATAAAATATAATATTTGATATTAGAAATTAAGTTTTAAAATACTTAACTAAAGATGGCACTTTTTGAAAACCTTGTCAGGCATACATGTAAAACATAATTTTTTTGAAAAAGTAGAATAAATCCATTCTGTTCTAATAAAAAAAAAAAAAAATTATGTGTTTTCACCTTACAAGTGAAACTTTTTTTTAAATGTAACTCTGTGTTTCCTATTCTGATCTAATCTAATTGACCTGTTTAGAGAAAGTTTGATGATCCATAGTTTGACTGAGTAAACAAAGTGTAGACTCCATTAGAGGCCACTTCTGAGACCCAACACCCCTCCTATCTCTCCTCCTTCTCCCTCCTCTCCCTCCTCTCCCTCCTCTCCCTCCTCTCCCTCCTCTCCCTCTCCTCTCCCTCCTTCCCTCTGCACGGGCACCATAATCGTCGGTTTCTGCACGTCACTTTCGTCTCCCCCTTCCCCCCCGATTTAAACCACCTTTATCCCACTTCCCTCTCCGCATCTCCACCACCTCCCTTACTGCTTCTCTGCTCTCCCTCTTATTCCCTGTTTCCTCCTCCGTTGCTACTCTACTCTCCCTGGACATTTCATCTTAACCACCGTGCTCCTTCTCTTGCCTTTTTCTCGTCTTATCTCTCTTCCTTCCCCTCCCGTTCTCCCATCGCTGTCTCCCTCATCTCTCCCTCTTTGTTCCTCTCTTCCCATCTCTCTTTTCCTCTATTCCCCCCTCAGCCCTTCATTCTACACTCCATCCTCCTCTTCTTTCTTTTCTCCACTCTCTCCTTCTCATCTCTGACCAAGCTTTTCGTCCTCTACATCCTTTTTTTTGTCTTGTGAGTGCCATAATTCATTTCTCTTATGTTTTACATTTTTTATTTTTTCTGAACGTTGACACATGGATGTACTCTTCATCGTGGTTGTATTGTTTTTCTCTTTTTTGTCTTTGTTTGTCTTTTTTTTCCATCATTTCCTCCTTTTTGTTTGGTTCCACAACTTCTCCTTCTCCCCCATTTCTCCCTCGTCCCCTATGTTTTTTGTGTTTGTGTGTTTTTTTTTCTTCATTAACTTGCCCATGCATGCATGCAGCAGCCTGATTACAGGGGCCAATCAGAGACAGACGTTAATGGTCAAACTGGAGAAAACAGCCAATCAGAGATTAACGAGGCACAAAAGCAGGAAATCAGCCAGCTGGAGCATGAGGAGAAGGAGAAAGATGATGAACTGGTAAGTCACTCAAATGATCACAATCACTTTCATCGAGACACACAAGAGGGACTTTCAGCTCCAGACTCTCTCAGAGCTAACACACATCTTGAGCCAGAACCATGAGCCTGAGGGTTAATGTGAACATTTTTCACTCTCTCATACATACACACATGTATACACACACAAGACAGACACTGACAATATGAATTTGGATGGTCACAGTCTAGAACAGAGGTCTTCAACAGGGGGTCCGCGACCCCTAGGGGATCCGCGGAGGTACTGTAGGGGGGGTCGCGAAATATTTGATTGATTAGACAATTTTTAAATTTTTTATAATGTTTTTTTTTCTTTTTTCGAACCAATTTTTTCCCCACAAATTTAAATGTCTTTAAATACACATTTACATGCATCCAACATATTGTGAGGCTGATATGATCCTCTGCCTGACAACCTCCATCCGTCCAAGATTAGATAAGTTGTGTGCTACCCATCAGGGTCTGTCTTCTCACTAATGTGGGAG
Organism: Pleuronectes platessa; assembly: GCF_947347685.1. Lineage (NCBI taxonomy): Eukaryota > Metazoa > Chordata > Actinopteri > Pleuronectiformes > Pleuronectidae > Pleuronectes > Pleuronectes platessa. The sequence goes on along the minus strand of NC_070631.1, from coordinate 19,576,265 downwards.
TATGTGTGCCATCCACAGATGGCTTGAGGATTCACTGTCTCTTCTACATGCATGTTTAAAATAAAAACATGCATCTGTGAATTACTTTAATAGCTCAGTGTTGTATGCAAGATGTATGTTTATAAATGGCAGTGGCATGGCCACCCTGTACCTAGCACATGTTTAAATTAAAAATATGAATAAATGAACCCTTGTAATATTTGATAAGCTTAGTATTGATTGCACAATAACAGGGTAGCTATGTTTATACAAGGCAGTAGGCCCAGTTTAATATAAAACACAATTTTATACTGTATATATATATAGTAGGGGGTCCCTGCTCCATCTCTTGCCCAGTTTGGGGGTCCTTGGCCTGAAAAATGTTAAAGACCCCTGGTCTAGAATGTTGAAATAACTAAGGTAATTGACAGTAAATGTTAAGTGACTCTTATCAATACTTTACAATATCAGGTGGCTGTGGCTGAGGGGCAAAAAAGCTCAATATAAATACAAACCATTTAGACCATAACATACACAATGTTAAAATGAATACTATTAACCAACCTTTTTGAGACTGAGAGTTACCTGAAGGGTGAAGAATGATATGAAGGACTACTTGTTTGGTACAAAGTTTCAGAATAACAGCTATTAACGTAACCAGCGTGCTGTTGTTGTGTAAAGCGTGTCTCCTGCAGACTCACTTTTCTACTTGGAAAAGTGGTGTTGTGATTTTCTCAATTGGCCTTTGGCTCCTGCAAAACAACTGATGAGCGCTGTTGACTTAACATCACCTCATATGGTCCACTGTGACCACCGCAGCATCTCTGCTCTGATCACTCTGTGTGTGTGTGTGTGTGTGTGTGTGTGTGTGTGTGTGTGCGTGTGCGTGTGTGTATTTGTCTGTACACATGTGCATATGCAGCAGGACAGCACAGATATTATAACAAAAAATGGAATTAGAAATTTAGACCACAACATGGCTTAGAAAAGTAACTTTCTGAACTTCAATGAACAGTCTGCTATTTGGCCAACAGCTGCAGCTTTTAGAAAGCACTAGACATGTGGCGTAATGTCTCAGAGCGGTCATGCTATATTTAGAATTACCATGTGGGAAACTCATTGGCCGCCTTGGGGCGTGCTAGCAGGCATTGTGTTGGATAAAACCGCTCCCAAACATAAGGGTCAGTCATAGTGATGTTGAACATAGACTGCTCAACTCTACGTCCCCCTTTCCAAGACAAAAATACCTTAACTCAAGGTCCATTTACCAGCTTTTCCAAGGTTTTTATCTGTATCAGTAGTCATCATGTGACTTAGGTACAGATCATCAGTTATAGGTCCTAAATCCTATCTCATTAGTTGTGTCCCAATTCAGGGGCCACACAGTCTACCCAGCACACAAAGGAGGTGGTCTTCATGGGCCAAAGAAAGGAAATGAGACAGTCTGGTCTAGAGAGGATTTCCGTGATCGATGTCACCAGCTGAACTTGTCCGTATTGCTGTTGCCTAGCAACAGAGCTGCAGTTGGACACGATGAGAAACTTTTATTGCCCCTTGTTCTTTTAACATGTGCAGTTTACACCATTAGTTGTTCAGTTGAGTGATACTCAGCGTTGGACATCTCGTCGCTGGCCAGTTTGGCATCGAAGCGCAATGAATCTTTGGATAGGTTGGTCCACCCATTGGGGCCGTTGTGTCTCTGGGATAGAAGGACACATTTGCTGGGTGCATTTTGAAGGAGCCTTCAAAAGGGGACAGCCTATTCGTGCTGCTCTGACACAATTGGTCCTCAAATGCTTCCTCTGATTTGAGACACTGCTATAGTCTCTGTCATGTCTTCAAAGATGTTTTTTATGGGGAGTTATCCATCTCCATGACAGCTTAACAAAGTCCATCTGCAGATTAAGACCTGGCATGCATTTAAACATTTACATTTAATGTTAATGGTAAGTCACTTAACACAGTGCTGATAAAACCCTAATTATGTCTGTGAAAACAGGCCTCTTATATGCATCACGTCACTTGTTCCGAAGCAAACACACATCTGGCAGCCTTGCAAAGTTCAATAAGGGTTCACTTACACACACATTTGCACACAAGAAACACACAATGTGTAGCTTGCCGTCAGGGATGTGGTACAGTCGTAGCAAACTCAGCAACAGCTGTTAACAAACATAAACAGTGACTTCATTGTCAGCTGTGGGACTGACAGGAAGAAGAGACCTTTGTTTGGTTGACATTTTACTGCTGTATTTCCATGGTAACCAGGGCTTTGTGTGTCTAAATCTTTATCCACAAATGAGAGGGTGAATGGGAGGAGACTAAAATAGAATGAAAGAGAAAGATAACAAGTTGTTTGATATTATTGATTGAGGGAGTTGTGTCTGTTGCAGAGCAGTGCCACAGGAGACACCAGTGTTTACATACGCTCACTGTTCAGAATGATACTGCCACATAAACCCTGCAATACTCAGTGGTAGAGTTGTTATTTTAGTAAAACCAGTTATTCCACCTATCCACCAAAAATCTAATTTTAAATAATACAACTTTGTACTTGGAAAAACATAGACTGTCCATAAAGATGGACGATGCGTGTCCACTTCCTTCCACTTTCATGAAATGAAACCAACATATCCTGGATAAAAACACTGCCATCTTGCATCAAAGACGTAATTTGGAGCTAGAGTCTGCACAGTAGCGATCAGGGATGACGCCACAGTAGCGAGGAGCAGACAGGAAAAATGAGCACTTGAACAAACATCAGTGTGATAAGAACTACCTACAATGACGGAAACCATTGCTGAGAAATATTTATTTGAGGTTAGTTTGACTCTCCATTTATGCCCATGCCCCTTCCACTAACATGGAGGACGTATCCAACCACCAGGGGGCAATCGAGAAGTTGTTCTTATATTCTACTCTATTCTATGAAGTGGTGTTTTTAGATTCTTTTAAATAACTCTAGTTGCTCATTTTCCATGGGCAGCCGCCGTGTTATTCACAATCGCTTTGGAAGAGAGGTGGGAGTAGTGTGGAAGCTGTGTGCAGCCAGGGTGGAGGTTACAGAGGCTAAGCCTAGTGGAGAGTGAAAGAGGACATTAATGGTGCAATGGTGGGTCGATGGATCGCACTCACTCAGCAGCCAAATGAGGCATGGCAGAGTGCATGAGACAAGGAGTGTGCGAGTGGACGTACAGTAGCTAGGTGTGATGTAAAGTGTGTTGGAGCACAAAACTGCCATGTTATATGCTTCTTGCACTTGAATGTTTCCCTTTTCTCATTTCCCTCTAACTCTCTCATCCTCGCTGTTTCACCTTCCATTACTGTTTCCATTCTTTTTCTCATTCATCTCTCACCTCTTTACTTCTCGGCCTCTTTCTTTGTTTTCTTCCTAACCACCCATGGTTCCCTATATACTGCTCTCTCACTTTCTTTCATTCTCTCAACTCTCCCCTCCTTATCCCCCCTTACACACACACACACACACACACACACACACACACACACACACACACACACTCACACACACACTCACACTCACACATTTCCTCATGTTCCTTATTTTCTCCTCCAGCCCTCCGAGTCCAGCGACCTCCAGGCCCTGTCTGAAGCAACGGAGTCAGCTCAGGGAGCTCAGGAGGAGCAGGAGAAGGAGCACCCGACTCAGAAAGAAACCGTTCTCCAACTCACAAAGGTTTGTGTGCAGCATCAAAAACTCAAGACACATGATGATCTCACACTAAAGCCTCTTTTCCACTGGTCAAAAAACCCACTAGCATCTGGCTTTTGTCTGCAATGGGAATTGAGAAAATCAGCATTTCACTCGACTCCAACTCGCTGATGGTTCGTTTCTCCCCCTCTCAGCTGCAGGAGGAGCACCAGAAGGCTCTGCTCCGTCGGGACTTCCAGCTGCAGAGTTTGGGTCTCCAGGCTCGGCTGCAGCAGAAGTTATGGAGCCAGGAGAGGACTCTTCTGGTCCAGGAGTCTCAGCACCTCAAACAGGCCCTCCTACTTCTCAGCCTCAAACTACGCTGCTTCCTCAAACAGTGGCGGCTGGGCTGCAAGAAGGACACAGAATGGAAAGACATCTTGGAGGTATGAGGGGATGGACAGTGGCATCTGGCTTTACTTCTTTGTAGTTGACAAATGGTCATATGTCCTTATGATTTAAGTAACAATTCCCAATCAACACACAAGTCTCTGGTAGAAGTGATTTGATTTAAAGGTAAATGGGAAAAATGTACATCATGTATAAAGCAATTGTTCTCCTTGCAAATATAAAAATAACATGAATATGTCCTATACCATAGAATACCATAGAGTTGCAAACTGGATAATATTGGATAACACTGTAATATGTGAATGTTAAAGGTGGATGATTGACTGGTGGTACTGCTTTTTGATTGGTTCTATAGATGAACAGCCTGAAGGATCTCTACCTGCTGTTGGAGGAGGACAACCTCACAAGCCCCGCCCACCAGACTGAAAAACTATCTGCTGCTGACGAACAGCCTCTCAGCCCAACTATCAAGGTAGGCAGAGTGACACACACACACACACACAAAGAAACACACACACACACACACACACACACACACACACACACACACACACACACACACACATCCTCAAACTCTCACATGCATTTCCTGTTGTTTACCTTTAGTCGAGTGCCGTGAGCAGTACTTTGGCAGACCTGAGGGTGGCGATGCAGGATCTGAGTGGTGAGCTGCGACAGGAGATGCAAGGCTCCCAGGAACTCACCCAGCAGTTCGCAAAGGCCAAGGCATCATGGGAAGTGGAGAGGACAGAACTGCAGAGCCTCATCACACAGGTAGGGAAGAGGAAGATTTGCAGCTGACTGATGAAGCCGTTATCCTGCTGTTTCTGTAGAGTGAAAGTTTTTCACAGGATGGGGTTGGCAGACCCATGGCCAACAGGCCAATTTTACAAAATATAATTTAACTTAACAACCTTTATTGCCTGAAATATATTAATACAGGTTATTATTTTGTTAAACACCTTTTACACCTGATATCGGTGACCAATGATTTGTTCGCTCTCTGTCAATCACTGTAACAATGCAGGTCACATCACGTTTGCAAGACAGCCCTTTGCACAAACATTAGTTTTAAAAGAAATGAATCTACTGGAATTGCGCTTGCATGTAATTGGACAGTTAATTCACCTTGTAGGCAACAGACTGAAGGAGAAGCTGCTCTGAAGTGCTTTTTAAAAAATGATGAAATCTGAGGGGTTAAATTTGTTCATCTCAATCTGTCAAGTGGGTTATCCGTACATCCAAGCATTTCATCCTCTGTCCTTCTGTCTTGTCTACAGGCGGTGAGTAATGGTTTAAATGCTCTCTACTCTTCTCCTCCCTCATTGTCTCTTTATCTCTCTCATAACAGCAGCAAAGTGCTAATTAACGGCCCTCTGAGATAAAACGCAGCCCGTTTCTTACCGCCTGGTAATTGAGATATGAAAGAAAGAGACAGAAAAGGCAGGAGACAGAGGCCTGGTAAAATCTGGGAATTAAATATTTTTGTTCACGTGTTCCTGTCTCATGTCTCTGATCTTATAATCCTCCTTTATCTAGCATCATATGACAAATGCATATCAAAAATGTATTTTATGTGATGTCACCTTAAGGTTTGATGTTACCCTTCCCGTGAAGTCTAAAAACTCTCCTGATGAACATTGTTCTCAGGAGCATATGGACAGATTAAGAAATGAAAAGGTTTCAAATTTTGCCTCAAGATAAATATTACAAGTAGCATTAACACAGTTTGTAGTTATTATTCTTTTTGTCTATGTTATGCATGTCAACCTGTAAAACCACATGAATACAATGCAACTACAATACAAATACCATAAGCCTCACACCAACTCAGTACAAACCATAATAATAGGAACAATTCACACTCAAATATCAAAACCAGCTCAACAATCATATATTGTTCGACAACGATGCCTCACCATTACCAAAAAATGGACCACAATGCTTTACAGCACCAACATGTGGCAATAATACAACAAAGAATAACAATAGAAATGCAATTAAACCAAACACAAGACTACACACACACTCAAACCCACCCTGATGGAGTCATTAATCATCATGTGAAGAGAGATTCTGCCCTCATGGTTTGATGCAAGATCATTTATCTTCTGATTGGGTTGGCATTTTGCTCAGCAGCCAATAGGAGATGAGAGCAGCATTACAACATAAGACGCCCTCCTTCTCCTAAATGTGACTTGGCTGCAAGTTTCTATGAGAATAAATTTACGGTCAAACCATTGGAATCAAAGATTGAATCGCCCAGCTGTGTTCACTTCGGCTGAAGCCAATATATAATGTCGAGCTGTGTCAGCTCGCTGGACGACCAACATGAACAACTGTGAGATTTATGTTTTATTTAATTTGAGTGTGTTACACTTCTTTACTAATTTCCTCAAACTGAAACACACATCGCTGCAACACTTAGATTCTGTTATTCTCTTTAATACTGTGTGTGTTTGTGTGTGTGTGTTTTCGCGGTGTGTGTGTGTGTGTGTTACCCTGGCCTAGATGCCACAGCTGGAACCAATCTCTCCTCTGCCAACAACGCACACTGTATAGTGTGCCATCAGTTTACCCTAGTGGTATTTGTGTGTGTGTGTGCGAGCAAGTGTGTAGACATTACCTAACCAGCCAACCCCATCAGTTCCAAAGCGTTCCAGGCCAAGTGCAGCGAAGCCTCCAGCTGCTGCTTTGCTGAACAGGTCAGCTCCATTTCAAACAGTGTCCCACCTGTCAAACAGCTCGACAGGAAATTATCTTCGCTGTTCAGCCTGATAAACAAATAAGGTCACTGAAGTAGAAACAATATCCAGATCCCTGAAAGTATGCAGGACAGCCCTGGCTCCCCCCCTCTAATCAGTCACACAACACGAGTGTCAGGCATGTTACGAACACAATGCTGTCTCTGTGATGACACAGAGCGAGCAGCTGGAGGCTCGTTCATCGCATTTGTTGAATCTACAGCGCCTGTGAAGGCAGGATGAAGATTAACAGGCAACTGAGACGTCAGCATGTAACTCAAATGAAGGTGCCACTAAATATTCAATATGTGCTTTTGTTAGTTTTTTTCCAAAATGATGGTGGATCTGCCACAGAGTAATGACGTCTTAGATTATATCAAATTTATGTGTTGTATGTTTTTCATTAAATAGATTATTTACTAAGCGGGACCTGAAGTCTCCTGATGGGATGATTCCAGCATAACTAGGTAGACGTAATTGAACTTGGAAAATGGCGAGTAGAGAGTCGTGAACCAGACGTCTCTCATCCACCGATAAACACTGCTCATCCAATAAAATCCTTTCCCTCTTAACGCCTCGGCGGTAAACCTCGTTAAAACGTGGGGCTCATTAAGCCACGTTTATCAATAACCAGAAACACTCTGTTGCCATAGGAGACGGGAGCCGGGCTAAGTGTGTGTTTGTTGGGCTGTGATTGGCTGCCAGAGGTCCATTAGTGCCTTCAACGGATTTCAGTGCCACAGAGCCAGACCGAGAGAGGCAGACAGAGGATTGATGGGTCTGGGGCGTGGTGTGTGTATGTGCCTGTGTGCGCTTGTTTGTCAAATTGATGGTCCCCGCAGTGCCGGCTGTGTGTGAACTATGAGTCTCAGACAGGGGAAAAGTGAAAGCAGAGCTGCTCATAAAAATTTCAAGCAATCCCACCTAGAAGCTTTGTGACAAGAGGCCAGATTTATGGAGAGTGAAAAAAGGGGCGAGGGAGCCTGAAACAGAGGGTGAGAACGCTGCAGAGAGAGTGAAGGATGGGATGAGAGATAGGAAAGGAAGGATCCTCCGAAAGGAGTAGATATTAAAAAGTGATACATGTTATAATACAGTGCAGCAATGACAAAATGACAAATGAGACAAATGAAGACATAATAAAGAGAGCGAGAGAGATCTGGAGAAAAAGGGCTCTGAGCTGTGTGTCATATTTACAAAGAGTTTGTATATTCAATGAGCCTCAGTGAGCCATCATAATGATTTCATCTAGGTTGAGACCTTGCTTTTATACACACTTGTATGTTTAAATATATGCTGGTCCAGATGTGAAGATATTAAATTAGTACATCGTCAGCCTCAGCAGCCTCAGAAATCCCACTCCCCTTGAAATCATCCTTGAGATGAAGCAAAGATGCTTTGACTTCCAATCCGTGTGTTCAAATGAACAAATTATCACGATAAATTATCACATTATTATTTCAACCTTTACGTTAAATGGCGGATCTTTGCTCCTGAGTAAAGATTGTGGTTTTAAACACTTAATAAACATCAAAACATTTTATAATATATGAAGTAGATTAGTAATTTGTTAAATCTCCACACTGGGCTTTAAACGATCAGTAAGTAATCTATTGATATGTGTTGAACATTTCTTATATTCCTATGAATGAAAATTATATTGATATTGCTTTATTGCCCAGCCCTACTCAGCAAAGTGTAACACAATTGACCTTTGTAAACTCTCACATAAACTTTCTCTCATCTGGAGTTATGTTATGTTTATATGTTTTCAAAGTTTTTATAAACCCAAAATGTTTTACATTTTTTCTCCCACAACAGAGGTTTGATCGGTATATTAGTATACAGTGGCGTGTGTGCATCGTTTTACTTTATTATTTTCATTCAAAATATGGATCTGAATTCCCCCCCCCCCCCCCCGGCACTAAAATTATGTTGTGAAAGTGATAAACTGCGATTCATTTAAAAATGTTGTTTGGAAGAACAGTTAATGTGGTGCCACAGAGATGGCATGAAGGTAGACGAGACATCTGTGTTTCTGACAACATTTCCTTTTTTTTAATAACTGCTGAGATGAGCCTGTTATCAAAACGTTGGAAACAAACTTGTGATTTGGAGTCAGTGAGTAGTAATAACTGTAATGTAGATAATGACCATGATCTCTCTGTCTTCCCCCTTCTAGCTTGAGACCAAATCAGGTAAAGCTGCCGCCGTCTTGTCCTGCACCGACTCAATGGATCCTCCAGACCTGAAGGTGGCACTGAAGAGGGAGCGTGAAGATCACCAGCACTTGCTGGCTGAGTCCTATGCAGCTGTGATGGATCTAACTAAACAGGTAAATACTGTGGATGTGCAGCCAGTTGGTTTATTAATTTGCTCAATTTCAAGTTATAATGCAGCCTATTATTTTGTGTTAGTGTGTTTTTTAAATCACAAGTTTTAATTTATTTTAACAAAATAATTTTGTGGTGTGCATCTGCATCCATCTTTTGTCTTCCTCCTCTGGTGTTGACCTCCTCCTCCTCTTCCTCCTCCTCTCATCTCTCCCTGCTGTGGACCAATCAGCATCAGATTGGAGAGAGGAACTGGGGCCGAGAGAAGCTGGAGCTGCTGGAGAGGTTCAGTCAGGAGAGAGCTCAGTGGGAGCAGAGACTGAGAGAGGCCACTGCTCAGCAGGGGAAGGTACGAATGTGTGTGTCTGTGTGTGATGGAACCTGAGAGGATGAGGGCGTATTTATGAGATGAGGAGCTCTATCAAATCAGTGGATCAGACATGCGTTTCCTTGTTCACTTGTACAAGCAGATTTAGTCTCACCTGATAATTTCACAGGTTTCTCTGAAATGTACCAAAAATGTAAAAAAAAAATGACAACGAACACCAGTTTTTACCACAAGATAAATCAGCAACATCCAGTGAAGCACAAATACTTTATATGCATATTTACTGGTAGATCACCTTGTAACAGGCATGTTGTTCTGCTGTTACACACCACAAGAGTAACAAACCTCAGTCAAATCAATTAACAATTCAATTATATAATCAAATAAAAAATACCATAATCTACTATAAAGACTAAACAATTCAGTAAAAACAATTTAAGGAGGGGATCTTAACAACTGGCACTGTAGAATTCGTCCACTGTGAGGAAATAAATGACCAGATACAAGAAGCAGTTCTGTTTTTAATCTTTTTCAAGCTTAGACAAAGTATCACATCCCATTTTCTAAACCTTTTATATACACTGGAAGATTGTTTAGCGGAATTGCAGCTCTAGAATAGAAACAACTTACCCTTTCATGACACTAAATCAATCAGCCATGTTTAATTTGCGGGTTTTATATGGCTGCACATTTTTTGTGTAGTCTTCACTGAGTCAACACTGGAAAGAGACCCAAAGGTTCACGTGAACCAGATCCTGTGTTTTAATCTTGGGTTTACTTTTGTTGATACTCAACCAGTAACCACACAGACGGTAATGCTGTAATGTGTAAGTGAGGAGAAGCCGTCCCTCTGTTTGTTTCCTCTCCGTGGTCGCACCGTTATAATGTAATGCTGAGCTCACCAGGAAAACAGTCAGTCTGAACTGCTGATTACACACTGCTGCCTGTCACCGCCGAGCTGCTGCAGCATGTCAGGGAGGAGGGATGTAGTGGGATTGCATCAGTGTTTAAAGTGCTCATTAGTTAGGGTGGTTTCCATAAACACACACAATGAAACGAAGACCCAGACACACAGCTGGTTGGTCAGTGAGTCCCCTCTGACGTCTGTGACTGCTTCCTTTGAGGTTTTCAGTCTCAAGGTGTCTGCTGTCCCTTTTTTACCCTCTGTCCTTTTCCAATCACTCCTTTCTTTCGTCTCCGTCTCCCTGCTCTGTCTGTCGAGTGCGATCCCATCTCACTTCTTCCCAGAAGTCCTTTAGCAGGAACTTGGCAGGAGAGTGAAGCTTGTTTTATTTTTATTCACTCTTGTCTCTGTCAGTGTGTATGTGTCATTCTCTGCCACCAATAAATCCTGTATTGTAACTTCTCTACTTACAATAAATTAAACTGTGAGGCCTCTTAAACCCTTCCTGTAAAGTTTGATTATAGTGCCCTCTCCAGGCCAGTCAAGGTTATTCAGTAGAATCAAGTTGCAATGGGATTTTCTGGGTTGGTTAACCAAACCTATGCTATGATAATAAATCATAGCATAACGCCTGTACAATGTCATGCAGTATAATATAACAGTTTTGCCATAAAGTTGACTGATACTCTGTTTTAGAGATGGTAAATAAATATGTATTTATGGTGTTTTAGCGTTATTCAGTTTATTCAGATAAGTTTTAACATTGTGCCGGCCACATCTACAGTAGGGGCCAAAACAACTTTCTGTTTCAATTAAAAAAGTGATCTCAGACATTTGGACCCCACCCCACTGTCTATAAATAAAAGGCAGGCATATATAATTGAATTCTCACAGTTTTGATAATGTCAACAAATAACATTATTATCATTGTAAAGGGTTGACTCAATGGCATATCTGCTGTATTGAACAAAACAGATTGTAGAGTTGTACCTAATAAACTGGCCATTGTCTTTTAAGCAGAAAAATATAAACTCGATGGGATGAATATATTTTTTCCGAATATTTTTTTTTTTTCAATAGGATTTTTAATCAAATTTATCTGAACAAAACACAATAATCTGCTGTTAAATATTGTTTACATAGTCCAAGTGATGATTTTTTTTTATCAAACATATAAATAATATGGGTTTTATGATAGCAGGGCAACGATTTTAATTCCCATCAATAACAGGATGTCAATTTTTTCATTAAATTCTGAAATACATAATTCAAAGTTTAAGTTTCATAAATGTTTATGACCAATATAAAAGATCGTTGATAGAAGACAAGGACAAACGTTTCCCATCCAGGCAGCCAGTTGTAGGTTTTAGTGAGTTGCAGGTGAAAATGAAAGTGTTTGTGCTCAACTGAACACATTATCTACAGAGTTCTGGCCTTTTCCCTCCTTCTCATCTCGCTCATTCAGTTTTTTTTTTATGGCCTCAGTGTGTGATATCAGCCCTCAGCTGTGAAACACACCGACTCAGCATCACCATCTGTGTGAGTGTGTGTGCGCCACAGATACATCAGAGACTCTCCACTTCCTCCTGTCAGAGAAACGCTCCAGAGGAAATGGATTGCACAGACAGGAATGTGGTGTGGAAATGGTAGAAATGAAGATTGCTACAGGAGCTGTTTGAGCAGATGAAGCAGCTCATATAAATGCTAATAAGCTGTAAAAGGCAGATTCAGTGATTTGGTTTTATTTGACAATCTGGTCCCTCTTCTGCCGCCACAGTCAAAGCCATCAGGTGGTGACTCCTCTGCAGACCTGGTCGTGGCTAACGGAACAGGATCACCAAGGTAAGAGTTAAAAAGCATCTTCTTATGTGTACTTAATTTGAAACTAATACTTAAAGTTTTTTTTTCCCCAAAGTGTTTCTTTCTTTCTTTGGCAACATGTTTTCTCATTGATCCTCTCATTGTGGTTTAAAGGACTAAATCCACATCTGAGCTGGACAGACCAGAGGTCAACGGAGCTGCCCACCGAGAAGAGAAAAACCAGTTTAATGTCCCCCATCTTTTGATTGGCCGAGAGCTAGTTGACCTTCCCAGGAAGAACTGGACCTACTTGACCAATGAGGTTAAAACGCCTCACATTGTTTTACATTTACTGGTTTAAAATGTATGTGATGTTTATTTGTATACTTATTAATTGTCATCTTCTTTCTGTAAAATGTAATTGACTGTTGAGAAACTAGTGAGACAATGTTAAAGAAGATGGTAATACATTTTGTTTTATTGTATCTTGTTTTCTCACATCTTAGACTCCGGAAGTCGGGGACACCTGTAAAACCTGGGATGGTCCCAGCGGCTCCTGCAGCAGTCTGGTGGGATCAGAGCTGGATCTGGAGAGCGTCCAGAGGAGCTACACTGCTCCAGACCGCACCGGCATCCGGATCTACTACAGCCCTCCTGCCGTGCGACGCATAGAGCAGCGGAGAAATAACCAGAAGCTTCAGTGGGTGCAGAATGGCAGCTCGTCCCTTCAGCCCAGTAGCTGGGATGTGGAAACCCTTGACGTTCAGCAACAACAGCCTTCATCCTCCTGCTTTTCATCCTCGTACGAGCAGTGGCTGAGCTCGCTGTCCAAGCAGCACAGGGAGCTGCTGGAGAGCAGGAGCGGCTGCGTCACCGGGTCGATCCCCAGCGTCATCAACAACGGCATCGGAAGCTCTGGTCACAGTGTGGTCGATGGGATCACGTCCTCTTCAGCGTTCCATGGCCTGGAAATTGGGGAGATTTCAGCCAATTTGAGTGATGACATGAAGGAGATGACCAACTGTGTCCGCCAGGCCATACGCTCCACGTCTCTGGAGAGGAAATCCAGCAAGGAACCCGGAAGTCAGGTGTGATTCCACCTCCAAAGCTGTTGATAATCTAGCTTTTTTTATGTTTTTGGAAATAGAACAGATGGTGTGTAATAATAATGAAATCGTAATACATGTTATTTTAATTCTTCCTCCTGTCAAATACGTCTATTTTTCAATCCAAATTCCTGAATCCTTTTTCCTTAGAACTAGAATCAAGTGACTACTCTCGACTACAAACTAGTTCAAGTGAAATCATTCAGAATTGTCTCTCCCATGAAGCACTAAACTTCACATCCCTCTCTCCACCAGATGGCCGGCATCTCCACCAGGTCCACGCAGACCTCTGCCCAGTACGTCAGTATCGGGCTTCAAACCGACATCCTTCCAAGCAGCAGGGGGGCGAGCTTCCACACCAAAGCCTGGTCCCCTCGGCCCTCGTCAACGGCCACATCCTCGTTGGTGTCAGCCAGAACCCGGCAGATATCAACATCTCTAGATAAAGTTCACAGCCGCATCGACAGGCCGTGCTGTTCGCCCAAGTATGGATCACCCAAACTGCAACGCAGAGTCTCCTCTGGTAATTAGATGTTTTTTTTTTATCAAACCCACCCCATGGTATTATGGCTCTGTTAAGTTGCTTCATTAATTCTCACTGTGTACCATCTTTATTTTAAATTAATAGTGAGTTGTCCAACTTTTTGTTTTTTTAGGCTCCACTTCCAGGTTGGAAGTGACTTCCTCCAGGGACCGCAGCCTGTGGAGCCTCCAGCAGAGACCCATGAGTGGAGGCGGAAACGTAGGCGTAGGCGGATGTGCAGGCGGCGGCGGCGGAGGAGGACGCTCAGCCTGGGCTCGCTCCACCACCACCAGGGACAGCCCCGTCCTCAACGGCCTCACCGATGGCCTCTCCAGCCTCTTCAGCGTGGTGGAACACTCTGGAAGCACAGAGTCGCTGTGGAGGGGTGACGGAGGTAAGATACTGATCTGACCCTTGTTTACAGTCAGTAGGGCTGGGCAATAAATCCAAAATGTATAAAAACCAACATTAAAAACCTAACTGACTTAACCTGGCTCATGTCTGTGAATTGAGTTAATACTTTCCCTATGGGTGCATTCAACATATATCGGGTTTCCTAAGTTATTATAACACTTACAGTACATGAAGTCTACATTGTGTTTGTTTAATTCACTCTAGAGTTAATGGGACACGTGTTGAAAAACATTGGGAAAGATCAACATTTTGTGAGCATGCAGTTCATCTGCACGCAGAGACAGGACATCAGGGTTAAAGTGACGGGAATGATCCGGATTCATGATCCGACACAATAGATTAATAACTAACCAAGGTGATCCTCAGTTTGTGTGAAGAGTGAATGAGACGAGCAGTCACACATCGAGACACACACACACACTCCTCTAGACAGAAGAGAACTTCTTCCTGCAGATTGTGATGCAGCGCATTGATTTAACCTCATTGTTGCAGAAGAAGCGACACCCCATTTATCCAGGAACATAAATATGAATTCAGCTTTATATAGATCAGTTCTACATGTGAGTGATTACAGCACAGGTGCCGAGTCTGTGGTTGACTTGCACTGATTTCAAGGTTCCCCCAACCAAGACATGTGGTGTACTGCCCTGCAGCACTCATTGGGGACCATTCCTCATCGATTCAATTATTCCTGTGAACACTAAGTCAATCTGACAATCACAATTAATTCTGAACATAATAATAGCCCATTTCTGATCCCTGTTTACCATTAGGAGGCAGCCAGTGTGCCAGTCCAGCACGACCATCTCCTGCCGCAGGAAAACCCTCCGCAGCGGTGGCCTCAGGATCTGAACCCAGCACTCAGCGGTACAGTGGCCTGGTCCAGGAGTTCTTCAGGAGTGTCTGCAGCAGCCAAGACCAGGGAGGAGTCCTCCTGCCTATGGAAAGAGCGCAAAAAGAATCCCTGGGCGGACTCCGATGTCTGAGTGTCCCGGGGGGTTTTGTCACCATGGATGAGCCCAAGCCAGAGTGCATGTCAGCTGTGGTCGGAGGTCTCGCTAATGACAGTGTCACCAGGATTGTTAATAAGAGGTTTATGAGACAAGCGGTCGGGGAAGAGATGGTTAATATCTTGGGAGGAGGGAAGGAACCAATGAGCAACGCCGGAGCTGCAGGAGTAGGGATGGAGGTAAGATCCTTGCTAGTTTAAATCCTAACTTTTCAAACTTTAAACATTTGCACATTTTCTTGCAACACTCCGTTTCTGAACTATTTGAACAATACTAAGCAAACTCTTGAAACTTGCATTAATTAAATGAACAAATCCATCACTGTGACACTGTGTGAAGATCAATTTAAATAGTTTGCACTGCATTAACATTTCACAAAAATTTTACACAATTACAGATAAGTACAGATTCAGTGTTCACTGTGATGGATTACACAGTTTAAAGCTGAGTAAAGACAACTTGAAACCTGAAAAGACTGGACAAATCACATGTTCTGAATATTTCTACCAACATTCACATATTTATAGAGAAGCACATTCTGAACAACCCAGTTATTATGGAGGTAACACATCTGGCTGCAGGTAGACTGTGGTTACAGTGTAGTGAGACAAAATAAATTCCTTCATGTGTTCATGTGAGAAGCTGCACTGGTATGCCGTTTAACCCGAAAGTCTCAGCTAATTCAATTTGTATTATTAATACACCTGCTTATATATTTAACCCCAGTGTCCTAATTCAACATCAAACATCTGAAAAATATTAAATTCAATGAGAAACTGGACTGGAAAGCTCTCAGCATAATTGTATGATGTAACTGGTGAAACCAGTTTCTGGTTTCAACTTGTCAGAACCTTGTTAGTCATCACACTAATTCTATTCATTTTTGCATGTGTGTCACTTAAAGAAAGCTTCAAACACATTATAAATATTCTCCACACCTTGTTGAACAACACCCTTTCTTTCCCAGGATGCACCCTGTGACTGCGCCGCCCAGTCATCCTGCCTTGCCCGACCATCCAGAACAGCAGCTCGCCATTCGCTGGGGCAGTGCAAGCACCGCTCACTAGAGTCTCTGGCGGCAACGGAGGAGAAGAAGGACGCCTGCAGCGAGTGACGCCACTTCTACTGCCACATGCAAAGACACGCAACACACAGGAAGACACGCAACCACAAACACACACACACACACACACACAAACACACAACCAATACTGATTCTTCACAAACACTGAACACCACTGCCATAAAAACACAACCTTCACCAAATGTACATACACACCTACAACCTGCCACACAGGCGCACTGCCAGACACAACATACACAGCTTGCACAGACTACCCCACAGACTCACTGCCACACACACACATGTACACAAACCTAGGTTATATTGAAGTAGAATAACAAGGACTGAATCCAACAATTCAGAACAACACAGAAATACCAGCAATACACAAAACTAGACAAACTCATCATCTTAACACACTTAATTAAAAGAAAATCTACTCTCCACTGATGAGAGTCTAACCAGTTAAACTATGATGTCAGGACTGGACCTACACTCACCACCACTCCTCCACAATGATGACGCCATGTTAGAGCAGAGAGATAGGATGCTGTCCCGGTGTGTTGCTGTGGGAACTATAAAACAGAAGAGGAGACATTGATCAAAGCTGAAAAAACATTTAAAGTCCCCTTAGCAAATCTGCAACCTCGTCACATACCCGCCTGCCGTGCTGGGGAAACGCAGTTGTACCACCTAGATTGTTCAGCACAATAACATCCCTGCGAGTGTCTTCTACCTCGGGTCCTGATGATACAGCTGATTCAGTTTGCAGAGCAGCGTCTCTCGTCAACTCGCAAAAAGGAAAAACTCTGCAGCGCCGTCGGACTTAGTATCCCAGCATTACCACCGTTGGACTCCATTGATGGATGTTCGGACGTGTCAGCTTCTAATGAGACCATGACACTCATCTCGGACTGGACCTCCCACTATTGTTGTTAAGTAGCAACATCAAAAATCCCTCCTGGCTCGTTTAGTTGCAACACTCCACTAAGTTCCCAAAAGGACGTCGGCAGCAAATACAGGGACACGTTGTGGCACTGTAGCCACGTCTTAAACCTTGTTTTACCCTCCAGAGTCTGTAGGTGCAGCAGGTGGAAAAAGTGCCTGTCTGCTTCATACTTTTGAGATATTTCTCCACTGATGTCAACGTTCCCCCACCATCTGATAAAGACACGTGGTGTACAATCCTGCAGCACTGATTGGGGACCATTCCTCATCGATTGCAATGACCTCAAAGCCAATCTGCATATTTCTCCCTCCTCTTGTACCAGTTTTTCTACATGTTAGCAGAACCCAGAACAACACAACAAATGTACTCCATTCATCTCTGTTCTGTAGAAAAAGTTGAGAAAATCATGTGCGTCTTCACTAAATCATGCAATTGTGACTTTTGGAATCTGTGTCACATAATGATAAAGAAATGATGACACTGACCTGCTTCATCAATACATCTCTATCCTCTGTGCTTCATAGGATCAGATGTGGACAATAGTAAAAAAACACAGATTCTCAGTGTGTTCAAACTGCATCAAGCAGACAGGAGATATTAGTCAATGCATTTCTTTTATTACAGAGAACATTCACATTTCCTCAGTTCTGTATGTTGTGTTTGCCCGTTCAGTTCTCAGCTTCCTCTTGTACCACTACGTCATTCCTACAAGTCTTTTACTTCCTCATTTCTCTCCTCTCTGGAATACAACTGTCATTGTTTTTCAGTGCTACTCAGATGGTGAAGCTCCAGTATGATTAATGTAGAGCTGTAACAACATGAAAAGATGCTTCGAGCTCTGAATGTCCCACTGCATTCACACGGAGGACTGACAGTTTATCAGTAATCATTTTACTAAAATCTTAATTTACTTATTGATTTTTCAAACTTTAGTCAAACATGTTGTTTAACTAAATTAAAATTGTGTCTCCCTAAGTCAGTTGGATATCTGCACACTTATTATTTATGTACAAAAACTACAAGTACTGTAAACTAAGAGCATTTTTATAATGTTTTTTTTTTCTCCCATCTGTTTGTTTGCGATATCATTCTCTTTCTAATCAATCCACCAATAATCAAAGTGCCTGTCAGACTGCCTGTTAGTCAGCTCACACCAAAACTGGACTCCATATGAAAAAGAAAACCAGCAGGCCTTTTTTTCTTTAAATGGGTAAGATTGTTTTTGTGAACATAACTGCGCACATAACTGTGTACTAAAGCTACAGTAAAGTACTGTACCACAGTGGAGGAAGGACAAAATGGTTTACAGGTATAGAAGGGTATATGAGGTTTTTCGTTTTATACCAAGGATTATTGTATTTCTGGAAGCTAAATTATTTTTGTTTATTTTTGTTTTTTTATATGGATGTTTTTACGGATTACTAGCCTGTTGTTTCTATTGAGTTCTCATGGTGCTACTTAGTGTAAAGTCTGCTGTGGGATGCTGCCTTTAACAGGGCATCCACCAATCGATCCTCTCGTCTATTTCAATGTGTCTCCTCCACAGTTTGCGTCGGAGCAGCAGTCGGGTGTCTCTGTCTCTGCGCACAGTTTGATGACTCAGCAATTTGAAATAGGGCATTACCGTAACAGTGCATGTATCTAAAATAACACAGTGAGGAAAAGCCACAGTCTAAACGCTGCTGTCTGTCTCCAGTCCAGCCCTCACCGCTGGTACAAAACCAACTGTAGGAAACCAGTCTGTGCTTCAGAAGCTGCTGGCCCGATTGCCACAGGAATAGTTTTGTCTCATTCCCGACCACATTTATACAACAGGTGGTTTTTAGCCAAGAAACCTGAGACCACAGGAATAATGTAACCTTGTTGAAATGTTTTCGACTGTCCCAAAAAAAGCACAGGTAATATAGTTGCGTCCACATCCACTGCTCTACTTTCCATGATATTGCCATCTGTCAACGCTTTGTCGTAGTGTCACACAATTAGAAAAAACATCTGTTGATTTTAAATACATGTTATGTATTTAACGTCAACAATAGAAAGCACGGAAATGCTGAAAATAGATAATTCCGGTGATGTTTGTTTCAAGGATACAATTGTTTTTCTAGTCTCGAGTTTCATCTTAAATACAGCTCATTTAATCTGAAGAATACATAAGATCGCTAACAAGCTAGCTGGTTCCCTCAGCTGGGCAGCTACAGGGAACTGTACGTCAGAACGTGTGTTTTCTCTACTTGAAAAAATGTAACAATGATTTTCCATCAGGCTCAATGTATATGCAACTACCACCGGTAGTTTTTGAAAAGATTTTGTTGCTCGTTTCAATGTAGCTACCGTAAAAAAAACTTCTCAAACCAATCCTGCAGTATAATCCGCTACTCTGCTGCCCCGTCTTGTTGCTAATCCTGGTTCAACAAAAAAAATTCTAATTATGGTAAAATATTCAGCCTCTGGTTGACGCTGGCCTGGTTAGCAGTTAGCATTTGTCTCACACAGCTACATATGGAAGCATATTTAAAGGACAAAAGGTTTACAGTGAAGTTCTGAATCCCGAGGTCTGGCACGATGTATCAAACCGTATAGTTCATCCATGACCACAGCAGCTCAACGTCCAGTGTAACGATCTTCATTTGAACATATCTGCACAATGAAAAGCTGCAAAATCAGTCAAATAGAAACCCAAGCCAAGAAGTTTGCCGCTATTGAGAAATACGAGCCACTAATGCTATTTTATGTTCACTTCACAAATTACAGTACATGCTGCACCTCGCCGACATGTTATTATATTTGCCCAATATAGTTCAGACGCATTATTTGAAACTTTGTAAGGGAGAATTAAGAAACACCTAAAATAGTTTTCCCTTCAATGTGGCCCTTTAGCTGCTGCCCGACATATTGGCCGAAAAAACTCTAAACGGATCCTGAGATGTTTACACACAGTTCAGTTGACACCAGTCTGGCTCAGGTTCAGTCTGCAGTGACCACAGTCCACTGATGACTCAGTCGTCCCACAGTCGTCCCACAGTCTCTGCCGCCACACACCGGAATCAATCATCTGAGACCACAAAGGAACCTTTATCATACCCTAATATTAAGTTTGGCAACAATTCTGCTATTTGGATATATTGCAAATTCTACAAAATAATACTGCTAAATACACTATAGAATCTGTCATGATGAAACCAACCTTCTTGGGCTCAAAATCGTTCCTTTTGTTTTGAAATCGGAACATGATGTCAATAATAGGTCTGATGATTTTAGAATATGATTTTGAACTCAAACCTTTGGCACGCCTGTTTAAAAAAAAAAAGCACAAATCTGAAACTAATCATACTTTTCAAACTTTTTACATTCAAACACTTTGGCATCATTCACTCTAAATAAATAAAATAGTGTGATTTTGATATTTTAATAGTCCGCAGTTTGAGGACAAAAAACATTTGATATTTTATATGTAATGATTTAATGTAAAGCTTTCTAAGTTGCCGATGATCCCACCTCACTGACCTAAATGAAGTGAACCAGATTCTGTTCTACCTCGTCCACTTATGAATATACTCGGAGATGCTTCATTGAACAACGCAGACTCATGTATATTGTAAATATGATGAATCACCTGAACACATCTGTCGCCTGTAAATACCAGAGCTTCAGTCTCATTGTCCTTTCGTCCGGTCAATTAGAAGGTCACTTTAGTGCCTTTACTCTTCTGTATGAGACAATGCCAACCAGGTTCACTGAAACAAGATTGTCGTCATTTGTGGTCTTGCAGTAGGTGCAGACTGAATTGTGTTTACATTACTATTATTACTATTATTCTCATCGTGACAGATAACCTGTGTTGCAAGTCACTATGGGATCTCAAAAGTACAAATTGCCTAAGAGACTAGTTTTGCTTCACATCTGTATGACCAGACCTCCAAATAGGTTCAAAATTGACAAATGTCGCATTGACTTAATCTTTTTTAATATTGAGTCAAGCATCATCTTATGTTGTTATGATGTGAATATGAAGATTTGAAACGAATGATGATTCCAGCACATGTCAGGTTGTGGGGGAAAAAAACTGCCACTGTCTTATATGGAGGACACAAACAAAATACAGAGTGAATTTCCATGTTTTTAACTAATTTGAACATAAGAACATTGGGATTTATGACTTTACACAGTAATAATGTTTTTTTTTTTACTTTCCCACAATGTTAGATTTTTATTGGATCTCAGACCTACTGCAACCTGGACACATTTTCTATGAGAATCTAAAATGGCGCAATCAGCATACAACTCTTTCCGTGTCGTCGGTCAGTCGTGTCTCCGCCCTTCTTGCTTTTCCACCTGCCTGCCAGGTGTCACGTTTGCTCCTCCCCCTCAGATATAGAGTCACTGCAGCCGACAGACGAACAGGTCACTCAACATCACCAGCCAATGACAGATGAGCTCTTACAGCTCACAACCAAGAGTCTCTTTATCCCCTTGTGTCTGTGACATGAACCTCTCCAGCCTTTTTAACATGTTTCCATTACCGTTCATATGATTGTTACATTCTGGCAGTATGTACATGAATTCCTTACTGTTCATAATGTTATAGCTAAACTATAACCTAGAGACAGCCTGTATATTCGCTTTATATAACGTACTCTTGTCCTTTTAAAAAAAAATGCTTGACTCTTTAGTAAAAGGAGGATGCAATGACAGTTATTAAATGAAACGAGTGCACAGTAAGGAAATGTGTCCCCCCTTGCATCACCACTTGAAAAGAGAGGAAAGGCTTTTACTCTCTGTCCTTTTTGTTTCGTTGAGAAAAAGCTGAATATCAACAGCAGGTCGCTGTGGACGTATGTAGCTCTCTGATTTTACACACCACCTCCTCTGTACATAGGTGCATTTAGAAACCGAGGAAATATGGCAGGAAATGTTGAAGACGTTCAATGAGAACATTCGATCCAAGTGGATTTTTAAACGGGTTGGGGGTATTTTCTTCTTTTTTTCAACCAATGTAGCTTGCAAAACACAATATTATAAATGCCTCCTGTTTGTCATAGAATTCACAAATAAATGTTTGTTGGAATTTAAGATGGTTTCTTTTCCTCTTTTTGTCTCTTTTTTCGTTTTGGGACTGCCTTATATAAAATGCTTTACATATAGGTTTTAGGAGATGAAGAAGAGGTCAAGGCCGGGATAGGAGACAGAAATAATGAAGGGAATTTGGTATGAAGAGGAATAATAGTTTGACAAAGAAACAAGTCCTTGTACATAACGATTAATTAGGTAATTTGTTACAAATATTAATTTTCAGTAAGAGAAGGTTCTGATTTGCCACCTTCTACTCTCCTGAGCTTAAGGAAAGATTATGATCACACAGGTCGTAGACGCCTTTGGTTTTAAACACCTGACAAACACAATCTTCCACCCTGATCTTTTCTGTTAAGTTACATACACACTGTACTTTGGTATTTATGTTAAGTGCCAATTTACACTCAGGAGATCACTTTCCCTAATCTATACACTAATGAATGAGGAGTGCAAGCTGATGTAATTATATTATCGAGTTGGAAGTGAAAACCTCCTTTGTTTACCTTTATTTCATGGTCCAGTCACTTTGACTTTGCGCCCTGTCCACTACTGCAGATAAATGTGAAAGTGCTTATTATCTGGGGGTATAGTGGAGAAGAGTCCTGACCCATTGAGAAGAGTGGACAGATGGTGTTTTATTGAGATTCAGCATTTGGTGAACACACTATGAAAGCTAGAATTATACAGAGAAAGTAATTAGGCAGCAATTAACGCCCTGTTCACCGTAAAGCAGTT
This sequence comes from Pleuronectes platessa, assembly GCF_947347685.1. NCBI lineage: Eukaryota > Metazoa > Chordata > Actinopteri > Pleuronectiformes > Pleuronectidae > Pleuronectes > Pleuronectes platessa. Next base: position 19,553,247 of record NC_070631.1, on the reverse strand, counting down.
TAAATGCACCCTTAGCAAAATCTATATTTGATTATCATTTTCTGTGAGGTGTCCATATGGCTCCAAGAGGCAACAGAACGGGTGTGCTTTGTAAGTCTGGGTGGGGAGGAGTGAAAAACGAGCAAAATGCGAAAGTTAAAAAAGAATGAAATGAAAATACAGAAGAAAATTTGCTCCAAAGAAAGAAGGAAAGAAAAAACACTGATTTAAACAAACCGGTGGAGAGACACTGAGGTCGGCCAGGGTCACAAACTACCTGAGGATGTTTTGCCCTTGAAAAGCTTTTTTAAATGGAGATACTGTTCCCCATTAAGTGCAATATAGATATTTCTATATTGGGCACTGGCTAAAGATTGTCCTCGAATAATTAAATTCTGAACTGCATCTCCAGTGTCTGCCCATGAAACTGAGAGAGAAAAACTCAATCAGAGTACATTAATATTTAAACATATATAGATCGACTTGTATCTCAATTTCTCAGTTAATTCCATGGATTTTCCTGTGCAGGCAATTTAACTGAACTCAAATCCCTGCCGGAGCTTAACTAAGGTATAGATTTAACTGCAGGGCTGTTTGATTTCCATTAATTCAGCCAGCTCAGAGGTGAGATTTACAGAAGGCAGACCCACCTCTGTCTGACCCCTAACCCTCACCCGTCCCACTTTTCTAGACCTCTGTCTGACCCCTTAACCCTGACCCATCCCTCTTTTCTAGACCTCTGGCTGACCCCTAACCCTGACCTATATCTCTTTTCTAGACCTCTGCCTGACCCCTAACCCTGATCCATCCCTCTGTTCCAGACCTCTGCCTGACAACCTAACCGTGCTCAGGTTGTCAGGCAGATGTCTTTCTGGTTGTCTTTTCTCCCAACAGAGGGGATACAGATTATTTCACTGGGAAGATTTTTTTTGTGTAAATCTCACAGTGAAATTTCATCTAAACTAATGACTGTATGTTAATGAAGTGTAACAGCCCAGGACATCATGGTACCAGCAGAATGAGACTCAGGAGGCGCAGAGGTTAAAGATAAGGATCTGTGTGTAAAGCTAAACTAAAGTGGGTCAATGTTATCTCAAAGCAGCCACTGAAGACTCAGCCGTTTCTCTAGGAGTTGAAAAGTCAGCAGAATAAAAAGAATCCACCATACAACTAACCATAGCACCTTTCTTTCTAATTATTGTTTATCACTAAAAAAAACGGATCATTCCTCAGACTTTTCTTGTCAATTTCAAATTTAAAAGGAGGCCGGATATTCTGTTTTATTCTTGCCATCAACAAATCACATAAACAAATCGAACCCATCAATAAATCGACCCTAAGTTCATTGAAATTCCATTCAATTTGAATTTGTACAGCACAAAATCACAACTTCCATAATCTCAAAGCACTTTGCTTTGTCGCAACACTGTGCTGACTGTGAGGGGGGAAAAGCTATTGATGCAATCACAACATTTCTCTTCATTACAGGAAATATTTATTTTTAAGTATTCATATCTATGTTTATTTACATGTCATTTATATATTAAGCGATACATTTACTGCTCTTTAATTTATGGACTTGTGTTACTACAGTGGTTTTGGTAAATTCTGTATTGAGCACAAGATGGTTCAGCATTCAGGATAAATACAAGTCGATCAAATGGATTCAGGATTAGACGTTAGAGGGACAATAAAACATGCTAATGCTCTCATCATTAGTCAGACACACACAGACACACAGACACACACACACACAGGCACACACAGAAACCAAACAAGATAAACTGCATTGTCTGTCCAGCAGGTGTCAGAGTTTCCCCTGTCTTGAGGTTAAAGACACTGGGTGAGTGTTTATGACACACAAGCAAACAACCAGAAGACAGTGTGGTTGTTTCTGCAGCGGCTCACAGAGTTGAGGAGTATAAAGCTATATTTATTAACTGCGAAGGCATTATCAGTAAAATGTGTCAGAAGTATCAAAAAAACAATTACATTTTTTGCAGCATTTTTCTAATTATTAGATTGATAATTCTGTAATGTGTAATTAATAGTTACCGGTTACAGTTAGTTGTAACTAGTGCAAATACTGTAAGGTAGGTTATCTCAGTGGTTTGAATCCCCAATACACTTTACTCTGCACTGTAATCCTATACGTAAATGATATTATCACATAATACGGATATTCAAATTCATTTACATTAATTCATGAATGTTAAAGAATGATGAGATAGGAGAAGTGGAAGTATTACGCTTGGAGATGGAGAGATGGTGACGAATTGAAATGAGAGGGAGTTCAGAGGGAGAATACAGATCAGCAAATCTTTGTGATTATCAAAAATAAATAATGGTATGGTAAACTCAAATGAAAACGGTGAATAAAGGGAGTAGAACATAAATCAAATAAAAGGGGTAGTCAGAGTCATTTAAAGGACAATACACACATGTGTGACTTATACACTCGGCCAATGTGTGGGGCTGTAGGTAAACTACTGCAATCAACAAAGGAAAAGTTTTTATGAGGCACCTTGGATTAGGTGAAGCTTCCTCTTAGTGTTTCAGTTCACCATGAGTTACACACTAGTTCTTAACTTATAAACAGGATTAAACACACGTTAGGAAGCAAAGCATGGAGAAGGCTTTGGTATTAATATCCTGTCATATCAAGTCATATGTTAAACAAACCCAAGAACTATTATTATAAATGAAAAACATGAACTAAGAATATGTTTTCACACATTCTTTCATATGAAACAAAAATGTCCAGACTGCAGCAAACAAAAATGGATCGGCACTAGCCTGAATACATCATTCATTCATTTAAAACCTTTATTCAATCATGTTTACACTTTGTACACAACAAAGCGTAAAACAGATTAGTAAATCAGTGACAAATGTTAAAGTTGATATCAGAAGAAAGAGTATTATGTACCTTTTATTCGATGGAATCAACAGCAATTTGTCAAACACTGCTGTCTTACATTTCCATTTGGTGATTTAAAATCTTTGCTATCTGATATTTTTGCATTTTTCTTGTGATTGTTTTTTTTAATTAAGTCATTGTTCTGTTGCTTTTAATGATCAACTGTTGTTAGGTTTGATGTATTTTCTAGTTGTGAATATCTCCCCTCCAACAACAACAAGGACTGCAGTTTAAACCCACCTGAAATCTTTATTACGTAATGCAAACATGCAACAGTCACTTAAAAAAAAAAGGTGATCCATCTAGTGGTGAGTAGTGGAACCTGCAGTAAGAGATAACCCGGCTGAGAGTGAAACAAAGAACAACAGATGAGGAGGTGGAAGACCTGGTTGCTGTTTGTAATTGTATGATAATGATCAAATCATTGGCTTGACCAGAAGTGAAGTTTACCATTCAAATGATTTCCAGTGCAGAGATTTAATGTTGTTCGTAAAGGGGAAGTCCACGTGTTTAACCAACTGCAACTGATGATTCTGTTTTTGAATTGATTCCATGTCAAGGGAGTTAATTTTTTTAAGTATTATTAATTTCAGGAATCTCTCACTCACCAAAAAGATGAGAACGACGACTTCATGAACACACAATGGCAGCATTGTTGAACCCATCTTTTTCAGAAGGACAGCAGCACTATTAACACATTATTAGTTTGCGTGTTTGTGTATTATGCATGCTGGTCTGAGCATATGTATGTACAGTACGTGTGTGTGTGTGTGTGTGTGTGTGTGTGTGTGTGTGTGTGTGTGTGTGTGTGTGTGTGTGTGTGTGTGTGTGTGTGTGTGTGTGTGTGTGTGTGTGTGTGTGTGTGTGTGTGTGTGTGTGATTGTATAAACAGTACTCTGTGTCCCACTGTGAGCATGAATAGAGACCATATTATCTTCTGCTCCTCTGTGCTCTGTCTGTTCCCTCCTCCTCTCCACCTCTTTCTCATCCTTCCCTCTGTTCTTCTCTCTTCTCATCACACCATCGGCAGCTGTTATGTAATGGTGGGAAAGGAAGCACACAGCTTGTCTGTTTGACTCAGCCTACAGTGATGGCAAGTCATTACTGGAGATTGTACTTCGCTGTGTGATTTACATTTGAACGGCAGAGAAGCTCAAATATTTGTTCTGTGCTGTGCTCTTATTTTGCTTGTTTGGGATCAACTGTCGAGCAGTTTCTCATGCGTAATTACCACATTTGTTTTCTTCCATCCATCCATCTATTATCTATACTGCTTATCGTTTGAGGCTCCTGGGGTTGGAGCCAATCCCAGCAGACATTAGCAAGAGGAGGGGTACACCCTGAACAGGTCTCAAGCATATTGCAGGACTTAATTCACATTCACACTTACGGCCAATTTAGACTCTCCTATTAATTAAACTCCAACCTGCATGTCTTTGGACCGTGGGAGGAAGCTGGCTAACCCAAGTAAACGTAGGGAGAATTTGCAACTCCACATATTTGGCCAAAATGGGATTCAAATAGTAACCTTGATGAATTTTTCTCAGGAGACACCTATGGATGACCAGTTTTTACTTTGAACATCATACCTATAAAAAGTATTATAAGCTGAATCTATTATTTTATATCAAAATGTGATAAAGATGCATTTATTCACGCAGGGATCTTGAACATGAGTCCTAAGTTAGTAACCCACAAACACAAGGACATACACAGGGAGACTAAGAATGTATTGGAGATGGCTCACTTTCAATCTAGACCATATTCCTCATTCTTTGTCTTGGCTGGTCTACTCCCTGAGCAAGCAGGTGTGTCCCACCTATCAGTGACTCACAGGCTCCATTATTGATTAGAGAGACAATACACTCCAGTCAAGCTGATGTCAGGTGAATGAACACCAGCTATCAAAAGGCCAAATAAGAGCAGTGATGCTTCTGTCTCTAGGTTACTGTCAAGCTGGTGAATATCTTTACTAACTAACCAAATTAATAGAATTAAATGATTATTCATCTTCATAAACTGTAAACGAAGCCATCCAGTGCACAGCCATGAATTCCATACATTCTTATCATGTTCAGTTAATCCTCTTAAGGAGATAATGAGGAGTCGTCTGGACACCAAAACCATCAGGGTGTGGTGTTTACTGGATATGTTATCGGTATGTTACAAAATCCACCTGTGCTTATATGTGTACCTGGGACACAAACAAAAGTTTTGAAATACAAGTGAGGGCAAATAAATAGAAGTGAGCTATGTGATTATATATCATAATAAAATAAGTTTAAAAGTCATTTATAATGATAAAAGACCAGAAGGAATGTAGTGTGATTTATTATGTAAAGGCTGGGATGGGAAAATATGTGGAGCATTATATGAGACAACAAAGTCAAAAACCAAAGGTACTTCTGCATGTAGATTGACATTAGCTAATCTTTACAACCTCTATTATTATTGGTCAGGAGTTCCCTGTGTGCCTGCTGATTGGCTGCAGACCGTGTCCCTCTTCACGCCCCCTCTACCAGCCACTTCCGCCTCTGTGTCAATCCAAAACTCCAGACTGGATTCCTGCCCACGTCTGTGGTGGACTTGTTCAAACTGTCGGGCAGCACAGACCCCGCTGAGGTAAGACTGCAGACACGCTCCCGCTCTGTCCGCGCGCTCCTCTTGTGTCCTCACCACCACAGACGGTGCTTCGCTATTTTGGTAAACTAACAAGGTTGTTAGCTGTGCTACTACTTAGCCACCTTTATCTCTGTAGCCCGCCCGCTAACGCTGATGCTAGCTGTCAGAGAGCTGCCTGCTGTCAGCTCGGTGTGTGCGGGTCAGGACACACACTTCCTGGAGTGTTTTATTCAACCACCTTCTCTCCTTTAAACTGCAGCTGAGGTTACTTGAGTTGTAAGTTGCTGAGCTAGATAGTGCGCGCGAACGTTAGCAAGCGCCCAGTGGACGCTAGCATTGTCTTTGGCACTTGGCTAAGTTGTCAGTGGAGGGAGATTCAATCAAACCACACAGCTCCATGTTTACAGGGATATATTCAACACTGCTACCATTCATCGTTAGGCTTGTTCCAGTCTATAAGTGAGCAATACTCGCATGTTACCTGGTACGACAGTGGTCCGACTGTTATTACTAATCTGACTACAAATCTGGGAGATGAAAAGGAGAAACACATGTATGCAGTCGTCAATAGAGAAGTGTGATAAAGATCCCTCATTGTAAGACTTCACTAAAGCCTGGTGGAGGTCAGTCAACTCCTATGGCGTGCAACTTCTTAGGCAAACAGTGCAAATGTCCTCCTGGCTGTTTGCCTCCATCCTCATCTCCAGCCAAATTCACAGGAGGGGCTAAACAAAGATTAGTCTTTTCAAGGTTTCATGAACTGGAGGTTTTAAACTGACAAAGCAAAAACACCTGCTAATTTGCTCTTCCTGACAGACATGTGCAGGCTGACAGTGCACTGGCGGCCTCTAACGCTGAGGTTACCCGACAAATTGTGCTTACACTAAGGTTGAGGGTTTGTGTATGCATCCACCATTATCATGTTTTGAAAATGCTTTGACTGCAACTTGGGATCATCGCAATAATAACCAACAGCAATGCAGACAAATTATCGATACATTTTCCAAGGAACTGACTTAGAAACTCAATAGTCTTTAATACAATTTAACTTAGCACTTAATTTTTTCAAATTTATGAAATAAACCGCAGATCAGATATCATCAAATCAGCATTGGATTGACTGACAGTTGTTGATGATATCTTTTCAAGGCACTAATTACTTTTTGAAATTAATTTGTCATTATTTTGTTGTATTTTGTTAGTTTGTAAATGCTTTCAGCAATTATAAAGCATTTAAAAAGTGATGGCCTTGATTTTATAATGTACAGGATGCTGTATTTACTTTAAATACTGTTTTATTAAATATTTTTTATTTAGCAGACAAAATATAATTTCAATAAGATTAAGGGAATAATGCAACAGTTACTTTTATCCAATCCTATATTTTTTCCCAAGTAGTATTCCCAATTGAAGTTTGATGTTACAAACAGGCTATTAATGTGTTGATTGTATTTGTCCATTACACGGGACATCATGTGCTATATCATTTTGTGTCTTCCTCCCTAAGGTCATAAATCACCCACTTAGTTATTTGCTACGCTGATGGTTCCTGTTTAAAGAGAAGCATCACATTGTACTATGGGACTGCATTCCTCCCAGCAGCACCACAGAGTGAGGCAGTGAAGAGTAACCGAGATTTCTACGATTTACATTATTAATTTAGTATTTTTTCCAGTGAAGTAGTCACAGGGTTTTCATGTAGTGGCAGATTGATGTGTTTCAATTATGCAATATATATTTGAGTTCTGTGGTTAAATTTAAGGGAACAGGAAAGAGATTTTGCAATGCATGTCCTGAAAGCCAGATTTCAACACAACTGAGATGAAAGTCGCAGACACACTCAAGGAAATGTAACACATTTAAACAATTTCCTCATACAATTTGTAAAATAGATGAATCAGATGTGGAAAAGTAATTAAAGTACCTCTCCCTTAAATGGGTCTTACTTGTTCCTAATCCTATCTTGTCAATATTGCATAATCGTGAAGCACCTGATAAAATGATGCTAATGGGTTCGTCACTCACTATCTCTATGCGAGTCTCGTATCTGCTGTGTGTTCGTTGCCACATGGGGATATGGCAAAGTTTGAGCTAGTCTAGGCAACCATCCAGGCAACAGAGAAACAATACTGTATGTATTATTTATAATAGAGAACAGGTAGCCAATCATGAGCCTGTCTGGGCACAGCCATTGTGTTCTGCTTTTATTACATGGTTGCAAACAGGGCACATTGATCAGTAGGGACACACACTGAGAACCAGCCTGCTACAGAAGCACCATCATCAGCATGCTTTCCTTACTGGTCAGCATTGTTGATGAGAAGTAAGTCATACAAATTATTGATGTTTTACTCTTTTCCTGTTGGTATTTGTTAATTCTCAGATTCTTTTTTAAAGAAATGTTTGCATTTTGCCGTGTAGTTCTAGAGCCCGATATGGATGGAGTCCTGCTTGTGTGTTTGTATGTGATGCTAATACGAGTTAATAGTTGGTCAGTATAATTCCGTGTTACTCCTGTCTGCAGCGGCTCCCCACTGATGGAGGGTTTATTGTAATTGGTTTTGCATGTTTACATGTTGAGGGCTCTTCCTTTACAACAAAATTTGCCACTAAGCAGAAAATGTCCACACAATGGGGTCTGGACTTTCTCCAGATTTGTGCCCATCCCATTTGAACAACGCAGCAGGAGATTCTCAGGTCAAATGCGTTCACAATAACACAGAAAACTCCAGAGCATGGAGGTGAGTGGTGGAGTAGCAGGCAGGGACAGGATGTAACGTATAAATTCTGCTGAGGAGAACGTTTTTGTTTACAGCTTCGGCACCCAATCACCAAAAACGCACTCTAATCTTATTCTGTCCAGGTTGACATCTTCGTGGGCATCTCCTATACGTGTGTTGCTCCTCTGTTTCAATCTGAGATATTTGTATTCTTTTTGTGGTTTAGTTTTTATTTAGTTCTGCTTTAGTCGTATGTTAGCAACGTCATCAACCCACCCACTCACTCGTGGAGAATCTCCTGCTGTATTCCCATATGGGCTCACTCGACATTATCCAGAGTTTTTACTAGGGAATTGGCAGAAAAAACTCTGGAGCAACTCAGTTGTCCATTTGTGTTCTCACATACAGCTCCTTTTGAGAATGTACGGATATTATCTGGAGTTCGGTGCATGTCTGATAGCAGCTTCCAGGTCAGGACTATGGTAGGACCACACTCAGACTGCAAGAAGTGCGATTGGTCTGCTTGGATTGGACCTTGATTTTGTCACTTGGCAAAGTTGCTCCGCTAGAAAACCTTCAGCCAACTAAAACAATTAAAAAAAAACTTTAATACATACCCTTTTAAAATAAAGTTATAATGTCTCGATGATGTGCCATCTGCTGAACCAAGCCAGCAGGCTGGGTTCCCAAAATAAGTAATTACATATTTCTACACAGCAGTCATCCTCATAAGGACAAACCATAACACAGAAGCAAAAATGCAGCTAAACCAGATTTTCACAGCTGATCCAGTAGCAAACAATGTTGATCAACTTGCTCTTGTGTGTTTGTCTGCTTGTGTTTAATATGCACCTAGTCAGGAGTGTCCCTGTGTTTTTGTTTGAGGGTGGACATGTTTTAAAGAAGTTTCGAGGCAACATGCTTTGCAGGGTTTCTATATATAAAACTGTGTGAAGAATCATCCTAGCAGTTATAGCTGGGACGTGCTGACTCACACAACACTGAATGGCCGTTTGTGTGTATGTGCGAGACTGTGCTGCTCAGCATCCTGCTCAGAACGAGACAGATTTTGTTCCCTGCACTCTCTGTGCTCCTGCAGGAGGATCGACTTATCACTTCAGTCAGAGATGAGCAGGGACACAAAGCAACTTAATGAACCCTTTAGGATTGTGCTCTGTGCAGGGATTTAGCTTGGAAAAAATTGAAATTGTAAAAATACAGTTTAAACTTGGATTAATGGGTCTTTTGCTTTTATGTTCATCTGATAAGGACTCTTGTGAAGTCAGCTTTGAGGACAGACATGATGAAATCCATGTAGTCGTTGCTGTTGATAGTCATTTTTCTTAGATTTTTGATCAGGGCAGAGCTAAATGATGCTGAACTGCTATTGAACTAAAATTTGTGTTTGTGTGTTTGGCTGAGACAGTGTAATCCATTTTTTCGTTATCCATTTGGCTGATGTCCTTGTCCAATGCTGACGGATGTATTGTTGCATGAGTCTCTCTTTCACTGACGAATGTTGAACAATGGTGTTTGCTGACCAATCTCTAATGTAGCTATTGGTGCAAGTCATCTCTATGACTGCCGACCATTATAGATGTTTTTGATCTTAGCATTTACTTTTTCTATATCGCAGCAGTCAATGGATGTAGTGGTTTGTCTTGTGATTGAGCTCAAGTGAATTAGATTTCATACTTAAAAAGTCAATTGTGGGCTATTGACATTTAAACTCTCCTTTGGTGATGATCTTGTGATATGTACTGTACTTCTATTCCCTGCTGTGTCCTATTACAGATTATGTATATACAGGGATGTGATGATGTTTTAAAGTAGCAACTCATGAAAACAGGTAGAGCTCAATTTACTTTCTATATTACTTTTATACAGTTTGATCCATTGATGGATAAACATATTTATATATATATATTTTAACACATTGATAGTTGGTAGATAGACAGTACCCTGTGTTGGACTCCTTGATCTGTGCCTCTTGTGTCTAATGTTGCCTCTCTGGCTGCATTCACATTCTACCGCCCGCTTTGCGACAGGCAGATCTTCTCTTCATCCTAACCTCAATCTCCTATTCAGCTTCCCTTTACATGATTTAGACATTATTAGTAGTCAAACGGACAACAATGATATTTCCCCTATTCTTAAGTACCCACATCGTGGATTTACTGTATCTAAAATTGTTATAAACCATCTTTGATTTAATTTCCCTCAGAGCTCTAAAAAACAAAATATAACCACACTAGTCATTTTATGCCTGGTCACTGCTTTCCACCAAACCATTGTAATCCAGCTTTGTGTTTAAGAAAAAAGTTGTTAAGGTAATATGTTTTTGGTATTTTGCCATTGTTTTATCCAGAAAACTGAAACGGTTTTATCTTCATTCAAAAGGCACAAAAGGTTTTTCACTTTGCGAAAAGTTTACAAGGCCCCTGAAATAATTCCTGCTGTTGACAAGGATCCGTTGTTATGGACTGGCAGGAATTTATTAAACACAAATTTATTGGACGCTAGTTCCTGAACTCTACTAGTTCTACATTTGTTTAAAGCAATGAAAATAACATTGTTTCGCTGAACACTCAATAGTTGTTCATTGTTGTTCGTAACATCAAAGGCTGGTCTGTTTCACAGCTTCATCAGTATGTCTGTGAAATTGACGTGTGGTATGTCTTTCACGGTCTGCAGAGGTGTGCCCCCGATCGAGATAGGTGTGTATGAGAAAGAAAGAAAGAAAGAGGTGTGTGTGTGTGGGTGCGTGCGCCGCTCATTGCTTAGTGCTGGACTACATCTCACATGGCAACAGCTCTTGTCTCTTGATTTCCTTCTTGTCTCGCATGTTGTCCCTGCGGCTTCGGATGTTTTTTATCAGCCCTCAGAGGACAGCGCAGAGAGACGTCGTCGTCCCTGTAGGTTAAGTGGCTCTACACTTGACTTATGAATGGAAACAGTCACATCGGTAGGTTTGTCTCTGAGGTTTTTACTGATATTGCTTTTGTATAACCTGTTTTAAAGAGGCAGAATGAATGAGTGACATCTCTAGAGTTTGGTAGATTGGAGCCATTAATTATTGTTGATTAAATATTACTTTAAGTTATTTACATTTGATCAAATTTAGAAAGTTCATTTAAAAAACAATCGAATAGTCCTGTTTTGTGTGGAAGCGGGACTTTGGTTTTGTGTTGATTATTGTCATATCATTGTCAGCTTTCCAAAATTCGCAATAACTATTAAAATTAACTCTCTTACTCTTTTACAAGGTTTTGATCTTAACTACTGGTTACCCAACTTACTCAAAATGTGTTATTTCATGAAGATAATATATATTAGATAAAAGCATTCATACTTCTGGTGAAAAAAAGAGTTGAGTAGATAAATCTACCAGGTTTGATTATACCTAGCAATTTTGTATTACGTTAACAAAGTGCAAGAAAGCTCATTATCCGTAGTGCGTGCATTCACCTTTTCTTTTTTACTCTTCTTCTTTATCTTTACAGCTAACACGCCACAACAGATATGAAATTGTTAGATTATGGTGATTTGCCATAAGCTGTCCTTTGAAGGAGTGTGTCTGTGGTGTGTTCATGGTGCCATCTCTGTCATGGCTACGTAACAGCTCACAGGCGTCTGAGAGAGGGAGAGCAATATGATCTGAGAGCCTGCTGCAGCCAATCAGAAGTCTCTATCTCTCTCTGTCTATGTCCCTCTCTCTCTCTCTCTCTCTCTCTCTCTCTCTCTCTCTCTCTCTCTCTGTTTCTCCAAATTAAACCGAAACTGTATGACAGTGCAAAACAGTTAAGTACAGAAATGTGTTTAATACATCATGCATACAGAAGTATTTGGTTTAACTTGAAGAGAGGAAAGCACCATTTCCTCTACAATTCATAATAGAAGAAACATTTTAATTTAATGTGGTATTAATTTAATGTAATTAGCAAGAGTGCAGACTTCTACCTATCCTACCATAACTGGAGAGCACTGTGTGTTTGTGTGCGTGTCTTTCTGTAACTATTCCATCCTGGACTCACCTAGGGCATGGACAAGTTTTGATGGAAGACATTTCTTAATGAGGCATTGAAAACAACACCACGTTTGCCCACTTTGGTCGTTCCAATTGTGTTTCAGTTAATCCCCCTTTTTTCCCTCTCGCTCCTAATAATGTGATTGTGTGATAATTGCTATTACTCTTACACAAGGCTCTGGGTTCAGTTTAACTACTGAATCTCTGCATTGTAGCATTAGTGTAAGTCTGCTCTGCTCCTTAACTTTATGGGAATAAACATCCTACTGCAAATTCATAATTCTATCTCAACATTTTCCACAAAATGGAAACTGAGGGTAAGAGTAATGAAAAGTGCACAGTACAGGTTCAAAAAACCTTACAACCCATTGGAGTCATGTTTCAAAGGCTGTCTCATTCTATATGTCTTTATGCAGAGTGTGCCTCCCCAACTTCAGAAACTGTAGATCCTGTTAAACATTACAAAGGTCAGCGACAACCTGAGGGGGATGAAGTTAAACCAGGGGCTGTCATACTGGGTTAGGGTCATGACCTCATAGTTGCCTGTATTAAGGGTCATGTCTTCTGGTTGTATGGGAGCTGCACTGAAGGACATTTAAGGCAACGTTTTCTTGTCTTGTTGATGACATACGATAATCAGTGTCAGGACTATGTGTGTTCATACAATCAAACCAATAATGGAACAAAACTTTGAAGACTCTTTTTGCCCCCTCACTAAGGCTTCACACTGTGAGAATCCATTGAGACAGATGCTCATGCTGCCTGTATCAGATGTTAAACGTCATAGAAGTTTAGTAAATCATTATTGTTCTTGGTATGAATGGCTCCTACAGTTCTACAGTAACAAGCTTGATAAGTGTGGCTGTAGAGATTAGTAAAATGGTGAGCCTCTAATAGCCCATGCAAATTAGATTTTCAGCCATGTTTCCTGTTTTCACAGACATTAAGGTAGTCATTCCTTGCTTCCTGTCGCACAGAGCTGCCGCTTTTGTTTCCTAGATGCAACGTTCAACCCTGAAATATTATATTGTCCTATTTTTAGTGAATAGCAGTCAGCACACTTTCCTGCCATATCTGTTCAGAAAATGCAGTTAAGCCAAATGTTATCTCACGATCAGCTGCACGATGACCTACCTTCACCTACCTTATTTTTCTTTTCCTTCCCCTTATATAACATTATAAAAGTCCAACCATCAGGCGAGTAGAAGAATATCATTACTGTGTGGAAGAAAAAGGGGCACTTGTTATTTAAAAGTTGTGTAAGTGAATACTTGTTGCAAAGACATCTCGCTTTATGTCAATTCTGGAATTGTTCACAGAACATTGGTATAACATCAAGTCCTGAAGCACAGAAATATGCAGTTGTCAGCTGCACAACAAGTACATATAGTGTTGACTATTGAATAAGCTGTTTAAATAGTTAAAAAACAGCCTGTGGATGTTGTGGACAAAGTACATATGTTTGCTGAAGGCGTTACCTACAGTATCGCTAGCATAGGTAAAACCCTAGCTGTGCTTAGAAAAAGACAGAATGAGGGAAAGGAAACAGAGATGTTTAAGCTCAGATTCAGAATTGAGGAAGTTAGTTAATTGTGTCTTTGGGGATTTCATCAAACTGCCGGTAAAGACAGGGTATGTGCAACCTTAGAAATTAGTAAATTATTGTTCTCTTATTGTTAAAGACTGCATAGCTTACAAAGCCTACTCTGTGCTTTGCCCACAAAGCAGCTGCCCTTCATAAGGACTAACAACATTTTGAATAGGACCTATGAGGCTCAGAGATGTTGTCTGGTAACCATTTATTCAATTTTCTTTTTCCATCGTTACTTGATAAATATTTAATGGTTGATTTTGAATTGTTGTGGAAAAAACAAAAGTGTCCCAGGATAAAATTATAGTTAAACGAATATACACTCTAAAAATGTTCAGTAACATTTAAGTCACATTATAAACTATCTCTAAATATGCTAAATTTGCATGAAAATGAATGGGTTGAGTTTATAAAGCAATGTACTGCTTAACATATAACAGAAGCTGCGATAAGTAGGGAGACAATTGAGAGTGTGATTGCAAAGTTTTCATATATGTAATAAAGACACAACCTTGATTAGTGAATCTAATTAGGCAGGTAAAACATGATTGATTTTTTAAAGAAATACATATGCTCTGCTGCCCAATGCGTCAGCTTTAATGAAAGTACATTTACCAAAGACAATAATGTGTTTTACATCTAATAAAATTTGAATGAAAACCTTAAAAATCGGATTTTGTCTCATTTAGTAATTTTTTTAATGCCACACATTGACTTAATCCTTGTCATGAATTGTGTGTAGAGTTCCTTAAGATGGAAATAATTATTATATCTTGCTCTCTGGGATAAAAGGAGCAAACCCCTGCTGTGTGACAAAGTCTAGCCTCCTGCTGACAGCTTCTGCTACAAATGATGATTCACCGTGCAAGTCATTTTTCATTGTCAGTGGGATGAAAATGTTACATGCCTATTTGTAGTGCTACTAAGGTCAGGCCTGCAGAAATATAGTGGGTAGAGAAACTTGGAAATATTATGCATCATCAGGTTTAAGTATTGTTTGATTGTGGTGATGTGGTTTTGTTACTGAGCCAAAAAATGCTGTAAGCACAGTCTCTCGCATCATAGCAGAGAAAAATATGATCTGCCACCAACACAGTTTAGTGTAAATTTCTAAAAGCTGTTTGAGTTTTAGTGATGACTCATTAACTTGTAAATGTCACAGCTTGAAGCGAGTCAACGCTGTTTACTTCACCTGTCAAGGCTTCAAAGTTAATTTAGCCAAATGTTCATTGAACTTCATTGAACAAATCAGTGATCTGGTTGAATTTCAGAATGATTGTTCATCATGTTGATTGATCTTGTAAAAAATATATACATATATATATAGGTACGTTTGTGGCTTGCACTCATGCAGTGGGTTGATGGGTTATGTTAGAGGCTGTAGCTATATATACTTCCCGTATGGGGAACATGTGCGAGTTCTTCCTGGCTACTGAATAAACGACAGTAAACAGTACCTGCGTCTCTGCCTTTCCTTGTCTGCCACACGTTGACATTTTAACTTGCTATTTTGGGAATTGATGAATCAGAGGTAATTCAGGGTGACGAGTTTAAAACTTTGAAAAGCCAATGTACCAAACAGAAGGCAACAAAGACCCAGAATGCCTGTGACCGTGCTGCCCCAATTATTTACCTAGTGGACTAGAAAACTCTCTGTTTGCACTCAGTGGGCCATGACAGACAAGCTTGTTGCTCAGACAGACGAAGCAGATTTTCAGCTTGTAACCTAGATGGCCTGGAATGAGCCTCTGCATTTTTTTTTCATCTGCAAACTGCTGCTTTATAAAGGAGCCAGTATCAAGACAATGCAGTGGTCTATTTGTTTATAACAAAGACATGCACAATTCTCTTGTAATAAAACATGTTAATTGAGCATTGCCACCTAAATCCCTGAAAGTTTTTTTGTAACAAACTAAAATTTGAGGTCTGAGTGTCAGAATATAAAATAACACTTACACAAAGGCACAAAGCATTTTAGTCTTTTTTTTTTTGCTCAAATCATCCTTA
Organism: Pleuronectes platessa; assembly: GCF_947347685.1. NCBI lineage: Eukaryota > Metazoa > Chordata > Actinopteri > Pleuronectiformes > Pleuronectidae > Pleuronectes > Pleuronectes platessa. The sequence goes on along the minus strand of NC_070631.1, from coordinate 19,537,381 downwards.
GCTCATAGGATTGGTCAAATAATGATGTTTTCTCCAGTTTTTATTGTTAGTCCTGCCTTTGGCTTTTGTAAATGCTGTGGTGACTCTTCATTTACTTTATTGAACCCTGACAATGTTTGTGCTCATTACTTATGTGTTATTTTGTTTTCTCTACAGGTTGCTGACTTGCCTTCACCCAGCGAACAAAAACCAAATTGAACTCTGAAGTGTCAACTAAGGAACTGACTTGCACAAACATCTCGTCTGTGGTCCAACTGTCCGCCATAATCAGCATCAGATTGTTTGGGACTTTCTCTGGATATTAAACTCTGGATATTGTGCTGTTGCTGTGGTGCCATCTCAGAGGGACCTCGACCAACAGGTGTCCCTCTGGTGGAACAGAGAAGGGTCCCCACCTAAAGGAACATGTGCTAGAAGTTGAACAATCTTTCCTAAACGACTGGTCAGCTTTGACTCTAGAAGATGAACAACGAGGATGAGTTCTACGACGCCGTCACAGGTTGGTGCTCAGTGGGAGTGTGTGTGTGTGTATGTGCTTTTCATGTCGGTCTGATCACATATATTTTCCCAAGTTTACATTTTGATTACATGATACATTTAATATTTTTGGAACAGCTGTTTTAGTGATAGTTGAAAAAGGAATAGGTCCTCAACACAAAGTAATATATGATTATTTCATTTAGCAGTAAACTTGTCAATTGCAGTTAAGTTTATAAAAAGAGGTCCAAGTCAATTTAATCCAATTCCTTTTATTGTTTGAATAACAATCTAAAATTTAAGATGTTTTATCTACTCTTGCACAATAAAAGCAGCAGATGCTCATAAATAACGAGCTGAAACAAGGAAAAGTTTGGCTGTTATAATATTTAAGGAAAAGTTTGGCTGTTATAATATTTAGGACTAAAATTAAATATTGGCAGACATGTTAAAACTATGGATTTTAACACAATTCTTGATGTTGTATGTCCAAGTAGGATTGTTGACAGTATCTTATATTTTACCTTGTGTTTCTATCAGGCCCTGTTTTTACTGCTTGACAATTCTAATTAGAGGCTGTTTTGCCTCCATCATACCGAGGAAGCATAATACCGCCTGATGAAACCCAACCCTTCTTAGTCTGATTATTACTTAAATTATTTAGAGGTCAGGTCATTATAGCACTTTCAACATCACCCTTGATTGTGTCAGTTCATTCATGGTTATATTCACACCTAAGTTGCAGTGAAAATTCGTTTATTTCTCTTATTAAAATGAACAGGTTTGTCAAACACAGCGATTACACTTACCTGCCCTGTTGTGCTCATTTTACAGCTTTAAAATTAGTATTTGTTACAGGATTGAAGGGCAGGGCAGTGCAGGGTGGAGCACCACAATAATGTTCAGGAATTATTGTGTCTATTATTATATCTTTGGCAGGTTGTTTTTTCCACTTGAACAAATAGTTCAAGTGTGTGTGTATGAGTTTGTCCTTGTGTCATTATTATGATCATCTTACTAATCTGAGACAGATGCTGACCAAGTCATATGTATTATTCATTAGTAAGCATGCACGAGGTCAGCTCTGATCAGCATCAGGTGGCATCCAGCTTGCCTGAGCAGATTTCGACCCCCCCCCCCCCCCGCCCCCGCCGGTATTGGTCTTCTAGAATGTGAATTAGTTGGTTTCAGTCTGATATTTTCAGTGTTTCACCCTCAAAAGTTATTTTTAATATTGTTATCTCCATTATTCACCAAATTTGTTTCTCATCTTGGAGTCTATGTGATATTCTCTTCTTACATCAAAAACCAGGGAAGGATTTAGCGGCAGCTAGTGGGGAAATTGCAGGCATCAACCTACTGAATCCCTTTAACCTTTCCCCCTTTTTTCAGCTTGAATGTGAACCTAAGATGCCTTCAGGTCATATAAAAGCACAAAAGGCACAATGCAGTGTTTGGTTTGTTCGCTCTGGGCTTCTATAGAAACATGGTGCACTCTAGTCTGTGGAAGAGGATATGCAGGCCTCAATCAAAACTCATGAAAACACAAGAATGGTAAATTGCAGTTGATTATACACTAATGAAAACATATATATGAATATAATTGTTTATATTTCTGACAAAATTGCTGACCAGGTCATACAAACTGTTGTAATATGACTCACCTGATATGGTTACAAGACACACCTGGTACCTTTTGACATACTGACAGCTGAGAAGGTGTGTTTGCTGAATGATAACAAGCAATTTGGTCTCTTTTAAGCCCCACCTTGAGTTCATCAAGCTCTATGACACTAAGTGCTCACCTGCCCTTTTCAAAGCCTGAATATCACCCAGGCGTGGATCAACCCTAGGATGTACTCCTATAATTACTTCTGAATGCTAATCAGTCACATGCAGGTTTACTGTTGTTGTCAGGCCCATTAATACAGGTTTATTGTCATTGAATACAAAGTAGACTGACATCAACACAAATAAGTATTCAAACGCCACACACTGTGTATTTTTGTCACCCTTCATATTACTCTGAACTTGGACCCACTCTAAATATTTGAAAAAGATGCCACGGTTTCATGTGACTTATTATGCATGCGCTGTATCTTGGAACTCATGACCATGGATTAGAAAGTTGAGAGAGTTGTTAAAGACGCCCACTGTCGTGTCAGTGAAGAGGTTAACAGTTCACTGTAAAACCGTTTCATTCAGGCAATCAACATAATTTGCCAGTCAAACCCATGCAAGAATTACCTGATGCAAAGCAGCGGACGGTCCAATGTGGCAAACAAAACCTACACATGACAGTAAATCAACTTCCAGCAAGATCATGCAGCTTCACTCGTCTCAATTTCATCAGAAGACTCTCTTTTTTTCTTCTTTTTACATTTCAAATACGCTGATGAGTGAGCAGGTCATTGGCCAGTTTTTTTCTAACCTTAATCTCATGTCAAATTTGATCACCCACAGGCCTGGATTCGGACGAGTCGTATGAAGGGGTGTCAGAGGCCAGTTTCAAAGATGCGCTTGTGTGTGACAGCAGTCGGAAGAACAATGGATCAGTGCCACAGGAGAATGGCCTCAAGAAACACAGGTACTGCTGCATTCCTGCACCGCTTACACCTGCACTGTGTGAGTTTCACCGGCTTCATGTCTTTTCCAGATATGATTTGAAGCCTCCTGCTGAAACAAGTACTGGGCAGGGTCATAACCTTTACTGACAAGGCTTGAAGGCTGCTCGCTTGATACCACTGTATTTGATCTTTCATTTACATGTACAGACAAGTTTTGGCACACATCTGAGCTGTTCTCTGCACTTTTAGCATGAAAAATAAGATGAAAACATGGTTGCAGGTGGAAAACTTGAGCTTTCTGTATTACAACTCCATATCGAAGGCATGTTAAGTATTGACTGAAGTTGTGGTTGCATAATAAGGTTTAGAGGTAAGCTCTTTTACAGGAGCACATTTAAAAAAAGAAAACCACATCATGCAAAAATTGCAATTGATTTCAGCAAGAGATCAGGCTGCGTTTTTATGATAGTGTGACCTGGTTGAGCTCACCCTACCCATTACATTACATAATTATAATAATATGTCTTTGAAATTTAGCGACAAAGAGTAAAAGGTAGTTGTTCTTTCCATTTCTGTAAGTGAGGGCCTGACTTTGTTGACCCATGCCTAAAAGATTTGGCTTTTTGCTGCCAAATTACTTAAATTTCATTGCAGCAATGAAAAAGAGATCTGGCTTTTGTTTTTGTAGACAGATCTGCTCACAATCATCAGAACATCATGTCAGACGTGGATGGAATTGTTTTCCTCTTCCTTATTCAAGCATTAACCATTTCTTCCTAATCTAGATAAAGCTTTTGTGTTTTTCATTCCGATCCTTAGATCTGATCAGATACTGTTTGTACTGATCCATGACGTTGATACTGACAGCAGACAAGAGGGAATGGAATGGATTTCTTTTGCTGTTTATTTCTGTGTTTTGATGCCAAAGTCTAAGAAAGAATGGCTACACAACTGAGACTGTTTGAAGCCTAAAGCACTGACTACAGACTGCAGTACTGTCTGTGGAAAACTGGTTGGCAGAAAAACAATACCCTTGATGTTTAACTTAAAGAAAGTTGGCGAGTTTTGTGGCTGAAAAAGATTTTTAGGTCATAAATTCATCATGAGATATCAATTCTGATCGTTCAAGAAATCCCCCAGTCACAGCTGTCCAATATCGGGGAAACCGTGATTGTGCTTGTTCTTCATTCATGCCCAGTCATTCTTTCTTTCTTTCATTTCAGAAAGTCGTTACCTGCACCCATGTTTTCCAGAAACACTGTTAGCATCTGGAGTATCCTGAAAAAATGCATCGGACTGGTAAAGACCCGCAGATCAACTGCTGCTTTTCTTCACATGATGATTTAATAGTTACAAGTATCCTGGACAGAGGGAAACTTAATTATAGTGTAGTTAGATGCTTTTTGACAAATCTATTTGATCATGGCCTAGCTACTAAATATTATAGTCATGTGTGAGCTCAGTGTGATTTTGGGACTTTGTAATTGAAATAAAACACTTAAAACAGGTTGTGCTTAGCTGCAGAGTCTATGTAATCCACGGAACATTTTGGAATTATGCCAAACATGCATAAAACAAATGGACTTTTTTTTGGAACTTGTAAAATGTATTAATTCAATGATTATATAATATTGGCCAGCAGTTGTTTCATCATCAATTTGTAGATAGTATTATCAAACTGTCCTGTTGATGACACGATCGATTTCTCTTGCATTGGCCAGATTCAGTAGGACGAAGATTGAGAGCATTTAAGAAAAAAAAATGTGACAACTTAATCTAAATCACAATGCTGTATATTTCACAGGAACTGTCCAAGATCACGATGCCCATTGTGTTCAACGAGCCACTGAGCTTCCTACAGAGAATCACAGAATACATGGAACACACTTACCTCATCAACAGAGCCTGCTCCCTGTCCGACCCCATAGAGCGCATGCAGGTTAGACACACACACAAACACAAACACAAACACACACACACACACACACACACACACACACACACACACACACACACACACACACACACACACACACACTTCCCTATCGCCTAACCCCTGTTACTACTAATTAAAGATCTACCATTTCACAATCGGACAAGGTGTCCTCAATTGCCTGGTTTAAATGGATAGTTCACAGGTAACTAAAATTCACTCATTATCTACTACTCGTCATTATGCCGATTGGAAATAACTTTTGGAGTCTCAGGGGTAAACAGTGTTTCAGTGATTCAGCCAAAGTGATCTTTACTTTAGACGTAATAAAATAACAGAAAAAATACACAACATGCCTCCATACTGCTCGTGTGTTGACATTCATATTCAACTCGAAACAAGGTCATTTACTTTGTCTGAAGAAGGGGTTCCATTTACTTCAATTGTATTTGGCTGCAACGCTGTTTACCCCTGATACTCCAAAAGTGTTTTGTGGACTCAAACACTTCATCCACCCCTACATCGGCAGTGGCGAGTAGACAATGATGTATTACATGTTACTGTCTTCTTGTTGTACCTTATACTTGTGAAGCACTTTGGTCAACCAAATTCTTTTAAATGTGCTATATACATAAAATCAACTTTGACATTGACATTGAATTCTCCTTTACCGGCGAACTTTCCCTTTAAGTCTAGAATTTGTCCTCAAAGGTAGCTCATGTCAGACACTCACACGCAAGAGACTAACAAGGTCTGTAATTGTTCATCCTCAGGCAGTAGCTGCTTTTGCTGTGTCAGCAGTTGCGTCACAGTGGGACAGAACTGGAAAACCCTTTAACCCTCTCCTGGGAGAGACATATGAACTGACCAGGTATGGACATATGCCCAATTTAAGTTTTTTTTCTTTGTTTTTAAGAGTTTTTAAAGGTCACTGGTTTAAACTTCACATTCATCCTCTACAGAGAAGATCAGGGTTTCCGGCTGGTATCGGAGCAGGTATCCCATCATCCTCCAGTCAGTGCCTTCCATGCAGAGAGCCTGGCTGGGGACTTCGTCTTCCATGGCTCCATCTACCCTAAACTGAAATTCTGGGGCAAGAGTGTTGAGGCCGAGCCTAAAGGGACTATCACACTAGAGCTTCTCAAGTGAGTTTGAAAGGGAGGCTCTATTGTCCTGGTCTTTTCTGCATTCTCTTTTCTTACCTCTGTTTGGTTTTCTCCTCTTTTCTTTAGTTACTATTGTTACTTCCCAGTTCCCAACATTCCTCTTGTCTGCTCCTCTCTCTCAGGCACAACGAGGCGTACACATGGAGTAACCCTTACTGCTGTGTGCACAACATCATCCTAGGCAAACTTTGGATAGAACAGTACGGCACAGTGGAAATCGTCAACCACAGGTACATACATGATACATGCAGGATGTCTGTAAGTTGTTCTGGTAATGGGCACATAGAATAAGTATGGTTATAATATGTAGGCCTGAGTGTATTACATTTTTTGGCATAAAAGTGTCAGTAATAGTTCCAAGTTGATCTTCTTTGCAGTTTTTGTAAACACAAGTCGGAAAAGCGCAGCTAACAGTCATTAACTGCTTCTTCTTTTCTCTCATTATCTTCCGCAGCACTGGAGACAAGTGTGTGTTGAATTTCAAGTCGTGTGGGATGTTTGGCAAAGAGCTGCACAAAGTGGAGGGATACATCCAGGACAAGAGGTACATCAACTACAGTATCAAAAATAATTCTATCTTGCTTCTCGTTGTTCTCCCCTCCTTTATTCTTTCCGCTCTTACCTTGCCTTTTCCTGCTCTTCTGCATTTCATGTTTCCTCAACGTATCTCTCTTTTTTAACCTCCCCATCTTCTCTTTCTTTTCATCCCCCCCTGCCTCCTGTCTTTCTCTCTGTCCAGTAAAAAGAAGCTCTGTGTCATCTATGGGAAGTGGACCGAGTGCATGTGGAGTGTTGACCCTCAGGTCTACGAGAGCCACAAGAAGTCAGAGAAGAAAGGAGACAACAAGAAGTGCAAAAATGTGAGTATTTGTTCAAATATGTGGATTTACACTTGTTGTCACTTAAATCTACAACGGCTTACTATATTTATCATTATGGTCTTGAGATTTGAATTTCTGTGTCAGTTTTTCTATAGAAAATTAAAAAAGAATATTGATGTTAGTTCCATGTATTTGATTTCTGTTTCTCTGAATTCCTTGTTGGTGTCCACAGCGTTCAGTGTGGTCGTATCCAGGTAAAGCAGCAGATTTGTGTAGGTCGTGTTGATGACGTTAGCTGTCCAGCTTTTTAGTCTGCTTGGTGATTTGTAATTAAGCATTATACGTTGAAAATGTGTTCAGCTATCCTTGTAGCCTGGTAACTGTATATAGATAAACAGAGACAATGACGTGTTCTCTCTGTTAGATAAACAGAGAGAATGATGTGTTCTGAACAATTGCCCCTGAACTTTGTTTATCTTCAATATATCAGTCTTTACAATTAAGTACATTATCTCCAGGAGGAGCAGGAGGGAGCGGAGAACGATGACGCAGATGACATGCCAGAAGTCCAGGAGACGGTGTGTGTCGTACCAGGAAGCACTCTGCTGTGGAGGATAGACTCCAGACCCGCACACTCTGCCTCGGTATGAATATTAACACACACATGCACACGCTGGCTGAGAGTGGGGATGAAATGGTTTCATGGTATATTGTGGTTCAATCTTTAATAACCCTGGTGATTTCGTTGATGCCGCCCAAGAGAGGCTGTAACAGCAGAATTGCTGCCAGGTAGCAACTGCTGTCATAGGTAGCAACTGTTAGCGTCCACCTTCGCCAAATTGTGCAAACGCTGGTATTCTGCTCTGACTTTCAGGCGTTTAGGGTCGACGTCTGCATTTAAAAGAAATGACATGTCTCTCCTCCACGCTAGGTCCTCCCTCCCTCCCTCCCTCCCTCCCTCCCTCCCTGTGTGTGTGTGTGTGTGTGTGTGTGTGTGTGTGTGTGTGTGTGTGTGTGTGTGTGTGTGTGTGTGTGTGTGTGTGTGTGTGTGTGTGTGTGTGTGTGTGTGTGTGTGTGTGTGTGTGTGTGTGTGTGTGTGTGTGTGTGTGTGTGTGTGTGTGTGTGTGTGTGTGTGTCTCTACTGTGAATGACAACAAAATGTAGGAGAGACTCACAGAGTTCATTTTTCTTTTCAGTGAATTGTTGAAGTCTAGTCTCGTAGCAGTTAGTCTATTTAGTTAGTCTTTGCTGCCGGGGGAATTAAATAGTAGTGTTGCGCATTTAATATGGTTTCATATTGTGCTACTTCTATTTTTATATCTCGTCATTAGTTAATTACATTTACTGTTTGACCATTTTCAGCACGTGTTAACAATACAGCAATGATATTGATAACTGTCCTTGTAATCATGGTACAAAATCTTCACAGTTTCATCCCTAACTGATAAGCTGTTCAATTCATTAGCTTGACTGTATAAAGTTAATATTTGATTAATATTAGATGAATGTGCCGTAATGACAGGATTATTCATTAACGTTTTTATTTTTATTATTTCCCCAGATGTACAATTTTACAAACTTTGCGATGTCTCTAAATGAGCTGGAGCCTGGAATGGAGGGCGTCTTGTCCACCACCGACTGTCGCTTCCGGCCTGACATCAGAGCCATGGAGAACGGCAACATGGGTAATTTGATTTGCCAGCTGTGGCAGGCAGAAACCTGATTTTCTCTTCAACAAATAAGTATCCCTTTAATTACAATGTGAAATGCTGCCACCTGCTGGATGTCAGTGTCCCAGCCTTTTAACATAAGTGTTGGCTGGCTGTGTTTAAACAGATGAAGCGACTAAGGAAAAGGAGAGACTGGAGGAGAAACAGAGAACCGCCAGGAAGGAGAGAGCCAAGAATGAAGATGAATGGTCTACACAGTAAGAAACATGTGCACACACACGCTACTAACGCGCAATGCTCTCCAGTGTTCAGTAAAACAGGAGAGAATGTAAAAAGGGTAGAAACATTATACTACTTACACAACTTCAAATAGTTATGTTACAGAAACACCCAGACGCTGTGGTTTAATGCAACAACATAAGCCCTCATCATTGGAGAACAGTGTTAGTGTTTGATGTGATTGTTATAAATTGGCAAAACTTGTTAATGTTGTAATAATGAAGGCAAGAATAGGCAAAGAACAACGAAAATGTAATTTTTATGATTAGCTGCTCAAGCTTTTATTGTGTTTTATGGGCTGAAGAGACAGTCCCTCAGCTTTACTATGACGTGTTAGTGCATACAAAGTGATGATTCTTTATTAACCTTTATTAATACAGGATACGTTAACTGCCTTTTGCCCACATGCTCTCTGAAAGCAATGCTGCTGCGTGTTTTAGAATTATCTGCAAATTTTACATTTGTGAAAATTATGCTTCTCCTTATTTCTTGTGAGAATCACTCTCACCTCTGTTCTTTCAATATGTAGCTTCAGTCACCTTTCAATAACCTTTCATGGGCAATTTGCCAGCCTTACTGTCTACAAAAGTAACACAATTTACTTACTAGCACTTTTTAATTCAACATATGTGTATATATCTATGTAAGAGGCGCAAACAAACCAAAGATAGAAAACATCAATTAGCTGAAGTGGCTAGAGAAGAGACCATTCAAAACCATATCAATAATAACAAGAAGATGAATGTTAAATAAAAGTCTTGGTGAATCCCTGCAGACATTTAATCTGTGGGTGTTTACCTTTCAGGTGGTTCGCGTCGGGCACCAACCCATACACCGCCTGCCAGGACTGGATCTACACTGGTGGCTACTTCAATAGGAACTACCAAGATATGCCTAACATCTACTGAGAGCTAGTGAGCCTTCATCCTCCTCCTCCTCTTCCTCCTCAATAACCTGCAATCATCTGCCTATCACCAATTGGATAGAAATGTTAAGATTTCACACACCCACCTTTACTCCCATCTTCATCTCACCGCCCTCATCATCATCATGACACCAATCAGAAGCCGGATGCCTTCACTTCTGTCAAACTGTGGCCTGCTCGATGTCTCCTGAGTCTTCACGTGTTTCCCTTTTTCATTATCTTCACCACAGATTGTTCCCATTGTTGCCCAACGACCAGCAAACGTTTCCTATCTCTCTGCCCCGACATTGCCTGGAGCACCCATTTTTTACTCCCGACCAATCCCAGTGGCAGAGAAACCCTTGAGCTCTGTGTCATTAATGAGTAACAGCAACACGGAGTGAGGCAGATTACCCACAGTGATGGATCAGTGGACAACGATGGACACTCAGTCAACGGAGAAATCAGGGATGTGAATGCTCTTTTGACTGAGGATAGATTTTGAGGGTGCTTTTTCTTTTTGGGGGGAAACTTTTAAAGACTCAATAATTCAGAATATATAAATGACTTATACAGAAACTTTATTTGTTAAATTGGTCAAGAAAAGTTAATGCAAGCATGAGGTTATTATTATCCATGCATCATATCCCTAAAACAATCTGTAACCACTCATTTCCCCCAGTCAACCTTCTACTTGAGGTTTAACTCTGAAATAAACCAAGATGGCGATCAGAGAGAGGATGTTTCCTCGACAGCCTGGTGGAATGTGCTGCTTGAACGGGACCAGGATTGAAGCTAAAGCTCCTCCGTGAATGTTGGAACAAAAAACAGTCAACAGGGACATAACATGCGTGGGCAGAATGGATATTCAGCTCAATGTACAGAAAGTCACAGTACTCCTGTGGGCAGTGTGTCTCATATAACTCATTAAACACCGGAAACGAGATACAACATCATGACTCCATGTTGCTCCCAGACAATATTCTGACTCAAGCTGCTCTGTTGCTTCATCTTAATGTTACATATACATGATATTTTTATTTTGAGACTGTCCGTGTGTCATCCAGCTGAGCACGGCACACATTCTATTCACGGTCCAGACCTCATTTATTTTGGCTGTATATGGAGCCACATGCACATAGACGTGGACAGTCCTGACTTTCATTTTAATCAAATATCCATGTGGATTTAATATTTATTCTGAAATTATATCATCATGACAAACTAAAGGTTTTCAAACATTCCTGTCAGTGTGACATTGTTATTGGAGAACAGCTTCAGATAAAGAACAGATCAAATCATGATTATTTTTTGCTTGACTCTTGTAAAAGCCGAATCTGTTAATATATTTAACCCTGCGTCACAACTGTTTACTCACCTAATACACACATTCTTTACATAACCTGCTGGCTTGGGGAAAATAGTTTAGTAGTTTATAGCTTTGGTTTTATAAATGATCATCTCACAGGATAGAGAATGTGACCCTCATCTAATGATCAGCTGACCAACCGACCAACCAACTGAGATCTTCAGAGATATTTATTTTTGAACATTACTTGCTATTGTCGTGCATTTTGTCTCCTGTCATTTATATACCAGATATTATACATGTATTTGTTGACTCAGCTCTATGCAACTGATGAAGCTCAAAGTGAACAGTGGCTCTGATCTGTCTTTGTACAGTCGCTTTACATTCCCCAACACACACACACACCCTTTGATAAACTCAATATAGCATATATCAGATAATAAAATGATAACATCTTGAACTACTTTGCTCTACCTTCCATCAAATCTTGGGTCAAGTTAACTTTACACTTCTATGTCACGTCCATGTTTTTCCATGTGCCTGGATCTTTTTTGTTCCCCCTTCTTTTCTTATTCTTATTAATGTTTGTTTTGATATGTGAGGTTTTATGAAAGAATTTTGTAGTCAAACTTTTTTTTTTCTTCCTCTGCTTAGGTTGCTAATCCGAACGGTTCTGGTGTTTTTTTCTCTTTCAATTAAAGACGAAACTGATTTGTTATATAGAGGAGCACAATATGTAGTCACCTGCACTTTTACCACATCTTTTACCAACTTAACACTTACTACGTACATTTTACTGTGGTGGTTACATCAGATTTTACGAGCCAGTGCAGTTTGAATGTAGCCAGACTGGTGGACACTCCTAAATTCCCAGTTAAAATCCAACATCAACTTATTTTATGCCCGGTTGAATATTTTTTTTGTGTGTGTCATTGAAAGTAAATTCTACAAACACTACTCTTGGATGTGAAATCAGCACTGGTCAAATGCAACAGGAACAAGAGTCTTTGTCAAACAGTAGTTTGGACTGTAAAGTAACTGCAGCTGGTGAAATGAAGCTTTTCCATTGGTCGGTGCTGATTCAGACTCTACCCGTCACTCAACTGAAGCTCTGTCATTAAACTAGGTCTAGTTTTGATGTTGCTTTGAGTGATGCCTCTGTCCATGAAAATGTCTGATCAGTGGTTGACTTTGACCCTCCTTCTCTTGGACTGTATGACGTGGTTGTCAATGTAAGTGTTGCACAGAGGTAATCGCAAGCAAAATGGCATATTATTTTGTGCATTTGATTTATTTTTTATAGTATTTAAGCAGTTTTATTTGGTGAGAACATTACACCAGAGGTTTTATTTTGAGGTGTGGGACTGTAAGGGGTCGTATCCATACTGTGGACAACTTGCTAATGAACAGGGGAAATGACAACTAATAAAATCCTAATTTCAGTTTTTGACCGTGTTTCATTATTTAATTTTTTTAATGAATATTGAAAATGCAGTCTAGACTGATTATTTTATCCCACTGGTCTCCTGTGGACTTCATATTGAAATCATGGCCAGGGAATCAGAGCTGAAATGTGATGTCGTTCAGAGGTCTGTGACGACACCTGCAAGCTAATATTTAACAAACACTCACCTCCTTAGTGTACTGTGATGGCATTCATACTATATGATGATGCAGAATGAAAAGTTTATCTCCCCCTCTGTTGAAAATCAACTTTTCCAACACATCCCCCTTGATATGATAAAAGACATTTTTAACAAAATACACATTTCCACCTTAACACTGCAATAATCTATAGAAGAAATTAATTAAAACAGCCTGAGTTTGTGATGTCACAAACCTATTTAACCAATCCTGTCAACTTGTGGGTGGGACTCAGTAGCTGGAAAAGACTCCTCACCTGCAGGAAGTGCTGTGAGGGAGGGGAGCAGGGGCGGGGCCACATTGGCATTAATAGATCCCAGTCATGAAATGAGAAAGGAAGATGTAGATTTACATTAAGCCTTTCCAAGGTTCAGGGATTTTGAATATGTCGTTTTCAGGATCAAAGAAGAACTTTAGGGGCTGTAATGAACTAATGGACTGGAACTTTAAGAGATCATACACACACGGTAGACACGCACATACATACATGTATATATACATACATCACTTAAACAAATACAGATTGTATCTTCAAGTGAGGAGATGATTGTTTTCCATTTCAGTTCAATAGTTGACAGTATGTGCACGTCATGTTGGCACTGGAAGAAAAGTCATGTGATCATCGTGATCTGGAACAGGAGCTTACACAACCACTTGTTTTTTTTCTGTATTTGTCTTTTATTTATTTTTCCTGATTGAAATGTATTGTAAGGTCATAATTTGTCATTCATCACATTACATGGCATGATGCACCAGGTCTACTACACCCATTTACAGGAGGAATACACGGAAACATACACAAGGTTTTACAATGGGGAAACAGGAAATTTAGCTCATTGCACTTACAACAGTGAATGGAACACTTTGTTGTCGTTTTCAGGCTCTCGAGCTTCTTCTCTTTTATATTTTCACCCTTTTCATCATTCACTTGGGTTCGTTTTTTTTTTTATTACACATCTCCATTGCCCAATCACTCTCTCCCCATAAAATTATCTTAGTAATTATCAAATATTTTTGATATCATCTCATTTTACAAACACAACATGTATAGAAACTCTACACAGACCAATGTTTTTTTCTTTTTTTTTAATATCCGAATACAACTTTATTAAATGAGTTTTAAACAGTCCGCACGAGCCAGCCACATACGTACACAATGTGATTTTTGTAATTTATTAATCAAATCGACAAGTGCTCTTTTTTGTTATGTAGGTTTTTGTGATGTTTTTTTATACACAAAAAAAAGCACATATTCGGGCCGGGAGGTTTCAGGCTTGCATACGCTCCAGCTTGAGTCGGCGTGTGGTGTGCAAAGGCCTCGCGCTCTCTCGTGTCCCTGTGCACGTGTGTGTGTGTGTGTCTGTTGTGGTGTGTTGGCCTGTTTTGAGATTTACACATGTTGTACAGAACATGTCCCTCATGGCATTTACACGTTTATTGGTCTGTTGCAGCAGACTCGCGGTCAGCTCTCGTCTGGTATTTACACTGGAAAAAAGATGGCAGCCCGTGAGGTGGGAGGTCAGAGAGGAGGTTTTGGACAGTTAAGGGGTGAGTGGGGGAGGGCGAACGGGAGGAGGGGGGTGTCCAGCTCATGCACTTGTAATTCTTACTCTGATGATTGGTTACAGGTGAAATATGAAATAAACGCTCCCTGATGGTTTTACAGTGAGGGATGGGCCTGCTGGCTTCTCTCTCATGGTTTTGTTTGTGTCAGCATTCTTGCTCTTTTTTATTTTTAAACAACCTCTTACCTATAAAACACTCACTTTTGTATATATTTATATATATTTGAATGTATATATAAATATACATTTATATTTCACTTTTAAAATCTTTCTCCGGTCCTGCTATATGTTGACTTGTCTGTTAAAGCGAGAGCAGTGGTGACTGTTATTACTCTACGTACTGCACAAGCTCTGTATGCTATTTGGTTGAGAACACACACACACACACACACACAGTCTGGGTTTTTCCAAAAGCATTCTGAACCGCATGTAAATCTGTCGACAAAGACGTCGCTTTTTTACTCTTGTGGCGCTAAAGGGTTTGTCACGTGACCTCTTGATGTCGACCTTGCAGCAGATCAGTGCCAACAGATGCAACATGAAACAGAGAGTTGATGGGAGCAACTTTCTCTGTAGTTCTACTGCAAACTGAGAGTTCTGCTCCAAAATCTCCCAAAAAGTGTGAGAATTCGAGATCCTAACTGAGTCTGTTTTGAGGTGGTTTTGGAACACAACTCTTAAAGGTTTTTATTGTTTCTTATCGTCTATGTTTTTGTGCTTTGAACGCCTTTGGAAAAACCAGACTGTGGCTCTGCGATTTTGCCCACTGGTGATTGCTGTGGTCTGACCTGAAGTCCATTGTGTTCCCGGGTTTAGACAGACACCTTGCACAGTATAGACAGAGACCACGACTGGCTTGAGGGCAGTAACAGGATGGCTTTCTTCACTGACCAGTAGTGTCGTATAAAAGCCCTTGCTGCTATGCATATTTAAGTCACCTTCAGCGTTTGCATTTACACTGGAGCGGAAATTCAAAAGGGACATTTTGAACACGTTTTGACACAGATCATATTATTCATGTGTTCCTGGCTGTGTCATTCAAACATTAAGAGTCTCTTGTTTCTCAGCAGCCAGGGGAAGGTCACATCTGTGCCGCCAAGTGTTAAAAATCCAAGGTATTGCTCCAGCGTAAATCCCAACCATTATTTTCTCTCGTCTTTTGAACGTCTCCGTTGCGTTGCTGCATTTAGTGGTGTGCTTTCCTGAGGCAAAAGTGATTGAGGAACATTATATGGAACATTTTAGATTTTACAAACAATCGAGGAACTTGGTTATTCGTTTGGGCAACTTTAAACTTTCGCTCACACTATTGGTTCTACTTTGAAAATGTCTAAAATGTCTAATTTTAAATCCACCGTGGTGAAGTCAGTAGTCTTCTAGTGGCAGTGTGTACCTGTGCAGCGATGTTTTTTACGGCCACCAGAACCAGAATAATCAGACTCTCAATGCTGCCCCTGAACGTAACTCTACAGAAGCCCTGACTCAAGGTTAATTCTAGCATGTTCTGTATTCTTATTAAAGACAATTATTATTATCATTGTTATTAACTAAAGTATAGAAATATCCAGTCAATTGAGAGCACACTAGCATTTCCTTTTGTTAAACAAAAAACTGAAAATAAACTTTTAGACATCTACCAATCGGATTTCAGAGGTAAAAAAAGTAAATAATGTTTCTGTTTATCCAGACTTCAACACATAACCTCAGCTTCTGACTTTTAACAATCTGATTATTTTGGACATGCATGAATCCAGCTGTTGATAACATCTGTATAAATAATTTCTCACTTCTTGTATGTGTCTATAGATATTAAACCTAAATCTCTCTTCTCTCTGAAATCCCAGCAGCCTTTAATCCCCTCTCGGTACGATAAAATAAATTCTCAAATAGATAAAATCCTCTGATAAATGTTTCACAAAAAATATATTTATATACTAGACCTCTTTGACACTGTTCCGCTGGCATGTTAAGCTGTGCTCAAATAAAACTATTTTAGAGGAGTTATGGGATGTTATCATAGTGCATAAACTTTTATTTTAATCTGAAATTTCATTAATAGCTTCTTTTTAATTCCCTTTTCATAGTGTGCCGCTACAAGACTAAAACAAAATATTTAAATTTTATGAGGTACAGAAATTTTTACTTTGCACAATCTACTTAATAAATCGTATCTGTTGGCGTGTGTCGTGGCAGTGAAGCCTTTAAACACTCAAACACAATCTCACTCTCACATCAATTCACTGTAATTAGGAATGCCTCAAAGACTGCTTCACGTGCATCATACAGTAGTACTTCTAGTCAAATATAATCTATATACGTGTATATTATCAATACCTATATATTTGAATTATCTTTTTTCTTTGCAAAAAATAACAACCAGTTTACGTTCAGGAAGCTATTTACTCTGAATTATGGGCCGTGGGATGAAAATATGTTTGTTTGAGCTTTTCTTCATCTCTGAGCTGACACCAACCACATCAGGGAATATATTCAAATCTGTTTTATATATATTCAATATTCATATATTTATATTTGTATCTATAGAATTCTTTGAACAACATATCTGTGTGAGTATTAACCCTGCATTAAACATAACAAAACAAAATGGCCAACAGCTGCTCACTGCTCCTGCTAACAATTTTTTTTCTGCACAACAACTCAAATATAAAAAACGTAAATGTGGCAACTGCATATCATATTGCACCATTTGTTTGACGGAGCATTTTCAAGGGGAATAACAAAGCGAGTTTTCAAACCATAAAACTCTGCTTTCCCAATTGTCATGAACACACCTTTAGTGACAGGCCATTTGGCCGTAGACACACCCACTTGAAAAAGAGAGGGGACCCTGAACATGCCAGGTAAACACAACACATTGACCTCTCTTAATAAATTTACAGGTGACTTAAGTTACACACAAACAAATTCACAGAATCTCCCTATTTTCATCTACGAGCCAAAATAACTCTGGTGTGATAAACAATGATTTGTGACCTTTTTTTCCATTTGTGTGTTTAACCTTCCTTCGGCCTGCTCATGCTTCTGTTTTTCCAAATATGATCGATTGCATAGAACGACTGGAGATAAGAGGTCGCCTCTTCTGCCCACCATATTTGTTGTGTTTGAGCTTGTGTTCGTCTTGTTTTCTTTTCTTTTCCTCATCGGATGATGGTGGTTAAATAACACACACACAGACCCCCACACACATACATACAAACAGTAGGAACAGAACAATATCAAGGTGACTTTGAGGTTTTCTGCGCCGGGGGGCATGCGAAGGTTCCCAGCGAGCGTTCACACAGACAATATACAGCAGAAGTCGGTTGGTTCGTTGGTTTTGCTGAAGGCCTTGCAACGTTTGGCCCGACAGAGAGTACGCTTTTGAGTACTGAACCGCAGATCCCACAATGCACTGCAGGATCGACAGCAGGGAGAACACTGACCTGAGAAGTTTCCATGACAACTGACAGTCTGAGAGAGAGAGAGGTTTTTCGGGGGTCGGGTTTCAGGTCTGGACGCCACCACGATAGAAAATGAAAAGTTAAAAAAAGGCAAGTGACTTTGTGACACAACCAGGTGTGTTGTTTTTGGTTCCTCAGTCACATAAGTGCTGATTCTTTTTTTTTTTTTCATTTTCATTTTTTTGACACCATTATTGAGTGTGCTTTCCCGTGCGCTGTGCACATTTGACAGACTGAACACACACATGCTGATACACTCTGATGTGCAAGGAGCTTGGTGGGAATTTTTTTTTTGCAGACTCCTGATAAACGTCCATATTGGGGGTCATATCCCGTAAAAACCCAAACCCCCCCGTCAGGTGACGATGCTGAGTCCAGTTCTGCCAGGGTGTGTGACTGGTCTGCTTTTCAGTGCCTCTCTGCTGCCCTGCAGTGCGTTCAGATGAGGCTCCATCCGGCCAGAACAAACAACTCCTCCCATCCGACTGGCCGATTGACCACATCAGTGTCTCGCTGTTGGTTGGAGGAGAAGATCTGGGCGGTTCCAAACTCGTAGGTTATAGTCAAGCTCCTGCTCTCGGATGTATTAGTACAGCAGTGTTAGTACAATGTTGGCGTACGTGTTGGCGTATGCGTAAAGTCAAACTTGAGTGTTACAACTGTGGTGAGTTAGACATACGGAGGCAACACATTTCTGATCCAGCGACTTTTAAAATGACACAAGATTGTGCTCTTCACTTTCCCTCCTCTTACTCTATTGCTTTTATAATTGTTGATCATAAATAAGAGTCAGGAAATAGACAGGGGGGGGGCTCGAAGAAGCAAACAAAACATGACCCGAACATAAATAAGTGAAAAATAATATCACAAACAACTATCAAAAACAAAGATCTTTTAAAAAGTATAAATTAATCTCACCGTGGCCAGTGTTCCAGCTGACACTACTACATAAAAAATAAATAGTATGATGAATATATGTGTTTACGGGATGTCATAAAAAAAAGATTTACTTCAAAATAAAGCTTTGGGAATGATTAAGGCGATATTGGTAACCTGCAACATAAACAACCGGCAGATAAGAAAACTAAATGAGAATGGGTAAAGAGAACTAATGTTAACAACATGAGAGATGTCTGAGAGCCACTTGGTGTCGAGCAGTTGGAGAAAACCCCGTTGCCACAAGCGCTGCAGGTAAATGTGGTTTTAATGGCTTCGTAATGGCTGAAAAACAACCCGACCACGTACGGCTTCACTCCAACAGAATGAAGAAAAAAACGAACAACAACAAAACAAAAGGCTCTTCTTACTCCTGTGGCCATGTTCCCTTGTTGCTTCAGTTATCTCTCCTCCTCGTTATTATTTACGTTGTCCAGCTCGGATTCGTTTCCCCGTGTCTTTATGGCCTCGGTTAAGTAATGATGAACAGTGTAAGGTCTTAGATATAAAGTTCCATGCATTCCAAATTCCTACATATCTTCTTGGTTTTTTGTAAATCCACTGTACACTTCTTTTTAAAGACATGGCAGGTTGAGGTTCGTTGGGCGGGGATTAGAAAGAAAGAAGAAGAATCAGCATTCAAGAAAACGCAGGGACGTGAGGAAGAGGGGGGAGCGAAAGGTTTTCACAGTTCCAATCTGGAATGTAAATAGAAACAGAGCGAACCGTGGAAAGAAACGCACGCCGACACACTCGCTCTCTGTGTCGGCTACATCGCTATCGCTGTCCATTTCATTCAATGTGACATTTCCATTTACTCGGTTTCCTTCTCGCCGGGTGAGGTCTTGTAGTACCAGAAAAACCTGCAGGATTTTTTTATTCCATTCCCACACTATGTTTTTTGTTTTACTTTTTCCTTAAAGATGAGATAGAAAAGAGGAGAGAGGCTGGTCGGTTGCAGTTCTTCTTCGTTTGAGCACAGGACTGTGAAACAATGGATCCTCACACGCCACCGTGCCTGTAAAGCTGCCATTTCCTGTTTGCTGTTAGCAGGAAAAAGCAGCTCTTAAACGGTGGAGTCGTATTCAGGAGCAGAACAGAGTCGCCCTCTCTAACTTCCTTCATTGTAGCTGCAGAGCTAAATCCATGTAGAAGTTGGTGCATGGACTCCAGTGGTTCTGCGTAGGTCTCAGTGATGTAAGTACAGATCCCACTTCTTGTCTGGAGATAGAGCAGCAAAAAAGGAAAACCAGCTTCTTTGGATTTTGCTGCCAATGTGTGGCAACTGGTTTCTCTTTTTAAGTGTAAAGGCGCAGATGTGTCCAGCCGCTACAGGACGGTTAGAGGGGCTCCGCTGTGGTGTCTTTGGCTGGGGGGGGGGGGGGGGGGGGGCTGCTGGATGACTGAGGGTTGCCCTTCTGAGGACGGACGTTGGATCTTGGAATGATCTGCAAAGAAAAAAAAGCCTAATTCAGTAAAAAATATTGAGCACAACTTGATATGATCTCTGCATGTTTTTGTTCTTTCAACAACTTCAACAATAGAAGCTCTGCATGAAAAGTTTATTCAGTTGACCCTCCACACTGTAAAACATGAGAGCCCCATAAAGTAAACACATTTCTTCTCTTTGACACCAAAGTTGGTCAAAGTCAACAGAACGTATACAATAGGACAGAGTAGAAGAGAGTGATGGAGTTGTAATGATGTAAAAATACAGCTGGCCACTAGATGGTGGATCAGCCGTGGAAATGCACTCCGACAGGCTCCGTGTCCTCCAGCTCAACAGATATTAGTAGCTATATATGCTACATAGGTGATATATGACATCAGGGCATTAGAATCACTAAGAGGAACGTTTGTATTCCTGCAAAAATAATGGAGCACATTTAAATCAAATATTGGCAAAGTAGAACATTTGCTCTCCTAAATACAAGAGGAGACACATCCTGAGTTATCAATGTGGATGACGACACGCTCTTTCTGCACTGATCTGTTTTTATTTATTTTATTTTAACCAGTTTTCATTTTAAAAAGAGACACATAACGGAATTGTTCATTAGATGTAATAGTTAGGAGGAGAGTGGGAAAAGAATCCTTTTTCAAACAGAACTTTTTTTTAAATAAATCAGAGTCCATGGTTTGTGTTTGGAAAACTCCACATCAATGTGGTCTCCATGATCCATCAAGCCCGTCTCTGTGCGTCAGCTTCTGGTCAATGTATTTCATTTATTCATTACAGGAAAGTTCTGCCCTCAGATCTTCCTACGTCTCAGTGCAAAGACTGATCCTGAGGGTGGGAGCAGACGTCACAATGAAAACAGCTTTTCCTGAGGAGGAAACAGTCATTCACAAAATGGATCCTGAAACGAATCCTACTCAAGCCAAATGTATGTGTTTTTTTTTACAATGCATTTCCAGCACCAACCAGCTGGAAGCAGGAGAATGAGGCCGTAAATATTCGTGACCACCGATAGCTAACACAGCTCCTGTCAGCATAATAACATGTTAAATAAGACAGGGACAAAGTCTCTGCTATGACCTGCTGCCTCACATTTGCTTCACAGCTCTGAGGCGGAGGCCGAAGTATAGCGTTCAATTTTCTTTGCATGAGTCAAAAATGATTGACTGTACACAACCTCTTTTCATTGATATGTTTGGTCACTTACCCCCTCATGAACACACACACACACACACACACACAAACACACAATGATGTATGGAAATAAACATGTTTAGACAGTTTCCAGTTTTAATGCAGTGTGGGGAGCAGTTTGGCTGAAGGCCCTCTCCTGTGTCAACATGCAAAGAATTGGTGTTAAAGAATGTGACGTTTCAGCAAACAGCCCCGAGCTCAGCCCCATTCAACCGCTTTGGGCTGAGCTGGCAGGCTGAATGTGAGCGAGGTCAACAACAACCAAACTGATGCTTGTATGGCTGAATGAGAGGGAATCCCTGCAGCCAGGTTCCAGAATCGCCCCCCCATAGCCCTCATCCACTGAGGTGAACCTGCTGCCAGTGCTGGTTCGGACTTGGTAGAACCAGTTTGCTTGTCCACGAGCAGGAGCCATAATAGAGTAACACCATTATGTCAGTGTCACTTCCATTGACCACTGCAGTGTCACTTTGGCATCCATTGTTAAAAATGTTCAATCTTCTTTGTTTTTTTTGGTGGCCACACTGTTTTGGGTGTATTGGTCTTGTTTGTCTCGATAATCCCGACTCCAGCCCTTAACGTAAGCATTGGTGCCAGTTCATTGGCTGTCAAAACAAATATCTGGTTCCAGATTAAGCATCGGCTCCAAACCGGCCCTCGAACTGCCTTGCTGGATAAGATACCAGAAGAATAAAGGCTGTTCGAACAGCAGTTTAATCTTCTTGGTTTTGGAATGAGATGTTCAACCATCACTACTGGGGAGTGCACAATTTGTTTGTCCACACAGTGTAAGACCCGCCCCTGAAAGGACAAGGGTGTCGAGAGACATTTGTAGTAGGTAGTGCTAAGGCAGGACTAGTCGAGACGGAACAAAACAGGGGTTGTTACAGAAACAGATGAAAAAAAAAGAGAGCAAGTGAATGAGAAAGCGAGATGCTCGACAGGGAGAAGTGTGAGGTGAGACAGCAGGAAGGCGAGAAAGCGAGAATGAAAGAAGAAGAGGAAAAAAAAACTGAGATGTTTGACAGCAGGACCCAGAGTGTGGGAGGAGAGAGACAGAATCGCTCTGCAGGAGACACATGAGGCAGTTAGTCAGCGCATGGCTGGACACAAACACACACTGTTCACACTCAGTATTTTGTCTCTTATGGCACATATGCAACACTGCACCCTCTGAACCGCAGCATCAGAGCCTGTTCATCCCCCCCCCCCCCCCCCCCCCCCCCCCATAGTGCATTAATGAAAAAAAACCTTGGCAAAGCGGCAAAAGAGAAGACGGATGTAGAAGAATTTCCTGGTGTCACTGGCCCGGCTCACACAGCACACATCTGCAGCCTATTTAGAGCCACATGCCGTGAAACGAGTCGACGTCACTGCTCAGTTCTATCGCCTCAGAATTACAATCACACATAGCTCATTTGAATTAGCAAAAACTATTTCGTATTGGCCGAGCTGACGCTGCCTTTTAAACCCACACAACCCAGATGCCAGTGATTTTCAAGAGCAGGCCACAAATACAGCAGCTGCAAAAGACACAGCAGCACAGAGGCAGCAGGAGAACTGGCCACAGACACACAACACAGCCAGCCTGACTCCACATGACAAAAACAGAGATAAGGAGAATTACAGATGTACAAAGACCTGAGGTGAAAATAGTTTTTCCTGTGAAGATAAGATTAGAATTCTGATTCTCCACTTTCATATAAAATATTATTTCAAGTCAGCAGTAGTCCTTATTGTAGGTTTACATTATCAACCATGAAATACTGAATTAATAAACCATAATGAAAGAAAATACATCCAAAGAAATTCCTTGGGATTATTTCTCTAACTTTCTATATCTGCTTCACTTAGCATCACAATGTTTATCGAAGTTGAATTCTTCTAACTTTTACATGCGATGAATCAAAGCATGAAATCACTACTATCAGGTGAACCACAGATTGTATTTAAAGATGGACGATATGGAAACTGAGGAACACAATCCACAATCCACAAACCAGAATTAAACTGTGGGGGAAGTTAAACAGTATGATTTTCAGGAGGGAATAGATATGTTTAAAGGTAACTCACTGTCTGGCCCGTCAGAGAGAGCAGCGGCTTCTCTCTGTCAGCCTCTGCTCAGGCCTGAGACATGAAGTATCTGGAGGATCCCAGTCCGTGTTGGCTGCAAAAGGAAGCAGCAGCATCTCAGACAACATGTTTTGTCTTAATGGAAACATCCGTCGGACATTATTGGAGTAGACATAGACTCCACTGTGTTCCGATGAATCACACAGCACTGCATCATTTAATATGGATATCTTTACCATTATTTTAATAGGCAATTTGAAAAACGCTTTCCTCAATGAGTTGATGAGGGCCACTGCTTCACACCATTAATCTGTTCTCTGTGCTCATGTCATATCACATCAGTCCTGGATGATAAAAATGGAACTGACAGTATACTGGTATGAATTAGACCCTAAGACTGACGGTTTGTAGGTTTATAGGTTAAAATCATAAACTCACCAGTTTTCTCAGCTCTTCTCTCTGTTCCCCCAACAACCCTCTCTCCTCCATCTCTCTCTCTCTCTCTCTCTTTTAGTAAAACAAAAGCAGGAGGAACGTCACAGGTTTTTCTGGTACGAGGCCTCATGACTTCATCAGTTGACATTTACATAGTCCTGCGAATGAATCAGAGAATTCAGTCGGTTAACTTTCTGCATCAACACGACAGACTGTTGCTACTTTTATGTACAGTTAAACTTCTGGAGGAATTGAGAAAGTATAGTTCTGTGTTTATGTATACCAATGTTAATGTATACCAGCTAGCCATTGTTAGCAAAACCAGTTCATAACACGCATTATGCTGCATTTCACGCACACTAACTCCATAGAAAAATGTCCACAGACCGTAATTGGACTAAGTGTACGACACATTTAATGACAGAAGTGCTGATAAACAGTAAAAACGGAAGCTTTCACTACTGTTGATATGTGGAGCGGCCATCTTTGATTTCGAAATCGGGGGTGGTGAGGTTCCTTTGACCTTCCGAGTCAATATTCCAACTTGGGGGGGCGTTCCAGTTGCAACTACCGGTTTCGGGCTCGGTAATTCCGAGCTCCGAGGTATAATGGAACGCGGCTGTATTACCTCCATAACTAATGATACTCCCATTAGGAGCTGCAGTTTGTTCGTTTGCATGCCTACACACTAAATGCTTAGTAGCATTTAGATCACAGCCCTGATGCTGTGTCACTGTACAGCCACACAGAGCTGACAGCATGACTGCAGACTTGCTTTGCACATTGTTATTGGAAACTTTTGTGATTTTTTCTTTGAATAATTACGTCTCAAGCAAATCACATCAAAATGCAATCAACAGTGTCAAGTCCACCGCTCTGGCAACGGGAACATTTTATTGTATTTGCCCTCAACTTGACATCACTGCATTGTATATTCAGCAGTGGGAATGTGCTGTTTAAACACACATCCTATTCCACTGTGTGTCACAGTAAGAATATGTTGTAATTGCTGTTGTCAGATTATTCCCATGCACATGAAACAAAGAGAAGAAAACACACAAACACGCTGCCTGTTCTGTGTTTACCACTTTGCCGACAACACGCTGCAGCTATCTGCCAACGTCCTGGTAGACTTTGAACTTTTTCACGAAACGCTGACCAAAAACATTCCTGCTGTGCTGCTGATGGCTGCCTCTTAGGTGGTCTTTGCCTTTGTGTCTCTTCTGACGTACAGTCATGCTGCGGGGTTCCTCTCTTTAACTCTATCAGGACTTTCATTCAAGAGATCAATGCAGTCACTCTTCATTAAATAGGAGTTTAAGAATAATGAGCACAAACTGATTTATGTTTAAATCTATTTTATGAATGATCCGTCGTCTGCTGGTCTGACTTTGCGCATATCAGCCACACACACACACACACACACACACACACACACACACACACACACACACACACACACAGACAGTAGAGAATAGGCTCATACCTTAATGTGGGCACCTCAGAATAAAGAGGTGAACTTCTTGCCGAAACCAGAGATAGCTGGAGGAAAGAGGACAAGAAAAGGAGTTCAGATGGACGAGGAGTGTAGAAAAGTGTGTATTCAAGTTGAGTTGAATTTATCCTGGTAATTTAATTGTAAGATGTGTCATGTTTGCAGTTTGATAGAGACTTAAGAGGCTGTATTAATACATTTGGTTTTGTACTGTTCATACAATCACATGGGCATAGAAATCATTTTTTAATTCTTTGTGGTCGTGCATCTTCATTTGCATCTCTTTGTAGCTGCTTACAGTTTACAGTTTGCTCCAGAGTAATTTTGTGTGTTTTGGGCATTTAAAGCCTTTACATTGACAGTACTTTGAATGAGAGACTGGACACCAGGTGAGAGAGAGCAGGGGGATGACACAGCTCGGAGTCGAACTTGGAACCTGCTGCTCAAACTTTGGTGCATTTTGTCATTCAGCCAGTTTGATGTTTGTCTTTGTGGTCATTTTCATCTCTTTGTGGTTGTTTGATTAAGTTTCCTACACAAAACACTACAAACGAGGGACCAGGGGGCCCCTTACATATTTGACCTGTAGTCCAATTCAATTATTTCTTTAATTTAAATAAGGTAAATATGGTTAGAGAAATACAATTAACAACTATTATTATACAAATGACATGATGGTGATTAATTATAATAGTTGCTACCTGTTCAACAACACTGAGCTCTTTCATTATATCAAGACCAAACCAGCTGTTTAGAGTGTTTTTTGTGTGTTGTACCGTCTCCCAGTTTGCCGGCCTGCTCAGCGGCGCCTCCTGGCAGCATCTTGGACAACATGCTGTCTCCCTCCATGCCAGGCTGACCTGCTGATGCACTGCCAATACCTCCTGGTCTAGGGCCTGCCTTGGAGCCTGGACAGAGAACCAGAGAAGGGGAGACGATGGAGTCAGTATCTGTGCAGGTGTCGCTAACTGGCATAGAGTTTCTCTGAGGACATCTTTCCTATCAAGTGCTCATGTATGATTTCATTACAGGTTCCACAGACTTCTTGTAAATAAAACAATCTGGGAAGTAGAAACAAGGTCTTTTCAGCTGCTTCTGAAGATTCAACTACCTCCAACCAGCCTGTTCCCGTATTTACGTATTTTCTCATGAGGGCTCCTCCTCTTAGATCTTCTTGAGGTTTTTAGTTGCCACATTGTGTGCACAGATGTGCTGTTGTAACCTTCTGACCTAAGACTCATATGGGCTCCTGCTCTTTAGATGTTCAAGAAAAAAAGTACTAAGTTTAAGTCCTTAGTGGCAGATGGACTACTTACAACCAATGAACCTGACCTTAACAGCTGACTATGGGATTTCACTACAGGACTGAGCACCTTGTGATGTTCCTCACTGTGCAATCTACTCACAAAATAAGTTGATGTATGACAATTCTGCAAAACCTCAAATTATAATCATAGCCACTGTTTTCTAAATCCCAAAATTCAACACACTGTCAGCACACATTACTGAATAGATCAGTGCAGAAACATTTTTTGCCCATCCCGCTCAACCTCCAATAACCCACGCCATAACCACCAACTATGGAGTGGCTAAGCAAATAGAAACCCTTGGTTTGTTTTCGTGGAAAAATCTAAAACTGTAATCAACAATTATCTTCATATTCAAATAATTTCAAAAGAACTTTCTCAATTAAACTTTTTGTCGTTTCATTCATACATTCAGGCTGAGTGGGTGCCATGAAGTGAAACCCCTCCTGTGTGTTTTCCACTGTGGGATAATCTGCAGATTAATCTCAGATTAGATGAGACGGCACACATTGGTCACATAATACAGACACGGTAGGCTGCAGCTGGCAAGACGTGGGAATGGTGTGTGTGTATTGAATGTACTGTACCTATGCCTGTCAGTGGGGGCTGGGCTGCTTTTGAAGCCATGACGGGCGCTGCCTTGGCTCCAATAGCTGTTACCGGAGGAGTGTCGATCTTGGCCTGCAGAGAAAGAGAGAGAGAGAGAGAGAGAGAGAGAGAGAGAGAGAGAGAGAGAGAGAGAGAGAGACAGACAGACAGACAGACAGACAGACAGAGAAAGTATTGAATGAAGTAGCTGAAATGTTAAAACCTTGTGTGTGTCCAGGTCTTCAGCTTTTACAAACAGAAACATCTTGATAGTTACCCTGTTTTCACAGTAATTAAGGAAATGAAAAAATTAAAGGAAGAGAGACACATCCCAATGCTGAATTCAGATTGGCCACTGAAGTGCCCCTGTTGGTGTGAATTCTTCTTAATAAACTACTCAAAATAAATATGTCAATTTGTTTATAACTTCTATTTTCTGCGTTTTTGAAGTACAACATGAGTTGAACAAGGAACAATTTTCTTAATATTATTAATACAGTAGGTATTAAAACCTTGGCTGGATTCAAACTGCATTTGAAGAGAGATGAGTTTTACAATATCTGGGTGTTTTTGCAAGTTTGAGATGCTCATGTCATTTCTATTTTGAATACTGTTTCAGGGACATGAATATTGAAACAAGATAAAATAGCAAATTCTAAACACTGAACCTTTAAGGTACTGACTCTTCTGTTACAGCAAACTTAAAAGGGGGTCAAAGTTTGAACAGGAGGAATATTTCCTGTGGCCCTTGAAGTTGGTTGAATCATCTCTGAGGTTGTGGGAATTGTGGGAATTGAAAATGAATCACGTTCTCTTCTGTGTTCCCTTTTTCATAATGAGTTTAAAAAAAGATATCACATGGAATCCAGAAATGTTCACTGGGATAGTTTATTTGTTTAGTTTTGTTATTGACTCTGCTACTCTGGTCTCCTTCTTTTTTTTTCATCACTGCTGTTATATTTCCCCAAAAACCCTCAGCCATTTAGTCAGTCAAACGAGCGCAGCACACACTTAATATGAGAACTTCAATGTGAGACTAAACTACAGTGGCTGCTGCACTAACAGAGACACGCTTCAGAAAAGAAACCAGACCTTCTCTGATACCCATCAGTACAACAGTTATTACCACCGGCACAGGAAATATGGTCCATTTCTGTTTTTACTTGGTGTCTTCTGTTCTCTGTAAAGCTCTGTGCGTCACTACCATCCTAAAAAAAACTTGACTTGACCGACGCTGGACTGCTGCCAATAAATCTCATACAGTATAATTCTTTATTTGTTTCCTACTGACTAGTTTAGCTGCAGGAAAACAGCAGTGATGCATTATGATGCACAGTACAGCATAAACAGCATTTCATTATTTACAGCCCCTTAATCAATGCTTTTCATTTCACAATGGACCCAACATGAGGGTGTAAGTGAATGAGTTTGCAGACTGAATAATAATCATGTGACAAATTACATTTAGTGTTTATGGCTTCCCGTCGGAGCCGCTCCACAGCCGAGATTTCAGAATCATTTCAAGTTTCTCCATAAATTGATATCAGACCATTATAATTATTTCAATTGCTTTCCCACTGATAGAGCAACAATGCAGCTTTATGGAAATCACTGATGCCTTTCAGCAGTGAAAGCATATTATGAATAATTTTGGGATATTCTTAATCGACATGGTGACAGTTGCTTTGAGAACTTCATTGGCAAAGCAGTCATATGTTTTCTTGAGCAAGAATAATTTCAGCCAGAGAATCATTGAAACTGTATGAATGTTTAAATTGAAATAGCAAAAAGATTTATATGGATTTATGAATAAGGAGTAAATGCTGGGTGGAATAGATTTTTGCAGGGTGACAGTTTCTTGAGTTGTCAAGCAGACAGTGAATCAGCTACATTGAGTTATCAGCTGCCTCTGTGTTAATCATAGTGTTAGATAAGAGCTGCAGAGCCGACAGTGGCACAGCAGAATTCAAATGAACCAGCTCAACTGGGAGCAGATGGACCAGCTTCTTTATATTTAGGATCATTGAGGGAGTGCTGAGGGTAAAAATGGCTCAAAACTTACTTTGCTAAGACAAGACGATTGATGATTAATATTTTAATCAGATAACAAAATATTATTATCACTATCATGAAATACTTATTTTGTTATCTCAAGATTAGAAAGCAAAGTTTTTTAGAAAAGAAAAGAAATAAACAAAACTAAATAAAGTCTTCTCTGAGCCTCCATGGAGACGAGTAGGTGTGTGTGAGAGTAATATAACTGTCATCTGTGGCACATTAGATCTTCAAGACAACACTTCATTAATTGCAGCTCAGTATTTTCCAGATATGCTAATAAGCCGCATTAAACTATGCTTATAGTTACATGTCTTTATTTTTGTTCAGACAAAAAATAACATCATTTATATATCATCTCCTTTACTTCGTTTTATACTTCTTTTTATCCCATCAAATAGAAGCAACTGCTGCAAAGTCTTCCCTCTATAAACTCACCATGGTTACTGGTGTGGTTCCTGCTGGACCCGTCTGCCTGGCCTGACCCATGGGTCCACCTGCTGGACCCATCTGCCCTGGCTTGACCTGGCCCTGCCCCATGCCCATACCCATGCCAATGCCTTGACCCTGTGTTGGGGTCTGCTGCATAGGGCCAGTGGTTGCTGTGGAACCGGGCTGCCCTGGCCTGGCCGCTGATGTTTGGGCTTGTTGTTGGAGCTGGGCCCTCTGTCCGGGTCCCACATCTGTCTGGGAGCCATGACCGCCCTGTCGCCCTGATCCCGTAGATCCGCCTGCGGGGCCCTGAGCCCGGGCAGAGCTGCTGCCAGACCTGGAGGAGCCTGAGTTGAGGAAGGGACAATATAATCTTTTACATTTAATGAAAAAAGTTTTTCTACCTACATAGATACTATTGAAACAAAATTGAACATTGCAAAAGACCTGAACCCTGCAGATTTATATCTCTCCTGTCAGATTATTTCTGCCCAACCAGAGCACCTCTGTTTTGATCTGCTTTGTTTAATCATTTGATTAAAGAACTACAGTTTTTATGTTACAGTAAAGATAACTTGTTATTATAATGACAATTCCATTTTACTAGATTATGTATGATAGCATTGATAGGAGAAGTAAGACTGAAAGACAGAATGTTGTGCAACAAATGTCACAAGCAAAGATCAAACCAACGATTTAATGAGCTCAATCCCAAAAACACAGCCACAGTGGTGCCCCGGGAGAAAACATTTTCTTTGAAAGTTACGCTTGGTATAGTTAATTAAAAACTGTTGATCCCTGAGGGGACAGCTGATTGTAAAAGAGCGTCAAACTCGTCTGAACAGCAAGGGATATGAAGTATTTCTGCCTTAGACCGAAATAAGAAATTAACGGGGATCTTATTCAAGGATCACGTTATATGGCAGGCCACAGACATATAATTTGTTTTAGATCGAGACAGTTTGGCACCACTACTCATTCTGGACAGATGCCAGACCGCCTACTCTTGTAAGAATGTGAAGGAGATCTAATACAGTTCATAACACTGAGTGAGCAAATCATTTTTGGGGGAATTTGAGTAATTTGTCTACATTGAAATTTCAAATTAATCTTCACATAATGTTACTGTATGTCAGGTGTGAAGGTGCTGTATATGTACCTGGTGGTTGGCCCTGCATGTCCCCTGGCGGCTGGGACTTGCTGCGTGAAGATCTGTGTGGGTCTCCCTGTCTGGAGGATCGCTGGCCGTGATGGTGTCCAGATGGATCCCGCGAGTATTCTGAAGAGTGGTACCCCCCGGACCTTGACTCGCCACGCCTTCCTGTAGATGACGACCGTCCTGAAGGCTCATGTCTCATTGACGGGTCTTTGGGGTGCCCCTTAGTTGACCTTGAAGACCGTGGCTCATCTGAATGACGTGACGAGGACGAGTGTCGACTTGAGCTGCCTTGAGGCCGTTGGTCACGGGATGTAGAGTGTCGACCGCCATGGCCATACTCATCCTGGGGCCACAGGTCCTCCTCAGGAGGCTCATCATAATCGTGGTAGGTGTGTTTGACATTGTGCCGGCTTCTCCCAGTCGAGTGGCTGCTTCCGTAGTGTCGAGAACTGGAGCGTGGCTTCTCAAACCAGTCGGTTTCTTCCTGGCCAAGATGGTAGGCTTTGGAAACCGAGAGCAGATCACAGTCAATCTCCATGTCGTTTGGCGACAGCGGCATGCAGACTGTGAGAAGGAAGGACGCAGGAAGAAGAAGACCAACCGCATGCAAAAGAAAAGAATAGGAGAGAGAAGACACAGAAAGAAAGGCAGAAAATACAAATAAAAAATTGACATCCATGCAGAATACACTTCACATTGTCTTCACACATTACAAGACAATATAAACAGGATCAAACAAACACTGCAAAACTGTCCCTTTTGGAAGCTGTTTTTGCTGCCAAAGAACAATCTTCCTCTATTTTTCGTTAATATTTTGATTGTATATGAGTATGGTTTCATTATTACAGTGAGACATTAATACTGGCCCACTTTGCAAATAAAACACAAATATGCAATTGATTCTGAGGGATTGTTTTGCAGTGTAGACAAAGAATACACAAATAAAAACACATGTAAACAAAATATAAATATCAGAGACATAACTAATACAAAACCCTGTAAAGAAAACACAATGCATCTGTGTCGTGCAAGAAGACCTTTCAAGTGAATCAGAGTGTTGCGAATGAAGTAAACGACCACGCCGAAGAACCATGCGAGTATTGGACAGACAGACGACTGGACGAACAGGCGGAAGTATGGGACAGGCAGGCAGACAGACAGACAGCAGTCCACTCATAAGAGAGATCCAAGTGACTCAGGAAGAAGAACACATCAGCATGCAACGGCTAACTCTGTCTCTCTTTTTCTTTCTTTCTGTTTGCTAAACCTAGCCTCTGGGTGGGTGGGGGACATTAAGATAAACGGTGGGGGCAGTAGCTAGTGAGACTGCGTTGGCATTCAGCTCCCACAATTACCTTCGCTGTCTGACACAGCGCAATGATAATCGTCTATAATGTACGTATCATCCGATTTGTAGACATGTGTCCGAGGAAGGTCCCGTATGTGGTCTTGTACATCTGGAAGCGAGTGGCTGGAACCATATTGGCCATAATAGTAATGATATCTACTGCTGCGGCTGTCGTTCGGGTCGGGACCTAAGCTTGAGGATCGACCAGAATGAATGAACCTCCCCAGGGGACTGAGTGGATTCTCCTCTTCAGAGAACTGCCTGGTTGGTTTGCGCCCATGGCTGTAGCTGGATGGGTAGGAGCGATCGTCCCTCTCATAGGATCGACTGCGATACCCAGAGTAGTCCCTGGCTGAGATCTTGTCCATGCCATAGCCGGTGGAACGGGATCGGCCAGTGGAGTTGTAGTAAATCCGATCGTCCTCCTCACCCATAGAACCATTATACCGAGTACCATGACTGGTTCCCCTGCCGGCCTCGTAAGCAACCTTCTTAAAGCCGTAATCCTCGATCAGCTGGCGCCCTCGAATGTGGGAAGAGGGGTAAGCCCCACCTGTCGTTGAGGAATAGGAGGCCAGTTCTGCCTCCACATCCCGTGCCTCCTCAATGGGGGAAAACTTGGAGATTTTTTGCTCAATACTCCCAAGCTTTCTGTGCTTGCTGCGCTTGGAGGACATGACAGCAGGAGCCAGAAGGCTTCTAGAGGATGGTGAAGGTTTCTGTACCCCGGAGCGGATGCTGCCATGTTTGTAGTCGAAGTCATAGTAATAGGGCGATCCCCCACCCATGCTAGCGTTCACGCTGCTGCTGCTGCCCCCTAGAGGTCCGTGTCTGTAGCTGCTCTTACCCCTGCCGTGGTGGTCGTACAGTTCTTCCTGCATCGTTGCTTCCTCCTCGGGTGCCCTGCCGTACGAGGAGCTGCTAGTTCCCCCACGCGTCGTGCTGCCAATGGTGCTGCTGTGGCTGTGGATGTCGCCCGGGTAACGCCCACTACCGCCATGATGCATCATGTCCACTGTCGCCGTGCCCAGCCCGTCTTTTGCCGTAAGCTCACTTACATCATCGATCATCATGTAGTTTCTTGGCATGTTTTGTTCTAAGCCAGGAGCCCCGTACATCCCCTCTACTGTGTTGTAGGTTGAGGGATTATCTACATGCCCATAAGCATTGGAAACTGTAGAAGTGTACTGTCCATACGAACTGGCTGTGGTGGTAGTGTAGCCATAAGTATTAGCAGTGGTTGTGGTGTACTGGCCATATGAATTAGCTGGTGTTGAAGTATATGGCCCATAAGTGCTTGGTGGCATGGTAGAGTACCCACCGTAACTACTGGACACTGGTGCTGAGCCATACGGCCCATATGAGCTGGCCATGGTTGTTGTTCCAGTGTACTGACCATAAGAGGGGGCTGCACTGGAATAGGTAGCATCCTGGGCCGTGGTGGTGACCACGACCGTGGGGTTGCTGATCGTCTCGTAGTTGGTGGGCATCTTATGCTCCAAATCCGCAAGTGAAGTCTGCCTGGGCCTTCCAGGATGGACTGTCAGGATATCAGCTTGGGGCTGCCCAGGGTATGGAGTGGTCTGGCTGGGGTAGGACACAGCGCTGGGATAAGGTGAGCTGTGGGTGGGGTACGGAGGCTGACCAGGTGGTGCAGGCCCAAAGCCTGTCTGCCCAGGCTGTGGCTGAGGTGCAGTTGGAATCCCCATGTCTGTCTGGGGGTAAGGGGGCTGAGTTTGGGGATAGGTGTGGGAAGAATAGGAGGTTTGTGATTGGTATGAAGGTCCTAGAGGAGGAATGTGGCTCTGGAGGGGTGTGGGCTGTGGCAGTGCCTGGGACTGGGACACTGTGGGATAGGGAGGCTGGTTGAATGTTGAGGACTGGTATGACACACTTGATTGTTGAGAAGGTGCTGCAGGTTGGCTCTGGGGGTACTGACAAGAGAGGAAGGACGAGGTGGGTGGGTACTGGGCTGCTGTGTTCAGATCCCCGGTGAACTGGCTGAGAGGGGCAGTGCTTGGCCTCGTCAGTAGTCCATTGGTCTCATGTGATGCAGCTGCAGCTGCAAAACGTAGGTTATTCAACTCACTATCAGACATATAGTCCCTTGTGTCCCCCATACACCTAAGGTAAGCAATATCTCTCCTCTCCCTCTCTTTGACCAGTGTCTCTTTCCTTTGGTGGATCCCCAGCTCAAGGTATCTCAGTTTAGCGTCAATCTCCTTCTCTTCTTCCTCCAGTTCAGCTTGCTGCTTTCTCAGCTTGGTCGACTCTTGCTCCACGGCCTTCAGCTCGTGGGTGAGGTCTTTGAGGAGGCTGGCTTTAGCTGCCAGACCAGACCTGGAGGTTGGCTTGTGGCTGGGCACGGAGGGCAGGTAGACCTGTTGAAGGGCGGGTGTCATCATGGGCAGATGAGCGGCTGCAGTAGTCTCCTCTGGAGGAGGACTGGGCAGGGTTCGCTTGACCTTTCGGAGAAGTGAG
This sequence comes from Pleuronectes platessa, assembly GCF_947347685.1. Lineage (NCBI taxonomy): Eukaryota > Metazoa > Chordata > Actinopteri > Pleuronectiformes > Pleuronectidae > Pleuronectes > Pleuronectes platessa. The sequence goes on along the minus strand of NC_070631.1, from coordinate 19,502,623 downwards.
CTCTGCTGTAGGGCTGCCAGCTGGAGAGAGAGAGAGAGACAGGAAGGGAGCAATGGGAGAGCAGACAATAAGCATGGAAAGAAAAGGATTGGTGAGGTAAAACCGAAGAACATAAGAGTGATAATGTGATGACAGTGAATAAGTTGAATGGAGAGGGATACAAGACAGGAAAATGGTAGAGATAAGATATTTGTGGAAACCAAATGAAAATGTGAGATGAACAGGCATCAGTGGAGGGTACAAGGAAGTTATTAAAGAGAATGGGGGAGGAAAAGAGAAAAAGAGAACAAAGCATAGGGAATATAGAGAGGAACAGGAGGGGAGGATGGAAAATAGATCAGAAAGTAATGAAGGGGGATACAGGCAACAGGTAAGGTAAAAGAGGAAATAAATAGGGATAGAGAAACGGAAATATTAAAGAGGAAGATTATTGAAAGGGGATAGCAGTGAGGGCGATGAGATGAACAGAACAGGCGGAAGAGGAGAGAGGAAAACTCAAAAAGAGGTAAAGGTCAAGAAACATAAGAGACAAGGAGAGGAAACAACGACAGGGATATAGGGAGACAAATAAGACACACATAGACACAGGGACAGAGACGACAGGAAACAAAGGTGGAATTTGTGTTAGAAGCCAAAAAATACAAAAAATTTCAAATTAGTGACAGCTGTGGTGCAGTTATTATATCAAGTATATCCAAACCATTTTAATCATTTAGAAAACGTTGTATTTAATTGGTGTTTTTAAAGATTTTGTATTTTCTTATTCAGTTTTTTTTAACATGGCTCAAGGTTTAGGTTAGGATAAAGGGCTAGGGAATGCATTTAGTCAATGAGTGTCCTCACACCTATAGAAAAGCGCGTGTGTGTGTAAATACATATAGCTAATAAAAACAGAATATGCATGGGCTTCCTATTCTACTCTCCAAACCAGCGAAATTCTGACATGTACAACATTTTTTTTATATCTAAACACCGTAACTTTCATTCCTCTACCAAACATTTGGGGATTTGTAAATAGATCTCACAATGTGTTGTGTGTTGTTTATTATTTCATTGTGTGTGTGTGTGGAGGCGGTGACATGTTAAAGAAAAATGCCCATTGGCACTTATTAATCATATACTCTGAGCAGCTGGGTAGTGAAAACATACCCCAGCTATCCACAGCTTTAGAGGAGAAAATACTGTAGAGTCTAAATAAACCTATACAATCAAAGTGGTTATTTATCACAGCATTCATATAACGACTATGACTCAATATTGATGAGAGAAGGTGGACCGTGACACTTATTAATCGGGTGACTCAAATCCAATGCATTGGCAATTCATCTTACAAGCACTTGGAACACTTGTCTTAAAAAATCTGGTTAACTACAGAAAAGTCTCTGACAGAACAGACTGCAGAGAACAAAAGTGTTGCACACAGGAGGAGGTGAGGCTGTTGTGAGTCAATATCACCTTTTAAAGCTTTCTTAAAACACTCTTATCGAAAACTTTAGTTAATTCCTTGTTCCATAATCCAAAATAAGTAATGTATCGATGACCATAATACAATTAAGGATACATTTATTAGGCAAATAAAAACCTGAGAGAGCATCAGACTGAACCATCGTGAAGCTGCAGGAAGTGACATTAACAGGCAGAAACAATCGCTGTCTACCTAGATGAATAATGAAATGCAGTTATTTTGTGGTAGAGACTTTTTTTTACAATTTATTCTCAATAAAGCTCAACAGTAGATTCTACTTTGTATTTGTTTTTGAATGGAGCTCTTGTTTCAGCACGTTAGATGGCATTTCTTTCAAATTAGGAATGGGGAGGACTCCAACAGTGTTTGTCCTTAATAACTAAGAAAACAAAATATGAAAATATGAAAAACTCAACAAAGGGAATCAGTCATCACAGGATTCACATTAAGCATTCATGGCTCCCACAAAATAAAAAAACAGGGGAAATGTGAGAGAAAGGAACCGTTTCAATCAAAGTCACATAGAAGCTGTTCAGTATTTACGCCTTTGGCAAGTTTTGACTCCACCGAACAACATTAAAGTGACTCCTGCTATTTTCTAGAGCAAATATAATGACTGTGTGATTTTATGCCGAGCCCCATCTGTTCAATGTAAAGCTTATTATTCTGATTTTTTTGTATATTTGTAACATCGAATGTATGCTGTTGATTTTGAGAACTGAAAATGAATTACCACTCTGGATAGAAGAAATGTAAAGAACACAAAACATCCAACCTGATCTGTATTTGTAGAGATGCCTCCGTTCCCTCACAACTCCAAAGCACATGACAAAGATGTGCTCAATATCAGTGGTAAATGTGATGACGAGTTTTTACTGTAAAACTTTGTTTTCCCAGTTTCAGTAAACATAAAGGTTGAACTCATAGACACAGTATCACAAATGTACCAAATTGATCAGATACAAACATTTTTAACTAAGCTTTAAGTCCTGTCATTTTACATTGAAGACAGCTTATAGATGATTTTACAGACCACAATCTAAGCATATCGTGTAATATGAGCATAAGTTAATTTTAAGGTGTCCAAAACAACCTTTGCAAGTTTCATGTTGGAAAAAATGGGTGCAGCAAGACATGTACGTAGTCTTTTAATTAATCATGGACGGGTTTAGGTGTTATTTGTAATAAATCATAATATCATCTCACATTCCCTTTAAAAGCCAGGTGCGCTTGCACCTTGATGGTGCTATTCTAAGGGCAGATTTGCCAGGTAGTAAATATTATGCTTCCTTATAGAGGAAACCAATCTTGTCATGTACAAAGTGAAAAGGAACAAGCAGGGTATCTGTGACATCTGTGTATGTAACAAGCAGACGGTAGGTGCGATAGTAATATGCACCTGCCTATGTCATTGCATATTTCTATCTTGATAATGTGCCAGTGAAATACTACACCACTGACTTCAGACAGTTTGTTGGCCAACAGTGCAATCAATATACACTGCCCTAACAGAGCTGACAGTTCCCCAGACCCACCTCATTTTAAGACCAACCACGGGCAGAGAGAGGTGCAATAGCTATTTATACAACATGGATACTGGGTGAAAAAATTTCAACTGTGACTGCCTGAAACTGGCAAAACATTTTGATTGCTCTTTGTGTGTCTTTGTGAAAGGTGTAAGATACATGTGGGCTTTGTTCTTTAGAAGTAAACAGCCAATGCAACAATAAACTGACTAGCTGATAACATGTAGTTTGCTTCATATAATTTTCTTTCTTATGAAATCCTTACCTCCACTGTTTATCTATCTTCTAGACTTTGCTCTGAAAACATCTTAATAGTATCTATTATTTACTTTTTAACTTGTGCTAGTATCAGCACGGCTTGAGTGACTTTACCTGGCTCTGGAGTGCTTGCTGTTGATACAGGTTCAGCCTGACCTTGGTGTGTTCGTCTGTGGTCGGGCTGAGGGACTTAGGGTCTGACATGGACCTTTGGGTGCTCTTGATGGGTCGGGGCACAGATGGGTGGCGCTGGGGAGACTCGGCTGTGTAGGACTTCTGCTGTGGTGTGACATGGGCCTTGTTCAGCCGCTCACTAGAGAGAGATGTCTCCAGTGAGCGGTGAGGGGACACTGGGGAGACAGGAGAGTAGAGGACTTGTGGAGATTTTGGGACTGTCTGCTGCTGCCGAATGATGCTGGAGATGGACTCGTTGTGGAGGTGGTTGTGAGGCTGGTAGTTGATGTCGAGTGGGTCAGGGCGACGCCGCTCAAACTTGGCTGCGTTTGCTGCAATGTGCTGCTGCTGCCGCTGCTGGGCTAGAAGGTCTGCAGAACTGGATTGTTGTGTTCCGGTACTGGTAGAGGAAGAATATGGACTGACTGTGGTTGGCACACTGAGCTGTGGAGCTACAACACCCTGGGACTGGGCTTCTGGGTCAGTTTGGCATGCTAGAGACTGTCCTTTTTGGGTTCGCTCAGGTCCAGAGATGTAGTGTACAATCTCTACTTTATTTGGGTCTGGTACTGTCACATGGATCGCTGGGGAGACTCTCCCTAGGTGCTCTACTTCTGTCTGGCAAGACATTTCCCTGATGGTCTGAACAGCGATGCTGGAGGACACCATCTTGGGAGTGTCGGTTGTACTGGATGTACTGGTTGAGGCAGCGGTGCTACTGCCAGTAGCATTGGACTCTGAGTGCCGGGAGAAACGGGAACGTCTTCGACGGACCGGGTGCTCAGACTCAGCTTTGTCCTCGTCATCGTCTGTTTGGACGGAGCAGTCAACACTGCGACCACGCCTCCTGGTGCGATGACGCATCATGTACCTAGTAATGGAGTGGAAAGGATAAAAAGTATTCATTGAGCAACTATGCCAGATAGTGCTGCTTAAAATGTTCACAAACTGTGATAAAAAAATTAAATTATATCAAAAATGATAACAGTAAAATATATATTTAAGTACTTGCTAGTACTGAACACTGTAGGTATAATTGCAATCACCTACAAAAAAGATACAATAAGTAAATGCATATAAACATAACAGTAATACCCACACGTCTCTCCCTGCCCTCACTAATACACAAATCTTTACCTCTCTTCTCCGTCCTCATCATCTGTCTGCACACAGCTGTCCACAATCCTGCGGGGGGAACCGTAGAAGACCACGCCATCACCGTCCAGGCTGTCCCTGCTCAGCCTGGTCATGGAGCTGTGCTTCCTCATGTTACTCCTGGTCTCCATGTGCTCCTCCTGGCTCCTCAGACACATCTCTGATGAGGAGTTGGGGAGGGACCGGGAGCCTATTTGTCCGTTTATGTCCAGCTTTAGAAAAAAAAGTGTGTGTGTCGGGGGGGGGGTTACGTTGTCAGGTGTTGAAAGTTTCACCCACTCAACATTTACTGATTCATTTGAGACTGAAAAGCTATGATTGCACCTCATATCACCTATCAACCACATTTTAGTACAGACATAAATGTCCAACAAAGAACTGGCTGAGTGCAGACAAATATTGTTTAATAAAAAGTACATTTAGTCAATGGTCCAATATTATAAAGCAGGATTTCAGTGTCTTATTTAGTTGTAAAGCAGGTCTACATAGATACAAACTATGAATGTATATCAATACACCTGTGGCCTCTTTAGAATCAAATAGCTGAAAAGGTTTTGAGGAGGTATAAATATAATTATTTTGTGCAATCAATTTAATAAATTAGGCATGAATGATTTATAGACACACAATTGTATTTGCCAGCTCAGGTGATTCATGAGTTTTCAGAATATTTGCTGGTGGTCTTGAAGACAAAAACTTGCATTGTGTTTGCTTTAGATACTAGGCTGTTAAAACATTTTCACACAGGAAATTACAAAATATTGTAGCAGGGTATGGGCAAGCAAGGGGTCACACGTGTTTAGCTACAGGAGGTGTGGTGGAAGGCACATAGTACTACTGTGAGCTCCTTGTAGCATGCCTCTTCTGTATTTTCCCGCTTCCTGTACCATAATATTGTTTTGCCACTGCTGCCTGAGAGCTGAAGGCTTCAACATCAATGCTAAAGGATGTCACAGTACTCAGGGTAAAAGCCATCTACTAGATTCTTTGAGTCCACTCACCGGCATGCCCTGAGCTACAGCAGTTTTCTGTCTCTTTTGCTCTTCGAGCTGTTGCTGGAGCTGATGCTGTAATGACTGGATCTGGTCAAGCTGGGACTTCTGCTGAGCCAGCTGCACCCTCTGGAGAACGAGTTGTTTCTCACGTTCCTGTTGCTGCTGATGCAGAACCTAAAGAAGTATTGGTGGAAAGAGGAAAAGGAAGAAGCAAACATGGGCAAAAACAGAGAGCAAAAGTGCCAGACAGAAGAGCATGGAGAAGAATGGCACAGGAAAGGATTTAGAAGTAACCAGCAGGAGAGGAGAATATTGATGAAGAAAGGGATGGTGAAAAAGACATGATGATAAAAAAAGAGAGAAATAAAGGGACAGTAAAGACAGAAGAAGACAAAGTTGTTGACTTTTGGACAAATTTCAAAAGTTTTCAAATATGCAAACTCAATCACAAGACTCCTGAAACTGAATGTGACATGAAGTTATTCTTCTGCTGATGGATTAGTTTTGAAAATGGTTCCAAGTTAGTTAAAGAACTATATATATATATATATATTGTCAAAACCAAGAATGGAAGCGCAACACAATATGAAGAGCAGCATGTTCCGATAATTGCGGTTGTCAGTCATATAATGCTCATTCGAAAAAATTTAAAGCATTTTCAGTGTTGCTTAAATGACAGGCTGGTACAAATAAGGAAGTAGGGGGGGTTGGCCTATACTGTTATGAGATGCACATTAGACATTCCATCTCTAGTTCATTCTCATTAGGAACGGCTTCCACACCTGTTTAACAGAGTTAACTTGAAAGATTTTCAACTGCTTGTTCTATCAAAAAAGAAGAAAGTTGTCATGTTAGCCCTTCTGTCATCTGTTACAACATCTGCACAACCTATTAGGAGCTGAGAATAGCATTAAATTCAAATCGTTAACTCAATATTGGTTGAGTGTTTACAACATAGTGTGATCAATTTAGCTTTTGCAAATAAATCATACCAACAAATGTAACGTGAAACCACTTTACAAACTCAATCTGAGCAACATCAGTTTCTATTACACGTAAATACTCCAGGCATGTTCATGCACACTTTTATAACAGGAAACATCCATTAAAATACACAACATAGCATGCACATAATAGAATTATACTTGTAATGCAGGCTGGATGCAAACGTATTAAACCAAAAAGGCATTGGCATTTTCTCTCATGACAGAATTTTCAACATTATCCTCTAAAGAGATATTCAATAGTTTCACTGGCAAAAGGCCTCCAATAAAATGGTTACAGTTCCTTACATGTACTTTTTTGAGGAACTGTTTGTGGACATGCATTGAAAGACATGCATATATTGTATACTATACAAAGTTAATTTTTTCAAATATTTTGGTGATAATGCATCTTGCAGAGCAAATCGATATACTGGAACAATAAACAAAAGCAATTTTAATTTACACAAAATGAGGAAAACCTAAATACAAGACAAGTAATATTACGACAACAACAGAAAAAAACAGTGCAACATATAAAAATGCAAAATAAAACAACCACAAAACAACAAGACCACCAACTTTCAAACTTTTGATTTGGTCTGTTTCTCTTTCTACCTGTTCCTTGATGGACTGCAGATCATGTAACTCTCTCTGCACCAGCATCTGCTCCTTCTCCCTGTGGTGCTTTAGCTCAATCCTCTCCCGTTCCAGCTCCTCCTGCAGGCGCAGTTGCCGGAGTTTCTCCAGCTCTACACGCTCCCTCTCCATCTGTAGAAGCTGCTCCTGCTGCCGATGCAGCCTCTCTGCCTCTGTTTCACCCTCCTTGTGTATGGCACCTGGTGGAGGAAAGGGAGGAAGACCCCCTGCAATTGGCAAACCACCAGAAGGGGCAGACGGGCCTAGTGGAGGTTGAGAGTAGCCCTGGGTGTGTGAAGGACCTGAGGGAGGATAGGCATGTGCTGCTGGAGGAGGCGGCTGTTGCTGCTGAGCAGTTGTCCCTTGTTGTTGTTGTTGTTGTTGACTGTTCAGGTGTGCCTGTGACAGGTTTATTGGCTGCTGCTGCTGTGGTTGTGTTGGTATAACAACTGTTCCTACTATTGAGGTAATTTCTGCTGATGATGAGGTCAATGTGGCACCTTTACCAAGGTAAACTGGTTCATCCTGGACTGATGAGCTACTAGTTGTAGAAACAGACACGGGGGCACCTACTAGTGTGAATGCTGTTGCTGCAGCATCAGTAGTGGCAGTGGCTGATGTTGTTTGGAGAAGACCTGGTCCTGGGTAACGGACTAGATTTTGTCCAGATACAGGAATTCTTGGGCTCATAGGGAGTCTGGTAAGACTAGATAAGGGCACAGGTGTCATATTGGCAGAGGGATATGCCCTGTAGACCCCACGCAGAAGTGGGTGAAGAGCAGATGCAGGTTGGGTTGTAATGGGAAGTGTAGAAGCAATGGGGGTCTGAATGGTGGAGTAGATCATACCATCGGAAGACCTAATAGCAGCAGGGTACATGGCTCTGAGACTGGCCTGCCTGGCATTGATAAGGTTGGTTAGTGCTTGACTGTGGGATATTGGCTTCCCATCAAGTCCAAATAGCATGTTTTGTCTCATGCCAAGACCTGCTACAAGTCTGGAGGACCCAGTCCCATTTCCTCTCCCCAGAGTGCCAAACTGCATCAAATCTGGGCTGCTTCCATACCGATCGATGGAATTGAGTGCTGAACACATCCGGCTAATCTCCCTGGCAGTGGTAGCACTGTACTGAGCCAGGTTTGCTTCTTGGAAGTTAGCAATGTCACGAGGAGTGTAACCATAGTCTGAACTAATGTTAGACAATGAATTATATCTCCTTATAGGCAGTGTTTGGGCTGGTATGTCTCCTCCGTGGCGTAAATCTGTGTAGGAGCCATACTGCATCCCTATATACCCTCCATACCCGTGTTTCATGGCAGTTAAATCTATGGCAAGCTCCCCTGTGCCTTGGAGGTGTTGTTCTAGTTTGGATTGGTAAGACTGTAGCCCAACTTCAGCTAGATTTGTATCAGACATTGAAGGCTGGAGCTTACCAGGGAAAGGTAATGTGTAAGCTTTACGTCCATCCATTGGATATTCATCATACCTTACAGGTTGTCTTTCTTGGTCAGACTCATAGGTGAGAGGTTGGGCAGAGGGAGGCCTTATGCCATCTTGCTCAGAAACACCAACACATATTCCACCAAATGGAAGTCTGTAAACAACATCACAGCAAGCTGGTTGGTTGTCAGGTTTAATTTGGCCACCAGTCTGCTCCAGCGCATCCTGTCCTTCTTCAACTTGCACTAGCTGAGTTACTGCCCTGACCTGCTCTGGTCCTCCATCCATCTGTACTACCATGCTATGTGGTGATTTACCACCTGACATCATACCAGGAGGACTGGGCTTACCTTTCAGCTCTATGGGACCAGTGCCATACAGTTCAGCGTTAATGGCTGGTGATACTGCACTGACCACAGTTGAGGTTGTGCTTGTCTGGCTGACAAGCATGTCTTTTTTAATTAATGGTGAAACCTGGCCGGTAAGGTTGTACCTGGCTAAAGCTGATGCTTGTTGCTGATGCTGTTGCATCTGATGGTGCTGATGCAACTGCTGCTCAAGAATCTCTTGTTGCTTCTGGAGCTTCTCTTGTTGTAGTTGTAGCTCTCTCTGTTGGATACTGAGGTCTTCCAGTTTGGCATCAATTTTCGGTATTGATGGGTCAGTTGGAGGTGCAATTTGTGGTTTGTTCTGTGAAAGACACACAGCCGAACCCATGCCCTGGCCCAGATCCATTAGATTTTGATGTGGGTCACCATAGACTGCTGGCTGTTTAGGCTGGATCATGAACATTGAAGCAGCCACAGTGACACTCACAGTGGTTGGTGTGATGGTCTCCTGGGTGTTCAGGTTCATTATCAGTGGCTGTACAATTGTTGAATGTCTGCTACCCTCTGAACCACCATGGTATTTCCTGCTTTCAGTGGCTAATGAGGTAAGATCCATTCCTTGGTCAGTCATGATAATAGGGGCTGGTTTGGTGGCTGTTCTGAGGTCAACAACACTTCCACCTTGTATCATATGGCCCTGCTCTACCCTTGAAGTACCTGGGACATTAGATATTCGACAGAGGGAGATGTTATCCATTGACACTGATCCTCTTGTGTAAGTGCTGGTTGTGGTGACCATACTTGTTCCCACATTTACCTTCTCCACTCTTTGTGTTCGGTAGAAGCTGCGGTCAGGAGAATGTTGGTAAGGTGGCGTATCTGGGGGGCTGTTACAAGGGGAGTAGGTGTCAAATGTTGATTGACGGCTAAATCGAGTGGGCGAAGACAGAGGAGAAGTTGCAGTGTTGACTGTCATTGGTCTAGCCGGGCTTGGAGGTGGGGAATATGGGGCATCTTGGGAAGACTGCTGTCGATACAGCCGCGGGGAAACTGCTCGATTTGATGTTTGGGTGCCCTGAGCCATCACTGGAGATGTGGGCCCAGATCCAGCGGAATCCATTCGCAATTCTGAACTGAATGTCTGTGTGGAAAATTCTGCTGTATCCCTTCTCGAAGGTGACCGAGTGGGACTCTGTGGTGGTGGTGAGGGAGACAGAGGAGGACTGGTGCTTCTGTAATAAGTTGTATACTTGGGAGAACGTGGCTCAATAATTCTCTCAGTGGAGGATGTTGAGCTGTCTCGCACTTGGACACCCCTGGTATCCCCTACCCTCCTTGTGATAACCTCTCTTTGACTGTAGGCTTGGGTAATCTCTGCAATCTTGCTGCATACGCTTGAAACTGTAGCAGAGGATGTGGCAGGCCCTGCTGTGGGTCGGACATGTATTCCAGACTGAGTAGATGTCATAGTCTGGCTCGAACTAGTCTGCGAAATAGTTACTGCATCTCTGGCATAAACTCCATAAGCTGCAATAGTGGTGGCAGCCACTGTGGGGGTTATTCCATTCTTTCCTGCTTGGGTTTTGATCCTATCTTTGTGTCCATCCTTTGAAGAAAAGTGCTGTGTTACTCGAACATCTGGGATTCGTCCTCCACTTTCAGCAAAGGAGACAGGAGCAGAGATCTGGGTTGGGCTGGTGCCTGGGGTCAATAGAGCATTGCTCTGCTCCAGCAGCTTAGCAAAGGCTGAGCCTGTGTCTAGGAGCTGTTTTTCTGGGTAGGAGCTCTCAATTTCAATCTCTACTTGCTCATCAGTGGCCTGCTGCATCTTGGTGATGTTTTGCGATGTCTGCCGGATCTCCTCATAAATATCAGTTTCTGTCTCTGCTGCCTCATTGTCATATCCTGTTTGTTCTTGTTCATATTCAAACTCATCATCATAACCTTGTCCATTTATATCCTCCTCATAGTACTGCCCATGCCGACCTTGTTGTTGCTGCTGTTGCTGTTGTTGTTTCTGTTGTTTTTGCAGCATCTCTGCCTTTCTCATCATCTCCTCATAAACTTCTTCAGCACTCTTTAGGGGTTTTGAAGTTGAGGACGGTGCCATGGTAGTTGTTGTTGTTGTTGATGATTTCTCTACTGGTGAGTAAAGAGACATAAAGGTTGGGAGGTTGTACTCACTGCCTGATTTGTAAAGTTTGGACTCATATCCCTCAGCCTCTGAGTCCAAACTCTGAGGGGAATACTCAGAAGCAGAGGAGCGATGGAGCTCCTCCATTTCTGCAGCTTGTCTCAGTTCTTCGGTTGGAGAAGCATCTTCAATGGGTGAGAGATTGCTAGGTGGTGTCTTGGACCTCTCTCTGCGCCTCTGAGCCCTTAGCTCTTCTTTATCTCTCTTGGTCTTTCGTGCTGTGCTCCTTATTCTATGTTGTTCTACCTCCCTCATCTTCTCCTGCTCTCTAAGAAGTTCTTCCTCCTCTCTCAGTTCATCCTCTTCTGAAGAATCCTCAATGGTGGGAAGGAGAGGGCCATGGGATCGGTGGCGAGCTTTCCTTTGCTGCTTGGCCTCCTCCAGTCTTTGTCTCCGACTGGGGCTACTGTCACTGTCCTCTTCCATTGATGAGATGGAAGTAGGAGACTGGCCAGAGCCATAGGAGGATGAGGTGGGTGGCAGAGTGGATGAGTAATCACCACGAGAACGTTCTTCAGGAGATCCTGTCAGGCTCTCCATCTCTAGCTCTGGTTCCCGATCAAGGTTCAGATCATTTTCACTGCTCAGGTCCATGTCTCTGCTGTAGCTATTGGTGTTATTTAGTTCAATGGTTTTAAAGCGCCTCAGGCCTCCTTGTGATGCCATCACATCTTCCTCACCTTCCTCCACTGAGCCTTTATAAACATCAGAAGAGCTCTTAGTTTCTTCCTCAAAACTGCTGGAGTGGTGTTGAAGGCGTCTCTTCTCTTTCCCTGAGTCAGAGATGATTTGCTTATGGTGGCCTTTCTTGGGTTTCTGGTAGCCATATCCTTCATCTTCCTCGTCCTCCTCTTCCTCCATCTCTTCCTCCTCCTCATTCATTTCATCCGCACTCATCTCCATTATTTGTCTCCGCATGAACTCCTCATCAGTCATTTCTGTGGGTTCAGCCTCTTTTTCCTTCTTTTTCTTCTCCCTCTTCTCCTCCTTTCCTTCCTTTCGTTTACTCTCCCAGTCTCCTCCATCTTCTTCTTCCTCCATTATGTCCTCTAATTCCTCGTCGGAGTCATATGCATCTGGTGGGATTGACAGGGAGCGTGGGCGCTGCTTTCCTCTGTCATCCAAATCTCTGTCTTTTTGCTTTCTTCCCCTTCTGTCTCCCTTCTCTTCAGAGAGACTCTTCTCCAGCAAAGGCCTCATGGAACTCTCTAGCTTGGTAATCTCAGAAGGACTTGGCGGCGAGCCCCGCCCACAGATTCCCCTTTCGCTAAGTTTCATCTCCTCTTCTTGGATTAGACCTGTAATTTCACTATGGGAGCTGGAGATGCCGTCAGATGAGTAGCCGGTGTCACTGAGGCTTTGGGGGCTGCGTGACAAGTCCTGGGTACTGCTGCTTTTTGTATCCTAAAGAGAGAAGAAGAAACAGTTTAAGCCCACATAAATTTGGACGCTTAGAAATTTTGTTTCGGCCTAATTCAAATATTTTAATGTCTAAAATATTTTCAGCAAAAAAATCAAGTAGGAAAAACAGATTCGATTTGAGTGATATATCTCATCATCACCCGTCATAAAAAACCTAGAGTGAAGAATAGGTTTAGCTATGACAGCAACGGCTCTTTTGAGTTCTACATCTAAAATTATCGTCATAGAAACTACAGCGAATTTTGTGAAAGCAAGAGGTTTATGTATATTTTGTATTCTAATTGGTTTTTAATGTCACATGATCAATGTGCTTTATTCATTATTTTTGTAACATCTGCGCCCGGGTGCTATGAATATATTTCATTTTAAACAAGAACAAAAACAAAAAAAAAAATGTCTTGCTATATTATTTCAAAATCTCTCTTTAGGGAATCCTACCAAGTTATAAACTTGACTAGCTAGCAGTAATTTCTGATCATATGAACCCTTAAATCCTATTACAGAAATTATTCAAATTTGATGAAAGTTTTTCCATCTGACTTGTTCATGAGCTAATGGATATATGGGCCAAAACTGAATGTTTAGTAGGTGAAATTAACGAAGACAAAAAGTGACAACACTGAATTCAAAGAGTACACAATAAATGTAGAGTTACAGAGAAAAGACTAAACATTTACATATATTGTACAAACTTACTAAATGCAGAGAGTCGCCCTTCCTATTTCCAAAACTTAATAAACAGTATTATAAATATTATATTATATCATACTTCATGACTAACAGCTAAGTCTGCCCCTTTAACAAAAACATAAATACATACTTTGATTTAATTACAATGTAGTTCTGGAGAAGTTCTGTCAAGTTAAGGCATGTTATAGAGAAAAGACTTAGTAGGCAACGATAAAAGATTAAAAGTATATTTTCTTTAATAAGAAATTAATCTGAAAAAATAAGATAAATGACAACATAATTAAACAGTAATCAAAGTATTCAAAGCTACATAGCTGAGCAGACTTAGGCTTTTGTTTTCCACCGTTTTTGAGCCATTGATGGAAAGAGGTTAGTAAAGCATTTTTTTTAATGTGGATTCAAACAATCTTATTTTCAAGATGAGCTCAAAGTTACTTCATGGAATTAATATGACTGCAAAAACTACACAAAACTCATTCATCAATGGCTCAGTCTTGGATGTTGGTTAATAACATGCCAAATTATAAACTCAAAGGGACTAACCTGGTAAAGGAAAGGGGGGTGGAGGAAAAATACAAAATATATAGAAATTATGAAAATGTTTTCTAGAAACCCATTTCATGACAGCAACAATACTATAGATGAGACTTTTCATTGAGATCTCTGTACTTAAAATTCAAAGCAGCCCCTGAAGGAGGTCGGCGCAGCCTTTGAAAAGGCCTGCAGCAGTTTTACTTCAGCTGACTGCTTGGTTGTTTGCATATTCATCGCATGCCGATCATATTTCAAAAGGCGTAACAGCTGCTGCTGAATAAGACTCATTCTCCCTCTGTTTGTGTCTCTCTCTCTATCTTTCTCCCCAAGGTAATCCATGACTGCCTTGCTGCCACTTTCAGTCTCAGCATTCTGTAAGGAAGGAATCAATGACATGCTTTCCAAACAGCCATGGACAACAGTGCCAAAGGAGAAAGTAATTGGTTCAGCTGACAATTCTAAATAATCAGGCATCATCTCAAACCACAATGCTCAGTGCCAGTCAGTGTGTTATGTAAAGTGCCTAGTGATTTGTATAGAATTTAGTTTCAACTTGGTGAAGTAAAGTAATTTATACTAAAAATATATACGGTGATTTGTGCTTTAAGGATACAGGAGGAAATATAATGACAACCACAAAATCAAGAGAACAGATAACATTTCTTAATATAGGGGTAAAGATCCAGAATTCTTGTCAATAGATAATGGCTCAAAGCATAAACATTCATGCATATCAATTGTCAATGTAATTAGTAAATGTGATCTTTAATTAGAAAAACAAAGTTAAATGGAACTGGAAATAATACTAAGCTGAACTAAGGCATATGAGAAAGAGTACACAGTTTGTGGTTGAGTAACTTGTGGTTGAGTTTGAGTTTGACTGAAGTAAATTATTTTCAGGAAGTCTTTGTTATGGATCACTGACCAAGTTACAAAAGAAAGGTAAGCCTTGAATTTATAACAGCACGAAACATGCCGGAAAAAGATGTAATTCAGCATGATAATGTTACTGTCAAAAGAATGAATGGTGTTTGGATTTACTTTGCATCACAACAGCAGGACAACAATTTTTCATTTGTCTTTTAACATTGTCTAAACACTTGAGGGAAATATCAAAGTGATTGAATTTGAGAATAGCTGGTCAATTTCTCAAGGGTAAGACAACACAAACCCAATTACTAGGGATGAGCGAGTACAGCATTATCTGTATCTGTATCTGTTAACCATATGAATTATCTGTATCCGTATCCGTACTCGGAGTGGGCGGGGCCTAACCCGGAAGTGGGTGTGATTTAACCCGGAAGTGGGTTGGATTTAACCCGGAAGTAGGCCGGGTTGTCTTGAAACGGGCGGGTCTTTAACCAGTATGTTATTTTAAGCATGCAATTGATATGGGTTGATCAGAAATTGTTATATTTATTACTGATTAGAAAACTATTACAGGACAGCATCAGCATTGAGCTTCAGATCAATGATTTTGATCACAATAGCAAACAAACTATTTTACAGAACAAGTTTTGCAACAATGAATACAACACATGCTGTTGCAATTATGAAGTGAAATGTAATAACAAGTGTTTTCATACTCAACATAACTTTCTTTTTTAACTTTGAAAAATGATTTTTTTATTTTAATTTTTTTTAAATTTATTTCCACACCAGGTGTGTGTGTGTGTGTGTGTGTGTGTAGCTTAATTTGTAATATTTTTTATACCACTACTACCTAGAAAGTGTCAGACACTAAACTGGTTAGAGACAACTGACGGTTTAAAAAAAAAAAAAAAAAACTCCAACGACCGGCAGAGAGAGGGAGAGAGAGAGAGAGAGAGTAGCCAGATGCTAGAGAGTAGTCAGACACTCAATGCGTGAAGTAAAAAAAAAAAAACTGTGTTAAATTATCAGTATAGAGAACGCTCTTATTGTTTTACGGTAGCACTATTGCCCGTTTGTTAGAGGTGTTACGGTTTCTGTTTTGTATCACGTGTGTTGTCAGTTGGTCCCCTTGTTACCTGTGCATTTAACGGATGAACAGAGCCGGTGTACAGAGAATAAAGTATTTTTGAAACAGACGCTCTGCTCATACTTTTTACGCTAAGTGAGTAAGGATAACTTAACAAACTGTTTAAAAAAAAAAAGTACCATGTCTGAACGAACCCACGTTTAACAGAACTCTACTGGTTAATAAGTAAGTACAAACTGAAATAAAAACAAACTTCAAGCTGAAGAAACCCTAAACGTTAACGGAAAAGACCCGCGAACCTGAGTGACTGAGAGACAGAGATCTGTTCTGTGAGTGAGTGATCAGAGCGGTGTGTGAAGGGGAGGAGCGCTGTGACGCTGTGTGAGGATTTTCATTCAGTCCGAGCACAGATATTGACTCGTATTACTCGTATAATACTCGTGCTCGGCAAAAGTGCTTTATCTGTACCGGATACTCGTTTCAGCGGAGTATCCGGCTCATCTCTACCAATTACCCATATTTGTTCTGTTAAATGGCTTATGGCATGTATGTTGTACAGGTACTTCATTAAAAATCTGGAGTGTCACTATGCTAAATCTTTTCAGTCAATCACCTTCTGATAATCTATTAATAGCAGATGGGACGTTGGCCGGTGTAAATGGTTCTATGTTAACTGAAGCCATAGAACCTGCTATTATACGAGTAATTAGGGTCACGGCTGGATATTGAGGTGTCTGGGTAGAGATGCTAGGAATGAGTTGTGAGGGTCTGACCCACAAAGGTGCAAAGCCCCCTGGTAAAACACAGATAGCAGAGGATAGTTTCAAGCTATCAACCTCTGGGTTATGGGCCCAGCACGTTTCCGCTGCGCCACTCTGCTCTCACACACCCCAGATGGGACTCGAACCCACAATCCCTGGCTTAGGAGGCCAGTGCCTTATCCATTAGGCCACTGGGGCACTCTTCAGATGTGTTTTTCACACATTTTGGCTGTAAACACAGCACTATGGATCAAAATGAGCAACTTTACTTGCTTATGTTTATGAAAGATGTTTGGCCTCTAATCCAAAATGCTTTCTCGGTGTTACAGTTTTTTTCGATTGCATAAACACTAAAATCAAAAGTATAACACATTTATCAAACCAAAACAATACACACAGTGATCTGCAAAACACTAAACACACTTGTATACATTAAACACAGAAGTATATCAAGATGTCACTTCCTTGCAATTCCCAAGCACTGCCTGTCAAATGACCACCCCTATGGGCCAATTGGTTAAACAATTGGTTAAACGCCATCAGGTGTTCAAACACATGATGCTTACTTGTAGACACACCAATCAGGTTTAAGCACTTTAAAAATGCATCAGCTGAGTTCACCTGTTTTCAACCAAAATGGTGTTTGTGCTCAAAAAAGAAGAAGAGTGAGGGTGAGAGGGGGAATCCACGGAGGAGGAGAAGGTCGCGGCTGCGGCATTAGTAATGATGTTGTGTGTGATGTTGCATACTGCACACATAACTTTTATAATGTAAATGTACTGTATTCCAAAACTATGCTGAACTACACAATCTTGTCTTTCACTGTATTTCTGAGAGTTTTACAGATGGATGCTGAGGAAATCGCATGATGAGGCAGGGTTCAACCTGACAAAAGCAAGAAGGAGAGGCAGAAATACCATTGGCCACGGGGCTATAATCCCTGTCCCAGTGCAACGTGGGGGTAACATCACCTTTTGTGCTGCCACTACACAGAATGGGGTCCTCCTCCGTCGCGCCAATATGGGCCCTTACAACACACCTCACATTCTCACATCTTTGAACCGATTACACAACATCGTCACAGCAGTAAACCACAGGCACCAGATGCAATCCATTGTCATCTGGGACAATGTGTCATTCCACCGCTCTGCTCTGGTCCAGAACTGGTTTCAACACCTTCCACAGTTTACAGTACCATACCTTCCACCATACTCTCCGTCTCTAAACCCGATCAAAGAATTTTTCTCGGCATGGCGGTGGAGGGTTTACGATCTCCAGCCCCAGGCTCAGGTACCCCTCATTGAAGCCTGTACTCGATACAGAATTTTCTGCTTGTCTGATATTTGTCGAGCTTACAGTGTTATGCAAACTCCTGTAGTTGCATGAAAACTGGGACATGTTTTGTTGTGATTCTCCATGTTGACACGTTGACAGATTTGGGGATATGGAGAGAAATAAATTCAATTTTCATGGGACTGCAGCATTGGTCTTGTGTAGTGTTTGGTGAATTTATTGTATATTTACTTTCTCAGAGTACTTCACTTATAGAACTCTAATCACTGAGAACTGGAATTGCTAAAAGTGTTTAAGGTTAGCAACAGCAGTGTGTAACTGGCTAAAGCAGTATTAAGTAATTTGAAGCGTGTGTGTTTCATATGGCAAAAAAATATGGTTTTGATAAATAAGTGTATAGTTTTTACAAGAGTGTTTAGTTTTGCAAAGGATCTGAGGTGTTCTGCTGATTGGATGTGTGGTTCTGCTGATTGTGTTTAGTGTTTGAAACACCGGGCCCTGTTTTGAAAATCGTGCTTAAGCAATCGAAAAAAACTGTAACTGGGATGTTTCAGGTATTAAACGAGCGTGGTTGGTTGTGTCAAGAGTCATTGGGCTCAACAGGTACGTCGTTGAAACCCCCAATGGCTTATTGGTCTAAGTTGTACACTGAGTCAAGGTGTGAATGGCTATAGTTAACAGTAAGCCATAGAACCCCCTGCTATTATGTGAGTCATAGGGGTCAATGATGGGTATTAAGGTGTCTATGTAGAGATGTTAGGAATGAGTTGTATCGTGCTGACCCGCAAATGTGCAAAGCCCCTTGGTAAAAGACAGATAGCAGAGGATAGTTTCGATCTATCAACCTCTGGGTTATGGGCCCAGCACGCTTCTGCTGCGCCACTCTGCTCTCACACACCCCAGATGGGACTCGAACCCACAATCCCTGGCTTAGGAGGCCAGTGCCTTATCCATTAGGCCACTGGGGCACTCTTCAGATGTGTTTTTCACACATTTTGGCTGAAAACACGGCACTATGAACTGACATAAGCAACTTTACTTGCTTATGTTTATGAAAGATGTTTGGCCTCTAATCCAAAAGGCTTTCTCTGTATTAACTGGGAGGTTTCAGTGTTTAACATGCGTGAATCTGTGTGTCGAGAGTTGTTCGGTTCAACAGGTACGTCACTGAAAACCCCAATGGCTCGTTGGCCTATGTTGTACACTGAGTCAAGGTGTGAATGGCTATAGTTAACTGTAATCCATAGAACCCCCTGCTATTATGTGAGTCATTAGGGTCACGGTTGGGTACTGAGGTGTCTGGGTAGAGACGTTAGGAATGAG
Organism: Pleuronectes platessa; assembly: GCF_947347685.1. Taxonomy (NCBI): domain Eukaryota; kingdom Metazoa; phylum Chordata; class Actinopteri; order Pleuronectiformes; family Pleuronectidae; genus Pleuronectes; species Pleuronectes platessa. The sequence goes on along the minus strand of NC_070631.1, from coordinate 19,483,482 downwards.
TTGTACAGGGTGCAAAGCCCCCTGGTAAAACAGCAGAGGATAGTTAAGATCTTTCGCACTCTTGGTTATGGGCCCAGCATGCTTCCGCTAGCTTAGGAGGCCAGTGCCGTATCCATAAGGCCACTGGGGAACACTTCAGATGTATTTTTCACACATTTTGGCTGAAAACACGGCACTACTACATTTTGTCCATGCCTATGGATTCACAGAATCAGTCAACTTGGGTACCTGGGAGATGTCATGAATCCCATACAACCAATTGTATCACGATCAAAAACAACTATACCATGATAATCCAAGCCCAAGCAACTGCCACTGCTTCAGGTGCAGCCTATTGAGTGATCATTTACTCTACTGAAACAAAAACTCTTTTTCATTTCACAAATAATACTATAACTTATGTAAATTATGCAATGATATTCTATTTAAATTTAGCTAGCTAGGCTAGTTTAATTAGCTCAGGAAGAAGGGTAATAACCCTGAGCTTGCAGAACCCCTGGGCATATTTAAGTCAGCAGTGTTTGTGTGTGTGTGGAGGGTGGGACTCGTATTTTTTCTTTAAAAAATGAGGACTGCCATGGATTGGGGAAATTAATACACCACTACCCTGCATGCTTGCCCTGATGTCGAACTTAGAGTTTTGGCTTAAACTCATTACAGTGATGGAAAAACTGCATGAATGTAAAGCAGAGCGTCACCTGGATAGATACTGTCAAAGTATAATATTCACACAACAATAACAATGTTTGGTCCATAGGCCTTAATGTGACACTATGGTTTACAGGTAGTAGAAATGTTGCAGAACCAAAACCTCCTATTGTGCCTCTTAGTGCTGGGAATTATGGCTCGTTGAAGGGAGCTGGATCTTATGACCCTGTTCCTCTGAGAGCGTTTTAAAAACAGCTCATCATTGTCCAGGGGACTTTAAGGGGTTACTCCCTTTATCAAAAAACATACACACACACACATAGTGCAGACACGAGGAGGAAGATTGTGCTTTGGCAGTATTCAAACAGAATTAAGGCGATATTTTGCCATCATTTCATACTGCGATTTGAACAGTTTAAGTTTCTTTAAAAGTATCCTTATAGCAGGCCATCACTCACCACTGGCACATAACCTGAAGAAAAGTTAAATTCCTGGAAGAGGGGAATGTTCTTACTGTTAATGTAAAGGGGAGAAGCATCACTGGCTCGGATTTTATTAATTTACGGGGGGCAGTGGATGAAATTTGGGCACACTGTTAACAAGAACGGCTCATAAACACATAAGACTCGGCTCCCTTTGAAAGTCACAACACTAGTGCCTCTGTTAGTACATTATTTGTTTGGTTCCCCTTTCACAAGTGACACTGGTTAAACCATGTTATCATTAGTATCACCTTTTGTCTCTCGCCATAGTTCAACAGACAGAAAACACTGGAAAATGTTAATTTAAAATCTGACTTACATCATAATGCCTGGACTTCTTAATTTCAGTGACTGGTGTCATCTGCTCTCCTTTCTTATGGGAGGTTTGGTTCTCAGACTCCGACTTGGGCTTTGTCTCTGTGGGTTTCGGTTGTTGTTGGGTGTCCTTGGTCGGGACCGGTGCCGTAGCTGGTGTGGTGGTCTTGGTGTCGGTCGGTTGTTTGGCGACAGTGGGTGCAAATGGTCCGCCACTGACAGTTCCCGTCTGCGGTTTCTGGCCCTGGCCTGTCTTGAGCCCTTGCTGATTGGCAGGTTTGTGGAGAGGGCTCTGCTGGCTGGTTGGTACCTGGTGACGGGGCGAGCCCATTGGCTGGTGCTTGGGAGACGGATGAGGAACGGTTAGGGGTGTATCGTCAAGACTGCCTCCAGACATCAGCCGCTGGGTCTGACAGTTGAGACATAACCACTCCTTTTTCTGAGAACAAAAAAACAACAGAAGTTAATGACAATGAGCCTAATGTTACGGTAATACTTTTTATTAGATTAGTACCATAATATGGTCAATAAATATTCTTTGCTGTCACAAGCCCTGATTTTATGAAAGGTGCTTTCAGATTGAGCTTTGGAATGCAATATTGATTGGTTTATAAAATGTTTTTTTTTAAACTCAACAAATATGTGATTATATTGTTTGTAGTTTGTGTGGGTGTGTGTCAATAAAAAAGGATTTAATCCTCTTCGCTGTGCAACTTCTCCTCCCGGGTCACACTGGAATGATGTGTTCGGTTCAACATCTTAGGTTAAATAAGATTGACCCTTTAACACACTGATTCAAATTCTTAACATTCCTTGTGTCGATTCCACTTCGTCGAGCAGACTAGAGACACAACCAGACAAACACACACACAAACACACACACATGCACATACTGCATACACCCAGCAAATCTCATTTCCAGACATAGCTGAAACAGTATGAGTTTGGCTTACACACACTTCTAAAAGGCCAAGTCACTCTGAAGGCTGCAAGGGCTGCACGCTATTTTCATCACATCAACACTGTGAGGCAGACTGACAAAAACTGCATACTCACATCAAATATCCTGCCACAGACCATGCAGAACATAGTATTGACTCATCACTTTTTTAAAAAGTTTTTGATGGTGAACTCTCAGAAAAAATGGCGGCGTCCTGAGGAAAAGCTGCAATACAGTGGGCCATAGTCCATCACATTACATTTCATTTAGCTGTAGCTTTTATCCAAAGCGACTTACAATAAGTGCATTCAACGGTTCAAACCCAGAACAACAAGAATCAAGAAAGTAAACATTTTCATAAATAGAGCAAAACTACAAAGTGCTATAATTAAGTGCCGTTTAAGTGCTACTAAAATTGTTAGGTTAAAAAAAAAAAAAAAAAAAAAAAAAAAATTATGGATGGCGGGCCGCAGATGGCCCGCGGGCCGTAGTTTGGACACCCCTGTCCTATTTTCATGATTTCAAATAGTTTTTCTTCCTCCAGTACCACATGTTTATTATTTGTCTGTCTCTACCCAGGACAGTAGCTGTTGTTTGGGGCTGAAGAGCAGCTGTGTAATTCATGTCATGAATTATTGATAGATACAACCCCTTCCTCCTCGACACTTCTCTTCCATCTCTGCTCTTTTCCACCCACTCATTTAATCTTCCCTGTTTTCTCTCTTTGCAACATACTCAGGAGGCCTCTTTCTTACACTCCTCCTCATTTTGTCCTTTTTTATCTCTCCTCACTATATCTCGCTCCTGCTTTGTCTTTATCTGAATGCCTTTTGAGAGTTTATCTGCAATTAGGTGCCAAACTAAATTCTCTCTCCGTCCCAGTGACTAATGCAAGTGACAAAGGCTCTTCAGGTTTGAGGGGTGGACACTACTGAGTGTTAATTACAGACCACAGAGCCTCAAATTCTCTTTTTATCACGTCCCCCAAAGTCTCTCATTTGCTTTTTACTGCCAGCCAAGGTTAGACAGATATTATAAACTATTTTGTTTGTTTATTCTGCAATAACCTTGATCATGTGTCCAGCAGCTCTAAAGGTTCCAGCTCGCTGAGCTTTTTTTGTTGTTGTTAAAACACAGATCTGGTATCGAACAGCAAAAAGAAGTAGAGGAGACAATGGATCTGTATCTAGCTGCAACCCAGCTCTCCCTGAGGAACACAACTTAGTCATCTTGAGTTGCTCTAAAAAATGTGAACAATCTCAGGACCATTTTTCTGCTACTCTCTTTAAAGTAGTTTTTAAACCCACAAATTCTACAGAACCTCTTTCTTCCACTGAAAAGATTTCAGCATCCAAATGCAAAGGAGCATTTTCAAAAGTGGAACAAATGACTAGTGTAAGTGTCAAAACACTTGAGCAATCTGAGAACCCGACCAGACTTAATCAGGCTGTGCTCAGCATTCTGAGCACGAAGGATATGAGAGAAAAAGAAGCTGTAACCAGTAAGTGTTTGACGTGTTACCTTGAGAAATGACTTAAAATAGCTGACAATGACGTCTCTGTTGATCAACTCAGAAAACAACAAATCGTCAATTAAGCGATTCACTTATTGTTTCTGCACTCAGAGATATAATACTGAACCATAGCTCAAATTCCACATATAGAAGCTACTGTATATCAACTGACTATTGTAAATATTGTTACATTTATATCTTCCAGTTCAATGTAAATACACATAAATGATTCCTTTCTTCTAACTTGGGGTGGTAGAGGATTGTGTTTTAAATGATTAGAGACCATGTGTGTATATCACAACATGGTATGTGTGTAGGCACCTCCAGAGAACCAGCACACTATAGACTGTATATGTAAATATATACCGTAGTGTCTGAGACTGTTGAATCAGTTTTAGACCCTAAAGTCCGGCAAATCACATCACATCACGTTGGTGTGTGTCTGTGTGTGTGTGTGTGTGTGTTGTCTTGCAAAGTGCCCCATCGCTGCACCACTTAACCTACATAGCACCAACAATCTGGGCCTTTCTCCTCCTGTCAATAACACTCACTGAAATGCTCTATCAGTCCTAACTCTTTTTGAGAAGCGCTGCTGTTTTCCATTCTTCCGCCGCCTTCAGTCTGAAGCATGTTATGCCTTCAGACTCTCTCTCCTTTCTCTCTCCTCTTTCTTTCTAAAAGTCCTTTTGAAATCTGTTGGGGGATTGTATTTTGGCTCTACCGTCCAGCCCCCTGTGTTTCTTTTACATTTCCCACTCTCTCTTTTTTTCCTATCGCTCATTTACAGCCTACCTTTCTTTTTCTGTTCAATAAAAGGAAAAGTTATGGATCCGTCTTTAATTCATATGGATCTACTGTGCATCCTATCTCTTCCAGTACTGGATTGGATTCATGACAGAAGTGTAGAAATAACTCATCCCTCTGCTCAACCCCCACACTCGGCCGCAGGGAGGCCTCACTATTACTCATCAATGAATGTAACGTACTTGTCACAAATTGGCCCTGAGGAAAATACATCATTTAAAGGGGATTTGGTATTGCCTTCTTTTCCTTTCCCTTTATCTGATGCATGACGTAGAAACATGGTTCACTGCCATTTGTGTATTTTATACGCAATTTTACATACACTTATATTGTTGACATAGACATTCATATTTATTTAAAAAAAATATATAAATTTTACTGAATTTTTGTTGTACCTAATTCAACCAATCATATTCTAAACATAATCAAATACTATTGTGTAAATACTGCCTCCCTTCATTGAAGATATGGAGTGGCATACTTCTCTAAGCTTCTCTACTTTTCTCAGTTTCACTTCACTTCCATTCTGAGTCATTCTCATCCATTTTCTTTACTTTTCACACATTAGCTCCTGCAGCTCCTCTCTCTTTTGTCTCTTCACTACATGATCGCTAAACATCTTCCCCTTCCTCTTAGCTCTCTTCTCTCTCTCCCCCGTCTGTCTCCTTTTCTCGCCCCCCAACAGAGAGAGGGCTATTTTTACCCGGAGTGCCATTGTTCTGCTCAAGCGCACCCTTCCCTGGCACTGGCTGCTGCTTCAGGCTGCACTCTACTGCAGTGCACACATACACTCATACTTACACAAGCACACACACATGTAGACACACGGTTCACATCAATGCAAAATGGAGGAGGCCTGTGCAGCTGAAGGCTAACCAGAATGAGATGACATGCAGAAGGAGGAAGAACAAGAGGAGGAGAAAGTGAGTGACACCAACCATGCACTAGTGTGTGCACGCACACAGCAATTCAGCTTTGCCCCTAGTAATGAGAGAGAGAGAGAGAGAGAGAGAGAGAGAGAGAGAGAGAGAGAGAGAGAGAGATATGGGGAGAGGGGGCAGCCGTTTGAAGTGAACAACAGAGAGACATTGATGATGATAAGGATGGTGTTGGGTGAAAGCACCAGTGATGATTTGTTTGTTGATTACACTTTGAACGAGCGGAAGACACGAAAAAAAACAAATATCTCAGGATGAAGATGTCAGAAGAAGTTGTGGTGATAACAGTCGATTCTTGTTGATGTGTTTGAAACTAAATCAAGCGATCTCCTCAGCAGTATTCATACGTTAAGCACTGCCTCTGCGTACTGCATGGTGATGACGATCATCATCATCATCACCATCATGGCGAAAGCCTCACAGTGAACTTCATATGAAAATGTTCTGCAGCAATACAACAGCAACCCCTGGCCAAACATCGATGAGCCAATAACGGCATAGACAGGTTATGATTGATGGCTGATGGAACCATCAATTCACTCGGAATGTAGCTGCAGAATCTGCTGAGCTGTGCACTTTCTCTGAGCTATAGCAGACAGTAAACGTACAGAAGGACACACCCATGAAACAATGTGTACTGTAAACCTGTGTTTCCTGCACAGCAGTAACACTGTCTCCTGTAACAGCCTCTAATCATGAAACACACAAATGAATAACTTCCAAAACTGTGCACCTTTTTGTCTTTAAAAATGTAAAATACCATAAAACTTTCAATTTCTTTTCGTATATTCTATAATTCATTTGAACATGTCAGAACAATCTTCCACCCTCCCTCGATGGGTACTTCCTGATTCGCTGCCTGTCTAATTATTTAACAGTCTTGAACCCAGTGACACCATGTGAGTTTGGAGGCAGGTTTTACCACTCGCTGCGCAGCTTACATCAGAATGTGACGAGTCGCACTTTTATATGACAACAAAGACCGTCTTTCACTGGAGCCCTCCCACATCAACGCTTTCTCCTCCTGCTATTTTCAGACAACTACGTCTTGTTCTATATCTCCATCTTAATCCCTGCCTCTGGAGATCTGTCTCCTCTGAACAGTTTTATTTCCTCTCTTCACCTTAGTCCACTGAGACATGTTTCGATTTTTCTTTGGTTTCTTTATTCTTCCTCTCTCGCCTTTCCTTATCCAACTCATTCTTCTCTTCTTCTTCACTCCCTGTCCAGTGTCCATCAATGAGGGGTATATTTGTGATGTAGATCTTTTTTTTTTCTCTTCAATGACAACCACTCAGACCATGTGACCCCTTGGAGGGGCCAAGCCCATCGGTTGGGAACATATAGACTGTATAGAAAGTTGGACAATGTGTCTCCACTTGCTTGAACTATCCAGAAATTCAGTCAAATTATTTCTAAAACGAGGGCGGCCACCTTGCCTATTTGGAGCCAGATTCAAAGCAGTAGTGATCGGGGATGGAGCGACAGTAGCTAGGTCACACCAGCTCTTATGATGAGAACTATCCAAAATGACAGAAACCCTCTTTCAGAAAAATGTACTTGATGTGTACTTTGAGTTTCAAGTTTGGTCAATGTTCCACCCTATACCATAAAATATAGCGTCTCCCACCAAAAATACAGCAATATCCGCCATCTTGCTTGATCAGAGCGCTGCAGATGTCTGAGCAGGCGTACTTATCGTTTAGAGCATTTCGTTGGAGTCTCTACGAAAAATTGGACATTACTTTTCATAAGATATCTTACAAAGTTTTTCATGAGACCACATTGACCATGGAGGAGGTGGGATTTACGTATTTTGTAAATGGAGTTGATACAATGCTGTATCTTAACCAAAGTAAAGGATCTGATTAGATCTTCCGCACGAACCTTTACAGACATTCTTGTTTGATGCAGTATATCTGAATCAGTTGTAGTTTGTTTAAATATGTTTTGATTTACAATTAATAAGTATTTTACTAACAGCAATAGCAAAGTTATTACGGATCATTGTTTGATTGAAAATAGTAAGATGTCTTTAAATGTATTTTAGATTTTCTGTTGTGTGGCCAACACAATACAGGGAACTCATTTGAAATATACCAAATTGAAATGAGATAAATCAAGCATGCAAATGCAGTAAATGTATTTACTCAGACATCTGACATTTCCAGAATAAACAACATTATACACGTTTATTCTATTAAACTCTGTTATAGGGCTTTGTTAATTACATACTCTCAACACCAGAGCTAATTAAAATTAAAGAGTATTATTCTTGGCTTGTGCAGGCAATATTAACATTACGCACACTTAGCCTAAACATCCACATCCACAAACACACACACACACACTCACACACATGTGTCCTATGGGATAACACAACGGGGATATTATTGTAAGGAAGCAGTGACATTTGTGAGATCTGTACATAAGCATACACATATATGCACACATAGACACACACCAGCCGGATTAACGGTGGAGGGTTTTATCCAACACTCCTTTCGCACTGTAAGAAGCAAGAAAGGCAGGGATGGAGAGAACAAGAGAAGGAGAGGGAAAGAAAATGGAGGACAAGAAGCCATAAAAGCTGGAGATAAGAGTTTAGAAGAGACTGACACAAGCAGGAGAGGGAGTTGGGGAGAGGATGAAATCAGAATTGATGAGAAAAGGAAGGAAGGTATGAATTAAAGGTGGAGGAGGAGTAAAAGAAGGAGGGGAAGGAATTGAGGAATAAATTAGAGGGCTGAGGAAGTATAGAGGAGGAGAGGAGATGCTGGGGGAGGAAAGATAGGAGGGGATGAATTATAGGTGTGAAAACCAGTGAAGGAGAGAAAAGGCAAGAGATAAATTAGAAGTGGAGGTAGAGGGGACAAACAATGGTAGAAATAAAGAGGAGGAAGGGAAGGAAGAGTGGACAGTGAGTATGGATGGGAAGTAGAAATGGCAAGAGGAGATTCGGTTTCCTTATCCTGCTTATGTAGCTAAAAACCTATATTTTTTATTTTTCTAAATATTTTTCTTTTATCATCACAGTGGATCCTTTGTAATTATGTAACTGTATTGTGAGAGGCAGAGAAGTGGGCATAAGGATTTATACATGTGTTTGTGCTAATATGTACACATTTCGTTTTATTGCCCACATTATACCTCTTCAACTACCTACTTTCTGTCTTTCTCTCTTCACCGTGCAGATGTAAAACCCAGATGAGGTTTATCTGCCCACCTCCTTCCTCAGCTGATACTATGTGTGGGAGGAACTTATTCGCATATGTTGTCATTTCATAGCTGGATACCGAATAAAACAGTGGTCGACTATGACTATTATAATTTGATTAACCCTTCAGACAAGGGTAAACCTCTTCTCTATTTATGTGGCACATAATGACATAAGACTCCTACGTCGCCAGGGCTCTATCTTCTCCAGCTTCTATAATCTCCAACATATTGAGAACCTGCAACAAATGTCCTCCAGCTCCTTGTTCACTTAATGTGTCGTGCTGTTGAACTCAACAAAAGCGTTCTTTGCTCCTAAGCATAGCTTATTGCTAGGGTTAGTCCATCCACCATTATCTATATTGCTTTTTCAATGAGCATCGCGTCAATCCCAGCTGACATTAGGGCGAGTGGCGGGGTACACCCTGGACAGGTTGCCAGTCCACCTCAGGGCCAACATGCAGAGACAAACAACGATTCATACTCATGTTCACACCTATGGACAAATTAGACCGTCAAATTAACCTAACCCCCAATCTGCAAATCCTTGGACTGTGGGAGTAAACTGGAGTACCAACACTCTCTGAAACAAGGAGAACAACAGTGCTAACATCCAATCCTCTGCACACGCAAAGTGAGCTAACAGGCACCCTTATTAGGGCTAAGTCTATGGATTTGGCTGCAGCTAGGGTGTGCATTTTCCCATCCAAAACCTGAATGAGCCAGAGAAAAAATTATTTGAGGCTACACCCAAATCACCAAGCATTCTGTCTATTTGTTTTCACCAATTACAAGCACTTGCCGTCTAAAAGGTCAAGTAGATACCTCAGCCAACCGCTAAAGTTAATGGAAAGTAGCTTAATCTAAGCTGCCTTCCATAACCCAAAACTATCAGACAAAACATCACTTGGTCTTCCTGTGGGATTATTTGGATATTAAATGATGACTGCCTGAAGACCTTTACTTTAACAGGAAGTTAAGTTTGAGGAGAATTTTCTCACAAAACCCCCAGAGCAATTGACATTTGGTCACAGGCCTGAAACGACCCACTGATGTTTTCACACTAAAGGGTTATTAGCAGAGGGATAAATAGGGTAGAGGTAAAATCGTTTAACACTGATGACAGAGCTTTCCTTCCACAACAAACCTGGGATTGGAACCAGTGACCTGACTTGAGTCATGTCTACTGGCCGAGAGGTGGAAGCCTTCGTGGTTGGGAGAATTAAACTGAACAATGGGAGCCAAGACTTGTTGAGAATCTGACACACATATCTTTAAACAGGCTCTCTCTCTCTCTCTCTCTCTCTCTCTCTCTCTCTCTCTCTCTCTCTCTCTCTCTCTCTCTCTCTCTCTCTCTCTCTCTCTCTCTCTCTCTCTCTCTCTCTCTCTCTCTCTCTCTCTCTCCAGGGGGCTGCAGTGAGCCTGACAGTCTCAGCACTGATCAACAAGGCACATGTATTTAATTATTTATTTATCTATTTCAACTTATGTCATTTAATGTCCCTCATAACAAATTACACCATTGAAACATAAAATGATTCACTAGAACTTAATCTAAATCGATTTACTATTTGATTTAGCAGTGAATCAAAGTACTGTGCCTTGATAAGAATGGTGTTGCTGGGAATCCTCACCATGCGTGTGTAACGGTGTAAATATGTTGTTTGTTAAATCCTGTTCAATGTGGGACAGCAGTCACTGTTATTATGTATTTCTTTTATTTTGCCGTGTCTTTTATTTTGAAAACCTATCGCGGGAGCTTCTGGGGGATTAAGTCTGGCGCACTTTGTTTTTACCTCAGAAGCAGGTGCTCTCGCTATCGGTAGGTTGTCTTTCTTTCGTGTTAGTGTTTTAGTTAGTTGCTTATGGTTAATTTAGTGTATGAAACCTGTAAAGTAATATGCAACTTTCTTTTGTAGATGACTGTGGCTGTTTGTCCCATATATGTTGCAGATGTTGCAGATGTTGCAGAATAAAGTTACACTGCTTCCATTAAACCTGACTCCAGTGAAATACATAGAAATAGCAGCAGAGCAAAACAGAGACCGTCACACGTGCAGGGCTTTTTAATCCTCTTTCAGCTTGTTGTCTTGTTTTTACAGCACAGTTAATGTGTTCTAGTTCAGTCTCATGAATCATCAGCCATGTTTCTGACAGCAGCAGGCAGCTGTTTTCAGTGAAAAAGCTCTGGTAAATCCAGTGTGTGCTACAGGCCCATGCAGGACAATGGCTTGTTGATAGAAAAATTCTAAATGGCTGTAAATGTTGCACTGCCTCTGATGAATGATGTGGGTAGTTGTTTGCAAATGAATAAGCTATAACATTTGTAGCTATAACAAGCTCAGATTGACTTCCTCTGCATAAATAAGTTGTGTCTAGAGAGCAACATTAAAACAACATTTGCATAGTTTGTTTTCTTTATATTTAATAGAAAGAAATTGAACATTTTAGTAACTACACCCAAACACCGCCAGAGTGACTATTTTTTTGCTGTTGACAAACCTAAATATAAATTATATACTATTTAAACAATGTCTTTAAGCTAAGTTTGAAAACTTGCTTTTTTGTATTCTTACTTCATAATGTGACTTCTGCACTTCTATTCTTAGACTTCATATTCAACCCTTATTTTTCTTGTTTTCACCTGCAGAGCTGCAACACAAATTATGTCTTTGGGGACACAAAAGTTGATCATGTTGAAGTTTTTGTCTCGCTGTGTGTGTACACATATTTGAACCTCATTCTTGGTGGTAGGGGAGGGGTGCTGGGTAATATTAGGATTTAATTTATCTGGCCTTGGTTTTTCAGCGAGAGAGAGACTGCAGCCTTTGAAGTGCTGAAGAGTGTACTTTGAAGTGCAGGAGGCAGCGCTCACTTGGACAGGAGCATTATGGGTGGGTGGGGTGGTGGGGTGCTCGCTCATCCCGCGGTGAATGAAAAGAGACATGATCAGACAGATGCTAGGGAGGATGTTAGAGGAAAGAAAAGTTTGACAAGGAATGGATGAGGAGAGGAGGGGAGGGTAGGGGAGAGGAGAGGAAAGGAGAGGAGAGGAGAGGAGAGGAGAGGAGAGGAGAAGTCTTCCAGTTTTTCACCACAACACGTTGGCTCTATATTTATTTAATCTAACTACATAATACTAGGTTGCCATTAACATGGAGGGAGCGAGGTTTATGACCTGTACTACAGCCAGCCACTAGGAGGAGATCAAGATGCTTTGGCCCCACTTTAGTTGCGTAATCATGCCGTCCATCTTTATATACAGGTCTATAGTTTCATTATTTTTTTGGGTGGTTTGTTAATTTAATTTGGTGCCAGGTTGGGCTGCTGTGGAAAACCACCAACTCCTACACGTTAAAGAAGAAATTGGGTATGAAGTTGGTAAAAGACAAAAAACAGGATTGAAAGAAAGAAAAGATTAAATATGAGGATGAAGAGGTGTCAGGAAAAATGTAGGACGACAGAAAGAAAGAAGAATGTAGTTTCTGATGATTGGATTATTTTGGGTTTTCCCTTCCCATGCGAGACAGCAAGATAGAGACTGTACCTCAGTTTAAGGCTTGGTAAACTGAGCTTATTGGTATATTACACATTGACAAATATGGGGTGGTGAATTAGGCTCTCTTAATAAATGTTCTGATTTATGGCAGCCTTTTCCGTGTCAAATTATACTGATCCTGAGCAGCAACGAACCCCATGGTCATTAAGGGCTTGTGCTACTCTCTTTAAACATACCCTGGGTTAAAAAAAATTCTGCAATTTATTATGAAAATTCTTCAAAGAATATATTATTTAAAGAGAAAAGGAGGGAGAGAGAACGGGGGAAAAAGAAGTAATCAGAGAGCCAGAATAGGCGCATGCAAAATGTCAGAGTGAAAAAGAGAGGAAGAGGCAGATGATAAGGATATTAATGAATTAGAAAAGAGAGAGGAGAGGAGGATGAGGCGAGAGAGGGAAGGAGGAGGAGAAGGGGGAGGAGGGGGAGGAGGAGGCGAAAAGAGAGGCGGATTCCAAAAATGTACAGTGAATTAGTTCTGCCTCATGAAACTGGCGGAGAAATGCTTTGCGGCTATGATATCTGTGCGCGTGTGTGTGTGTGCATTTCCATTCAGTGTGTTTATGCTGTGTCCTGGTGCCTGAATGCTGGGATATGTGAGCACTGTCTTAGCTGCTTGTGTTTGCGTGTGTATTTGTGTGTGTGTGTGTGTGTGTGTGTGAGTGTGCATGTGGTTGTTTGGAAAGAGCATCACTGCCTCCCCAGAACAGAGCCGACGCCGTGTTGACATTTAGACAAAAACACAAGCTCCGTCTTTTGAAAGAGCAACTCTGAGAGTGAAGCTCGCACAGAGGTGACAGGGTCAGACATGACTGCTCCTGCTGCTGCTGCTGCTGAGAACACAAACAGAAAAAAAAACACAAACTGTACCTGTGACGTGCTTTTATTTTCAGCCCTCTCAAAGCTCCTCAGGCACAGCCACACACACACAGACAGCCTAAAATCAGAAGCTGTGGATAATTTCTGTTGTGGACTGTGATTCAGAAACTTAACCCCACATTATGAACTGAAGCATGAGAACAAAATAATGACTCTCCCAAATCAGTTGTGACTAATTTACTTTACTAAGAGAGTCTCATCCTCACCATCGGCAAATAAGAAGTTTCAAAAATAAATGTTTGCTTTGCTGATGCAATAGTACCTGACATCTTGGCAATCCAAACTTTCAAACGCTCGCTCTCAAAAAGCAGCCACTTGAAAGAGAGCGTTTGGAGGAGTTTTGACTAGACTTCTCTTTATGAGTTGTATGATTTTAAGGTGCATACAAAGTTACTTCATGTGAGTTAATAAACCATATGATATCCAACCAATACCAAATTTGTCACCTCGAAGTGGAAGTTGTAGAGGTCCACACACACACACACACACACACACACACACACACACACACACACACACACAAAGTGTGTTTAGGTCAGTGTCATCTGTCCTTCAATGTGTGACTCACCCCCTCCACCCCCAGCTGCTCTGATTTCCCCCCAATACGTGTGTGCGTGTGTGAGTGTGTGTGTCTGTTGACCCTGACTTACAGTGTGCTGAGTCACCCTCTATAAAAAATCACACACTTTTTTTGCATACTGTGCAGCCACACAATATCTAGGTCAGTCTTCACTCTGCCATTTCTGAGCTCCAGTGTTTTGCTCAAGAGCACTTCAACAGGAGAAGCCTCATTTATATTGCAGCGACCCCTGTTATTGGTTTGAGTGGTGAGTGAGATGTGGAAGGACAGGGTGACCCTCTGCTGGTATGGCTGCTCATTTGTTTTTAGCCACATGCTAGGCAGAGATTGTAGCAAAGTGCTCACTCCAGCACAAGATCATAACAGTGTTCGTGTTTAATCAGATGCTGAGTTGCAGGATTTTCCTGGCATCAGTTGTTCCTGGCCTCCATCTAAAAGACCATAATCTATGTCTGACGGTGACATCCCTACTACACAGCAGCCCAAGCAGTGTGTGTCTGTGTGTGGGTGTGTGTGTGTGCAGCTGCAGGGTGATATTTGTGCAGGATTTTACCCAATGCCCCCAATACAATGCACCACGTGGAACGCACACCTCCATCACCAGCGCACATACATACCAACCTAGCCTAAAAAACGATGCCCCCATATAAATATGTTGATGTATTCAGACACCAGCGAACACAGAGTCTTGCAAACAGAGGGTACACAGTCACAAACCAGGGACCTCTACCCTCTCGTCCAATCAGATCTCCCAGTAGGAACGTGCTCACACTGTGCAGTGGAATTATCCACCTGCTCTGAACGACGAGGGCTCCAGATGAATCACACTGCTGCAGCTGTTTTTCTCCTTTCTCCTCTTTTCTTTTCTCCTCATTTACATTTAGTTCCTCTTGAATTGTTTCTTGTCTCTCTTCCAGTCGGCCTCCACTCCTCTGGTCCTCTCCCTAGCAATGTTTACATAAACAGTCAAGTTTTAAATGTGCCTTTGCCGTCTCTAACGATATAGTTTTCCATATATATGTTTGGCCTCTATTATTTTCAGCTTAAACGGATGTGGACTTTAGAAAAAGGTTTTCCTTTAAATTAAAAATATAAAGTAAATAAATACATAAACAATGGAAAAAGAAGACATCAAGTAAATACAGGTTCTAAAGAGAGTAAGGTAAGGTGGAGGAGCTTTAGACATAAAAAACTGAAAAATGGTTGCTGGCTAATGATGGTTATACTTATATTAATGGTATTTTGGATATCTTAAGTTTAAAGGCCTTTGCTTACCAGACATGTTTTTGATGTGATTTATTCACATGTTATTAAGATTATTAATCTGTATTTGTGTGAGTTTACGTGTGTGTATGTGCACTATGCCTGGTTGTCTGAAGATCAGCAGAATAGCTTCAGGGACAACACGGCCACTTCATGCTGATTATTTGTCATCTCTGGACAGAGATGACATGATGCCTGTCACTGCAGCTCCGATTGGCATTGATTAAGTGTCATAGATGATTCTCTTCCCCCATCATTTGTTCATGGAATAGGACAGAGAGAACCAGACCAGAAACTGATGTCCCACTGGTGCGAGGGCAGCCAGCGTTGGAAGAAGAAGGGAGAGAGACAAATTGTGGAGGGAATCTTTAAATGAAATTCCTGTATCTGTCAACTTTAATCTAAATGTTGTAATCTTGGTAACATTGACACGGCTATAGATAGGAAATTATCCTAATCCATTCCAATGATCATATTCTCAGCAAATCAAGGTTTATTGAAAGATTTTTTTGACGAAGATCCTTAGATTGGTAGAAGGTGTGTTTCTCTTATGTTAAGCCTATTGGTTGTTTTGCCTTGATCCAAAGAACTGATGTGAAGGAGAAGCGTCTGTTCACAGATCACTAACCTATAACCATTAATCCACACGTGATCCCTGGCAGGACCATCAATAGAGAGAAATGGTAAGGGAGTGAGGTCTGGCTTTTATTTTATGCACTCTACATCCAACCCAAACCTCCTCCCAAGATATTGTGAAGTGCTGTAAATATCATACTGTATCATACTGCACTGTTCACTGTGCCGTTGTACTCCTACACATATAAACAGTTGTATCATTGTAAAATCCAGAATTTAACTGCATATCACTGTTAGCAAAGACAAAAGGGTCAGCAACAGTTATATATATTTTTTTTTTTTCTGGAGGAGGGTCATGTGTTACGTGACCTGATTTAGTGAAGGCCCTGTCATGAACGATAGGAGCAGCAAACAGTTGCCAACGAGTATTCAAACTAAAATGGGGTTAGCAGCATTCCCCAGCTTCTTCGTTTTAGCGGCTCTAAAACTCCAGAGTACTGTTGAATTCAGGTGTATCCACAGCAGAGGTGATTCACTTTCAAATGAAATCATAGTAGGGGGATATTGCCCTGAGAGTCATCATTTACCCTTTACCCTAACCCTAACTCTTCACTCTGTTATCTGGTTAAAAAAAGAAGTTGACAAAAGCTGAGCATTCTCAAATTGCCTTAAAATGATGGAGGATTAACTAATGAGATTTATAAAGTTTTAGAGTTACGTGAGGACAAAGTCTTGCAGAATAATTCATATTCTTAATGTAAAAACAAAACAATATTGGATGGTCCTTTTTCATCATCGATACATTAGCAAGGTTTAGCTTCGTCACCCTGAAGTCCCTGCAGTCTGTTTGAATGGAGAACGCAATAATTCATGAGTGACATCGCAGCTGGAAACAGGGTGAGGAGTCAAAGGTGAGATGAACTAAACAAAGAGGGGCGAAGGGTAGCAGAGTGGGAGGGGATGGAGGGATGGATGGATGAAATAAGATAAGTGTTGGATCAATTATTCAGAACAATTTGCCTCTTGCCGCCGAAACAATGACTGTCTGCATGGACGGTAAAAACTTTATTGACTAAGTGTGAGCGAGCACTCATCAAATAAAGCGCACACAACTGTATAATCTATTATGAAACTGTGGCAGGACAAACCTGAATTTGGCCCGTCGCCACAGATAATTAATGGAAAATGCTCATCACGTACTGAGCTCAGATACTAGATTGCTAAATTGTATGATCTCATGGCCACACAGAGAAGCTGTATTCTGACTGATTGACGACTGTTAATAATGTAACCCGGACCCCCAAAAAACGAACCTAAGCATGTCAAATTTTAACGGTCAAACCCAACAGCTATTTGAAGTTGTCAATCAGGCCAGACTGTCCTGTCTCTAAACGTCTATAACAGGTCCTCACAAAGATAGAAGTAATAGGACACAAACACTTTCATGCAAACACACAAATCACATGCAGGCAGTTCAGACTGAGTCAATCAGTGGAAAAGAATTAGTTCCATAATCTGTGGCGCTGCAGTGACCATGAAGCTTCACTGGCCAAAACAACAACAGAGAGGAAATAGATCGGCTGTAAAAACACTTCACAGCAGCTAGTGGAAGATCCCACGCCCCTGTGTTTTACTCTAATTAATAAACATACAGTCACTCGCCACCACACAAACACTACACACATACACTGCATTACACTACACTGCTATTTCTCCACATCCCTTGGGACAACTTAGAGGTAAAGCTATCTTCAACCAAATGGGAAATTGACTGCCTTTCAACACTTTCAGCACACACACACACACACACACACACACACACACACACACACACACACACACACCTTAGTACATACAATTGTATTGATTAGAATCCGAAAGAGCTGATTGGTCAGTTTCAGGGCAGAATCTACTCCAGTTGGACCAAGAGAAGGCCTGGCTGTAATTTGATTCCCCAAAAGACTCCAGAGGGTTTTTTCTAATTGTTTTATGCTTGCGTGCACAGGAGTGTGTGTATTTGTGTGCGTGTATGTACAGTATGTGTGTTTGTTCGGGAGGCTACATCAATTTACCCTCCTCCTCTCCCAGGGGAGCTACAGAGATAGTACACCTGCTCTCTCTACCTCATTTTCTGTTTGCCATAAAACCCTGTCTGTCACTCTCCTGCTTTATTTCCATACTCTCCTATGTTTGACTACAAATCCACCTTCATTTAAATTCAATACGATAGTATTAGTTTATACATCAATTGTTTATCTATCGCTGCCGTGGGTAATGTGAGGTCAAGAAGATTAGTGAGTGATGTAGACAGTGATTTAAACAACAGTCAAATTACCCTACAACGGCTGATAGCGTTACACATCCCTGAACATCCCTGGTTACATCCAGATGTAATAAGTCTTATTCCACATATATTATATGTGTCTTTTCAGCTGTCTGATGGCAATGTAGGCTTTTAGAAAAAAACAGCCCCTGGGTACTGACAGCATTAACATAATAAAATGGAGGAAAGTGCATCATGTACTTGAGAAGATGGTAGTTTAGGCTGTGGACAAGGAGAGAAGTGGAGTTAACAGTCTATTGAGGAGATGTTATTACATGTATTTTTGTGTGTGTCATATAAAGTGATGCATAATAAGTATAACTACAGCAGGGGTTTGGCAGCTGTAGCGAGCTCAAGACACACTTTCACTCCCATCATTCTTTTCTTTTATCTCTTTCTGAGTTTCCCTTTTCTCTTTTTTCTGCAGCTTCACCTGATCCCTCTAACAAATTTGGTCCAGACTGCGGTCAACTTAAAAAGTGGGACTGAACGTTATGCGTTTAAACATGAACACATCATGGTAAACCTCTGATAGTCTGTCCACAGAACACCTCAGTCATAGCTGTCCTCCACCTTCCCTTACATCACATAAAAACGAACTATAATGTTAACATAGAAAGTGTAAACTCCTGTGTAGAAACGGTGTTGATCGTCCTGTTTGACTGTGATAATTACAAAAAGGGTAATAATATATTTAGTGGATCGTTATGAATGGTCAATTACTCCACCACTTAAATCAAGGCATCTTATTACATTTGCTCCATTAAGATCATGACACCAGATATGAATCCTTAGCCTGGCAGCAGCAAGAAAACAGCTGAAATCAGCACCACGGACAGAGGCAACATCCAAGTGCAATAACCAAACCTCAACAGCAGGGGGACAAACAGGTCCTACTGATGGGAGACAGCTGTGTTTCTGCTTCACTGTAGTCTCAGATAATAGAGCATACTACACAGAGTAATGTGATACTGCTTAGTGTGTCAGAGAGGGAAGGAAGAATATCGAATTAGCAATCCAAAATCTCCATAGAAGTGATTCAGAGAAAGAAAGAGGACAAGGAGGGAGAGAATGACATAGAGGATAAGAGGAGGCAGAGGGAGAGATGGATACTGTAGAGACCAAGAGCAGCAGTGGAATGCGAACCACTGAGCTGCTGGTTGCATCTGGATTTTTCTAGTTACACACACACACACACACACACACAAAAACACACACACACAAACACACACACACACACATAGAGTCTCCATCCCCCTTCATGCATCGTGGTACAGTCCAATCCTAACCTTTATACTCGCTCCCATCACCCTCCTTTAGCCATCCATCACTTTCTCTCTCTTTTCCCTTCTCCATGTGTTTCTGGCTTGTTCTCTCATTGCATTCGTGAGGACCGTTATTTGTCACCATGATTGTGTAGGCGTGTATGTGTTTGTGCATGCTAGGATGTGGATGTACTTTGCATGTGTGCTAACTGGCTTCTCTCTCTTTCTCTCTCTCTCTCTCTCTCTCTCTCTCTCTCTCTCTCTCTCTCTCTCTCTATCCTCTCTCTCTCTTTCTGCCTTGCTACCCTGCTCTCTTTCTCTCTCTGTTTTTGCTGAGATGAGACATGCCGTGCATACATAGGGACACATCCACAAAAACACTCGCAGAGGTCTCTTCACATCACCATTAGTCATTATGTCTCCTGCTGAGCTGAGCAGATGAACAACATGCTACTGACAGAGTTAATTCAACCGCCCACGCCTAAATTACACAGGCACATTATTTATTTGTGCGAGTGTGTTTTTCCCTGAGTGGTGTTTGAAATATGATGCAGTGAGAAGCAGACAGGGCTGTGATGGCTACTTTTCAAATCACTCTCCATTTGCTTATCCTTACCTTTTCTTCTGCTCGTAACAAAGAAATACTGTTATGTTTTGGAATAAATCTTAATTCTTAATTAGAATTGTTCTCTATCATTTATTGTAAACTACCAAAAAATCCATCCATCCATTACCTATACCAATTGTCCTTTGAGGGTAATGGGGGGAGCTAGAGCCAATCACAGCTGACATTGGATGAGAGACAACCTGGACAAGTTTCAAGCGTATTGCAGGACAAACATACAGAGATTTTCAAGGTGTCCTGATATATTTAAATCATAGAGAAAGTGGATGTAAGTCTAATATTGTCAGTGTCAGAAAATCTTGGATATGGCGATGGCAGGAGAGAGAGAGATGCTGTTTTTTAAATATGACCAGTCTAGATTGTCAAAATCTTCTCATCTGGCATTTGTCTGCAATGGAAGTGGATTCAATCGACATTCTCGGGTCAAGTGACTCTGCAGTAGACAAAGGTTTTATTCGGCTCCAGCTCCGATCGGCAGATTTAGAAACATGACACCTGTGTGAAGGCGCTAATTTGGCAGGACAGCGAGGTGAGAGAGCACCTAAGTTTCTGGTTTGTCCGTGACATAGAAAACGATGCACCAGGGAGAAAAAACAGAAGGCTAACTTCTCTACCGCCAAAAAAACGTTTTGTTTTACCCACGTGGTATAACAGAGGTATGAAGCAGGTTTTAGTTGTCAGTGCACAAGTTAAAAAAACACCCATAGGAAAACCAACTAGGAGTGTACAGTGATTAAATATTACTTTAATAGTACTTTTTGTCATCACATTATACAATATCAAATAGTAAATGAGGTTGGTACAGGTGCTGAACTTTTATTTTATCAATAACATAATTTAAAGGAGAAGTTTGACATTTTTAAAGTCTGCTGTTTACCCCTATCTAGAATGCTCATTTATAGACATTTATATATATGCTTCATCTGTTATTATTTATTGTTTAACTAATCTTTAGTGTTTGGTTTTTGTAAAATTCTCCAGCAGTTAAGAAAATATGAGTTACAATAAGTCAAAATAAGCTAGATTTTGAGAGGAGGACATAAAGTGTGAGTGGGCAGAGGAAGACAGCTGGAAGGGAGGAAAAAGGGAGAAAGGATGAACGGGGGAGTAGTGTAGGAGAAACACATCAAGCTTTCGTCTTGGAGGCAGAACAGCCAGCAAAGAAGAAAAAAACACCTCCACGAGCACCAACAGAATGGTATGGCCCACTTGGGAATCATCCATTCAGTGAGCAGCACAAGGGAGCTGGAGGAAAATACAGTAAATGGTTCTGGCTGGGCATACCCTTTAATTTAGTGAAAAGGCGTTACTTCTCACTGAAGGGAGCCGGAGCTCATGGCACAGTTTCTTTGAGAGAGACATTCAAAAAGGACAGTCCATCGTTACCGTATCGCTTTGATTCACTACAACAGTGGGGTCTGCCCTATAAAAGCCAACGTCCTGACTGACAGACTGACTGACCGACCAACTGACAGACGGATGAAGTTTCCCCATAGGCCGTTGCTCTTTCAAAACGAATTGGTGTGAACTATCACATGCTGAGCTAAATGTCCCTGAAACAAATTGACTACAACTATGCACATTTATAAATGATTCATCCAAACATAGGGCCCATAATAATTGTTAGCTGCAAAACCATTACTAAGGGCAGTGGGCTTTGGGCATAATGATGAAAAAATATGACTTGGTTCCCTTCAGTTGCACATCTGAATAGAATCAGATGGTTTGTGACCATAACATCATCGTAATGTCTTGCTTTCTATTCTGTTCTATTGTTGCTTGGTGTGTATACTTGGTGTAAATGTAAATGTAAACTCAAGTGTACACACATTTATCTGTATCTACATCCAACCTGAGTGACGGCTTGTTTATGTCTGTGTTTGTCTGTGTTTGTGTGTGTGTGTGTGTGTGTGTGTGTTTGTGTGTGTGTGTGTGTGTGTGTGTGTGTGTGTGTGTGTGTGTGTGTGTGTGTGTGTGTGTTGTGTGTGTGTGTGTGTGTGTGTGTGTGTGTGTGTGTGTGTGTGTGTGTGTGTGTGTGTGTGTGTGTGTGTGTGTGTGTGTGTGTGTGTGTGTGTGTCAGCGATGGGCACATGCAGGATCAGGATCTGACAGCTGATTGGCAGATGGAGCTCCAACATTCGTCAAGGCAACCACAGAGGACATTGTCGGGCTGTCAGAGGAAGTTTATTCAGAATAGTGGTGTTATTAGGGGTTTAAACTTCACTTTTCATTATGTGAACTCAAACTTGTGAATGAGATGACAGTGGACTGACGGAGGAGCCGTTTAATAAAGGAGATGTCAGTGTTTCATATGAGCTACATGAAAACTGGAGGGGGTTCATTTTTGTTGTTTCCCTTTAATATTACAGATATTAGTTATAGAGTGTATGTATGTATTTGTGTGTGTAGGTGTGTGTGTGTGTGTGCGTGCGTGTGTGTGTGGGGGGGTGTGCGTGTATGTGTGGCTGTGTGTGTGTGTGTCTGTATTTAAAAAGGAGTCAGCTATCCAGAAAAACACAATAACATTTATTGTCTCTCTGTGACACCAAGCGTCTCCCTCGTGTCCTTGAGCAACACCATGAATCCTTGCCAGCTTCCAACCCTGTGGCTTTGTAAAAAACAAACAGTTTATTTTATTCTCCCGGAATCCATAACCTTATGATTAAGACTACATTTCAGTGCAACAGCAAAATTGAAACATGAAGGATTTCTACAATCACAGGAACTTTTTCCCAACAGTAACATGTGGAGGATCCATTTAATCATTTAGCGCCTCCAGCTCTTGGATCTCAACCCATCCTGTGACAAATGGCTCCATAACTTGTGGTAACTCGCCCTCACAGCCTTTAAAAGTACTTAAAGACTTAAAACTGTTCTCGTGTCTTCACTTGAGCTGCATAATCTGTCGTTATATGAATAAAGTTGTGAAAGCACCATTTGGCATCTGTTTTTACAGCTACAGCCTGTCTGCTGCTGCTGTAACATAAGACGTGTTTGATAAGGATAGAAAGTAAGACTGGTGAAAGGACCTGGGAAAAATAATTCATGAACACAACCTAAACCCCGATGCAGAACGGATTGATTTTGGATTCAGTGAAATTGAATTTTTCTCATTAGTCTGGATTCTGTGTTGTGGTGATGAGTCTTATTTTGTGAGTTATGAGAATATTGTGATATTTCTAAGTTTTTTGCTCAGATATAAAACATGAAATAAAAAGAAAAAAATAAGTAAACTGTGAACAGAGCCAGGTGGAGAGCCAAGTACAGGAGCGAGTGAATGAAAACATTAGCAAATCAGTGTTCTTTCTGTTTTTCACGACCCCACAACACACCTACTCATCCCATCACACACACACACATTGTGGGCATCGACTGGACAAAACCGACTGATGGTCCCATGAAAGGAAACAAGAAAAATAAAGAGCAAAAAGACAGATGAGATGAGAGCGTCTGAGTCATTCACCCTTTTCACTGAATAATCTATGTGAGTCATGGCTCTGTGTGTCTGTGTGTGTGTGTGTGTGTGTGTGTGTGTGTGTGTGTGTGTGTGTGTGTGTGTGTGTGTGTGGTTCCCTATAGTAGTATGTGTGTTACTGTATGATCACAAAAACAGACAGATGCTGATTTGGGCTCATGAGTCATCCATTATGCAGAATTAAAACCAGTGTGAGTGTGACAGAGATAAAATGTACATGAAAAGCAAATCACCGTGTTTGTCTTTGATATGAAACATCCAAAACCATGGAAAGAAACAAATGTTTGTGGGGGGAGTGAAACCCCAGAAGGTGACAGTGTTTTGTACGTCAGTCCATATATTCAGTCTGAGTTACAGCAGCTTCCAGGTTTCCTGCTGTCAGAGCGTGTATGTTGCTTCAGTTACATTAAGGCTGTTTTCAAAGATCGTGGGAAATCAGATATTCTGCCTTTGTGTTAATGGGAAATTTGTAACAGGCAATAAGATAACAACCCAGTCTCATCAGAAAATGTTCAATGGCAACGTTGGTCCACTTGGACCGACGTTACCATCTCACAATCTGAGAGGCCAGATTGTGAGATGGTAACATTTAGTCCTCCCATTGTTTTGCATTGGCGTGTTCTCACGTCACGTGACTCTCAAGCTCCCGTCTGCGGAGAGGAAAACATGGCGGAGATTCCTTGTTTTTTCAGATAAAAATATAATTTTGTAACTTAGTTTGGGCATAAAAATACATTCTGACACCATTTCTAGCGAGAAATGTGGTCTTTGCTTTCACAGTCTTCAGCCAGTTCGTGCTTATGATAAATATTTTAATAGTTATCACGCATGTTTTTATCGTTGCTATGATGGTTGCCATGGCACCACGGGCGCAGCTTGGTGTTTAAATCACAGTCCCTGCGTGGTGTCCTTCAGTGATCGTGAATGTTATTCATGTTATATAATAGTAATATTTGAGGCTAGATTACATCTCTAATGAGAAGGATCATGCGAGTCTGTTTATACCGAGGCCGGCCCGAGTGCGCGACCGGCCCGAGTCCGCGAGCCGAGCGGCCCGAGCGCGCGAGCGGCCCGAGCGCGCGAGCGGCCCGAGCGCGCGAGCGGCCCGAGCGCGCGAGCGGCCCGAGCGCGCGAGCGGACATGACGTGTGGCTGTCGTAAAAACCCTATTTGTAAACAACCAGCCCTTTAACTCGGGGCTGCGTAACACGGCGCGCTTGGAAGACCACGATGTCATCTTCCTTCTGTCAGGTAAGTAGTTTATTGTTTTTAAAGATCGTTACGATCTAGGTTTACAGTCCGAGTGCGGAGAGAGTCCGTCAATCCACACTATGGACGCTGTTCATCAGCTAATACGCCATTGTTAGCCACATGCTTCAGCCCACGGTAGCCTGTGCTACCTGGGAGGTGAATACATGGTTGTTGAAAGCAGTTCAAGACGCTTAGCTCATCATTGAGGGACGCTACAATATAAATATAAACATGAATTTGATTTATGAATGCTTTAGATTAATAAGGAGTGTATTTGTCTACCATTACTCCACAATATCAGGTCAATTTGGTTTAATGTATAGTATGCACTATGACAATAATGTTTCCATGTTATGGAGTTGCGATTCATTTTATAAAACAATTGCTATGTTCTGTTTTTTAATCAAGGAGGATCCAAGTGAAGCTACAGGAGTTTCATTAACGTCAACAACTTGGACCAAACAGTTTGTTTTGCTTGATGAAGAGCAGGAAGGGCAGCCTGGAGAGAAAGAGAAGCCGGGTTGAGCCCACTACCATCATCCACGTACCACGAGGAAGATGAGGGAGAGAAATGATCCTACCATTAAAGAGGTACTTTTAAGTTACATACCAGAAAAAACATTTTATATAATTTGCCAAATATACATTTTTATTAAATCCCCAAAGTACACTTGCTGACATACAAGTTAATATCACACTGAAAGAATTTTGATCAATCATGCTTCCCTGCTGTGATTGTTTAACTAGGAAAACAACTTTTTCCACAGGAAGGCAAGTAAATTTAAGGAATACATGTGCAAAGTTTTCCTCTGTTATGTATAATGATGACCCCCATCAAACATAATGTTAGCAATATTTACACCTTTTAATTTATACTGTTTATTTCTGTCTACGTGTGTGAATTTGCCTTCATTAGTTTCAGAAAAGAGCGATGATGTATCGGTCAGTGGGCGGCAGCACGAGACTCCGCAAACTAGTCTGTAAGCAAAGCAGACGAAGGCATCGAGGTTGCGGCCTGCCATCATTGTTATTTTGCTTAAGGGACTGAATATGTTTCATGTAGAAATATTAGCATTTCCCTTATATCTACCAAAACTGCTTGTTTCACAGACTGCAGTTTTGTTTTGATCCGATGTGGTGTGCAAATACAACCGTATCTGCAATGGGTTGTGGGGCATTAACATTTGTAACTCTAATTTTGTTTTGACAGACTGTGAAAAGAACGTTGAGAACATCACCACTCTACAGGAAGACACAGTCCAGTAATGGGTGTCAGAAGTTCAGTAGTGAACGACAGGTACTGTGGAAAAATATGTGTCATTGTTGTACAATGTCCTTTGACTCTGTTTAAACAAGGTCAACACAAAAAGGTTTGATTGTAAACTGATATCGGTATGAATTCATGTTATTCTCCTCGTCAAAAGAAACAAACAATCCAAATTACCTGCAGAAAGCCCTTGATGGACGCTTCAGCTGCATCGTCAGACTGGTGAGACAGCAAGATGCCAACTTTAATGCCAATTTATTTGTGTAACATTCTGTGACCAAATGTATAGATAACTTTTTGTAGATTGTAAAAATAGATAACCCATTTATTACAAAAAAACTACACTAGAATTATCGCACTGCGTTGTATGACTCCGCTAACCAGAGCAGTGTCCGTCTACATATTTCTACATATTTTCTCTCATATAAATGACACTGTATCTCTTGACAACTGAAACCATAAGATGAGGTCAGTGTGGCCTTGACCTTTTTACTTTAAGACAAATACAAAGTTAGACAATCCGAAAACATGCAGTTATGCCTCCGGCGACTCGCTATTGCAGAGGCATTAAAACCGTAGTGTAGTAGATTGGATTTTATTGGTGTTACATTGGACATCTTGTATGGGTACACCAAAAAATATATTTGGTTTCACATTCTAGATGGCAATAAGCAGAGTCATCAACTCAGGAAAAATATTTCTGTAGAAAAGAAAGCCTTGTATGTGTGTATGTATACATACACACAAACGCACAATTGAGACGTTTTTGTCTTTTATCATATATTCTCAGGCAGTACTGATGCATTTACTGAGAGGGGACGTGAGGGCCTACTCTGCGTGCTCAGAGTTCAAGCCCAGCAGGCTGCAGCGGGCCTGACATATTCTGGAACAGCAGCACAGTCTTTGGATGACTCCTCTGAAGATGAAAACATGGCGAGGTACTTCTCCACTGATGAAGAACTGTGAGGGCTGTGATTAGCTACACTCTCTTGCTACTATGCTACTCATGCTACTCCCTGGCAGCCTTAGGAAGGCATTAGCTTGCTGTGTGGTAGCTGTTAGCTTCAGCATTTTTAGTTTTTAGTGGCCTGTCTGACGTTTATGTTAAAAAAAAATCAGAGGGAACCATCTTCATAATTTAACACTATGGTTTGTTTGTGTCCTTCAGTTCTTCTCAAGAGAAGCAGTACAGGTGTGCCTCAGCTCCACGGTCCCTCCTGCAGCCTCCGCTCCTGATGCTAACCTCATGTCTCCATCACACCAAGCAGCAGACCTGGATTGACAGACCTTTCTCCAGAGCTGCCCCCTCCCTCTGAAACCCCCCTCTCCAAAACACTATTTGTGTAGTTTTTAAAGTATTTTTTGCATGAGAATTGTTGATCATAACATTTCCAGCAGATGCCTTAATATAATGTTTGTGCACAATAAATGACATTGATCATAACATAATGGTATTTCCTTGCACTTCTACACCATGATATTGTCAGATAAGATGCTGATTACATTAAAGCAGTGAATGCTCTGCTTTAAGCAACATAAACACACAATGATTCAATGGATCTGAAGTAGAATGGGCACATTACATTCTGTAGAGAATGCCTCAGTTATGGAAGTCAGAAAATAACTTTCTTTATCTGAGGTTCCAGCCATTTATAGTCACAGCAAAGCACACAGGTCTGGTTGTCTAAGTGGCTCCCATATCATTGTTTAAGATGTGTAACATCAAGTTTGTGTTTCAGTGCAAAATTAGTCATTAGTCAAGAGTTCACCATCTTGTTTACACTAAAATTAGGTGACCCAGATGTTTCACAATGCAATCTGATAAGGTCTTATGAGAAACATTCTTAACATTAAAGAAATCAACACAGAGGATAGCAATATCTGTTTGACTTTAATCAGTAGCTGGTAATCGGCAGCCTGACTTATTCAAACACATTAATACTACAATGAATGAGGCAGGGCCTTCTATCAGAAATCAACTATATCGTCACGTTATGTTTCTCTTGAGCACATGGAAATTACCTTCAGCTTCCACTTACTGTCACCTGAACCATACTGTTATTTCTGTATCTACAGTGACTTTTAGGAAAACATATACTAGAGGGCAATGTATAAACATTAATACATCTTATTTATATAGAGCTTTTCAAGAAGTGCAAGTACTAAACTGAGGGAAAGCTAATACAAACAATATATATATATCTTATTTCCATGTGCCAGGACAGCCTCACACTTGGATATAAACCAATTTTAGAATACATTTGCTTATACTGGAGATCTTTTAAATTAATGTCCCAGAAATGATTTCTGATGGAAAACCCCTGCCTTATTCATTGTAGTATTAATGTGTTTGAATAAGTCAGGCCGCTGATTATCAGCTACGGATTAAAGTCAAACAGATATTGCTATCCTCTGTGTTGATTTCTTTAATGTTAAGAATGTTTCTCATAAGACCTTATCAGATTGCATTGTGAAACATCTGGGTCACCTAATTTTAGTGTAAAGAAGAAGGTGAACTCTTGACTAATGACTAATTTTGCACTGAAACACAAACTTGATGTTACACATCTTAAACAATATGATATGGGCGCCACTTAGACAACCAGACCTGTGTGCTTTGCTGTGACTATAAATGACTGGAACCTCAGATAAAGAAAGTTATTTTCTGACTTCCATAACTGAGGCATTCTCTACAGAATGTAATGTGCCCATTCTACTTCAGATCCATTGAATCATTGTGTGTTTATGTTGCTTAAAGCAGAGCATTCACTGCTTTAATGTAATCAGCATCTTATCTGACAATATCATGGTGTAGAAGTGCAAGGAAATACCATTATGTTATGATCAATGTCATTTATTGTGCACAAACATTATATTAAGGCATCTGCTGGAAATGTTATGATCAACAATTCTCATGCAAAAAATACTTTAAAAACTACACAAATAGTGTTTTGGAGAGGGGGGTTTCAGAGGGAGGGGGCAGCTCTGGAGAAAGGTCTGTCAATCCAGGTCTGCTGCTTGGTGTGATGGAGACATGAGGTTAGCATCAGGAGCGGAGGCTGCAGGAGGGACCGTGGAGCTGAGGCACACCTGTACTGCTTCTCTTGAGAAGAACTGAAGGACACAAACAAACCATAGTGTTAAATTATGAAGATGGTTCCCTCTGATTTTTTTTTAACATAAACGTCAGACAGGCCACTAAAAACTAAAAATGCTGAAGCTAACAGCTACCACACAGCAAGCTAATGCCTTCCTAAGGCTGCCAGGGAGTAGCATGAGTAGCCTTGTAGCAAGAGAGTGTAGCTAATCACAGCCCTCACAGTTCTTCATCAGTGGAGAAGTACCTCGCCATGTTTTCATCTTCAGAGGAGTCATCCAAAGACTGTGCTGCTGTTCCAGAATATGTCAGGCCCGCTGCAGCCTGCTGGGCTTGAACTCTGAGCACGCAGAGTAGGCCCTCACGTCCCGTCTCAGTAAATGCATCAGTACTGCCTGAGAATATATGATAAAAGACAAAAACGTCTCAATTGTGCGTTTGTGTGTATGTATACATACACACATACAAGGCTTTCTTTTCTACAGAAATATTTTTCCTGAGTTGATGACTCTGCTTATTGCCATCTAGAATGTGAAACCAAATATATTTTTTGGTGTACCCATACAAGATGTCCAATGTAACACCAATAAAATCCAATCTACTACACTACGGTTTTAATGCCTCTGCAATAGCGAGTCGCCGGAGGCATAACTGCATGTTTTCGGATTGTCTAACTTTGTATTTGTCTTAAAGTAAAAAGGTCAAGGCCACACTGACCTCATCTTATGGTTTCAGTTGTCAAGAGATACAGTGTCATTTATATGAGAGAAAATATGTAGAAATATGTAGACGGACACTGCTCTGGTTAGCGGAGTCATACAACGCAGTGCGATAATTCTAGTGTAGTTTTTTTGTAATAAATGGGTTATCTATTTTTACAATCTACAAAAAGTTATCTATACATTTGGTCACAGAATGTTACACAAATAAATTGGCATTAAAGTTGGCATCTTGCTGTCTCACCAGTCTGACGATGCAGCTGAAGCGTCCATCAAGGGCTTTCTGCAGGTAATTTGGATTGTTTGTTTCTTTTGACGAGGAGAATAACATGAATTCATACCGATATCAGTTTACAATCAAACCTTTTTGTGTTAACCTTGTTTAAACAGAGTCAAAGGACATTGTACAACAATGACACATATTTTTCCACAGTACCTGTCGTTCACTACTGAACTTCTGACACCCATTACTGGACTGTGTCTTCCTGTAGAGTGGTGATGTTCTCAACGTTCTTTTCACAGTCTGTCAAAACAAAATTAGAGTTACAAATGTTAATGCCCCACAACCCATTGCAGATACGGTTGTATTTGCACACCACATCGGATCAAAACAAAACTGCAGTCTGTGAAACAAGCAGTTTTGGTAGATATAAGGGAAATGCTAATATTTCTACATGAAACATATTCAGTCCCTTAAGCAAAATAACAATGATGGCAGGCCGCAACCTCGATGCCTTCGTCTGCTTTGCTTACAGACTAGTTTGCGGAGTCTCGTGCTGCCGCCCACTGACCGATACATCATCGCTCTTTTCTGAAACTAATGAAGGCAAATTCACACACGTAGACAGAAATAAACAGTATAAATTAAAAGGTGTAAATATTGCTAACATTATGTTTGATGGGGGTCATCATTATACATAACAGAGGAAAACTTTGCACATGTATTCCTTAAATTTACTTGCCTTCCTGTGGAAAAAGTTGTTTTCCTAGTTAAACAATCACAGCAGGGAAGCATGATTGATCAAAATTCTTTCAGTGTGATATTAACTTGTATTTCAGCAAGTGTACTTTGGGGATTTAATAAAAATGTATATTTGGCAAATTATATAAAATGTTTTTTCTGGTATGTAACTTAAAAGTACCTCTTTAATGGTAGGATCATTTCTCTCCCTCATCTTCCTCGTGGTACGTGGATGATGGTAGTGGGCTCAACCCGGCTTCTCTTTCTCTCCAGGCTGCCCTTCCTGCTCTTCATCAAGCAAAACAAACTGTTTGGTCCAAGTTGTTGACGTTAATGAAACTCCTGTAGCTTCACTTGGATCCTCCTTGATTAAAAAACAGAACATAGCAATTGTTTTATAAAATGAATCGCAACTCCATAACATGGAAACATTATTGTCATAGTGCATACTATACATTAAACCAAATTGACCTGATATTGTGGAGTAATGGTAGACAAATACACTCCTTATTAATCTAAAGCATTCATAAATCAAATTCATGTTTATATTTATATTGTAGCGTCCCTCAATGATGAGCTAAGCGTCTTGAACTGCTTTCAACAACCATGTATTCACCTCCCAGGTAGCACAGGCTACCGTGGGCTGAAGCATGTGGCTAACAATGGCGTATTAGCTGATGAACAGCGTCCATAGTGTGGATTGACGGACTCTCTCCGCACTCGGACTGTAAACCTAGATCGTAACGATCTTTAAAAACAATAAACTACTTACCTGACAGAAGGAAGATGACATCGTGGTCTTCCAAGCGCGCCGTGTTTATGACGCAGCCCCGAGTTAAAGGGCTGGTTGTTTACAAATAGGGTTTTTACGACAGCCACACGTCATGTCCGCTCGCGCACTCGGTCCGCTCGCGCACTCGGGCCGCTCGGCTCGCGCCGCTCGGGCCGCTCGGCTCGCGGACTCGGGCCGGTCGCGCACTCGGGCCGGCCTCGGTATAAACAGACTCGCATGATCCTTCTCATTAGAGATGTAATCTAGCCTCAAATATTACTATTATATAACATGAATAACATTCACGATCACTGAAGGACACTACGCAGGGACTGTGATTTAAACACCAAACTGCGCCCGTGGTGCCATGGCAACCATCATAGCAACGATAAAAACATGCGTGATAACTATTAAAATATTTATCATAAGCACGAACTGGCTGAAGACTGTGAAAGCAAAGACCACATTTCTCGGTAGAAATGGTGTCAGAATGTATTTTTATGCCCAAACTAAGTTACAAAATTATATTTTTATCTGAAAAAACAAGGAATCTCCGCCATGTTTTCCTCTCCGCAGACGGGAGCTTGAGAGTCACGTGACGTGAGAACACGCCAATGCAAAACAATGGGAGGACTAAATGTTACCATCTCACAATCTGAGAGGCCAGATTGTGAGATGGTAACGTCGGTCCAAGTGGACCAACGTTACCATTGAACGTTTTCTGATGAGACTGGGTTGTAAGATAACTACTCAAATAAAGGGAAAAACAAACAGCATCTGTATTTACACAAACAACACGTTTAACTGTGTTATTTGGTTAACTTCTTTGGGTTGTGGTGCAGCGGCACTCAATATTTGGTGCGCTACTGATGAAATGAGCATTTATTGAAATCAATCCAAGAAATGGAATATGCCAACGCTATATACCACGTGGAAATTGCTGTTCTCGGTTCAGAGACCTATGTCTCTCTCCCAGAAGGTCAGTCTACATTTAGAAGTGACCTTGGGCAAGATACGTAACTCCCAAATTCCAGTTTTCATCACAGATATGCCCAAGGTGCACAAATCCCAGTCTGTGCTGGAGCCTATGACTGTGTGTGAATGGGTGAATGCTACGGCACTTTAAGGTACTTTAGGTGGTTGATGAGAAAAAAACACTATGTAAATACAGTCCATTTACCATTTGATTTATATTTAGGTTGCCAGCATATCACACGGCCGACACATAGAGACAAACAACCAAATAGAGACAAAACACAATTCACATTCACACTGACATTTAAATGTATCTCTCAAAGGTTGACTGTTGTGTAAAGGCTTCTTTCTGATGCGGTCATAGTTATTGGTGATCATAAAGCAGCCACTCCATTAAGGATTTAAAGTAGATATCTCTGTGTTAGAGGTTTCAGGTAGTGATGACCACCTGCCATCCGTGAGTTTCCAGCTTCCTGCATCCAAAGAGGCACCAGATCCAGTACAGTCGACATCTTTCTCACAGCAAACCCTCCACCCAGGCAGTGCTGCAACCTCTGGTGATATCATATGACAAGCTCTGGGCCACTTTAAGATATAGTATTACTCCAGTCGTCCGTAATGACTCAGAAGATCAAGTCTCTCTACTTGGCATATTGCTCAAAGAGAATCCTTCATTAACTCTCAGCAGCTGTTTCAGCTTCAGAAATAGTATTTTCCTTCCTCATCTTATCTGTACCCTCGGGCGCCTTCGTGGTAAAACAGTGCTCATCTTGTTTCCCATCCCTGGCACTTGGCAAAGCTGTTACTGAGATTCAGAATCTGAACACTCCTCACGTTGTCCATTATGCTTTGGGGTTTAACGTGTGCTGAGCCTCATTTTGACTCACCAGCTGCATTTAATGTGCCTCTCAAAAACCGCTCTGATCCTCACAGAGAAATCTACCTCACACACCATCACAGCTCTCAACCTATAGGATGCAGATTCCTCCTCCAGAATCCTCCATTTTGTTTCTTTTTCCATGTCAGTAGTGATGTTATGCAGGTGTGAACCCTTGGGGGAGGATATTTCTTCTTCTGCTCTGTAATTGTGGATCAGGATGTACAAGGCTTGTGATGTGTGCTAATTGTCCCCAGACCAATGCTTCAGGAAATATCTAAATGAATTAGTCAGATGGAAAAACTAAACATCAAGTGTGCATTGCTTTTTCCCCTAAATAATGTGAACAAATCCTTGCTGCCAGGCTCTGACATCTTGTGGTAAAGCCTTCCCTTGAGAATCACATTGTCCATGTTGTTTTTAGGAGTATATGTAATTAAACTCTCCTCTTCTCTTCTTCTAATGAATCATTCTCCCTCAACACTTAGATGCAACTATATCCTACATTTCTGGAGAACCCCAGTTTCAGTTGTGTACATTTAAATCTCCATCACTGCTCAACTATAGGCTGATATATTTAAAAAGTGGCTGCCAGCAGCTTGTCCTTTCACTCGTTCGGGTTGTTGGGGAAATTCCCATTTTCTCTTCAGCTGCATCGTCCCTACACCTTTGGGACCTTTAACTCAGAATCACACATTGTGGTTCTGTGGGAGACTCTTTTTTAGTGTGTGAGGGGTGCTGTTAATCAGTGTGTAGCCCGGGGGAGGGAACAGCTCTCCTCGCTGACCCATTTAAAAGGCAGTTTGGTAGAGAGAGAAGGGAAAGTAGGGCAAGAAAAATACAAAACTTTAAGGTACTGCACGCAGAAATGAACGCAGCCGAACACATGCACAACACACACCTATCTTCTTACCTCCCTGAAGACCTGCTGTTTCTGTACCAAAGGTCTGACTCTCGCTGTCTCCTCCTCTGCACTGACCTAAAGAATTTATTACTGCTTACATTAATCTCGTGAACAAGTGTTTTTATTCCCCTATGTCACTATTGTGGAGGATCATTCCTCCACTCATAGAGCATTAACTCAAAACAACACCACTGTCAGTGACTGTAAAGGGGCGCAGTTACCCACCTAAAATGTGCAGAATTACTGTAAATACAAATACGTGTAGATTCTTGAACACAGCATGATGTTCATTGTAGAGCAAAATAGCTGATACATCCTGGTATACACAGGAGCACGGATATCCTTGTGATTGACAGCTGCTACCGTCCAATGGGTGCAGTTCACAGGTGTACTTTTTTAATGAGGCTTACCCCTGACTTCTCCAAATATGGCTATTTCTGGTTTCAGAAAAACGAGATGGTGCCAATCTATAAAATGGCATTTCATAAACCAATGGGTGACGTCACAGTGAGTTGCCACTTGGGTACACCAAAGATATAAGATTCACAGACTGCAACTAAAACACAACATGTCCACTCTTCAGAAAACCATCAGACAACTCAATTACTGCTGGCAATGAAGGATTATCTTGTTGGATACAGTATTTTGATGGAGAATGTCCTCACCTGCACTCCTGAAAAAGTCAGCAAAACCATTCTAGAACAGGATGTTTCTTTGTGAGCATCCCCAGTCGCTCCTCTGTGGTTTTTAAGAGCGAATGAACTCTCCATCCTCCTTCTCATCCTCTTTACCGACACAGTTATCTTTCTATATGAGTTACACTTGTTACACTTGTCACACATGTTCTTTGAAATAGAAGAGGGCATGTAAATGTAACTCTGACAAAGTGAGTCAGTGTAGCTGATCTCAGATCAACACATTAGCTATAAATGAAGGGTACAACTCTCATTGCGACAAAATTTGTTGCAATGAAGAGTTAGAAATGTATCTTATATGACAAACAAGGGCCTTACAATCGTATGTAATAAAGACTACATTTTTGAACAGTTAAGATTGTGGCAATCATAAGATATTGCAACATACACATTGTTGGAAAGTTAAAGGTAACAAACAGTCTAGCAGTCTAACCGGTCTTTATCAGTTTTAATTATATTTAACATAGATTCTCTATACAGGCCCGGTCACACCAGGAAATGACACAGAGAAGTTCACCTCAATGCGTTTTTTAACTGTATGGTTCTAGGCATGGGGATACAGTGGCTGGCAAGTTAACTGCTAACACGCTAATTAGCTGGGAACATTCTAGAGCTGCTCAGTCACAGAAGCTCCCTGAGATGCCTTCAAGGTCACATACCTTATTCGAAATGATGTGGGTCAACAGTGTGAATTTCTGCGTTAAATTTCAGTATACTTCACTCAAAGATAAAACATTTCAATTATCTTTGTACTTCGGCGACTGTGGAGAGGAAAACTCAAATAACAAAAGTTTGGTTATTAACAAAAATTTGTTAATTGAGTAAACATTCAAAATGAAACACAAAAGTACACCATCCTGCCCTCTCCTTTACTTTCATCTTAGTCACAAAAACATGTCTTTAGTCCCTCAGTTTAGAAAAACTTTCGCTCACTTTCTCTCAGCCTCTGATCGAGGACTCCTGTGTTCAAGGGGGGTAAAACCTGAGATAAAACAGAGCAACTTCCGTGTGAAATGGTGTGTGAGATTGTATTAGTGTGTGTGTGTGTGTGTGTGTGTGTGTGTGTGTGTGTGTGTGTGTGTGTGTGTGTTTGTTTGTGTTTGTGTGTGGTGTTTTACAGAGAAATCCGATTCAAGCAGAGTTTTATGTTCAATGAAACTGCCAAAGACAGTAGGAGCAGAGAAACAGTGAAGGATGTCTGTGAGAAACAAGTGACAGAGAGAGTGAAGGTGAGATAATGAAAAGAGGAGAAGAAAAGAAGACAGATGAAGGGGTGGAGACAGAGCAAAGGGGGGAAAGTAGACAGATGGATGAGGGGAGAAGAAGAAAGGGAAAGATGCAGAAGTGCGAGTATGGAGGAAGGGGTCGAGGAGGAAAAACAGCGTTGACCTGCAGGACAGGAGAAGATTAGGATAAACCAGAAGCTTGGACACACAGGAGGAAAGACTGAGTGAATAGTTGAGAGTGAGGTTTGAAGCTAGAGGTGGACAGAATGGAGATGGAGACAGATGACAGGGTAGAAGGTGACAGGGGGAGAATCAATGGAAGGTAAGTCAAGGAGGAAAACACAAAAGTCCTTCAGACATAAAGACTGGAGAGTGTGTGTGTTTAGAAGAGAGAGGAGATTCATGAGGGTGCATAAATGAAGTGACCGCAGACGACCCAATGTGCCATAGACCAGGAGAGTACAGCACAATCAGGGCTGAAGCATAATTTTAAACCTGTGCAGTCTTTGTTATATCTATGTTACTGAAAGGTTTCTTTGAATTTGGGAAAAACAGAAACATCTAAAGTTGACTCTCGCTGTTCCTGCCTGACCAATCCAAGCGCACAGCCTCAGTATACGTCATCTGCAGGTATTTAAAGAACCGACTGAGGCGACTAGTTATCACGCACACCGGGTACTGACGTCACTCTAGAAGGGGGGAAAAAAACAACACTGGACTGAACTTTGGATGGAAATAGGCGGGTGAAAAGGGACATATGGTGCAGAGGCTGCATATACGGTTTCAGATAAATGATTAAACTGCCTGTTTGAGATGTTTTAAAGCTATCTACATGTAATCATCAATATAACAGCCAAGAACTATTGCCTGTGTAAAGATATGTGCAGTGATGGGTCGCTGAGCCAGGAATGAAGTCACTGTCAATTTTTTTTGTTGTGGTAGCCAGTCCAGCCGCACATTTATGTTGTGAGTCTCTTTCTGTAAAACAATTGATGCAGTGATGTTAAAATGACTCCTGGGAGGACACAATCATTCTCAACCCTTTTCCACACTTAGACATCTTTAGGACCACAAAACACTCGAAACACACCTCCCACCTGTCCACTACTCTACACCTGTCCACTACGGTGCAAGTCAACCAGGAACACTGCAGCTACACCTTGTTTTTGTACAATCAATCAATGGGCTACACACTACACCGCAAAGAAATGCTAACAATGCTACCCATGCTAACTAGCTGCTGGCCAGTAGACAATGCTATTGGTGTCAATGAGGTGTGACATGGCCTTATCCACAGCAAAATATTTTAAATAAATGGTTAAAAAGCAGAA
The DNA here is from genome assembly GCF_947347685.1 of Pleuronectes platessa. NCBI lineage: Eukaryota > Metazoa > Chordata > Actinopteri > Pleuronectiformes > Pleuronectidae > Pleuronectes > Pleuronectes platessa. The sequence goes on along the minus strand of NC_070631.1, from coordinate 19,446,010 downwards.
AACTAAGGCAAACAAAGACACTACATTGTATTCTTAATGAGGCACACACACATTTGTCAGTATAAGTCTTAATTCAGGGTCTGTATCCTTCCTTCTGCGTCATATCGGGACACAGTCTAGCTATCACACACAGACCACCGCCTCGGCCAAGTAGACTGTGAAGGCCCAACCGAACTAAGAGGGTCTGGTCTACAGAGGCTTTCTGTGATCTGCATCACCAGCTCATACCATCCTAATTGGTGTTGCCTAGCAACAGAGCTGCAGTTCTACGAGACAAGAGAGCTTGAATGCCCTTTGGTTTTTGAACATTTGTAGTTTTAGTTGATGTCTGATGCTAAAGCATTGTACGGCATTTTCTCTTTGAAAAACAATCAATGTCAATGAACTGCAATAAATCCTGGGATTGGTTTGGGCAGGAAGGATCCATCCGATGGAGCATTTATTTCTCAGGCATGAAAGGGCGCATTTGTCTGCCCCATTTGGAGGAGCTTTCAAAATGGTACAGCTTAGTCATGCAACTGTGACACAAGTTTTCAAATTTAGCCTCTAAAAGATGCAAACTGAGTCTGCACCAGTTCACCCTGATTTTGGCCAAATGATGTGGCTTGGCTGGAGCATGTTTAAATACAGAGACTGCGTAAATAGAAAAGACTGAGTGCTCATCATTTGATAGCAGTATTTTTTAGGAGAGTTCTGTTTTGTTCAGCTCTTCTAATGGGCCCAGTTTTGTTATTATTTACAATCCGTTGTATTTTGAAATTATTGGGTGAAATAAACCCAATTTTGTAGTAGTCCTGTGCTCATTTGTCTTTTTGACTGCATGGTCCCTGACAAGGTGTCACCAAGCTAAAGAAAATAATTGATCTGTCTCCGTTAATGAAAACTGAAAAGGCTCTTTGCAAATGGATAAAACAATTTCCATTTATGAATACATTAAAATAATAACACCTTCACAGGTTCAGCCCCCACCACGCATCCTCTTAAGTGAGTAAATTTTAAAGGTAAAAGAGTTCAGACAAGCAGATGGTTCTGTTTTTCATGGTTATCATTATTTCAATGACTAAGCTCATAAGGCTGTGAAAAAAAGGCCAACACCACAGAAAACAGAAAAAGTTAGTTGCCTTGCAGCCTTCTGAATGCATATTGTATGAATTTTTTAAAATAGTGAGTGGAGGTAGGGCACTGAATAAGTAAAGAGAGAAAGAGGCTGAAGGTGGGCAAGTTCGTTTCTTGCAGACATGAGAACAAAAGAGGACAAGGGAGGGTTTTGCGAAAAAGAAGAGGAGACAGAGAAATAGACGCAGAAGAAGAAATGTAATAAAGAATGTAGAGGGAGTTAATGAGGTAGCCATTAAAATGTAGGAAGACTATATTTACCCTCACAGCAGGACAGTGATCAGAATGTTGCTAATTGAATCCCACCTGATAAAATGTGGATGGGAGACGATGAAAAAAGGAGGCTCAGAGGACAAGATGAAAGGAAAAGATGGAAGTAGAGGCTGGACAGCGGCATGAAGAGAAGAAGGAGGAGAGGAGAGGATGGCGAGCTGTTGTATTATTAATTGTAGTGAGATATCCTCAAGTGTAAGAGCGAACTGTCCGTCCATTAGAAGCCCAGTGGTTCCTGCTGCTGCTCTCAGCCTCTATTTCTGTTCTGGTTCCTTTCTAAATAGAGAAGCATGACTCACTCCATCCTTATTACCTTCCTCTAGCTGCTCTTTCCTTCTCATCTCTCCTTGTTTCTGGGCCTAAGTCACATCTTCCTTTTAGTGGCTGTCATGCTCTTAGCTTGTTGTAGACCAGTGTGGCTCCTTAAAGGACAGAACTCTTTTCTTTCTTTATCTTTAGAGTATTGGTCCAGCTGCATGAGCAAATATTTAGTTTGGTAGAGACATTCTTGTCCCACGGATTGAAACTTTAACCTTAATATTCACGTTTAAAACTGCAACTGCAAACCAAATTCAATGTTTTTGAACATATATAGTTCCATCCACAGCAGGAGACAACCTCTGCTCCTTTCTGTATGTTCTATTTTTACATGTGCGCTCAACCAGTGTGTGTGTTTATGAGCATTTAAAAGGACACAGTGTGTGTGTGTGTGTAATGCTCTATGTAATTATACCCATTGGGTGATATCACCTTATTGCAAGCATAGCGATGTGCACGTGTGAGCATAATGGATATAATCTGGTTTGCGTATGTGTTTGTTAGCCTGGTGTGTATTCATTGTGTGTGTGCGCGTGTATGTGCATAAGTATAGAGTGCAAGTGGTGTTTTTACGTGTGCACTGCTGATTCCTGCCATTTTTAAACTGTGTGCGTGTGTGTGTGTGTGTGTGTGTGTGTGTGTGTTTGTGTGTGGGAACTTGTCTCTGAACATTTCAATCTAAATCCGACCGGGTCATCACAGCTGCATATTTTGGTTTGTGGCATTTATTTGTCTGGTGTTGACTAAATGTCAAACACTTTATGGAACATTATGCAGCTTGTGTGTTTTGCAGAAATTTTCTTCTGGCTGTTTCCTCGCTCGATTACCTTATGCCTCTCTGGGTGTCTGCTCTCTGCACATCAATTTACAGATTGTTACTTCCCCCCGAGTTGAAAGAGAACAAATGAGGAGTGAAGACAACTGAGAGAAATTGGAAGACAGAAAAAGTTAAAGGGATGGACGAGGAATAGTTGATAATAATGATAGTGCTACATCAAAGATACAATAACTAAAGCTACTCTATTAGCCCTGATGACCCCTAGAGTGCTAAGAGCAACCTTTGAAATGACCAATCAGCTCTGTGGAAAGCACTTACACTTGCACACACGCATAATCAAAGTCATACAGAGAAACTCGTTAAATTACCAGTGTTAACCATTTGGCCGTTGTGGCACTTGCCTGAGGCAGAGTGATGTGTCTGTCTGCATGAGACTGAGCGAGTGAGAAGACATTATTATAAAATGGTTACTATAGAAGCAAAAGATAGTCTTATATAAAATATGTAAAAATATCCATATTAATGATGAAGTGCTTGAGTTGAGAGCCTAAATTTTGGACCTTGGTTGCACTTATAGAATGTGAATATGTACAACATGACAGCTGCCCAAACGTTAAGCTAACGGCTGCAGTATAGGTCATAAACCCGACTCCCTTATATTAGTCTGGACGTGGACAAAACTGAATCTAAGTATATATTGAACAAATGTTTCTCAAAGATGGTTTCTGTCATTTTAGTTAAATCTTGTTGTTGTTCAAGTGCTCATGTTTCTGATATTGGTTTTATCATCCCAAATTTTCTATCATAAACCTGCAAACACAGACACACCACATGTGCACACACACACACCTATATAGATTAAAAGCCACAGTCACAAATCTGTTTACTTCAGTTCAGACACACAAACAAACACAAACACACACATGTAGACACAAATCCAGGTGGACTGGCTGTTAACATCCTGATAATTGTTGCGACGGCAGTGATGACAGCTGAGAAATCCTGAATGACAGACCGGACAGAGAAATGGCCTCATTCACTCATTCACTGTGTGTGTGCGTGTGTGTGTGTGTGTGTGGGTGGGTGTGTGGGTGTGGGTGTGTGTCATGGTGTGTCATCATTCAGTCTTTCATGTGGAGCTTGTTCTCATCACCAAACAATTACTTATTCTGTTTCATGTGTTTCCATGTTGAGATCAGACTGTTGCATAAACAATACATGGACCCATTTGAAACATATACACAACACATGACCCAGTCTGTCCACACTGGATGTCCCTTGCATGTCCCATTTAAAGCTCTATTTCATTTATTTGGAAAAATGTCATTGCATTGTTCTTCTCTGTCTCTATAAACTGAAGAAACAGAAAGTGGACAGACAAAAAAAACGCAGGGAGGGATAATAAGATGGAAGCAGGAATTGAAGAAGCAGGGAGGCAAGAGGGGGAAGGATACTGTGACTCTTAACTTTTCTGTTCCAGGAGACATCTCTCTGGCTATTTATATATATATATATATATATATATGTATATATATATAAAAAAACTTAGCTGAATTATAGATGAACCAAGCAAGTCCTACCCTCCATGTGTCTCTATCACAAAGCGTTCTTGTCTTTTTTTCAAACACTAAAGCTCATCCGCACCACGCTGTCAGACACATGCATTTTTCAGTAAAGACACATGGGAGTGACCTGTAAGAAGAAATGGTGAAAGTAGTCGACTTCAAAACCCTATGTGCTCACTATGTTGGCCATTTTGACATTTGATTTGTATCTAAATGTTTATAATCTGGATATCTATGGGCTTCAGCATTTACACTTGGGGTTATCATCATGTCAATTCAACATGTGATGAAAAACTGAAAAGGCTGCATATACAATAGCAAAGTAATTGGGCGAAGTATAATTTTCGGAGCCGATGTAGGACTCAATGAAACTTGGATATTTACATGGTTATTTACAGCACTGTATAAAAAGTGCTATGAAGTATGATAAAAGTATTACACACAAATATTTTCATTAGGATTTAGTTTAAGTTAAAAAACACCTCAGCAAAAAGTAAACACTGTGATCCCTTTGGTCCCTTGACGTCATCTCTCCTTCCCCCTCTTCCCCCATTTTTCAACCTCTTTTTCCCTACTGTTCTACTTACTGCCATTGTGTGTGTGTCTGTGTGTGTGTGTGTTGGATTTTCATCCCTCTGGACTGGAGGCTGCACGTGATTCAGCTCCGTGTCAGCTTCTCCCTCTGCCTCTATCCGGCTCTCTTTCTAACCGCTCCGGCTGCTCTTTCGCTATCTCAATCTGACAAAATTTTAACTTTTTCCTAATCTCTGTGAGACTAGTCTCTGTCTGTAATGTCTCATCCTATTAACTCCATTAGGATCCTCTTCAGCGCTTTCTAACGTTTCTCTTTCTTCACCTCATTTTGTGTTTCTATTCCAACTTCCTTAAACATCTTTCTTCAGACATCTCTCAATTCAGTCTAGTTGAATGTATAATTTAAGTATAATTTAATCTGGTGTTGTTGATATTCATTTTTTGTACCTAATAATTTAACAATAATAATATAATGCAATATGTATCCTCTTCTCTCTTCCTTCTGTCTATCTTCTCATCACACACACACACACACACACACACACACACACACACACACACACACACACACACACACACACACTCCTTTTGATCTGAATGTGTGTGATGGTTTTAATGGTGTGGATTTCTCACGGTCTAAATAACATTCTTTGTCTCCATGCTGTGTGTGTGTATTCACCACTGTCCTTACACAGTGGTAGTAGTAGTTGCATAACGCTTTCTTTTATTATCTCGAAGTCTGTATTGTGGCATTATCAGTACATTACAGTATAGCACTCCGAACTCCCCAGAGACCCTGAAGGCATCACACTTGCTCAAAGTAAATACAACACGAGTCATCCTCATTTTGCATGACTGACTGACTGACTTAGACACATCCTTGCTTCTTTGAGTTTTTTCTGTCATCCTTTGCATCCCTCTATTAATTTTCCTGCTGATTTACTATTGCTACTTCTTTACCTCCTTTCCTTCCCTCCTTCCTTCCTTTTTAATTTCCTTAATGACTGCCCCTTTTCCTTGCATAGTCATCTACTTCTCTGCATTCTTATATTTCTTTATTTTCCAGACAACCTTCTGTCTTTTGGCCTTCACTCCTTCCGTCCTTTCCCTACGTTCATTCCTATGTCTTTCTTTCCTCCTTTCTTCCTTTCATTACATTTCTGTTGCCGTCTCTCTTGCCAATGGGGAAGCTTTTTTTAAAAACTGTTATTCGTTCATCAATTATCTCACCCTCTCGCCCTGTTTCGATTCTTTATCTTTATGCTTCTATCTCTCTGCCCTCTGTCTGGAACCCTGTCTTAAGCATCTACTCTTCAATGCCCCCACCCAAAAAAACTATCTATCTCTTTTTCTCACTTGTTTCATTTGCAGCCCTCCATATTTCATTCTTGTTCTTAAATCTCTATTGTCTTACCAACCGAGCATTAAAAAGTGTGTACAAATTTGCCTTCACCCATGTGACAACCATTGGATTGATGGAGGCCATCTTTGCTAAGTTCGAAGTGACACAGTTCGTTTGTCTTTTGTCTCGAATAAAGATCTTGTAAACTGTAGAGCAATGAGTATACAATATGTAAGTCTTAAGTTTGTTTGCATATTTTGCTCAAAGACCTTCATAGATGCATCACAGGAGGAAGTTCATCATTCTCTCAGCAGCTGATAAATGAACATTGTGGATCCTGCCACAAATGACTGCAATTGCATCGTGTTAAAAGTTCTTTCTAGATGTTTCCTTTGAATATTTGTCACAATTAGTCGGATAACTAATCTTCGTAGAAAGATGAGAGGTCAGGCCTAACCACTTCTGCACAGTGAGGAGGAAGCGGTCCAACAGTGGAATGAATAGCGTTTTTTTGTATCTGTGCTGAATAGTGTTGACTGTGTTAGAAGAGATGAGTCTGAGTGTGTGCGTGTGTTATTATACTTATATCTTAGTGAGAACCATTTTAAGCATTGACTGTACAGAGTGAGGACATTTTGGCTGGTCCAAACGATTTCAAAGGGCTGTTTGAGGGTTAAGAATTGGTTTAGGGATAAGGTTGGGGGCTAGGGAATGCATTATGCCAGTGAGTGTCCTCACTAAGAAGATGAAGTACCAACATGTGTGTGTGTGTGTGTGTGTGTGTGTGTGTGTGTGTGTGTGTGTGTGTGTGTGTGTGTGTGTGTGTGTGTGTGTGTGTGTGTGTGTGTTTGTGTGCGCACCTAGTAATTCTTCTTTACTACAACATGCTGTGAGACTCCTTTGTCAACTGACATGCTTCATGTTTATTATGCACTATGTGTGCACTGTATTCTTAGTATGTGTGTCATTCCTCTTACCTCAACCAGATGTGGTGTAGGGTTGAAGCCACACAGGTTACACACTTGGCTTTGACACTGTGTACAGGTGTTGTAGTTGGGTGGGCCAGAGCTGCCAATGTTCAGCTCCGTTTTGCAAAGAGGACAGTTCACTTTCGGTTTCACAGGTTCTGGAGCGGGCACAGGGGCCGCCACAGGCTCCTGCTTCTGCAGAGCTTTCTGCAGATGAGGAGGTGTTTGCTGATGTAAACCTTGTGGTTGTGGCTGTCCTTGCTGCCCCTTTTGATGATGGGCGGGTGACTGCTGTTGCGGCATTCCTTGTTGATAGGGCATGGTCTGCTGTTGTTGCTTCTGAGATTGCCCATGTGGTCCACCCATTTTCGGACCTCCCATTTGGCTTGGTGCACGATGACCTCCAATTTGGTTCGGTGCATGAGGACCCCCCATTTGGCTTGGTGCATGAGGACCCCCCATTTGGCTCGGTGCATGAGCAGCCCCCATTTGGTTCGGTGCATGAGGACCCCCAATTTGGCTCGGTGCATGAGCAGCCCCCATTTGGCTTGGTGCATGAGGACCCCCCATTTGGCTCGGTGCATGAGCAGCCCCCATTTGGCCCGGTGGATAAGCAGCCCCCCTTTGGCTGGGTGCATGAGCAGCCCCCATTTGGCCCGGTGGATGAGCAGCCCCCATTTGGCCCGGTGGATGAGCAGCCCCCATTTGACCCGGTGGATGAGGGCCTCCCATTTGAGTTGGAGCATGAGGGCCCCCCATCCCTAATGGTTTAGTGCCAACTGTCCCTTGTTGTTGCTGCTGCCTGTTTTCAGGAGTTGCATTGCTGAACACCACCTTCCCTCGTGCAGGACTTGGCTGGGTGGAGGTGGTGGGCAGAGGGTCAACACTGATCAGGGTACTCGCCTGATTTAGCAGCGATGCTCCAAAGCCAAATAGTTTTGTCAGGCCATCCTGAGCAGGAGGGGGTGCCTGACTTTGAGGTCTGTGGGCCGGGGAGGAGCCGGCACTTCTTGTCTGGTCATGGTGTCGAGCCATTGACTGATGCATCGGAGAACCACGACCCAAATCAGGCTGGGAGGGCGCTTTTGCCAAACCAGGCAGTGGCACAGCACCAGGGTGGGGAATCCTTGGACCCCCAGGTTGATTGGGGCCTCCTGTAGGCCCTCCGGCAGCCCCTGGAGCTCCAGGACCTCTGTGGGAGTACGGGTCAGACCTCATGCCCTGCTGAGAGGACCCTGTCTTATTCTGGGGGCCGCCAGGGCCTGGGTGTCTCTGTAAGCCTGGGGAGGTGTGAGGCTGAGTCTGCAGCCCTGGCTGGGATGATGGGTAAGTCTGAGACTGAGACTGGGGATACTGCTGGGGCTGGGAGTATGGCTGTGACTGGGAATAGGGCTGCGTCTGGCCGTAGGGCTGAGACTGAGGATGCTGCTGCTGCTGCTGCTGCTGTCGCTGGGTGGGCTGACTCTGTGCCAGAGGTTTGGGCTGTACTGCTGCTGCCGGCTGTGTTGGCTGAGGTGCGGGTTGCTGAGGCTGTACAATGGGTTTGGCTTGGTGCGATGGAGAATGAATCTGCTGTTGGCTCTTAGAGCGAGGCGTGGTCATATCAATGCCAAGAGCTCTCTGCATCTGACAATTTAGACACAACCACTCCTGGACCTGTAGACAAGAAACAGACAGTTCTAATGTTATTTAAACCTACAAAAATACATTTTCTAATAATTCAGTTTTATCTGCATTATAAATATCACTCATACATTCTGTATGATATAGCTCCCACAGTTGAAGTTAGATCGTCTATGGGATACTGAGGAAAGCCTTTGACTGTTTAGTGACTGTATCAATCAGCTGAATGATAAATATTCTAGATTCCTTGCACATATCAAATGTCTTTGGGATCTCCAGTTGAGGTTCTGCACGACTGAACAGTGCTTGGCAGCACAACAAATGTCGGTGGGGCATGAGTCATGACTGTTGCAAGTTTCTCTTAGCACTAACGCTTTATCATCAGATAAGAAAAAGAGCATCAGAAGAAAATTCAAAAGAGGTAAATGAGCAAACAAAAAGAGACTAAATTAACTTCACTAACAACAGAGGTCAGTATTGATATAAGCATTGTCTATAAGTCAACCAGTTCGCCTTTTAAAGCTGATTGCTATTGATTACTTTAAGTATCACTGCTGACTCAGACACTATAAACCAGTGCCTTTAATCATTCAAACCAAATAAACTCTGTATTCATTCATTCATCAAACTTAAAAGTTGGAGATTATGCATGAGAGACAAGACATTGGGATGGCGACACATCAAACAAGGTCCATATTTCTTGCCGTGGAAAACAGAAGTGCAGAGACAATAGTTGTAATCAACCAGAAATAGAGGGGGAGAGGGGTAAATCAACCACAAATTGACTGCAGCACTGAGTGATTGCCGAGCCGAAACCGCAACCTGAGTGAAAAGCATTACATCCTTCAGATACACACCAACACATAAATCTACATGGGCACAAAGATATACACACATAAAACACAGAAATCAACTGCTGGCCCAAGCAAGGCACAAAACGATACAAGAGAAATGAAATGAAGAGACAACACCCTTCAGCATCTGAAAATAAACATAAAAGATCACACCTCCTCCTAATCCTCTCCTCCTGTCTTTTTTCTTTCCTTCTCTTCTTCGTTCAGATGAGAGCTGATACTCCCTTGTGTCCAGACCTTGCTTTGCTCTCTAATTTCTCCCGGCTTCAAAACAAAATCACACAGCTTCTTTCCGAGCTGTGTCAGCCTGCTCCCGTCCTGTCTGTCCTTACGCGGCTTTGCATCCACCGCTGCGACCCAGCTGCCATTAAGAGTGCTATTTTAGCTTCTCAGTAGCAAGCTAGTAAATCTCTGCACGTTTCAAGCGTTTCTTCCCATCCCTGTCCTTCCCACAATGCAACGCGCAGCTGTCCTGAATCCAGCTATCCACTAAACCCCCTCCCACCCCGTTCCAATTTTTTGGCAAGGTGCTAGGGGACAAGTTTGCCCCTTGAATTTAAGGGGAAGATGTGGAAAGCCTCAGTCACATATTCTAGCTAAGCAGTTCCTCCCACTGAGCTTTCCGAGCCTGCTTTGCTGTCTAGCATTTTCTAGCCTGACAGCATCACTGATCCCATGTTCTGTTAACTCAGCGGCTACAGCTCACTGCTACAGCATCACATCCTCCTTTTCCTCCTAACATATTCTCTTTGTAGCCGTCTCCTCCCTGCTTATCCTCTCCCCTCTTTCTATCATCCCATTTTTCTGGATTTTTCCTCTGTTCCCTCATTTTTCTGTTCTCTCTCTGATTGGGGTTGAAAATGTAGGTTTTGTTACCTTGGCTGAGGTGGAAAGATATTTGAAGGTTTAATTTTTGCTGTGCAGGCTCCTCCTACGTTGTGCTGCAATAATTACATCTGATGAATATGATGGCGAGGGAGGAGATGAGGAGAGGTAGATAGGGAGAAAGAAAAGAGAGGGACCTGATTTTAATGAGTCCCTGCACGTCTAACTTCCCCCTTTATAACCAGCATCATGAGGGAAACTTGAAGAAATGAAGGATAGAGCAAGGGATGGAGAGATGGGTAAGAGTAAGGAGGAGATGGCTAGGGAGCGAACAGCGGCAGGAAAGAAGTCAGCAGTTTTTTAATCCAGGCAGCTCTTCAGCTCTCATCATGTCAAGCTTAATCAACGGCACAGCAGCAGAATATCCACTTCGGCTGCACTGTGGTTCAAACCAGTGAATCTTTCCATGTCGGTATGGTAACTAGAAGGTGAGGATGGTCCGCCAGGGTAAAGGCTTGTTTCAACAAATGTTCTAATTTACATCGTTAATTTAGTGCTATATAGTCTCGCAGCTGGTGTTGCTTTTGACATATAATAGACACACTATGTTTGAGAAATGTAACAACATCAATTCAATTGCCTGACCCCATCCCCAACACACAATATGCTTCATTCTTATTTGTTCAGATATAAACATTGGGATCCACTGTACTTGGGCGTCAGCAACAAGATAGATAATCCTCTGAGGCTAAATGAGCATTCGCTACAGTTTTCTTAGCCCCTCTCTCAAACAAGGGATAGTTCACCGAAAATTGAAAATGCACCCATCATCTACTCAATACTATGCCAATGGAGGGTAGGGTGAAGTGTTTGAGTCAACAAAACACTTGACGAGTCTCAGAAGTTAACTTTGTAGCAACCTAATCGGATACAATTGAAGTCAATGGTGACCTAGACTTCAGACGTAACTAAACAACAAAAAAAAACATAACATGCCTCCATACTGCTCGTGTGGTATCATCCAAGTGTCCCATCATTCAAATTTCGACTCGAAACAATGTCATCTTTTAGCCTTAAAGTCCACCGAAAGTGGCTAAGCTAGCCATTCGTCGAATAATGTGGGAGCTAGCGGACACTTGGATTACACCACACAAGCAGTGTGGAGGCATGTTATCTTTTTTCAGTTTTATTATGTCTGAAGTCATGGTCACCATTTACTTCAATTATAATGGATTCTGCTCTAACAAAGTTTACTTCTGAGACTCCAGAAGTGTTTTGTGAACTCAAACACTTCACCCTCCCCTCCAACGTGGTGAGTAGATTGCATTTTCATTTTTCAGTGAACTATCCCTTTAACTACTATCATCTACCTCTAGTTCTAATCATTATCATTACCTATGATACAAAATGACCAAGGTTGTTGATATTTGTTGTGTTACGGCCCTAATAAGCGCTTCATTGGTATTTTAAAAAGTCTGGCTTTGACTAGTTGGACTAAGTTGATAATGCATTTTCTCAATGATTGTATTAGTCCCATAAAGTTCTTCAGCATAAAAAATGGAACCAAAGGACATTTAAACTAGAAATTGATGGCAATGAAAAAAATAAGTCACACTATGCAGAGAACCTGCGCTGGATTCTATTCAGTAGCACGATTTGTGCCATTTTGTTCCACTTATCTTACACATCAATGTCACCTTAAATGGTTTGGGGAGTATTAGTGCAACAATTATGCTGCTCATCACATATGTATGTAAACAGTTGTATCATTTTAAAATGAAAAAAACATGTCCAGCAACTGCGGCCTCCATTTGCTTTTGGCTTCTCCCTGCTAACACGTTACAGAGTTGAGGCATTTACAGAACAAAGATGTAATAGTGTGAGTGCAGAATGAAAAAAAAAGAAAAAGAGCCTGTGTCTGTGGCCCTTGCAGAACTATGATAAACTGTGTGTAAAGGATAATATTTTCATGTGATAATACATGTGGGCTAATGAGGAGCTACAGCACAAGATCAAACATAGATCAGGGCTTTTTAATCTTTAGCAGAATTTTTAAGTTTCCACCTCTACTCACATATACAAATATTTTTAAAGCTGTTGTTGGACATGAAGCAGCTTGTAGCAACAGAAAATAAATGTAACAGTTTATGCAATAACTAGCCCATGCAAGACATGTGAGCTGCACAAGCAACAAACAAAGAATAAAGTGTTAAATTATTAGATCAATTAGCATTTGTCCTCTCATCATTTTATCCTCCAAAGCTTTCATTTCTCCCATACTAACAGTGATAACCTACAATTTCAGAATCTGAGTACATCCATTTGCAGATGGAGGTCAGTGATGACAGAACACCCCTGTCGTCTCTAATAATACGTCAGCTGAAACTAAATTCAGACAGACATCTTCCAACTTTGTTTATGATCAGTAGCCGTCATCTGACCCTCCAAAACGGCCCCCCCGGCCCACTGAAGAGTCCCGGCCCAAGTGATGAGACCTTGGCTCTGACACAGACTGATAAGACTGTCACAGGGCAGCTCTGACAGGTGTCTTATGTGCCTCAAACCATTAGAGTACAGGCATCTCCTCAAGTCATAGCTCATTTGCTGTCTGTGTATACCTTTAACGTTTCTCCCAGTCAGTTTTGCATGTCGGCCAGGCTCAGGCGATGTTCAGGCCTGTGTAAGTTATTACAACAATAAATGGCTGTCTTCTCTGAAAGGAGGAAAAAGAGCACCAACAATCTCCTGACTCTGCACAGGCAAGCAGGGGGAAATTTAAATGTAAATAGTTCTGCCTGTTCTTTTATAATTTTGTTTCAGGCTTTAAATCTCTTTCAGTATACATCACAGACTCATGGTTGATAGCCTAAATGAAAAAAAAGACACTTGCAAAAACACATATAGCGACTGGAATTATTAAATGTAATATTCATTAAAATTATAATACGACCTCTGCTTTAAACTCTGACATCAGAGATTTAAATATCTGCCTGTTGTTTGAGTCAATGACCAGTTTTGTCAACTGGCTGTACAGATTAAAGTGAAATAAAGAAATGGATAAAACTGTATGCCAACTAAAATATCAGTCAAATCTATTCATGATAATTAGACCATATCATTCAGCTCTGGTTTAGAGCAAGTGGACCTTTCATGGAGCAGAGTTCAGTTAAACTCTGATATCATTTGTTATTAATTAGCCTGGAGACACAGAATTAGGAGATGAGAGGAGTATTAGAGGATTAAGGTTCAATCACAGAGCTAAAACAGCACAGATGAAGAAATCTGTTAGGTTTTCTTCAGCTCTTTTACTAATTTGTATTCACTAATGATTTAGAAAGTTGAAAATTGAGTGTAAAACTAACCAAATGATTGAAAACACCATCAGGGAACCAGATTTAGATCGCACTTTTCGAGTCTTAACGACCGTTCAAAGCACTTTACAGCACAAGCCACATTCACCCATTCACTCACACACTCCTACAGCGCTACATGCTGTGCTTTTTTCTTATCACACACACCATTAACACACGGCAGGCAGAGTTGTCGATTGGGGTTCTGTGTCTTGCCAAAGGATACATAGGCATTCAGACTTGAAGCGCAGGGGATTGAACCACCATCTCTCTGGTAAATCGCCTCTACCTTGTTTGCAGATTAAATGACCAAGTAAACTGTACTTATAAAACCCAACAATGCCATTCTTTAATGTCAGCCAATATGATTGTAAGGTGTATAAAACATTATAACAAGTGTTCATACCCTAATCTATATACATTCTCTTTTGATTGATGGCTTTATCTCTCTCACAGTAAGGCACTGCTCTCATCAGGCAAAGAAAAAAGGAAGTCTGACACTTTGGGCCACGATGATAGAATAAGCTATTTCCTGTGGGTGTCGCAAGTAAAGTGTGACATGGAAACAAACCGAGTCACACACACACACACAAACACACACACACACACACACACACACACGCACACACACACACACACACACACACACACACACACATACACAGCAACCAGCTGTCAACATGAAAAATTCACATCACAGATCTCCAACACTGAGCAGGTGTCGATGCTGTTTTGTTGAGAAACCTCGAGGTGTGATTCACAGCATTGTCTGCAGCGACATCAGCAGACATTTTCACCTTTGCATTTCTCTCAACACAGATAAAATAACTTCCCAATAACACTCTTACTTAGAAAATGCCTCTTTATTTGGGAAATAGTTTTGGTGAAGTGGATGCAGTGATCCTGGTCCCTAATACTGAACAGTCACATACAACCCAGAAACTACCCAGTGTGACCAGGCACAGTCCCATACTGCTGGCAGCTCTATGAGCATTTGGATGATTAATACCTTGTTCAAGGGCACCTCAGCAGATTTAATGACTTACATGTAGACAATCCTACTACTCCTTTCATTTAACCAACTCAGCAAAGCCTTGTAAAAATATCGCAGCAAATTCAAATGTAATAGCGCACTTTTGAACTGCAGTTAGTTATGCGCAATCTTTGATTTTGCAGGAGTTAATCCCACTGTGCTTGTTTTTTTTCTCTGATTCCATAATTTTTCTCATTTGAACATCTCGTCCCTGATACTGTAGAGCGAATACACTTGGAAAATGTTGAATCTTCACAAACATTTGCATCAAATGTAATCCTGAGTTTAACAGAACTATTCTTTGCCATAAGTGAGTCCTCCTCTAACAGTTCTACAATATACTGTCATGTTTTATTGATTGTGTGGTGGACGTTGTGTGCAGAGCCTTGAATAAACATACAATGGTAAAGAGTGAAGTTTGTGTTCATCCTACCTGGTTTATCTGCAACAAAGATTCTATCAATAAAACTACAATAGCATAGCAAATTTTTCTTATGCGGTGCTCCAAGATTAGCCCTTAGTCACCAAAACACTGACATGACTTGACATGAAATAACATTGAGGCGTCAGTCATCACAACAATGCCAAACTGAAAGTATTTTACTAACCATAGATTCCTGTTTCATGTTATTCCATGCTTAGTTTGATTTTTTTTCTCTGTGGAAGTATCAGTAAACTGAATCTATCTAGACCAGCTCTAGATAACAGACCAGCTGAAGCAGCACAGAAGGGGATTTCAAGTATTGCAGTTTTTAGCTATATAAATAAATATAGTTTAGTGCAGAGTTTCACTCACTATGAAGGAACAGTGTTGGGTCTAGAAAAGAAAAACATGTAAAATGTGGTTGCAAAAAGAACCACATTTTTGAAAGTGAGCTTGAATTAATTTTCCATGACCTGTAATTTGCTAAGATTGTCTGGAAATGTCACATGTAACGCAAAGTAAATGAAGCCCGCTGTAAGCATTAGATGCTGTTTGTGGTTTAGTGTTGTGGTCTGCACGCTCAGTGTCACTGAACCCGGCTGCACACACACAGGTACACATGTACACTCAAAATACACACACACCCTAATAACCGCATGCAGTGCATCGAACAGCCTCACATCCTCCTGCAGAATCCATGTGCACCTCCACGTAGGGACAATGCACACAGCTTTTAATAGACCTGTCTATCAACACCTGGTGTGCAGCATTTCAGGGCAGGAGTGGAGGAAGGGAGGGAGAACAAACACACAACAGTGGGAGTGTTTAGAAAAGGTGGAGGTAAGATTAATAAGTGATGGAGACTAACAGAACAAGAGAAAAGAGAACAGGTGCTTTTTAGGGTGAGTCATGTGTATTTAGGGGTCATTTCATGCAAATGTAAAATGTATATATGTGTGTGTGTGTGTGTGTGTGTGTGTGTGTGTGTGTGTGTATACATATATATATATATATATATATATATATGTATATATATCATATATAATGAAAAAAATTTGAACAGCTTGTGTGTAAGATGTGTGTTGTTGTGTTACAGCTACGAGACGCAGAGGGGCAACCCACACAAGCGTTTTGACTTATTTCAGCTGATTAGACCTTGTCTGGATTTGGACTTTTGTGGGCGTGAACAGACTGACTCTTTGATTGACAGCACACTCACACCCTTGCATGCTAGGACGGGACAATTTACATTTTTAGCAATTTATTTTTTCAACGTAGCGGATACACAGGCGGCGTGATAAGTGGCAAAGCCTGATAAACATATTGAATTTCATTCAGCCTGTCATTGTGTTCATGCCAGCCAGATAACTTTGTTGGAAATTAGTGGTGTAATGTTTTGTTTGCCCCTAACCAATCATTCGATAGTGCTATGGGAGCAGTTCACACATTAAGCAGGACCAAGTGGTAATGTATGAGTACACAGCAGCATTAACAGGCTGTGAAAAAAATGCAGCAGCTGCACTATGAGTTATAACTGAGTACATGCTGACAGTATGGGACACATGCACGAAGAGTTACTGCATTAAAATGACTTAATAAAGCTAAAACATTCAATTTGCTGTGTCAGGGATTTTTCACTGTGTATGAGGAAGATATGTGAAATGTAACATTAGAAGATTTGCAGGGTCGAGTGTGTTGATTGTATGTCCCCCGTCTATCTTCACTCTCAGTCACTGAGTGGAAGCTCTTATGCAGACTGACTGCAGTGAGTGAACAGTTAGCCGTCATGGCAGCAGACTAATGTACTGATCAATATTCTGCACAGAGCCAGGACGTTCCAGGAAGTATTCCTGTGATGTAGCCCTGACATTCTACATCTAATTATGGAAACACACATGCACACATGCACTCTCAAATACACACGCAAAGTTGTTTCACTATTGCTTGGATGTATTTCCTAGCATCTTACCAACCTTAACCATCACAACTAAAAGCCCTAAAGGGAAACAAGCTAAAAAGTGAAATGTCTGTAGTAGTGTGGACACAAGGCATATCCATTGTGGAGATGTTTTCAAATGAAAACGTGCTGTAGGATTATGGATGTAGCCAGAGTGAACTAAGAAGGGGTGGGGTGAGTGTCCATTTGTCTGAGTAGAGACCGACTTTTAAAACCTCTGCAATTATGCTGTTGGAAAACTGCCCATTGGAACAAGAAGAGACAAAAACCTTGAAATGTAACATCTGAAGATCAAGAGAAAGACCCCTCATCCTTCAAGACCTTATAGCGCTGCAGCTGACAGTTCATTCTCTGCTCCGTCCTGACAAATGGACAAACCCATACGCACACACAGGCGCCCACACACACACACACAACTGTCTTTATCTCAGTGTGATTACCATCAGCAAGCCAGGAAGAGAAAGTCATAAAACACATGCAGCCCTCTATTCTACAGCTGCACACAAGCACACATACAAACAAAAACAAAAATTCCAATTTTATAAATCCTGCCCTTATCATGACAGTCCATCTCAGTCCATACTCTGTTGCCACAGTCTCACACAGGAACACACATCGCTCAGTCTATTCTCCCTGTTATTTACACACCTTCCTGCACACACACACACACACACACACCACCTGTGCCATTCATCCAATGCCACCCTGGATAACCCAGAGTGGTCGATTGTATTGACCACTATCACGCTATAATGAACGTTTCTTAATTAAAATCTGCCTCAGCACTTTGGGTCCCATCCAGTATGATCACAGCCTCTATGTTAACTGTGTGTACTTGTCCACTTTAAGAGATAGATATAGAGATAGATAGATAGATAGATAGATAGATAGATAGATAGATAGATATATGTATAGAGAGAGAGAGAGAGAGAGAGAGAGAGAGAGAGAGAGAGACAGAGAGAGAGATAGATGGGTATGTGAGCGTGTGTGCGTGCATGCGTACAACTTGTGATTAAAGATCTGGGTCTAAGCTGTGCTGTTAAATCAATAGTAGATTTGAGTAAGACTGCAAAACAATCCCATGGGGCATTGCAAGGGACGGATGGAAGAAAGTAAGAACTCATGAAGCATTTGGAATGGAGTAGCGCAAATGGAAAGATTGAGCAATGGAAGATGTTGAGTGGGAAAAAGAAAAGAAATCAACGAGGAAAAGATGAAACACAGATAAAGGAAGTGAAAAACAGGAGCTGGCAAAAGAAGCGGTAAGAAGAGAGAAGCAGCACGGATGCATTTTTTATGAGATGACGAATAAAGTCATGTTTCAGTACATACACAAAGGATAACATCCCTGCATGAGAATGTGCCTGAGAACAGTATAATGCTTGCCTGTCATATA
Source organism: Pleuronectes platessa (assembly GCF_947347685.1). NCBI lineage: Eukaryota > Metazoa > Chordata > Actinopteri > Pleuronectiformes > Pleuronectidae > Pleuronectes > Pleuronectes platessa. The sequence continues at coordinate 19,427,654 of NC_070631.1, read as the reverse complement.
CATATTTATTCTGCAAGGCTTAAAGAACTACGGCAAGATGGATAACTTCTATCAATACCAAGGAGAGAATGCTTGTGAAACAAATACACATTTTAGCTATTTTGGGCTCAAACGTGATAATGTTTATATTGAAAAAAATTAAAACCAAGGTGAATTTTAACCAATTTAAAGTCTCTGTTTGGAGCTTAGAGTGTAGAGGTCGATTATCTTTTTACATATACATTTAAATCTATCAATACCTATTTCTATGCCATAAAGTAACCTGTGCTCACTCAGTTATGGTATAACGTTAACACACATCACAGTTTTTATTTATCGCCAAACACAGAGATGTTTGAAACTCAAGATGAATAAAAATATCCATGATCGTTGACTTTTCAGCTAACTTTCTACAAATAGGGAGTGACAATACACAACAGGTACATTTTTTTGTTTTAGTGTCTTGTCTGAAAAATAGATATAATAAATACGAAATAAGGTAGTATAAGAAAACCCCAAATAGTGCCTGTTTAATGTGTCTCCAGTCACCCACAAACCAACCATCAGCATAATAGTATGGAGCCAGAACAGTCTCAAAAGGATTAAATGCACACAGAAATGAATACATGCGCAAAAAAGATCCACAAATACATTTTCAATGCACACACAAATATGTTTCATTCCATATATAAGTAAAAAAAATTCACATGTAAAATATAAGATTCATAAACATATTTCCGATGCACACACAAATAGAAAAAAAATTCACAAATATATGCATGTAAAAGTATTTGCAATCTTTATCAAATACATATTTGGAGCTTGTTATTTTCATATATAAACTGTTGGACCTGCATTTACAAAGTGCTTTTAATTTGTAAACCTCGCTGCATTTGTGTGTGAGACTTTTGAGACTTTTGAGACTCCCCTGACGTGTCTCTGTTTCACGAATGCGTTTTTTCTAAGAGGGGATCGTCTGTAGCCAATCAGATGTCTCACTCCTGTACAGCCAATCACGTGAGTGCCATTACACGACGTCATTAAAACGCCCGCAGGCAGCCTGGAGGTTTTTAGCCCGCCAGCCAATAGACATAGAATTAGTAGACGCTGATCCCCGGCTCCTCACACACAGAGAACGATGACAACAGAAAAGGGCTGTTGATGACGCGACAGTTTTGCTGAAATAAAGTGACACCCAGCGGGTCAAAGTGCTTATGTTATCGTGTCTTAACGCAGCGGTTCCCCGGTATTGTTTCCAAACTGCGTTGCTAATTCAACAGCTGCAACAGCTTGAAGCTACACGGAGGCAGCTAGCTTCCACACACAGTCAGCAGGGACACCCGATACTAGCTACTACCAAGTGTTTGCTTCTAACCTGACGGTGTTTGAGAAACAGTGTCATGAGAGCCTTGGGATTAAGTCAACGGGTTATTGCGCTGTTCCCACCGCAGTTAGCATGGTGGCTAGCCCGCTATCCCCGTTATAAAAGTTCGTTATAACCGTATGTGATCGTACACACATGCTGTAAGTGCTCTAACCAGCCACCGTCAGCCGGACAACGCCGCTGGCTTAACACATTTTTCTAACTACACGTCGAAATGGCGGACAGCCCACGGATAGCACTTGGCTGTGATTGGTCCACTAAAAACATAATTTCCGCCCGGCGTCATTTCCGGACCTCTAACTTCCTGTTTCATTCCCTAAATCACAATAAACCTAAATCACAACTACGACTCTATGATTAATGTGACAAGTGTGTTAAGCCAGCGGCGTTGTCCGGCTGACGGTGGCTGGTTAGAGCACTTACAGCATGTGTGTACGGTCACATACGGTTATAACGAACTTTGATAACGGGGGTAGCGGGCTAGCCACCATGCTAACTGCGGTGGGAACAGCACAAAAAACCGCTGACTTAATCCCAAGGCTCTCGTGACACTGTTTCTCAAACACTGTCAGGTTAGAAGCAAACACTTGGTAGTAGTTAGTATCGGGTGTCCCTGCTGACTGTGTGTGGAAGCTAGCTGCCTCCGTGTAGCTTCAAGCTGTTGCAGCTGTTGAATTAGCAACGCAGTTTGGAAACAATACCGGGGAACCGCTGCGTTAAGACACGATAACATAAGCATTTTGACTCGCTGGTTGTCACTTTATTTCAGCAAAACTGTCGCGTCATCAACATCCCTTTTCTGTTGTCATCGTTCACTGTGTGTGAGGAGCCGGGGATCAGCGTCTACTAATTCTATGTCTATTGGCTGGCGGGCTAAAAACCTCCAGGCTGCCTGCGGGCGTTTTAATGACGTCGTGTAATGGCACTCACGTGATTGGCTGTACAGGAGTGAGAAATTTGATTGGCTACAGACGATCCCCTCTTAGAAAAAACGCATTCGTGAAACAGAGACACGTCAGGGGAGTCTCAAAAGTCTCAAAAGTCTCACACACAAATGCAGCGAGGTTTACAAATTAAAAGCACTTTGTAAATGCAGGTCCAACAGTTTATATATGAATGTAACAAGCTCCAAATATGTATTTGATGAAGATTGCAAATACTTTTACATGCATATATTTGTGAATTTTTTTTCTATTTGTCTGTGCATCGGAAATATGTTTATGAATCTTATATTTTACATGTGAATTTTTTTTACTTATATATGGAATGAAACATATTTGTGTGTGCATTGAAAATGTATTTGTGGATCTTTTTTGCGCACGTATTCATTTCTGTGTGCATTTAATCCTTTTGAGACTGTTCTGGCTCCATATAATAGTGGTGCAGGAAGGAGACTGTTTTATTTTGGATGTTAACAAAACCTGTCCCAAGTGGAATATAGTAAAACCACTGAAACAGCCACAACTGCACTTTCTTCAAGAGAAAGCAAAAATCAAAATTGAAGGCAGACCAGACTGAGCCTCAACCTGGCAATTATTACTCATAGAGAGCTCTGCAAGTTTTAGAGGTTTATTATTGATTCCGACTTTCTTTCCGGCGGGATTTCAACCTGCTACTTATTTGACTAAGATAGCTGCTTTGGCTGTCTTTTGAGGGCATTGCTCCCTTGTTGAAACAGCTGAGTATGTTCATGGTTTATTTAATTTGTGAGTACAAGTATCCTGGGAGAAGGAGGGACATGGAGATCAGAGAGTTGAGATCTATATTGTGAACAATGGCTGAGGATGGTTTCCACTCCATTTCAATATACACAGAATGGAACAAGCCAACTTAATAAGGGCGGAAAGAGTATACAATGCCATGTCAAAGAAAAATGTACCAACATCATTTTCAACCAATTCACACAAAAAAACGCATGTTTCCTATGACCGACAGTGATTCAAATTCATGTCGTCTAATTTTCAAACTGCACTTCATTTAAGAAGGTTGTGCTGCCCTTGCTGCAATGTCACATGACCAAATACCCAACACAAGAGGTTGGAAATTCAAATGAGTTTCCCAGATCCACTTGGTGACTGAAAAAAACCGGTTCAAATCACATGACTGACCGCTTACACTGATTAACAATTGGTCAGCAGGACCTTGATACCACGCCTCCATCTCAATCCCAAGCCGCTACTAAACAAACTCTGACACCAAATTTGCAAGATGGCTTAAAATCTCGATATTGAGAGGAAGCAGAGACGTGTTATCCATCTTTACAGTTCATGGCGTGAACAGCCAGAAATCTGGAGGATGTACATGAGGCATACACCACCAATGCATATCTCCCCAATGGAGGTTGGTTGGAGTCGAAATGAAAAGAGATGTGAAGAGTTAGACACAGTTTGTTATTACAGGCTTTCCTCGAGGGAACGAATGAGCAGCTAACAGAGTTTGATTAATTGATTTAACATTTTAATTTTCTGCTTTGATTCGATTCCTGTAATGACTCCAACAACCCCGTGAGGCAGACATGATACTGACGACATTGCACCAACAGGGTGAGAACGAAACTGATAAGTCATCTATCCAGCCAGGAAGCCAGCCAGACAGCCACACAGTGCAAACCTGTTTGCAGAGGTATGAGTGTGTGAATGAGTCGCATCACCTCCACTTCAAACAGCCTTATCACGCAGGGACAGCACCCAGTTTTTTTTTTTTTTAAACGTCCTACGGCCAGTCTCTCCCTCTCCATCCACCACCGCTCTCCCTCACTCTCTCCTCTTGTCTTTTTTATCTCCCACGTATTCCTCCCCTTCGGTGTGTGTGTGCCTGTGTGATAAGAGTGGACATCAGTGGGGTATGTGTATATGTGTTTCAGGCAGGGAGGACGATCAAAAGTGTGTGAACATGCGCAAATATGTGTGTTAAAGATCAGTGACACAGAACAGAGCGGACGTTTGCGAGAGCCGCAGCTGTGTCCTTAAACAACTTCTCTCAGCCAGCACGTACTTGATGGACTAACCCGACGTGGCTCTCCTCCAGAGACAAATAACACCAGCACCTGCTTCAGGCAATTGCCCAAAAGATGACATATGTTTAGGTTCAAGTGACAAAGACTTTTCCTTCCGTATATGAATGATGAGCCACGTTTGACAGGGAAAAATACTGCGCCTCAACACAGGCGAACGCTGTTGTTTTCTTAAATCATGACCACAATTAATCTCTCACCTTTACCCCAGAGTTATTAAACCATAACAAAGATCGTCCTAATGTTTCTTTTTCCGAATACAATGCAGCAGATCCAGAAATAGTGTCTGGCCTAAAGCAGAAATGACAACTGAGATGTCTTAAACCTTTATTCTTCAGCTTCAGCAAACAGTTACAACTCTCCCAGGTATCATGCAACAGCAACAAAAGCTAAATTTAAAGTGTTAAACTTTAGAAAAGCAATAATTTGAACCCAAACATTCATCTGTCCTTCAGGCCACATAGGTCGTGTTCCTAAACCTAACCGAACCGTAGCAATATCACACCATACAAGAGATTTATTTCTCAACTGTGACAATGTTGGCATGGACACCACTATTCTGACTACTGACCTTCTGAAAGTGATATTGATTATGATGTTAAAATGAGTTGCCAATAGAATAATTAATGTATCTTCCCATTTACATGTCATTATTACTCACTTCATTTAGTCAACTACTTTACAGTACATCTGACGATATTCTGTCAGTTTTAAAACCCCAACCTGAAGGTTTAATATATATCGTACACCATTTGGGCTGATTTCTTTATAATTTTGCTAAATCTATAGCTGACAATTTGTGTCGATGTGACATATACATATCTACATGATGTGATGATGAAACCATGTCTTTATTCAATTATTTTTTTCAGAATATGATCTTATTCACGTTCGGTCATCAGAAAATGCTATTAGCAAGTTAGCCTCTTATTCAGACTATTGGGTTAAACTGGTAAATATTGGAATATTGCTGTCCATGGAGGCTAAACACAGTCAGTGATTTAAGACAGTGTTGGAAGACACAGAAAATAATAGAAACACCCGATCAGAAAATGCTTCAATGTCAAGTTGTAAGAACATCAGCAAATTATGTATTTTGTTGTTTAGTCTTGACGACAACAACATTAAGGAGGAAATAAGGTGAGGTCATTGAGGACATGCACATCAGGCTTTTCACATTAAATGGTGAGTAAACAAGCCGAGCGCTTGTTAACTTTTACTGCTGGGTTATTTCACATCACAGACGCTTACTGCTTCACAAGAGGCTGGTTCCATTATAGACAGAGAAAGAAGATCTGTAAAGAGTGTTCTGCATGGTACAATACAATTCTTAATAAAAATATTCAATGAAAATAAAGGCAGTTTGTGACCAGGGAAGTTAAGCATCCAAGAGAAACGTCCTCCTTGACCTCAAAAGCAAACACTTATCAATCACCATGTGAGAGAGACGTTTTGTTTTTGTCCATGCAATTTTCAAACATTACATAGTAGAATGAGGAGAGTCTGTCTTTTCACATCTGTCTTTTCTCCAAGTTTGTTTTTGTTCAGCTAGTCTCTGTTAAAGTAGGTTTTCTCTGCCTGTCTGCAGGTATCTGAGAGTGCTAGCAAAACACATTAATCATTTAAAGCAAATCATTATAAATTCCTGCTCTTCAACTCCTTGGCTTGCAACTGCACTAATGAGGTGCGTGTGTGTGTGTGTGTGTGTATATGTGTGTGTGTGTGTGTGTGTGTTTGTGTATGTGTGTGTGTGTGTGTGTGTGTGTTTTGTCTATAACAAAAGATTTAGGAATACACATATATAAATTGTCTTTCATATAACCCCATACATATCTATTTTCCACATGACAATGTTTCCTTGTATAGTTTGCTGACATTCTCAACGAGGTAATTTATTTATGTTCTAGTTTATACTTCCAAAAAAAAGTCAGCAAAATAAATCTAAAGGACAAAAAAAACACCTACATGATCATTAATAACTTCACACAAACAATCGCTTGAACAAAACTGTTTTAATGACAGAAAATCTAAACTCTAAATTGTAAATAGAAAGCTGTCAGGTAGAGATCAAAGACATCTCATCCCCTTTGGAGAAAAATAAGCAGTAGGTAATTGTTCTGAATGTGTAAGAATATAACTTAAGACACGTCATGTGTATAAAGTGTCATAGTGCCGGTTTCATAGACTTTGGTTCCCAGATGCTGCAGCTGAAGGAGAACAACTGCACGTTCTGAACTCGCTCCCACAATATTTTAAGGTCATTTGACATGGTGATGTTTTGCAGAGCTGGTAAAAGTCAGACAATTTCTAACCAGCATGCATCGTGTTATGTCAAGGTAGCTACCGCTGCTACTGACATCAACAGTCATTATTTGGGGGCGTGGCTTGTTGGAAAGCCTGGTGTCAGGCTGTGATGTCAGCTGTCCTGGATGCCTTTCTCTTTGGTGAGTGTGTTCTCCCTTTAGTGTGTACTCTTTAGTGCGTGTTCTCTTAGGTGTGTTCTCTCTTTGGTTTGTTTTCTTCCGCTAGTTGATAGGTGAATGTTCGGAAGTAGTCTATGGCAAACCGAGAGAGCACTTACTATGCCCAGGAATAAAAGGATATTCAACCTGATTTTTAAACGCCAAGCCAATAACAGAAGTATTGGAAAACAATATCAGAAACATGAATATGGACATCGACAGCATTTTACCCATTGTGACGTCCTATTTCGAAGGCATGATATCAGAACAATGGAATCTTTCGAAAGCAGGCAAACCTGATGTGGCCACAATAACCATACTGGTAGAGAAACTGCTGGAAATTGTCTATTTAGAGACACAATCCAACCTAAAGGATCATGTGAGCACCGATGGGCCTGTGTGTCAGAACAGTGTGATTTGTTCTTTTGGCAACACACTTCCTCAGATTTTTGCTCAGGCTCTTGACGTTCCAGATGAGGTCAAGCTGGTCAGCTCAGACAAGTTGACAAGGTTGATTGCTAAAGAGATTGCAGAGTGTGTCAACTCTGTCCTTTCCATGAGCGTGGACAGTGTGAAGGAAACCATTCCTCGTATCACACCTCCAGAGAGGCTACAATCTATGATTCAACAGGCCGGCCAAATGATCAAAGAACTCATGAGGAATCTGAAATGTAAGTGTGCACCTTGTAAGAGCAGAAAGAAGGTCAGTCAGTCATCATCCTCATCCTCGAAGACAATCTCAGAAGACAGAGAAAGTCTTTTGTCTGCAACATCCAAAACTGTCCAGGAGATCATTAAGGATGAGGTCTCTCAGTTCACCGAATGTTCTTCTGACAAAATTTCCGACTATGAGCAGTTGGAATCTGGCTCCACTCTGGAGATAAAGAATGTTGCAGATGACGTTGCTGAGGTGATTGTGGATGAAATCATGTCGCAAAACCCAGTTGATCTAGAAACAGCCCAAAGCTCACCATCTCTGAAGAAAGTGATTGGAAGGATTAAAACATGCGCTGCAAAGCAGTTTGCCCAAGCGTCCATTAGTCATCTTGTGGAGAGACTGAATATCAAGTACTTTGACAGCCCTGACAACCCAGCCTTTGACAAGGTTTTAAGTAGGCAGTCAATGCAGTCTGTCATGAGTGATATTGACGCTCTGCTTCCAGCAGTAGTTGGCGAGATACAGCAGGGGCAGAATGTGTCTCAATGGATTGATGATATTTTCAGTGGTGATACCCTCGAGTTAACCAATGAGCTGAAAAATATCCTCAGCAAACACATTGATAGGATGAGACCTAAGATCACCTCAGGACCAAAGCGCACAAGCTTAATGGTTTTACCGCCACGTGCTATCTTATCAGCTGACATCCTTGCCATGGTGTGGTGTTTCCTTGGAGTAATGAGGTGGTGGCTTCACACACAGTCAGAAACTCTCACTTCCAGGGTGATAACACATACTTTGGAAAAAGCTGTTTCAGAGGGCTCGATCGGTGGGGCCAGTCTGCCTTCGGATGATAGTCAAGGATCTGGCTCAGAAAGCGAGGTGACCACTTCTGAATTCACTGAGGAATACAGCGAAGAGCAAGAGTCAACAGAGGACGGAAGAAAATTACCCATTAGGATAATTGTTATGAAGCTGGTTTCGAGGATCTTTAATAAAGCAAAGGTGTTGGACACTCTGAGATCACCAAACGCCATCATCGAGCGTCTTTTTGAAAACATATGGGTCGAAATCGAGGATGAAGATTTTGAGATCACCCCAAAAATGATGCAACGCCTTGACAAGGTCATTTTCAGAAAAATCTGCAAAAAGTGGCACAGTGTTGTAAGTGTGCTTTTGGAATTGGAAATGGAAGACCCAGCACTGGAAGAATATGTTGTATCTTCCTTCAAAGATCAGCTTATGTCGCCAAGTTCCTGTGGATTTTTCTCCTTTTTTTGCTTCTCCAAATATTTTTCATTAAAAACTATTTTCTCTTAACAACAATGTTGTTTCTCTTGTGTTTAGGCTTTTTAGATAGATTGCTCCTCTCTACGTCTCTGTGTAAGTCTCCTGTTGTTCGGGTTTCCTCCTACTTTGCCTCCCACGTAGTTAACACCAGAGGTGTAAAAAGTACTGAAATATTGTACTCAAGTAAAAGTAGCTTTACTTTGATGAAATTTTACTCAAGTACAAGTAAAAGTACCCATCTAAAAATCTACTCAAGTAAAAGTAAAAAGTAGTTCATTTAAAATGTACTTTAAGTAAAAGTTACTTAGTTACTTCCAACAACTTGATGGAGGCCGCTCCTATACAGTGCAAAAAAGGACAAGGGGTCATAAATCCAATCCAAAAACTGTTATTTTTAATTAAAGGAGAATCTTTACAAATATAAGTGCAATGACATTAAACATGTCAAACATTAAACATTTAACATGTCCACACAACATTTAAGAACTTTTGGGAGGACATGTGAAGACATGATCCACATGACAGCTAAAATAAAAAGTTAAAATGCCACTGTCGCATTGTATATTTAAACTTTTGGTTAAACTTTGGTCCACCTTTAGAGCACTAGTCTACAAACTTCTTGTTGAGTTTGAGCAGCAGCTGATTTTCAAGGTGAGTAGAGCTCATCCGGGCTCGCTTTGCAGTGAACAGCAATCCAGCACAGCTGAAGAGTAGCTCGCAGGCGGCAGGGCAGGTAGGCCAGTGTTGAGTTTCAGGCAGTGTTGTTCATGAACGAGTTCAAAAGAACGCGTTAATTGAAGATGTTCATTTTTATGAGAACGTTGAACTGAACGCAACTTAATGATAAATAATGAATTTGAACGGTGAACACGTTCATATTATCTGAAGTCTAGCTAAAACGTTACGGAATGTTTTCCGCTGTCTAAATCGAATGCTTGCACCATGTTGTTGCGATCTATTTGAAAAGAAATGCAGTCTGGGGGGGGGGCGCCAGGAGTGAAGCTTGCATAGAGCACCAAATGTGCTAGGGCCGGCCCTGTGTAGCAGTGATTCTCAAACTGTGCGGTGGCATAACATGTGCGCGCGCGGCCGGGAGGGGAAAATGCGAGGCGGAACTAATATTATAGCCGAACTAATGTTTTGACGTCAGCATGTCTTTAACGGCGGAGCAGTAAACAAATCGCTCTTTCGCCGTAGACAAGGTCGGCCAACCGCGGCTCTGCAGCCGCTCAGCAGTGGCTCCCTGTGCAGTGTTGCGCATATTTTTCGCGAACATATGTTGAACGTGCACGTGAGGGAACGTCATCCACTCTATGCAGCATCTACCACTGCAGTGAGAATTGCCTTGCGCCTTTTTTTTTTTACTCAGTAACGGCTGTAATTTCCAATGTAGCGAAGTACAATACTTCAGTCAAAATCTACTTAATTAAAAGTAAAATTACCCATTTCAAAAGCTACTCAAAAAATTACAAAGTACACAAAAAACTACTCAATTACAGTAACGTGAGTAAATGTAATTCGTTACTTTACACCTCTGGTTAACACAATACAGATCTCCAGACTGAGAGTGTGTTTATGTGCATGTGTGAGAGTGAGAGAGGGAAACAGGGAAAAAAAATATGAGAGAGAGTGTTTTGAGGGAATGGGGGAAAGGAGGGTTGTTTGTGAACAGCGAGGTGTAGCGTGATGTGAGTTGTAAACTGGCAGATGACTAGCTTGTTGGTCAAACCTTGCAGCTTCAATCCAAACAACTGAAGCAATCACATGAGTGCACACACACACACACACACACAAACACAGATAAGTGTGACACGAGCAGCACATGGGAGCACAAAGTTTATAAATCCCCAAAGATTTGTACAGTATTAATTTCCTATCTCCCGTGTGTAAAATGTGTGTGTGTAGATGTGTGAATATGTGTGTGTCCAGGTGTGTGTTCTCTCCCTCTCTTTGTCTCTCCCTCTCTCGTCCGGCTGGAGCCTCTGCTCTCATGGTTTATGCATACGGAGAGAGAGTCCTCGTCCCAGTTCGCTCCCCTTCTTCCTCCCCCTATCCCACCTTACTTAGCCAGTATAGTCTTGATCTCCACCATATACAGAGAAAGATAACTTCCTTTCCTCCCCCATTTCTGGTGCACACCTCGGAGAACGAGAGTGAAAAGCGGAGGTGGAGAGATAAGGAGAGAGAGAGAGAGAGAAAGGGCAGAGAGATAAGAGGTAGGAAAAAGAGGGAGGACGGGGTGATCAGAAACATGATGGGATATTTTAAAGTTAAGGTGAGTAGAGATAGTAAAAGCTGGTACGAAACAGAGAGAAAGGCCTTTCTTAAAAAAGACCAGAGAGAAACCCTCTAATGCACCCCTGTATCTGAGAACCGTGTGTGTGCATATAAAGATATCTGATCAACCATTACGACGACAAACACTTACAAATACACTCTCTTCCTCATAGAGGCATGTACATAATATGTGGGGAATCAGCCAGTAAGAAAGGGAAACAAGAATCTCACCTGCAACTGCAGAGACCCTGGTTTCACTTTTGTTGATTGTGTAGGAAACTGGTGCTTCACAATAAACACAACTGGCAAATTCGTTTTGCACCTACATTAAACCTAATCAAACTTGAGTGCCCATCGTGTTGCTATGGGATGAAATAGATTTTATTTTCAGCAGTGATTTGTAAGTTTTGAAAGGCTGGTTGTTTAATTTTGTTTAATTTAAATTGTGTTGTTATTCAAACAAAAATAATCTATATTTTTAACAGATATACTGTATATTCTGACATATTTATAAATGCCTTGTTGTGCCTCGTTCACACTAATTTGAGTTTAATCATACTGAGCCACAATATGTATAAGTAATAAAGAATAATATTTTGTGATAATGTTTCTTCATTCACGTTGTATATGCAGTATGTTATACCAGAAGATGTACGATTTGTAAAATCAGGGATGTCTTCTAATCCCAGGAAATGGATGGATCAAATGTATTGGATTGGCACATAGAAATAAATATATATATGTATATATATATATATATATATATATATATATGTAGATGTGTCACCGCCATCCGTTTTTGTATTCTTGTTCTATTTCTGTACCTTCAGCAGCTTCCTCTGGCAAAAGGCTCAGCTAAAGCAGTGCCAGGTTAGAGAGGCAGAACAAAACACACACACACACACACACACACACACACACACACACACACACACACACAGTGGGCAGCTATCACTGTGATGCTCTGCTATATTAGCAGATAATCCTAAACTGGCCTCACCATCCTGCCACTTGGCAGCCATTCTCTTAAAAGCACGTCATTCTACTACAAATGTCAGTTTCAACGCAACAGGTTCCAGAAGGAGGTGTGGAACTCCTTTCTCGTCTATGCCATCTGAACATCCCTCTTACAGTGATGCAGCCAGTGAGCTTACAGCAGGGAGGGGCCTGACACAGAGAAACCCATTTAAGAATGCTCTGGCTCTTACATGACTGCAGGATTTAAATACAGATTGCTGCACATTTGTGGTGATGATTGGTGTTGAGGAGAGATTATAAGGTTTGTTGTTGTTGAAACTCCCTGTGAATACACTGAAGGGATTTAGTTTTGAGTCATGACAGTGGTTGAGCAGCAAATGAAGTGACAGCAGATTCAGCATGGAGCACTGGCACAATAAAACACTGGATAATATGAATGTGTTTTACATTAACATTTACTCATGTGGCAGACACTTTGATCGAACGCTTTACAGCTCAGGGACAACACATAGCTTCAATGCAGGATGGAAATGAGAGATAAATATGTTCAACAAGACAAAATAAGACTTTCAGCAATTAAATGATTGATTTTCTGATTCTGAAAATTTTATAAAAGGAGCATATATTTAATTTATTGAGAGTAGTTATGGGATTTACTGGACCGTTGGAAACAACCACAGATTTGATGATGTTGATTAGTTGCTGAATTGTAGAAATGTGCTGTTAGGTGACAAACTTCCAGGGTCTCTTGAAAAATAAATCTTTGGACAGGATTGTAATCAGGTGACCTGTATTTGGTTTTGAGGTACTTACACTAACACTGTAGCCAGTATAATATTGCATAGATATCAGCATTTTTTAGTTGTAAACAAAACATTAATGAATAAGATTTGAACATGGAGAGAGGAAAGTACAGTCTGTCATTGTTTAGTTTGGATTTAAATGTTATTGTGCCTGCGGCTTTTTCTCCCCTGATGTAGGATTGGAACAGAAAATAATAGTTTCCAGGAATTGTCATTTATATTCATAGTAGCTTAACAAAGGACTGATTGGCTAAACAGGAGTAAACAATCAAGTTTGGGAGATAGGATTGAGCTCCATGACGAGATAAAAGCAGATGAAGATGCTCTTCTCGTTAAGTGAATGTGTCATGATTTAGTTTAACAATTATGTTTGCAGTAATTTTTCATTCTTGAACTTGTGTGACTCAACACACGTTTGTGTCTGTGTTTGCATGTGCAGTATATGTCCCCTGGTGGCCCCAGTAAAGCTGTTGCCATCACAGTCTCTCCCAGCAGATTTCTGCACCTTGATGTTGCAACACGCCCACAGACCTTCACATATGGGAACATACAGCATTTCCTGGTATCTTGGCATAAACAGATACAGTGACCTTCACTGTACCTGACCTCGTTTCTATGGTGATGGTAGTGTTTGTCTGTCAAATGGTGGTAAATCTATTAAGGGTCAGGATTGAGACGAGTAGAGAGGCAGAAATAAGCTTGAAGAAAGAAGAACAGGGATAAGGGGGAGTGGATATCACAGAATAGCAAAAATGAGAAAGACAGGTGCGAGCTCAGAGTGGAGTGAAGGAGGACAAATGAGAAATAAAGGAGCTTAGGGGTGTAAAAAAAGAGAGTAAGAAAATGGGCTTCTGTGGGACTAATTGGGAAGAACAGGGTAGTAACACAGACAGGGTTAGAGGTGTCACTCCCGCTGGGGCCACGCACAGTCAAAGAGTCCAGATGAAGACAGAGCTGTGCTGCATATCTGTTGAGCTTCGTGTGTCCCGATGAAACAGAAGCTTTTTGGTATTGTTATAAACCAATGGGCCTAGATGAGAATAAAGGAAAAATGTGTTTTATCGAATTTTACATTTGTATTTCTTTCATTTGTTGAGTTTTATTTTTCTATAGTTTACATTTACTCCTGGTTGTGATGCACTTTTGTTATTGCATTGATGTACAGTAGCTTGCATAGTGAAAAAATAGAAAAAATGTAATGTAATACATATATACACATATATTAAGGCTGTACATAGCTCACGTAGTAGCTGCCTGGCTTGCTGATGTTGTGAGCTGGGTAACTATTAACTTAGTAACCTGCTGTAAGCACTCAAACCATAGACTGTATAAAAAGATGGACAACATGGCAGTTACCTGCCAGAGAAGCCAAATCATTTTGAAACCCTGCCTCTTTCATCTTAGCAAAAAGGACTGAGACCAAGTGAAAACTGAAAGTACACATCAACTTAATTTTAGATTTTTTTGTCACAATGATGTTTGTTCTAGTGTTTATTTTTCATTTCTGGATAGTGGGAGGAAGAGGAGATATGTTGACCATCTTTATATACAATCTATGGCTAAACTGGCTGCGTCAGCTTAGTCAGGATAAAAGTATTTTACAAAATACAATAAAAAATTGAATTGTAATGCTAGATAACCTAATGTAGCTAACTAGCTATCTGTGAAGTAACTGAATGTGACTTCATCGTGAATTCTCACCAGTAAAATATATCAACTGGCTTGGTTGTTTTCAGCCAAAACAGCCACTGTGGAGAACTACACCAGAGAGTGAAGTACAGTCAACTCTTAGAAACAAGATATAGTTTAAACAACAGGTCCTGTTGAGAAAAAATGGTGAAGGAGCAGAACACTGTTGTGGAATTCTCAGGGTGGATGTATTGCTTCTTGGGTGATGCCAAAGTTGCTTGTTTTTCACTGGGATACTATTTAACCAGATTAATCACTTTCAACTATTCCCGTATTAATGCCTCTCACCTTGTCACTGAGTTGCTTAGAGGGACATTTAGAATGCGGTTGTGGTGAGGGAACCCTCAGGGAAAACACATGCACACATTTCTCCACTGAACTAGATTTGTTCGTGAATGTACTGTGTGTGTGGGGGGGGGGGGGGGGGGGGGCTCCATATGCAAGCGCAAGTGTGTGTTCATGTGCATATCCACTGAGCTGTCAGTGCAACTGGAGGCTTTCAAACAGGATTTCTGCTGCTTGGTGGAGGTTTATGCCGACGCTGGGGCTTTTGATTCGCCACTCACTCAAGGACAGCCATGCGTGACGGACCGCTTCCTAGTACCGCAGAGAAGGAGAGAGGGAAAGAGTGGAGAGACTGCAGATGTACACAGGGAGGAAGCAACGAGAGAGCTGGATAAAGGCTGCGGTAGAACACTAGAAAGAAAGAAAGAATTGCAGACCTAAAAGGGCAAGAAGAAAAGAGGATATGAGGCTGAAAAGAGAAGAAAAGTCTCTGCTCTAGCAAATTTGGAAAATAGGGGTGACGGAATTTTGCAATGCTGTGTGGACGCTTTACATACATTTCAGTAAAGATGAAAGTTGGATTCTGAGTCATGATTATTTTCCACATTTTGAAACTTAATTGCATGTCAGGATTTAAACCCTCACTGGCAGCTCGGTAATGACTTATAAAATTAACCTAATTCCAAGCCATACAATTTCACCTGAGCCAGTGTTTCAACAACTCAGGATTACTTTTAATTGTGGGAAGCTCTCTGACAGTTCAAATTGTCAGGTACAGACTGACTCAGTTGTTTAGCTGTAACACAGTTGGCTTGGTATCAGCTGGGGGGGGGGCTGTTCTGCAGCAATTGTATGAAGACTTCTCCAGAAGTCCATTTATTGTGTAATGTATTATACAATGGTCAGATTTTTTGGGGAAATAATCAATTTAGAGTCTCCAAATAACTAAAACCTTATCTGCATGTCTTTGAACTGTGGCAGGAAGCTGGAGCCACCCACACAGACAGTAAGTATGGATGGCAAGACCCCCGACCGAACCAGGATTTGAACTGGAATCCCTGAGGCGACAGTGCTTACAACCATACTGCCCTAGCCATGGTTAGGTTAGGCTTTGCCCTAAGATTGTCGCCTTCTGACTGGATATTTTTTAATGATATTCTAAAATGTAAAGTCTACAAATTAAACCACTGGTTGCCCTGTCTGGCTGCTCTGTAGCTTCTCTTGCACTGCCACATGCTGTACAGCAGAATCTTATGTTTGGTATGTTATTTGCAAAGAGAATAATACTAAGTGAATGGAAAGCTACCAGTGCTCCTTGTTTCTCCAGATGGTTAATGGAACTAGTTTCAGGGATACATCTTGAGAGGCTGTAACGCTGCAGCTTATCTCTGTACAGTCTGGCTTTTCTTTTTTGTCTTTTGTGATTATTGTCAGTTATGCTTTCGTTTTTTATTGTATGTTAAGAAAGGATGTTGATGTTTTGTTTTGGTCTGTGTGATTAAAGTTCAATAAAAAAAATTATAAAAGACTGTGGTTTATTGAAATACTGAAAAATTGAAAACACATCAGTGTAGTTAAGAGCTTTGTACATAATCAGAAGTTTGTTCTGAAACATTACCTAAAGACTTGGGCTGTAATCAACAGAAGAAAAGCAGGAGACAATACAACAGTGATGAGCTCTCACCAGCCATTATATTTATTTCAGTGCTAGGTGTCGTCTGAATTATAATCATTATGCTCCATTTGCAATGATGAAAATACCTCCTCTCATTTAGGCCACCACAGTCGTGTCCCTCATTAAAGAGAGAACGGTCCCTGTTTTCAGTCCTTATGAGTAACTGGCTCCAATTCTCTGAGGCGAGACTGCCGTCGCGGTGATAAAAATATCATGTCATTAGAAAGAAATGTAAGAGGTAATTACCAGAGTGTCATTCCTGTAACTGGTCTCAGTAGCATTATCATTACTATCTTCATCAGAACCAGCAACAGTAGCAGCTGCAGCAGTGCTATGAGGAATGGGACAGACCCACACACTTCCTGAGTGTGCAGGTGCAGGTGCTGGTCATGTTGTGGTCTTGTTAGATGCAGAGAGTAAATTACATACAAAAAAACTTTCACAACCCATGAGAGATAATTATTCTTGTTCAAAGACTCACCTTGGTAATAAATAAAGAAATCCTATACCACATCCGTTTGTCTAAAACTTTGTCCGCTGCAACTATAGCCTTGAGTTAAGGAGCAGTTGCTTGCTGCTTTAAGACATGCACTGAAGTCCGGACATGTTTGTGAAATTATCATGAGAGGCTGTTTGAGAGGAGACAAATGTCAACGTCGCTTCAGACATTCTCTCGAGTTTTCCCTGGAAAAAGTCAAATGCGTGTATAGGACACAGAGGAAAAAGTCTATTTGGAAAGACAAGGAGATTCAAGAGCTTTTGTTGAAGAGAACTAACGCCGATGCTGAGGTGCTATACACAAAACCAGATGATTTGCACAACATAATGTATTCAAGATGTTACTGATCCTGTGTGCTCTACCCAGAGGTCACTCCTTGCTTGAATTGTTTGGACATTTTAATGTTGTTGTCAACATGTGTCATTTGGACAATCTCCTGCTGCATTTTTCATATGCGAAAGGCAATGTCCGGAAAAATATCCAGACCCACTGATGCAGACATTTTCCAGAGCCTAGGTTTAGGCAGATATTAAGATTTGACAGAGAAGGGAACAGAGAAGCCCAATCTGCAGATTTCTATGGAAACTAATTGATCCACCTCACACACACATTTCCAGTGACAGCTCTTTGTGCAAGCTCAGTCTAAAATTAGCAAGCAGTCTGTTGAACAACAAACAGGCTATGGAGGAAGACATGCTGTCGAAGGCCTTAGATGGCAAATGGCTAAGAGACAAGTGGGCCGAGATCAAGTTGGTGTGAATGACAAGAAAACTAAATATCATCAATAATACAATGATAAATAATACCCTTTACTTGTGCGATAGTATTTTCACAGTCAGGTCTGTGGTTCGCCAGGATACCAACAAAAGCAATATAGAACTTGTTTATGTTCATACTGATATTAAGAGGATATAACTTATCGAATCACTACTTTTCCATATACGTAAATATAGATGGGTTAGGGTCAAAACAGAACAGATTAAATTAATATTATTATACTGTATATACTCATATATATTACCCCTATAATATCTTCTTAGAGGGCTCTTTTACTCAAGAAGAGGAACAAATGTCACAAAGTTCATGCTAGTTGTAATATCTAGTCTAGTTATTTAGTTGTTTCATACAATTTTAAAAGTCTATATAAAAGAAAAGAGACTTATAAGAACCATGATGTTCTGCTATTAACTGAAAAAATGTGATCTAGTTATCTAGTTCTAGTACCTTTTGACCTTCTACTTTCTTAAATGCCTCCGTGACAAAGGTAGATATCAGTATATGGATTTATTCATGATTTAAAAAACCCAACTTTACAGCTTTTGCCACAAAAACAGGATGTCTAGGGTTCCGCCCACTGAGCCAAATATCGACCAATGACATTAAGTTTCCCTGCCCAGTGTGTGGCTGTAGAGTGGATGGTATTATTGAACAACTGCCATGCACAAAACATTCCAACGCCATAGTTAATTAGGAAAGCAATTTTTTTTTTTTAACTGGGGAGCATCAGGAAAAGATGACAAGCTGAAACCTGTCCACTATTCAGTATGAACTTCCACGCTGAGGGTTTGTAGCATCTTCCCCAGGAGTATCATTTTAAGGAATGAATAACAACAATCAAAAACATGGTGTGTGGGAGTTTCAGCATGCCTCATCCATATTTATTTATGAGAGCTGCAACACGTTTATCCTTCTAAGGTGTTAAAGGTACAAGACCAACACATCTTATCCACAAACAACATCAAATAAAAAAGGTTCCATCTCGTTCACGGCAAAAACACCCTGTAGGTGACTATGTGCCAAATGGTGGGCATCATCTCATAAGGTTTGTTTGAAGTCTATTCTACCAATAAAAATTACTTGTTTAGAGGTTGATAAAGATCCCACCTGGAACGACTTAAATCTGACTTTTATAGATCAGACATTTTGAAACACTTTTCCTTTTTTGGGGGGGAGGAAAAATAGGTATGAGAAGAAAATTGTTGACAGGTTAATTTAATGTTGCAGCTTCAGTTTCAGGCTCGCAGTATTGTTTATGCCGGCACACTGTCACGTGATCATTTCTTACTGGGATGCTCGACCTGTAGTGAGCGATTTCAGTAACACCTGTCCTTTTCTTACTATGTTAAAATGTCTGCTTTACGATATTGCAGCATATCTTAGGGGAAACATACAGAGACAAGCAACCATTCACTCTCACATTCACAACAATGGTCAATTTAGTCTCCAATTAACCTAACCCCAATCTACAAGTCTTTGGACACACAACCCACACAGCCACAGCTAACATGGATGAACCGAGATTTAAACCCTCTTGCTACGAGGTGACAGTGGTAATTACCACACCACCGTGCTGCCAGCGCCAGAAACTGTTGCATCCTAGTGTGATGTCCAGATTCAACATAAGAACCAAACCTATAAATAGTATGTGCATGTATATTTCAGTGCCTGACATTCCACTAATCACACTCACAGCTATATTAACAACATGAAAGCCGTGTTCCCTAAATACCACCTTTCCTGAATCAAACACATTGGCTATAATCTGTCTCTGATCCTCCTTTTTGGCCTGATAATTGGTGTCACCCTCCTGGCTCAGCCTGCCTAAGGTCATCCGATGAAAAAGGTGTCAGAATACAACAAGATGTGGACGTTTCCCTGTTAATAGAGAAACAAAGATGGAGAGTTTTTTGTAATATTGAGGAAGCTGAGTTCAATTATTATTATATGATTCTAAAAAGAGCGGTGTGGTTATAACTGGAAACATGTTATTATTATATGAGAAAGAATTTTCCTTTCAGTCGGGATCATTTAAACATGAAGCATGCCAGGACTTCATGTGACTCTGTGCTTGTTTAACAGTCGTTAATAAACATCTCAGACCTGTTAATAAAAAATAATCTCTTTAGCCTACCGGCCTACGTCTGCTAAATGTTCTCGGATGCAAATGGAATGTTATCAGTTTGACAGACATAGAGCCTGGCGCTGCTTATTGAATTATCAGGACACACAAAACATTGATTAATTGTGATTATATGGGATAATGTTCAGTTTAACTATTAATCCATACACAACAAGACTGGAGATATGCCACACGCAGCTGAAGGCTTTTGTGAAGGGGTTATTGCAATGGCTAGTAGTAAAGTTTTCATTTTCATGTGTTTGTGTAAATCATTTTTAGATTAGTTTTATCATCAAAAGTGCAAAACATCACTTACCTTCCACAATGTATATTCTTATTTCTATTAAATTTGAATTCCCTAGCTTCCATTGAATTGTCTGGGGTAGATTTAATCTGAATAAATGAAATTCCTTAAAAATGTGCAAGATTTTATGTTTATTTCAGTATAATAGCCAGCTCAGTGGAGTAAAAAAAAGTGTGCAACATTGTAAAGAGCTTTACTGTTTTACAGCTGTTGAGCTAAGTCAACTGGATACTATAAACTACATCAGGGGAACAGTGTTTAGAGATTGGCACTGTTTATAAGAAAACCAGGATTGAGGGAGCATTGATTGGCAAGGACAGAAATTGAGAAGATAGTAAATGTTAATTGGAGAAGACGGCTGATCCATAATTTATAGGAGCCCAAACAACTGCAGAACTGTCGGATAAATCTGTACAAGATGGAGGAGTCGGAAATCAGACCTCAAATTTGAAGATTAATGATTGTTCTGGGAAAATAATTAATTAGCAAGTTTTCGTTTTTTAAGCCACAAGTTGCGGGTGACTGTGACAGTCCGAATCCCTAAATCATAGGTTTATCAACTCACTAGCATTATCCACCATTATTAAAAACTGTAGATTCTCTCTCACTGTCTCTCTCTCACACACACACACACGCGTGACCACATGTGCAGGAACATAAGAGCAGAGATAAAAACGACATCATAAAGATGTAAGTTTAGACTGAATTTGTCGTACTGTAAATACCAAATGTCACTATAATCAATATTTCGATGCCATGTTGATGTTACAAATCAGATTATTCTGACAGTATCAAGGTATCGAAGGTACCATGTTGATACTTGTTACCCTACAAGTTTTTTAGCCTGAAATCAAACTCCACACACAAAAATTGCTTTAGGCAGGTCCTCACAACAATGATACTTTTCATTCATTAAGTCTGTCTAAATATAACATTGACTTTTTAAATAAATATTCACACACCGTTGGTCTGTGACCTTGTTAGTCAATTTAATCTCAACTACTGCTTGCACACTGACTTGTGCGTGCTGCTGAGTGTGTGTGTGTGTGTGTGTGTGTGTGTGTGTGTGTGTGTGTGTGTGTGTGTGTGTGTGTGTGTGTGTTCCGCTTGCACACACAGCCTGTTGAGCATAGACTATCGCCACCTGCTGACTGGCTGCAGTATAGGTCATAAATCCTCCTCTATGTTGATGGATAGGACATGGCCAAAACTAAAAAGTCACAGTACACGTCAAATAAATATTTCTCCAAGGTGTTTCTGGTCCTTTTAGGTACTTCTCATCACACTGATGTTTGTCCAAGTGCTTATTTTTTGTTTTAATTTGTTATTTGATGCTATTTAAACAGGGGGAAACACCATCATTGACATCTGAGATGGAATTGGTGGAGCAGCAGAACCTCCATCTCTGATCACTGCTGAGCAGACTCTTGTGATATTTTGGCATCATTTTTGATGACACATCGTCCATCTTTGTATGAAGCATCAGAGTGAATGACCAAAGTGTGTATACCAGGTACACATGGATGACACTGGGGCCAATGCTCTCCAACACAAAAGCAAATCAAAATGAGACACAACAACACAGCCACAGCTATTTGTTTACTACAACCGAGAGTTTATCCTGCCACCTGCCAATGAAAAGCCCCTGAACCTGACATGAGTGAGAAACAGTTTGTGCCAGCATAGCTAATATATCACTCGTAGTCTTGTGCCTCTGTGTGTTGTGTGGCTGTGTTCCTGTCTTTGCTGTCTGCATGCGGAGGCTGAGACTTGGCATTTGTCACCTGACCCTGACCACTGACTGATAGTTTGAACTCATCAACGAAGGGGAGTGTTGACCTCCTCTCAATCAGAGAGTCTCTTAACCTTATCTCTCCTCCTCATCCCTCCATCCAACTCTGAATAACTGTACAGTTACACTCCTCGCCCTCTTTTATTCTCCATCTCTCTTTGAATTCCAGGAACTATTGTTTTCTTAACACAAACACACACACACACACACACACACACACACACACACATATACACACACACACACACACACACACACGCACACACACGCACACACACACGCACACACACACACGCACACACAAACACATACACAAAGTCCAGACCTGGGGATTCTGTCAGCGCATCTGGAAGAAATTACTGCCACTTGCTGAGTCTTTATACTTCCTGTCTATCGCAAATACACACTGCAGTAAAAAGTCTCTCTCTCTCATACAAACTCACGGCCTATATGCTTTCATGTATTTTCTATTATTTAAATGATTCCCTTTTTAAATTAAAATATATAGAAAAATAAACGCACAGTTAAAGCTCCCAATTATCTTTTTTAATGTGTCCATGCTCTCTCATTCTCCCTCCCTCTTTCTCTTCCCGTCATCGTTAGTCTCCTTTGCCTCCATCCATCTTTCTCACTTCTTTCCATTTAGCGAATCATTCACTCACTTCAATTCAATATCATTAAAGTCAGAGGTGAATGATTGGCATAAAAATAAAAAATGCCCAAGCAAAACATCTCTACTCTCCTTCGCAGACTCTCACAATAGGCCAGACAAAATATATATCCTGTTTGTTTCTGCAACATCTTTTTCCAGACTCCAACTTTCACTATGTAAATTCACTTTGTCCTGTTGTTTATTATTAAATACTGAACTGTGAGCTGACATAGACCTCTGTCCACCCACAGGATTAGATTATATGCATATCCAAATGCTTTGTCTCTCACTATAAATCAGCACAATCAGATTACTGATGTAATTTATGCAGAGAGAAAACTGCAAAGATTTGACCTTGTTGTACATATTTGCTGTGGAAAAGTAAAGCCACAGACATGAGAGGAAAACAATGCAAATACACACAGAGACGTAGATGAACACACTCAGCTCCTTGTCAACCCGGACTTACCTCAGTGAGGTGTGGGTTGGGGTTGAATCCACACTGGTTACAGACGGTGGCCTTACACTGGGTGCAGGTGTTGTAGTTGGGTACAGCCGGTGGGTTGGACAGCTCTGTGGAGGTGCAGACTGGGCACAGTTTGCTGCTCGGCATGGGTGCGATCTGTGGCACCGAGTAAGGTGAGGTGGGCGTTACGCCGCGGTCAGGAGACGCCGATGGAGACCGGCCGGTCCTGGAGCCACTGAAGTCAACCTGGAGGTTTCGACGGGATGCGTGCTGACCAGGACTCTGACCTACATGGCCTCCCATACCGGACCCGGCAGGACCGTGACCCATCCCATGACCAGACCCCTGGCTGGACTGCATGTGTCGGGGGGAAGTTGGAGTGTCGTGAGTGGCCAGGCGGTAGGGCTCGGCAGCTCTGGACCCTATTCCTCCTCCACCCATTCCACCTCCCATTCCTCCTCCCATTACTCCTCCACCCATTCCCCCCATCCCTCCTCCTCTCATCCCCCCTATCCCTCCTCCTCCTATTCCTCCTCCTCCACCCATTCCTCCTGAACCAATTCCTCCACCCCCCATTCCTCCTCCACCCATTACCCCTCCTCCTCGTCCTCCCATTCCTCCTCCACCCATTCCTCCAGCTCCCATTCCTCCTGCACCCATTCCACCAATTCCACCCATTCCTCCTCCCATTCCCCCACCTCCCATTCCTCCTGCACCCATTCCTCCTACACCCATTCCTCCACCTCCTATTCCTCCTCCACCCCCAATTCCTCCTCCTCCCATTCCAGCCATTCCTCCTCCCATTCCCCCTCCATGGCCTCCTTGTTGCATGCCAGGCTTGGGGCTACCCATCGGACCCCTGAAAGAGAGGGACAAAGCAAAAAAGAGAAATTAAAATCAAACAAGATGTTGAATTCTAAATGGTGTACAATCACGTTAGTAACTGTGCATCACAACTTACTAGTCAATCATATTGTATTACTCCAATGCCCTTTATGCAACCACCCACCCAACCAACAACCAACCACCCATTCAACCAACCAACTGATGAACCACCCACCAGACTAACCAACCACCTTCCCAACCAAACAACCAACAACCAACCACCCAACCAACCTACCACCTGACTAACCAACAACCCAACCAACCAACCTACCAACTGATGAAACACCCACCCAACTACCCAACCAAATTAACCAAATGGTAATGTAAACTCCAGAACTGCATTAATCCCAGATTGCTTCAGTGTTCATTCAATTTTATATAACAACTTAATTACTTAATGTAATTGCTCATTTTCTTTCTGCTGCTGGGGTAGAGTTAATGGAATGAGAAGTGTTGGTTATTACCAAAAAATATACAAATATCTTGGAGAACTCAGCATGCTAATTGTCACAGTATTCTACAAATTCAATTACCTCCTCAGTGGCAGAGACTCACCAGCAGAAACATCATTAAAAAACAGTAAAATAATTAATAATAATATAATATAATATCATAATTTTTCTGGGGTTGACAGACACATTTCTATTCTATTATATTGATTGTTATGTAATTTATTGAATGGCAGTATAAGGTTTTCTTCCTATGGACAGTTTGGATGTTGTAAAATCTCTGCCTCTCTCTTCCTTTATGTCTCTGACTTTTTTCTTTTTAATTGAAATCTCTGAATTTCACTCCATAAAGTTGTCTTTTTCTCCTTCACATTTTCTTCTTTTTAGTTCAGGCCCTCCTCTCTTCATTGCCCTTTGCCTCCTCCTCTATTATCTTGTCAGCCAGCAATGACCATGGCCTCGCTTCCCTGACGGTTTTTATTTCCTTTGTCGAGTCTCATCTTTTTTGACATTTTTATTTCGACTCTCAGAGGCCAAGTCCACCTTAAGCAACCCTGTTTCCTATTCTGATACCAAGTCCCCCAGTCAAAAAAAAAGTCCTTGTGACTTCTGAACTGACAGTGATAAAACATCAATGGTCACACAGTTGCAATTCAGGAACTTTGTAGGTCAAAATCAAACACTGTAAAAATGCATATGACCCTCACAAACGGTGGATTTACATTGATTGATGATGTTTTCGAGATGTCACTCAGCATTGTGACAGTTATTTTGGTTGAAAGAGAGTGTACGCAGCGACCATTTGCATTGACTCAACACAAACCTCAAAGCTTCACTGAGGAGCCGAGAATTGCACTCAGATGTTGGAGCCAACAGGATAAGAGACTTACAGCTGAAATGGATGATGTGAAAGAAGGTGAACAGAGAACAAGGCTGACAGTGCACTCTAAGCAAGATTATTCTATATTTTACATAATGTTGTTTGATTGGTCTTGTAATAATTTTGTCTGCATATCCATAACTGAGGCTCTATATAGATATTGTATGACACCATATAAAATCAGCCTTAATTTAATATGAGTTACTATATAAATATTTGGTGGCAGGTAGGGAATGTTATTTGAAGAAAAAATTAAAATTGAAAAATTGAAAACAAATATTTTGACAATTTAGATTAAGCAGTTTAACTGTAGTCGAAATATAAAAGACAAGAAAGGAGAATGAAGAACAACAGAAAAAGAAAACAGAGAAAGCGAAAAAGAATGGGTGATCAGTAGAAGAAACATGACAATGAAAGAGCCGGGGATTTTCATTTTCAGGAAGACACCAGCTCTAATCGTTGAGAGAAAGTGAGGCTAACGAAGGTGACAGCCCAAATAATGGGAACAGTCCTGCTCTCTGTGTGTTTACACACTTAGCCTCTGAGTTTAGCTGGGGACATTTATCACTGTGGCACCCAAGTGCCTCAATACACATGCTTGTTCAGTCAAAGTGATTTCATCCTCTCACATTATAACCTCTGATCTACTGTCTGAAGAGAGGGGGAGGCTTGTTGGCCAGTCACAAGTAAGTGACATTGACAGGAGGGGACCACAGACTGAACATTGAGGTGGACATAACATAACAGGTCCACTAAAATAAAGCCAAAACATCTTACTGTCTGACTGCAGTATTGACTCTGCCCCCTCCATGTTAGCAGATGGGACATGAGCCAAGCTGAAAGAAAATGTGAAATAAATGTTTTCCAAGATTGTTTTGTGTCATTTTAGTTTCACATCTTCTAGTGATGATTTATATTCTGTTCATTTTGGTGTAATATTTGGTTTAAAACAGCTACTGGGTGTTATTAAAAAGGTGTGAGACATCATGATTGACAGCTAAGATTAACTTAGAGGTGCACTCTTTTGAATGCAACTCTACTTATCAAAGCAAATAGACATATTGCTTATATGCTCTGTCTTATGGAGAACTAAAGGGAAACTGCAAGCAATCCCAGAAAATCCCCATTGGTGGTGCTTTCACTTTTTATTGACCTTAATAGCCTTCTCTTAGGTGGGTACATTCCTTATCCCAGCTGCAGCAAAACAAGTCTATTCCAGTTATTAGTGGACCCAAACCAAACATCTATTTCCTCCTCCTCCTCTATTTCTCCTCTTTCTTCATTTCTTCCCACTCAGCTGTTGACAGAATGGCTTTTGTACGACCCATTTCGTTCCATCTGCTTCCTCCTCCCCCCCATCTGCCATTATTTTATGCCATCGCTTCTTCTCTTCTGTTTCTGTTTTCCATCCCTGTTTGTATCTAAGAATTATGTTTTAGTTTTTCAGAGCAAAAGAATGTTTCCAGCAGTTGTGTCTCCTTTGGTTGTTTGTTTCTAATGTTGATACACCGGCTTACTGCAGCTAAGTCATTTCCATATCAGCATCTCAGGTAAATATCTAAATTAAAACTCATGAGGTCAAACCAGCATCAGCAGAGTTAACCAGAGGTCCAAAGAGCTGAAACACTTGGCAGCCATTGCTCTTTTCTCGTCCTCGCTGCTTAAACAGATGACACAAGCAAACCCTACTGTTATTATGGGCACAGGGTCTATTGGGTATCTCCGTGAAAACATACTCCAGATGCAAGCACGAGTGGATTTAATGAATGTACATAAATTAAAGCACAAGCGTACGCATTCTGTGTTTTACATATATTTTGAATAAAAAATGAAGCTTTATTGATTCCCATGGGGAAGCTTTGAAACATTTGCAGCAGCAAATAAAAAAAAATGGTCTATGGTCTAAAAAGAAAGTGGGCTGCTGGGTGAGCTGTCTTTCTGTGTAACACTGCAGTACCTCATATCTTGTATTTTCTGGTGTTTAACCATTAATCTGGGAAAATGAAGGAAGACAAGGAAACAAGTGAGGAGCCTGTCATTCAGCGGATGTTGCTGTGGAGCTGCAGGGCTTCAAACCAATGATGACAGCAAGTGATTTCACTGATGCAGAGGAAATAATCAATTAAATTAGGTTCTCATTGGAGTGGAAATCTGCATTGTCTCAGCATTCTGTGGCACAATTTGACGTATCTAATCTATTTTGTGAGAGGTGATAACGCCCTCTCAAGTGATAACACAATGTTCTGTTTCAGTCTGATACTGAAAAATAGCTTGCAAAATTACAAAACTAACAACAGTGTTCACAAACAAAAAGACTAACCGACACATATGCAATAATAAGAATGATAAATCTCATAGTGATGCTGTGTTCTCAAGTCTCTTTGATGTTTGCAGCTTAAGCTAATGTTATATAACAGCTGTGTCTGTTCCATGCATTCAAGCTCAAAAAGCACAGAACCGCTTCTGTTCAGCTGATGGTGATAATGCTGTGCTAAAGGGGGGAGTTTGCCAAAAAAAAACGTTTTGTGAGAGAAAAAGAAAGTCTTGTTTCATGTTAGAAATCATTTCTATCTGATGCAAAGAAAGATACAAGCATCAGAGCACGGTCCTTTCTACACTGACCCAGCATAACTAATTTAAGAAAATCTATTCATGGTGTAGCTTTGATTTTTTTCCCGTTGCAGTCCGCAAAACAGCTCGGAGCTCAAACAGATTTACAATTCTGCCTAAAAGTTAGTTAAAGCATTCAGACATGGATGAATCATCAAATTATGCACTTTACATTCCCAGCATTGGGTCCACATATGTACAAAACACACCTGCTCTCTCTTCAAGAACCAAAAAGAAGGGAGGTTGATATTGATTCTAGTATGCATCTGGACAATTCACTGTTAGAACATAATGGAAATGCTTGCTCGACTCCAAATTGGATATAAATATGCACATGTGTCTTGTAAACTAATTCTAACTAAACTAATAATTCTTGTTTTCAGACAAATGTTTAAAATGAAATTCTGGTCAGGTACGTCATCTTGGCTAGATGGATATTTTTTACACCTAATCTGTAATTGGGGAAAACGAGCAAGTGAGTGTGTCAGGTACAGGGCAACAAACTCAGTGCAGCTACATATACTGCATTAGGTGCAGGTTGAGATTTGACCCCAAATGTGACAAACACACAAGAGAGCTATGAACCACCATTATTGCACAGTTCTTGCCATTGTAAAGAATGGGTTCAAAGCACAGCAGTGTAACTGTTATGTTATCTGAAAGGATCTTAAATGTTACCATTAGTTTTTAACTACACTATCGACAAAGAAATCTGAATATGGATTATACAAGAAAGAAAATGTCTTCAGACTCACTGCTGCCGTAATAGGATTTCCCATTTAAATCGCATTCAGTGTGATGTAGTGCAGGCCCAACACACTAGGTGTCTGATGATTGCTGGTTGATTTACAGCCAGAGCGGCTGGAGATCAACTGTTAGAGCAATAACTGTATTCTACAGTACCCATGTGTCTGTCTACATACACTCCACACCACACGTCTAATGTACTTCTCCATCTATTTATAACTTGAGCACATCCTACATCTTTATAACCTTCTAAAGCTTTCTAAGCAGGGGACTGATATAAACAACAGCTACTCCTCTGTCAGTGAGTGTGTGTGTTTGTGATTTTTAAGTATCTCTTTTATTGACATATGCTTTTATGTATATGTCCTGGCTATCGTTGTGTGTGCTTAATCCAGCAGATGTGCTCTTGCATGTGAACTGACATAACACGCACACACACATGTACACGCACATGTACACACACATGCACACACACACACACACACAAACACACACATCTGTGTCTCCATGACTTCAGAGAACATTGTATTGACTCATTGATTTCCTGGGGACTTACTCTAACCAGTTACTACTTGCCTAAATCTAACTCTAAACCAACATTAAATATGTCTTCAATTTAAAATGTATCGATTTACATTATGGGGACTCGCTTTTAGTCCACATAACGAAGAAAAGTCTCCATAATGTGACAGTGTAAACAGATTTAGGTCCCCACAACATGAGCAATACCTGGACGGACACACACATACACAAACACATACACAGCAGCAGCAGCGGCAGCAGTTATGCTTCATCAACTCCCAGTCAAATCAAGTCCACAGGAAAAAAGAAGGCGAGAACAGAAATTGGATTTTGAAAAATTATTTGTCTGGCTGTCATAACAGCCTGCCTGTCTGCCTGTCTGCCTGTCTGCCTGCCTGCATGTCTGTCTGTCTGCCTGTCTGCCTGTCTGCCTGCCTGCCTGCCTGTCTGTCTGTCTGTCTGTCTGTCTGCCTGCCTGCCTGTCTGTCTGTCGAGCTATGTGACTCACTGAGCTGCTGGTTGAAAAGCTACTAATTCACTGGTCTGATACAGGCCATCTGGTTTGCCATCTTATTGATTCATTATTTTCCAGGATGACTGATAACTGAATCAGCTCATTTAGCAGAGTAGCTACGAAGTCATATATGAAGGTAAATAGTTTAGTCATGTGTTGATGTGACACAGAAAATCATATGTTTAAGGATGATGAGATTTTGGTGTTTTTTTCAGTACCTCAATTTTTTTTTGCCAAGGTAAGAAACATGACAGACATGACTCCGCACTGGACTCACAGATGAGAGGGCTGGGTAAGAAGTAAACTAATGTATTTCCAAACGGTGCCAACTGTTGCTTTAACTAACAAATGTTCTAACAGACCAGCTGATCCATTATTTTACCACCTGACTACACCTTATACTGGATTAACTGATTTAGTTACTAACTGATAGTCCTATGGCTTTGATTTGTTAACTTGCTGCTAAGTTACTGACTGGTTTACGGTACAGACTGCGTGAAGACTATGCTACCTTGAGGACTGGCTAGCCGTCTGAGTGAATGAATGATTAGGTCGCTGACTACCTGACTGATCGCCATAATAACTAAAGCTGCAGGCAGTGCCCTCGGTCAGTTCAGGCACCGAAATAAACCAGCCTTATTCTGATAAATGGATGCTTGTGTGAAAATAATCAAATGGAAAAGCAGTGCGGGGAGACGATGGAGGCGAGGATATAAGAGGAGATGAGAGGAGGAGAGGATAGAGGAGAGGAGGGGATAGAGGAGAGAGGGTCTTGGAGTAGGATTACCTTGCTTTGCATTTTACCCCACTCTTGGAAACCTATCCTTCCTCCTCCTTTTCTCTCTCACTATAAATTCTTATACCCCCACATTTATACATACACACACACACACACACACACACACACACACAAATGGAAACACATTCTGAGGTCTTTCCCCTTCTCACTGAATTCAATCGTCTCTACAACATAATCAATATCTATAAATCTGATGATTTGTTTATATATTGAATCAGTCCCTTGTACGTCATGTTATGAAAAGACAAACCTAAAGGGCAGCGAATTAAAGACTAGATGTGAAAACAGTCCTAGATAATATCTCAATGAGTCTCTAGTGATGATGGGTTATTTTGTCTCATGTAAGTTGCAGACACCTGCATGTCCAAAACAAAATCAAAAGAGACGTCCTTCATGAAAGGAGAATGAATCAGTTCATAGAAAACTAGATAACTCAAAGACGTGCTCTTTTTTCCCCCACATTTTGGAAAATGAAGGTACACTTGTGGGATGGATGTAGTTTCTCTCTGACTGCAGAGTGAACTTTCAAAACACCCCTGGACTATTTCCTCTGCACTTTAATTGAATTCCTATCAGTGGTGTGTCGCCTCAGGAGGAGAAGCAAACAAATGCATTAGGAAATAGACCACTGTGCTGTCAGTTTGAAGGGAATGGTGAATAGACTCACAGCAGACGATACAGGCGCGAAGGTAACATATACATGTAATCACAGGCTTTTACATGAGTGTGTTACTCCTTTACAGGAGTTATAACAACAGCAAGTAAATGTAAGTGACTAATAGTGTTCTTATCTTCTGTAGAGTGGCATATTTCTTTTTGAACGGGAATGTGTGGACACTACTAAATTAAAATTAATTAGATCTGGATTTTTATTTGGATCTGCACCAACTTGTGCACGCTCATTGATATCAGTTCCATTCACATGTCTGATTATTTTTTCATCGAGAGCCATAAATAATGCACTGAGAAGTCAACAGAAATGTTGAAAATTACCCTGTGTCATTAAGTGGAAGATCCACACACTGCATCCTTCCTCCAAGTTTTATGGTAATCTGTCCAGTATTTGTGTAATCCTCTAACTAACAGACAAACAGACCGACAAAACAATAACCTCAATGGAAGAGGAAACATACAAGCCACAACAACATCTCCCTTAATTTAGCCATTCTAGGCTCTCTGTTAGCATTTGTATATTGTTCCACCGGCTGGTCTCCTTCATGCATCCAGTCTACATTAAAACCGTCTGCATCTCCAGAGAACTTCTATAACAGCACTTAGGCTCAGCTGCATGCCATCCTTTTTTCATTTATTTGGTCCTAAACTGAAGGATTTGGTGTGAAGCATCATGAGGTGATTCTGCATGAAATCATTCCAGACACCTACATAGAATGGCAGACACATACATAGAAAAATCAGAAAGAGGCTGGGGACTAGGAGTGTTCAAAGTGATTAATCGAGCATGTCCCCAATCGACGGTTCCCAACCACAAAGTCTAAACAGTTCGACTTGACCGGCAAGCGGCTGTCGGGCAGTGTTGTGCAGTTTCCAGCACACAGGGAAGAGCAGGTTTACTCTCGTGTCAGGCTCG
The DNA here is from genome assembly GCF_947347685.1 of Pleuronectes platessa. NCBI lineage: Eukaryota > Metazoa > Chordata > Actinopteri > Pleuronectiformes > Pleuronectidae > Pleuronectes > Pleuronectes platessa. The sequence continues at coordinate 19,395,555 of NC_070631.1, read as the reverse complement.
TGCCCACTGAACCACAGTGGTGCATGTGGAGCAGTAGGGCTTGTCCTCCGTTTGTTTTTGCGATTACGAAATTAGAGACCAAATAAACGGCAAATTTCCCTTAATAGATCCACATTGCAATCTTAAAGAAATTGGCAGCAGTTTGACACTAGAACATCAAATAGAAAGCAATGTTAGATAATCCTGTGCACGCATGAAGCACACATGATAGGCCCAAAACATGAAGTTCATTTAGTTGTACATGGCCCTGCTACAACTGTATATTTGAGGCTGAGAGTAAATTTTTAATTTTCACCAAAACTGTGAAGTGACAGTGCACATTAATCATCACCGAATTGATTAAGTGACACATCAATTATTACTAATACGATTTCATTGAGAATAACTTTGGCAGTAGTTTTTAATGTAGTCATTTGGGTCCTCAGCAAGGATGTTTCCATGGCAACGGAATCCTCCATCACACTTTCACTGCTGTTGCTCAGACAGACCAGTCAGTGTTTGTGGTCATACTCTAAAAGGTACATGTCACACTTTGCATTTTGTTTTTTTTACATCTGATGAAGGGACAGCTCTTCCTATTTATCTCTTCCCTTCTCACTTTGAAATATTACTTCTCTTCACCAGCCATCTTTTTGCTCCGTGAACAGCAGCAACAGCATCAGGCTATTTCATGCTGCATGTGTAATAAAAGGATTAATTTGTGCTGCTCAGCCTCGATGTGGGCAGTAATGGGACAGAGGGATATAAATAGAGGCTACCTCACATTTTCTATTTCCTGACACAGATTGTTGCCAAAGAGGCAAGAAATTCATTTTGTTACCAGATTCATTTCCCCACAACCATCCTGATACTCATCATCATTGCCGTTGTGCTGCTTATTATCATGTGCATTGTGTGTCAGTTTGTGTTTTCTGTGTGTTTGTGTTTCCCTTTTTTTGCCAGCTATTGCTGTCTGAGTTAGTCAATCTGAGTGCACCAGAGAAATAGTGCGATCACATGTTGAAAACCGATGCAATAACATAACATGATGAGTATAATGCTGACTCAGCATGATACAGTGACGACGGATCGAGAAGACGGAATGAGAGGCTTCACAAACGACTCCACAGCAATTTACTTAACTTGAGAGCTGTTTATTTTTCATTGATGGGAAAAGCCTCTTGGCTTCAAAACTAAATTTGAAAGGATTAAATTAACTTTAGTGAGTTTGATCCTATCAACACTGGAAGAGTATTAAATATAATTTTCTATACGTTTCTTTGGAAGAACGTGAATAGAAAATACAATCTGTATATGTAACTTTAGTTCCAGTAGCTTTAATGTTTTTTTACCTTTACCAGCAGTTGAAGTTTGATCAGTGATCATAATGAGGCTTGAGCCTCACATTAGATGCAGTTGAAAGCTCCATAAAAACCTTGTAAATTTAATATTCTGTTGTTTGGTATTTTTGAGGCAAATTGTTTCTTGATCAAAAAATTACTCGGATGACATAGTTTGATTACGCCGTAAGGCAGTGTACTTATTCTAGTTGTTGTCTTCAAAACCATCGGAGATGAAAGTCTACCTGACATGACTCAAAAGCACATTGCAGGATGAAGTTATGCATAAACGTTTTTATTCACGTTAGGCAGTCACTGAATAGTCGTGACTCATCTTGAGTGACCAAAACAAACCGTGTAAGGAGAAGACAACCGACTGGATAACTGGCTAGCAGTGTGCTTCTCCTTCGTCAAACATTGTTTCTCCTGGAAGTTGTAGCAGAGACGGGCAAGTCAAGTGTAAATCAAATAGTACACAATTAAAAGGTGACCAAAATTAAACACCCCATTACCTTGAATGAACTTTTCTCTGGGTTTGAACATTGTTGGAAACATTTTGAATAAAGGAAGTACACAACTCCCCCAAAAATATCACACAGGTTCGTTTGTTTTATAGATTTTACTGAAGAATAGTTGCATATAATGTCTTTAACATACGAAAACATTGGTTCCAGGCGGGAAATTGTCAGCCAGTTATAAGCTAATTTCACTTGAAATGACACGCATTGTCTCAGGCTATGGTGTAACATCATGTGTTGTGTTTCATGCATCAACCTGGTGCTATAAAATCTCAGAATACCAGGTGACCATGTCTGAAAAAACGACCCTGGGTTTGCACAGGGCTGTGGAGGCCTGAAGGTCATGAAGCTCTGAGAGAACCTGTCACTTCTCAATACAGGGACAATAGAATCAATACGGCTGAGAAGACTGAAGTTATGAAGTTACTGTGTGACAGTGAGGATAAGCAGTCTGTCCTTGGCTGAGCCACAACACAACCAAACTGCTGTGCCACAATATTTCCTGCTGGATGTACAGTGCCTTGCATAAGTATTCACCCCCCTTGGACTTTTTCCCATTATGTACTGTTACTAACTGGAATTCAAATAGACTTAAATAAACTTTTTCCCGTTTGATCAACAAAACATGCATAGTACTTTGGAGGTGCAAAATACATTTTATTGTGACACAAACAATAATGAGAACAAAAAAGTTGACATCTGTTGGGTGCATAAGTATTCACCCCCCTGTGTCAATACTTGGTAGAACCCCCTTTCGCTGCAATTACAGCTGCAAGTCTTTTGGGGTGTGTCTCTACCAGCTTTGCACATCTAGAGATGGAAAGGTTTGTCCATTCTTCTTGGCAAAAAAGATGAAGCTCAGTCAGAATGGATGGAGACCGTCTGTGAACCGCAATCTTCAAGTCTTGCCATAGATTCTCTATTGGATTGAGTTCTGGGCTTTGACTGGGCCATTTTAAGACATTAACATTCTTTAATCCAAACCATTCCTTTGTAGCTCTGGCTGTATGTTTAGGGTCATTGTCCTGCTGGAAGATGAACCTCCGCCCCAGTCTCAAGTCTTTTGCAGACTGCATCAGATTTTCTTCAAGGATTTCCCTGTATTTGGCTCCATCCATCTTTCCCTCTATTCTGACCAGTTTCCCTGTACCTGCTGAAGAGAAGCATCCCCACAGCATGATGCTACCACCACCATGTTTCACTGTTGGGATGGTGTGCTCAGGGTGATGGGCAGTGTTGGGTTTTCGCCACACATAGCGTTTTGCATTGAGGCCAAAAAGTTCAATTTTGGTCTCATCTGACCAGAGCACCTTCTTCCACATGTTTGCTGTGTCTCCCACATGGCTTCTGGCAAACTCCAAACGGGATTTTTTATGGATCCCTTTCAACAATGGCTTTCTTCTTGCCACTCTTCCATAAAGGCCAGATTTGTGGAGTAGACGACTAATAGTTGTCCTGTGGACAGATTCTCCCACCTCAGCTGTGGATCTCTGCAACTCCTCCAGAGTAACCATGGGCCTCCTGGTTGCTTCTCTGATTCATTTTCTCCTTGTCCGACTCTTCAGTTTGGGTGGACGGCCTCCTCTTGGTAGGTTTGCGGTTGTGCCATATTCTTTCCATTTTCTTATGATGGATTTTATGGTGCTCAGAGAGATGTTCAAAGCTCTGGATATTTTTTTATAACCTAACCCTGCTTCATATTTCTCCACAACTGTATCCCTGACCTGTTTGGTGAGCTCCTTGGTCTTCATGATGCTGTTTGTTCAGTAATGATCTCCAACAAACTCTGAGTCCGTCACAGAACAGGTGTATTTATACTGAGATTAAATTGCAGACAGGTGGACCCTATTTACTAATTATGTGACTTGCAAATGTGACTTGTGAATGCAATTGGTCGCACCAGATCTTTGTTAGGGGTTTCACAGTAAAGGGGGTGAATACATATGCACTCAACACTTTTCAGATTTTTATTTGTAAATAATTGTGAAATCCATGTAATATTTCCCCCCACTTCCAAATGATACACTATTTTGTGTTGGTCCATTACATAAACTCACGATGAAATAAATTATAATCTGTGGTTATACCATGACAAAATGTAGAAAAGTCCAAAGGGGGTGAATACTTATGCAAGGCACTGTACCTCCATCTCTTTCTCTTTCTCTCATCCTCCATCTCTTTATCTCATCCTTCCTCTCTCTCCCTCTCTCATCCCTTCGTACTCCTCAGTAAGTGTCACAGAAGACTGTTAAACAGAATCAGAGACTAAGAGGCAGACTGCTGGAGGAGATCTTGTAGAACTGCAGGACCGCCAACAAATCACAGCCGGAAAAAACCCTCACATTTGTCATTTGTGTTATTTACTTAAATAGAAAAGGACAGCATATTTTGGTTGAAACAAGTTCAAACTAATTAGGATGCTTCTGAGCAGTTCTGTTATAATTTTGGAAAATCTTTTTTAAAATATAAATCTTTTTAAATGATGGTGTATCTGTGGGTTCTTTACCCACTATTGTTTATTTCAAAATCTTGATTATAATTTTTAAGATGATGTTAGTGTTCTTTAATAAATGCCACCCTATTTAGCGTTTATAATTTATAAATATTCCACAAGTGACATATTCACAGCCACAGTATATGATTGGGACTGGCTTTAAATACGATGGTATGAGTCAGCTCTTAGCAGTTGTTGCTTTGGTGACGACAGCATCAGAGCTCTCACTGAGCCAGAACCTCAAAGGGAACAAAATGACACATATGCATATTTAATCAGGTTTATCAGCTTCAGCTCACAGTTAAGACTTTATAGCTGCGTGACTGAAAGTTTGCGTTTTTACTGATGATTCAACAAAGATATTTTGAGATCGTGCCAAGTCTTGAAAGTGCTTCACCTTCACCGGATGCTGATCTACAGCTCGGTCTCAATTCAGGTGCTGCATCTGTTGGAATCTGCATTGAAAGACCTGCAGTGGCACAATTAGGCTGTCCTCCGTCGAAGGCTCCTTCAGCTGTGGCCGCCAAAGGCCTCCTCACCACCCCGAGCAGGAGACTCCAAAAAGTAGATCCTTTACAGGACAACCTATCGAGGGATTCATTGCATATCGTTGACAAACTGTTTTTCAAAGACCTAACGGAGCTGGCAAGCGAAAGGACCAGAACATTTGATGCTTACACTTTTAAATGTTAATATCAGGCTTCAAGTCAACTGAACAGCTTACAGTATACATGTTTAAAAAAAACTGCAACTCCGCTGCTAGGTGATAGCTGTGAGGGGGGGGAACAAGCTGGTGAAGTAAATCCTCCGTAAACCATGTTGTTTCATTTCAGTTCACCCTTTGTTGTCTATGGGGCCACACAGGTTGCCCCCTTTGTGGGCCGCATAGACCAGGTCCACAGGAGATAGCCTATGAATTGCTATTAGCTACACAGAAGATAACATGTCTTTAACTTCTGGTAGCTTGGTCCCCAGTTATCCCTAAACATCTCTGTTTATGTTGTCAGGCTTAACAAATCTAAAAAGTACAGTTTTTGCTTGAGGATGTGTGATGAGAGTAAGTTGTGTTTCTGTGAGTTACTCAGTTGTTGACAGAGACCATTAAATGACTAATTTCACCCTTTCCGAAATCTGTAGAAATATTCATGACAGGCAGGAGCTAAATTCAAGGGGCTAATTATGGACGTGCTGTACCTCCTTTGATCAGAGTGAAGTCTCTCATTAACTGCAGTGCTGCAGGATTACTCAAAAACGACTCAACAGATTTCAATGAAACATTTTGCAGGTGTGGGGCAGGACCCAGGATGGAAACCATTTACTTTTGCAGGAGATCAGAATGAAAAGGTGGATTCAGGATTTTTTTTTAACTCGTTGTAACACTGTAACACTCATAGTACACTCTAGATAGATGGAGAGGCGGTGGTTAGTGGCAGAAACTTGGACTATGGGCATAAAAGATCTATTGTTCGTCTCTGGTTCGACTCCACTCTCTCTCATCCTCTAACTCTCGTTCTATTTAGAGCTCATTATAGTTAATTCATTGTATATCAAAATCTACGTTTACATGCACGCCATATCTTTAAAGTGTCGCTAAAATTTGAGACCGTGAAAGGGTTAATGGTTTTGTTTCTCTATGCTGGAACAGGATCTGCTCCTTGGATTGGAGTCATGCTCCAAATCAGACAAGTCGGCACGATACAGAAGCTGCAGCTCCTTTAGAAGATACAAAAAAAAATAAAAAATACTTGCTAATCTAAGATTAGATTAAAAAATTAAAGTTTTTTTCCTGGTTTCTTGATGATAGCAAAAAAAAACACCATTTGAGTGTCTTTCCCTGTGCCAAACCCCCCACCGAGCCCAAAGGACTGCAGAAGCAGAACTGTGCTGAAAATTAAACTGAGCCATCCAGAAGAAGCCGTCGCTCTGCTTGGTTTCATCAGCAATTTAACACAAAGGCTTTCAGAAGTGCTGCTACCAAAATGGAGAATTAAGTGGTTTTGATTTTAAATCTTTCTTGTTACCATCTTTTACTCACATGAATCAATGATTTAGAACCACGGGTGTGTGCAGCAGCGTCCTGGGTTTAATAGTTTCAGTTTTGGCTTTCAGCTGGAAAAACAATCTTTTTTCCTGCCACGATCTTTGAATAAACCACAGTGAAGTGTAAAGAATGAAGCAGTAAATCAGTTTAATGCTCCGTAACAAACAGATAGAATAAGCTGAAACTTATTGACAATGAAAAAACACCCATTCATCAACAATACTCCAGGAAAAGGCTGAGTGATACGCAAACACACACATACACAAGCAACAATGTGCAACTGTAGTTTGTTTCAAGGTGGTGTGCGTCAGTGCTACTTGGCTTTAACAAGCACACACACACACACACACACACACACACACACACACACACACACCCTCACACATTCAGCCACAGCATCAATACAGTATACAAATTTACCGCCAGGTGGTGATAACATAATGAGAAAACACAACGTGACCTTCACACGAGCAGCGGCGAAAAATGGCAAAGCAGAGCATAATATTCTCTAACAAACAAATGAAAGTCAGAAGGGATGTATCCCCATATGAATGAAGCAAAAGAGCCAGTGCAGGGCGCCATTCACCCACGAGCATCATCACAGTGTGAAGAGAAAAATAGAAATGTTCACTTCAACAGCACTGAGTTCACGCGAACAATAAATCTGATGTGTTACAGAAAAGACACTTCGGATGAGTAGAATTTAACAGCACCCAGGACCCGACAGTTCCCCTTATGAATTGATTTCTTGAATTTAAATTCCCTAGATCCACATTTTTATTAGGATTAGCAGAAATCACAACGACAATGTTAAAGTGTAAATGGCAATGCTAAATTGCAAAAAGATTCCTGGATCCGCCCCCTGATCTGGATCCACAACAATATTCCCTGACCCATACCTCATCCTTTCACCAAGTTTGGTGGGAATCCATCAAGAAAAGTGGCTTAATCCTGCTAACAAACAAATTACCTTTGTTGCTAAAGTAACTAGAAATCAAAAATTACAGCAAGCAAAGTCAGTGTGCCAAGTACATTTTGTGGGAATGAATATAGAACCCACCAATGACGACAAGGTATTCATAGAAGGAAGAAAGTGGAATAAGTGTTGTCATTGATGTGATGGCTCGGAAATGATGAAATGTTGAAGTAATGCTAATGGTGTTATGTTGGTTTTGCTTTTAATCAGACTCAGAAAGTGTTTGAATAGCTGATATGTTAACTCCTGGTTCTACTTAGTGTAACATGTAAAGTTCAGAACAGTGTAAAATCCTGCTCGATCATGTTCTGATGTGTAAAACTGAGACCTAACTTTAATCTCATGTCCAACTTTTATTTCAAGGTGCCTGAAGGTGCTGCCTAATCAAAAGTTAATTAACACATAAAAAAAACTGAATATAAAAGATTTACTGACTGAACTTAGTCTTGTCAGTTTTACTAAATGTTTACATTCTGTAGCGGAGTACCTTAATTAAGGAAATGCCTCAGTGATCAATACGTAGCTCATATTTACTATAAATACATTTTACAAAATGTTCCTGCTAAAAGCATAAAAGCATGAATCGTGCATGAATCATCTAGAGATGGTTTACATTCAATCAAGTTTATGAGTGAATCAATGTGTGGTTTAGCGTCAAATAGAGCTTTATTTCTGCAGAAAAGGCAAAAAGCCTTAACTGAAACCAAGACAAATGAAAATATTAAAGTGGTGAAGGTTCCATTGGTGAGAAATTAATAAAATTAATGGCAGGTTAGCTGTGAAACTTCTGCCAAAAAATTTAAATCAGTACAGGTCATTTTCTGAAGCTTCTGAATTCGATTAAAAGTTTACATTTGCGAAGGTCAACATCAGACCTATAATGACGTTGGCTTTTAGTGTCTTTATAGCTTTATCTGAAACATTTTCAGTCTTAAGTATAAAATCTTCAACTTGTTTGTACCTGTAATATACAGGTAATTGTTGCTTAATTGTTGCTTGTTGGCAGTTGTTTCATTTATGTGCGTGTGTGTGTGTGTATGTGTGTGTTTGTGTGTGTGTTTGTGTGTGTGTGTGTGTGTGTGTGTGTGTGTGTGTGTGTGTGTGTGTGTGTGTGTGTGTGTGTGTGTGTGAGTGTGTGTGCATGTCTATAGTTATGAGGTTCAATGCCATCATTGAGAGACATTTTCGGTAAGCGGCTAGGGAATGCATCATGTCAATGAGTCTTTAGAGACGTGCATGTGTGTTTGTGTGTTTGTGTGTGTGTGTGTGTGTGTGCGCGTGTGTGTGCGTGCGTGCGTGTGTGCGTGCTTGTGTGTGTGTGTGGTCTCTACAAAGGAGGCATGAGGTCAGACACATACAGTGTTGCTCTGGCAGTAGTCCAGCTCAAATTAGCTGACCTACACTACAGACACAACCATATGTTGTGAGGACAGATTATTTACTGCATGTGTCAGTACATATTTTTCAAATGAATGCTAAATTAATTTTCTATTCATTGCACAGCTATTGTTTTTGTAAAATAAGCCGGGTGATCTCACAGGTTATTACCACAAGTGGACTATTCATGAATTGTTTTTTTGTGTCAGGTTTTACAAGGATTAAGCGTTGGTGGATTGAAAAATGCCCCATGTTAAATACAAGCTAAAGGGAGACTGAGCAGCTTCATCCAGGTACATGTGAGTGCAGGCTGCTGCATGTCGCTCTCTCTCTCAGTGTCTGGAGAGTTCCTCCTGACCAGAACAGGCTTATTAATCGTCTCCTGTCCTGCTGGTTTTTGGCAGAGGCCGACAAGCCACGCAGTTCGACTGTTGACCCTGCAGATGTTATTGGTGCATCGGGGTCACGCCTCGCCTCCGAGCCGATCAATTTGTTAACAGCGGGGATTTGGACAGAAAGGATTTCTTGGCAGAGTGAGAAGACCCTTCAACCCACAGTTACATCACATGACACTGATATGCCTTGTGAATCTCCTCCGGGGGAGAAATGGAAATCCGTGTAAAATAACACTTAAACTGTACCTGCTTTCAGACATGCACTGGAAATGATATCCACCTGATTTTCAATAATTACCTAGACATCCAGGAGAATTTGATGTGTGAACACAGGCAGGGATCCCCTGCTGGATTCACCGTGAGCGAGTTTGGGGGGTGGGGGTTGATAACGGGTGTCAGACGCATAATCTGATAAACATGGTCACATGATCTCCACAGCCAAGTTAATAGATCACTCCCTGTCTCTGTCTACTGCAGTCGGCTGCTCCACTTCTCACCTGAATAATGCGGAGGATTTGAAATTGTTGTGAACGCGTCTGTGCAGAGAATCTCCCGATGCGTTGTGCATGTGTGAAAAGCAAACTGCGGAAAAACTCTGTAGCCAATTCTTTGGACTTTGCCCATAGGTCTGGTCTGAAAACAGCTTTTGATTCTGAAAAAAATCCCCCAAAATGCTCAGAATACACCACACCACCAAATAAGGTAGCAGGTAGCAGGGAAATGAAGATTCATTTCCCTGACTTTCTCATCACAGGATATACAGTAACTAGTGCAGTGCCCATCCTCAACCAGCCTGTTTGGCCTGTGATTAATGCTGGTTACAGTGTTTCATTCTGAAACTGCAAAAGTGACCAGCAGCAATTGAGCTGCTGCAAGTAAAGACAGACTGTAGGACTCGGTCAACAGAACCCTGAAGCTGCACCACCACTGCTGCACAAAGAGCTGTTCACCTGTTCATTCGAAGCTCAGCGATGCTCACCTCAGTCTGCAGAACCCTGAACTTCAGAATCCGTTATCCTGAACACGCTGTTGGTGCATTTAACAGCGTTACTCACATTGAGTCCCAGGCGGCAATTCTACAGAGCACTGGTTGCCTGTTTATAAATAGTTTACAAATATTGAACGTATCCAGTCCGGATTGAGCTTGATTCAACATTGCACTTCCTTGGGCCCTTAACAACACACATCCCAAGTGGGAATCAATAAGATGAGCCGTTGTCAGAGACAGAGACTTTTTGGAAGTATTAGATCGATTTTAACTTTGGAGTTGAATACCTCTTCATTCTGGTCCCACTAGAAACAAATGTACAGACATTGGAAGAAATTTCTGATATCTATATCAGACATCTTATATTTTTATTTCTGATGACTGATGATATGAAATGGAAAACATTCTCATTCATTTGATATCGAGCACATATAAGTGATTATGTTTTATGTCCAGAAATGTCTGGACAGCAGTGATTTCAGCTCTTGAGTAGATGTGTTTAAGATCTGAAGTGAAAAACAGAATCTAACTCCTTATTTTTTTGTCAGCTCTGGTTGAGCCTGTAGTGGAGGTCAGAAGAACGGTGTGTAAATCCTTGAAAGAACAGTTTTACCCCATGTTACACGCAGGTGTAATAGTGCTGAACGTCTAAACGGCCCATCCTGGCATCCTTGTGGAAACGTGCAGTGCTGGCTGAGGTGTCTCAGACTGACAGCGCTGCACTCTGCTCACTACATGAGGTCAGGGCCGTCTGTATTGGTGTCTTTTACAAATCCCTGATGAGCCCTCGAAGGGGGATGCAGCACTCGAGGACTGACAGCCAAAACCAGGGAGCCTCTGTAATCTGGACTTTTGATCCGTCCTCTGCAGAGATTTACAGGCTGTGGGAAATTCCAATCCATCTGTGATACAGTGCCTTGCATAAGTATTCACCCCCTTTGGACTTTTCTACATTTTGTCATGGTATAACCACAGATTAAAATTTATTTCATCGTGAGTTTATGTAATGGACCAACACAAAATAGTGCATCATTTGGAAGTGGGGGGAATATTACATGGATTTCACGATTATTTACAAATAAAAATCTGAAAAGTGTTGAGTGCATATGTATTCACCCCCTTTACTGTGAAACCCCTAACAAAGATCTGGTGCGACCAATTGCATTCACAAGTCACATTTGCAAGTCACATAATTAGTAAATAGGGTCCACCTGTCTGCAATTTAATCTCAGTATAAATACACCTGTTCTGTGACGGACTCAGAGTTTGTTGGAGATCATTACTGAACAAACAGCATCATGAAGACCAAGGAGCTCACCAAACAGGTCAGGGATAAAGTTGTGGAGAAGTATGAAGCAGGGTTAGGTTATAAAAAAATATCCAGAGCTTTGAACATCTCTCTGAGCACCATAAAATCCATCATAAGAAAATGGAAAGAATATGGCACAACCGCAAACCTACCAAGAGGAGGCCGTCCACCCAAACTGAAGAGTCGGACAAGGAGAAAATTAATCAGAGAAGCAACCAGGAGGCCCATGGTTACTCTGGAGGAGTTGTAGAGATCCACAGCTGAGGTGGGAGAATCTGTCCACAGGACAACTATTAGTCGTCTACTCCACAAATCTGGCCTTTATGGAAGAGTGGCAAGAAGAAAGCCATTGTTGAAAGGGATCCATAAAAAATCCCGTTTGGAGTTTGCCAGAAGCCATGTGGGAGACACAGCAAACATGTGGAAGAAGGTGCTCTGGTCAGATGAGACCAAAATTGAACTTTTTGGCCTCAATGCAAAACGCTATGTGTGGCGAAAACCCAACACTGCCCATCACCCTGAGCACACCATCCCAACAGTGAAACATGGTGGTGGTAGCATCATGCTGTGGGGATGCTTCTCTTCAGCAGGTACAGGGAAACTGGTCAGAATAGAGGGAAAGATGGATGGAGCCAAATACAGGGAAATCCTTGAAGAAAATCTGATGCAGTCTGCAAAAGACTTGAGACTGGGGCGGAGGTTCATCTTCCAGCAGGACAATGACCCTAAACATACAGCCAGAGCTACAAAGGAATGGTTTGGATTAAAGAATGTTAATGTCTTAAAATGGCCCAGTCAAAGCCCAGACCTCAATCCAATAGAGAATCTATGGCAAGACTTGAAGATTGCGGTTCACAGACGGTCTCCATCCAATCCGACTGAGCTTCATCTTTTTTGCCAAGAAGAATGGACAAACCTTTCCATCTCTAGATGTGCAAAGCTGGTAGAGACATACCCCAAAAGACTTGCAGCTGTAATTGCAGTGAAAGGGGGTTCTACCAAGTATTGACACAGGGGGGTGAATACTGTGAAAAACACAAACCTCCGTTCAAGCCTCATTTAGCAACTTATCATTCGGAAACCTCATCAGAAACCTATGGCTAAAACACTGTGGGCCTCATAAAGTTTCAATCAACTTCTTTACTTCCGTGAGCCCTGATCCATATTTTAAAGTGATATATGATTTAAATTGAAACCCAAAACATTTGAGTACCAAGAAGCAAATAGAAGAAAAAGTTTGTCGTAAAAGGTTTGTAGTTTGTGTCTTATGGCATAATCATATCGTCTCAGTTCATTTATTCAGCCTGGCGTTATACTTTTTGGGAGGTGGCTGGTATTTTATTTTGTTTTACCCTCACATATTTATAGCAAGAGATGTGTTTGTCCTTCCAACGCAGAGATGTAGTAGATACTCCAGATAATGAGATTATCAAGAAACACAAATGTCTGTATGAGAGGCTAAGGAAATTTTCCAGAACTTTTCTGGCCGGACCCCTAGAAAAACTCCAGAGATTGTCCGTACCTCCTAAAGTATTCATTACAAGCGAGCAATTGACACTGTTTCTAACATGTGCCGGATGCAGAAACAGAAAAAAATTGAAAAATAAGGCTACAAGTATCTCAGGATGAATGAGTGTTGCCACTCACATAGAAGAGATTGACAAAAATGTCAGGAGAGCTTTTGGTAATAAGAGCCAACAACATTGTGCTGTACACAAAAACATGTGATCTCCTCAGCAGAATTCATACGTGACGTCCTGCCCTCTGCATGTCGCACCTTACCTTGTATGATGCTCCGCAGATCTCTGTGTTGTTGTGAACGTGCCTGAGAGGAGAATATCCTGGTTTGTTATTCATATGTGAAAGGCAAACTCCAGAGAAAGTGCATAGCCAATTGTACGGACTTTTTCCGGAGTTCATGTCTGAAAACGTCTTTCTCTCAAGTGTGTCTCTGGTGTTGCCCTCTCTTTTTTCCAGACTGCATCCCCTCTGTCAACCTGTATCAGGACTAATACACATTCAATTTGCGACTGAATTAGCTGCGTTTTTTGTTTTGTGTTTTTTTTTTTACTCTATCGATCTCCTGGTTACAGAATCCAACAGATAATCCATTACTCGCCATTGTCTTCCCTGTGATTCCACCGATTTCTCCACTCGTCCCGCTCAGACAGCCATTCAATCTGTCTCTGGTTTTCACTTATAAGCTCTGGCGACAGCATCTATTTGCTGAAAACTAATATTGCAGCTGTGATATTGTTCTTATTGCCACCTTATCTCTCAATGCAGCCACCCAAACACATTTAGTATTTGGAGGCTCCTGCACACGCAGCCTCCAGATAACGAGGTGTGCAAATATATAGAGAGCCTGTGTCAGTCTGACTCTCACCCACTCTCTCACACACTCACACAATATTACAAAATTCAAATTTGTCAAGTTCATACACCAACTAGCCCCCACACACAAACACACAGGAACACGCTCGCCCTTGTTTTTATTCACATTCGCTCTCTGAGCCATCTGTGTGTTAATTTGGGAGGTCATTTTGAGGCTGAAGGTTGTGAACCTTCGGGTGATTAAAGACAGTGACTTAAATCCTGCTCACTAATTTTTTGGGTGAGACTCAGAAATAAGCTCAACACAGGGATGTTTTCCAATCTAATCTTTAGTTTAGTTTAAGTAAGCTCAGTTCAGCTAAGTTACTTCATTTAATTAATTTAAAATTGTGATGAGTCAAATCCGGTTGAGAGATTTGCATTACATTCTGCACATATTCAGAACCAATTTGCATTTTGTTGTTGCCACTAGATAACACTGTAAATTCAGTTTTGCTGAGTGTTCATGTCTATTGTGTCGTGGATTGATTCAGATCATTGACTGTATATAAAGATGGATGACATCACACCACTCCAAAAGTGAAGCCAGATCATCTTGGTTGCCCCCTGGTGGCTGGCTTAAGTATAGGTCATAAAATCCTGCCTTCTCAAAATTTGTTATTGGGAAATGATCAAACTAAAAGGTAAACGTTAATATAAATATATAAGTTATAGTCTACACTCTACAGATACTGGACACAATGGATGCAAAATGTTTCCCTAGGCCAACTTCACCACATTTTGACCATATCAAGTTGAAGCATCTGAGGTGTATAATAAGAAAATAAGCATTTAATGTATTTTCAAGTTAGTTAGTGTAAGTTGAGTTATTTCAATAGAAAATAATGCACTTTTTTCCTGCTGCGCTTAGAACAATACTCATGAGATGATAGAGAAGCCACACTAATCCAATTTATTGACAATGACTGATATCTCTGTGTAACATGAAAAACTTTTTCTCCTTGAGATAATACTGCAATGAATTATAACCAACTCTGCAGTTCTACAAAGAACAAAACCAAGCTAAAAGTTAGTGGCTAATTGATGAATATAGCAAAACATTTAGCAACTAAAAAACTGGGAGTTTTTAACTGGTGTTGGTGGAGACCAAAGCAGAGCTAAAAAAGAGAGTTAATATTGGACTGCCATGTTGGCAGGATGTGAAAATTCCAGCTTCTTGTGTCCTTAAACCCAAACATTTTTAAATATTTTCTGTATTCCCGTGTCTGTCTCTGAATTAAATTACCTGTTAATCAATTTGATGATTACAGCTTCCATCGGTGTATATGTAGTGGGTTGTGGGGGCATATTTGATGGCACTTTGCATCCACAGCTGCAATATATACTGTATGTCAGCAACAAAACATCAGTGGTTGAGGGGATGTTAAAGTACATCTACTCATCACACCCAATAATTTTCACCCTCACCATCGATGTCCCCAATAAAATGCTAAAAGGAGGTTCTATAATCAGCCCAGTCAGCAAATCAGAAACTGATTTGTATCAGCGTTTGTTCCTCTGCTGGTGTGACCCAAAAAATCAAATCATTGGGACTGACAGCAAATAAAATCACAATCTAAGTTGAACAGTGCAGTCCCACTGAACACAGCAAAGAGAGGCTGCTGCTTCTCTGCAGAAGATGTTATAACACGACATGACACTCAAACATGTATACACACACACACACACACACACACATACACAAACACCTATACATATCATTAATCCATGATTTTCTGGAAAGTGAAAATTGTCTCTCTCGCTCTCTCTCTCTCTTTCTCTCTCTCTCTCTCTCTCTCTCTCTCTCTCTCTCTCTCACTTACACAGATAAGTGCTGCATACGTAATAAATTGCTATGAATGTAATGGTCTCAAGTCAACAAGCTGCTCTTCACAGTTACTGATAATAATCATGTATAACACGCGTACACATTCATATGCAATAATTTGCACAAATGCACACACAAATGTACACACACCGAGCCTTTATGTGACAGATATTAGTGTGAAGTTCATCAGATGTGACGAGAGCATGCAAGACCACAGGTAGGGAATGGTTTGCTCCGTCTGTACTGAAGCTCTATGGTAACTTTCTTTCTCTCTATTTCTTTGTTACTCCCTCTCACTCCCATCTACCTCATTTGTCTGAAGCCACCTACTTTCTGCCCCCATGTTTACCTCACATCTTCAGCACGTTCATTCTCCTCATTCGATAATTCACTGTATATTCTTCTTTCCACTTCCATTATCCCACTCTCTCTCTGATGTAATTTAGGCCCCGTTTGTGATGCAAATGCTCTCTCTCTCTCTCTCTTTCTCTCTCTCTCTCTCTCTCTCTCTCTGTATGTCCTCTACGAACTCTTGTCTCTTCTGAATTCCACTTTACTCTCTATTTTCAGTTCCTCTTAAATTCAGATCTAGTGTGTTTGAACGGCCTTATTTAGGCACAAAAGTACCAGGAGCACAAGACAATGAAAAAACATGCGTAACATACTAAAAGAAAATATTGATCATTAAAAAAGAATGTTCATTTTATTAATAGAAAATATATCTGAGATTTCCAAACTATCGTTTAGCAGATAGTGAAATATCTTTGTGACATATTTCGCTGTAAATTACAAACAGACGTACCAAAAAAAAGGAATTTACGTAATTTATGGACATATAATCCTCTCCATGATTAAACTTTTGTAACACACAGGTGCTAATGAACAACTAAATAAAATGGGCATTTAACCAAACTCACGCGGTGAAAAATAGAAACAGCTGTGTGAGGGAACAAAACTGGGCGAGGGAAAGTCAAAAAAAAGGGTGAGAAGACAATTTTGTCTAAAGAGGGAACGGAGCAGACACAAGGTGGTCGTCCTGCATCAGCAAGGTCACCTACAGAAATGCATTTTGCAGCAGACAGGTGTTTAACAGATGTGCTGTCTAAGCTCTTCTGCAGGAGCACAAAGTAAAGGACGGCGGCCAAAGACACAAAGTGCATTAGATGAAAGGCACATCGAGCCGACTTGGAATGAAATTGGAAAATATGCAGCGACAAACAACAGCTGGTCATCATCCGGACTGGCAGAAACCAGTAGGACTGTGGTACATCCATAACACTTTAAACAACATATGGTCGCGTTTTCTTCAGAGGTGTCATGCAGGCCAAAGATTCAAGGCCAAAACTCAGCACTCTCACATTTTTATATCAGGTCATGTCAGGTAATTACACTGTTACCTACAGATAGACACACTGGTTTAACTACAGACGAAGACACTGCTTAAACAGATAAACTGGTAAAACTATAAAATGTAATGTAATGTAACTACAGACAGAGTGATATACACACGGACAGACACACTGGTATAACTACAGACACACTGATATATCTAACAGACAGAGATACAGAGGGAATCATAGTGTATCATTACTGTGTCTCCTCAGTAGAATACCTGCTGCACTGTCCCCCTCCTGCTGACTGAGACACTGTCTGTATCTGGACCTGGAGACATCTCATCAGAGTTTATCTCAATACAACCTGTGATCGTGGTAAAAACCATCAGCTCACTATCAGGTGCTTACTACTGGCTGGCGAGACAGAAGCTACAGAGTTTAACTTTAGCTGCTACTAGCTACCGTCAAACTGTTCCTATCACATTCAATGTTGTATAATAATGTGAAGTAATAATGTAATTTAACTTTCTGTTGTTTAAAAAAGAGTTTGTTGCTTTCTTGCCACCGTGAAGCTGCTACATAATCATTGATGACAACACAGAGCTGAGTGTGATGGATTAATATAATATTTTTGGAATAGCATACATTTGACTCATGCTAAGAACTGTGACAACTATATTTTATAAATTATAAAAGTATTGAACAAATTAAATATAAAACATGAAGATATGTGTTATATATTATGTTTTATAAAATATAAAACATAAAGATATGATTAATGATCAGTGTCTGCGAGGAACTGAGGGAGAAGTGATGAAGAACTTCTATTCATTTGAATAAAGTCAGTTCATTGACACAGAGGGATAAAACACAACAGGGTCATTCACAGTTGAACTATGGAACAACCTTTGCCACAGCTCCATAGAATTTACACCACATATTGTTTGTTTTGTTTATGTCATTTTATGAAGTTGTTATAACACGGATATCTGCTCAAGAGTTCGCGTTAACTCAATGTTAACTCTTGAAAATAAACAAAATAGGGTAAAAAGTCATGATTGACTAACTTGCGACCTCGATACTGCTCCTAAACCATGATCACTCTTCCATACTCTGGCTCCAAGATGATGTCTTCAGTGTATGGCAGCAGCCATATCAGCTACATACTGGCTTCCTGTTTTTTACTGTGTGAGGAAGTGGATTCACGTCGGCTATCTTTATATACAGTCTAAGACTGAGATCCATTAACTCTATACAAAGTTGACTCAAGGGGGTGATAAGAAATTAAGCATTTAAAGTGATCACTGTGAAAGGAATTGAAAATGAGTGCCTTTTTTCTTGCTACACTTAAACTAGTACTTGTGAAAATGAAGAAGGTGCACTAATCAGGTTTGAATGGTGGTGAATGAAATCTTTGTGTAATGTAACATTAGCTCTACAGAGCTTTCACAGATCTCTCTTCTACGCAGACTATGGCTCTGAATTATGTAGCAACTGCAAAATGGCAGCATTCAAGATATTCTGGCTTTTATTTTGAATGCTCTCATTGGTCGCTTAAGAAGACAAAAGGACCTGTTTTGTCACTTATCATTAGGACTTAACTTTACCTTTTTTAATTTTCCCTTTTTCTGTTCTATAAATGTCACTCACATAGTCAGGGGCAGAAAAAGATTGTGATTTTGGCACATGAGCTATTCGTGTAAGATCAGGGTGAACCAGCAACAGGCGAGGAGGAATCGTATGGCTCATAAAAACACTGAGGTTGATTCAAAGTCTGAAGAAAAACTCTGGTCTGCTGCTTTAAAATCAGAGCTCCACACCCTTACTTTCTGTGTCAAACGGCCCACTTTTCAACATGAGAGAAAATCATAGAAATACTGGTTCTGCACCTAAATTTAATGACTACTTACTAATCGGTTAAAAGCCGGGTTTAGACATCTGAAATCAATGAAGAAGCTAGTTTACCATTACCCTGATCTAAATCTTTGTTTTGACATTTCACAGTAAGGAGGTTAAGCTGATATAAATCAAATCACACGAGGCATCAGAGGCAACATTAAAACAGGTAACTGATGTTCTGATGTTGAAGCAGATCGGTGTGTTTTTGTTCAAGTCAGTTTGTGCAGCCATGGAAAATAACTACAAAATAAATATCGAATAACATTACTGATTGCTCAGAATTAACTCTTTCAGAACAGCTGGCATAGATACACTCTGATCTACCTCACTATTAAAACCAAACCAGTTTTAGTATTTTTGCGGATAAGTGTATATTTCTGATTTAACTGTTCTCCTGATGATTTTGCAGGTTGTTCTTGGATGATCCCTGACTGCAGGTAACAGGTTTATACGTCTTTTGATTTATCACCATCACTCCCTCCCCCCTCCCAGTGTCCCTTAAGGTTTATACCATTGTACAAGTGACTGCACTTGATCTATTTCCACCAGCTTGTTCCCTCCTACTTTTCCTCCTCTGCTTTCATCTCCTTCGGCTCCCACTCTCATTTTGCCCTTATTTCCCCTCTCACTCTCAGCATCTCGCTTCTCCTTATCAGTACTTCCATACCCCACATAACACTGATGTTGTGTATCATTATAGCGGCAGAGCCATTTATAGGCTGTTGGTTATTGGTTGAAAGGGGGGCTGAGAGGGAGAGAAAGACACAGAGGGGGGAGGGTTTTTTATCAGAAGAACAAATGTACAGTAAAAACCGGTGGATAATGACATAATTACATTAAGATAAATGTACACATGTGTTCCATTTTGCATATGACTTACTATCATTGCAAAGAACACAAACAATATTGACATGTGAGAGGATCAGGCATTTTTTCTTATCATCAAGGAATCCTGTCAAAAGAATAACACCAGCAATAAATGGATCCATATAACAAGAAGTGTGTGTTTTCTAAAGCCTGATTATTCTTCTGTGCAACACACCTCTATTGTGACAAAAATACAACAAACTATGGCACACAGTAGAACGAATACCTTCGCCAAGGCCCAGCAGTCCCCTTACATTCAATCAATCTCAATTTTTGAACACTCATATATATCAGTCCCCTGAAGATTTTTCTCATCAAGATCCATAAATTACTACCTGGGAAATCGGTGAAAAAAATAATAATACCCTATCTCATTAGTAGATCAGCTGATTTCAGGAAGTACCAAGCATATTTAAAAAGTGAAACTACATGTGTGTAATACCTTTTTTTTGTATATCATGTGTAAATAAAGGGTGAGAGTTACATGTTTATTAATGTGTCTACCGTCAGGCAGAGAGAAATTGTTGGTGTTGCTCTTTTACTAGGATTTGACAATGAGAATCATATTAAAAGTAAATAAGGTCGGTCGCATCCTTCATAGAAAAAATAATCATGTTGACATGGTGCTTTACACTATCAGAGTAAAAGCATGAAATGATACCTGAGTGCTCTCTTAATTCGAGACGAATGGAAAGAGAGAGCAAGGCAAAAGAAAGAAGGCAATGTATGTGTGGGGCCGGGGAATGTGCAGAGATTGAATTAAAAAGAAAAAAGAGACAAAAGCAGTAGAGTGAGAGGGTTGGAAGAAAGGGAGCCTGAAGAAAAGGGGATGAGAGAAAATAGCATCCTTTTTTCCCTATAGCTTTAAGAGATGCAAGTGTGGAAATGATAAAGAGATAGATAGAGAAAGAGAGAGAGGGAAAGAGAAGTAGAGCATATATGTGTGCAGAGGAGACAGGGAGCTAGAGAGAGAGAGAGAGAGAGAGAGAGAGAGAGGGGGTGGACAGGAGCAGGCAGTCAGGCAAAGCAGTGCAGAAGAGAGAGAGAGAGAGTGTGTGAGAGTAAGAGAGGCAGGGGGCGAGCAAACACGCTCTGCACGTGATTCAATCTGTTCACATGGCAGTGTGTTACGCCTTAATAAATACTTAACGTGAGAACGTGAGGTGAAACCCTCGGCTTTTATTCCAAATGAATTTGAAGTGTATGGACGATTATTTGTAGCCGTTTGAAACCAGACGTGCTGTAGCCTCCGGAAAATGCAGGACATTATACAAATGTAACAAAGAAGATGAGTAAATCATTGTGAATCCCCTGAACGCAGTATAGTGCACAAATAATGCACCAGGGCACGTCCAGCTGTGTTGTCGTCAATCGGAAGTGAGATGAAGCTGTCATCTGCTTTCTCAGTCTCTGTGTTATATAATGACGTATATAGGGCTGCGCTGCGCTGCTCTACTCTGTCCTACAGAGGCATGAATCAAACCAAGGATGTGTCCTAAATGCAACCCCCCACCCTCCTCCCCCCACACAGATACACACACATACACACACTGACCATATCCCATGCAAGTGTGTGTACTGTACAGATACTGTACAGATGTTACGCCAGGTTATGTTGAATCAGGTTACAGGGCAGATAACAAGTCACATGTCATAGTGCTGCTATGGCATATGGTTATGCTATAGCCAGGAGGAGTTGACCTGCATGGGATACATACTGTACATAATGCAGTATGTGATTGGTGTATAAAATGTGTTATGAAACGAGATTATTAGTGGATGGCACATAACATAATTGTAGATTTATGTATTTACAATGCAGGTTAAATGTCACATTTTACTCATCTAAAAAGCTGCATTTCAGTTTGTTGATGTCGATCAATGTATTGTGTTCTTGCATCATATCACTGAAACTGCTGTTTCAATGGTGGGAAAGCCACAAATGTCACACGCAGAATAAAGAATATTAATTTATTTTTTCTGCTTCTCATTTCTAAAGATGTTGGATAACATGACATGGATTGAAATGCAAAGGCTGCAGATCTTTGGAGGTTCGTTTCAGTTTGGTTGGATATGGTGTGTGTGTAGGTCCGGTCGCCATAGGCACCATCTGTCAGTCAGACGGTTTGTACGTCATTAACGGGAAACGGTGGCAATGTTGATAGTACCATACTACACACACAGCATCAAACACGCGCCTACATAGCCAGGCAAGCCCCTTTAACGCACGAGCACACACACGAACACACACACACATACAACATCCTCTCCTCGCCCATGCGGAACGAGTAGAGCGTATGAAAACGGTTTGTTTGTCCAAATGCATCAACATCTCAAACATGGAGCCCCAAAACGTCCCGTTTAATAAGGGACAGGCTCGAACTCGAACTCTGCAGCCTTAAAATGATGATCGAGAAAAACGAAGGCTGTCAAAGCAACACGCACACGCCTGAGCACGATACGAGCTGAGGGAGGGAGGGGGGGAATACTATTAGAGCACATGACAAAATCTCATCAGAGGGCAGAACAGCAGCAGTGTGACAACCATTGATGGGAAAACACCTGAACCTGCAGTGAGAAGACCTTCCTGTGAAACAAGCTCAGGCACAGCAGCATGGAGCGTGTCAGCACCACGGACAGCTCCTGCTTTTTAATGTCCGCATCTGTCCCAGCTTCTCTCGAGACAACACATGTCCGCTTACAGTGCACGGAAGCTGTGGAACAGTGTGGAACACCCTGTTAATCCCGGTAAAAAATCTGATCCCCTGCTTCTCCATCAAGCGTTTCCGTGTTTGGGATGTAGAGTACTACACTTCACCCAGCCCCCTTCACCCGAAGCACCTCCACCACCACCGCTGCTCCTACCTTGCCATCCCCATCCCGGGGCCTCCGACTCCCATCCCTCCGCCGGCAGCGGATCCGTTCACCGGCTTCATGTGCTGTCCCGTCCCCGGTCCCGCTGCGGGTCCGCCGGGCATCGCCGTCCCCATCATCCCGACGGCTCCCGGCTCGCCGCCCTCCATGCTCGCTTCGTTCCCCATCTCGGTCTCGGCTCGGGAGACGGGAGGGAGGCGGAGAAGGGTATCGGGTCAAATCGGCGGTGTTGTCCTTCACGTCACTATAATGTATATTTTTTGTACTGCGATCAAAAAGAATGAATGGATAAAAAGGGGGAGAGAAAACCGCGAGAGCGAACTCAACGGTGCTCCTCCATCACCGCCATCATCACCATCCTCCTCATCCTCGTCAGCCTCAGCACCAGCGGGGCTGCCTCCTCCTGACGTGGTGTCGGGAGCGCGCCGCGCGGCCATGGCGACGTTAGCGGGGAAATAAAAGCGTGAGATGCGCGAGAGAGGGACATTAGATTAGATTAGATCAAAGTTAAATGAGACCCGAGGGGAAGAAGTGGGTCACAGAAGCACGATTAGGATCCAAGGAGCTGCTGAATGAAGAGGAGGCTTCAATCTGACCTGCAGAGAGGAGCCTCGCAGGGAAACACTACACTGAAGACATCTCACATACATTCCTGAGGAAGTGATTCAGTTTTTAATCCCTGGAGATCACTCCTCCACTCAGGATTGACCACGATCACATTCGTTTCACCACCAAAAACGTCTCATCCCTGAATGTTGCAGTAAGGCTCAAAAATCATAAATCAACTGCAAGACAAACATATGATAAGTAAAATAACAATGCATCATGTTTGCATCTTATTTGCACTGAGTGAAATTTCAGAACTGCATGAAGACTTTATGTGTAAAATACTCCCATCTTCACACAATCTAGAAATTCTTGAAGTGCAGACGTGCGCAGCCTCAACCGCGGGGCCGCGCTTTGTGACTGTGTGGTGCTGAGAGAAGTGGACAGAGAGGGAGGGAGCCAGGCTGAGGGAGCGACAGTATAAATGCGCGCTCCCTCGAAGAAGCCTGGGCACGGGAGAGTGACGGGGACGCGCAGAGGAGGATACACTGCGCTGGAGCGTCACGTGTTACACACCTGCAGGTTTATTCAGGATTAATTCATGGCAAAATAAAAGCACTTGACACAGCAGCAAGGTGTTTACGCAAGGGCCCACATCTGGACAGCTGCTACGGGCGGTCAGGGAACTGCAAGGGTCAAGGGCCCTAAAACGAATAGGAGCTCCAGGGGAAATACATAAAAAGTTGTCTTAAAATGCTAACAACCTTCAATAATTTGAATGTGTCATGGAACAACTCAAATTTTTAAATGATTTATCAAATGTCAGATGATTTCAATTGCATTGTAAATCATATATTCCATTTTATGTGTACACAATAAATAATCTATATAAAGTTAGTAAATGTAGCTGAGCAAATATATGTTATATTTAAACAAGAACAATTAAAGGCAAATTTGGCCATGATATTTCAAATTGGTTCAATACTAATACTGTATAAAGAATATAAAAGTGACCACAATGATATCTATTTTTTGGCACATAGATTTAGGGTATTTTTCTAAACGGTTTGTATATTGTGAAAAGGCTGCATGCTGCAATAACTTAAACTTTAGAAATGGTGCATAAATGCTTTATGATTAGGAAAAGTGGGCAACTACTCCAAACGCCAGAGATTAATTACTGGTCTGTTTGTTTGTGGTCATTTGATTTATATAAAAAATATAACCTTCCTTGGTAATACGTATTTAATTAATCAATTCATTAACTGGTTTATGTTAACGAGTTGACAGTGCCATCTTAGTTAAGTGTTTAAACCCATTCATTCATCAGTAGAGCAAAATGTTACTACATGCTCTAGTGCTAAGCTGCTGTAAGTAAAAATTTGATTTTTAACTCAATATTTAACTCTTTTATTTCAGTTTATAAATAAACACAGTATAATTCAAACACAAAACATATAATTCATCATAGAAATAAAACATAACATAAAACCAACACTTGTATTATGTCATCATAATGTGAACTTATTTTCATCATGTCAAAACCTAAACATTTTGAACATCAAAATAAAACTTCTTTGTCCACAACTCTAGAACTCTGGTGGATTGTTAAGGGAACTGTGAAAGAGCAAAAGCAAATGGGGACCAGAAAAGGTCAAACAGCAAGATGAAAAGATAAATGTCCACCAACAACAGCCTCCAACTTGCAGAGAAATAATATTACTTTGAAAGATGAGGTTTCTTCAGTTGTCCTGACCAAGAGCTGCTGAACAGCTTTCTGTTCTTTTACATTACATTACATTACATGTCATTTAGCTGACGCTTTTGTCCAAAGCGACTTACAATTTTAGAACACTCAGCATTTATGAGGGGCTTTTAGGGGTTCAGTATCTTGCCAAGGACACTTAGGCATGCAGATGGGAAAGAGTGGGATTCTAACCAGTTCTGTAGGACTTACCTTTACGCTCTTAAATATTTTGTTTTCAAACCAGCCACTCCAACAGCACCTAAAGGATAAGCAGGATGCATGGATGGATGTTACCAAAACTGGCCATTATCATAAGCAGGAGCCAAAACCACAACCGTAGCAGCAGCCTGAACTAAACCACTTAAACACTAGCATCTAATAAACTGTTCAAAAAACATAATCAAAATTAAAAAAAAGAGGGATTGAGAAAAACACAGTGAGAAAAAGAGTATTAAATCTATTTTACACAACAATAATAACACTGCCGGTCAGATAACAGCCTCAGAACAGTGTCCCACGGCCTCGGGCCACTGGGAAAAGGTCCAGTCTCTGTTCCGGTGCCAAGTGTCTCCCTCTGAGGCCAGACTTTTTAGAGATGAAAAACCCTGCCAGCTAACCTCAGTGTCACATGTGTACTGTGCAGTATCTCTCTCAGCGTAAAGAGGAAAGAGACAAAGTGGTGCTGCAGCTGCAAAAATATTGATAGAAAAGCTATTGTCCTCTAAGCTTCTTTCAGCACATTTCACACTGTACACTATGTTTTCTCTTTTGGTCACACTTTAGATCAGTCCATGGCTAATGGAGCTAAAAATAGATGTGGTCATGTTCACGTTTCAAAAATCTCAAGTGATTGTGTTTCAACCTGATCAACAATAGAAAAGTATGCAGAAAAATACCAAATGATTGAAATCATTGAAATGTAACTTCCATGGGAATTAACATAAACAGCAGATCACGGTCAAGCAGAAGCACAATAGGGACATTCTCAGTGTTAACATATTATACGTCATTGTAAACACATAAGAGGCAGAAAAACATCTTTGTGAAACCTTGAAGGGAAACACTAGAGCTCAGAGAAATCAGAGTGAAGCAGCAAAACTGAGGGAATTAAATGTTACCAGAATGAATTAATCTGGCACTAAACAGTAATAACCCATATAAATTTTGCTGAGAAAAGTGTATTCACCAAGCTATCTCCCTATCCTGAGAATGAAGAGCTTTACGGAAACAGCTGAAACTGTGACGTCCTGTCATTTTAGTTTGTTAATTTCAGTCTTTGTGTTTTCTACTTCCTGTTTTATTTTGTAGCTTCACTTTCACTGTCTTGTTCCAGCTTCTCGGTGTCTCACTTCCTGTCTTTGATTGTCGTCCCCAATCCTCATGTGTTTCACCTGTGTGTAATTGCCCCTGCCTTCCTTCTTGTATTTAAG
This sequence comes from Pleuronectes platessa, assembly GCF_947347685.1. NCBI lineage: Eukaryota > Metazoa > Chordata > Actinopteri > Pleuronectiformes > Pleuronectidae > Pleuronectes > Pleuronectes platessa. Next base: position 19,369,240 of record NC_070631.1, on the reverse strand, counting down.
CCTCTGTGTTTCCCTTTGTCCTCTGTCGGTTTGTACTAGTTGTTTTCTCCCCACGTCGTGAGAATAGGTTTGTTTCTTCCAGCTGTCTCGACCAGCTTCCTCGTTCCTTGTTCTCTGTGCGCCTTGTCGCCAGTTACTTATGTTAGTGTTCCTGTTTTGTTTTTGTCTTGTTTAAACCTTTTTATTATATTAAATACCTTTTGTTTGATAACCTCTGCATCCTGGGTCCATCTCCCCCTTTAAACCGTAACAGAACAAACCGACCAAACTATGGACTCAGCAGAGGTTAGTTTTTTTAGTTTTCTTTTTTCAAACCCTTTTGAGGGAACCCGCCTGGCCCTGGGTGGACCCCACAGTCTGCAGTGGGGACACTCAAACCCTTTTGAGGGAACCCGCCTGGCCCTGGGTGGACCCCACAGCCTGCAGTGGGGACACTCAAACCCTTTTGAGGGAACCCGCCTGGCTCTGGGAGGACCCCGCAGCCTCCAGAAAGGTTCTGGTCTCGGGGGTAGACGGTGGAGGGGGGGCATCCACAGCAAAGGCCTCTCCCTCAAGCAGCATGCTCCGCGTCAGAGGCCCCCAGCTGATGTCTCTCGTTCACCGACGTCAGTGGTCCTCTCAGCAGCGACTGCTCCAGCACCTGCTCCAGTCGCTGCTCCGCGCCGGAGGCCCCCAGCTGATGTCTCTCTTTCTTCGACGTCAGTGGTCCTTCCAGCGGCGTCCGCTCCAGCACCTGCTTCGGTGCCAGCTCCGCACCCAGCTCCTGTGCCTGCTCCGCGCCGGAGGCTCTCGGCTGGCGTCCTCTGTGTTTCGGCGTCGGAGATCCTTGCGGTGCCAGCTCCGCACCCAGCTCCTGTGCCTGCTCCGCGCCGGAGGCTCTCGGCTGACGTCCGTGTTTCGGCGTCGGAGATCCTCGCGGTGCCAGCTCCGCACCCAGCTCCCGTGCCTGCTCCGCGCCGGAGGCTCTCGGCTGACGTCCTCCGTGTTTCGGCGTCGGAGATCCTCGCGGTGCCAGCTCCGCACCCAGCTCCCGTGCCTGCTCCGCGCCGGAGGCTCTCGGCTGACGTCCTCTGTGTTTCGGCGTCGGAGATCCTCGCGGTGCCAGCTCCGCACCCAGCCCCGCTCCCTGCTCCCGTGCCTGCTCCGCGCCGGAGGCTCTCGGCTGACGTCCTCCGTGTTTCGGCGTCGGAGATCCTCGCGGTGCCAGCTCTGCACCCAGCCCCGGTCCCTGCTCCCGTGCCTGCTCCGCGCCGGAGGCTCTCGGCTGACGTCCTCTGTGTTTCGGCGTCGGAGATCCTCGCGGTGCCAGCTCTGCACCCAGCTCCGGTCCCTGCTCCCGTGCCTGCTCCGCGCCGGAGGCTCTCGGCTGACGTCCTCTGTGTTTCGGCGTCGGAGATCCTCGCGGTGCCAGCTCTGCACCCAGCCCCGGTCCCTGCTCCCGTGCCTGCTCCGCGCCGGAGGCTCTCGGCTGACGTCCCCTGTCTTTCGGCGTCGGAGATCCTCGCGGTGCCAGCTCCGCACCAAGCTCCAGTCCCTGCTCCAGTGCCTGCTCTGCACCCAGTTCCTGTCCCTGCTCCAGTGCCTGCTCTGCACCCAGTTCCTGTCCCTGCTCCCGTGCCTGCTCCGCGCCGGAGGCTCTCGGCTGACGTCCTCTGTGTTTCGGCGTCGGAGATCCTCCCGGTGCCATATCCAGTTCTTGCCCCACGCCCAGGGTTGAGGCCGGAGCTCTTGCCCTCAGCCCCTGACTGGTCTTCGGTCCACCTGCCCGTGCAGCCCCCGTGCTGGGCTCCGGACCGCCCTTCCGAGCCTCCAAACTCTGTCCCTGAGTGGCCATGGCGCAGCCCTCCTGAGCCTCAGAACTCTGTCCCGGAGCGGCCAAGGCGCCGCCCTCCTGAGGAGCTCCCGTGCTTGGCTCCTGACCGGCCTCCAGGTCGTCCAGCAGAGCCCTTGAACTCTGTCCCTGGGCGGCCACGGCGCTGCCCCCACGAGCCTCAGAACTCTGCCCTTGTGCGGCCACGGCGCCGTCCTCCCGAGCCTCTGCGCTCAGCCCCGAAGCGGCCACGGAGCCGTCGGGTTGAGACTATGTACTTTGTCCCTGACCGGCCTCTGGGCCGTCCTCCTGAGGAGCCCCCGTGTTGCGTTCCTGTCCGGCCTCGGGGCCGTCCACCTGAGACATTATGCCAGGTTCCGAAGCGGCCACGGAGCCGTCGGTCCGAGAACCTGGGCACGTCCCGGAGTCCCTCCTCCGGTTCCCCCCTCCTCCCTCCCGATTCGGTGCTCGTTATGGACCGTCTGGAATCCGGTCCTTGAGGGGGGGGTACTGTGACGTCCTGTCATTTTAGTTTGTTAATTTCAGTCTTTGTGTTTTCTACTTCCTGTTTTATTTTGTAGCTTCACTTTCACTGTCTTGTTCCAGCTTCTCGGTGTCTCACTTCCTGTCTTTGATTGTCGTCCCCAATCCTCATGTGTTTCACCTGTGTGTAATTGCCCCTGCCTTCCTTCTTGTATTTAAGCCTCTGTGTTTCCCTTTGTCCTCTGTCGGTTTGTACTAGTTGTTTTCTCCCCACGTCGTGAGAATAGGTTTGTTTCTTCCAGCTGTCTCGACCAGCTTCCTCGTTCCTTGTTCTCTGTGCGCCTTGTCGCCAGTTACTTATGTTAGTGTTCCTGTTTTGTTTGTCTTGTTTAAACCTTTTTATTATATTAAATACCTTTTGTTTGATAACCTCTGCATCCTGGGTCCATCTCCCCCTTCAAACCGTAACAGAAACTATGTCTGTTATCTGATTTAAACACTTTTACTGTAGACGTCCATCATATAATGTACCAAATATCCAATATTCTGACTGAACACAAGCAACACGTTAAATCAGCACAAGTCATGATCTCTCTTTATCATCCTCATACACTTCTTTATCTTTTTAACTGGTGAAATAGTGTGGCAAGAAACAAACTAAATAGATAAATAAACAGAAAAGTGACGTAGAAGATAGATAAAATGTGCATCCATGTAGATAACATCAGTTATGATGATGAAGACAATGATATTTAAAAGTCAGTGGGTTGAATCACATTAGTGTTCATGTAGATAATGATAATTTGTCATCAAGGTCACTATATACAATATCATATGACATGTTATAGTGATAATGAATTTATAATGTAACTGTTATCTAACTGATACACATTTTATTATTATAAATTACCATGGTCATATTATCAATATATGAAAATGTTATCCTGTCATCAACGTTGTATCCAATATATACTGTATAATATTGCCATTATATATATTTCAGCAAGAAGTGAGGCCAGATCAGGCCACTTGAGAGTTAGGTTTTGAGACACGGCGGGGTCTTAGTGAAACGTCCAGGGCCACTTTTCATTCCTGGTCCATGTTTGACAAAGAGCTTCAGAGGACAGGTGAGCCTGGACGTTCAGCTCTGTTTGGACATCATGGAAATAATCAAAGCACAAAGGTCAACTCACTAAAGCTTCCGTGCTTTAAAATGCAGCTCACATATAAAAACATCTTCACTCTGACATTGTTTCTGCAAGTAGATGTTACTGTTCTTCTTTTGCATCGTTTATCTTATGTTTAGATACAGATTTTGAGATGTAATACATTCAAATCCAGTAAATCAATAGATTCCAGATAGATCGTTTTTTCCGGTGTATGCAATTTGGAAGAATTGAATCTTTAATGAAAAAAATGGGATAAAGATCACACCTGTCTGCAGAAGGAATGGACAGTGCCTCATCATAGCATCTTATTACACCGAGGAGGTTATTTTTTCATCTGCGCTTGTTTGGTCTTTCCGGACCCATACCACACCCTTCCACCAAGTTTCATCGAAGTCTGTCCAGTAGTTTTTGTGCAATGCTGCTAACTAACACACAAACAAATAAAAACCATGAACAAATAGCCTCCTTGGCAGAGGTAATGACCAAACTATAAAATAACCACCAACATCAGTCACTTCTACAGAAACAGATTGTAATGGCTGGAGTCCCAGTGGTCTATTTTCAATCTGCTATCATGAAGCGGCTGATGAATTGCGGAATCCAGCCTCCATTTTCCTGCCCCAGCAGAGGGACTCCTGGCCTCTCAGCAAACCTGGAGCACCGGGATCGATCTCTTTGACGGACTGACTCATTGACACTGGTGTGGGGGCGAATACTTAAGCAGATTAAAATGAGCAACATGCCAGCACTCCACTCCTCTCCGAGCAACGGGCCTAGGGAAACCACATTGGTCAGAATGGCTGATTGAATGACTGATAGGTCTCTCAGACTTCACTGCCTGAGTCCAGAGGTAGCAACAGAGGAGGTTGTCTACATCATTCCTACTTCATGTTCTGAGGTGTACGCCTTTCATTTGACATCCTCTCCTCTAACAATCATGCTTGTACAGTTTGGAAATCAATTTACAAAAATTTGAATAATTTAGTCTGCTTTTGTTTTAAGCTAAGTTATGTTATCATTGGGGGGATTCAGTCTTGAGTTTTTTATGCGTTTGACATTTAAAAAATTTGAAGACATTTTGGCGGTGGCTGTCAATGTCGTGTCTGCGTGGGTCCCATACTCTATCCTCTGTCAAATCAAGTCTCTATTGAGGCTGAAAATGCATCAGGATGTTAATATCATTCACGTCCATTCACATTTTGCACATCTCAGCTGATTCACTTGTTTTTCTTGAAAGGCAAAATCTGAAAATACGTTAGGGCTGAGATTATGGGAGGGTTATATTAAGTTAATGTTTTATCATCTTCTACATCTCATTCATCCTTTAATCAATTTCTCTCTTTCCATCACAAAGGATTCAGATGAGGAAGTCTTCTCTCATTCCCGCAGCAGAAAGTCAATCTGATGCAAAACTGTGACCGAAATGGTAATTTACATTTTTCAGACTAAAATTCATTAAAATCTATTAACCAGTGTCAGACATTTCTGATTGGTTTAGGTCTTAAAACTTGGATGACCGAAACCATTTTTTTCAAGTTTTTAATTGCTAGCCTTATGATGGTTAGGTTAGTTTCTGATAATAATCATGGTTTAGCCTTCTGACACTCAACTATCTATCATGTTGTTGTTAATTAGCTAAAGCTAAAGTTATTATGTGGTTGGTATTCTGGAATTTCCCCAGCTCATATTAATGGTTTGTCATAAACACTCTTCTGATGCTTTGACGTCACAGTCACATTTTTTCTTGCAACACTTGCGAGGATACGCAGCTGGAGATCAGTTGCAGTGTTAGAAGCAGATGTCTTTCTTTTATTGCAAAGGCATATGAAAAGAAAGGAAGACATTCTACTTCTCATTTTCTCTTTTCATCCAATCACAGCCTGACAAGCTTGCCTTGATTCAGCTGTCAGCTCAGTTCCACTATTACTGAGGTACCCACCACCACCCTTAACTCTGGAGACTATAGGTCATCTCTCTTTTAAACGTCCAATCAGAAGCCTTCATTAGACGTCCTGTCTTCGTCCTCCATTCCTCTTCACCACCTGTCTCCAGGGGAAGTCTCCATCATTCCAAAGCACCTTATTCATAAGGTTGCTCTCTGTCTCACATCACAATAAATGTAATTTCATACTGATCCACTCATTTTGTTTCTCTGTAAGTCCTCCTCATTGAAATAACAGCCTATGTATCATGCTTTTAGAAACTCAACAACCATGAATCTCTAGAAGAGAACCTTGTTTATTTTGTGATTGCAGCAAAATTGCTGAAATCTCAGTTTCCGTCCACTGGACAAGTGGATTCAGTGTTTGTTGAGCATTCACACAACACATGCTGGCTTTTAAGATGAAGCTATAATAGACAAAGTCTGGCTGTTGCTTTGTTTACACTTCAGATCACCGTTGGGTGTCAATGAGTTGAAGGGAATGACAGAAAGAGCTTGTGGCTGTTTTTATTCTCCCCTTCCACAGTCTAAGAGAGAGTGAGCAAGACTGCAAATCACATCCATTCAGAGTGGAAAAACTACACTTCTATAATGCAGAGGGCAATTATTTACTGCAGTGGTAAATCTTACAGCACCTCAGGAAGAGAAGCTGCTCTCATTTATTTCCCTCCTTTCATTAATTCTCTTTTTTCTCAGTTTGCCCTGTGGAAGCCATGGCGGAAAGAATCAAGCAGCTCCCGGAAATCTGAATGAAACTTGGCACATAAAATAAATAATTAATTTAACTTGTAGCTATAGTCAAATGAGTTTATTATATTACTTATCATGATTGAGTTTGCGGCCTGCTACTCAGATGACTGAGTGCAACAGGAGAGACCAGTCATCAAGTTTTGACTTCATTTTTCTCAAACTATTTTAACACCTCATAAAAGAGTCCCCCCCCCCCCCCCCCCCCCCCCCCCCCCACCGCAGAGTTAATTAGTGTAATGTGCATGACGGGAAAGATGTGGTGCTTGTCAGCAGTCTCTTTGAGCCGTGTCCCAGCGTATCCTGCAGCAGAGTAGACAGAGGGAAGTCTGGGATGATAACAGTAAAGAAAAGGTGGGGATTAGTTTTGTTATTATGGGTTAATATTGCAGGATGATTTATCAAGGTTGGTTTGACACTCAACAAAGTTATCCACAACAATCCGGTATAGTAATCGTTACTTTCTTAAAGATACAGTTTGTAGAATTTAGTGACATGAAGTGGTGAGTGGTTGCATGTGGCAGCTGAACGCCCCTCAACTCACCCTCCACTCCCAAACATGAAAGAGAGCCTGTGGTAACCTTCAGTTTTCATAAAAACTCAAAAGGTGTTTATTTTGTCCAGTCTGGGCAACAACAAGAAACCTGGCGGCCTCCGTAGAGAGGTGGGCCCAGCTCCTTTCACCTTTAACAGCTCCCCAGTTAACCATTCAGGTGTCAGAGGAGCTTAAGAGTTTAAGATAAACATGGTTTCTGTCCCAAATCAATCATAAGTGATATTGTCAGACAGAGGCTTCCTTTCTGTCTAAGATAAAACAGTGGGTAAAGAAACAATTCTCTACTACTAAATGAGCTGTGTGTCCCCATTACAGTTTCATGTACATTTGCCAGCCATAACAGGGGGCAGAGGACACATTATTAATGATAAATACTATGTAATAATAAGTAATAGAGGACGCTGTTTCAGTAACTTGAGTTTTAAATTCAGCAGCAGAGTGACATAATGTTTCATTAAACATAAAATATGCTCTCATGTATTTTTAACAATCTCTGTCACTGCTGTCCCTGTGCTGCTGCCTTATTGGGATTGGTATGACTGAGGGCCCAATGCAGGTTATGTCCATGTTTCTCCTATAGACCAGGGGCATAACAAGAAGTAAATTAATTAAGGGGTTCAGTGTCAGGACCACTAACCCTAACCCTGCAGACCGCTGAGCTGGGCATCGAACCATCAACTTCCTGTACCTCCTGAGTCACAGCCAACTAACATTTACATATTATCACAACCAACATACTTTGATCTTCATGTCATGTGCTAGATGTTGGATCTCCAGGCTGCAGAAGTAGATCAGACACTGCCTAGCTGTTTCTATTCGTAAGCTGAGTCCAATCACAATACAATCCTAACCAGAGAGAGAGCGAGAGAGAGAGATGTGAACAGATGGACCACAATTAAATAATGAAGCCTTCCAATGAACGAAGACAGGAATAGCAACGTTGAAGCAAAAGAGCAGAGAAAAAGACAGGAACTGTGTGAAAACCAAATGTAATACTACAGAGAAAAGTATTATTGTTAGAACAGAGAGAATCTGGTACGTCACTGTATCAACAGTGACAGACAGCAGAACAGCCTAATGGAACAGCAGGTTTATATTGCTGCTGATACTTGATACTTTACAGAACGCTAGGACACTGGAGGAGGGAGGATATCTTTTAATAATTCATAACAGTGGCAATAGAATGCATGATTCATGTGAATGCATATTGTGTTAACCCTAAGTCTGAAGTTACAGAGCTGTTTCAGAGAAAACGGATTCCACTTTGTTTTTATCTGTTTGCTGTTTATATTTGATTTGACATAAGGCCTCGCAACAAGACTCAGCTTTTACATAAAGCAGCATATGGCAGAGCTGATAAGTGAGCAGACACGTGATTTCCTCGCTGCTGCACGACACAAACGCACACACACACACACACACACACACACACACACAGTCGAGTCTCCATGACTTCAGATGACATTACATTGATTTATGTTGATATCCTAGAGACTCAACCTTGACCATAGTTTCCACCCTAAACCTCAACCTTAACCTAAAACTAACCTTAAAACATTTATGATTTACATTGTGGGGAATTGCTTCTTGTGTCCATTAGGTATACAGGTCTCCATAATTTGACAATGTACACAGATTTAGGTTCCCACAACATTGCTAACTCGTGGACCACACACACACACACTTGCACACGCAGGAAAGAGAAAAAAAAGAAGAAGCACCAACCTTGAAATACGTGAAAAATTCGTGTCAAACTCTTCTCACAGTGAACATTTTGAGTTTTTATGGCAGTAAAAAGCACAAGTGCTTATTAAATGTCTCAATTGTCACTTGATGTTGTTAGTTACAACATGTTTGACTAATTGTCCAATGTGACATGTTCACTCGAAAATCACACTGTACAGACTAATGCTGACTTCCTGACATTATCGTTAGAAATTGAGGTGGCTGTGAGATCTATACTGTAAATAAGTACACAATCTGCACCCCTTCTTTAGTTTGACCTAATTTCAAACTTCAGAAACAATACTATCAGGTGATGGTGAACTACGTGGAGAGTGGCTCCATCTAGTGTGCATGGGAAGTCAACACAGACTGTAGGGCGCTCATGAAAGTGAACAGGGTGTGCGTCTCGGCCTCTGTGTCTCCACATGTGATTACATTCAGCATATCGAGCTGGTGTCTGGTGACATAAACAATCTGTCCTGACTCTCCTGTTCATCCCACGTGATGTGAAGGCAGCACAGCGGCCATCACAATGTGTCCATTTGCATTTTTCAGGCCTGCTGCACATTTGGTAAGGTCTTGACCTTAATATGTTAAGTGCCTTGAGATAATGTATGATGTGATTTGGCGCTATACACATAAGATTGAGTTGAATTATACCTTAAATCCCTGTTCCTGTAATCTTCAGCGATGCAAGAAAACCTCCACCCAAAATTATGTTATGTCAAATCAGTTATGCTGATAGTTTAAGCAGTGTCTCAAAAAAATTGATCTACTGGTACACCAGTATGATCTCTTCTCTTTGGTCTAGGCTGGTGGTTTGGTTGTTTGTCTTGTTTGTTTGTATTTTTCTTTTAAATGATATGTCTTTTGTAAAGAGCCTCTTCGAAAGTTGCTGTACTGTAGATGCACTCTTCTCCACTCAAGTGATTAATTGATTAAGGACATTTAGATTTCATTAAATGTGTCATTAAACTAAAGTGTCATCGTTCATTATGTTAATTCAAGTAGCATAAAAAGTATTTAATCTAATGAATACAAATGAAGGCAGTCCGCTGATTGTGGCCTTCGACTTCCAAATTTAATTTATTACGAAGTTAATCATAATCACACTAAAATAAATAAAGCTGTACATCACTGGCTTTGCAGAAATACATTTGGAAAAGAATGATCATGAGAGTGAGAGTAAAAACGGAAATGTCAAATTTCACAAAGTTAAACTTTGTTGTGATCTGCATGGCGAATTCAGCTGCTATAGTAACAGACACATTTCAAATGAAAGATATGTATCAGATGGGCTAGAAAACTAAAAATAAAACTAAAAGAAAAAAAACAAATGTACATTTTGAAGTCCCCAGATGCAACTGCAGAACCTTGGGGTGCTTTTTCTTTTTAAACCTAGCCAAACATTACTGTCTCCATCGTTCCAGTTTTAAAATCCGGAGTCAAGCGCCAAAAATAACTGAAGCCATGCCAATGAGTTGAACATCTAGGCTCTGCGCCTGAGTGTGTATGAGAGATGTGTGGTGTGGTTGTTTTGCACAGAGCTGAAGTTGTTGGGCGTTTGGTTGGGGAGGGAGAGGAGGAACAGTCTGTTTAGAAGCATTTGCGGTGGACGATGGAGGGGCCGGACTCATCGTACTCCTGCTTGCTGATCCACATCTGCTGGAAGGTGGACAAGGAAGCCAGGATGGAGCCTCCGATCCAGACAGAGTATTTACGTCGTGGTGTTTTCTAACCCCAACTAAGAAAAAAAGTAATTTCAGAATATCTAGTTCATGTTAAAGGTGATTGAATCAAACAATGTTTGTTATCCAGGGGATTTTTAATGCGTTATAAATGTAGACAAGACTTTTGTGTGTGTTACTTTCCAATTCCAGTTGTGAGTTTGACAGTTATTCTAATCAACCTACATCGATCAAATAATGGATTACATGTGCAGTGTCAAACAGGTGGAGGTCATCTACGCCTCCAACACTGATTAATTTGCATAATCCCGTGTTATGCAAAGCACCATGCGCTATCTTCCAGTAGAGGGCGCTGTGTGATTTATAAAACGAGAAGCTGCAAAGCAGATCATGCAGGTTGTGTAAAAAATGCTACTGCATGTTCAGTCAGGCTAAAAAGATACAGCAATCCAACAGCTGGTTACAATGTTTAACTCAGTGTTAGGTCTATTAATGCATAAGATGCATCATAACATGTTTAATAAAACTGGTTGATAATGTGTTTCGCACAGATGGCCGCCCACTGTTATATTTCCGTGAATACAAGCCTCACTTTCAGTCTCGAGGTTTATATTTATCCTATCTATGTACAAAAGCATTTTAAAAGACAATATATCAATTTACAAATGTTCATTTAAGTTGGGGTTTGAATTTGTATTAGAAAACATAGCACAACCCCATCAGGCCGCAGTTTAAAATACTTATATTACATTTGAAATGTGACTGTTGAAAGCAGCTGTACCTCTGCCCCCTACAATGAGACACTAACCACTGGTATTTATCTTTGGCCCAAAGCAACAGAGGTAATAGTAATACTCTGCGTATGCACTTTCCAAGGCCAAGTAGTTTATCTACAAAACATTTTACAGTTGGATTAACGACCAGATGAGTACATTGCATGATATAATATCACAAATGAATATAATATTGAAATGAAATATTTTTTATTTTAGACCCTCCTGTAGGAATGAATTCAGGCTGCGGATCTCACTGCCTTGTGTCACATTTGACTCCAAGGGCATGGCTTTTATTTCAGATTTGATCCAGAGATAATACACCCCCCCACACACAAACACACACAAACACAACACACACACACACACACACACACACACACACACACACACACATGTATTAAATTTGCTTGTATCTGCTGATGATTGTATGAGGGAAAAGTCATTTGGATGATGATTATGTACTGTAATGTTCATGAGCGGCTTTTTACCTGCGGGCTGCATCAAACAAGAAGTCAGTAATTTATTTAATCATTTTTGTTATTAATTCAAGTGGCTTTCTATCCACATTTTTTCCCATCTTATGCAGTTTTCACCCAGACTGAACTGGGACCAGTGAAAATTACAACTCTAAACGTTATCAGCTTCTCAGAAGCAAAGTATCCTGTTCCTGAAAGTTGTTACTGTAAAACAATTTTTCAGAGTAAAACGACAAAGTCAGTTGAGGACATGGCCTCTGGGTGTTTTAAAGCCAGAACACTAATGCAACTAATGTTACACAACAAAACAAGAATCCAAAACACATTGATATAATATCTCTGCATTGTGTAAGCACAGTGAGGATGAACACATGATTGATCTACCTCTGATTTGTGAACCGTTTAGCTGTTTGTCAAGTGTTTCCCTGCTCACAAAGAAGAGTTTCAAATCACAACCTTCACTTAGGAGAAAAGAATGACTTCAGAGAAATTATCATGTGACATTTATCGCAATAATTATTGATATTGACTGATATTATCACCCAGCTTCAAGGGATGGTTCACCCAAAAACGAATTATCTACTCGCCACTACACTGAAGGAGGGGTTGGCGATCTCTGGAGCCGCGTTCGTGCGTGGATCACAGAGGACGATTAGGTGTAAATTATGTTGTTGCGTGTCAAATTTGAATGTCAGGGCTTACGGACACTTGAATGACACCACAGGAGCAGTATGGAGGCATATTGTGTGTGTTTTTCTGTTGTTTTTCAATTACAGAAGATTGGCTGCAACATTGTTTACCGCTGAAACTCCAAAAGTGCTTTGTGGACTCAAACCCTTCATCGAACCCCCCATCCTCAAACTGTTGACCAGATAATGAGGGAATTTTCTTTTTTTTGGTGAACTATCCCGATAATTGTGGGTTATAAGTTCATTTAAGTTAAGATAAGATAAGATAAGTTCAAGAGGAAACTCTTGTGGCAGCTTGCTCAACGATTACAGTAACACAATATTCAATAGAACACATTGAATAAAACAATTGAGAATTATACAATAGTATGGTTTTCTCCAATAATAAATGAAAATAAGAGTACAAAGTGTAATTTAAGTTAAATAAAACATGTTATTGAACACAGTATGTCTGATAGGAACTCTCGGTGTTTTCTCTGGCGGCTTCAGTGCCACAGTTTGAGCATGTTCGTGCACTTCCGGAACTTTCGTAATGGGGACCAGCCGGGAGCAGCAGAAGCGACCCTCCTCTTGATGAACGAGCGGCCGGTGTCTACTCCTCCTGCCGCCGCTCCTCCTCTGCTCCTCACTCCTCCAACAAGCCGCTGCTCGGTGCCTGGAGGAACCCGCAGAAAACACAAGGTGAGAGACGGCTCGGCTCGCTCACACGTGTTTTCTCTCTGTTTGCATCTTTGTGTTCTGCGTGTGTTTGCGGAGCGACAACCAGGCTCCAGACAATAGAGGAGCACGCTGCACCTCCGCTTCCTCCCGGACGCAGTGCTGCTGCTGCTGCCTCCTTCCGTGTTATGAAACCAGCCACCACGCTGCTGCTACCCCCCCAGCCCCCTGATTATAATTATTATTATCACCATCTTATTTATTTCTTCAAATCCCTCTCGCCCCCTCGGAAACAAGTCGCGACCACGACACCGGCGAGTTGACAGATCGGCCGGCGGAGCAGCTGCGATGAGCGGACACTCATTTGTGGCAGTGTTACCTAACAGCCATTTAGGCTGTGAGGGCAAACTAAAAAAGAATCGAGCTTATGTAAAGAGTTATGTAAATGTACAGCTTCACTCCAGGGCGGTGGGGATCCATCTGTGTGTAGCTGCAGAAGTTGAATGGGGGATATTCTCTGTCGAGGGGTTGAGCTCTAAGGTTAAAGAGCACCCGGCGAGTGGCTCCCAGTAGTGACTCCACCAGGTGACTCACCTTCAGGGACGCCCAGCAGTGGTGGTAGGAGCTGTAACCATCACAAAGGTTTGGGTCATGTAATGGGAAGCGATCAAGGACCTCAACACCGTGGTTCAAACATACTGGTTCTCCTGTGTGCTCTCACTTATTCGGTTGGTTAAGCGACCACTTAAATCAGTTTCAATCGAGACTGATATATTGTACATCAAGTTCCATGTTAAGGCCAATGTATGCTTCTGCGTTTTGACGGACACGGACAGATAGGACCGCCCTCTCCAACGTGGAACGCCCTCTGCGTGCCTCTCCGAGGCTCCTCGGAGAGCTTTTCGTGCCGTGCTCATTTTTCTAACTACACGTCGAAATGACGGACAGCCCACGGATAGCACTTGGCTGTGATTGGTCTGCTAACGCCAGCATTTCGGAATGGAAACTTCCTGTTCCATTCCCTACATCACAATAAACCAAAATCACAACTACGACTCTATGATTAATGTGACAAGTGTGTCCGGCTGACGGTGGCTGGTTAGAGCACTTACAGCATGTGTGTACGGTCACATACGGTTATAACGAACTTTGATAACGGGGGTAGCGGGCTAGCCACCATGCTAAATGCGGTGGGAACAGCGCAAAAAACCCGCTGACTTTAATCCCACGGCTCTCATGACACTGTTTCTCAAACACCGTCAGGTTAGAAGCAAACACTTGGTAGTAGTTAGTATCGGGTGTCCGTGCTGACTGTGTGTGGAAGCTGGGGGGAGCTAGCTGCCTCCGTGTAGCTTCAAGCTGTTGCAGCTGTTGAATTAGCAACGCAGTTTGGAAACAAGACCGGGGAACCGCTGCGCTAAGACACGATAACATAAATATTATGACTCGCTGGGTGTCACTTTATTCAGCAAAAACTGTCGCGTCATCAACATCCTTTTTCTGTTACCATCGTTCACTGTGTGTGAGGAGCCGGGAGGACGTAAATAAACCAGCGTGGACTTCTTCTATATACCTCATGAGGTAGGCTTGTCTAAGCTCGACTTCCGTCTCGCCATCTACTGTTCTGGCGGTGAATTGTTTTCACAACAAAAAGGCTCGTAGAACTATAAATCAAAAAGGGTCCGTCCGATCCGTCCGTCCGTCATTCCGAAACGGACTCGGAGAAGCATACTGAGGCCTTTAGAGCTTGAGGGCTTTCATACCTGAAAGACAAAGACCAGGGTTCGAGCCAAGGTTGGTTTGGATTTCACGCAGCAGTTTAAGGAGCAGACTAGAAGCAAATGTGACGTACACACCCCTTGTCGTTATCACCTACATGGGCAGCGTCTGCATCTGACACCAGCGTGTTGTCTGCTGGGGTCTTTCTCTTTGAAATGAGGAAGGGTTGAACCCGTTCTTATCATTTGCGTTGCTGCTGTAATATCACGTTTTACGTTATACTACTTAAGGTTTTACTTCTTTCACTTCAAGCGCAGTACTGGACAATAGTGTGCCAGATGAATGTCCTTGTCATTCTAACACAATTTCATCGCAAGAGAAGACTGCTCGCAATCCAGTGATACGCTTCTTTTTCTTCTTTTGTTTAATGTTGTCCCAACTTCCTGCAGTTGGTCCGAATGTCCCAGCTGTCCAAAACGTGTCTTCACGCTGCAAATGAACAGAACCATGGTTTGTTTGACCTGGACAGAGACCACCTCTTGTTGTGTACCTAATTTTGTTCTGTTGATCTGGGCAGTGGTCAGAGGCACCTTCACCTCTCTCACTGGTTCAGACGAAACTGAATGGTAGACATTCCGGACTTCGACTAAAAGAAGTGTTAGCTGTATATCACTGGCAAGATTGCAGGTCTACTTCCTCACTACGTTTTGATCTCATTCGTGGTGGGACAACTGTGTGCCTCAAGTGATTTCCTCCATTTCCCAGCATGCCTTTTGACAACCCTCGAGAGAAGTTGCATACGCTTGATGCAGGCAGTAGGACAGAGATACAGAGAGGTGATGAGCCGGAGAACAAGATGTCCCAGCTGGGAGTTGTGTCCTTTAATCAATACCTATTACCCAACATGCTCTGCAGCTGCAATGCATTCTGGTCAGGTGAAGTGAATGTTGTGCCTGAGTGGATTTACCTGTGTGTGTGCGCCTTAAGACATAAAACCCGTGCTGAATGATTTTGTAAGCAAGTTCGGTAAAAATAACTTCCAAAACAACAAATACATACATGTGGTACCCCAATACATTTTTTGCTACATTAGTTGAATATTTAACAGATTTTTGGTAATGGATATTGTAGCTCTCACTTGTGAAGTCGGGTGACTTTTTTTCGAATGTGGGGGGGCACTGAACGAGCATCTTGTTGAATGACCCTTGGCAGCAGGATCATGTTCTCATAGTCTGATTCTCAGGTTGTTCTGTCTGCTTCTGCTGTCAGTGTTGATTGAGAGACTTGGATCAGGTAACGAGCAAACGTCTTCCGCCAGACGCAACCTGAGCTCATGAGACCTTCCTGCTGTCTTCTTCTTTCTTTTCTTCTGCCAGAAAAACATTGTATGAAACAAAGCTTTTCTTCTGCTTGTTTGAGTGTGTGTCGTCTTTCATAAAGGTCAGTCTGTCTTTTAAAATCTAAACCCTGGCCACCACAGTTTTGTAATTGTATTTTTCAATGGACCCAGACACATGCAGACATTTCAGACATGCACTGAACTCTGGATAATCTCCTGCCGTTCTCCAGAGGGTCTGTATGTGAGAACGCAAATGTCCGAGTGAGAGGCTCTGGAGTTTCCACCGCGAGTCGTTGTTGCTGAAGTTTCTAACACAAGACAGACGAAAAAACGTAAAGAATATAAATATCGCAGGGAGAAAAAACTGTGCCATATAGAAGATGTGGACAAAAATGTCAAGAGAACTTTTGGTCATAAGAGCTGATGCCAGTGTCGATGTGTTGTAGACAAAAACATGTGATCGACGCTACGGGATATATACGTTACATCCTGCCTGCTGCACCACACCTCACCTGAACGCTTCGAAGAATTCTGTGTTGATGTGATCGAGTCCGAGCACAGAATCTCCTGCGGCGTTTTTCATGTGTGAAAGGCAAACTCCGGAGAAAGTTCAGACCCAATTCCCTAGAGTTAATGTCTGAAAATAGCTGTAGTGTTGGAAGTGGTGGAAGTTACAGTGCATGTTTGCTGGCTTTGACTGGACTAGATGCTTTGATCTGTGAAATCTTAGAGCTAATGCAAACACTGTTCAGAGAACATGTGTCTAATTTAGAGATTTACTCTAGGCTCCTACTTTAGATGATCTGGGTGCAAACTGCGAAATACAATGCAAAGTTGTCACATATCGTTATGTTGATGTAGTGTGTCAAATATATAAAACTCAGTGTGAAGGGAAATATGCAGCGGGTGTGTTACAAGCCATTTTATGTATTTCTATAAGTCAATTCTTCTTAATTACTCAAATACTAATCGAGGTTAGTAAGTTTGGTTTTATTTCTGTTATAACCCAGATTCTCTATATGATTTTAAAAGGATGATCTGGTGAAACTTCTTTGATTGTCTCTTCGGTGTCCCTCCCTTCATCTCTACATCACTCCTCCAGTCTGTTCCTGCTAATGAGCTCAGCGGGCGGCTGAGTACAGGAACAGAACCGCGACGGAGGGATGGAGGGGGGAGACTTCTGCTGGCCTGCTTGACATCTGTGCACATTAATGGCAGCTGAACATCACATAAGATTTAATGTTTTCATGAGATGGGAGGACCTGAATGTGCACAGCGGGAGCGCAAGGCTGGTTAAAGTCAGACAGACTGTGTGATTTGCACAAGTTCAAACTTTTAGTAAGCAGCATACAAACGAAGACTTGAGTGAAACAAATCTGGCTGTAAGATTTTTATTACTATTTGACTCAGATGTATTCAGGGGCCATTCAAAGCTTTATAAAAAGGAATAAATGAAGGTTATACCGATGACAAAACAGAGATGCAAGTACAGGTGAGATTCTGTCTCTCTTCCATGTACTGGCTGCAAACCTCATCTCTATCGCTTTAGCCAGTCAGTTCATAAAATAGAACCTAAATTTATGATGCTAAATTATCACAAGAGAAGTGATCGATCCTCATGTGCATAAAATTTACTGCTGCACAGTGCATACTTCCAGGACTCTTGAATTAGTGTCAAAACCCCTTAAATGTTTATAATTAAAGTTGACACAAATAATACCATCAGAAAAACGGTTCAGAAATTGGGACATTAACAAAAGGAAAAGGTCTATGAAAAACTTCCAGGTAACAAGCTAGTAGAGGGGGAAAAGACACTGTAATTGTAGCTGCGTAAATAACTTAACTAAATTATATTCAGAAGGATAAAAATCTGTTTTTATATTATATTGAAAAATATTAAACAAAAACAATTATATGTATATATGCACAATAGTCCTATATACAAAGCAGATAAATTAGATTATTATTAAAGATTCAATATGTAAGAGTGTTGACTGTACACTTGTGCTGGTGAGGCCTCCTACTCTGGCCAATGTATTATTTAAAGACAGTGAGTTGTTCAATGGGCAGTGTTTAATGTGTTGGTTGATGACATGTCTGCTTTGTGTGTATGCATATAGAGCACAGCCAGTATATGTATGGATGTGAACCATTTACTGCTATAGATAGCGTATGATCCAATTAAGTCTACCTGATTTTATCTCAGATCATGAGATTAAGTAGAGCATTTAGGTTGGGATAAATTTTCTGTGAACTGAATATTACATTAGGAGGTAAAGAAAAAAGAGGATGAGATAGAGATGAGGTAAAAATGCAGGTTAGAGCAGAGACTCCTACTGTTTCTTGAGCTTGAAAATCCTACACATGCAGGTGAGGGATAGGAGCAGCATCAGTGAGTGTTTGACCTCCTTTATAAAACAGAGAGGGGAGAGTGATGCATGCTGGGCAGAGCGGTTTGACTGAGCTCCACTGCTCCTATTCAGAGAAAACTGAAACATCACAGCAGGAGTTCAGATTCAGGTACAGATTTAGTAACACTTTCACTTGCTCTGATTATGGCCATAGACTTTGAATCACCGAAGAGAAGAGAAGGGGGGGGCCCTTTCTCTTCGGTGATTCAAAGTGTGAGAGGAGGAAGATGGAGCGACTGATACTCTGCCCCCTTTTTATTTTTCAGTCATTCTGTAAAACGACATAAAGGAAACACTTGGACTCTAGTGGTCCACAACAGTAGGCCTTAAGTTCTGTTTTTTATGATTGTAAGATTAAAAATTTGATACCTTCGCCAAGGAGGTTATGTTTTCACTCCTGTCCGTTGGTTTGGTCTCTGTTTGTAAGCAAGAACAAACCCTGGACAGATTGCCACCACACTTAGTGTAAGGATGTGTTACTGTTCAGGGATGAAACAATTCAACATTGGTGCAGATCTGGATCAGGGGGGGCACAGATCAGAGGCATTTTTTCAGTTTCTTTAACATTGCGACATTTTCATTTTTTTTATCCGTGCGTCCGTCCAGTGACCCTTGACCTACCATGTTCTCTCCTCTGACATGGTTGTTTCTCAGTTTGTTTGCACATATGTCTAGGCTGTGAATTGTTGATCAGTATCCATTAGGTACAACTTGTGCTCATCTGTCATCTTGTTTATCTTCTTGTCTGTGTCCCATATAAATTACAGCTCTGTGTGTGTGTGTGTATTGATGTTACTGAAAATAAACATCTGAGGCTTCTGTAAGTGCGTTTCTGCAAAAATACATTAACCGTGGAAAGCTTTTTCGTCCTTCTTGCATGTGAGTGATTCTGATAGAGGCAGAGTCTCTGCAGACTTGGTTTTTGTTCCACTGATGATTAAGCTCAGGGGACTCAGAGGGTCGGAGTGGATACACAAACATGTGTTCAGTTATGAGGGCATTAACAGTCTTACAAATGTTGCAAATGTTGAGAAGTAAACTCTTTACCACAAAATAATTGCTGCTATTAAATATTTCGTCAATCTGCTGAACATATAATAATTTACAAACCATGTAGATAAAAGGTTATATTAGCTTGGGAACGTTGGATACCTGAAATTACTCCAGTAGTTTATTAAAGATTCAGTTAAAGTGCAAATAAATACTTTTTTAACAGCACATCCATTTTCATCTGTCTTCAGCATGGTGCCCCTCCCCGCGTAAGACCACACGCCATTTTGTCTTTCACACATCTGATAAGGAGATCAATGCTGGCAGAAGACACAGTTGGTCAAAGTGAATATCAGATTTCTTTAATAAACCTTTTAGTTGTTTGACAGTGCAGTTTGTCTGTCTTTGGATCTCGGTAGTGGAAGCTAATGCATTCCTGTCAAAATGACCAACACGCGCCCATGAATCAGAATTAAACTTGGTCTCAAATTAATGTTCTGAGCTATTCTTTAGTTTTTTTTTTCATGGGGAAGCTTCCTCAACATTTGTACAGATTATGAGTATTATTAATGTGGATTTAGTTTTTTGTTTTCCCGACCTCCCACCATTTGGAAGAAAAGGTGACAAATGCCTTTGTTGCTCATGTCGTAGAACTTATATTTAATTTTAAACTATATATTCCACCTTTTGACTGAACTCGTTGGATTCAGCCAAGTCCTCTACCCTTCACACTGAAGCTGTTTAAACTGCTGTCTTTTAAGCTGCCTCCCAGGGTCGATGTAGCACATATCTATGGTTATGCAGAGGAGACCCTTCCCCACCAATGTCCCTGTGTGAACCCTCAACAAACCCAGTGAACCTACTAAACCCTCACTGATTGGCTAGAAAACAGCAAGCATCACCCAATGCAGTATCAATGTGGTCAACTGATTTATGATCCCTCCTGACCCCTCCTCATTCTAGTAGTATTGATCCCTTGTGTAACTGCCTGCATTACATTGGTGCTAATCCGCCTTATTCGCTGACATGAGAAGTAAATTAAGCCCTTTTTTTCACTCCAGTTGTTGATAAGCTAACATAGTTGTTTGTTTACCTTTGGTAAATTGTCTTCAGATGCTGCGGACTAAAGGGAGCTCACGTGGACAGGGATTAGATAACTCAGATCGGTCCAAGGGTTTACCTATGTAAAAATATCCTCTCAAGTGTTTCTGTGCAGGTTCGAATTTTCACTGATCCAGGTCATGTGTGTGTGTGTGAGTGTGTGTGTGTGCGTGCGACCTCTAGGTCAAAGTATTAAATGCAGGCTAATCCTGAATAGACTTGTACGTGTTGCATGTATTTACAGGTTAGTGCGTCTGAGCGGTCTTGGGTCTAAATTAGAAACAGCAGCCAAATTTAGTTTGAACTCTCTGAGATGAGGTGAATTGAATTGAAATAGTGTTTTATTCCTCGTTATGAAAACAGCTACATGTAAATATGTCATATAGGTCCTGAACTGAAGCAGATTGATGATTGTTAAAGTAGCACTGTGGCACATTTTGAATCTATTGGAGTTGCTATAAAACAGTTGATTTATTAATCAGTTAATCAGAAAGGTCCTAATTAGTAATCTGTCAAGGAACAAGAATGTCCACTATTTGCAGGTGTATTTATAGAAGTTATGAAATAAACAGTGCACATACTAAATATGTTTGAGTCTTATTTGACCTCTTGTTTGTTCCCACAATGCAATGTACAAAGGAAACTGCTCAGATTTAGGACATATATGATTTTTTGCACTAAATATAAAGGACAGAGGAGGCCATATTCGTTTTGGTGCTATGTAAGATGAAATTATTGCAATCAAAATAAGTTTGATCTTAGGGTGACAATAGAGAAACTCAGGGGATGACAATTCATTCTTAAGGGGTTCATGAAACTGTTAACAAAAATGTATGGCCATCCAATACCTTGACACGACCTTTAACACAAAACAATAAACATTAAAAAAAAGCAATATACAATTTTTAATGACGTGTAGTTAATCAATAACCAATTGAAAAATTTAACTTTTAAATACTTAACGATTTATCAATTGCCCACGGAAATAATAATAATAAATAGAAACATATAGATTCTACATTCAGAAACGAGGTTTAAAAAAAGTCAGAAACAAGGTTACAATCTGTAATCTATTAAAGAACACAGCATTTTTTAAACGGATAATCATTTGATGATGTTAGAAAACTTATAAAATAATTCAAATCTTAAAGATTATTTTTCAAATACAGTATTTGGACAGAGAATGTGTTATGTTGCCTTTTGAATGAAAACAGCCTGACATGATTGGTACACCCCCCCACCACCACTGTGGCCTCATACACTAGGCTTCACTATTGTGTAATTCTGTTACACAAGCAGGGGGATGTGATGACGACTTAAGTCTGTAAGCCAGTCCAATATAAAAGGAAGGTGTTATACAATATCCATTTTTAGAACCGTAAAATTAAGTGTCGCTGATTTTGATTGTTCATTATTTTGTAAACTTGCAAACGACCTGTACTCAGGAAATGGGTGGAGCACGGTCCAGTGACATAGATGCAGGGTGTCATCTGTCCCCGAGGCTCTTAATGAATCAAACGAGGAGATTGATCTGTTGTAAGTGGTTATACATTTAAAAAGATACATCTCCACAACTCCATCTTAAATAAATTGAATCTACAGTCTACACATTCTGAACTCACACAATCACTTCTTTTTTAGGTAAAAGGGAAAAGCTTTTTAAAAGACCACACTTCGGCTCGATGCTCTTTAATTCAAAGTGTAAAGTCCGTCCGTCCGTGCGTGCCGTGTGCATGTGTGTCTTTGTTAGGACCATTATGAACCTACAGAGTGAGGTCCTCACTTTCTGACCCACTTTTAATGGGCTGTTTCATGGTTAACACTTTCATGGCTAGGGGTATGCTTTTAGTTTTGATGGTTAGGGTAAGGGGCTAAGGAATGTATTATGCCAATGAATGTCCTCGCTAAGATAGATGCACAAACCTGTTTGTGTTTCTTTGTGAGAACTATATCAAGGCTCAGACCTTGGCAGGATATTCACTGAACCTCACCTCTAAACAGCTGTGGAAGGTTAAATGTGTGTGTGTGTGTGTGTGTGCGCACTATGCCCTTCCATATTGGCATATCTTGTATAACTTTACTTTTTCCGAGCTGAACAGTGGCATTATTAGGCAGATCTTATGTAAGTTGGCTTATGCAAGCAGCCGTCTTCTTGTTGCCTCCCCTCCTTTATCATTCATTTTTATTCCTCCCTCCCCACCCCCACCTCTCTCTCTCTCTCTCGATCTCTCGATCTCTCAGGGGCTTTCTAGAGGTAATAACATGGTGTCTGTTGGTACCGAGCAAGTCTTTCAGTATTGGTCCATTAAGCATTACATTCCTGTGTAAAAATCCTCTGTATCATTTGCCTGAATCACCCGCTGTGGCTGTGATGCAAAATAAAGTGGTAAGAAATGGTGTGTGATCAAAAAAGATGCTGACAATGGGTTTCATGCTTGCAATGGACACTGATCTTCTCTGCATGTGTTTTTGTCCTAAAATGGCACTTTAAAACTCAAACAATGCCTCCATGTCAGAAGTAATCAGTTTGTCCACTCTGGAGAAGTTCGCCTTGTAGTCGGTAAATACTGTGTAGAATGAATAGCAACTATAAAAGGTAAGAGATGGGATTTCTGCTTGGATTCACTACATTACAAGTCATTTAGCTGCAGTTTTATCCAAGGAGTGTCATCATTCAGTGCTTTCAACATCTATGAGGGGTCATTCCGGGTTCAGCATTTTGCCCAAGGACACTTCGGCATTGGCTGGTATTCGGGCCACCGGCGTTCTGGTTGGAGGACAACCACTCTACCCCTCAGCCAAAGCCTGAGGGGTAGAAACATTGTTGTCAAGGAGACCTTTTGTAACGCCTAGCAGTGTTTCCAAACGTCTCTCTTTTAAGCAATCGAAAACTCCACCTACTCTGCCACTTTCACGTCTGCTCCAGCTGCTTGTGGTCGACTATAGGCTCATTTACCTCTGAAAAGACATATGTCCGTTTCAAATAATGTAACATCACTGCCCACGTACTACCCTATGGTCATCTCGCTTGCACAACAGGCTACACTGCCCCACACAGTTTTGTCTGTTTCGTCTGTATCCATGTGCTCTCAGAAGTAGTGCACAAATACAGACTAAATGATCTGAGTATGGATAGATGGAAATAAAAGATAGATTCCTGGATACCGGTGCTGAACTTGATCTACTGGATGGTTGTTTTTAGACATGAAGTGTGGAGAATCTGGGTCTGGACTTGAGACTTTACTCATGTACAATTCAGCTAGAGAATTTCTGCTCAGATCATGTGTCTTGTCTTTTTAACAGCACATCGATTTCTGCATTTGCCCTTATCACCGAAAGCTCTCTTGACTTATTTACTGGTGTCTTCTAACTCTAGAAAAAGTCCAGAGCCTTTTACTTGGACATCGTCTTTCTCACATACAGCCCCTCCGGAAAAGATTAACCGGAGTTAAGTGCATGTCTGAAAGCAGCTTAAATGAGTCTGTCCCCGCAAAAGATCTTTACTCACTGTTGTCTGTACTCCCACCACATTCTCCCACCACATTCTCCCTTTGGTTTCTAGTGTCAGGTTCTCGCCTGTTCGAAGTTTGAAAAACAAAACCTTTCTTTGAATGAAAGGTTTCATATCAGTATCAGTTAACCGAGAGACCGGAAATTAGTTTGCAACACTTTTCAAAATCCATTAATCCTGACATCTGATTAAAAAAATATATATATATTAGGGATGTCCCGATACAACTTTTTCACTTCCGATACGATACCGATATTGTAGCCTTGAGTATTGGCCGATACCGATATCAATACGATACGATATAGGCACAAATCATACATATATTTATTCCTTATTTTGTTGTGTGGAATGTTAGAAAAGGCTTGATAAAGTGATGTTACTGTTACTGATGTTGTAGTGATATAACAGAAAACAATAGTCAGCAACAGTAGGTATAGGAAAAACTGACCCATTTATTATTAACCAATTGGTTACATAAATTTTAACCTTCAACATAAGAGTATTACCTCAACAAATCCAATGAAAACAAAATGTTATATTTAAAGTGCAAAATAACCACTGGTTACCAACATCATTATACAATTGAATAGAATAAATTAAATTTTAAAGTGCAAACAATTCAAGTTCACTTCAGTTATTTTTCTACTGTCAGCATATGTTGGAAACAACTGTGGGCAGGGACAAAAACAACAAAAACTATAGGAATAATGTAGCCAGGTTCGAGGTGCTCCATTAAGCGTTTAAACCCGACATTACTCACCACCGACAGGGGCTGGTCATCAAGCACAATAAACTGGGCTATCTTTTCTGTTATGGCCATTGCCTTTTTGCTGTCCCGTGGTAGTTTGTCATAGCCTGGATGCCAGACGAATTTAGCCCCGCCCACAACAGATTTGGTCGGGCAGTTCGGTCTGGGGTCGCTCCATTGGGAAAAAATTATGGCCGGACTGGGCCAATCAGATTGTCAGGGCGGGCTTTATACGATGATTGACAGATGATCAACGGTGACGTAAACCACGTCACCAAAGTGCCCTCGGGTTGAATTCGTTTTCAACAAACATGCCTGCCGCTGGCGAGCTGAGATGTGTAGATGCTGCCATTGAGTCTGTTTTAGAAGACATCGACAGCGCATTCATTTTGAAAGAGGAACACAGAACGTGGAGGCGACGCCAGAGCACCGCGCTAATCCCTATCGCCCCGGCGCTTGGCTGTTCACACCGGACACTGAAGCGACGCTGAACCGCCGGGCAGCGCTAATAATATCACCCGTTGATCCAGTAGATCGCTGCACGGCTTTTTTCTGCCGGTCACACCGGAGGCTGAAGCACCGCGCTGCGCCAAGGCTGCCTCGCGGTGCTTCAGCCTCCGGTGTGACCGGCACAAAGTTTTAACATGGGAGTGGATGGGAGCCAGCTGTTATTTAAGGCTTGGCGCTGCGCTGAAGCGTCCGGTGTGAACCCAGTAAATAACTCACAATGCGTTGCTTAGCATACGTCACATACTACGTTGCTCTGATTGGTTGTAGGTCTATCCAATTGAGCGAAGAGGAATTTTACTTCCTGGTCAGTTGAAACACGCCCCATAATTTTTTCCCAATGGAGCGACTCCAGACCGAACTGCCCGACCAAAATGTTGTGGGCGGGGCTAAGTTCGTCTGGCATCCAGGCTAAGTTTGTCACGTCTTGCAAAGCTTTCGGCCAGCGTGGGTTGCTGAAGCGAGCCAGAGGCTTGTTGCTTCGCCTTGCTGCTCTCGCGAAAATCCTCATGTTCTTTTTTGTGGTGTTTTTTCAAATGTGCGATGAGGTTGCTTGTATTGAACCTTCCCGGTTCTGTCCCTCCACGGGACACTTGCGCCTGACAAATGTTGCATTTAGCTGCAGCGTCTTTGTCCGAGTTTACGGTAAAATACTTCCACACAGCCGACATCACTACACCTTGCTGTAGGCACACACGTTGTCGTTGTTGTGATCACGTGGGCTGTGCATGCTGGATCAGAGACGCTCTTCTTCCGCGGCCGGCACCAACGTTAATTAAGGGGCATTACCACCTACTGTGTTGGAGTGTGATCAAACCAGAGTCACCTATTATAGAAGTCCTGGAGCGGTAAATGGACAGCTTATATCGGAGCGCTTATATCGGAGTTTTTAGATTCAGTCCGATAAAATCCGATATTCACTTTTTTGGCTGATATCGGACTGATTTCCGATATCAATATCGGATCGGGACATCCCTAATATATATTCTCTGGTTTCATATTCTTAAATAATAAGATTTACTTCTTGTATGTGTTAAGAATTAGTTCATATTAATTGGTTAATGAATCATTAATCTTTAACACCAAATTTAACAGCAACTTCTTCTGGTGCATTACTTTCTCAGAACTAGATTCCACATGTGTAGTATTGGTGTCCTATTTTTTTGCTGGAAAAATGTAGGTTATCTCCCTCCCCCCCGTTTGGTCACGAGGTGGGGGGTGTTTTTAGGACACCAGACAGACTAGACTTCTCCCCTCCCCCGATCCCTTTTTCATTAAACCCCCTTCTCTCACATCTCTTGTCTTCGTCCATCATCTTTCATGCTTCTCTTTTCTTTATTCTTACCCTCACATTTTGCCCTCTTTAACATCCCGTTTCCATATTCAGAGAATTTAAATTGCTGATCACTCCGTCTGGCCCTGTCGCGAGAAACGCTCTCAAAATGTAATGTTGGCTCAATCAGAGATCTGTGGATAACGCTCCTGGCCCTGCTATAGGGGGTTATGTAAGGTAAGAGGATGCAGGGGTAGAGCAGGAATGTTTACTTTTTTGTTCAAGTCTTCAACTCACCCTATGTGAATAATGAATGTAAAAGCTCTGTCTTTGCACATTAACAGTAGTTTGGAAGTCTCATCAATTCAGTTATTTGATCATGAAATATTTGCTTGATTTGTTGAAACCACTGGTTACTGTGGTAACCGCAAGCATGTTTAAAGATACAGGTCCTGTCTGTATTCATGGATCTATAAAAAGATGGGATTCTGCTGATAATAGAGTTCGGTTCATTCAGTTTGTCATCTGATGAAAAGGGTTTCCTGGTTTCATTGTGTCTTTTTTTAACCTTTAAACTAGGGCTGTGAAATGATTAAAATTTTTAATCAAATTAATGATTGTGATTAATCACATTACCGATTTTTTTCGGAATATTTTTGTGAAAACAAGATTTATGACATTTAACTTTTCTTTTGTGCTGCAACTCAGCAGTTCTTCAGCAGTTATCATTGCTTTTCCATATGGAACATTAATATAATCTTCATCCTAAACAGAATTCGGGTTCCTTAGCCATTGTGTGGTTGAATAAAACTTTTTTTTTAAAATTAAACAGAAATTATTTGAGCTTCTTAGCCATAGGATGGTTGACATTTTTTATATTTTTTGTCACACAACCATTAACCACACCATGATACAATCTAATGCCTCTAAAGGCCCTCTTAGCTACTCGGTCTTTAGCCAGTTGGTGAGGCAAACTAACTTGTTCAAATTCTCTGACAGTAAAGCTGACCGCTTCTTTTGCACAATGTGTCCGGCGAGTGAGTCTGGTTTGGCGCATTCCACTTGAACGCCCCTCGCCGATCAACACATGCTTCGCGTTGCGGTGGTTAGGCGGGTATTGCTACGGTGAAACGATAACGTCTTCTCGCAGAGTGTGCATATCACCTTGGTTTTACTGAATGTTCGATCTTTGTTTTTTTGGAACACGATCTTCCCGTCCAGAAGGTCCTCAGGTTCATCAGAATTATCCATGTTGTTTGTTTGTTTGAATGGCAGCTGCCGTCTGACTGCATTAGAGCGGCGACTAGTGCAGAGGCGGCGGAATTGGAAGGTCCTTCTGCGCATGCGTTAAATGCGTTAAAAAAAAAAAACGAATTAATCCTGTAATTTAATCATAACGCGTTAACGCGTTATTTTTCACAGCTCTACTTTAAACCATAAACATGCGAACTATAGAGTTCTTAATCAGTATTTTTCATCAGGGGGAAATAGTGTCTGAGTCTGTTTGACTGTTCTCCGGCTTCCTCCCACAGTCCATAGACAAGCAGATTAGGAGTCGGTTAAATGGAGACCCTAAATTGAGCAGAGGTGAGAATGTGTTTTTGTCTCTGTATATTGGCCCTGTGATTTGCTGGCGACCTGTCCAGGTTATACCCCGCCTCTCACCCAATGTCAGCTGAGGCTCCAGCGAGCCCTGCGACCCTCAAAGTGGTATAGAAAATAAATGGGTGAATGGAAATAGTCTGTTCTAGATTGATAACTATCTCATTAAAGATTCAGTGTGTAAGATTAAGGTGAAAGGTATCCATTGGCAGAAATTGAATATAAATTTATACTATTGAAGTTTTTTAACTTTTGTGTTTCATCGAAATTGTACTAATTGTTTTCTTTACCCTTTATATTTAAATACTATATATTTACATCAGGAGCAGGTCCTCTCTAGAGTGCCTGCCACGTGTTCTTTTTTATATTTGGAAGAGGAGGTTGAGGTGAGGGGTAGCTGCAACATGACACCATCACTAAATTCTACACACTGAACCGTTAATCACCCCAAAGCACAGTGTGTACTTTTGATCTTGCCTCTGTTTAAAATGAATCTCAAGCAAACACACCTGTACATGCTTCAGAAATGGAGCAGGTTGTTTTCAGTCTACTTAACAGTGAAGTTAAGTGTCGTCTGAGAGGATTTGATAGCTTTAGGTTATTTTAATGTAGAAGACATCAGCACTGTCTTAGTTGTTACTTTGTACTGTGAACAAAAGCTGCATTTAAATTCTAAAACTTCTCAGGTTCAGTTGTTTGGTTTCATCTAAAACGTCTTTGTATCAAAAACAACATGAAAGTTGCTCTTGTCTCATGTTCATTTTCCAACCGGTTCCATTTGTAAGCTCTCTTGTTCTGAACAATAAGCTTCACCTGCGCCGCTCCCTGTGGAGCAGAAAGTGTGTCAGATCAGTGCAAAGCCGAAGGCAACACATCGAGGCGTTTGTAGGGGAGCTCCAAAACAGCTTGTTGCAAAGGATTCATTCAATAACACACTTACCTGCAGAACATAATGCAATGATGTGCAACAGCCCTGCAGTAAATCTTACATCTGTGAGGCTTTTTAAAACTGTGTCATGGATTTCTGCTCAGCCCTGTTGGCAGATTCTCGGCATTAATTTGTGGTGAACGATTTCATTAGATCTTAATATGTTTGTATCATTTTCTGCACCCAGGAGATGTCAGTCATGCATCAATAAATGGTCTTTGAGAAACGTTAAATGTAATTTTCTCAGAATTATGGCCGGGCCGTTGCATCTGATTACATATTTGACCGTAAAGTCATGTCAGGTAAGAAGAAACAGAATATGTGTGACCTACATGGAGCCGCTCAGAGCAGCCAAACCTTCAGAGAAGTGTACGTTATGTAACACATATTTTACAGTGGGACGGCCTGACATGACCAGAGCAGTTTGGCCTGCTTGCCTCTGCTATATTGTATTACCCAGCACATGAGGCCAAAGAATCCAAGTAGTTTTTGGCTGAATGTGACTTCCAAGTTATGTAGTTTAATAGCAAGCTGTACTGTGTCTCTGTGGGAGTTTCGTGTGATCTGCTTTTCAGTATGTGTAGTGTAAGTGCAATGTTGCTTCCCTGTCTATTTTCAAGAGAGCGATCTTAAAGTTTGAGAGCTGGACTTTTTAGATTTAATGTTCGAATGCTCTCATTCAAATCCCTGCGCTCACACTCAAGCCGTTTTCAGACATGACCTGTGGGTAAAATCCGGAGCTTCTACAGCACACAGACACCGTCGGCGCCTCTTTTCGCCACAAACTCTCTCGTCATCTTCTTCTGTCTCGTCTACGTGTATGACGCCTTAAGATATATTTGTTTCATTTTTGTGTCCATCTCCTGTTAGAAGCATGATAAACCCCCCCCCAACTCGCTCACTCTAAATCCAACAAGGGGATTCCCTGTTGTGCTTCAACATCGAATTCTCATGGATTTCTACGGACTTAATACTAGAAGGTCAGGAGTGGAAATACCACAGAGACTGCAGTGCGTTCACACATGCACCTCCTCCATAGGAAATACGGAGCATGTCTGAAAGCAGCTTTTCAGTGAATTTTGGAACAGTCGTTAAGTACGCCCCTGCTGGAGGACGTCAGGCTGTGATCCGGCTCTTATGGGGTTGGCAGCAGATCGCAGATAAAGTGATCTAATTTTGGTCAGCTGTCTCAGTTCGGCCGGACTGTACCACTTTGGTCACTTGAGCATGGAAGACAGCATGTGCTTACTCCAACTTTAACTTTCTAAAGAGAATATCTTCAATAGTAGTACTAACATTTACTCATACCCTCTACTTACGAGCACAGCAGTGTTAGTCGCAGATGTTCAATTTGTATATTCACCCACCACCCGTGACAGACGCAAAGAAAGACCTCCCAGCCAAATTCTGCAGCCGCCACATCCCTGACATTTGATGTTACATAAGGGTGTCACTGATCCAAGTACGGTATGTGCTTGTTCCCCGTTTAACTGTAGTCTACTTTCCCAGCAGTGGTTCATCTGTGGTTGGAAACCGTGTCATGGTCTCTGACTCTTGTGGGCAACAGAGTGTGAGAATAAACACCCAATGTACCAAAGTGTCCTGTTGCAAGAAATGACTCAGGATTTGTTTTCTCACAGCGGGTTAATTTGTGCTGGATCAGAAATGCAAAATGATGCTCACATTATTACTGTAACATTGTGGCGTTAGAATTCAGAGAACTGCTGTCGTGGTTTGAACTCTTGGTCCTATATTCTCAAATTTGTCTTTGACTTAAAAGGTTTGTTTCTGTACAAGTTCCTTTAAGTTGACTGAACTTAAGCTAGGATTTGAAAATCGTATTAAAATAATCTTTATTTCTTTTCTTTTGTTTAACAAAATGGATTTTTAACAGTGCCCCACAGTTTTGCCCTGATTGCTGGCTAGTTGTCTCAAGACAGAAAAGCACCATCTGTTGAAAGAACATACAGTGTTTTTATGATCATGTGCAGCACGGAAGTAGACATGGTGTTTTCACAGTGGTAAAGTTAGTCACACCATATCTTTAATTACTGTGATTACCGCAGTGATTTAGTTTGTGCTGTAACATCATGAGCTGCCCGTGCTCTGACCTTAGCTTGCAACTGTTAGCATAACGAAAAGAGTTGTCAACCTCATCCGTTTCTGCTCTGCTCCACTTGTTTTGTGTTGTTATTTTTTATATTTTATATTGTCATTAGCAGCTGACAGCTGATTTCCTTTTACGTATTGTTCTTACATGCTCAAACTTAGTTCATTATGGCTGTTTTGCTTTTATGTGCACATTATATTTACTTAAACTTGACCTATGGGATGTTTCCTCAGCAACTAAATCCTTCCTTCAATGTTCATGTTGTACATTTTATACTATTGGGATCATTATTCATATTTTTATAGATTTTTTTTTTCTTCAAAGATAAAACACTTTTTAGCACATTTTAACACTGTTGTGATAATACTGATAACCATTATAAGGTTGATCACTACAATAATGGTACAAGCTCTCACGCCATTACATGGAGGTAGATTGACGTGGTTGCTTCACTATAAAATGTCCGCGGGAGGAGGTAGAGCAGGATGGTTTGGATCATATAAAATGAGAAAAGAAACCACAGTGTCTTTAAGGCATTTTATTCTGTGGTAGACATCAACAGTATGTTTGCCTTGATGAGGATCAGTGCTCACACATTGTCTGTGTGATGTGTGTTCCCCCTTCACTCAGTCCTTGAGCTGATTTTAAGGAGGTTTTCAAAAAATGAGACGTAACGAGAGCCTGCTGTTTATTTCTGCTCATGACCTTGCTGCCATCATCCCAGCTATCCTGCCCTATTCTACAGGTTTACAGTTCTGCAGCTATCAGTGGCATCTGAGGTCATACACACATCTGTGTTTTTTTGGGAGACCAGAGTGTCAAAGTAAATCTGGAGTTCACCAAGTCCTTGGTTACTGGTTTTCAGAGGAGCAGCGAGTCCATGAAGTCTAGCTCTGTTTGATTTATGAGGCCTGTAAAACCGCCCGGTCGGAACAATGATTCAAGTTGGCTGGAGCTACCTGTTGTGTAATCTGCTGTGTAACGTTATGCAAGGTGAGCTGGGGGGTGATCAAAAGTAAAACTTGCTGTGATAGTACTGTGTGTCTGGCCTCATCTGAGTGGGAGTGAACACGATTTTAAGGCTTTGTTTTTAACCACTAGAGACAGCTAAGATCATAATTCTCCCTTTTTGGAGGGTATATTCAGGCCCATGCAAGAATTTGCTCACGGACCTCGATGAATTAATGTGATTCATGTCATTGTCTCGTGGAGAATCTTTGTTCTTTGCCATAATTTCTGTACTTTCAGGTCTTCTTGAATACTGTTGATGTCGATTATGATATCTGTAATAATGAAATTTGTGTTCTCGTCTGTACCTTTTGTAAAATTGACATTAAAATAGCGATCATGGCTCGTGTATACGTAACATAATAACTCTGCTATAAAACAAAACGGGAACAAAACTTTGCTTTTATTAAACCGCAGCTGAAAATGAAGGGCATGGCGGTAGCCTGTGGTTTCCCTTTATGATCGTTTCAGTCCAGCTCAGAGAAAAACCTGTATGTAATGAGTGTGTAATTTTGCTGCCGCTGCTGAGAGCTGGGGCTTTAAAAGCATCTTAAAAACTCCTGAGAGCACTTCAGGTCTCTCAGTGGTACATTTGCTGCTGTCTTTCATCCGCAGGTCATGATAATGTTGGTTACGTCTCACTCTCTCTCAGATGGATTTTGAAATGTTCCTTTCTTGTTTTTTAATAAATCAAAAATCCTGGAGAAGAACTTCATGTACTATGTCGCAGGAACAAAATATTCTGATGCATTTTCCTTCCCTCCTTGAAGAAAAAAAACATTATCAATATGAGTTCTGCTGTTGAAATTAAAATAGAATATCGGTTTTATGCTGCTCTCCGTTTCAGCTTTAACCCATTTGTGTGCAGTTGTTCATTTATTTGTCCTCTTTACTGCAGGTGTGTGTGGTCCTGCCATGCTGAGGTAGCAGCATCCTGCAGGTCAGGATGTCTGATGTAGAAGAGGGGCAGCTGAATGGGAGGAAGAGGGAGATGGCGATCTGTTACATCAGTGATGAAGATGAAGACAACGACGGAGACGATGAGGATGAGCGGATACCTGGTGAGTCCTGTTGCTCCCATTTTTTTTTGTCATTTACCAGAAACGAGAACCATGGAGGGATCCTTAAGGTAGTTTGTACTTCATCCACTCGTCATGCTGCAGGGTGAAGCACTGAAGCAGTTCCATACAACTGTATTTAATATAGTCTAGTTCATAATATATAAAACAAAAGTGAAAAAACTTTCCACAGTTACAATTTCTTTTAGTTTTTAGTGTCATTTATGTTGCATTTACGGACAAAAATGTGTGTCCGTTCCAAGCGATGTATCCGTCACATACCTCCATGCGTCCTTTACGTTGACCTGGTTGTTAAGCAATAAATGCACTAGAGGGCAGCACAGAGTGGAGAGTTTCTTTGACGACAAAAAACATGACGCTAGTTGAAGAAGTTGTGAGAATGCTGCTCTTCAGAACGAGCAAAAGGAGACGATTGGTCCCTTTTTTAATTAACATCATATAGTTTCTTACCATATCTCGCTCGACCTTCTAAAGTTTTGTGGTTGTTTCGCTTGACCTATTAGCTAGGCTGCCCCCCTCCCCCAGGATTTCTCGTGGTACTGCTCCATTTAATCTGTTTTGTCTGTTTTCGTAAACTGTCAGAAGAACTGCGGACGAAATGAACGCAGAGTACGAACAGTAGGCTTTGTTTTCATTTGTGTATCTAATGTTGAGCATAAATTGGCGCCTAAATCAGAAGTTTGAAGGCTGCATTTTAATCTGGGGGGACAATCATGTGATATGAGTTTTCAGGTGTGTGGTATGGATGAAGATTGTTTCTGATAAAAGCTTAAGTACAGGACAGAAATCAATTTAAAACAGTTATGGATGGAGCATACATGTCTGAAACTGTGTGTTGAACAGCACAAGGAAACCCCAATAGAAAAAAACTGATTACTTAAAACACAAAGATTTAAGTGTAAAGAGACAGATGTTGACAACTTTTGGCCTTGATAACATGAATCGAGGTCAAACTCCCGACAGTTTTCTTTTTTATAGTTTACTTCTACTCAGAGAACGATCTAAAGCCTCTTATTTCTCCATTTCCTCATTTTCCAGACATATAAAAATGTATGTGCAGACTCTCTTTCTTTTTAATGTTGCTGTTGGAACAAACTGAACCGCTGTCACGTCCACATGTGTGACCAGACCAGCTCAGCAACCTCTGACCGCTCTCCCTCAGGAGAAAACAAATCTCCTCAACCTTCTCCTGTCTCCTCCTCCCCCCATGTCTTCTGTTGCCAGTATGTGTTGCATAACCCAATGAATCATCTATTAGTTTTATTAGATGCGTGCTTGTGTGTGCTTGTGTGTGTGTCCGTACGCATGTGTGTGTGCGTGTGTCAGAGGAGTGTATTTTTGGGTGTAGGAGGTAAGATTTTAAACTTCAGTTGGATAACTGAAGTGGAGTGAGTCTTTGACATTCTGGAGAGAAACTTCTGTGGATTATTTTTGTGGCTCGTCACTGACAACAGCCGCAGTCAGAGGCATCATCATTTCAGGTGTTCCCACCTGTCCTTCCCATTTTGGTGAACGCGATATCTCAGGGAAGGCCATGGAGGAGTTTTATACAAACTAGCGCAATGCTAGTGATTCTATGAATGTTGCTGCCATGACTTGGACAATAGAATGAACTGAGAAGATTAAGATGTTCCAATGTCTCACAACCTCACAAAACAATAATTTGTAGGTTAACTTTATTAAATGAAGAAGTGATGACATTTTATATCCAATAAGTCAAAGGTCGGCTTCAAATGATCTGCACTTTTATTGCCAATATAAATCGTCATTGCTCAGGAACAGAATGAGAGATTGTGACTCGATTTCCTGCAACCTGACTGTTTGGCGGAGGCGTGCGACTGGAGGGCTGCAATTCTAGTTAGGATATGAAAAAAGAGATGGAGGAAGGCGGGACAGCGCAATCAGAAAGCACCTTGTTAAACAACTCGTCTCAGATTGCATAGACTAAACACATAACAGTAACATTTACCTCGGTGCTTTTTCATCGGATTCGAGACGGATTGAGAGATTTAACAGCAGGAATAAGACGTTTTCTGTAGTTTAAAGCTTTTTCTTCTCTTTTCTTTATTAACTCTCTCACTCTTTTTCTCGGAGTGTGTGATCATCTTCCTCCGTTTGTGTTTGTACTCAATTGAAATATAGATGTTGAAATATAGATCCAGTACAAAATGTACTGGCTTTTTGAGAATTAAAACTTGATTTAAGGGTTAAAGTTGTAGAATTACAAATGGGTTTGGTGTGCCCTTGTTTGGGGTTTTTCACTCGGCCATAGTTAGAGGTTACACAAGCGCATCATAAAATCGCCCGCCCACCCTGCGTAAACACATGTTGATAAATGTATGTTTATGTCTCTCCTTTCCTTGTGTTTCTGATTGTCTATTCTGTCTTTCCACTGCCAGTCTGTGTTGTTTGTTCAGACCTGTGAAGACGCACACACATATGCACACACACACACACACACACACACACACAAACACATGCTCTCAGAGTGTGTTGATCAGTATGAGGGCGAGATGATGATGAACCATTAATCATTCAACAAAAAGGGGTTCAGGTATGCTTGCCTTCCAACTCAGTTCTATAACTGTGGCTATGACCCAGCTACCATATGGGAGCTGGGCATTAGTACAGTGCCTGTTCTGACCTGCAGTTGGCCCTTGCTGCCGACCACTACTGTTGTTTACCACTGGCTGCTACAGATCACTGGTTGTATGTTAATACATTTTTTAAATATTATTAATGTACATATGATGTGTCCATATCTCACCAAATTCGGCACTACATTTTCTCTGGCAATATATATATATATATATATATATATATGTGTGTATCTATTCACTTAAACATACACACACACACCAGCATTTATTTAACGACACACTTTTGTTTGTTTCATTTTAATATGTGATTATGTATTTACTAAGCTGTATAGTCTTGCTGACCCTGTACACACTGCAGTTAATAGGCTTCTATATGCAAATACAAAAAAAACATTCTGTACCCTTTGAGCCACTGTATCAGATTTCGGGGGAAACGTCGTCACATCACAGTATTTCTGTCGAGCACTAAAAGCTGAAAATCTGAGTTTGTCGTCTTGGCTTGTGGTGGAGGGAGGGAAGTGTCTGAAGAAGGAAAAAAACACATTTACATGTTTATCTTCCTCACAAGTCTATTTTCTCTTGAGACATCATCACCCCCACTGTGGCCTGCGTCTATCCCTCTGTCGCCATAACAACCGTCACCAGGACGCCTGCCCCCTTCCCTTGGTTCGAGATCCCCATTTTCCTTCTCTTTCTACCTCATTGATTTTTTTTCATCACCAATCACTGAGTTCTTTCTTTCCCTACATTTTTCATTCTTTCTTCTTTTATTAATTACATTCATTGTATTCATGTCCATACTTTTATTTTCTTGATTTCCAAAGTATTTTCAAAGATGCGCTTTGCTCTTAAAGTTTCATTGAAATTCCTCACCCTCTTTCTATTTTAGTTTCTCCATAAATATATTAAAAAGACACACCATTTTATGATTTAGCAGTGAATCAGTTTAGAGTTGAAAAAGCCCAACAAGGGAACAAATAAAGTAATAATGAAGTGAGTGGCAGTTTAAAATCCATGTGACACAAGTGTTTAGAAGGTGTAGAAGTTGTTGCCACAAAACATCTTTTTTTTTATCATTAAAAAGATTATATAAAAATACTATTTCTTATTACAGTAATTGTGCATCAGTTTGATATGTGTCTTGTACATTGTTCTATGTCAAACAAAACGCGAGGTTTCTTATGATTTTGTTTTTCTTTTTTAACTGCACCTTGTCAGGTTGATTTCTAAAAAGTTTCATTAGTTTTTCAGCATCGCTGAGATTTTTCTCTGTAGAGGTTTTGAGTTGTCATGGTGACCACTACCACCACATTCAACAACCATGCTATATATAGATATCTATAACATGTATAACACATGCGCACACACTTACATGATTATTTTTAGAAAACATCTTTGGAAAAAGTTATCACATGATCATTTCAAAGCATCTATCCAATTCTCATCAGGGTTGTGTTTCTATGCCAATGCCAAAAATGTCCCCCTGATTGCATAAAAAACGATTGCATTATTAACGTACCTGTACAGTCATTGCTCTGTTTAGATTTATAACATTAATATAAATTTTTTAAATTGCAGACAAAAGAAAATAAACTGATGTCATGAAAAAGAATAAACAAATAAGCCCTAGAGTCACTGTCCTAATGAGTTCATCTGCCCAATAAGCATTTCTCAATAGGAGGTCAGCTGACCTGAAAACACATCTCCTTCAGATATCCGTTTAAACACTATTTTGCACAAAGCTACTTTCAGCATCAACTATAGCTTCAAATGAAGGACAAAAAAAACTACAATCGGAACAAAGTGAGAAACAACTGCAAGGCTGCTTAAGATATTATAGTTACCTCCTTCTACTGAAGTAATATGTAGTAATACACATTGACTTTATGATACAAAAATAAGTGTATTATCATAAATAAAGATTCATCCATGTAATATCCTCCACCTTTATTAAGAGTTATCATTGTGAAAAAACAATCCTTGTTCACAGCACTTAACAATGTTTTCTACTTAATAAAACAAATAAGATTTTATATAGGAACTATAGAATATGTGATTCACCTTTAAGTGCCGTCATCCTTGGAAAAAAAGCAGAACCAAGGCCATTCTTCAAACAGTGACATTGAGAAATGGATATGGGGAGGTGGAACCAGTGTCTTAAAATAAAATCTTCTGCAGTATCACAGCACTGTTGCGATGAGTTGCTGTGAATTCTAGATTTGGGCTTGTAGGTGTTTGCTGCAGTGCCCCAAATATATGAGGTGTCAAATGAATAACCTAACTAATGCACAGTACCTTCACAATGTATGCAGCAAGCTGTATCCAAGGCCACATCATTATACTGCACCTTACAGTTCAATACTGCATGCACATGCCCGGGAACATAGAATTTATTTTCGACATGATTATTAGAATAAAAGAGGTTCTTCTTCCAGAGGCGTCATGTCGTCCATCTCTGTGTACAGTATTTGCAGTGTTTAGATTGACATTTTAAGTAGGCACTAGTGCAGCTCTGAACGTCAGTTTGCTGAACCGTTTGTCACCTCATGCATCTAGATCAGGGGTGTCCAAACTTTTTGTCCCGAGGGCCACATACAGTCAAAACAACACAGGTCTGGGCCACTCACGCCACCACGCCCCCTGCCCTGGAGCGGACTGTTGACAATGCGACTCAACTGCGTCGCTCAGGGCGGTGGGGCGTGGCGGCGTTCTGAGGGACAGCTGGCAAGTCAGGAGAAGTTTAACACAGTGGGCCATAGTCCATTATATTACATTACATTTAGCTGACGCTTTTACCCAAAGCGACTTACATAAGTGCATCAACCCTGAGGGTACAAATCAAGAACAACCAGAATCAAGAAAGTACAATTTATCCAAAAATAAAGCAAAACAAAGTGCTATAAGTAAGGGCCATTAAAGTGCTACTAAATTGTTAGTTTTTTTTAAAATTATTTTTATATATTTTATTTTTAGACTTTGATGCAGGCCAATTAAAAATGGATGGCGGGCCGCAGATGGTCCGCAGGCCGTACTTTGGACACCCCTGATCTAGATGAAATGCCCACAGTGTCAGCGTGACACCTACAACATGTGTAAAATTAATGCATATCTGAATTATTTGCATGTGTTCAGAGGTTTGGTACTCATACACACATGTGTACTTTAGCTGTACCAGGTATGTGGCGAAGGTAGTGTTGGTTCGTCAGATAAAACACTTGACACCTCATAGTACCTCAAGCTTTTGTAGTGCATGTGTGGGTGTAGGTGAGTCTGCGTGAACAGATTGAGGGCTGCATGTTATTGGCCCTCCGTAGCTCAGATGATGCTGTAACGAGGTTTAGTCATACACACACACACACATACACACACACACACACACAAACATGTTCATGGACACGCAGTGACTCCAGAGAGCAGGAGAGTAATGGTCTGTTAATTAGCCTGTGGATCCCCTGCCTGTGTGTAGGCGTAGGTAAGCAGAGTGCACCCTGCAGAAAAACAAGATAACATGTTTCCTCCCACGAATGTCACAGAGACCTGCTGTTTTAATCAGCGAAGATGCATCATCTCGACAGCTTTGGTCAGAAGTGAAGTTGCAGGTAGTTACTTTTGCAAGGGAGAATACTCATGTAATAATCCCACATTTTTTACTTAAAACTTCCAAACAAAAATGAACAATGATCGACGGCTGTTTCCAGTAAACTAGCTGAGACAAAGTAAGCAACTAGCAACTAGCTCAGACAAAGTTAGCAACTAGTTAGCAACTAGAAGGTGACCATTTAGCAGCTACAGAGCCAGATGTCACACCGCTAGGCACAAACCAGCACTAAAAGGAGGGTAAAATACTGGACTTAATGTTCATCAAATCACGGTAAAGATCGGAAAAATACTGCTCTGAATTTTTTTTTATAAATAAATTTAAAAAAAACGTTACTTCAATCTCTAGTGGGATGGTCCTGCATTTGTACACCTGCCCTCCACCCAACTACCTACTGGAGAAATAAAAGCCAATTGGTTGTCTGTGGCAGCTTGTTTTCGACTCAAGAGTTACGTTTTTTTGTAAGGTGCCCTCCAGAGGCTGTAGTATGACATGGGCAAAGTAGGAAGTCAGGGATTGGATGGATGGATAAAACGTTCGATCCTTTGTGAGATGTCAGCAAAATTAAGAAATACTTATATTGACCCAAACTACCTTTGGGTTTGCAAGCAAGTAGTTTTGGGGCCTATACTAAACCAAACTGACCATTACTATTTTCAAGAGTTAAGGTTGACACAGGAGGTATTTCTGAATAAATTGTTTAAAAGTGCAATGATCAAGTTGTGTTTTTGTATTAAACGCTCATTAGTTTAAAGTATAATTTTAAAGAGGATGGCCAATGTCAAATTCTCTCAAAGCAACACTTTAGCTGAGCAACAGCGGCCTCTGCAGCCACAAGTGGTATTGAATCCTGGGCATCGAGTGCTTAAGCGTTAAGAAACAAAGTCTATCATTCTTCTGACTTGAGTTCCAACTGTGGGGTTCCACTCACTGAACTGAAACGCGGGGTCCTATGTGTATTCCTCAAGATCCCAGTGCTGTACTTTTAACAAACACACCAAACTCAATTTAGAATTCTTGATATTTTAAGTTTCCTCGCTGAATAGCAGAAATGCTTTTTAACTGATCAACAGTTCTCTCTTGAACGCGCTGGGCCTGATTTCTGATATTTTAAGCATAGGACTTTAATTCAGTTGGGCACATTTCATGAGAGATCGTACGGACGGATCAAGTCACTGTAGTATCAAAATGATTTTGAAGCTGTCTAAGTAGGGATGTCCCGATCCGATATTGATATCGGAAATCAGTCCGATATCAGCCAAAAAAGTGAATATCGGATTTTATCGGACTGAATCTAAAAACTCCGATATAAGCGCTCCGATATAAGCTGTCCATTTACCGCTACAGGACTTCTATTATAGGTGACTCTGGTTTGATCACACTCAAACACAGTAGGTGGTAATGCCCCTTAATTAACGTTGGTGCCGGCCGCGGAAGAAGAGCGTCTCTGATCCAGCATGCACAGCCCACGTGATCACAACAACGACAACGTGTGTGCCTGCAGCAAGGTGTAGTGATGTCGGCTGTGTGGAAGTATTTCGCTCAATTGGATAGACCTACAACCAATCAGAGCAACGTAGTATGTGACGTATGCTAAGCAACGCATTGTGAGTTATTTACTAACCCGGGTTCACACCGGACGCTTCAGCGCAGCGCCAAGCCTTAAATAACAGCTGGCTCCCATCCACTCCCATGTTAAAACTTTGTGCCGGTCACACCGGAGGCTGAAGCACCGCGAGGCAGCCTTGGCGCAGCGCGGTGCTTCAGCCTCCGGTGTGACTGGCACAAAGCCGTGCAGCGATCTACTGGATCAACGGGTGATATTATTAGCGCTGCCCGGCGGTTCAGCGTCGCTTCAGTGTCCGTTGTGAACAGCCAAGCGCCGGGGCGATAGGGATTAGCGCGGTGCTCTGGCGTCGCCTCCACGTTCTGTGTTCCTCTTTCAAAATTAATGCGCTGTCGATGTCTTCTAAAACAGACTCAATGGCAGCATCTACACATCTCAGCTCGCCAGCGGCAGGCATGTTTGTTGAAAACGAATTCAACCCGAGGGCACTTTGGTGACGTGGTTGATTACGTCACCGTTGATCATCTGTCAATCATCGTATAAAGCCCGCCCTGACAATCTGATTGGCCCAGTCCGGCCATAATTTTTTCCCAATGGAGCGACCCCAGACCGAACTGCCCGACCAAATCTGTTGTGGGCGGGGCTAAATTCGTCTGGCATCCAGGCTATGACAAACTACCACGGGACAGCAAAAAGGCAATGGCCATAACAGAAAAGATAGCCCAGTTTATTGTGCTTGATGACCAGCCCCTGTCGGTGGTGAGTAATGTCGGGTTTAAACGCTTAATGGAGCACCTCGAACCTCGCTACATTATTCCTATAGTTTTTGTTGTTTTTGTCCCTGCCCACAGTTGTTTCCAACATATGCTGACAGTAGAAAAATAACTGAAGTGAACTTGAATTGTTTGCACTTTAAAATTTAATTTATTCTATTCAATTGTATAATGATGTTGGTAACCAGTGGTTATTTTGCACTTTAAATATAACATTTTGTTTTCATTGGATTTGTTGAGGTAATACTCTTATGTTGAAGGTTAAAATTTATGTAACCAATTGGTTAATAATACATGGGTCAGTTTTTCCTATACCTACTGTTGCTGACTATTGTTTTCTGTTATATCACTACAACATCAGTAACAGTAACATCACTTTATCAAGCCTTTTCTAACATTCCACACAACAAAATAAGGAATAAATATATGTATGATTTGTGCCTATATCGTATCGTATTGATATCGGTATCGGCCAATACTCAAGGCTACAATATCGGTATCGTATCGGAAGTGAAAAAGTTGTATCGGGACATCCCTATGTCTAAGATTAAGTAGTTGCATAATGTTGCTTAAAGTTTGGTAGAACAATCGTCAAATCGCATTTCATAACGTCTGTGTGTGTTTGCATGTGTGTGTGACCTGATTATGGTCCAAACAAGGTGATGTGTAGGAGGTGATACAGTAACACCAGCTGGTCTCCATACTGATACACAGCACTGCCAGATCCCCCTGTGTGTATGTGTGAGGGAGAAACAGACGAGAGGTTTGTGTGTGAGCAGACTTCAGATCAGGTAACGCTCTGGCTCGTTGTCAAGGCGATTAGGAATTAGAATAACTCATCAGCAAACCCACCTGCCATCTTTGTGCCTTCCACAATGATGTCATAATCCCAGCTCATCATTTTAACATTTTGTTACACTCGGATGTGATTGGCATGTTGGCAATATTCAGGAGTGGAGGTCACTAACAATTAGGGCTGAACGATTTGGGAAAATAATCTAATTGCGATTTTTTTCCCAAAATATTGCGATTGCGATTTAATATGCGATTTTTTTATTTTAAATCAAATCTTTTTTAATATGCAGCTGCATCGCTTTGTTTCTGTCAGGATGAGTGTTGAAATATATAAAAACGTGATTAAACTTATTACTATGTTGTCAATTACATCTTAAAATGGTGGGATGAAAGTTCTGTCTCTACGAGTTACCCGTCAGTTTGTTTTTCGAGAGGCCGTCTGTGTATGAGGTCGGTGTAGATCTGAATGGGGAAAATAAGTAAGTTGAGGTGAGTGTGACACAGAGAGCGAGGCCGGCGGATGTATGAAACCGTTGAAGTACTTAGTTGATACTCAAACGTAACTATTTGAAAGGTAAACAGGCGGTTAATGACCTACATGTGCCCTTGACCCAAATGCAAATATTTATACAGGCTAATGACGTGTAGATAACCACTGTCTTTATTTAAACATGAAAAACATTTGAGAGG
Source organism: Pleuronectes platessa (assembly GCF_947347685.1). Lineage (NCBI taxonomy): Eukaryota > Metazoa > Chordata > Actinopteri > Pleuronectiformes > Pleuronectidae > Pleuronectes > Pleuronectes platessa. The sequence goes on along the minus strand of NC_070631.1, from coordinate 19,326,173 downwards.
TGATAACAGAGCTTCAAAATAGAAACACCGCTTCCTCTGCTTCAAAACATTGAAAGCATGACAGAGCAACGTCTGCGTGTGTCCGTGCGTGCGTTCAATTGAGAGGTTGTGTCCTGCCAAATAGAGTAAAGAGTCCCCTTAGTATTTGACAAATATTAACCTGATGACAAAAAACACTGAGTCGGGGTGAACTCTGTAACAACAAGCAGTTTCCACTTTCTCTGAGCACATTCCCATAATGGGCCGGCGGTGCTCGGCAGGCAGACAGAACTGGGCAAACATTGGAGCGGCCAATAATGACCTGATGGTAATTGTTCTGGCCAACTCACTTTATAATAGAAACCGCTAATGAGAAAAGTTTAACACTCCAATATTGTTACTCAGTCGGTCAGGCCCTGCTTTGGTGGTCCAGCCTCAAACAAAACATGTGTAGTAGTTAATGTAGTAGCTCCAGGCCTGCCCCTGAAGAAAATACATTTAGCTTTTAGGATTTATGGGTTCTCTTGATTATAAAACTAAAACCAGTAAATGTGAACCACAGCTCTTGTTTGTCTTCTAATTACTCTAGAGGTACTTTTATTAAGAAAACAAAAATGGCTGAAGTCAGGTCAAGGCTTTGGCGTGGTTTAACGTAAGGTGCCCTCACCTTATCACCAAACTTCATTACGTTATGAATTAGCAAAAACACAATTACTTGTTGCTGTCAAGTGCTGTATTTGATTCTGCTTTGAGCTTGTTTAAGGACCACTGTGTTATATACATGATCTCTTGTGCCCATCCAGTACAACCACAGTCTTGTGTTTTTGCTGCTGCCCTCTGAGTAGTGGCTCTCGAGACAAATCACTTTTCATACTCTGTATTGTTTTGTAGATTTTGTTGTAACCTCAATTGCCATTTTTGCCAATCAAACTGCACTCAACAGTCCACAAGCTGGCCACTATGGCACCCCAGACTGTGGTCAATTGCGTCCACTTTGCCGCCATTACCCGTGAGATGCGTCAAGAACTTGATTGAGTCCACTTGTGGCAAATAGAACAATGTCTTGACTGCAAAAATAAAGGACATATTGGTGCATTCACCCAGGTGTCATGTTTCCATCATTGCCGATCGGAAGCTGTAGCCGATAAAAACAAGTCTACAGAGTCATTTGACCAAGAGGTGAATGTCAAGTGTCTCCACGGTCATGTGAAGAAGGCAAACTCCACAGAATATTCTGACCCAATCATGGGTATATCCTCTTGAGTCCACACTTACAGGTTACCCTAGTGTTACCTGCTCACTGTGTGTCTGCTCAAAACTTTTTAACTCGGTTTAGCTTTTTAAACTGAATTAAAGGATCTGAATTCTTCTTCCAGCCTAACAATCTACTCAAATGACATTTCTGGGAGAGCTGGATCAGTGGGTCACATACCAACACTGTTGTGTTAAATATCTAATTCTGGAAGACTGGCATGCAATGTAAGATCATAGACGGCCGTAGGAATATGGCAGCTTGGTAGTTCAGTGCAAACAAGCCGGGGCAGCAGTATTGCAGGGTTTCTCTCTCTCTCTCCACCATTGGTCAATCAAGGTTAGGTAAACAGTGAAATGCCAGCTCCTCTCTCTCCCCACAGGAGGCATGGCTGGATACCAGCACTGTGTGGTATTGTGGCAAAGGTGAATGTGTGTGTGTGTGTGTGTCTGTGTGTTTGTGCTCGTGTGTAACCGAGTTCATGTGTTGCCAGGCAGGCTCCACTTCACATTTCCGCTGTCACCTCCTCTCTCTACCCCCACCTCACTGTTTCTCGCTCTGATGCCCCTCCCCCAGGCAATGTGGGTTAATGTATGTAATCATGAGAGACTGGGCTCTCACCTTCCAGCACTCTGTGTTTGTGTGTGTGTGTATGTGTGTGTAATCCCACACCACCAACATGGGTTTAAAGGGGTCTATGGGTCCACAGGATTGTTTTGAAATGACCTTGTCCCTTATTGTTGCAGAATGATCTCTTTCTTGATTTGCTTTACTTTTATTGACTGAATACTCTTTAAAAATTCGGCGGGTTTAAGAGAGGTTTAATGAATAAGTGCAATTTGTTGCAGATCCAAATAGAAATCAGGATCTAATGAATTAAAATGTGGTTTTATAGGGCAACTGTTGGGCCTTTATGGAGGAATGAGCTGTCGGATATTCTTATCTCTCCCACAAGCTTATTATTACTTTTCACTGCCATCTGTTCTGTTTTCATTGATTCATCGCTTCCTTCCAGACTTCTGTCAAGTCCCTTTTTGTATATTTCTTCATCATAATTTTTCCCTGACCTGCATTATCTTCAAGGTTTTAACCGGGAATTATGATGTCATTTCCCATAAATCTTGATAATTTGTCTCACCATTGAAAGTTTTGGGATTTTACATGAAGCTGAATTTTCCTGTGTGTGTCGATTGTAGCGTTTATGACGTGTTAATTGGTGTTTTACAACGTGTGATACACTTCTGCAAAGCTAAATGACATTTTGCCCACTGGTGCGCTGTCCTGAAAGCGGCAGCACATGACTTCATCCATCTCTGGCCTCTTTTTCCCCTTTTTAAATCCTCCTCTCCTTGTCCTTTTTCATTTTCTTTCCTCTGCCTATTTTGATCAATTTTTTACATGGCATCTGAACACATGAACCATTTTAGTTTATCAGAGCTGTAATCACAAGGTCAACATGTAAAATGTGCAGGTTTAGACGAAATAAAACGTAAAACATACAGTGCAGCCTGAACAGTAGTTTACATTAGAAGCTTTACAAATATAGAACTAGCGTTTATTGTGTCAGTATATTTATGTAATTAGAAATTCATCTGTGTTTAAAATGGCCAAGACTTAAGCTGTTTTCTGACATGCAGTAAACTCCTGATAATCTCCTGACATTCAGAGGGGCTGTATGTGAGAACGCAAATGTCCAAGGCTGACTTGCACTAAAGGGACTTTCTCCACCTGGCCCCCTAGTATATAAGTCTGCAGAAAGTTGGGAGAATCCAATATGATGTGTGGGATACACAGCGAGCGAGTGGAGGGGGGGGATGATGACGCTTCATGCAACATTTGACAGACGAAAAACATTTATATAAAGAAAACAAATATCTCCTGCTGAAAAAGTGGAGCCACACATGTAGAAGACGAAGATGTAAAGACAGTTTGTGGGGAGCCGACGTCTGTGTGTTGTAAAGACAGTCACATGATCTGCGCAGGACAGTTAATACGTCACTTCCTGCCTCTGTCTCCTGCAACTAGCTGCTCCACCTCTCGCCTGATCTGTGATTCGTTGCTGGTGTAAACGCGTCTGTGCAGAAAAAACTCCCAAGTGTGAAAAATAAACTGCGGGTAAAGTCACATCGGATAACGGCTCAGGTGAGAGGCTCTGGGCTTTCATTCCGCTCATAAAATCTCCAGATAATGTCTGAGTGAGATTGAATGATGTTTATTCAGAGGGTTCACCGAAAGCTATGACGTTTCTAACATGTGACAGATGCAAAACAAAACAAAAAACCTAAAAGACAACATATCTTTGGATGAAAAAGTGGTACCATACACGCAGAAGACCAGCGACAGATGCACTGTAAACAAATACTTCATCCCCGCAGCTGAATTTGTCCATTACATCCTGCATCTGCCGGCTGCACCACCCTTCACCCGACCTCTCCAGAGATGTCTGTGTGGTTGTGAACACGTTTGAGCGATGAATCTCCTGCTGAGTTGATGATGTGTGAAAGTCAAACTTCGCAGAAAGTCCGGACAGGATTCTGTGGATTCTATTTCACAGTTCATCCAAACTAATAGTGATTAATAATTAATAACTATTAATGTTATAATGCCAGTTAACAACAAACCAATGAACAAACAAATAACCCCCCTCAGCACATACCCCCTTCTGAGTGATACACAATTAAAGCAAAATAATAATAAATGAAATAAAAAAGGATAAATAAAAAGATAACTTAGACAGACTGCGCCAATCCAATCAAATGCTCAAACCACAGTAATATGACATGCTGGGCTATTATCATATGAAAGAAAAAGATTCCAGGTATTTTTAAATGTACTAGCAGTCCCAGTTAACCAAATTTTCTCCAGTTAAAAAAGAAGCACTTCTTTGATCCATCTCGCGTGGGTAGGCGTAGCTGAGGATTTCCATTGTTACAATATATTAATATATTAATCTTCTTGCCAGTAGAGTTGTGAGTACTATCAACTCCTTATGTCCATCTCTTCCTGCTTGAACCCTATTACCCCTGTTACCTAAGGCAGTCACTCTGGAGAGGGCGGGGCTTGCTGGCATCACACTGGTTCCTGTGTCAGTTGGCCATGGGAGGGGCTAAGGGGGGATGAGGGAGGAGTGGGATGTAGACAGGAAAAGGCAGCACTATGTGAGGAGGGGGGGGTTTCCTACACGCGGCAGGCCGGGGACGCTTTCAGCGACTCATTGTTTTGTAATTGTCCCAATGGCCTTCTGTTTTCACTGGAGCGCTGTAAAGCTGCGAGACGAGGCTCGAGCTGCATGTGCAGAGCTCACACACACAGACACGCTCGGCTCAGATGTGACAGTGAGGAAGTGTGTTTTACAGCATGAAGGAGGAACACACAGCAGCCGGAGAGAGTTTCTCTGAGTGAAAGTAGAAGAAGGAGGCATGGATCTCTCACAAGAGTAGGAGAGTCCAACACTTTTCAACCACATGACATGGGTGAGTAGTAGGAATGTCTTTAGACTGACTTATATCTCAGGCGGTGACAGGTTTCCTTTATCAGTCTGGTGTTTTGCTTATCATTTCTTTGTTCCTCCTGCTGCGTCTCCTTCTCTCTGTCTTTTAAATGGTGTGAGTATACAGACACAAAGAAGAGGTGGGGAGGTGTTAGCATACTGACCTATATGTGGTGCAAGTCTTTGACCGGGCCACTGAGGCAGATCACACAGCTCATAGGTTTCATAAGGCACATTATGAAATAGAAGCAGGAGTTTTCCAGATTCCATTTACATGTTGATTTATTCTGTTACATCTCATTTGTGGCTACGTCCTCCCCTTTTCAAGAAGACGTTGGTTCTACTTATTCCTAGAAGAAGTTCCGATTTATTTCTTCCTTTTCGCTTATTCAGAATTTTTTTTATTTTGTGCAAATAATAGTGTCTCAGTTTTGGTGAATAATGCATTACATCCAGTGAAAAGTGTTTCCTGTTAAGTTTTTGTAACAGTGTTTCCTCAGGTTTGTGGAAAAACTGAAACGAATCAGTAAGCACAGATATCAGTTTGCCTGAGGACACTTTGTACATAACACAACTGGATATAGATGCCACTCATCGGTAGGTTGAACTTGACATTTATTTGTAGGACATTTTTATATATACATAAGGAATATGTTTTACTTGCTCATGGTCTGTTCTCACCGATCCAAACGAAGCTTGCACTACTAGTGTGTGATTTTGCTGATTCTGGCACCGCACTCTGACATATGGTTTATATAGAATGCAAAGACGGAGTAAGTGCCCCACATTCCTGCAGTGAACACTGTGTGTAAAAACTGCATTCCTCGTCTGTGCAATTTATTTTGCTACAGACGAAAATGCAAGCTGTTTGTCTGGGTCAGTGGAGCTGCAGCTTTGTCGTATATATGCAAACATGTATGTTTAGAAGAAAAAAACAGTCTCACGTTAATTTACAAGTGAGAAGTTAAGAGTCGTTAGTGACTGTGTGTATATTTGTGAAGGTTTAATGAGGATCATATTTTTATAATCATACTTTTAATTTGAGTTGTATTTTTGCTTTCATATCCTTGTGTCCTCTCCCCTTTGCTCAGGCAGGTTTAAACCAACAAATGACAAACATTATATATGTGTTCGCAACTGTTCCGCTTTACAAAACCACTTTGTCAAACTAAACAACACACAGAGAGCATGAGTGCGTGGGCGGCTGCTTCCGTACATGCTCTGTTTTCTTGAGTGTTATGGAGGAGTGGTTTTCTTTGGAAGTGGGGCTTGGGGAGCGGGCTTTTATCAGCGGTAAGAGTCCCCCCTCAGCGAGGCCCCAGCTCCAGCATCCAGGCTTATGCAAGTTTTTCAGCTGCCAGCCCTGCTGCCTGCCTGAGCCTCACACTCACATTGATATTGACTCCAGAGGAGCACACAGAGCAGTGGTCCAGCAGTCAGTGAGTCAGTCAGTCACTGAGGCAGTAGATTAAAGAGCAGTCGAGTGTAAAAACAAGGCTAAGAGGAGAAAGACACTACCTGTACTCGTTCTCAAAGAAGAGGAGGCGCTTTAGAGAGTTTGACAGGGAGTTAGAGACCTAAAGACAAGAGAGAGGAGGACGCAGGAAAACTGAGGAGACCGACTCTTCTCTTTACTCCACAACCATGCTGCTCCTGGACGAATCAGAGCCATTTGCAGGTATGTGACATCCTCACCCTGAACCCTGAGGCAGGTGTTGTTGAATGGTTGAATCCTCACGGTCGGGAGGAAAGTGGCTGTAAAGAGAGAGGAAAAGAAATGGGTTGCAGAAAGGTTGGAGACACAGGGATGCTTTTGAGGAGTGGAAGAAATGCTGCACAGATTCTCAGCAGTTGATCTGATGAGATGGTGAATGCTGCAGAGGTGATTCCCAGCTGAATCCTGTGTGAAGAGAAGCAGAATGAATGAAATCAGAAAGAAGATAAATGTGGGGAAAGGGAACTGAAGCAGAATTTTCATCCAACTCCTCTCAGACGAGTGAAATGTGCCACAGCAGTTGATTGACACTTGTTAAGTTACTTAACGTTGTTGTGTAACACTGGATGCATGAAGCATCTACACTGGCTGTCTCCTCTCCTCTCTCTGTTTTCTCGCTCCACACCTTCATCTCCTCTCTCCCTGTTCCAGTCAGTCCTCCCTCCATCTCTCAGCCGGTCTCTCTCCCACGTGTGCCCGGCTTCCTCTCTTGTGTTGTCGTCTCGGGCCCACCCTCCTATTGGTTGTTTCTACGTTACCTAAACCAATGCCACCATGTGATTGGTGGATGTGTGCAGCATCGGGCCATGCTGAAAGCATGAGCCTGTGTAGACAGGAAAACATTTGGTTTATCAGACCAGTGGGTTATGGGGGTAAAGTCAGGGGGCAGAGACAGAAAGCCACTAAAAGTAAAGACTACTTTTGTCTTTACTTAAACTGCATGGACTGAAATCTAAACTTTTCCCATTTGTGTTACTTTGTCAACGTACAGGAGGTAAAACATTCAACTCCAGAAAGATTTAACAGAGCCCCGGCGTCAGATAGGCTTTTTTGTGCATCTTTTCCTGCACGCCTCGGTGTCCTTTTCTGTATATTTAAAGTTGATGATTATCAAACACACACAAAGTCAAATACGTCACTGTCCTGCCTGTGAACATCCTTCACTGTGTAGCTTTGTTTGTCCCAGAAAAAGAGAGATTGTGTTTGCATTTGTTCAGCCAAAGGTTAGAAAAGCTGCGGATGCTCATTTATCCCTGGGCTATAGATGAAAGCGACCGCTGCATTTGAACCAAGTCGAGTTCTGAAAAGATCATCAGATCTTGATTTAGGATTTGGACTTTTAATTTTCGTTTTGATGTTTGTAAGTCTTCATCGAGTTGTGCTGCGTCTGCATCTCATTGTGTTGGTGTTTTATTTAGAAAAAACTCCACAGAGATCCTTTATGTGGAAATAAATAATGTCTACGTTCTTGTCATTCTCTGAATTGCTCTGCGTTTGAATCGCTGTGAAAAGGGACACAAGATGCATTGTCCCAGCGAAAAAACGGCACGTCAAATGACAAACCACTCTCCCTCATCTATTCAGGAGGATGTGTGTGTGTATTAGTTATTTGCACACATACCTGCCTTTGAGTACAGTCTGTTCATCAGAAAATATTTTTTTATCAGCCGCTGTGGTGCAACACAACAGGAAGGAGCTTGCTTTAATGATACCCCTGTGGACGCTCCTTTCGGTTGTAATTGGCCTCGTCACGCTGGGCAGGAACAACCTGTCCTGTTCAGAACAGCCTCAAGGTCTGGGCCGAACGCTGCAGAGCACGTGAATCCTGGCTGCCTTCATAATGCTATATTGTGTGGGATGTAGGCTCAGCTGAGCCGGACACATGGCTCCCATTTTCACCTCCCTAATGTTGTCTTTGTTAAACATCGAGGTTTTCTTTTTAAATCTCTCTGCTTCCTCGTGTCAGACCATAGAGATGCATTCTTTGTTCTACATCAATGTGAATTTCCTCCTTTTTATTTCAGCGATAGCGACCCCTTAATTCCCCTTAACTGCAGCTTTTAATGCCGTTTGTTTGTCTCCTGCTGTCTTACCTTACTTGCCACCATCCCCTCCTATTAAATGCTTGCCTCGTTGTATAGTGTCTAATGATCAGAGAGTGAACATCATGAAGATAGAGTAGCAACGTTCCAATTTCACAACTACTACATGATAACAATCAGACCAAAAGAACCTGAATAATCACTGATATAATATTGCATGGTAAGCCAAGGGTTTTAATACAAATAACCACACGTTTCCCTGTCGACAAAATGATGTTGAACATAACATTAAACATGCCAGGGCGTCCAAAATCACATCTGACATCTCGTCATGCAAGCTGAATGACAATGTCCTTGCATAACAGCTTTTCTTCCTCATGTAGAGAAGACTTGCTGCAGTGCTTCCATAACAAGGCTGTGTGCACGTCTGACAGAGGGCAGGTCCACAACACAATAAAGATTCAAGAACGTTGTTGACAGAAAAACATGCAACAGTTTAATAGAGCCCCTGAGGTGGAGGACCGGCACAAGAAAGAAAATACAGTATACAAATGTATTATGTACGTATGCAAATGTTTATTACTTCTTCCATGGAGGTTAGTTTTTCATTGTTGTCAATACGCAAAACTACTGAACCGATGTTATTGGAACTTGGTGGAAGAGTGAGGTTTGAGCCAGAGAAGAAAACATTAACTTTCAGAGTGGATTTGATCCAGGATTCTTCTCTTACGCTTTCTTAAACTCAACATTTGTCAAAAAATAATGCATAAATCTTGATGTGTGAGAGGTACCAGATGTATCTGAGCTCAGCACCATGAAAGTTAACTCTCCTTTTACTCTGTGGTTGATTCCAGTCATTCAAAGCCTTGTGAACCAGTATTTACTCTTGTGTTGAAGAGATCCCTGTTTGTCTCCTGTGTTGCTTTTTGGCTGCCAGAGAGAAAAGCTGCTTTCTTTTGTCAATAAGGGGTTTACGTAACACGCCGAAGTCGGACCAGCTCAGTGATGAGTGTGTGTGTGTGTGTGACCCCTCTCCTCTTATCTGCCCTCTTCCTCCTCAGCAGCAGTGACACACTGGCCTACTAACAGGTCGTTGTTCCTCACCTCACCCCTCCACTCCTGGCTCTTTGCCACCCTCTCGTCCTTTCGCCACATGTTTTGTCATTTACCCCCACACACATGTGTTAGTGTTTCTCCTGTCTGGCTTCCCCCACAAAAAATAAAACAGAATGCATAAATGAATAGGCCGCTAGTCTGTGTCGTGCCCTCCTGTCCTCTGAATGCCACCTACGTAAGCAGATTACAGATGATGCAGTTATTTACTACAGCATGAATCCATCTCTCTATCTCTCTCTCTCTCTCTCTCACATGCACAACCAGCAGGGGATTTTATAACTCACCTGTCTCGCTCTTATAAAGCAGCCTTAATAACCTATTCAGGGCAGTCTGTTATATAAGGTGTGTGTGAGAGAGTCTGTTTTCTTGACAACTACAGTCACGATTAAGTGTTTCTCAGTTATGAGAGTTATGTAACCCAGTTAGATCTTGGTTCGTGTTTGGAAGGAGACCACGGCTGCCTCTCCACAAGTATTTCTTCTTTGGTTTTGTGATTTTCTTTTCCTTTGTCTCTCTTTGATTGTGCTGGTGGTTTTTTTCCTCACGACTGAGAGGAAGAAAAAGGTGTTGAAGTGTCTAAGTATCAGGCCTCTCGTTTAGACCCACTTCCCTTATCTTTACGCGTGATCTTTGGTTCAGTCCATTCAGTCGATCTTAGAAAACCAGCTTGAGAGGATCATTGGGATCTCCTCTCAATTTCCACTGTTCTCACCATTAATCACAGTGTAAATAACACAGTAGGAGAATGCTGGTCCGCTCTATCAGATGTGACAGGCATTCATATCCTATTTATTCACCTGATTGGCAAATCCCCATGTTACATTACATTAGTCAGATATGTTGTTATTCAACACACTAAGTCATGTTTCATGTTCCTGAAGTTAATTCAGAATTTGGGAAGATCGTATTTGGATTTCATAATACTTAAAATTGTATGAATACGATTTTAAACAGAGAGCAATGTAAAAGATGATTCTCATTGGTTTATCATTGTTTAAAATGTTTGTATCTCCTGCTCACCAATCATATTTTCTGAGAGGATTTTCCAACACATGTTCATGGTTTAATTTTCATATCAGGTATTTCTGTCTCAATTGGACTCTCCTGAAGTCCTCTCAATAATAATATAATAGATATCGATGAGAATTATCCAATATTCTGTGACTCTCTGAAGTCCAACAACGCAATCAGTAGTTAATTAGTTAGTTAGTCTGTCCACCTTTATTACCATAAACCTGCTTGTATGCACCCGGGCCAGACTCACTAATTACAGCATCTAACTTTGTGCTTCTCAAGCTCTTCATGTTCTTAATACATCACCATGTTAATCTGGGTGTGCCTGCTCTCACGAGTGTGCTCTATGACTCTTTGTGTGTGCGTGCGTGTGTATGTGTGCACACATACAGGACGTGAGGTTCTTGTGAGCATTCTGGTTGTATAACCGCCAGAGGCGGCAGTTACATAAGCGCCCAACCAGCCCTGGCGTCGGTGGCCTGTCTGTTAGAAAGCAACTCTGTCTGAGTGAGTGAGTGAGTGCGAGTGTGGAAATAGAACAAAATGTGTGTTGCATGGTTTGACCTCGATGCTCGACAGAATCCACTGACCAGCAGTCACATTGATCAGTAACCATTGTGTCTCCATTTCAGTCGTGGTGACATTGTGACCTCCCTCCTCACATTTCGACACCAAAGCTGCTGTTTCCTCATATCAAATCAGTTCTCTGACATCTCTGTAACGTTTTAATTTGCTGGAATATTTTACCTACAAGTCGTTTAGCCAAGCTAAGTGTGTGGTGATGTATTTGCCTCGTTAGAGTGTTTGTCTGTCAGTCTCTTGGACGCGTCAAGAATTCCCAAGTCAATATGAAGGTGATCATATAAACAGTTTGGCCACAAGCCGTAGTTAAGTTTCATTTACAGTCCAAGTATATCACCACATCCTTTTTGATTTTGCTCCTTTTTGTTTTCCCATATGAGCATTATATGTTCATAATTGCATTATAAGTAGGTTTACTTGAAAATGAAGGCATACTGTATAGGGAAAACAAACCATTATGAAAACGTTATCTAATCAAGGCTTGGTATTTTTAAACAGTAAACCTTTTAATAAAAAACTAAATAAAAAGAAAATGTAATTATGAAGATCTTAAATTAAGAAAATAATTTGAGAGATGAGACATAATTTTACAAAAGCAGAGGAGCAAGAAGACAGGCAGACGTTACAAGGGTAATTTAGAGATAAATAGAGAGTAGAGGTGGAAATGAAAAAATCAAAGAAGAGCTGGATGGAGGAAGGAACTGCTGTGGGGACAAAGAGGAGGACGAGATCAGATAAGATTTGTCCGAAACTGTAAATCTCTGCCTGTTGGGAATTCCCAAAGCCGAGGCTTCTAATTTTAACCAAGAAAGAGAGTTGTTTAAAAGGAGTCAAATCAGTAGGAACCGATTTCCACACATCTATAATTTAATTTGTAGATAAACAAGCGGTTATGTTGCTCCAAAAATCCCCCATTGAAAAACTTGTTAAGGATTTGACAAATCGAATTTCCTCCCCTTACTTTACCCGCATTTTTGTTTTGTGTTTTAATTCTAACATATTATATATTTAAACCTTTTTACTTTTTTATCCGATTTTTATATTTCAAAATAAACTCTCACTACCTTCTTTCTTTTGAGAAATCTGCGTATCCTATTGACATAAGAGGAAATTCATAGGCTCATTGTTCACTGATTATTTTATCAGGAACTGTGGTTTCAAACCTCTTATGTGACCAACTCTTGTTTAACAGAGCTGGAGTTACACAATTCACCTTTAACGTTTCAAACATGTTGAATAATAAGAAGAGAATGGTTATATTTATGGTTCCGAGAGGAAAGAGTCTAAAATTGATTAATTTTCCTTCCTAGAAGCGTCTAGATGAGAGTCCCGGGTGATTTCTGAATGAAACAATATTTTTTTTTATAATTTCCGTGCTGTTGCGAAGTGATCTCTTTATCCCGACATTTCCTGGCTACCTACTGGAATCCCCATCTGTGTTGGATATGCACACTGTGTGTGTGTGTGTGTGGGTGGATTCAACGTCATGCTGAAGTAAATATCTGCGTCATCTCTAATCTGCTTACGTAAGTGGCATTATGAGGACAGGAGGGCATGACACAGACTAACGGCCAGTTTTATTTATGCATTCACTTTATTATTTCAGGGCTTGGAGGTCAGTGATCCACAGTGAAGACGAGCTAGAAGGGTTTGCCTTTACAGGGAGCCAGACGGGAGAAACACACACGAAAACTGTGGCTCCTTAGTTCAGAAGTATGTCTGTCAGGTTAAGGGACAAAACAGAACCTGTATGTAGGTCACACTGTTTAGAGACTTACCTTATCTCATGTTTTCTGTGTCAGTGCGTCCCTGTTTGGCCTCGGCTGTCTGAGATCATGATTAATGGATGGACATAAATGTCATGCAGGTATTAGGTTGTGTAGAGAAAAACAAATCTTTAATTCTCCAACCATGAAGCACAAGCCACATTTTTTCTGACATTTAGTAAGATTTCGGATGCCTGCCTGTATTTTGGGTTTCATCATGAAACAAACCCCACTCATGTGCCTGGCTTCAACCAGACAGAAACAACTATTGTACCCTCACTCTGTAAAGTCTCAAACAAACATGTCAACTGCTTAAAGTTGGAGATTACTTCTGTGAAGCTCAGCTTCTTGACAGATGCGATAGATTTTATTATGATAGCAATTGACAGCAGGTGAAACGTACACTTAACTCATTCTTGAAGCGTCCATTTTGAATATTTTCTCTTGTTGTGACCTGATTGGTTTCTGGGCAGGACCACAGACTGAATATAAAGATAGACGAGGCATCTCCACTTCCTCACACTATAAATCTGTTTGTTGCGGACATGAATTCCGCACGGTAGCGACCAGTGTATGGAGCTACCGCAGCAATGTCCTACCATTACAGGCTACAGTTTCAGCTGTCAATCATGGCAGTTCACTGCTTTTTATAGCCAAAAATACAGAAATCATCTTTGAGAAAATACATTTAGGCTTTTTATTTTGGTCCACATCCCATTAGCTTGGATACAAAAGGTAGGGTCTGTGAAGGCAGCCCGCCAGTAGGGGGCTGCCTTCTCTTTTGTGGAGCCGTCATGTCGTCCATCTTTTATAGTATATGGGTATGACATGCAAACAGTGACTTCCTTTGACTAATAACCAACCTACCTTCTTTATTGTGATTAATGTGTTGTAAAGTTTTATTACATCCACACATCCCCAGGGTTTCACCCCAGCTTGATGAGTGACCAAATTGTGAATAGAAATGTGGCCTTAGTTTTAACTTTTTTTGATGCAGCAGTTACGTATCCAGTGAGACTTCATATCACACCATGAATCAGTTATCACTCTCCTGGACAGGCTAACGTTGCAGTAATTGCTATAAAAGACCAAATTGGATACCCAGAAGTCCTTGTCAGTCTTGTAACAGTCCGTATAACTAATAAAGAAGCTGAGGGAAATGTTATTGGATGACTTTACAGATAAGAACCTTGACTGTGTTTTGAGCTTGAGGGCAGACATTGAACCATCTGTTCCAGAAACAGTTTAGTTTTTCTATGGAAAGTAACTACTGAGCACTTACAAGAAAAGGATATTCCATGCAGGCTGTTTTCACCACTGTGGGGTGAAAACACTGTATCACCAACTCTTCAGTTTTTTCACAGCCGAGACCCAGATGCAGTCACACACCGCATTTACTGTGTACCCTCAGTTTGTGGAAACACTTCTCCAGTAGTGCTGAGTTTTACATTTTTCCTCAGTCTTCCTCACTGAACAAGACTGACGAACTGGAGAGAATGCAAACCATTTTGTAACATGCATATGCACGCACACACACATTCATACACACCCAAAATGCCATTGCAGTGTTGCGTTCTTCAGCAGAGTCTTATATAAACATGTAATATATACTTGGTTGTTATATAACCTTGTGGTTACGGAACATTTCCCCACCGCTACACACCCCCACCTCTCCGAGACACCCTATGATTGTGTTCCCAGTGGCAACAGATTCTCTGGATTCACATATATGTCTTCGTACATTCTGTGTTCCTCATGTGAGGAGTAGAAGTCTTGGACCCACAGGGGGTGTGTAAGAGAACAAATTAATGGCTCAGAAAATTCACTGTGGGGGCTGTTTACTCTGTGACACTCGCTGACTGCTGATGATTCAGCATTTTGTCAAGACACTTGGTTGCATTATCAGTTTCTCAGCCCAGTATGTAGAGGTGCAGTAGGTTCATTTAAGTACAGGACTGAACCTATGTCACGAAGGGTTAAGTGATTTATTTCGAAAGGTTATGTTATGCTATCTATCTCTCTCTGTAAATGACTTCACTTTCATCTCTCTCCCCTCTTCCTGTCTAGTCCCACTGTCTCTATTCAGAGTGTGTGTTTGCGTTTAGTCTCCGTGAATTTCCGGAATCGTTATATAACTGTTCTGTAAGTTGTAGGGAGGTGGGGGACAAAAAAACAAGGGTTGGATGCTGTTATAGAGTGAATGATTAAAATAAATCAGTGATACTACATATAAAATCACTTGAATCTAATCTCTCACTGATTGGCTACAAAGTATTTACCTTGTGTCCACTTTTTCATTTGCTGATCTAGACACAGTTTAAGTCTGTGGCACTTGTTGCATAGGCCGTGTTTAATGTTTCCTGCTTTTTGATTGAAATACTTGGAAGAAGAACAGCGAAGGTAGCCGGAGAATAAAGGCTTAACAGAGGAAAGGCATTACAGTGCTGCACACACTTCACAACTAACAAAACAAATTGGCCTGTTTTAAAGCAGCAGCTTCACATTACAAGCCAAAGAGAATTGTGGGCCCATCTGGAACCTGTAGCCTTAAGAAACAATTGCCATTGTTGTAGATGTGTGTCTCTGTGCATGCATGTGCACATTCCGATAATGTGGCATCACTAGCCTGGCCATGTTTTGTAACGTTCGTGAAATTGAAAAGCGTGTTGGCAGCGTGTCCTTGTTTGTCCAGTCATGCCAGGCAGATTTTTTGCTGCTGGACCAGCCGACATATTTCTCTGTGTGTTAGTTAAGTATATGTTGATCTATGTTCTTCTGTCAACATTTGTCCCTTTGGAATGTGTGTGTGCATGCATGTGTGTCTGCGTCGTGTTTGAGTCCTGTCTTGTGTTTCGTAAGCCGTCCATATTTATGATCCAGCTCTTACATAAGCCTCAGATCTAGTTCAGTGTGTCTCTGGCAGAAACACTGAGAGGAGGAGGAGAAGGATGACAGAGGACGAAGAAGGTGTAAGTGAAATCCAGGCTGATTGAGGGTGGAAGAAAGAGAATTTTAAAGATCAGAAAAAAGACAAAAGATCAGAGTTATAGGTGCAATTCATTACTTTATACTTTGGCTTAGGTTGATGATGAAGAGGAGTATGGTTTTAAAAATTCAGTTTTGTTAATTGTGATTTAAATCAATGTGAAAACATTAATGCTCACTCACAGGCTGCAGCTGACAACAGCAATGGAATGCGCTGAACAAGTTTAATGGAAGTTTCCATTTCAGGCACAGTAAACAAGAGAGAGAGAGAGACTGTTGTGTCTCATATGCACCACAAAGGGACAAAAGTGTGAACAGTGAAAAATAACACAGTGCTGATCCAGTCAGACTGGTTGCTTGATTGGTTGGGAGGAACTGCACATGTGTTCACCACCACCTAATGATTGTATTATATGATTTATTACTCACGGGTGTAGTTTATAGGTGTGTGACTTGAAGTTCATCAGTTCTCAGTGGCAGTGGATGGCCTGAGGTGTGCTCATCATCAATCAAATGGCACAACTATACTCACCCACCCAGCCTTAAATAGTAGGGGGTTGTTCTGGATGTGGCACTTCAGATTTTTTGGGGTTGGGTTGGGGGGGTAAAATACACCCTGTTATATAAGTCACACAGCTATTGGGTCTTTTTGGAAATCAGCTCACTTGTTTTTGTGTAACCTTTCTTACAAACCAACAACCGGACATGGATGGAGGTAGTAACCCTTATTTCTTCTCTTCCTCTGACAGACCAGTCCCACAGCGCCCCCTTCAGCTCAGAGAATGAGGCTCAGGGAGGCGACCCAACTGTGTGGCAGTGCACTCCTCCCCCATCTACCTCACCTTTGGGGGAGGCGCAAGCCCATCCTCCCCCATACCAGCCAGCATCCAGACCCCGATCCAGGCCGGCTAGCCAAAGCCCCTCCCCTCCCCTCGCCCTGATGGGAACCAAGAAAAGAAGTTCCAAACCGGCGCACATGAGACGCAACATCAGGTACTGAACTCGACATCCTCACTTCAGCTCTAACGGTTGTGCTAGTCAGAGACCTTTAAACGATGAGTTAAAATTTAACCATTAGCCCACCATTGTCAGCGTTAGATGTTGACTTCAATATACATCATTGGAAAAGATTCCCTGTCTGGTTGTTACTGTGACATGTCGTCAGAACTATATTTTTAGTGTGTATGAAACAATTTAAGTATTTAAATGTTTATCCGCTTACTGGGCCAGAAAAATCTAATAACATTTGTATGGGTTAACATAAAGACTGAGTTTCAACTTACTTCAAAAACTTTCCAAAAATGTGTCTGACTTTTGCCTGACAAGTAGTAAGCAGTCAACCTTGAGATCAGTAGGATTATTACACAATCCCCTGAGTATGTTACTGCTACGGTAAAATTCACTCAGCCAAGTGACCACATATTTTATCTTTAACAACACCCACTGTTAGCTGGATCATTTTATGACGAATAAGTTGAGGACAGGCCAATTCCTTCTAAGATCTGTCAGTCATTACACATGTGCCTCGTCTGCTGCCTCGGTCCTCCGGCTGACAACAGCCATGATGTACTGTTGCTCAACCTCAACTATGCTGTTGCTTTTACATAACAGCGTCTTAAGAATAATATCAAACATGTGTGTCAGCGTTGCAAGCTCCGGCTCTGTTGATGATAAAATATTTTACTATTTGTGTCTGTAAGTGTAAAAATGAGATACAAGGTTCTATAACTATTAGTGATTTCTTTGTCTAAACCCTTTCTCTAATGAAACCATCCACCTCTCAAAATGATGGCGGCATAGCCTACTAAAACTAAAACTAGGACTGCAAAGCAGCACTGAACTGGCCCGAGCACATACATTTTGAAGCGTTGCATGAGCACTGCGCACTGCGGCAAGGATAACCACCTCTCTTACTGCGTCCGTCACGTGATGTTGATTCTTGCCAGCTAATTGCTCATTACGGTCAACGCTATCAACTGCACATCACACTTTGAAAATTGTATGTAAATTGAATGATAGTTGTAAAACAAAGCTTATTTCATGTTGCCAATAGGTGGCGCCATCTGTATTATTACATACAGACTAATATATCTGTTCAATGGAACAACAACTACATTTTCACACTGACCAGTAGGTGGCACTATGACCCTGAGGAAATATTGACACAGAGAGCTGTTCAGGCTTGGACTCTGATCATAAGACAGAAGTTTAGTGGTGATAGGACAATGCACACTGGAGATATGACAACATCGTCTCCTTTGGCGAAGGATGAACCGATTGACCACATTGACCGATCTTTTGTGAAGATCGGTCAATGTGACCTAACTAAAGTAGCTTAGAACAAGTACATTCATTTTGATATAGTATTAAACTGTCACCCATACATTTTTGCAACTACAAAGCTAACTGTTTTTGCTTCAGCTAATTGCTAATGTTATTAGCATTTTGGTCCAAGTGCAGGTAGTCAACAAAGAGGATGTTTTACTTTTCCAGCTTTTACATTTTTTCATTAAGCTGAAAACAGCTTCTTAACAGACAAGAGTCCTGATTCTGAAAGAGTAAATGTGCCATCAAACCTACACTTGGCTAAAAGTGACTGGTAGGTCCTAGGAGCTTTAGTGATTATTCTGCAGGTTCACATGACTCACATCTTTCAAATTGCACAGATATTTCATTCTCTGATTCCCTGTAGTTATCAACACAGTTGTAAAGAATGCACTGTTCGATATGACATGGTCGTCGTCATCATATTAATTTGTCTTTTCAATGGAAACCATGCGTCTCCCTAACCTTTAACACAGATCCTGGGACAGTTAATGAAACCATATTTTATTATTTTGTAGGAAGTTACTAAGGGAGCATCAATTGGAGGCTGTAACCAAAGCTGTCCAGCATGAGGAGCTGGACAGAAGGCGGCGTTTGGACCACAAGAGAAAACCGGATTTCCCCTTACCGCTGCTGCCTGAATACACAACTGGTGAGAGTGAAAATCCTAATCCACAAAAATACGTACATAAATACTGACGGCAGCCACTGGACGATTCGATACAAAGCCCTTAACTTTTCTTTTTTATGTCCTGCATCCTAAATTCCCAATCCTAACTGTTAGCAAAGTACAAACCACAAAATCACCTATCGAACAAGTTGCTCCAAAGGGATAGTTCATCAAAATAGATAATTCACTCAATATCTACTCACACCTATGCTGATGGAGGGATGGGTGAAGTGTTTCTTTCCACAAACGGTTCTTCAGGGTTAAACAGTTTAGCAGCCGAATCCAATACAACTGAAGATATAAGGGACTTTTCTCCATATTGCTCCTGTGGTTTCATCCAATTAAACCCCTAAATGTCCTCTGATAACTTCTGACGAGGTGCCTTCATGGACGGTCAGAAATGCTAACGTCCGCTAGGCTTAAAACAAGGTGTAAATTACCCCGTTTCGAGTCGAATATGAATGTCTGGCTGGCGGACACTTGGATGACACCACACGAGCAGTATGGAGGCATGTTATGGATTTTTTTCAGTTGTTTTTTTGCATCTGAAGATAAGTCCCTAATATCTTCAGTTGAATTTGATTTGGTTGCTACAATGTCTCGCTCTGAAACTCCAGAAGTGTTTTGTCGACTCAAACGCTTCACCCACCCCTCCAATATAATTTTTGGTTGAACTATCCCTTTAATCTTAGGAGTAGGTTTTATCCAGCTTCTGAATTGTCTTTTATAATATCACATATCATATATCTTATCACACTTCAGTACGTGGTCATTCATTGTCAAATGTCCTGTGACGGTCAGGTTACTCTCTGCTAATGCTGCATTCCGTTACTCTCCATCTCTCCAGGGGATGTAGCCAAGCACGTGTCCTCAGCATCGGCATCAACCGTATCCAAGCAAGACGTGAAGTCCGCCGCACAGGCACTGATCTGCCTGGACTCCAGCAACACTGGCATCAGCGAGGAGGACAGCAAGACTCGCGCACATGACTCCATGACCAGAGAGCACAGACACAAGACAGGTGAGACAAACAAACAGGCAGCTTCCTTCAAGCATTTGTATAACCCAATTGTCATGTGTGTAGAGATACTTCATAAAATCAGGGTGTGGCTGAACTTCAAGAATGATAATCTGAAAGGATGATTCTTTATTTATTTGACACTGTTCAGAAAGTTGAGGTCCTGCCTCAGGCCCTTTATATTTCCCCCAAATTTCAAAATTATAGCAGATCCCCCTTTGTTTGTTAACCAAGCTGTATTTGTTCAAGTATAAACAGTAGTGATGAGGGAAGGAGCCGGAGCTGTGCCCTTCACACTGCAGGTCTCTCGCCCAGATTGCCCTCTAACCTTTATTTGAATATGCAAGTGGGCCAGTAAGTACGGCCGCTGTGGGAGGTCATGAAAGCAGATAGGGACACGGAGCTGTGAAGTCTATTTATCATCCAGTATGTATGTTCTAAGCTGTCTGCATAGCAGGGCAAAGCCTAAAGAAATCTACATGCTAGTACATCACACCTCTTATCAGCACAGCATGAGCTCTGGTGCAACATGTGAAGAGTTTTCTTTAGAGACGCCAGGCGTTGGGAGGTTTTCAGAATCTGGTTTATGCCAAGTAGGTTTACAATTCATTTTCTGTGGTGTGTTCGGGCAAGTGTTCATATTAAAAAAAAGTATATACAAATTAAATGTAAAAAATATTATAAACGGCAGGTACAGGATTGTGCAATACCCTCGAGAATGGATTGTGCAAAGTAGAGTTAGTCCGTTATTGGCCACAGGAAGTTGAAGTGTTTTGGTTTCAGGTTTAGAAACAAAAGGATAGTTCAAGTGTTTTTCAGCCAAGTAACAGTCCAACAGACGTTCAGACCTTCAAAGACCATGAGAGGTTTTCACAGGACAGAACAGAAACAGCTTCTGGGCATTCAATCAAATGTTTCTGCTCCTAAACAACAGTGCTTTTAACAGAACATTCCTGAAGTGAGGTGAAATTTAGGTTTTTGGTAGAATTATCAATTGTCCCATGGGACAACCCCTTTGTTTGAGTTTAAACAAAGGGGTTGCACAATGTACAATTATACAATTATGAGATAAACATTTTTATTTTGCTTTTTAAAAGCTAACCTGAACCTCATCTAAAAGCCAATCCGCTATCATTTGAAGACGAATTAGACTCTGGCCAATATTTAAGGGCTTCAGGGGTAGATAGCAGATATACCACAGGTGAAGTTTAAAGTCGAATTCTTTGCCCAGGGGTTCACAGAGGGAATGATGATCAACGGGAAACATCACTCACACTTTTTAAGTAGTTTTCCTGTATCGAGTGGAAAACTCACATCTCTTAAGCATCAGTCTCTTTGAGATTTAGCAAAGCAGCACTTAATCGCCTCATGACAGCCATGCATTTATTAAATTACACACTCTGTTTCACATTTCTTTCTGGGCCCACAGGTCTGAAAAATTCGGCTCATTAAAAGACCAAAGACTGAATTAGATTGAATTTTTTGAAAAAAATCAGTGGATGAAGAAAAAATTAAACCAAACATCAATTTGACTGAGGTTTTTTCTCCAAAACCGCAGCACAACAGATATCTGCGTTCCCGCTGTCTTCTCAGAACAGTAGACACAAGGATGATTAAATGAAATTAATGTTGGTGATGATATAAAAACTTTGGCCACAAAGACAGCGCTATCAAAACGCTAGTCAACACTGCAGATTTGATAGACTCATTGCATGACTTCCTGCTGTGTCAGATCAGACAATATAAATGACGCTGTGTGTTCCCTCCACATGCATAACATGCAGATCCTTAAATACTTTCAGCAGTGAACTGACTTTTTGGAAACATGTGCACCCAATTACTAAAAGCTTAAAGTCTCCCTACGCACTGTGTGCATGTGTTGGAGTTTTTGCAGATTAGCTGCCATGTGCATCAGAATATTTAAAACCTTCACAGGGTACAGCATGTACCGTTCCCTTATTGCCTGAGTGCACACACGCAGATGCCCAACATACACACACATAAATGAGTAGGGGAGTAGACTGAGAGAGACTGACGGGATGAGTCAATGAACGAAGATGAACAAAGAGAGATAATATGTAGATTTGGGAGCTGGGAAAAACAAAAGCAAATGAGCGAGAGAGAAAAAAGCATGGAGAGAGGAAGAGAGATGAAAGGAGAGCGAGCGTCTGTGGGGCAGATCAGAGTGGGTCTGTGGAGCAATAAAGCTGGCTAATCCTGGTAATGAGCCAGAACACACACACACACACTCTCACACACACATAACCAACACACCCGCATACACCACAGTGGCACAGTGACATAGTTGGGGTTGCATAACCAGTCTCCCCCTCCACTCTAATCCTACTTGTATAACCAGGCATTCACTGCAGTTATATAAGCTCTCTCTCTCCGTCTCTCTCTCCCCCCGCCCCCCCTCACACTAACATGCTGACACACACTCCTCCCATCATGCCCTCGCTGTTTGCCAGCTTGTGTAACTTTTCCCACTTGAAACCACTGACGTTCAAATCCTTTGTATCAGATATGGATTTCGGCCTCTCTGCTTCACACGCACGCTTTGTGACGTCCGCGACTTAAGTAACGCCGCCTAAGTGCTTGTGAAGGAGCCCTGCATCACTTGCCTATAAAATGTATAGGAAGAAGAGCTGCATCTGTATTTCATGTCAGTCCACCATTTTGTTGATAAAGTCTAAGTGTTAAGTGTGGAGGATCCACAGCGCGTTCATTTGAAAAGCATATGGTCCAGCGCACATAAAAAAAAAACAGCATCACACAGGATAAGACTTTACATCTTTATTTAAAGAATAACCAAAAAGAAACAAGAACTAGATCCCAGCAGTGGAGCCCATACCGATGCCATGGCCCAATGTTCCCAGTACATTTGATCTAACTGCACCATATTGCTCAAACTTTTAGAATATGAATATCAGCAAGATCCATGAATTATCCCCAGAGAAAAAATGAAAGTTTGGAAAAAGGCTGTATCCTTCAAAAATTACTACAAACCCAGCGGTTGCCTTTCTGACGTCTGCAGACTAAATTTAGACAAATTTATTTTCTGACCATAGCTGTCTAAAAAACCGTTTACAAGGGATTTTTTATAAAACCTTTAATATTTTACCTCCGCTGTCCTAATCAACCCTCATCTCTTGCCTCCTCTGTGCAGATGCTATTGATCTGAGCTCGGACGATGAGGACACCATCGTCCACATCAGCTACGAGTCCACCAACGAGGAAGAAGAGAGCGAGCCCAGCGGCTTGCACACCAACGACGGCCTGAACCAACCCGACGAGCAGGGCAGGGTGTTGGTGAACCTGAACCACCCGGAGTCAGAGACAGACATTTTCCTGTCGACTCAACTGGCACGAGCAGTCAAACCTCACCAGGTATTATGACTGCTCCAAAATACCTAAACAAGCCAAACTTTTCGTTCAGTTTTAATGAGAAAATACCTCTGACTTTTCACACAATTTCCATCTGTCCTCCCTTTCCAACAATCCTCCTCCTACATTGTCATTTAACTTTGTTTTGCCCTCTTTTCTTCTTTCTTCTTGTTCCGCCATCTTCCTTCTCTTTTTTCCCCCTCCCTCTTCATCCCACCGTTTCATCCTCCATCTCCTCTCTTGCCGTCGCTTCTCCTCAGATCGGCGGAGTCCGCTTCCTGTACGACAACCTGGTGGAGTCGGTGGAGCGTTTCAGCAGCAGCAGTGGATTCGGCTGTATCCTCGCTCACAGCATGGGCCTGGGCAAAACCCTGGAAGTCATCTCCTGCATCGACGTCCTGTTCAGACACACCCGGGTCCACACCGTGCTCGCCATCGTACCTGTAAGCATCTATGGTTTACTGTTGGAATGAGAGGATGCGTGAAGGACTGAAGCTATAGGCACATGTTGAGCTCACTGTGGGAATATGAAGCACAGATTTTCTGGGGGTTTGGGCACAATATGCTCGACTTTGTGTGAGGGCATTCACAGCTATTGTATTTTTGTAGTTGTCAACCATTCCGTAAAGAATTGTCAACTAGTCAATCAATTAATGTCAATTTGTGAGAGAGCGATAGGTGGCAGCTGGTCGGCGATTTGACATTTAGAGATTTCTCCCATTAACGTCTTCTTTACTCGCCCTTTTGGCGCTTCTCCTCACTAACTTAGCTATTGCTAGTGTAAGCTGTGAGCGGGTGTAGCTTTAGACTGCTTCATTACTGCACTTTGCTTAATCCACAGATTATGAACTAGTCCACAACGATGTTGACAATTTTTTTTATTGTCGAGTAGTCTGTGAAACGCTACATCTTGCCGACTAGTCTTAAATTTATGGTAGTGAATCACAGTGCATCAATAAGTGAATAGACATGTGACTATGGCTTAAAGTGTAAAATATTCTGGTCAGTTCATCATGTCAGCCCAAGCCTAAGATCTCCCACTTACTTCTCTCTGTCAGGTGAACACGTTGCAGAATTGGCTGTCAGAGTTCAACACATGGGACCCGCCCCCGGAGGCGTTGCCTCCAGATACCGACCCGGCACTGGTGACACCTCGCACCTTTAAGGTTCACATCCTGAATGACGAACACAAGTGAGTAAGAGGAACAAGAGCTTTTTTTCAGCTGCGGACCTTTTGAACTTCCTTTTCACTTTATCCCCATCTGGCTCTTCCTCTCCTCTACCTCGCCTTCATCCTCTTTCACAACAGCTGCCTCTGCCAGAAAGATTCGCTGATTCTCATGCTTTGCGCGTGTGTTTGGGCTTAGGGCGTAAAGAATGAAGGAATGCTGCAAGATGAGTGTGGAATTCAATGAAACAGTCTTGTCTAGAAATGACACACTGACCTCATTTCTTCGTATCTCGCCACCGTGATTGTTAAAAAATCCTACTCTTCACACTCTACTCATTTGCCATTGGTTTTTCAAGTTATTAGTCATTTATTAGAATCATTGTTTACAAATCAATGATTGTGACAAATTCTTCTAGTCTAGCTTGAAGATGCTTCAAATTACTGAGAAGAAAAAAACGCTCCAAGAATACTTTTTGCATTGCTACAGAGTTGTATTATTATATCATTGCATTTTGAATAAGTATTATTTTCTTTGTAAAATTTACGAATTTATTTGTATAGCTTTGGGGCACAACGTGCTCGCCACAGCACAAAGAGGGAGAGAGGTTGTTTTTCTTTTTGTGCAAATGGGGCAAATGATTTGAGAGATTCAAAAGAAAGGTCATGTGAAATATGAAAAAGAAGCTTAAATATATAACATTTTCTCAGTTAAGAGAGACATAAGAAGAATGTATCTGTTCTTGTGCTGCCCAGGAACACAGCTGCCAGAGCCAAAGTGGTAGAGGACTGGGCAAAGGACGGAGGAGTGCTGCTGATGGGCTATGAGATGTACCGCCTACTGTCGATGAAGAAGAGTATCGCGGCCGGGAGGAAGAAAAAGACCAAGAAAACTACTGGACCCGTAGTTGTTGACCTGGACGAAGAGGACAGGCAGCAGGAACTGCTCAAAGGTGAGAAAGAGTGGGGTAAAGAAGAAGACAAGGATGATAGAGGTTTGGAGCAGAGGAAGAAGGAGGGAATAGACAAAGGAAATGAAAACATAGAGAAGGGCAAGAAATGTGTTAAAATCTTCACATTAATCAAAGTGGTAAACATTTTTATCTCTCGTCTTCCTCCAGGTATCGAGAGAGCTTTAGCCCGACCTGGTCCAGATGTGGTGATCTGTGACGAAGGCCACCGCATCAAGAACTACCACGCCAGCACATCCCAGGCTCTGAAGAACATCCGAACTCGACGCCGCGTGGTCCTGACCGGATACCCACTGCAGAACAACCTGATTGAGTACTGGTGCATGGTGGATTTTGTCCGACCCGACTTCCTAGGTAAAGGGCAAGATCTGTAATGTACTTCACTTCCTAAATTTTAGCACTTTTCGTGATCAAAAGACTGAATACAGTTTTTAACGCTCTGTATGTATTTCAGGTACACGCCAGGAGTTCAGTAACATGTTTGAGCGTCCTATTGTGAACGGGCAGTGTGTGGACAGCACACCTCAGGACGTTCAGTTCATGAGGCACAGGAGCCATGTGCTGCACAGCCTGCTCGAGGGCTTTGTACAGAGGTGAGATGGTGCTTTTACAAACCTGCAGTCCAGTAAGTAAAACTCAACCTCCTTAAACATCTTATACATCTACTGACACCTGTCTTCATTCCAGACGAGGCCATGATGTCCTGAAGGACCAGCTGCACTCTAAGGAGGAGCATGTCATCCTGGTGCGTCTGTCTCCCCTGCAGAGGGCGCTCTACACAGAGTTCATGACCCGCTTCAGGGAGGCAGGAAACTCCGGCTGGCTCAGCCTCAACCCACTGAAGGCTTTCTGTGTCTGCTGCAAGGTGAGGAACAGGGCATGTGTGCAGAGATCTGTGAACTCAACATGGACACAAAAAGATGATTATTTGATATGTATGGTAGTTTTTTTTCTTCAAAATTTGGATCTGTTCTATCTCCAAAATATTTTAAAAAAAACACACTTTAAAACCTAGGCGGTGTTTGAAAGCGACCCTAGAACCTGAGGGTTTATATAAACTAAAATCTTTCAACCTCTGAATCAGATAGTATCAGAAATAAAAAGCATTTGGCATTCAATGTAAATCTTAGCAATTTCCCTAAACTTGTTCATTTTTGTTAAAAGCCACAAACTAAGCAAACTCGACAAGATCCCTCTTTCTTATTCCTCCTCCTAAAACATGTCTCTTACTGCCTAAACCTTGGTCATTAGACACATCGTTTGGGTCTGAATCATGTACTTATCAATGAAACACTGCTATACTATGGATTATATACTTTTTTTAGACAAAGAGAGCTAACAAACTTTCCTGGCAATTTCAGTTTGCCTTACAAAATTTTTTAATAAATGTGATGATTAAGTGTTGCTAAAAAGCTGGTCTCCTGTCATTCATCAGATTTGGAACCATCCAGACGTGCTGCACGAGGCCTTACAGAAGGAAAACCTGGCGAGTGACCAGGATTTGGACCTGGATGACATGACCTCCACAGGACACACCCGGTGTCCGTCCGCTCCCAATCAGAAGCCCAAGCCGCTGGAGAATCCTAACCCCCCAGGCGGACTGAGTCTCACCCAGCTGCAGGAGAAAGCCAATCAGGTCATCACTTACGAATGGGTACGTTCAAAGAGGAGCACTTTTATCACTGCAGCGCAAATCTTTGAGGACAAATGGCAGGTTTTCCAACCTTTACAAGTTTAGCTGTGAACAGAAAAGTTATTTTATTAATGATACTTTCTCTCAATTTCCAAATGTAACTCTGGTATCAATTTAATTGTGTAATTTTATTCATATGCTTTCCTAAACCTTCTTTTTTACGTATGTTTGTGTATTTATCTGGCAACAAACATTAATTACACACTTTTTGTATAGCACTTTTTATAAAGTTTACAAAGTGCTTTGAGAAGAAAGCAAGAAACTTACATTAAAACTAAAAAAGTAAATTAAAAGTCATTTTAAACAAAGTGTAATACATTTCCAGTTTTAAATAAATATTTGTTAAAATTGGTTGTCATTGCTTATAATGTAACCTCACATCTTTATGGTCAGCTTTAGTTGCATGGATGAGAACAACTTCTACGTAAACAGCTGAGCTATGAATTTGAAACAAATGTTTAAAAGGGACGGGACTTTGAATCATCTCTCTTTTCATGTGGCCAGGCGAAGGAAATCATGTGTGACTACGAACCTGGCATCCTGGAGAACTCGGCAAAGATGGTGATGCTGTTCCACCTGATAGAGGAGAGCGTCAGGACGGGAGACAAAATGCTCGTCTTCAGGTAAGAGTTCAGACAAGATTTTCCCTGTGGCAGCTTCGCTCAGCTTTATAACATGATTAGGTTGAATTCTACTTCGCATTACATTTAAATTCCAGCCTGTTATCTACTCTGAACTCTCCTATCCTTCTCCTGCAGTCAGAGTTTGTCCACGCTCACGGTGATTGAGGATTTCTTGGCAAAGAGGCCGGTGCCTCACTCGCCCAACACGTCCAACAGGGAGAAACCCAATCCGAATTGGGTCCGCAACCTCAACTACTACAGTAAGTGGTCATTTCAAATGATTGACAGATGTGTTTTCTAGCCTGGTATTTGAATGAGTAAGTAAGCTGAATATATCTGGAGGACAAGTCAGTTTCAAAAGTTGTTATGCACAAACACAAGTGACACATACAGTGACACATTAGGTTGAATATTGTTGACCTTGTTGTCTTCATTAGCATATTAAAGAAATAAAAACTAGTTTTCTGCTCACGGTGCATAATATTACACACTAATGACTGTGGTGGTGGCAGTAACTTGGTTTTCTGCTGCTTCTCCTCCCATTGACTCACAATGAGTGCTGCCACCTGCTGGTCTTTCTCAATATCATCCAGACTTTGGTTAATGGTTCTCCACAGGCCCAGAAAGGACTTCACAGCTGTTGTAGAGTTGCTGTTTGTGTTTTTTAGATGTATCAAGAATCGCTCTGAAAACCATTCTTTAAAGAAAAGAGATAAAAAGCGCAAAATATAATATATCAATGTGTGCAAAGCTGCTGAAAACCTTGTTGTAACTCTGCATTGGTGTGTGTTGTCTTGAAGGACTGGATGGAAGTACGACGGCCTCAGAGAGAGAGAGATTGATAAACCAGTTCAACGAACCATCCAACACCTCCGTGTGGGTTTTCCTGCTGTCAACCAGGTAACAAGTCAACTCAGCATCCAAAATATTAATGGTAGAAAATAACTTTGAAATATCGAGCTTACGAATGTAACATTTAGCTGCTTTAATAAACACGACCTGACCTCTTTGTTCCTCAGGGCTGGTTGTCTGGGAGTAAATCTGATTGGGGCGAACCGCGTGGTGGTGTTTGACGCCTCCTGGAACCCCTGCCATGACGCCCAGGCCGTGTGCCGTGTCTACCGCTACGGTCAGAAGAAGCCGTGTCACATCTACCGACTTGTGTGCGACTTTACGCTGGAGAAGAAGATCTACGACCGCCAGATCTCCAAGCAGGGGATGTCCGGTGAGCTGGTGGCAGGGATCCATTCATTGCCTTTTAATATGAACGTGGAAACATTACAGTCAAATAACTCAAATAATCTCTCATAATGCTAAAATACACATTTTGGTACATTAAAATAGTAAAATAATCAATGAAAAAAAGCAGTGTTTCCCATAGAATTAATTCAATCTATGGCTGTATCTAGGGTGTACGTGCACGAACTCGAGGGTCACGCTCACTTAACAGTGACTCCAAGTGACTGGTTTACAGACTAAAGATTGAAAGATGAGTTCTCACATGAGAAAAACAACTGCATTTCTGCCACAGCTGTAGCTGGAACTACTGTCTGCATAGACAGTCAAAATGTTATGAACCATAGCACGAGCACAATGTACCGTAACAGTGAGCATGTGGCAAACAGTGCGGCACACACCAAGTTAGAGATCTCTTATGTCAGTGTGGCATCAGATGGAGTTGTCAGCATTGAAATCTACACGGATGGACGATGACAATGAAAACTACAGTCCAGTCTCTACCCGTCCAAAACTAAATCATCAGCTTTGTGTTGAAACTAGAGCTCTCTTCCCAAGAGTCTGACAGAGTAAACTGTCTCAAGTGTTTGTTGTAAGCTTGGACCGCTGATATTTTGGAGAGCTGTGTTAATCCGCCTTTTCCTGTTTGCTCTCTTTTTGTTCATGTGCTCCTCACTGTCCTACCATCCTGGTCCACTCAACTCTTTCTCTTTTTCCTCTTGTTTCTTCATCAGACCGGGTGGTGGACGACCTGAACCCTGTGCTGAACTTCACCAGGAGGGAGGTGGAGTCTCTTCTTCACTTCGTGGAGGAGGAGCCGGACCCTGACCAGGTCTCGCTGCAGCCCCAGGACAATATGGAGCCGGTCCTCAGAAAGGCGCTACACCGCTATCCTCACCTAATCACCAAGGTAGATGAACAGAGGAGAGTGATGCTTTGGGGAGTTGTTTTTGTCAACCAGTCTACACATTTTAAATTCTTTATCATGATCTTGGAAGGCAGACAACGAATTTTATTATGTGTCAATTTGTGTAGAGAAGGCTGCACCAGAGATGCCTGGAAAGACAGGAAATGGCAAATACAGACGGAAGATTAATATCATTCATAGCATTAGTATCTGGATTTTTCAAGGTCGCCCTATTATTCAAAGAGCCCTTGAGTCAAGTCAAACTAAAACCTGCTCAACTAAAAGCACAGCTCGCTGAAGACATGGTGGTATTCACCATGCTATGTCCTATTTTTCTGTGTGCCATGAACCCCAAACCTCTGCTTTTTAATGGCTTTTCCCCCATGCTCATAAAAAAATTGTCTTTATTTATCTTTATTTACATTTGATCGCCTGTTTATGCACACATGCACAAAGTAGACCATGCGTTTTTCCCCCTGGCTTTTTTTTGGCATTTTTTAAACTGCTGCAGACTGTTGCAACAAATCTCTGTGTGATGGAGCCTCAATATTACTTAGATGTTGGCATTTTGAATTAGATAAACTTCACTTTTAAACAACCTCATAGAGAGACATAAATGAATGATGCATATCTCAAATCTCTTTTTCATCCACCCTTTCAGCAACCATTCCCCCATGAGTCCCTGCTGATAGACCGCAGGGAGCTGAAGCTGAGCAAGGCCGAGAAGTCGGCTGCTAAGAAGGGTTATGAAGACGAGAAGAGGGCCTCAGTGCCGTACACCCGCCCCTCCTACGCTCACTACTACCCCGCCAGTGACCAGAGCCTCAGCAACATCCCCGCCTTCAGCCAGAGAAACTGGTCAGTGACTCAAAGCCTCATTACTGCCATTTAAACTAAAGGGAAAAATAGCTTTTTAGTGATGAGTACAAGTGACTTAAAATGAAACGTATGCAAGTATGTATTTAAAGATTTAGAATTTAACCTTTTTTTTACGTTTTTTAATGCAGATTTTCATTTCAATCCAGGAGCTCAAATAAAAATAAACCCTATTCCTTGTTTAACAATGAACACTATTCCTAACTTTCTGCTCAGGCGTCCTCCCCCTCGAACCGAGGAGAAGCCAGTGGCCAGTGTCCGGCCAGTCCAGTCAACCCCGGTTCCCATGATGCCCCGCCAGTCGTCTGGAGGCTCTGACACAGGCAACGATTCATCCAAAACCAACCTGGGAGGATTCTCAGTGAAATGCCTGGAAAAAGCCGGGGTCTTTGTACAGAAGATGGTCACCACTAATGGTATCAAAACTTTACATGCTCTGTACAATTTGCTCTGCTTCTTACTTCCCCCACATACCACTCATCCTTTTGAACTTTCTTTATGATATTTGATAAGGAAATGTTTGTATTTACTCATCTCAAATGTTATTTTAATTTTTAGACATAGTGATTCCAGGCACCAACAGTTCAGCAGATGTTCAGGCCAGAATCCCAGCTGGAGAGAGCATCCACATCATCAGGGGCACTAAAGGTAATCTATCCCTCCACACTGTTAGTAAATTATACTTGTCAGAATAATCATTAACTGTTGAAATTTTTTTTTACATATAATGATCTGTTTTTAATTGATCATTTCCTGTTTTAGGGACTTACATCAGGACATCTGATGGTCGAATCTTTGCCATCAGAGCAGCTAATAAAGCCAAGTCTGTAGAGGAGAGTACAACAGCACCACCGGAAGGTAATTTACCAGAAATGAGCACTGCTAAATGTGTAGAGTACTTGATAGACACACAGATTTAAAGGTTCAGTATGTAGAATTTATCTTGTGGTGAAGTTGTATGTTGCAGATGAACCCTCCCCTTTCAAACAGGAAAGAAAACCTGTGGTAACCTTCAGTTTTTATAAAAACTCTAAAGATGTTTAGTTTTTGTTTTGTTTGGACTACTGTAAAAAACATGGCAGCCTCTGTAGAGTAAATATAAAGTGTTTTAAATACGAAGTGCCCATTTAAGGGTAAAGGAAACCACAATTCGTACATTTTAGATACAAATTACTAGTGAAAACATCACTAGGATAATTTTATATCCAATTTCTGCTGATAGATCTGTTTCACCTAAATCTGACACTGGACCTATAAAATATAATTGACACTAAATTATTAAAATAAAGTATGTGTATGTGAAGAGTTAAACTTTTTCCCTAAATCTAATCTCTTCTTCTCAGACTTGCAGGCCCCACCAGACAAGGTTTCAAAGAATGGTAGTGACAGTTGTCAGTCACCTGACATTAGGCAAGAGGTACCCTCCAAGCCTGTGCCCCGCCCTCTTTCACCTGATTGCCCAGAGATCATCAACGAGCTGCAACGCTACACAGGAGCCACAGCGGGGCCAGAGATGGCGGCTGTGAGCAACCCAAACAACCTGCCTTCCACCAAACGGCCTCAGACCAATGGCAGCAGTAGGAGCAGTTTACCCAGTGGAACTATGAGCCACCATGATGCCTCTGTGACCAATGCAGTGCAGCTCAGCATTGACACAACCGCCGCCCAAGACATGAGAACATGCTCCAAGCGCAAAGCCTCCACCCCACCTTCGGTTGAGCAGCCCAGCAAGCAGCCGTCTGCTGCCAAGCACTCCTCAGCCTCTCTGGCCTCACAAGGCTTCCCCTTCACTGGGGGCTATGGCCTCCCTCCAGTCGGCCTCAACCCTGCCATGTTGAGTGGTTCACTGGGGCACCCGCTCTTTGTTGGGGCTGGTTCGCCTTACTTCCAGCCCCCCCACACTCAACTGGGAGACCCCAGTTACATGTACGCAGATCTGTTTGGCTTGGGCGGAGCCTGCTCTTCCTCCACCTCCTTGTCGACAACAACAGCTACTGCCGTCTCCTCTTCATCATCAGTTAACGCTGCCAGTTTGGTTCCAGGTGCCCTGCCGCCATTCATGCTGAACCCCAGCATGGCGGGCATGGCTGGGATGCTCGCCCCAGGCTTCCCTCTCTCTTACAATCAGTCTCTGGCCAGCCTCTACACAGGGTCCATGCTCCCTGGTGGGCTTCCAGGACCAGCCGCCACTCCTGGCCCTGCTGGAGCCAGCTTCCTTTCCCAGTATCCTCCCACTGCTGCCTCCAGCTCCTCCTCATCCTCCCCTTCCTCCTTCTCCCCCTCAGCACGGTTTGAGGGCCACCGGGGTCCAGTTCTGATGAATGGTGGGAATGCTAGCAGCACCAGCTGCTCAGATGATGACGATGATGATGTAATTGAGGTCAGGGGACAGTGACAGATGAATGATGTGCTTGTTTGAGAAACCTTGATCCGATTGAAAAATCATCACAATAGGATGATATCCTCTGTGCCAGGATACAGGCTTCGAAGAGCCTGTGGCCGAGGCTGTGTGGAAATGGAGAAAAAAAAATGGAACGCCAATATGTGATGACAACTGAGCCCCTGCTAACGAGTCTGTTCTGCCTTTGAAAAACTGTCCGAGCAGAGATTGAACACAGACTAGAGACAGAGCAACAAACTTTGATGCTGAATAACACAAGATGAAATCTGAGGAAGAAAAAAAAGCTCCAGAGGGAGGAAGAAAAAAGAAAATCCGAAGACTTAGGGCTTCCAAGTTTTTTTTGTTCAAAACTGGCATTGAGATACTGATCACTGGACTTAGAACTGCTGATTGTGGGCCTGCAGTGACCACAAAGGGCCACTAGTTGTCCTGTTGACTTTTGAGATTCTAGTTCTGCAGCTTTATCAATGTCATGACTCTTTTGCTTTACTCAGCTAATTAAATGATGATGTTAGGATGGAATTGCTTATAAAAAAAGTTGTGATGATAAAGTCAGCTGGTAGTTACGTCTGTTAAATATCAATACTGATGTGTTGTTTGTCACATGTCAAATATTGCTACTGAATATTTCTTCAAATGATAGAGGTTAAAAGATCAAACAGAAGTTTTAAATGATGGTAATAATTCACTGCCAGGATGGTTGACGGTGTTTTACTACTTGAATTATTGAAGAAGCATTTTAAGGTCTGTTGAAACTTTCAAACTCTAATGAAAGAATGTATACTTAATGAGATGCCTTTAAACCAGGCCTTTTTGAAAAAAACTCCTATTTAGGCATCAGGTTTTTCTTTGCGTGTGTATTTTCTATTTATGTGATCTTTGATTTTTTTAGATGATTGCCTAAAAACAACCAGGTGAAAAGTAAAAAAAAAACTGTGTTGTAGTGAGGTGTCCTCCTCGTAGCGGAGAAACAACCAACAGAAAATGCCTTTTTGCCTCCATCTTTCTGAATGTGAACTGTGAGAGAGAGGAGAGGCAAAGAGAGACAGACAGTCGCCGCGGCTCTCTGAATCTCGCCCACAGTCTTACTGTAGCCTAGCGAAAAACGATGCAAAACACTCACTCAAGCCTATATATGTATTTGTACAAACCCCGGAGGAATTGAGCTCGCAAACTCCCGAGTTTTGTTGTTCGCCTGTGTTGTTCCTTAGTCTGTATTTGTGTGTTTTGTTGTTAAGGGTGACAAAAGGAATGGTTTTAAAAAGAAAATTAAGTGAATAGAAACTTGTGTTACTTGGTTTGGTGACTCGTACTGACACGGATTCCATCTTTGCTCTGCTCTATCTGTCTCATATTTTGTCACCAGAGGTCAGTGTAAAACCAAACTCATTTTTTTGTTCTTTTTGAGAGATGGTGTAGCTTTGCCAAAAAAACGAGAAATGCACAAGCACATCGTCGGCCTCCATCGAAGAGGACTTTGTCTTATGAGACCAAATTACGCTGTTTACTCCTTAAAATCCACGACAGCAGCACGCTCTCTCTCTCTACTATAGCATCCTCACACCCACAATCGACACGTACATATACATCTCTCTCATTAGGACCCTGCAGGAAACACTGTACACTGCACTGCACTGTAAAAAGAGACACAAATCTGTACACGTCTGTGGACTTGTCCAACGCTGGGACAAGCTTCATCATCACGTGACCAAGTTCCTCTTCAGATTAACCACACGCCACCGTTCAGCTGTTCCAAATTATCCACTCTGATCACATCAATCGTTGGATCACTGTCCTCGAATAGAAACTCTTCTCCTCCGAAACGGCTGCAGGAAGAGCTTTAAAAAAAAAAAACTGCTCTTTTGTGGAAAGCGAATCTCTTTAACATCATCAGAGCAAAAACTAAGCATTTATTGTAATTTCTCTTCCATGTATTTTGCTCCTCATATTGAAACTGTTAGTCTACAAATTATACTTTTTTCTTTCTCTCTTTATGATGTTTGAATTTACCAAATTTATTTATTTATGACGGTGCGTATTTATTCATTTTTATTTTTTGTAAAATGTGTTTTTTTTTGGTCCTTATTGCTTTTCTTTGTTTATAAACATTTTTACAGTCATGTAACTTTCGTGTTACTGCAGATGAAAAACGCTTTATTTTTTATGTTAATGTTTTTTTTTAGGAAGTACAATCTGCCAATCTGACCCAACACGTGAACTTGTGCAGAACTTGCATGTGGACCAATGAACTGGTTTGTTAGTGTGCACATTAATATCCAGGAACAACATATTGAAGATAGATGGAGTAAATATCATGTTTACAGTAACTCTGATCAGATGTTGATTATATATTTTAAAAGAAGACATTAGGGATATATTGATAATTGGGGATATATTGATCAGCTCTGATTCCTTCATCCTGCATCGTCACAAGCTGCATTCAGGACACGTATCTTAGAATTTGTAACTGAATAATATGAGCCATTTGTTTGCATGTAAATGAAGCAAATTCACAAGGAATGGGTCAGAAACAGGCAGTCATATCACTCAAAACCTGAAAAAAAAACAATGATATCAAGTGCTTCTCTTTTCTTTTACTTTTTTTGTTGTTCATCATCATATCATCAGAAATGTCCATCTGTGTCGTCATCATGATGGAAAATGAGCAAGTTTCCTCAGTGTTGAACTGTTTTGTTGTCAGCTCAGCCTTTGCTGCGCAGTTCAACTGCTCTTTTATTTCACAGCTTTCTACTTGAATTTACATATTTATTTATACAAATCGATTTGGTTGAGCCGACTGTCTGAATTCCATTTTATTCGAGGAGAAGATTAAAGCTGCTGACTTTGAGGATTGGCTCTAGTCAAAGCCTATTGTGTAGTTTATCGATGGATAATGTGTATGACCTTGGATTACTTTTAGATCCTTTTTTGTGTTTGTTTTTTGGAAGTTTGTAAATAAAAGAAACATGTTCTAAATAGCACTTTTTCTTGTTTCTTTATAAATAGTATCAGCAGATTGAGCAGGAAACTAAGCACATTTAAGGTCTTATTCCAAGAAAATGAACCACTCGTAAAATACCATGACACTAGTATAACGTTCTCCACCACATTCCTGTGATATGACAATAATTAATGTAATAAAGAATATTTTACAGTTACAAAAGGCTTCACACAAGATACTAATGAATAAGTTATTAATTCGAGGTAAACTGATTTGAAGCAAACACTATTTAAAAATCAAACATTAGGGAGGAAATGCTACAGATTCTAAAAGGATTTAAATGGTAAGACCAAACCCAGGTTTAAATACAAATATAAACAATCGCATATGAATGCACTGTACTCTACACAATACTGTATTTTCCTGAAGCCTTTGCAAACCTATATTGTTGTTTTTTATTCAGACGAAATCTCTAAAACAATACCCCAAGCCCTCAAACACTCAAATGATCTGTCCATTATAATTTGTGTCCCATTTTAGTGTGAAGTTTATTTTATTTTTCCTTTAGATAAATAATAATTCACCAAATAGACAAGCATAACAAAGACAGAAATGTGAGACTTAATATCAGACCTTTAAAGGTTTTTTCTGTTAATCTATTTTTAAGAGCCCAGATGATATGCAGATGATAACAATACCTGCACGTGT
The DNA here is from genome assembly GCF_947347685.1 of Pleuronectes platessa. Classification (NCBI taxonomy): domain Eukaryota; kingdom Metazoa; phylum Chordata; class Actinopteri; order Pleuronectiformes; family Pleuronectidae; genus Pleuronectes; species Pleuronectes platessa. The sequence goes on along the minus strand of NC_070631.1, from coordinate 19,289,528 downwards.
TTTACATAAAAACATATTTTTCCATTGATAAATTGAAGAACATGGACAGTAATTCATTTTTTTGCAAGGAAATGTCTTTTTTCCAGATGATTACAGTATAAAACAAAAAAGACTGCCAACTAAAACTAGTTGAGCTAAACTTGGATGTTGTCTTCTGTCGATTTACCCATAGTCATATGGATACGACCAGTGTTATTGATTGCTGCCAAATGATTAATTGTCATGTTCTTACAGCGTAGTGGTAAGATGGATGGAGGGTGAACTCTGGGTCTGGTTTGTAACCTCCTCTCTCCACAACCTACTTTAATTAATGCTCTCTCTTATGGGGTCTGAGAGCTGAAGGCCTCCTGGGTAAGGACATTTTGAAAACATCCAATAAGCCCTTAAAATCAAGAGCCACCATATAGCCAGATATATCATACTACACCTTACTATGCTATACTCTGTTTATGACCCTGTTGTCTTCTTTTGAGTGGTTTGCTGGGGCAGTAGCATTTCAACTGCTGATAGGAAGAGACTGGACGGACTGGTAAGGAGGGTCAGCTCCTGGGATTTCCCCTTGACCCAGTGTGGTGGGACAGAGGAGGATGATGGGGACGCTGTCAACTCTTATGGACAACCAGTCCCACCCCCTGCAGGACTACATCACAGCACTGGGCAGCTCCTCCAGTGACAGACTGTTCCAAGTGTCTGAAGGAGAGGTATCGCAGGTGGTTCCTTCCTGCAGCAGTAACACTGGACAAACAGCTCTGCTCCCAGTAGAACTGCACACACCTTCTCTGGACTGCTCTTTAACCCAGGTTTCACTTTTAACTATATTAAGATATTAATTTCTAATAATAGAAATTATATAATTATATCCATTTCTGTCTGTGAAATTCAATGTGTTGCGTGCAATACATATGTACCATCCATTTATATATTTCATATATTCTTATATCTCCTTACATCTATAAGTATTGCATGCATAACTTTACTAATTTCTATGTTTGACTGCCTTCTTGCTGCTGTATTGTTGCAAACTTCCCCACAGTTGCACAAATAAAGGATAATCTTATCTTATTTTGCACTATAGGCTACACTATATCACTCAATATAGTACACTATACTATTCTGCATTACACTGCACATCACTGTACTATACAATATTATATAATATCATAGCTAACTACAGTATATAAATCATGGAGAGTGGAATAGAATTGATCTTTGTTTCAAATCCCGAACATAAAGAGCTGTGAGTCAGACACTTCACCCCACTCAGCATTTCTGTCCTTACATGTGACGCGTCCTGAGTCAAGAACTCGGTTTCCCGGCATGCTCTGCTGTTGGGACGTTACGTGCCCTGACGTCGCTCCTCGTTGATGACGGTGGCAGACAGCCTCAGTATCCGAGGAGGAGTTCCTGCTAACACAAGATACATTTTCCAACGAGCTGCTCTGGAAATACACAAGAGCAGGGAAATAGACGACTGCCACCGAGGCATTGTGGGAAACCTGTGAGCTGTACGTGACCCGACGCTGCCTCACAGGCGACTCTCACATTTGTTTTGGAGGCCTGTTGCTAACTACGGGAAATCCTCGGGCTAGCCCCGGTAGTCACTGGGCCGAAGAAGGACGTGGAGGACCAGGAGCTGTTGCTCCGTGGGCTGCTTTAGTCGACGCTAGCTGCTCCATCTTACTGTATTAACGTAGACGTGAGCTCCCAGGCTCCTCGGTGGTGGATCTAAATCAACGTAACTAGACGATGTCACTTTGACAGCTAGCTAACATTAGCTCTCCTGTGTTTACAAGCCAAAGCTCCTCTGGAGAAGTGGCCACTTAGGTGTGTTTGCTTCAGTTGGGGGGTTTCACGCTCGGCCTCTTCTCACCTGTCTGCTCGCTGGTTGTGATTTGTGAACTTGTTGAACTTCTGTGTCCTCGGACTGAAGGTCGCCAGCTCGACCAGAAGGTCTCTCCGCTGAGGTTGTCACATCTCCAGGCTTATCTGCTGCAGCGCAAACTTTGTTACCTGCTTGGACTTGTGAGGATCAGTCGAGTTTCTTTGTTTTCTTTGAATGTTAGAGACAGAACATCAAATATATTGTTAAGGGTTAAAAACACGTATGTTTTAAATGCGAAGACGAAGAGGTTTGATCAGAAGGAGTCGACGTGTACTGATTTGATTATTATTGGGACACAGCTGAAGCACAGTGTCCCGGATGCCGGCTCCCAGAGAAGTGTGGGTTTTGCTGCTGTCAGGATCCCCAGGTGTCACCTGTTCTGCTCGGCTTTGTTAATCTCACACCAGCATCCAACATCTGCTGCACCAGAGGGAATCGACCCGCAACATCTCACAACAAGACCACGATGAATCGCTACCTGCCTGTGGCACGGCAGCACTTCCTGGCTGCTCTGGCCAGCACCAGTGTGGTGGTGAAGAGCATCAGCGCCGTGGTGGTGCTCCTCTACCTGCTGTCATGGGCCGTCAACACCCCGTCCGCGCTGGCGGTGACCCCGGGCTACCTCTTTCCGCCCAACTTCTGGGTGTGGACACTGGTGACCCACGGGGTCGTGGAGCAGCACGTCTGGGGCGTGGCAGCCAATGTGGGGACAGTGATGGCCTGTGGCCGCCTCCTGGAGCCTCTGTGGGGCGCGCTGGAGCTCCTGATCTTTTTTGCAGTGGTTAATGTGTCTGCGGGCCTCCTGGCTGGACTCTCCTACCTCCTCACCTATGTGGCCACCTTTGACCTGGACTTCCTGTTTGCTGTGCGGGTCCATGGAGCCGCCGCGTTCCTTGGAGGTGTCCTGGTGGCGTTGAAGCAGACCATGGGGGACACTACGGTGCTCAGAGTGCCACAGGTGAGGCCATCAAACGACTCAGGTCATTTCTGCTCTGATCTAAATATTACCATACATTTGTTCCTGTGAGGAGCCACACACCCCAGTTGAACCGAGAATGTAACAGGAATGTAAACAGTGCTGGAAACCGAACCATGAGCCCTTGAGGGGTGTACATAAACAAGCCTGGATCTGACTATAGCCAGCACACATGCATGATGCCCCGAGTGATGTCCAAAATATAAACTGAACCTGTGAGATTGGATCAGAAAATGTATAAAATCCCTATTGGTACACAATATTTTGCTGTGTAAAGACCGTATAGGTACATACAACATATTACTCTGCATAAATCAAGTAAGTATCTGTGCCTGTGTCAGGTTTAATACATAAACACACACCACACATCCAGTTTAAGGCTCGGTAGTAGTGCAATGTACAAATAAAATGAGGGAAATCATCTGTACACCTTAAACCATTCCTGCCTGAAGGCGATCTCTGACAAAAAGCTTGCAAAATAAGTAGATATTTAGCACAAAGTCTCATTCAATTAAATGTAGGTATATTTTAATAACAATGAACATTAATGGTTTAAGGATTCTCCAAATTCACACTTCAATACAGTTTTTGTTTTGTTTGTCTCCATTCTGCTTGCCTGACTGTCCCTGTTATTTTTTTTGCTATACCATGGTTATTATCCATCTTTTTCTAATTATATTAGCCAAAGCTTTACTGCAGGCGGGATCACTCCATTGTGATTGGACCAAAATAGTAATATTACACAAGCAGTTGGAAGACAATATATTAAGTGTGATAGTTACAATATTAACTGCTTCCATTTGACATTAATATTTTAATGTTGCGAATAACATGTGTAATGATGGTAACATTCGATTTTTAACATTAATGAATGTAAATAATAACACACACACATTATAAGATTAAGTAAAGTAAGATTCATGGCATGCAAAGAACTGAAGGAATCCGTGCTGCAAACATACAGAATCAACATTTGTTACATGTTAGGTCAGTGTTACTTTTAACATAAAAAAATTTAACGAAAATTAAAGGATAATTTTGGCATTTTTTTAAGTTTGTTCACCCCTTCTCTTGTTCAGACATGTTAAGTTGTCCTTGAATTATAAGCTGATGATGATCCCAGAGCTGATAAAGTCTCTTCAAGCATTATGGTAACAGTAGTATACTACTACCACAGCCTTAGGAATGACAAGTCAGTTGAAGATCCCACTTTTAAGGACAAATAAAAACGGCAAGCACATTTATATCTGCTGCTGTGCCTCTGTATAGAAACGTGTCAGTATTTTATGTGGATTATGATTTACAGCGAAGGATTTAAATGTAATTGCTAATATTGTTGTTATATTGTTGTTAATTAACTTGGATTTAACTATTATTAACTAAGCATTTTGTGCTTCGTATAAGTTTGAATCAAATTTGGTCACTTCACTCATTCGCCCTCATCTCAGTTAATCAGATCAGGGAATGTTCATCAAAATGCTTGTAGATGTTGACATTGACTCCGTCCTGCCACCCTGGCGGGCAGTCAGCCATTGTTCGGTGTTCCCATTCCTGAATCTTGTAGACTTGGGTGAATTGAGGGAACTGGCAGTCTGTAGACAAACTAGTAGCTACCACTATGCCTGATCATTTTTCTCTTCTGCTCTTGTCACAGGTGAGACTTAAAGCAGCACCAGCTTTGGTCCTCCTGCTCCTGGCCTTACTGCGCCTGTCTGGGCTGCTCGACAACTCTGCCCCACTGGCTGCGTACAGCTACGGCGCACTGTCCGGTTGGGTCTACCTGCGCTTCTACCAGAGGCACAGCCGGGGACGCGGGGACATGTCAGACCACTTCGCCTTTGCAAGTTTCTTCCCTGAGGCTGTGCAGCCTGTCGTGGGGCTGCTGGCGGGGCTGATTCACTCTGTTCTTGTCAAGATAAAGGTGTGCAGGAAGATGGTGAAGAGATACGACGTGGGGGCACCGTCCTCCATCACTATCAGCCTGCCAGGGACAGACCCACAGGATGCAGAGAGGAGGAGGTGAGTCTGAGTAGAAAGAAGACTCATAAGTTTTTATCTGCATGCGTATATGCTTAGACTGATCTGAAGAGAACTTCTGTCTGATATCTTGGTGAACCTTGTTATTAACTACCTGATTAGAGTGTTAGGGAGGCTCCTCCAGTAACTGTCTACCAGATGGTGTTTTGCAGGATTTTTCCTCCACATTTATTTTTTAGCTGTAGTTGGTCACACTGCTTTTAATTTGTGCAAAGAAGAAGCCTGTCATAGTCTTACATGATTGCCATTCAATGAAAGAATAGGTATAAGTCCATCCAAAAGCTACACTATCTTTTCAGGCAATGGGCAGAATACACACTGGACAATTTGTCAAATGTAGCCGTCAGTTGGAAGAAATCCAAAGCACCAGAAGAGCATGCAAACTTGTGTTTCCACCTTTTGCTATTACGAGAAGTTGCATTATAGAACGTGGATAGCTGAACCGAGCCCATCAGGACCTGGGCTGGATTCAGACAATGATTTTTAAATGACGTTGGCTTGGCAGTCTACTGGATATTTACACTGTACATATTTGTAATCATGGGAAACACAAACACAGCTCAGCTTACCTAAATGGCATAGAGCTTGAAAACATTTAACACAGAATACCTGTCAGACTCAGGGCGGGCATGGTTACTTTTCACACAGGCGTGGCTGGATTCAGACAGAAAAATGCGACCTCAGCAGCCAAACTCAGTTCCGCTGCTCCCCTTTTACCACACATCTTGCATGAAAGCAGCGGCCAATAAAGGGATATGTTTTACTTTTGAATCTGCTACAAGATATGCTGTATAAAGGCACTTCTTCAGAACAATTAAGTTATATTTTTTATAATCAGGTAATATGTCACAGTGATGAAGGTATTACACAATCAGCGATGTGTTGCCCTAGCACAGCAGTGAGTGACAGATTCCAACCCAGAACTTCTTTGCTTGTGAGGCGACGGTGCTAACCACTCTGCCTCACACACCCTCACATTAAATACACCAGTTAAATAGGAGACAGACACAGTGTTGTCGCTTTTATAGCTTTGTTTACTCAGGTATGGTCTGCTGAGCCTCTGCTCTCTTTTAGCCATAGTCCTCAAACACTTCACAGATATTCATACCATGGCTCCATATTTTTCACACACTCTCACACTAACTCCTACTTTCAAGCTGTCGGGGTTGATTTTCCTCCTGTTCAAATGTCTGACACTCACACCTCCAAGCTGTCACAGAGATTCAGTCACAGATAGATTTCCCTGCTCACACGTAAACAGAAATGTGAGCCTGTCATTTTTCAAGGGGTCTTTTTTACCTTTTTTTTATGGGAAACTTATAAAGAGGAATATAGTTTCCTTTCCAACATTCAGGAGATCTTTGGTAAATACTCACATAGATGCATATGTTCATCATTTTGAAACTTCTCAGTTACAGGGAAACAGCTGTAAATGTGACATTGAATGAGTATGGTCACATTTTGTATTAACTGCCTGAGTTTCATTATGTTTCAGTCTGTGCGTTTCTCATCTCAGTGTCTTCTTCCTCCCGAATGACGCACATTACACACGGCCACCATGTTAATTGTTTTAAGGCCCCACTCGAATGTTTGATTTTGATTAGAGGTTGCCGTCTGTTGAAAAGGAAATTAACCTCATGGCCATTACTTGAAAAGTAATTGATACTTCTCCAGGATAAGTAGGACATTCAATCAACAAATTACATGTTTTATTCCCCAAATGATGTCATTCATTCGATAACTGTTCTTCCTCTTGATTACTAATACTAAAAGACAGTAGCAGCATAAAGTGTATTATTCGCCTGGATTTAAAAAAATTTTTTTTTTTTAAACTAACTATTTGAATTCACAAATTTTTTAGACCGTTTTTATTATCTGAGACACTTAACTAAGCAGGGAATGAGTGTTTCTCTCACCTACACTGTTTTTCTCATCGTTTTTAATCCTATTAACCCCTGTCAATAGTTTTTTGGGTTGCTTTTCCCTACTCTTGTTTAAGGTTAAGGACAGAGGATGTCACACCTTGTTAAGCCCTATGAGACAACTTGTTATTTGTGAATATGGGGTAAACACATAATGTTAGTTTGATCTGATAAAAAAAATGAGACAGCAGGTGTGACCAGTGGACAAGTTATATAATCCGTATATGCTTGAATAGCTAAAGTGGAAACCCTATTCTCCATATGTCTCGATTTAGAGGACACACTTTAAGTTTCCCACATTCATTGAATCATAAGGTTGTAATGGAATCATTAGATTACATCTACATTGAGCATTGAAACAATCACAGACGTGTCCTCTGTTACACAGCTGTGCTCCCTTTGGTTCTAATGACAACTTTTGTCTCTCCGTTTTCCTCCCAGACAACTGGCCCTCAAAGCTCTGAACGAGCGCCTAAAGCGTGTGGAGGACCAGTCTGCCTGGCCGAGCATGGACGACGAGGAAGATGATGATGAGGACGAAGTCAGAACTGACACACATCCCCTCCTCCCAGGTGGGAGAGACACCTCATCCTCCTCCACACTGAGACCAGCAGGGGGACCCATCGGCGCCTCCACCTTGTCATCCACAATGTCGCAGAGCGGCGGAGCAGCATCCACAGGCGGCACACAACACCCGGAGTCCAGCATTATCAGCTTCGAGGATGCACCTTCTAGATCGTAACAAATGGAACGTACGTTTTACGGATCCGCACGCTGTGTTCTGTGTGACTAGCAGGTACTAGCATTCACTGTCTCTGGCTAGTATACTGATATATTCGGTGACAGTGATTAGGCATACACCCTCACACACACACACACACAAACAAACACACGACATCTTTGACGACCGTGCGCTAACACACACACTGTCAATGTCATTGTGAAGCCCAAAGAGGTGGTAACTGTGCAGTGCTTTCAGTTGAGACGTTTGGTTGTTAACACTCAGTGTATTTGGGCAAATTGGACTCTTTATTCTTCTCATCCTTTCTGCTTCATCCAGAAATTCTGTCTTGTCTGGACTTTATCCGAACAGCAGAGCTCTGTCTGCTGTAAACTCTATGTGTCTCTTTGTCTTGGGTCCTAAATAAATAACAAAATGTTTGTACAATATTCTTTTTGTAAGTCATTTTGAGAGCAGCCATAATTGTTCTCTGATTGCCTGCTACATGAAAGTCGTCAGTGACAGAGACTTGTGCCGAATTTTTGATTCTAAACTCTGCCAACCCTTTTCACGCACTGGTGTGATAAGTGCTAAAAAATGGCTGCACGAGACGTTAGTGTTTGGTTGTTTGGTTCCAAATATGTAACCAGATGTGTAACAGAGGGGAAAGTGGGAAAAGCATGTGCTTGTTCAGCACCAGCTGCTGTACCAGAGGAAAGAAGCTGCTGCAGGTCTGACCTGCTGATGAACTTTGATACAAAGTGCCAGGGGAAAGAATTTTTCAAACCAGGTTCATTTGCCGCCTGGTGTCTCTCTGGAACAGCAGGCTGAAAAATGGACTCTGGATCAGTTTTCTTTTGTTTTTCTTATTGCCCAGATTGGTGGTCAGTGGAAATCAATTTGGTATTTTTATCTTTGCTTTTTTCTTCACAAAATCCAAAAGAAAATTCTAACTTTGTATCTGTGCATTAACAAGACATGCAAATGGTGTTACTCTCACAGAGAGACGGTGGTGATGATTTTGATTCTTCTTGTTTTATGACATTATATGTTTAAGTTAATTTCAGGCCTAATCCTGGAGCACCATCCTGCACCGCTTTACTCTTCCTCATCCCAACTCTTTAGCCGTCTGAGTGAATATGATACAGAGAAGTGTACAGTGTGTCATGGTTGTGTTGGCTCCTTTTCAAATGCAGAGGAGTGATCATGAGAAGATTAGATAACAGCCTGTATCCACAGTGTGCTGGTATTTTTATGTCACAATGATCAGTGGGTTGCAGATTCAGAGTTTGTATCTGTGATGTGTAAGACATTGACTCACGAGGATTAATTACTTTAAAGACCGAAGATGCCTGTGTTGATCAGTAGTCTGTCTGGTACAGGTCTCTCAGTCATATCCTATCCGCTTATACATCTCTCATTTCTTAAAAGACAGAGCTACACTGAAGGCAGTGATGAATAATTCACTATGGAGGTTGAGGGGCAGCTTAATTGGTTAATCTAAAATGTTTCATGAATTCCAAACAAACAAGGTCAGTGACACATTTGTATAAATTAATCACTGCACATGTCCAGTTATATTATAGTAACAAATCAAATTTTTGAAATTCCAATTTCCCTTATGACCTTGTTGATTAAAGTCAGCTGCAGCCAATAAATATTTGTTCACGTCGCAATCCTGCTGGTCGGACACTGAAGTGTTGTGATCACAGGGTTGAAAATGTCTCTGATTTTATTGAGGATTCCCGAGTTGTTAGGAAAGTGAATATGAACTTCTGCTGCGTATATTTCATGGTTCTGAACGTGAACATTTTTAAACGCTACTGAAATTCTTGATGGTCTTTCAAGGAAAACAAGCTCAGAAATGTATTCTGCAGTTTTTCTTTATGGTTAGGTTGATGCCTATTAAAATTCAGAGACAAAAAATGCAGATTCATGTCACCACTGTTTGGTTTTGACATTTTACTCTCTTAGCAAGCCAGAAAAGCTATTTGCAATTTAGGAATAACAAACATACTGTTACATGTCAAATGTATAGTGGTTATTTTTCTATTTAATATTTGTTTTGTGGAGAATAAACCTCAGTTTGCCTTACTGATCACTTTATTTCCCATCAATTTAAAGAGCATAAATATTGACAACCGAAATCCACCAAATCAAATAAAAGACACAGCTGGTTATTTGTGGTTATTTATGATCGTCATGCCCTCCTTTATTAACCAGCAGGAAAATTGAATACATGAGCAAACCCTAATCTTCTCCTCCCGTCCTTTCAGCAGTAGTAGTCTGTGCTTCGCGAAAAACGAAATGACAGTTTACACTTGACAAGGTCAAGGTTTATTTCCATTCTGGGAGCATGTTCCCGGATTAAAATTTTCGACTACTGCAAATTCAGATTAAATGTGAAGAGTTTTGAGTCTTGGAGTCCAAGCAATGAGAAAGCGTTGCTTTTCACCTGATTGGAACATGTTATTGTTTGGAAGTGATAAGCCATATTGGAGGGATGAAACTCTCTGTGTTCTGTCCTGTGTTTCTCCTTGTTTCCTCTGCTTATTTCACTGTGCTCCTACTAGTGGAGGTTTGCTTTGGATGAGTGGGGCCAGTTAATATGACTGAGTTTTTGTATTGATGAATGGACGTGTTTTCAGACTAGATCCAGCTTTAATGTGCAGAAAGTTTGGCTACAGTCATACATCTGAAATCTTTTTCCGCACAGCCCTCTACATACAGTAACTGCTAAAAGCAACAGTACAGTCTCAAGAAGTTGATGTTGGTGATGTTTTTTGGAGCTCAGATGCTGGAAGAACTCTCACACCACATGATAAACATCAACAATGCAGCAAAACCCATTCAAACATGGAGTTGCAACATGGTCAAGTGTTGTAATTTGATCTGCGAAGAATAATGTTGTAGTTTGAGGTTTCAGATCGAGTCTGGCTAATCTGACATTCAGCCAAATCCCCCGATCAGTTCTTGTTCTGTCATCTTCAGTTTTTTTTTCTTTGTATTATTGTTTGTTCTGTCTCTGAACGCCATGAAAAGTTGAGAATGCAATCACATTTAAACAATTGAGATGTTCTGATACCAGCGCAAAATAATAATTTCTCTAACATATTTTGACAGCTGTATGCTACCGACACTGTATGGAAGGGATTATTAGTGTTGTATGTATGGCGTGGCTCAGGTTGAACCCATTGAAAATGAATACATGCGAGAATGTCGTAGAACTTCTTTGTTATACAGTTTGACAGTCAAAAATGAAAAGAAACAAAAATAAATAATTTTAGGAAAATAAAACGGTTACCTCCTTTTAAAAAGATTGAAACTCAGTACACGTCGCCGCTGAACCTGGGAGAATATTATAAAAATTTACGTTTTATTTAGCTCTGACTAAAGCTACCGGAAATCGCTTCCTCTCCACTGCTCTAAAAACAGTACTTGCCAGTGGCAGAACAGGAAAGAAGAAGTTATTATCTAGATAGGAAAATTGCAGTTTTATCTGATCGAAACTAATATACTTTAAAGACGTAGTATCAACATTTCCGTCAGCCCCGGAGGCATTTCCCATGCTATTATTGGTATCAGAACACTTCTGATGAGTAATGCCACTGTACGCTTGGTGTAGACAAAGTATGATGTCAGTGATGTTTTCAAGCAGTGCTTATTACACTGCAGTGGCCAATGAGCATGAGCCTAAATGCTATCATTGCAATTTAGTGACATATACTGTGTTTTTCCCATGTGCGTTGGTATCATGTGTTAAATGCAGATCATTATTCCATTTTTTTTTCATGTCTATTCGGTAAAATAGCGGCTGTGGGGTAACACCAGCGTCATGCTCTGTAGATGAAAGCTGTTCTCCTGCCCCCCCTGGTGAAAAATAGATCACAGATGAAAACCTTCTGATTTCTTTTCCTGTTGGCCAAAGTGGACATTGGAAACATTTTTCTTTTTTTAAAAAATATTTTTCAGACCTTTTACATTTTCCTCATGTCCCTACTTTTGCACCAAACAGATTTTGTTCACACTAATGACCGTTTTGATCTTTCTCTGTACTGTGGCTATTCCACAGACTCTTATGGTTTTAGTTTTAAGATATATTTCTTTATCTCTGTATGAAATAAAAGACGATTGTATGACGAAAGAAATGGTGTGGATCTCTCCTGCATCACTGTTGTGGTATTTACATGTACTGCTCTTCTCTTTGGGATTTTTACTGTCATGACTGAGGTGGGGGAGTGGTGGTTAAAGGCAGACCTATCAAATTACAACACCAACCATTAATACTACTGAATTATTTATAAAAGAAAAACTTTGTGCACTACCTCAGCCTGTGTATTTGTCAAATGTGATTACTGACTCATCTAATTGAGTGGTTATTTAAATCAACTTGGGCAAATGGATTTATCTGCATGTTCCTGGTGTTTTCTATGTATTTGGGATTAGTAGATATTTCAGGGTTAATAAGAGGATATAGTAATTTCTTAACCTTAGTTTGTTACACCAGGGACTTCAACTGCATGATGCTATATCACAAAATAAGTTGTTAAGATCAGCGTCTCATCCTTGGAAAATTTGTATTCATAAAACTATAAATGAAGCTATGCTATGCTCACAATAAAAAACACAGGGACCATTTACAACAGGGACCATTTATCCAATTGACTTATGCCCTGAGGCGGAACTGTGATGCATTGTTAAGCACTTCACAAGAAAGTTTGGTGTTTGCATGTTCTCCCTGTTTGCATTTTCTTCAGGGTCTCTGGCTCTGACAGTCCAAAGACATGTTCATAATAACCATAAGCTTGATTTATACAGCACTTTTCACATCAATGTTCCACATTGCTTTCTTATGAGAATAAAACAATGGAACACAAAGGCCCTGTCCCAATTCGCCCCTCAAGCCCTCCCGATTGGCCCTATCCCTTTGTTTTGTGTGTGGCCATGAAGGGGTTGTGTCGTCCTAATTCTCTATGTGATGTAGGGGTAGTGGCCATCTATCCCTTCAAACACCCCTTCAACTGTAGTGTATTTAGGACCCCCTAAAAATGTAGGGGTAGACTGAAACTCCAGAATGGTTTACGAACGGACGAAGCTAATCAAGATGGCAACTGCGGCGGGTAAAATGCTCCTAAATGTAAGTATGAAAACTTGCAAAATAACAAAATAAATTGTTTTTATCTTATTTTAATCCATTAGCAAATGAAAAAATAATTGAATCATTGTGACAAGCATTTCAGGAAAAGTTGTCAGGTGTGTCACTGTTATAATGTTGGTTAATAACGGTTGTTAAAATAATAATGTTAGTTGATATTGCTTTTCAGTGTTATGATGTTGGGGTCCCAATTTCCAGGGGAAGATTGTCTAGCCCTCCCCCTTGTTGTTCCGTTTGGAGGGGGGCATTCCAATCAAAGGACACTTCTTTTCCAGGGGTAGGGCCAAGGGATAGGAATGGGACAGAGCAGAGGTGTCCATGATTGAGTCCTAACACTGATCTGTCTCCTGCGTCTGTAAATATAAGTAGCTACCTCATGTTACCGCCAGGGAGCGTCCTAACTCCAGGCTTTAACTGCAGGAACCCAGGCAGCTGCGTCCACAGAGAAAGAAAGTTACAGCTGCAGTTTTCTGCAGTTTCTGCAATGAGCTCCATTGACTGTGATTGGGGGAGTAACATAACTTGCTTAAATGTAGGTCTTCCCCCATCACGTATTCAACATGGGACCAGCACAGAAGCCATTCAAAGTATGCCACGAGACCCAGTTACATTATAGATGGATAGAAGTAAACCTCCTCACTAGATTATTTCCGTATAGAATCATTAGCTCACCTGTAATAATAACACATGAGCCTGGGACCTGACCATGCTCAGTGTTCCCAGGTTAAAAGCAGAATCAGCTGCATTTGACAACACTGTGATGGAAATGTCCGCCCTGGAAATAGACGGTGTTCGTGGCTCCACATAATCACACATTTCAGCGCGTGACTGACTCTGCCTCGGCTCAGAGCGCCGGGGCGTCGTGCCCGCGCAGGTGTGGCTCTCGCGCTCGTGCCCGCCACCCCTCCCCCCCAGCCAAAACTACAAACCCGGGCTGCGCGCTCACGTGAACTAATTCATTGTGAGAGCCTGGGAGGAAGCAGCGAGCGACTTGACTGGTCGGTGAAACCAGCTCTGCTCCGGGAAACGCTGAGAAAATCCAACTGCGCGCCACAGAAACTACAGGTAAACTACTTTCCTCGACCCCAGACCAGCCCGAAGCGGCACCTTTCTCGCCACGTTTCACTTCAGAACCACAACGCTTTAGTTTATTTCAAGTTGTACGCAGCTTATAAAGGCAGGGCTAGCTAGAAGCTAACAGCTAGCGGCGTTAGCTAACGGTAGCCAAATTAGCTTTTCCTCCGGCCGACCTCGGTCTCAGGGCGGCTTCCGCACTTTTTGCACTTGTGCGGGCGTGAAACCCGCTTTCTGCGGAGTGCAGGGACTCTAGTGGCCGAAAGACCGCGTTCAGACATTAGCGAGTACTCTTGGTGAACTGTGCTAACTTCCACATCGCTTGTAAAGTGGACCGCAAAGACTGGCCTAGGTGACGAGTCAGCCGCAGCCAAACAATGAGGCTCTTTTCCTGACTTGGACTGACCAGGCGGCTTCCTACTCAGCGTTACACAGAAACTGCTGCTGCTGGTAGATTTGTTATTATATTTTCATGTTAAAGCATGTTCACAGATCAAGATCATATAAACCACACGTGTAGTTTGAATCAACGCAAATCCGTCCTGTTTGTACGTAGTAAAACGTGTCAATGTAGAGCTCACCGTCTCCACTTCGCAAAGGGTTCGAGTTATTTTCTTTTCTAACTTGAGGTTTTTGTTTCAACAAACATTCTCACCACTTAGAAGTCATATATGTGCGGGTCTCGCTCTGCAGTTTGGTTTGGATCGGGGCCACCCACCCATTCTTCCACTGCGGACACACTGGCCATCTGTTGCCTGTGTGATGACGCCATCTTTCTAGTGACCCACCCAGTGGCTGGCTGTTTTAAAAACAATGTATGAACACTGTGAGCTCTCTGGGGCAAGACACACAACTTCTTCTATATGTTGGATGTGATGTCTTATGGACCACGCAAAGCCTCTGTTTTCTAACCTGCCATTTAAGTGCATAGTATCTGACCACGTATGGTTTGAGTGTGATATATCTATAACTGCATTGACCAAAGATGCATAGACCAACTTAGTGTATGTAGCATGGCTTTGGAGGGAAAAGTAATAATGTTGATTATTGCTGCAGAAACCACACTACACCAAGGCAATTTCCTGTATGTGCACATATACATGGCAATAAAAAGAATTCTGATTCTGAAATTTGTAATTGTTGCTTCAAGACTACTGTTCATCCATATATTCTCAGTCAATACGTGTCCAGATATGACCGCCACAAGTGCCTGTCGTTTCAGATGTAATTATTTGGGTCTGGTGCTCAATGAAACATTTATAATGAATTCTACTTATTTTGTTCTTGCTGATGTCAAAACAGCCTCTGGAATAGCACTGAATTCTTGACTTGCCGCACCCTCGGCAGGAGAAGATGTGCAGTTTTTTTTATTGCAGGTTGTACACACTGTCACCCTTGAAGCCGTTCAATAAAATGTATCCTCTGCTCCACTCTGGTGAAGGACAATTTCTGGCTGATCAGAATCTAATTTCAGCCAATACTCAATTTGGCCCCAAAACTCCTAATGCAAACAGGGTTATTCCCAGTATATATGTGTATGTCATTGGCTGATTAGATTTGACTGCTTGCTGTTTCTTTAAGTTCGTGCTAAAGAGATTCAGTTTTTAATAAAGGAAGCGGCACATCATAGTCTTAATATGACATCCAATTAAGCTACCTAAATCTAAGGTTTGGAGATTCAAAACATAATTGATAGGGAACACCTATTTGATATCTGTTGTTGAGACTTCAAATTTAGATATTATTATATACACATGGTTTGAATAGACTGGTTGACGCATTAATTCAAGATCCAGGCTGTATTCTTCTTTGCCATCTATAACATGTAGGTGGGACACATTCTTGTGTTTATTTTCTGTTCCAACTGTAATGGACCCACCTACAGAAACTGCATGTCAGATGGCAGAAGAAAAAGCACCGGCTGTGTTTCTGTCAGAAATTAAAATATGAATTGATTGACAGTCTGTTAAGCATCATTAAGCAGGGGCTAATTTTCCACCCTGAAGACTGTGTGGGGTGTTTCCTGGCATACAAACACGCATGCTTTAGATGCAACTGCTGTCTGTGCTGGGTTTTCTAAAAGACAGGCTCATGAATCATGAGGCACACAGTAACTGTTTTAATATGCAGTTAAAGCTGTGTCATATAAGGAAATATTGCTGGATGAAAAGTGTTTCGTTTAACACTTAAGCCTGAAACATGCTTCTGCGTCTGCGTCTTTTCACGCCGCTGTGGCGCAAGACTCGTTTTCATTCATGCTTCCCCAACCCCAGCTTCTTACAAAGCAATTCCGCGCCAGAACACTAGGCGGAGTAATGCTTTTTGTCGAAGACGACCTGAGAGACGCCTTCTTTCTTCTTCATCGATTGTTTATTTACATAGCTACTGCGGCTCCTTGTAGCCTTTTTCAGGCGGACAAATACGCCAGTCAGTGACGGGTTATACAAGTGGACATACCTTCGGATCTCTTCTGCCAAACGTTCTTCTATTTGGTCCATATTCATTCTTCTAAATCTCCCGTTGTTTCTGCCTGTATTATGGGGCATGAACCCAGCTCCAGAAGGGATGTAGAGCAGACCATTCACAACCTTGCGGGCTGAGTGAGCTTGCGGAGCTTTGCCGTAAATTTTAGAAAAGTGGGGCGACGCCCGTCAGCACGTAAGAAGGGATACATAAGCACGTAAGGGACCCGGAAGGGCTCTTGCGCTTACGGGCCCGTGAAAACGCAGAAGCATGTTTCAGGCTTTATTTGATCACGTGAGTGGGTTTGAATCGCAGGCCTGCATTGGTCCTGACAATGACCTTCTTTGAAAATTTGATGAGGACTCAAGTTATTTTTCAAGGCTGAATGATTATACGTTCATTTTTTACAACTTGTCTTTTTGAATGGAGACTAGTAGCGTAACCATGGGCTTTTACATGGTGTTGTTGCACTGCGGGTTCTTTTTATTCTTTATGTTGCTAGGCTAGCGAGTGTTTTCGAGGCTGTCTGTAGAGTCTTTCAGAGTTCATCAGCGTTAAAGGTGTCTGGTTTGTCCGGTTTAACCTGCATGAGTTTCTCATGTCTTATGTTTTTCTGCCACATATGGAATACATTAATGACAATGGTGATTGTTCTTGGCATCATTACTGTACATGATAGCAAGAATTGTCAGATTTGCAAGCATCAATGTGTAATGTGAAAAAATAATAATACTTGTGTTGGGCTAGCCTAATTGATTTGATCATGTTGGGTCGATCTCAGTGTTTCGTCATACCCGTCTCCTTTTTATTTTATCTCGCGCTACTCAACATGCAGATGAGAGCAAATATTTCCACTTTCAGCCTGGTCCTTATCTTATAGGATTATAATCAGGGGAGTACATCTCTCTCTGTCTTTACTGTAGCCACAAACTTAGTTTGCATAACCAGCTTTTCTGTCAATTGCATTTTATTTTTGAGGAGACATTTTTTTGGTATTATATTTAGTTAGTGCTCGTATGAAAAAATCTAGCGTATCCTTTTGTACAGCTGATCAGGTTGAATAGCTCCTAGTGAGCACTGTTTCCGTTTTCTTGTTACACATTTATTTGTAGTGGGCTGGCTACTCGGGTGCAATAGGTCACTGATTTTATCCTAGCTCAGTTAACTTTCTCCAAAGTAATAAACCCACTACTTGTTGATCACTATTATCCCAACATCATTCTACATTTTTATCAGAGTCTGTGCTGGGATTAGGGATGGGGCGATGCGTTGACGTAATCAACGTCATCAACTAAGTAAATGCGTCGACTTGCGAAGCCTGTCGTAAGGAAGGTGGATGCACACAGTCAAAGCATGGACTCACCTGAAAAGCAACTGAACAAGAGATATTGGGAACAGAGAGGAAAGGTGTTTTTTCAAAAGCTCTTTATTTTGGATTGGTATATTCCTTTTGTTAGCTATTTATCTGGGAGAGATTTGGGACTGTAAAAGGAAGATTAGCAGTTCAGACTGGGATTTAATGCCCCTCAGTGCATACTTTATTTTTTGTCAGCTTTGTTTGTATTTAAGCCAAGATGATTAAACAAATATAAATTATTATATAGTTTTCTATTTTATTTTTGAATTCACTCTTATATTAATAGTGAAATAAAATATAGATAGAAAATCATCGATAGGTGCAGCCCTAGCTTGGATTGAAATCATTGACTTCCAGGGACAGCCCTCTGCTATGTATTACTACCAGTCCCATGACTCTTGTATGCTGCAATTAGCGACGCTAATGACTTGCCTACAGGCACCTTGGCTGCATTAGTTGAAACAAAGGTGCGTCTTTAGATTGCCACTATACCTTCTGACGACATGTTGAAAATATACATCCAGCTCCAGACTAAAGCTGCCCCCATTTTTGTCTTCTTTTTTTTCCTCCAGTCATAGCAGGAAAGGTTTAATCTTTTTTGACACTGCTGTCCTACTTAGCCTATTCCTTTACCATTTATAGGATGCTAGCAGTGCCGTGGTGCATTTCAGGGCCAGGAACTAATGGAGCTAGAGGACAATAAAAGACTGAGATTGAAAGACTTTTCTTAGGGAGCAGGAATCGGCAGGGTACTTTTGTCTGTGAATAAATATACTCAACATGGCAAGTGAATGTAACTACTGTGCCCAGTAGACCATTGCAGATGTATTATATGGAAACATAACTGAAAAAAGTGTCTGCATTTGCTGTGAGATAGAAAAGGCGGACATTTGATCAGAAATGTGCTGCAGCTGGAAGCTGAAGGCGTAGGCAGCGCACTGTTTATAGTGGCTGAAAATGTCAGCGACACACTGCTGTATGGACAGAAATAAAATGACCAAAAAAAACTAAAGCGGAAGGAGGACAGACCGGTTTGTGCCGGAGACAATCAAGTGCAAGACATTTGGAAGATGTAGAACTTTTATCAGAACAGTATTTGTTTTTACAGTAGTATGCTATCAAATGATTTCAGTTTAGTTAAACAGAACCTCAAAACAAGGCCAGATAACCCAGATCTCTACTTAACGTGATAAAAGGGACACAGAAAATGTAACCGGCCTAACCCCTCTGTGGCTACTCTTTGAAAGCTGCTGCAGATCAAAACTGTCAGTCAGGTAACGTTTTAAATTGGGTATCGCTATCCATTCCACATTTCGATTCCAAAATTGCAAAAAAAAGGGGCCGAATGTCTAGATGACAATAATAGCTTTATTGAACTGGACCAATGCGCAGTAGCTGTGCTTAATGTTACACCAGGAAGCACTAGTTACACCTTGTGGTAGACAGGCAAAATAACAAAAGAAAAACTACACAACACATCTCAGAGCCTTATCAGACATTATCAATGTCTTTAACCCCACTGTGTAAATTAGTAATAACAGATAGTCAACATGAAACATTCTGCCTTGAAAATACTGGTGTTTAAATTAACCAAACACATAGTCGTATTTTTCGGATAATTACTAGATGGAAATGTTCTCACTTGTAAACTAATGCTACATCAATAATTGTGAACTTTAAGGAGTGTAATGTCAATTGATTCATTGGCTGAAGATGACGTACTCGGAGACGGCAGGACATTCAATTGTGTATAGTCTTTCAGACAATGTCGTCAGTCTTTTTTTAAAGTTAAGCCACACTTATGACCATTTATATTTCATGTAGGCAGTCGCCTGTAAGGACAGGAACCAAGAGCACATGGACAGACATTTTAGGAGGGGTCAAATTTCAGCATGTCACCCTTCCCATACACTTTACCAACTATAATAAAAACACACATGTACTACATAAGTCAATATAGTATTGGCTGTTTGGTATCAAGCTAGCTGTATCCTTTAAACCTGTCACTTAGTCTTATAGTATAAATGGCCACTCTGCAGGCCTTCGTTATTTAAAAATGTTTTCATCAACGGTGCAAAGGGTTTCTTACTCTAGTAGGGTCACTACATATCATTTTTTGATCAGTGTGTGACTACTAGAGGTGTGCATTTTCACCAACCTTATGATTTGTGCGTGTTGTGTGAAACTAATGAACTATGTGGGAACACATTTAAATACGTGCCTCATAAACACAATAGGGAATCAAATTACACAAAGTAAATGTCAGTACTGTTCTGGTCCTAATAAACAATGGTTAGTGTCAGAGTTAATTGTTAAAGAGTAAAGTGAGAAAGCGAAAGACATGAATTGATTATATCCGTCTCTGCAACGATACAAAGTCGTCTGCATCGCTATGCATAGAAAAAAAAAATTTAATTTAAAGTCCTCGATATTTCAACCAAAAGACAATTACATATCCGGATATCGATATCCAATTCATCATCTCACAAACTTCGAGAGGCTCTGAACCTCTTGTGTTGCATTGCATCACCTGCACCATGCTTCACTGGTCAGTTCCCTTATTATGTCACAGCCTCTGCTTTTAGTTTTCTTGTTCATAATGCCTTAAATTGATTATACTGGAAAAGATTATGACTGGATATGCGTGTCACAAAACATCAATATGGCCTCTTTGGATTGACCGATGCTGTTTTTTATAATGCCTTTTCTGCATCTTCTTGATTAGAAACTTTACTTCCTCTGCTTTTCTCATCAGAAATGGCAGCCATTCGTAAGAAGTTGGTGATCGTGGGGGATGGAGCTTGTGGGAAGACCTGCCTTTTGATTGTCTTCAGCAAGGACCAGTTCCCTGAAGTCTATGTCCCCACTGTGTTCGAGAACTACGTTGCTGACATCGAGGTGGACGGCAAACAGGTGAGACAGCTTTTTCCTGGGAAAAACTTTGTTTGGTGACAGTGATTTAAAGTAATAAACTATAATCCAAATAATTAACAGATTTTCATTTGACTGTACGGAGTTATCTACTCTCATTTCCCTTTTGTCACAAAACACGTGTCTCTTTTAGTCTCTGCAATCGTTTTTGTGTTGGTATCGGGGCTAATTTTGTTCCCCGGGTGCTTAATCGCGCACCATTTCCATATCTGACACAATTGTCAAAATATGGCTTGGTGTTTTTAGCTTTCTTTATAGGTGTTTTATTTAAAACATATTTAATTGACTCATTAACCAGGGTCTGGTGACCATTTTGAGTTTTCTAGACATGTATACAAATCCTTCACTACTAGATACATGAATTTTCCTTGACAAAATTACCAAAAATTTTGAAATTTGCCCACAATGTCCTGGATCTGTCCCCCAAAATTTAATGGATTCTCTATTGACCCATGTCCTATACTTAAAAGTTTAGTGGAAATCCAGTCAGTTGCTTCTGTAAAATCGTACTTACAATACTAGCAAATAGACAGGGGGGTAAAACTAACCCCTTGGCAGAGGTAATTATTATTCAAGACTATTTATCAAGAATACACGAAGATCTCTTCTGCTGAATATCAGTATTTCTTTTTTGTAATCAGATTACAATACCAGGCATCTTTAAAAAGTATACTCTACAAAACAGGGGAAAAAATTAAACAGTGGATGGTGAAATTACTCCCAGCATTTCTTTTGTTTAAGTTAATAAAATATAGCTGTATTTACTGGTTGTAGTTAAATTGAATCCTCAAGGTTAACCGTCTGAATCATGGCCCAAACTGCATGATGACACCAGATATTTAAAATTAAGGTGAAAACCTGTCAGGCTAAATGCAGAGATTAAACACGGTACTCAGATTTTTATATTCTTTCTTGATATTCAAAATCTGAATAATTAAAAGATAGTCCTTCATCTAAATTTTACCACTTTAATGTTTAAAAAATCTTTGCTATTAGAATGCACTTATTTCTTTTAGTAAACTGAGGAAATAAATGTGCTTTCTACAGTTTCTTGTCAGGATGAGGTCTTTTGTGGTCTTTGTTTCTTTGTTATTAATCATTTCTCTCCTTTTTTATTTGTCTTTCCACTATTTCCATGTCCCTCTTTTGTCTTTCTCTGTGTCAGGTGGAGTTGGCTCTCTGGGATACGGCGGGTCAGGAGGACTATGACAGGCTGAGACCTCTTTCCTACCCAGACACTGATGTCATTCTCATGTGCTTCTCCATAGACAGCCCTGACAGCTTGGGTGAGCACAAACCACACATACACGGAGTAGCAAGTAGACACATTTTCATGCACAGTATAAAACACTGCATCTCCGTCCTTCCTCTTAACCCCCGTCTTTTTCTCATACGGTGTTATTTCTGGGGCCTGTAGATGATGTGTTCATCCTGTTGTGACGACTTGTAGGGGAACTGCTTGCTCATGTTCATACACACTGACACAAATCATTTGTCCTGATGTTAAACTAGAACAACTCCCTTTCTCTTGACCATTTCTCTCTGATCATATGAAAATGGATTTTCATAAAATGAGGTGATAAAAGCTGCAGATAACTGAAGTACCACACATTAATTAAACAGAGTTAAATGAGAGGAAGATACAGTTGTAATGAAACATGGCTCCACTGTTGTATATTTTGCCCTTTATAGTTGTTTTACATAACCATTCTTCGGAGATAACATTTCTGTTGGAAGCAGCTCTTTTTTGCTGAGCAATACTTTTTTTTACATTTGATGCTCAGTAGAGATAGGGAGACTCTTATTTGTCTTTTTCTGAAGCAGATTATCTCTGCATTGATTCTCATTCTAAATTACTTTGTAAAAGTCAGGCTAATTAAAATGCTGCTTTAGCCTATTTAGCTGTTAATTAATTTAAAGATAAGCATTATTGCTCTGCCATCAAATCCCTTTTATGCAGTGATTCCAATGTCAGTTTCGGTCGGGTTTTTTGTTTTGTAGCAAGAGGAAATTTTCAAGCATTTTATTTAGTTTTAATGTATTGACGTATACTTAAAGTGAAATATTCCTCACAGAGCTCAACCCAGCTTAGTGGAGTACATGGCAGTTTAGCCGCGGTTGTCTCATGAAAGAAAACGTATTGCCCAGCTGGAAAGTTAAAAAAAATCAAGTAAAGATTCTTCACTACTCTTGTAATGGGTCTTGCACCATTTTAGTCTAGGAAAGTTACCCATAACATTTACATATACACAAAATTAGAAATTGCTGTCTGGCCAGTGTTAATTGAGCTGTTATTTTCCTCACAGAAAACATTCCAGAGAAGTGGACCCCTGAAGTCAAACACTTCTGCCCCAATGTTCCCATCATCCTGGTAGGAAACAAGAAAGACCTGCGTAATGATGAACACACGCGTCGAGAGCTGGCCAAGATGAAGCAGGTAACTGAATCCTCTGTGCTTGGGCCAAATTACAGTTTAGGTTTGTCTCTAAAGTTGAAAGAGGTCTGTAATGATTTTAGCTATTTGACCGATGGGAGTTCTTGATATTAAATAGGGCAAAGGAAGACTTAATCCCATGTCGAAGGGTTTGACGAGGTGGAGGATTTAAAAATTCACAACAGTTCTGTGACCCCAAAGAGTGCATGTTAGTTTGATAAAAGTTTTTATAGCAATATTCAATGCCTTATATTTTAGATATTTACTTATGATCCGCAAGGAGTTAGGTTATGTTTCTAAATTGTGATCTTGGGGTTTCTTCTACCAATAGGAGCCAGTGAAATCAGAGGAGGGCCGAGACATGGCTGGACGAATCGCAGCATTCGGTTACATGGAATGCTCGGCCAAGACCAAGGACGGCGTACGGGAGGTGTTCGAGATGGCCACCAGGGCGGCACTGCAGGCCCGCCGCGGAAAGCAGAGGAATAAATGTGTACTGCTGTAAAATGGCTTACACATATGGACTGTTTTCACCCTGGGCTACTGTAAATGGGACTAGGGCATCGGGAGGGATTGCGGGAAGGCTAGATTGGGGGAGGGGGGAGGGGAGGAAAAGCAGTAAACTACTACCGCTGTAAAATGGCTGTTTGTTGGACTGAATTGACCCTGGGACTTTGGTTTGGGAAGCTTTGATTGACCGGGACGGGTGGGTGGAAGGAAGAGGAACGAGGGAGCGCAGGAAATGAATACCGCTGTAAACATTGGGCTCTTCACCTGTAGGGTTACCATCAAGGTGGGACATTTCCACCAGCCTTGTCATGTGTCTCAAGCCACTTACACTGATAAAGAACCTTCAGAGATCCTGGTCCTTTCCACGCTCAGTGGGACATTTATCCCAGTGTGTTAATATCTGGACTTAGACAGATGGGAAGAATGAATCTCAGTATTTTGGGGTGACCCTGATGAGACTAAACCAGTGCAGACTTGTTTTCAAAGTTTTTATTATGCGCTGTAGTGATCTGGAAAAGTTGTTTTAACAGCTCCAACAGTGAAAAACTCACCAATAAACAGTGCATTAAACAGGATTGAGGTTAAATGGCTTGCAGTTTAATTCAAGAATAAAAAAGCCATTTGCTTAAAATTGGGCATTTAGAGAATTTTTCCTTGATTGGATTGTATGCTCTATATGAAACCAGTGGTCATGTGTTGTCAGGTGCTCAGGTCTTGTGTGTTGTATTATCAGAGAGGCGTGGAGCCACATGCTCACATGTCCAGCTCAGTTCCATTTAGTCCCTGACAGGGGCTAATCCTATATGTACAGACTCACAGTGACAAACACATTGAGCCCTGCTCTCACTCAGATTATTTGTTATAATGACCTGATAGTAAATACTGTTATTTGCAGATGAACTGTAGTTGGTGTACAGTTTGAGTTCAAATTAAATTGCCCTTAGCCCTGGGCTTTAAACTAAAGCTACGTGCTGATCTGTAATCCAGTGGCTCTATTCACCACCTGTATCCAGAGGAGCACCAGAGGGACTCCCTCAGTGTCATAAACAGACACTGAACTGTCCACATGCTGCTGAATCTTTATGGTGTTTGATCCGTCTACATTTGGAGATGATCAGCTCTCACGTGAAGGGGATTTAACATTTGATCAATTCTCTCGACTGAATCAGTGGCAGTTGAATTGTTTGTCCCACTGGATGAAAAGGGCATCTTCCTGTCCTGCGTAGTACAACCTGAGCAAACTCTGCTCCACTCGCATCCCTTCCTGTTCCACACAGCTGACTGCTGGTGCTCCCCTTCCCCTGGTTTCAGACCAGGACAAATAACAAGGAGAGGAGAGTTTTGTGTTTACATGCACACCACTGATCTCCTTATTTGGGACAAATGATTACTTTTTGTATGTCTGTAGGCATGTATAAAAAGGTCAAATGTACAGGCTCTGATAATCTCATGTTATCCATCGTTTATGTTTGTCTTTGGTTGGTTAAATGTTGCCATGTACCATCTGCATCAACAGTTTAACCTAAAAAAAAGACAAGACCTTTTACTTTGCATGGAAACCCCAGAATGGTCAGATTTGGAGATAAACATTCAGGTAATCTTCATCCCTAACATGCTGAGTGAGAATTAACCACCGGCTGTGTGTTGGAAAAACACTTGGTTTTAATTTCTTTAAATGTTTTAATTTTAATTTTTAAGTCTTTTGTTTTAGAAATGAAAGTGTGGCCAGTTATATTTGGGATTTATGAGTCACCAGCCTTCCCTGACTTTTCTGTGTGTTTTCCTGCAAGACTGAGGCTCTCCTCTGAGTGTTGCACCCTCCGGTTCTTCTTCCTGGTCCACAGGGAGGAGCCTGTTCCAGATACCCAGTTGTGTGTCGTTGTTTTCATACTTTTGTTTTCTGCTTTAAAAAAAAGTCATAAATATGTCGTCTATCAGTATTTAAAAATAGGAGGTGGAAGACTAGGGGACTGCTCATGTGTTGTCGCTTTAGTTTAATCTTCTTCTTTTGTGCTTTACCTGAATTTTTTTATTTTTATGATGATTTTCAAATGGGTGTAACGACTCGTCAATCATCCCTGCCAAATGCTGTTTTTAGGCAGTCAGGAGAAAGGCTGGCCCCTCGGCTGCCTGTCTAGAGCATCACTATGACCACGTGTGCTGGCTTTTTTTTGTTAATTTGTTTTCAATACGAACTTGGCTGATAAGACAAAAGGAAAATAAACAACTCTAGTCTCCTTTTTATGTACAAATCATTTTTATTTCTAGTTTTTATTGTATTTTTAAGTCCTGATTTCGGATGCTGAAGCAGTGATGTACACAAAAGGAACAGGAAAACCAAGCTGTATGCAAAAGTCTGTAAATATGAAATGTGGGTTTGTTCATACTAGACTATACACATGCACAGGACTGGAAACTGTATTTGTAAACTAGCTTTGGTTTGTGTAATAAATTACTTTCTATAACACCAGCTTCTATTCATTATGGTCTCGGGAGGGAGGAAGTAGGGAAGAGCTCTTAAGTTCAATCAATACACGTGATATGAATGACGGGCAGACCTAATCACAAGGAACACGCGGGGAAAAAAGGTGTAGAGAGAAGGAGCCACACCACTTAAAAATGCAAGCAAAATATTTAGTCATAATTAGCTCCCTCTTCATTCATGCACTTGCCCCCTGTCTTTGTTTTGCATATTTCTGTGTTTGCATCTTTCATATCAACTGTGCGAAACCGCCTTTTGTTCATTTTTAGTGTCTGGTTTTAAACAGTATTGTAAAATGGCACATTAACTTTCATAAATTTGTAATATTTTCAGTCGGGCAACATCTTTGTCTTCTACATTTAGATCAGTATTCTCAAACCTTGAAAGCTACACCACCAAATCCCAATCCATCAACTCGGTCGCAGGTTATAAGTTCTGCTGAACACTATACAGCCATAAATACAGATAATGATTTATTAGTGCGGCGGGTCGTCTCTAGGGTTTTAAGTCTCGCTGGTGCAGAGCTTCAGTTCATCGCAGCAATAAAGGTCCCACAGCAGAGCCTGGTGATAAATTGAGGATCCCACGTACACAGAGCCTCATCTGATCATAAAGCAGAGTGAGTGAGCCGAGCGACACTCTGAATGTCCTCCACACCCACTGATTGTTATAACTGACTGCTGCCCTTCTGCTGCACAACAGCAGACTTCTCTTAGTTTCACTTCCACACAGTGTCTGCTTCTTTATGAAGTGTTTTTTCTCAAATATATCATCTGAAGCAATTCACTTTGTTGTATTAGCTGTGCATTTACTGAAAATCCAAGTTGCATTTATATGAACTTAAACAATATAATTCATTTAAACATGTTTTTTTCCACTGTAGAACCATATGTGACATGAGACATAGGAACAACTTGAACATCCACGTGAAATGCTTTTGAGTCGTGTTTTCATCTGTATCTATGGCGTTAGCCTGACACTCCCTATGCTAAAAGATAATTAGACAGTCATTATCATTTACGACTTTTCATTTCATTTACTGAAATACCAACTATGAGTGTATGACATAATCGTATATGGTGTAACCTAGGTTGATTTAACTTTGTATTTTATTTTCTTCCATATATTTATAATGGTATATTGACTGATATGTATTTTAATTGCTGTTAACTGTTGTGATACAACATGTGAGTAAGACGACAACTGTATGTCTATCAGAAGTCTGAGGGAGCGTCTTGTGCTTCAAACGTCACTACGTCAAATAAATTCTTGGGTAAAATTCTAGGTGTGAATTTCTCCACCCATTTTTGTGATGTCCACGATGTCCCTTTCAGTTTGCCGACTTAACGACTCTGTTTGACTGTTTCTCTGTATTAGTGAGCCAAAATATTTCATTAATGTTATTGCAATAGTAAAACAAGAAGGAAACCCAACACAGTTTCTGTGTGTTGTTCTTCCTTTGCAGCTTGTGTAGTTTTGCTTTTAAGGAAAATAAATCATATCTCACTCACTCACTCTTCTCCACTCAGTACAGACAAAGCCGTGTTAAAATCCTGCAGAGTAGAATTGGTCATCGGAATGAGGAGCAGAAAGTAGCGACACTCCACTCAGGGATGTGCACGAGCCTCACGCTGAGGCCTGCGCTGCAGAGAGAGAGAGCGGAGTGTGTGGGATGCTGAGGTGAGGCAGTTTCACCCTGTGTGGGATGATGCTGGATGTTCTGGAGTTATATCAACAAGCTGCAAGTGTGTGTGTGGAGTTTTGGTTGTGTAAGGCAGCACGGAGGAGTAGAACCACAGCAATAAAATGGATGAAAGTGTGAGCAGGAGGGTGCTCACAAGGAGTTTTTTTTTAAATATCACATGCAGCACATGTCTAATGCTTAATTATAAGCTTAAAGCTGCAGAGGCTCATATTATTACGACTCTGCTGTGGACCGAAATGGTGGTAAAAGTCTGTTTTGAGCTCGAAGGCACTTATTGAACATTATGATCTGTTAGTGCAGCCAGAGCAATAAAGAACCAAATGCAACTCTCATCATTTTGGTGCCACTGTTTGCACGAGGGGGCCAAGAGGATTTAAAAACAACCACACTTCAAGGCATAAACTATGATAGAGGGCTATTTAAGACAAGAGGTGGAAAAACGTACAGAAAAAGAAACGTGCCTGCTTTACTGCCACTCTGCTAAAGGGAGAAAGAGCTGATTGTGACAGCGGAAAAACTGAGCAGCAATAATCTAAAGGAATTATGTAACACTGAGGGTTGCCGTTCTTTTTCAGAACCACTGTGTTCCAGGCTTTCCTGCTGTTTATTCATCTCGTGCAAACTATCCAGATCTCAGGTCAAACTGGAGTTCCCATCTTATTACATCAGAGAGGTGCCTGCAGAGACCTTTGGCAGCTTGTATATGGGAGATATGTGCGGTACGGGAGGAAGAGGCGGTGGTATGAAGAGCTATAGAAAGTGTAAGGAATGGATGGATAGTAGGAGAAGGCCTCGGCTGATGGATTATTAGAGGCGTAGTGGGTGGATGTGAGAGAAAACAAGAAGTCAGCCTGCAGCTACTGGGACTGAAAATGACTTCCTGAGAATGAGGCTAGAGTACTTTTTTTTACACAACTTCTATATCCCCTATCTGCTGCTGGACACCAAACTGCATTCTACTGTACGTTATTAACCCTCAAGTGGACTCCAAATGAAACCTACTGTGTTCCCTGGTTTTTCCAGTGGTAGTTGAAGACTTATTGAAAACAAAATAACATCAAGGTTCCGGTTTATGTATCAAAGAGATCTCATGTTCAACTAGAATGGAATACCCACCGCCGTCAGGGCCCAACAGTCTCCTTATGAAACCATCTTTAAATTGACTATGTCCCGATTTTCATTTCAATATGCAACCAATTGCGCACACTCATAACCGGCCCCTTGAACATTTTTTTATTTAACAAAATGTATCAAGAAAAGATAATAAACTGTAGGAACCCATTGAGTAACATGTATGGTATGATGTTGGCTATGGATTAATACATAATGGATTTGTTGTGATTTGTGGAAAGAAACGAAACCACAAAAAGAGAAGCCATGTTATGTCATATTATTTGTAAGAAAGCTGCGGGTTAATATTTCAGTGTTTTTTCGTCTTCCTGGTCCTTACTAGTTCATTCTAAATTAAACTGAACTAAATCTATCAAAAATTATAATCAAGGCCTAAAAAGAATAATGCACAAAATGGCTATAGCAGATCTTACATGCAAAGTGAAAAAAACAGTTTGATAAAATGGTTGCCCCAATAAGAGGCATTCACATGTTTAGGCCTCTCTGATCTCAAGTGTCAGCTTGCTTATGTTTCATCATTAAACACAGATCTCATCTGTTTGCAAAGGTCGCTGTTTTCTCCAAGCGATTGGTGCATTGTACTTGAATATCTGTGCACTGCCTTAAAGGGATAGTTCACCCAAAAATGAAAAATTCACTCATTATTCACTCACCACTATGCCGATGGAGGGGTGGGTGATTTGTTTGAGTCCACATTTCACTTCAGATTTAGGGGTCAAAAGCATTGCACCCAAATCCAATACGATTAAAGTAAACTCGCAGTAGCTGCACTTACTGCAGCAGTAACCAGGAGAAAGATCACAGCTGACATGTAGGCTAAAAACACGGTGTAAATGACGCTGATTTTTTTTAAGCCTTTCTTTTTACATGAGAAGAAATACTACAAATTAAGTGGAATCGGCTTCTACACTCTCTACCTCTGAAACTCCAAAAGTGTTTTATGGACTCAAACCCTTCACCCACCCCTCCATTGGCACAGGGGTGAGAAGATAATGAATGAATTTTCATTTTTGGGTGAACTAAACCTTTGACACGTCAGATAACTGCTGTTAGCTATGTTGCTACCCTGATAAGTGGACATCCAAATGTTTTGAAAATAAAATAATTCCCTCAGCCAACTCATCACTGGGCTCTGGTTGAGAGGAATCAACTGGTTGAAACTACACAGTGGCTCAGTTCGGTCTTTCATTTCATTACAGCCGTAGTCCCAGCATGGATTATGTAAATTGGTTGAAAAAGCTACTTCTGGGCTCACAGTGACGTTGAATGGTGAGTTTCTGAGGGAAACCACACAGAAACCAGAGAGTGGAAAAGGGAAGGAAGGAAGTTCGTCACTGGCGGCTCCACCCTGACTGGTGGCCCGCACCATGTAAGAGTCAGAGGCGCGTCTGGTGCAACACTTGTGGAGGAATGAGCTGGAGGGAGGCAGCAGCGGGTGAGGGGCCTGGAGACGGGCCCGCTCTCTGACTCCCTCTGACTCCCTCAGCCTCACTGACTC
The DNA here is from genome assembly GCF_947347685.1 of Pleuronectes platessa. Classification (NCBI taxonomy): domain Eukaryota; kingdom Metazoa; phylum Chordata; class Actinopteri; order Pleuronectiformes; family Pleuronectidae; genus Pleuronectes; species Pleuronectes platessa. Next base: position 19,259,250 of record NC_070631.1, on the reverse strand, counting down.
TATCCTGCTCCTCCGACTGCGGGAGAGGAACAGCATCCAGCACAGCGCCACCGCCACCTTTATATACCGCTCTATTTTTAGCCCCTCACAAGCCCAACTATTTTAAACCAATATGAGCTCACGGCCCACCCGACCTGTCCAATGGGATGTCAGCCAGCAGCGGAGAGCCGTCCAATGGGAGGCAGGCAAAGGGGTGAAGGGGCGGGATGTACAGGCGCATGAAAAAGGGGCAGAGAGCGAGGACGAGCAGAGAAGACCTCTCACTCTGGTGTTTTTCAAAAGTACCATAAACTACAGAAGGTTTATCTCATAGAGGTTTTAATTCTTGCAAAAAATTGTACTTTTGAATTAAGATCTTCTGTCTATGTTAAGATACATTAATTTGTTATGGCTCCTAAATATGAAGCACTAGCACCTTTGAATGTATATAGTCTAAGTTTAGTATTGTATTGTAATAGCGCTTTCTACCTTGCTTTTATTTAAATGTATCTATTGCACTGCTGAGCTTACCAGTATCTTGTTGTCCAACCCCTTTTATTGTATTGTTGACCCTGTGTTAACTGCATTTGACAAATAAAAACTTGAAATTTTAAACACTTCTTTAATTCAGTTATAATAAAACCACTTTAATTTTGTAAGCGTTCAACATCTAAGTCTGTATGACTTTAAAGGCTGATGCAGATAATATGTTTGGCCGGAATTTATTTGGCATTGCAATGTCTTTTACGATCTCACCAAGGCTACATTTAGATAATGCTGAAGGGAGACTGGCCGCCTCTTTTAAGGATGAGGCAAAGGTTCAGCCCATAGAGTGTATATGAAGATTGATGACATTTCCTCCCACTATCCAGACTCAAAGCTAAAATATCCCTACTTAAGCATTAGAAGCAGTGAGAGTCTGCGCAGCAGCGGACAGGGGATGTAGCATCGACAGCGAGGTCTCATGCATTCATGCGCTGGACCAATCATAGGTCAGACTCGCTTGTCGTCTCAGTCTGTTTTTATATCATAGAATAACTAATAAAAAAAAAACTTACCAGAAACAAAAACCATCAAACACCAGTGTGATAAATCAGATGAAAGTAGCCCAAAGGGTATTTGACATGCACTTTTTGTTTTAGTTTTGTCCATGTCCCATCTACTAGCATGGAGGAGGCAGGGTTTATAAGCAATACGGTAACCAGGCACCAGATGACGATCAACATACGTTTGCTTCACTTTTGAGTAGGTGTCACTTCATCATTATTTCTATACACTTTATTGATCAGCCTATACTTACCTTCAGGGTACATTCAATGCAGAATTCACCACCATTATTTTAGTAAAAACTAAGACCTGAGTCACTTCCTGTAGCAAAGTATTTTCTCACTAGTTATGGTCTGACTGTGGAAATAGTCCTGTGAAGGCCATACTCTGTGGGCTGCCACCATCAAAGCAGGGCTACTACATGTATAATCCCATATGTTGCAGATAAGCACATAGCTGACCAAGTAATGACGTATAATTGGACGTTTGTTGGATAAAAACAACAACTGAGGAAAGAAGTGTATATGCATTCTAGTAATCCCGAGCTAGCAAATACATGCCCGATCCTGTATACCATTAAATTATCAGGTATATATCTTTAAGCGCAGGTATATGGTGAAAGACCAAAACTAGTGGGTATACCAGTGGGTAACTGCCTATCGGAGACGATAAAAACCTGTGTCGACTCTAGAGTTATTTGAGTTGGGAGCGCATGATGATTGTATCGATTCCCATTGCAGATAATAACCAGATGTTAGTGGATTTTTTTTGACCAGGGGAAACGGAATGTACAATCCACAGCAGTTTGTCATATTGTACCTTGTAGTGCTTGAATGTGTGATAACACTGGGAAACTAGTTGAACTTTAAATGTCAAAGATTGACTGAAAAATACTGAATCCACATGTTCATCCCACTGTCGCTCCTTCGTGAGGTGGCTATGACGCATTTTAACCACTGTGTTCTTCATCTGTCCATTAGACGATCTCCGGTGATGCCTTTTGACTGGTCTTACTGCTCGGTGCCTGTCTGGGGTGTATTTTTTTGTTATGACTTGAGGGCCATGACAAGGATTGCCCCTAGATCGTGACTCACACAAACACCCACCTGATCTGTCGTTTCCCAAAGTTTTATTTATAGCCTGCCCGCGCCGAAACGCACTGAAACGCCCAAGAGACGCACGTTATCTGTGTTTCTTGTTTCTCTGGTGGAACAAGAGTTTATCGTCATGACACATTTACTCTCACAACAAAAGGAAACAAAACCTGCTGGTTTGTGTCTATAATAAAAACATACCGATTATTTACCCCCTGCATCTCACGGGGGAAGCTCACAATCAGTGTAAATGCCTCATTTTACAGTAGATCCACTGCCACTCGGCACCGGGCGCGCTCCCGAGCAGCCGCGCCCCCACACGAAAGGTTCCAACACATCACAACGTGGGCGCGCAGGACGGTCAAACCCACTCCCTCCACCACACTGCTAAAATTTAAATTCAAACCGTCCTCTGGGAATCTGATTTGTCAGTTTTAGAAAATGAAAATGACACTCAAATCAAGACACAGTCACATCGAAGGCTCGGATTCTATTTGACTGCTTTATTTATTTTGGTAATACAGCAAAATGCAATTTGCTGATTAAAATGTTAATTGTAATAAATGTACACATGTATGTCCTAAGAATATTATACATGTATTTAACGTTAATTATTTTCTATATATTTATATTCATAAAATAGCCTTGAAGGACTTTCTATATGTAATCTACAGTATGTCCGTCCTTTCCCCTGTACATTGAAATTACCACAATCGAACACTGACCCCTAGCGGCGTAAGTATATCATTACAAACAAACCCATTGAATTCACCCACATTGATTTTTGAACGGTGTCTTAATTTGTTGTTTGAGGATACATGTTTCTTGTTTCTTGCTTTAGGTAAAAACCTCGCTGTCTAATTTGTGAAGGAACCAAGTCTCATTAGTTTCCCACAGTCTCGCGGTATTTCAGTGAATCAGGCAAACAGCGGGATAAACGTGAGATGGCAGCACAGTCTCAGAGGAGAGAGAAGCGGCTCGCCGAAGTCCTGCCGAAAGTTTCTTTAGTCCAGTACCAAAGATACACGATGGTAAGATTCTCGTGGTCTTTTCTTTCTTTCTTTTGATAATGGATAATGGATTTAGGATAAAGGATTTAGTATTTCTCCGGATGTCTCCCTCACTGAGCACCTGTGATACAGTATATACACCATATGAAAAAGTAAAGCCTCACATAAGCAGCCCTTTACAAAGCTGACAGCTTCACAGAGCATCCACCCCATGCCTGTTTCCTATGTTTTTAAAGGAGTATTCTGTCTATTTGCAGTGAATTTAATGTGTCAAATAGCGATTTGTCAAACAGAATAAACAATATAGAGCAATGATACAACTCCAACTGTTACTTTACATTACTTCAAGAGGCAACAAGTAGCTGCATCATGGCCTATTTAAACTCCTGAGTGTGACGTTTTAAGTGACCTAGGTGAGGAGGAGCAGGTGTTCATGCCAACAACGAACCCCACTGGTGCTTTTTAATTTCCTTAATTTGTTATTTAAAACTACAGAAACCGTGTAGAATCCCAGTAACAGGTGTCCCTCTCTTGCTCCACACATCCAGACAGACGCTGATTATCAAACACACAGTGAATTAGTGCCACATTAGGCTTAATATCAGCCTGAAAAGAAAAGAGGGCACAACCTCATGAGACTTAACAATAAGAACAAAGAGATGAACCAGACCAGTGCTCATTAAATTATGCATCCTCCTCACTCAGCTCATGAAACACAGGGAATGTGCGTGTGTTAATGGGTGTGTGTTCACTTGATGGAGAATGGCAGCGGCAGGATCTGAGAGCAGTAATGATCTCAGCAGCCACAGTGCACACTCTATTTAACTAATTGACATGGCTCGTGAAAAGAGAAATCAGAGGCTTTTTGTTGCAGCTTGCTGGGAGGTCATTAGTTGTAATTAACGAGCCGACTCATCGGGCACATTTGGCCTCAAGCTTGTGATTTTCCTGTCTTAATGACCCCAGAGTTTACGAGGTCCCTACTAAAGTCAAGATGGAAGGGATATTTTTCAGTTTGGAAACTCACAACAAGGTGCTAGATCTATGTCTGATGCCTCTGTATTCTCCAATTTTCTCTTCTCCTAAGAGATGGGATGTCCATAGACCCAACCCCCAACAAGAGCCTATGTCTGAGGTAAAGACTGTGAAAATGCTTGTGAACCATTTTTGTTTGGCTCTGACTGACGAGTTGTCAGTGGGGTCTGAAAACGTCTAAGATTGAATCGTCTGAATTTTAGGTCTTAAAAAACCTTAAATATGTCAATATATCATAAACCAAGTCTTAAAGAATTTAAGCGAGGTCTAAATAATGTTTAATTCAATGCCCCTTCCATCATAAGCCCCTTGAAATAATGTATGTGGTGAGTTGGCAAAATACGTATAACATTTACTTGGATAAAGCTCTGAAATTATATTTTTTCGAAAAAATATTTTGGCATTATTCATAGTTTGTAGTGTCTGTGTGTGTTCTAGTTCTTTCCAAGGATTCAGCGATTAAATCACTGTAATTAAAACGACTAACAAGACCAACATGACCTAATAACCAACAGTCTGCTGATACTGCGCTGATCATAATTCACTACACTCAGCTTCTCTGTAGTTTGTATGCTATCGTGGCATTTGAAGGGTTATTCTCATCTTAGTTACTTCACCTAATCATTTATTATGGGGAAGTGTAAGTTATTCTGGGACTGTTCCGTCTGTCACTGTCATACTTGACATACATCTTAAAAGTTCATTCATTTTGGTCTTAAAGAGTTTTAAATAGAAATTGTTTAAACCTGCAGAAACCCTGGACAGATCAAATGACTAGTCACTAACAACCATGTGATTATAAAACATGCATCAGGAGGCAGCAAACAGTGACTCATCAACTCACATGTTCCAATGATGACTGTAGTGTTATTGCAGAAATCCAGTACATCAATTTTTTTTGCAGTTTCAACCTTTGCACTTCAGTTTTTCCTAATCACATCTCCTATTTTGAACAGGAAACATAAAATAACTTTATTTTAAAGAACTTCTGTTCTTAGATTTAACATTGTCTGAACCTTTCAATCCTTGTTGAATAATGGCAGGGCAGGCTCAGCACGTTTCCACGGAGTAGTCTGCATTAAATTAAGTTGTTTTTAACTGTCTCATAACCAACTGATAAAACACACGTGTGAGCTCTAGTATTAATATAAAATATTTACATTTGCAGCTTTAAATGCACAAGTTTTGTTTGGTGTTTTGTGGTAAATTCCTGCAATGGATTTGATACATTTCGTGTCACTAGATTGTATAAAATCAGTACATGACCTGACCTGGATGTGTAGTATTGGAAGTGATCACAGTAACAAAGAAAATAGCTGTGAACAAGGTCCCGTTGCGACCTGCACTGCCTGGTTGAAAGATGATCCTAGATGATCCTAGTTTGTCTTAAAGAGAGACGCTCTAGTAGTGAGAGATAAGTATTAAAGATGATACTACTACTAAAAATGACTACTTACATATCGTTTAATGTTAAACGTTTCAGGTCACTCAAGCAGGACATCGTAACATCGCAGGATCAGGGTTAGACAGTCTGTTTAACCAGCTTCTGCTTCTTCTGTTAAGACTAGTTAATTATCAAGCAGGTTTTGACCAGACTCCCCCTCATCAAATTAAAAGCTATATGTGGTTTTGTTAACACCAGGTTACAGTACATCTAATAATGTAATTAAACTCCTGGGTTGTATTAAAAAAAACAGCACTGTTTATACAACAACAATCAAATGTGGAGAATAATTTATCTACGAATGAGAAATCCTTGGAGGGATCATATACTTGTTCATTTGCACGCAACCTAAATTCATTATTTATCCCGGAGAATGAATAAATTGTCCCCACTAGCCTGTGATTGAACTTGAGCTGGTGAAAAATTGAGCCGGCGCTGCTGTGCCCCAGTGAGCCGCCATCTAATGAAAACAACAGAGCACTGGAGAAGGCACAGCTTTAATGATTGCATTTGGGTTAGGAGTGGAAACGGAGAGAATAATGAGAGGGAGGAAGGAGACTTAAGACGTTTGTTTTGGAGTTGTTTGTGAGATCCTTCTTTTACTCCTGGTCTTAATTCACTTCATGGCTTAGCCCCGGACTATATATACCAACATGCACACGGTGTTGATGTAGGGACGTAGTGGCTTCGCTTATGGCCAGTCTGTGGTAAGTGTTTGTGGTTGGGCACCTGAGCTCTGATCTACCTGAAAACATGTATTTTCAACTGGACAATACAGTTAATACTTATACATGTGTAATGTGTATGAATGTAAACACATACTTTAGTTTTTGTTTGATTTTTATTCGTCTCCCTCTCTCTCGTTAATTAATTCTTCCTGATCAGGTTTGACTCATTTAGTTTGTTTCATTGTGTGTGAGTCTTTTGTTAAAGTGTTATAAATTATAAAGATAGAAAGGAAGTCGCGGAAAGAAAAAAAAAGTGTGGCGAAAGGAAAGAGTGAAAAAAGATTGTGAGTGAGTAAGATGGGAACAAAGATGAAAGCTCATTTGTCTCTTTCATTTCCACTTTAACTAGGTTTTTTCTCGGAGTGAATAGACGTGCGTGCGTGCTTTGTTTGTGTGTGTGCGCACGGTGGCCACAATGATCTGAGATCTCGCTCCCTCCGCCTCCCAGAGAGAGAGAGAGAGAGAGAGCAAGAGAGAGAGAGAGAGAGAGAGAGAGAGAGTGAGAGTGAGAGAGAGCAGTCACATGTAGAGAGGAGCTGGGACGAGAGACAGAACAGAAGAGAGCTGTCAAGCTGTGGGGAGGCAGCGGAGAGACGACTTAGTTTTTTCTTGGAATACATTTCCCCCTCCATCTCTGAAGCCCACACATTCACACACCTTCAAAAAATATAAACTGGCAAACTTGTGTGTGTGAGTGCTGCTGTTAGGAGTGCTGAATTATTTGAAGGATCTGGACTTATACTCAAGCCTGAAACACTTGGACTGTGAGAGTGTTTGGAGTCAGCATCTTTGTGACTTGGACTCTAGTTAGATTCAAGCTGTGTTTTTAAGAGTGCAACACTTTGGACTGAGTGTGTATTTATGTGAATATCTGTGTAGGTGCAACTTTTGATTCACCACTGCCCCGGATGCAACGCTGAGATTTTGACGGGAACTGCCTGTGCACTCGTTGGTAGCCTGAATTTGTAAGATTGGACTCACACTCGGACTGTTTGTTTGTGCTAGTGAGGAGAAAGGATGTTTTTGCCTGTAGCGGCGGTTCTGCTCGCCCACCTCGGGTCCACCTTAACGGAGGCATGGAGAGCATCTCAGCCAAGACTGCAGTTCACACACTCCGGTAAGAGGCAACATTTATTTTCTTATCTTCTTCGGTTTTTAGTAATCAAGCCTTATTGCTCTCAATGTCTAATACATCTGCTGCTCATCTCTCTCTCTATCTCTCTCACTCACACACAAACGTATGCACGCGCACCCACAAACACATACAGACACACACCCACACACACAGGTGACGGGAATCACACATTGCTTCTCATTTTTCACTTTCTTTCTTACCTCTCCTGTTAATGCCCACATACTGTTGTTCAATATGTGGTGAACAAATTATACCTTTCTCTTCTCTGCACCTCCACTTGCCTCCCCCACTTCTTGCATCTTTGCAATCAGCTCTCTTAAACATCAATCACAGTCTTGCCTTTAGCCCCGGCCTGCCGTGATTTCTGGAGCTCTGGTGTGAGATGGTTTAATTAGAGTTGTTTTGACTCTATAACACAGTTGTAAAATTTGTTTAGGTTTGGTTGTGTCTTACTTAAGGCAGTTCTAAAGGTTGCTCAGACAGTTTAGCCAGATTATAGTATGTCAATTAATTCCTATAGAAATAAAGCTAAAGGTCAGTGCACATGAAATGTCGTTAATAAGATTTTTTTGCACAGGGAAACAGTGCAGCCAAATACAGAAAGGACAGTTGGTTGAAGTCGAACCATTTTATCAGACGGCTTGTGGTAGTCAAGGTTTACTAACCTAACTTAGGCAGTAATTTTAGCATTACCTACTTCTTTCTCTTTCAAATAAGCCAACCTGGGGTTGAAACAAGATCCTCGTAATATATATGAATTCAATTCACAACTTCCCTGGCAGATCTTAATTGGCTGAAATGTATCGATAACAGTAGCAATGTTTCTCCACAGCAGCTGCAAAGCTTTTAATTACAATTAAGCTTTTCACCCAAAGGCAGCTTCCATGTCACAAAAGGACTTCTTGACAACACAAATGCCCCCTCAGGTTTTGAAATAAGATGTCTATGTCTATTAGAGCAATTTGAGTCGACTGTCCTCCTAAAGGGCGCAGTGGCCTAACACAAGTTCTAATGGTTGTTGGCATTAGGTTTAACCTTGTGGAAGCAGAAATGGGCTGGAGTTTGCCTCACTGTAGAAGATTAGAACATGATGGTTGTGTGACTGACACTGTATTGTTACACTCTGAGTTGTCCACAAGCAGTCTGCTCCTCCAAATAGGGTAGAACTTCGTCCCATGATAGATGTTCTGTTGTTAAGGGGCAACAAACACAACATTCAAAAAGTAATGGGGAAGAAGATATCTGCAAATATTTTATTAAAACAAGATTTTTTGCCTTTTCAACGTTATTTACGGTGAATCTCCTCTGAAGTCAAAGTGTTTTATGAGGCATCCAGGCCTTTAGTTACGACAAGATAATCTCAAGTCCCTTTATCACGTGTACCAGAGGCACAATAGAGTAAGAAACCAAATGATTACATGTGCTTACATAAGCTGAAACACAAAGGGTCTGTGAAGTAGATGTGATGAGGCTGGAGTCGACCAATCATGACCTAGAATTTACAGAGTGAAGGAGATGAGAATCATTGTTAGATTGTCCCAGGTGGAAATTTAGGTCTAATCAAATGTGAATGTGAAAATGTGAAGAGCTGCTTAAGTAGCTATGCGTATGGGTTTTTCTGTTTTTGAGCCTGTATTTATGTGTGCTTGTATGTTTGTGATTGTACGTATGAAGCGGATGAAAGTGTATTGTATGTGTTATTGTTTGTTTTTACATCACGTTGCGGGCATAAGCATACATGTTCACGTATACATGATCCCTGTTCACCTCATTCTTTTTTGTGTGTGTTGTGCTGAGGCGACTCCTCATTTCTTTGAACCACAGTGGTTTGCATGTGTGTGTGTCTATGGGGCCAGTATACTCATCTTTGGAAAGAGAACCAAACATGTGTGATGAATATTGAGTTTATGCTGAACTCCGTGGCCATCATTATTTCTGTGTGTGTGCTGGCATGTGTGTCCTCTTTCTCACTCCCTGAGGGAGATTCATGTTGTTTCCAATAATAATAATTAATAATAATTAATAGTAAAAATGGCTGAGTCTGACATTTAAGTGAATTATTTCAGCCAATTTTGATTAAGGTGCGAATATATAAAGCTGTACTGCCGAAAAAACCCTAATTGATTTACCTGGAGCATTGAAACAGTAAAATAGTGATGAAAAATATTGTTTCTCTGGTCACATCTGCTCAGAGATCAGCTGCTTCATGATCAGAGCAGAAGCTGCAGGTGGTTTGTAACGAGCTGGAGTTTCTGTTTCCTCCTTCTCCTCTCGGCTCGCTCCTTGTGCTCAGTACAACACCAGACGTGACGCTCACAGTCAGGACTACTGACAGCTAAATCATCCCAATAAAAAATAACCTTAACTAACCCTCTGAACTTGAACTAGTTCATTTTAAGTGTGAACTGGCTCAACTGAGACTGCGGTTAGGCCCGCCTTTCTCATTAGCATAAGGACACTGCAAATGAAAAATGAATGTATCAGGGAATAAATAAATGTGCAAATATATTTAAGACATTTCTTTTGGTATTAACATATTTATTTATTTCTGTATTAATTTATTTATTTCCTTTTTTATTTATTTATACTTATGTCATGCATGGTCCTCCATACTTATACTCCCAGTCGGGGAATCGAACCCCGGTCTTCCGCGTGACAGGCGGAGATACTGTCCACTATACTAACGAGGAGAGGTGAGAGGTGCCATGTGAGCACGCCCACCCAATAATAAAACTGCCTCAATCATACTGCCTCAATCAACCATTTTGGATTGGAAATGAACAACTTTAAGAAACACAAGCAGGACAGTCTCTATCTACGCTGTCAAGGAGGTACTGTATTAAACAGCTGTAGTCTCTCTTTGTGAAATATTTACTGACAATCACATCCTGGTAAAACATTGCTAGCAGAGGATAGTTTCGATCTATCGACCACTGGGTTATGGGCCCAGCTTGTTCCGCTGCCCCAATCTGCTGTTAATCACCCCAGATGGGTCTTGAACCCTCTGGTGAGCTCTTGGTTATGGGCCCAGCACGCATCCGCTGCTGTTAATCACCCTGTATGGGACTTGAACCCATACAGGCTGAAGCTTTCAGGTATTTAACCTCTTTAGGTCTTTGTATTGACAGTCGTTGGGTTAAACAGATAGGTCGTTGAAAACTCCACCAGCTCATGGGTCATTGGGTGTTACTTTAGTTAATATTGATTAAAGACTTAAACTCCCTGTCGGGGAATCGAACCCCGGTCTGCCGCGTGACAGGCGGAGATACTGTCCACTATACTAACGAGGAGAGGTGAGAGGTGCCATGTGACCACGTCCACCCAATCAAAAAACTGCCTCAATCACTTCCTGGCAAAATTATTGTTAGCAGAGGATAGTTTCGATCTATCGACCTCTGGGTTATGGGCCCAGCACGCTTCCGCTGCGCCACTCTGCTCTTAATCACCCCAGATGGGACTTGAACCCACAATCCTTGGCTTAGGAGGCTAGTGCCTTATCCATTAGGCCACTGGGGCCCGATTGGATGCGTTTATCCACCTAATTTCTCTTGAAAACATGGCGCTATAGAGTGATATGTGCATAGGCAACTTGGTTTGCTTGTGTTTTTTGTAGACATTTTGCCTCTCATCCAAAAGGCTTGTTCACCTCTAACTGGAAGCTTTCAGGTATTTAACCTCTTAAGGTCTTTGTGTTGACAGTCGTTGGGTTAAACAGATAGGTCATTAACACCTCAAACAGCTCTTGGGTCATTGGGGTCTCCCGAGTTGAGGTGTGAACGCTATGGTTACCTACTAGTCATAGACCCAACTTGATACTGTGTGAATCATTAGAGTCACAGGACTTGGGGTGTGGTTGGGAATTAACTTGTCTGGGAAAAGATTTAGGACTGAAGTGTAGGTGGCTGACCCACAGAGGTTAAATAACAGAAATCTCCCTTAATCAGTTAGAAAAAAAAGAACCATTTTGGATTGGAAATGAACAACTTTAAGAAACACAAGCAGGACAGTCTCTATCTACGCTGTCAAGGAGGTACTGTATTAAACAGCTGTAGTCTCTCTTTGTGAAATATTTACTGACAATCACATCCTGGTAAAACATTGCTAGCAGAGGATAGTTTCGATCTATCGACCACTGGGTTATGGGCCCAGCTTGTTCCGCTGCCCCAATCTGCTGTTAATCACCCCAGATGGGTCTTGAACCCTCTGGTGAGCTCCAGGAGAAAAACCTCTGTTTCCGCCCGGTCTCGAACCGGGGACCTTTCGCGTGTTAGGCGAACGTGATAACCACTACACTACGGAAACTGATTGTGACTTTGGAAGACAGACAGCGGAGCGGCTGGTCTAAGCTGAACAATACTTGGTTAGCTCCAGCTTTTGATCTAGTCTACATGCTAAATGCTACCCGCTGTTGGCTGGTCATCATGAGGGCGAACTGCACTAATTCAAGCTCATAGTGGCCTTGATCATAAGATAATAAGAATAAGCTACATGTGATAGCAGCTATATCATGTTTTATAAATGTACTGATACAGGCTCGTTCAACCACTATAACTATGACAAGCTTTTTTTTGTGCCTGTTAACGGATGACATATGTTACAAGCTAGCAGCTATAGTGACGAGCTAACGTTGACGGCACTTGTCAAGCAAGTGAAAACAAAGAATAAGTGTTTCCGCCCGGTTTCGAACCAGGGACCTTTCGCGTGTGAGGCGAACGTGATAACCACTACACTACGGAAACTGAGTCGACAGCGGTAGGTCGTGATCGGATGGTGTTACATTAGTAAATATTGATTAAATAGGTTAAAGACTTATACTCCCCGTCGGGGAATCGAACCCCGGTCTTCCGCGTGACAGGCGGAGATACTGTCCACTATACTAACGAGGAGAGGTGAGAGGAGCCATGTGACCACGCCCACCCAATAATAAAACTGCCTCAATCACATCCTGGCAAAATAATTGTTAGCAGAGGAAATTATCAATCTCTTGGTTATGGGCCCAGCACGCATCCGCTGCTGTTAATCACCCTGTATGGGACTTGAACCCATACAGGCTGAAGCTTTCAGGTATTTAACCTCTTTAGGTCTTTGTATTGACAGTCGTTGGGTTAAACAGATAGGTCGTTGAAAACTCCACCAGCTCATGGGTCATTGGGTGTTACTTTAGTTAATATTGATTAAAGACTTATACTCCCCGTCGGGGAATCGAACCCCGGTCTTCCGCGTGACAGGCGGAGATACTGTCCACTATACTAACGAGGAGAGGTGAGAGGTGCCATGTGACCACGTCCACCCAATCAAAAAACTGCCTCAATCACTTCCTGGCAAAATTATTGTTAGCAGTGGATAGTTTCGATCTATCGACCTCTGGGTTATGGGCCCAGCACGCTTCCGCTGCGCCACTCTGCTCTTAATCACCCCAGATGGGACTTGAACCCACAATCCCTGGCTTAGGAGGCCAGTGCCTTATCCATTAGGCCACTGGGGCCCGATTGGATGCGTTTTTCCACCTAATTTCTCTTGAAAACATGGCGCTATAGAGTGATATGTGCATAGGCAACTTGGTTTGCTTGTGTTTTTTGTAGACATTTTGCCTCTCATCCAAAAGGCTTGTTCACCTCTAACTGGAAGCTTTCAGGTATTTAACCTCTTAAGGTCTTTGTGTTGACAGTCGTTGGGTTAAACAGATAGGTCATTAACACCTCGAACAGCTCTTGGGTCATTGGGGTCTCCCGAGTTGAGGTGTGAACGCTATGGTTACCTACTAGTCATAGACCCAACTTGATACTGTGTGAATCATTAGAGTCACAGGACTTGGGGTGTGGTTGGGAATTGACTTGTCTGGGAAAAGATTTAGGTCTGAAGTGTAGGTGGCTGACCCACAGAGGTTAAATAACAGAAATCTCCCTTAATCAGTTAGAAAAAAAAGAACCATTTTGGATTGGAAATGAACAACTTTAAGAAACACAAGCAGGACAGTCTCTATCTACGCTGTCAAGGAGGTACTGTATTAAACAGCTGTAGTCTCTCTTTGTGAAATATTTACTGACATCACATCCTGGTAAAAACATTGCTAGCAGAGGATAGTTTCGATCTATCGACCACTGGGTTATGGGCCCAGCTTGTTCCGCTGCCCCAATCTGCTGTTAATCACCCCAGATGGGTCTTGAACCCTCTGGTGAGCTCCAGGAGAAAAACCTCTGTTTCCGCCCGGTCTCGAACCGGGGACCTTTCGCGTGTTAGGCGAACGTGATAACCACTACACTACGGAAACTGATTGTGACTTTGGAAGACAGACAGCGGAGCGGCTGGTCTAAGCTGAACAATACTTGGTTAGCTCCAGCTTTTGATCTAGTCTACATGCTACATGCTACCCGCTGTTGGCTGGTCATCATGAGGGCGAACTGCACTAATTCAAGCTCATAGTGGCCTTGATCATAAGATAATATGAATAAGCTACATGTGATAGCACCTATATCATGTTTTATAAATGTACTGATACAGGCTCGTTCAACCACTATAACTATGACAAGCTTTTTTTTGTGCCTGTTAACGGATGACATATGTTACAAGCTAGCAGCTATAGTGACGAGCTAACGTTGACGGCACTTGTCAAGCAAGTGAAAACAAAGAATAAGTGTTTCCGCCCGGTTTCGAACCGGGGACCTTTCGCGTGTGAGGCGAACGTGATAACCACTACACTACGGAAACTGAGTCGACAGCAGTAGGTCGTGATCGGATGGTGTTACATTAGTAAATATTGATTAAATAGGTTAAAGACTTATACTCCCCGTCGGGGAATCGAACCCCGGTCTTCCGCGTGACAGGCGGAGATACTGTCCACTATACTAACGAGGAGAGGTGAGAGGTGCCATGTGACCACGCCTACCCAATAATAAAACTGCCTCAATCACATCCTGGCAAAATAATTGTTAGCAGAGGAAATTATCAATCTCTTGGTTATGGGCCCAGCACGCATCCGCTGCTATTAATCACCCTGTATGGGACTTGAACCCATACAGGCTGAAGCTTTCAGGTATTTAACCTCTTTAGGTCTTTGTATTGACAGTCGTTGGGTTAAACAGATAGGTCATTAACACCTCGAACAGCTCTTGGGTCATTGGGGTCTCCCGAGTTGAGGTGTGAACGCTATGGTTACCTACTAGTCATAGACCCAACTTGATACTGTGTGAATCATTAGAGTCACAGGACTTGGGGTGTGGTTGGGAATTGACTTGTCTGGGAAAAGATTTAGGACTGAAGTGTAGGTGGCTGACCCACAGAGGTTAAATAACAGAAATCTCCCTTAATCAGTTAGAAAAAAAAGAACCATTTTGGATTGGAAATGAACAACTTTAAGAAACACAAGCAGGACAGTCTCTATCTACGCTGTCAAGGAGGTACTGTATTAAACAGCTGTAGTCTCTCTTTGTGAAATATTTACTGACAATCACATCCTGGTAAAACATTGTTAGCAGAGGATAGTTTCGATCTATCGACCACTGGGTTATGGGCCCAGCTTGTTCCGCTGCCCCAATCTGCTGTTAATCACCCCAGATGGGTCTTGAACCCTCTGGTGAGCTCCAGGAGAAAAACCTCTGTTTCCGCCCGGTCTCGAACCGGGGACCTTTCGCGTGTTAGGCGAACGTGATAACCACTACACTACGGAAACTGATTGTGACTTTGGAAGACAGACAGCGGAGCGGCTGGTCTAAGCTGAACAATACTTGGTTAGCTCCAGCTTTTGATCTAGTCTACATGCTACATGCTACCCGCTGTTGGCTGGTCATCATAAGGGCGAACATGTGATAGCAGCTATATCATGTTTTATAAATGTACTGATACAGGCTCGTTCAACCACTATAACTATGACAAGCTTTTTTTTGTGCCTGTTAACGGATGACATATGTTACAAGCTAGCAGCTATAGTGACGAGCTAACGTTGACGGCACTTGTCAAGCAAGTGAAAACAAAGAATAAGTGTTTCCGCCCGGTTTCGAACTGGGGACCTTTCGCGTGTGAGGCGAACGTGATAACCACTACACTACGGAAACTGAGTCGACAGCAGTAGGTCGTGATCGGATGGTGTTACATTAGTAAATATTGATTAAATAGGTTAAAGACTTATACTCCCCGTCGGGGAATCGAACCCCGGTCTTCCGCGTGACAGGCGGAGATACTGTCCACTATACTAACGAGGAGAGGTGAGAGGTGCCATGTGACCAAGTCCACCCAATCAAAAAACTGCCTCAATCACTTCCTGGCAAAATTATTGTTAGCAGAGGATAGTTTCAATCTATCGACCTCTGGGTTATGGGCCCAGCACGCTTCCGCTGCGCCACTCTGCTCTTAATCACCCCAGATGGGACTTGAACCCACAATCCCTGGCTTAGGAGGCCAGTGCCTTATCTATTAGGCCACTGGGGCCCGATTGGATTCGTTTTTCCACCTAATTTCTCTTGAAAACATGGCGCTATAGAGTGATATGTGCATAGGCAACTTGGTTTGCTTGTGTTTTTTGTAGACATTTTGCCTCTCATCCAAAAGGCTTGTTCACCTCTAACTGGAAGCGTTCAGGTATTTAACCTCTTAAGGTCTTTGTGTTGACAGTCGTTGGGTTAAACAGATAGGTCATTAACACCTCGAACAGCTCTTGGGTCATTGGGGTCTCCCGAGTTGAGGTGTGAACGCTATGGTTACCTACTAGTCATAGACCCAACTTGATACTGTGTGAATCATTAGAGTCACAGGACTTGGGGTGTGGTTGGGAATTGACTTGTCTGGGAAAAGATTTAGGACTGAAGTGTAGGTGGCTGACCCACAGAGGTTAAATAACAGAAATCTCCCTTAATCAGTTAGAAAAAAAAGAACCATTTTGGATTGGAAATGAACAACTTTAAGAAACACAAGCAGGACAGTCTCTATCTACGCTGTCAAGGAGGTACTGTATTAAACAGCTGTAGTCTCTCTTTGTGAAATATTTACTGACAATCACATCCTGGTAAAACATTGCTAGCAGAGGATAGTTTCGATCTATCGACCACTGGGTTATGGGCCCAGCTTGTTCCGCTGCCCCAATCTGCTGTTAATCACCCCAGATGGGTCTTGAACCCTCTGGTGAGCTCCAGGAGAAAAACCTCTGTTTCCGCCCGGTCTCGAACCGGGGACCTTTCGCGTGTTAGGCGAACGTGATAACCACTACACTACGGAAACTGATTGTGACTTTGGAAGACAGACAGCGGAGCGGCTGGTCTAAGCTGAACAATACTTGGTTAGCTCCAGCTTTTGATCTAGTCTACATGCTACATGCTACCCGCTGTTGGCTGGTCATCATAAGGGCGAACATGTGATAGCAGCTATATCATGTTTTATAAATGTACTGATACAGGCTCGTTCAACCACTATAACTATGACAAGCTTTTTTTTGTGCCTGTTAACGGATGACATATGTTACAAGCTAGCAGCTATAGTGACGAGCTAACGTTGACGGCACTTGTCAAGCAAGTGAAAACAAAGAATAAGTGTTTCCGCCCGGTTTCGAACTGGGGACCTTTCGCGTGTGAGGCGAACGTGATAACCACTACACTACGGAAACTGAGTCGACAGCAGTAGGTCGTGATCGGATGGTGTTACATTAGTAAATATTGATTAAATAGGTTAAAGACTTATACTCCCCGTCGGGGAATCGAACCCCGGTCTTCCGCGTGACAGGCGGAGATACTGTCCACTATACTAACGAGGGGAGGTGAGAGGTGCCATGTGACCACGTCCACCCAATCCAAAAACTGCCTCAATCACTTCCTGGCAAAATTATTGTTAGCAGAGGATAGTTTCAATCTATCGACCTCTGGGTTATGGGCCCAGCACGCTTCCGCTGCGCCACTCTGCTCTTAATCACCCCAGATGGGACTTGAACCCACAATCCCTGGCTTAGGAGGCCAGTGCCTTATCTATTAGGCCACTGGGGCCCGATTGGATTCGTTTTTCCACCTAATTTCTCTTGAAAACATGGCGCTATAGAGTGATATGTGCATAGGCAACTTGGTTTGCTTGTGTTTTTTGTAGACATTTTGCCTCTCATCCAAAAGGCTTGTTCACCTCTAACTGGAAGCTTTCAGGTATTTAACCTCTTAAGGTCTTTGTGTTGACAGTCGTTGGGTTAAACAGATAGGTCATTAACACCTCGAACAGCTCTTGGGTCATTGGGGTCTCCCGAGTTGAGGTGTGAACGCTATGGTTACCTACTAGTCATAGACCCAACTTGATACTGTGTGAATCATTAGAGTCACAGGACTTGGGGTGTGGTTGGGAATTGACTTGTCTGGGAAAAGATTTAGGTCTGAAGTGTAGGTGGCTGACCCACAGAGGTTAAATAACAGAAATCTCCCTTAATCAGTTAGAAAAAAAAGAACCATTTTGGATTGGAAATGAACAACTTTAAGAAACACAAGCAGGACAGTCTCTATCTACGCTGTCAAGGAGGTACTGTATTAAACAGCTGTAGTCTCTCTTTGTGAAATATTTACTGACATCACATCCTGGTAAAAACATTGCTAGCAGAGGATAGTTTCGATCTATCGACCACTGGGTTATGGGCCCAGCTTGTTCCGCTGCCCCAATCTGCTGTTAATCACCCCAGATGGGTCTTGAACCCTCTGGTGAGCTCCAGGAGAAAAACCTCTGTTTCCGCCCGGTCTCGAACCGGGGACCTTTCGCGTGTTAGGCGAACGTGATAACCACTACACTACGGAAACTGATTGTGACTTTGGAAGACAGACAGCGGAGCGGCTGGTCTAAGCTGAACAATACTTGGTTAGCTCCAGCTTTTGATCTAGTCTACATGCTACATGCTACCCGCTGTTGGCTGGTCATCATGAGGGCGAACTGCACTAATTCAAGCTCATAGTGGCCTTGATCATAAGATAATATGAATAAGCTACATGTGATAGCACCTATATCATGTTTTATAAATGTACTGATACAGGCTCGTTCAACCACTATAACTATGACAAGCTTTTTTTTGTGCCTGTTAACGGATGACATATGTTACAAGCTAGCAGCTATAGTGACGAGCTAACGTTGACGGCACTTGTCAAGCAAGTGAAAACAAAGAATAAGTGTTTCCGCCCGGTTTCGAACCGGGGACCTTTCGCGTGTGAGGCGAACGTGATAACCACTACACTACGGAAACTGAGTCGACAGCAGTAGGTCGTGATCGGATGGTGTTACATTAGTAAATATTGATTAAATAGGTTAAAGACTTATACTCCCCGTCGGGGAATCGAACCCCGGTCTTCCGCGTGACAGGCGGAGATACTGTCCACTATACTAACGAGGAGAGGTGAGAGGTGCCATGTGACCACGCCTACCCAATAATAAAACTGCCTCAATCACATCCTGGCAAAATAATTGTTAGCAGAGGAAATTATCAATCTCTTGGTTATGGGCCCAGCACGCATCCGCTGCTATTAATCACCCTGTATGGGACTTGAACCCATACAGGCTGAAGCTTTCAGGTATTTAACCTCTTTAGGTCTTTGTATTGACAGTCGTTGGGTTAAACAGATAGGTCATTAACACCTCGAACAGCTCTTGGGTCATTGGGGTCTCCCGAGTTGAGGTGTGAACGCTATGGTTACCTACTAGTCATAGACCCAACTTGATACTGTGTGAATCATTAGAGTCACAGGACTTGGGGTGTGGTTGGGAATTGACTTGTCTGGGAAAAGATTTAGGACTGAAGTGTAGGTGGCTGACCCACAGAGGTTAAATAACAGAAATCTCCCTTAATCAGTTAGAAAAAAAAGAACCATTTTGGATTGGAAATGAACAACTTTAAGAAACACAAGCAGGACAGTCTCTATCTACGCTGTCAAGGAGGTACTGTATTAAACAGCTGTAGTCTCTCTTTGTGAAATATTTACTGACAATCACATCCTGGTAAAACATTGTTAGCAGAGGATAGTTTCGATCTATCGACCACTGGGTTATGGGCCCAGCTTGTTCCGCTGCCCCAATCTGCTGTTAATCACCCCAGATGGGTCTTGAACCCTCTGGTGAGCTCCAGGAGAAAAACCTCTGTTTCCGCCCGGTCTCGAACCGGGGACCTTTCGCGTGTTAGGCGAACGTGATAACCACTACACTACGGAAACTGATTGTGACTTTGGAAGACAGACAGCGGAGCGGCTGGTCTAAGCTGAACAATACTTGGTTAGCTCCAGCTTTTGATCTAGTCTACATGCTACATGCTACCCGCTGTTGGCTGGTCATCATAAGGGCGAACATGTGATAGCAGCTATATCATGTTTTATAAATGTACTGATACAGGCTCGTTCAACCACTATAACTATGACAAGCTTTTTTTTGTGCCTGTTAACGGATGACATATGTTACAAGCTAGCAGCTATAGTGACGAGCTAACGTTGACGGCACTTGTCAAGCAAGTGAAAACAAAGAATAAGTGTTTCCGCCCGGTTTCGAACTGGGGACCTTTCGCGTGTGAGGCGAACGTGATAACCACTACACTACGGAAACTGAGTCGACAGCAGTAGGTCGTGATCGGATGGTGTTACATTAGTAAATATTGATTAAATAGGTTAAAGACTTATACTCCCCGTCGGGGAATCGAACCCCGGTCTTCCGCGTGACAGGCGGAGATACTGTCCACTATACTAACGAGGAGAGGTGAGAGGTGCCATGTGACCAAGTCCACCCAATCAAAAAACTGCCTCAATCACTTCCTGGCAAAATTATTGTTAGCAGAGGATAGTTTCAATCTATCGACCTCTGGGTTATGGGCCCAGCACGCTTCCGCTGCGCCACTCTGCTCTTAATCACCCCAGATGGGACTTGAACCCACAATCCCTGGCTTAGGAGGCCAGTGCCTTATCTATTAGGCCACTGGGGCCCGATTGGATTCGTTTTTCCACCTAATTTCTCTTGAAAACATGGCGCTATAGAGTGATATGTGCATAGGCAACTTGGTTTGCTTGTGTTTTTTGTAGACATTTTGCCTCTCATCCAAAAGGCTTGTTCACCTCTAACTGGAAGCGTTCAGGTATTTAACCTCTTAAGGTCTTTGTGTTGACAGTCGTTGGGTTAAACAGATAGGTCATTAACACCTCGAACAGCTCTTGGGTCATTGGGGTCTCCCGAGTTGAGGTGTGAACGCTATGGTTACCTACTAGTCATAGACCCAACTTGATACTGTGTGAATCATTAGAGTCACAGGACTTGGGGTGTGGTTGGGAATTGACTTGTCTGGGAAAAGATTTAGGACTGAAGTGTAGGTGGCTGACCCACAGAGGTTAAATAACAGAAATCTCCCTTAATCAGTTAGAAAAAAAAGAACCATTTTGGATTGGAAATGAACAACTTTAAGAAACACAAGCAGGACAGTCTCTATCTACGCTGTCAAGGAGGTACTGTATTAAACAGCTGTAGTCTCTCTTTGTGAAATATTTACTGACAATCACATCCTGGTAAAACATTGCTAGCAGAGGATAGTTTCGATCTATCGACCACTGGGTTATGGGCCCAGCTTGTTCCGCTGCCCCAATCTGCTGTTAATCACCCCAGATGGGTCTTGAACCCTCTGGTGAGCTCCAGGAGAAAAACCTCTGTTTCCGCCCGGTCTCGAACCGGGGACCTTTCGCGTGTTAGGCGAACGTGATAACCACTACACTACGGAAACTGATTGTGACTTTGGAAGACAGACAGCGGAGCGGCTGGTCTAAGCTGAACAATACTTGGTTAGCTCCAGCTTTTGATCTAGTCTACATGCTACATGCTACCCGCTGTTGGCTGGTCATCATAAGGGCGAACATGTGATAGCAGCTATATCATGTTTTATAAATGTACTGATACAGGCTCGTTCAACCACTATAACTATGACAAGCTTTTTTTTGTGCCTGTTAACGGATGACATATGTTACAAGCTAGCAGCTATAGTGACGAGCTAACGTTGACGGCACTTGTCAAGCAAGTGAAAACAAAGAATAAGTGTTTCCGCCCGGTTTCGAACTGGGGACCTTTCGCGTGTGAGGCGAACGTGATAACCACTACACTACGGAAACTGAGTCGACAGCAGTAGGTCGTGATCGGATGGTGTTACATTAGTAAATATTGATTAAATAGGTTAAAGACTTATACTCCCCGTCGGGGAATCGAACCCCGGTCTTCCGCGTGACAGGCGGAGATACTGTCCACTATACTAACGAGGGGAGGTGAGAGGTGCCATGTGACCACGTCCACCCAATCAAAAAACTGCCTCAATCACTTCCTGGCAAAATTATTGTTAGCAGAGGATAGTTTCAATCTATCGACCTCTGGGTTATGGGCCCAGCACGCTTCCGCTGCGCCACTCTGCTCTTAATCACCCCAGATGGGACTTGAACCCACAATCCCTGGCTTAGGAGGCCAGTGCCTTATCTATTAGGCCACTGGGGCCCGATTGGATTCGTTTTTCCACCTAATTTCTCTTGAAAACATGGCGCTATAGAGTGATATGTGCATAGGCAACTTGGTTTGCTTGTGTTTTTTGTAGACATTTTGCCTCTCATCCAAAAGGCTTGTTCACCTCTAACTGGAAGCGTTCAGGTATTTAACCTCTTAAGGTCTTTGTGTTGACAGTCGTTGGGTTAAACAGATAGGTCATTAACACCTCGAACAGCTCTTGGGTCATTGGGGTCTCCCGAGTTGAGGTGTGAACGCTATGGTTACCTACTAGTCATAGACCCAACTTGATACTGTGTGAATCATTAGAGTCACAGGACTTGGGGTGTGGTTGGGAATTGACTTGTCTGGGAAAAGATTTAGGACTGAAGTGTAGGTGGCTGACCCACAGAGGTTAAATAACAGAAATCTCCCTTAATCAGTTAGAAAAAAAAGAACCATTTTGGATTGGAAATGAACAACTTTAAGAAACACAAGCAGGACAGTCTCTATCTACGCTGTCAAGGAGGTACTGTATTAAACAGCTGTAGTCTCTCTTTGTGAAATATTTACTGACAATCACATCCTGGTAAAACATTGCTAGCAGAGGATAGTTTCGATCTATCGACCACTGGGTTATGGGCCCAGCTTGTTCCGCTGCCCCAATCTGCTGTTAATCACCCCAGATGGGTCTTGAACCCTCTGGTGAGCTCCAGGAGAAAAACCTCTGTTTCCGCCCGGTCTCGAACCGGGGACCTTTCGCGTGTTAGGCGAACGTGATAACCACTACACTACGGAAACTGATTGTGACTTTGGAAGACAGACAGCGGAGCGGCTGGTCTAAGCTGAACAATACTTGGTTAGCTCCAGCTTTTGATCTAGTCTACATGCTACATGCTACCCGCTGTTGGCTGGTCATCATAAGGGCGAACATGTGATAGCAGCTATATCATGTTTTATAAATGTACTGATACAGGCTCGTTCAACCACTATAACTATGACAAGCTTTTTTTTGTGCCTGTTAACGGATGACATATGTTACAAGCTAGCAGCTATAGTGACGAGCTAACGTTGACGGCACTTGTCAAGCAAGTGAAAACAAAGAATAAGTGTTTCCGCCCGGTTTCGAACTGGGGACCTTTCGCGTGTGAGGCGAACGTGATAACCACTACACTACGGAAACTGAGTCGACAGCAGTAGGTCGTGATCGGATGGTGTTACATTAGTAAATATTGATTAAATAGGTTAAAGACTTATACTCCCCGTCGGGGAATCGAACCCCGGTCTTCCGCGTGACAGGCGGAGATACTGTCCACTATACTAACGAGGGGAGGTGAGAGGTGCCATGTGACCACGTCCACCCAATCCAAAAACTGCCTCAATCACTTCCTGGCAAAATTATTGTTAGCAGAGGATAGTTTCAATCTATCGACCTCTGGGTTATGGGCCCAGCACGCTTCCGCTGCGCCACTCTGCTCTTAATCACCCCAGATGGGACTTGAACCCACAATCCCTGGCTTAGGAGGCCAGTGCCTTATCTATTAGGCCACTGGGGCCCGATTGGATTCGTTTTTCCACCTAATTTCTCTTGAAAACATGGCGCTATAGAGTGATATGTGCATAGGCAACTTGGTTTGCTTGTGTTTTTTGTAGACATTTTGCCTCTCATCCAAAAGGCTTGTTCACCTCTAACTGGAAGCTTTCAGGTATTTAACCTCTTAAGGTCTTTGTGTTGACAGTCGTTGGGTTAAACAGATAGGTCATTAACACCTCGAACAGCTCTTGGGTCATTGGGGTCTCCCGAGTTGAGGTGTGAACGCTATGGTTACCTACTAGTCATAGACCCAACTTGATACTGTGTGAATCATTAGAGTCACAGGACTTGGGGTGTGGTTGGGAATTGACTTGTCTGGGAAAAGATTTAGGTCTGAAGTGTAGGTGGCTGACCCACAGAGGTTAAATAACAGAAATCTCCCTTAATCAGTTAGAAAAAAAAGAACCATTTTGGATTGGAAATGAACAACTTTAAGAAACACAAGCAGGACAGTCTCTATCTACGCTGTCAAGGAGGTACTGTATTAAACAGCTGTAGTCTCTCTTTGTGAAATATTTACTGACATCACATCCTGGTAAAAACATTGCTAGCAGAGGATAGTTTCGATCTATCGACCACTGGGTTATGGGCCCAGCTTGTTCCGCTGCCCCAATCTGCTGTTAATCACCCCAGA
The DNA here is from genome assembly GCF_947347685.1 of Pleuronectes platessa. Classification (NCBI taxonomy): domain Eukaryota; kingdom Metazoa; phylum Chordata; class Actinopteri; order Pleuronectiformes; family Pleuronectidae; genus Pleuronectes; species Pleuronectes platessa. Next base: position 19,235,120 of record NC_070631.1, on the reverse strand, counting down.
TGGGTCTTGAACCCTCTGGTGAGCTCCAGGAGAAAAACCTCTGTTTCCGCCCGGTCTCGAACCGGGGACCTTTCGCGTGTTAGGCGAACGTGATAACCACTACACTACGGAAACTGATTGTGACTTTGGAAGACAGACAGCGGAGCGGCTGGTCTAAGCTGAACAATACTTGGTTAGCTCCAGCTTTTGATCTAGTCTACATGCTACATGCTACCCGCTGTTGGCTGGTCATCATGAGGGCGAACTGCACTAATTCAAGCTCATAGTGGCCTTGATCATAAGATAATATGAATAAGCTACATGTGATAGCACCTATATCATGTTTTATAAATGTACTGATACAGGCTCGTTCAACCACTATAACTATGACAAGCTTTTTTTTGTGCCTGTTAACGGATGACATATGTTACAAGCTAGCAGCTATAGTGACGAGCTAACGTTGACGGCACTTGTCAAGCAAGTGAAAACAAAGAATAAGTGTTTCCGCCCGGTTTCGAACCGGGGACCTTTCGCGTGTGAGGCGAACGTGATAACCACTACACTACGGAAACTGAGTCGACAGCAGTAGGTCGTGATCGGATGGTGTTACATTAGTAAATATTGATTAAATAGGTTAAAGACTTATACTCCCCGTCGGGGAATCGAACCCCGGTCTTCCGCGTGACAGGCGGAGATACTGTCCACTATACTAACGAGGAGAGGTGAGAGGTGCCATGTGACCACGCCTACCCAATAATAAAACTGCCTCAATCACATCCTGGCAAAATAATTGTTAGCAGAGGAAATTATCAATCTCTTGGTTATGGGCCCAGCACGCATCCGCTGCTATTAATCACCCTGTATGGGACTTGAACCCATACAGGCTGAAGCTTTCAGGTATTTAACCTCTTTAGGTCTTTGTATTGACAGTCGTTGGGTTAAACAGATAGGTCATTAACACCTCGAACAGCTCTTGGGTCATTGGGGTCTCCCGAGTTGAGGTGTGAACGCTATGGTTACCTACTAGTCATAGACCCAACTTGATACTGTGTGAATCATTAGAGTCACAGGACTTGGGGTGTGGTTGGGAATTGACTTGTCTGGGAAAAGATTTAGGACTGAAGTGTAGGTGGCTGACCCACAGAGGTTAAATAACAGAAATCTCCCTTAATCAGTTAGAAAAAAAAGAACCATTTTGGATTGGAAATGAACAACTTTAAGAAACACAAGCAGGACAGTCTCTATCTACGCTGTCAAGGAGGTACTGTATTAAACAGCTGTAGTCTCTCTTTGTGAAATATTTACTGACAATCACATCCTGGTAAAACATTGTTAGCAGAGGATAGTTTCGATCTATCGACCACTGGGTTATGGGCCCAGCTTGTTCCGCTGCCCCAATCTGCTGTTAATCACCCCAGATGGGTCTTGAACCCTCTGGTGAGCTCCAGGAGAAAAACCTCTGTTTCCGCCCGGTCTCGAACCGGGGACCTTTCGCGTGTTAGGCGAACGTGATAACCACTACACTACGGAAACTGATTGTGACTTTGGAAGACAGACAGCGGAGCGGCTGGTCTAAGCTGAACAATACTTGGTTAGCTCCAGCTTTTGATCTAGTCTACATGCTACATGCTACCCGCTGTTGGCTGGTCATCATAAGGGCGAACATGTGATAGCAGCTATATCATGTTTTATAAATGTACTGATACAGGCTCGTTCAACCACTATAACTATGACAAGCTTTTTTTTGTGCCTGTTAACGGATGACATATGTTACAAGCTAGCAGCTATAGTGACGAGCTAACGTTGACGGCACTTGTCAAGCAAGTGAAAACAAAGAATAAGTGTTTCCGCCCGGTTTCGAACTGGGGACCTTTCGCGTGTGAGGCGAACGTGATAACCACTACACTACGGAAACTGAGTCGACAGCAGTAGGTCGTGATCGGATGGTGTTACATTAGTAAATATTGATTAAATAGGTTAAAGACTTATACTCCCCGTCGGGGAATCGAACCCCGGTCTTCCGCGTGACAGGCGGAGATACTGTCCACTATACTAACGAGGAGAGGTGAGAGGTGCCATGTGACCAAGTCCACCCAATCAAAAAACTGCCTCAATCACTTCCTGGCAAAATTATTGTTAGCAGAGGATAGTTTCAATCTATCGACCTCTGGGTTATGGGCCCAGCACGCTTCCGCTGCGCCACTCTGCTCTTAATCACCCCAGATGGGACTTGAACCCACAATCCCTGGCTTAGGAGGCCAGTGCCTTATCTATTAGGCCACTGGGGCCCGATTGGATTCGTTTTTCCACCTAATTTCTCTTGAAAACATGGCGCTATAGAGTGATATGTGCATAGGCAACTTGGTTTGCTTGTGTTTTTTGTAGACATTTTGCCTCTCATCCAAAAGGCTTGTTCACCTCTAACTGGAAGCGTTCAGGTATTTAACCTCTTAAGGTCTTTGTGTTGACAGTCGTTGGGTTAAACAGATAGGTCATTAACACCTCGAACAGCTCTTGGGTCATTGGGGTCTCCCGAGTTGAGGTGTGAACGCTATGGTTACCTACTAGTCATAGACCCAACTTGATACTGTGTGAATCATTAGAGTCACAGGACTTGGGGTGTGGTTGGGAATTGACTTGTCTGGGAAAAGATTTAGGACTGAAGTGTAGGTGGCTGACCCACAGAGGTTAAATAACAGAAATCTCCCTTAATCAGTTAGAAAAAAAAGAACCATTTTGGATTGGAAATGAACAACTTTAAGAAACACAAGCAGGACAGTCTCTATCTACGCTGTCAAGGAGGTACTGTATTAAACAGCTGTAGTCTCTCTTTGTGAAATATTTACTGACAATCACATCCTGGTAAAACATTGCTAGCAGAGGATAGTTTCGATCTATCGACCACTGGGTTATGGGCCCAGCTTGTTCCGCTGCCCCAATCTGCTGTTAATCACCCCAGATGGGTCTTGAACCCTCTGGTGAGCTCCAGGAGAAAAACCTCTGTTTCCGCCCGGTCTCGAACCGGGGACCTTTCGCGTGTTAGGCGAACGTGATAACCACTACACTACGGAAACTGATTGTGACTTTGGAAGACAGACAGCGGAGCGGCTGGTCTAAGCTGAACAATACTTGGTTAGCTCCAGCTTTTGATCTAGTCTACATGCTACATGCTACCCGCTGTTGGCTGGTCATCATAAGGGCGAACATGTGATAGCAGCTATATCATGTTTTATAAATGTACTGATACAGGCTCGTTCAACCACTATAACTATGACAAGCTTTTTTTTGTGCCTGTTAACGGATGACATATGTTACAAGCTAGCAGCTATAGTGACGAGCTAACGTTGACGGCACTTGTCAAGCAAGTGAAAACAAAGAATAAGTGTTTCCGCCCGGTTTCGAACTGGGGACCTTTCGCGTGTGAGGCGAACGTGATAACCACTACACTACGGAAACTGAGTCGACAGCAGTAGGTCGTGATCGGATGGTGTTACATTAGTAAATATTGATTAAATAGGTTAAAGACTTATACTCCCCGTCGGGGAATCGAACCCCGGTCTTCCGCGTGACAGGCGGAGATACTGTCCACTATACTAACGAGGGGAGGTGAGAGGTGCCATGTGACCACGTCCACCCAATCAAAAAACTGCCTCAATCACTTCCTGGCAAAATTATTGTTAGCAGAGGATAGTTTCAATCTATCGACCTCTGGGTTATGGGCCCAGCACGCTTCCGCTGCGCCACTCTGCTCTTAATCACCCCAGATGGGACTTGAACCCACAATCCCTGGCTTAGGAGGCCAGTGCCTTATCTATTAGGCCACTGGGGCCCGATTGGATTCGTTTTTCCACCTAATTTCTCTTGAAAACATGGCGCTATAGAGTGATATGTGCATAGGCAACTTGGTTTGCTTGTGTTTTTTGTAGACATTTTGCCTCTCATCCAAAAGGCTTGTTCACCTCTAACTGGAAGCTTTCAGGTATTTAACCTCTTAAGGTCTTTGTGTTGACAGTCGTTGGGTTAAACAGATAGGTCATTAACACCTCGAACAGCTCTTGGGTCATTGGGGTCTCCCGAGTTGAGGTGTGAACGCTATGGTTACCTACTAGTCATAGACCCAACTTGATACTGTGTGAATCATTAGAGTCACAGGACTTGGGGTGTGGTTGGGAATTGACTTGTCTGGGAAAAGATTTAGGACTGAAGTGTAGGTGGCTGACCCACAGAGGTTAAATAACAGAAATCTCCCTTAATCAGTTAGAAAAAAAAGAACCATTTTGGATTGGAAATGAACAACTTTAAGAAACACAAGCAGGACAGTCTCTATCTACGCTGTCAAGGAGGTACTGTATTAAACAGCTGTAGTCTCTCTTTGTGAAATATTTACTGACAATCACATCCTGGTAAAACATTGCTAGCAGAGGATAGTTTCGATCTATCGCCACTGGGTTATGGGCCCAGCTTGTTCCGCTGCCCCAATCTGCTGTTAATCACCCCAGATGGGTCTTGAACCCTCTGGTGAGCTCCAGGAGAAAAACCTCTGTTTCCGCCCGGTCTCGAACCGGGGACCTTTCGCGTGTTAGGCGAACGTGATAACCACTACACTACGGAAACTGATTGTGACTTTGGAAGACAGACAGCGGAGCGGCTGGTCTAAGCTGAACAATACTTGGTTAGCTCCAGCTTTTGATCTAGTCTACATGCTACATGCTACCCGCTGTTGGCTGGTCATCATAAGGGCGAACATGTGATAGCAGCTATATCATGTTTTATAAATGTACTGATACAGGCTCGTTCAACCACTATAACTATGACAAGCTTTTTTTTGTGCCTGTTAACGGATGACATATGTTACAAGCTAGCAGCTATAGTGACGAGCTAACGTTGACGGCACTTGTCAAGCAAGTGAAAACAAAGAATAAGTGTTTCCGCCCGGTTTAGAACTGGGGACCTTTCGCGTGTGAGGCGAACGTGATAACCACTACACTACGGAAACTGAGTCGACAGCAGTAGGTCGTGATCGGATGGTGTTACATTAGTAAATATTGATTAAATAGGTTAAAGACTTATACTCCCCGTCGGGGAATCGAACCCCGGTCTTCCGCGTGACAGGCGGAGATACTGTCCACTATACTAACGAGGAGAGGTGAGAGGTGCCATGTGACCACGTCCACCCAATCAAAAAACTGCCTCAATCACTTCCTGGCAAAATTATTGTTAGCAGAGGATAGTTTCGATCTATCGACCTCTGGGTTATGGGCCCAGCACGCTTCCGCTGCGCCACTCTGCTCTTAATCACCCCAGATGGGACTTGAACCCACAATCCCTGGCTTAGGAGGCCAGTGCCTTATCCATTAGGCCACTGGGGCCCGATTGGATGCGTTTTTCCACCTAATTTCTCTTGAAAACATGGCGCTATAGAGTGATATGTGCATAGGCAACTTGGTTTGCTTGTGTTTTTTGTAGACATTTTGCCTCTCATCCAAAAGGCTTGTTCACCTCTAACTGGAAGCTTTCAGGTATTTAACCTCTTAAGGTCTTTGTGTTGACAGTCGTTGGGTTAAACAGATAGGTCATTAACACCTCGAACAGCTCTTGGGTCATTGGGGTCTCCCGAGTTTAGGTGTGAACGCTATGGTTACCTACTAGTCATAGACCCAACTTGATACTGTGTGAATCATTAGAGTCACAGGACTTGGGGTGTGGTTGGGAATTGACTTGTCTGGGAAAAGATTTAGGACTGAAGTGTAGGTGGCTGACCCACAGAGGTTAAATAACAGAAATCTCCCTTAATCAGTTAGAAAAAAAAGAACCATTTTGGATTGGAAATGAACAACTTTAAGAAACACAATCAGGACAGTCTCTATCTACGCTGTCAAGGAGGTACTGTATTAAACAGCTGTAGTCTCTCTTTGTGAAATATTTACTGACAATCACATCCTGGTAAAACATTGCTAGCAGAGGATAGTTTCGATCTATCGACCACTGGGTTATGGGCCCAGCTTGTTCCGCTGCCCCAATCTGCTGTTAATCACCCCAGATGGGTCTTGAACCCTCTGGTGAGCTCCAGGAGAAAAACCTCTGTTTCCGCCCGGTCTCGAACCGGGGACCTTTCGCGTGTTAGGCGAACGTGATAACCACTACACTACGGAAACTGATTGTGACTTTTGAAGACAGACAGCGGAGCGGCTGGTCTAAGCTGAACAATACTTGGTTAGCTCCAGCTTTTGATCTAGTCTACATGCTACATGCTACCCGCTGTTGGCTGGTCATCATGAGGGCGAACTGCACTAATTCAAGCTCATAGTGGCCTTGATCATAAGATAATATGAATAAGCTACATGTGATAGCACCTATATCATGTTTTATAAATGTACTGATACAGGCTCGTTCAACCACTATAGCTATGACAAGCTTTTTTTTGTGCCTGTTAACGGATGACATATGTTACAAGCTAGCAGCTATAGTGACGAGCTAACGTTGACGGCACTTGTCAAGCAAGTGAAAACAAAGAATAAGTGTTTCCGCCCGGTTTCGAACCGGGGACCTTTCGCGTGTGAGGCGAACGTGATAACCACTACACTACGGAAACTGAGTCGACAGCAGTAGGTCGTGATCGGATGGTGTTACATTAGTAAATATTGATTAAATAGGTTAAAGACTTATACTCCCCGTCGGGGAATCGAACCCCGGTCTTCCGCGTGACAGGCGGAGATACTGTCCACTATACTAACGAGGAGAGGTGAGAGGTGCCATGTGACCACGCCCACCCAATAATAAAACTGCCTCAATCACATCCTGGCAAAATAATTGTTAGCAGAGGAAATTATCAATCTCTTGGTTATGGGCCCAGCACGCATCCGCTGCTGTTAATCACCCTGTATGGGACTTGAACCCATACAGGCTGAAGCTTTCAGGTATTTAACCTCTTTAGGTCTTTGTATTGACAGTCGTTGGGTTAAACAGATAGGTCATTAACACCTCGAACAGCTCTTGGGTCTATGGGGTCTCCCGAGTTGAGGTGTGAACGCTATGGTTACCTACTAGTCATAGACCCAACTTGATACTGTGTGAATCATTAGAGTCACAGGACTTGGGGTGTGGTTGGGAATTGACTTGTCTGGGAAAAGATTTAGGACTGAAGTGTAGGTGGCTGACCCACAGAGGTTAAATAACAGAAATCTCCCTTAATCAGTTAGAAAAAAAAGAACCATTTTGGATTGGAAATGAACAACTTTAAGAAACACAAGCAGGACAGTCTCTATCTACGCTGTCAAGGAGGTACTGTATTAAACAGCTGTAGTCTCTCTTTGTGAAATATTTACTGACAATCACATCCTGGTAAAACATTGCTAGCAGAGGATAGTTTCGATCTATCGACCACTGGGTTATGGGCCCAGCTTGTTCCGCTGCCCCAATCTGCTGTTAATCACCCCAGATGGGTCTTGAACCCTCTGGTGAGCTCCAGGAGAAAAACCTCTGTTTCCGCCCGGTCTCGAACCGGGGACCTTTCGCGTGTTAGGCGAACGTGATAACCACTACACTACAGAAACTGATTGTGACTTTGGAAGACAGACAGCGGAGCGGCTGGTCTAAGCTGAACAATACTTGGTTAGCTCCAGCTTTTGATCTAGTCTACATGCTACATGCTACCCGCTGTTGGCTGGTCATCATAAGGGCGAACATGTGATAGCAGCTATATCATGTTTTATAAATGTACTGATACAGGCTCGTTCAACCACTATAACTATGACAAGCTTTTTTTTGTGCCTGTTAACGGATGACATATGTTACAAGCTAGCAGCTATAGTGACGAGCTAACGTTGACGGCACTTGTCAAGCAAGTGAAAACAAAGAATAAGTGTTTCCGCCCGGTTTCGAACTGGGGACCTTTCGCGTGTGAGGCGAACGTGATAACCACTACACTACGGAAACTGAGTCGACAGCAGTAGGTCGTGATCGGATGGTGTTACATTAGTAAATATTGATTAAATAGGTTAAAGACTTATACTCCCCGTCGGGGAATCGAACCCCGGTCTTCCGCGTGACAGGCGGAGATACTGTCCACTATACTAACGAGGAGAGGTGAGAGGTGCCATGTGACCACGCCCACCCAATAATAAAACTGCCTCAATCACATCCTGGCAAAATAATTGTTAGCAGAGGATAGTTTCAATCTATCGACCTCTGGGTTATGGGCCCAGCACGCTTCCGCTGCGCCACTCTGCTCTTAATCACCCCAGATGGGACTTGAACCCACAATCCCTGGCTTAGGAGGCCAGTGCCTTATCTATTAGGCCACTGGGGCCCGATTGGATTCGTTTTTCCACCTAATTTCTCTTGAAAACATGGCGCTATAGAGTGATATGTGCATAGGCAACTTGGTTTGCTTGTGTTTTTTGTAGACATTTTGCCTCTCATCCAAAAGGCTTGTTCACCTCTAACTGGAAGCTTTCAGGTATTTAACCTCTTAAGGTCTTTGTGTTGACAGTCGTTGGGTTAAACAGATAGGTCATTAACACCTCGAACAGCTCTTGGGTCATTGGGGTCTCCCGAGTTGAGGTGTGAACGCTATGGTTACCTACTAGTCATAGACCCAACTTGATACTGTGTGAATCATTAGAGTCACAGGACTTGGGGTGTGGTTGGGAATTGACTTGTCTGGGAAAAGATTTAGGACTGAAGTGTAGGTGGCTGACCCACAGAGGTTAAATAACAGAAATCTCCCTTAATCAGTTAGAAAAAAAAGAACCATTTTGGATTGGAAATGAACAACTTTAAGAAACACAAGCAGGACAGTCTCTATCTACGCTGTCAAGGAGGTACTGTATTAAACAGCTGTAGTCTCTCTTTGTGAAATATTTACTGACAATCACATCCTGGTAAAACATTGCTAGCAGAGGATAGTTTCGATCTATCGACCACTGGGTTATGGGCCCAGCTTGTTCCGCTGCCCCAATCTGCTGTTAATCACCCCAGATGGGTCTTGAACCCTCTGGTGAGCTCCAGGAGAAAAACCTCTGTTTCCGCCCGGTCTCGAACCGGGGACCTTTCGCGTGTTAGGCGAACGTGATAACCACTACGCTACGGAAACTGATTGTGACTTTGGAAGACAGACAGCGGAGCGGCTGGTCTAAGCTGAACAATACTTGGTTAGCTCCAGCTTTTGATCTAGTCTACATGCTACATGCTACCCGCTGTTGGCTGGTCATCATAAGGGCGAACATGTGATAGCAGCTATATCATGTTTTATAAATGTACTGATACAGGCTCGTTCAACCACTATAACTATGACAAGCTTTTTTTTGTGCCTGTTAACGGATGACATATGTTACAAGCTAGCAGCTATAGTGACGAGCTAACGTTGACGGCACTTGTCAAGCAAGTGAAAACAAAGAATAAGTGTTTCCGCCCGGTTTAGAACTGGGGACCTTTCGCGTGTGAGGCGAACGTGATAACCACTAACCACTCTCATCCAAAAGGCTTGTTCACCTCTAACTGGAAGCTTTCAGGTATTTAACCTCTTAAGGTCTTTGTGTTGACAGTCGTTGGGTTAAACAGATAGGTCATTAACACCTCGAACAGCTCTTGGGTCATTGGGGTCTCCCGAGTTGAGGTGTGAACGCTATGGTTACCTACTGACATAGACCCAACTTGATACTGTGTGAATCATTAGAGTCACAGGACTTGGGGTGTGGTTGGGAATTGACTTGTCTGGGAAAAGATTTAGGACTGAAGTGTAGGTGGCTGACCCACAGAGGTTAAATAACAGAAATCTCCCTTAATCAGTTAGAAAAAAAAGAACCATTTTGGATTGGAAATGAACAACTTTAAGAAACACAAGCAGGACAGTCTCTATCTACGCTGTCAAGGAGGTACTGTATTAAACAGCTGTAGTCTCTCTTTGTGAAATATTTACTGACAATCACATCCTGGTAAAACATTGCTAGCAGAGGATAGTTTCGATCTATCGACCACTGGGTTATGGGCCCAGCTTGTTCCGCTGCCCCAATCTGCTGTTAATCACCCCAGATGGGTCTTGAACCCTCTGGTGAGCTCCAGGAGAAAAACCTCTGTTTCCGCCCGGTCTCGAACCGGGGACCTTTCGCGTGTTAGGCGAACGTGATAACCACTACACTACGGAAACTGATTGTGACTTTTGAAGACAGACAGCGGAGCGGCTGGTCTAAGCTGAACAATACTTGGTTAGCTCCAGCTTTTGATCTAGTCTACATGCTACATGCTACCCGCTGTTGGCTGGTCATCATGAGGGCGAACTGCACTAATTCAAGCTCATAGTGGCCTTGATCATAAGATAATATGAATAAGCTACATGTGATAGCACCTATATCATGTTTTATAAATGTACTGATACAGGCTCGTTCAACCACTATAGCTATGACAAGCTTTTTTTTGTGCCTGTTAACGGATGACATATGTTACAAGCTAGCAGCTATAGTGACGAGCTAACGTTGACGGCACTTGTCAAGCAAGTGAAAACAAAGAATAAGTGTTTCCGCCCGGTTTCGAACCGGGGACCTTTCGCGTGTGAGGCGAACGTGATAACCACTACACTACGGAAACTGAGTCGACAGCAGTAGGTCGTGATCGGATGGTGTTACATTAGTAAATATTGATTAAATAGGTTAAAGACTTATACTCCCCGTCGGGGAATCGAACCCCGGTCTTCCGCGTGACAGGCGGAGATACTGTCCACTATACTAACGAGGAGAGGTGAGAGGTGCCATGTGACCACGTCCACCCAATCAAAAAACTGCCTCAATCACATCCTGGCAAAATAATTGTTAGCAGAGGAAATTATCAATCTCTTGGTTATGGGCCCAGCACGCATCCGCTGCTGTTAATCACCCTGTATGGGACTTGAACCCATACAGGCTGAAGCTTTCAGGTATTTAACCTCTTTAGGTCTTTGTATTGACAGTCGTTGGGTTAAACAGATAGGTCGTTGAAAACTCCACCAGCTCATGGGTCATTGGGTGTTACTTTAGTTAATATTGATTAAAGACTTATACTCCCCGTCGGGGAATCGAACCCCGGTCTTCCGCGTGACAGGCGGAGATACTGTCCACTATACTAACGAGGAGAGGTGAGAGGTGCCATGTGACCACGTCCACCCAATCAAAAAACTGCCTCAATCACTTCCTGGCAAAATTATTGTTAGCAGAGGATAGTTTCGATCTATCGACCTCTGGGTTATGGGCCCAGCACGCTTCCGCTGCGCCACTCTGCTCTTAATCACCCCAGATGGGACTTGAACCCACAATCCCTGGCTTAGGAGGCCAGTGCCTTATCCATTAGGCCACTGGGGCCCGATTGGATGCGTTTTTCCACCTAATTTCTCTTGAAAACATGGCGCTATAGAGTGATATGTGCATAGGCAACTTGGTTTGCTTGTGTTTTTTGTAGACATTTTGCCTCTCATCCAAAAGGCTTGTTCACCTCTAACTGGAAGCTTTCAGGTATTTAACCTCTTAAGGTCTTTGTGTTGACAGTCGTTGGGTTAAACAGATAGGTCATTAACACCTCGAACAGCTCTTGGGTCATTGGGGTCTCCCGAGTTTAGGTGTGAACGCTATGGTTACCTACTAGTCATAGACCCAACTTGATACTGTGTGAATCATTAGAGTCACAGGACTTGGGGTGTGGTTGGGAATTGACTTGTCTGGGAAAAGATTTAGGACTGAAGTGTAGGTGGCTGACCCACAGAGGTTAAATAACAGAAATCTCCCTTAATCAGTTAGAAAAAAAAGAACCATTTTGGATTGGAAATGAACAACTTTAAGAAACACAATCAGGACAGTCTCTATCTACGCTGTCAAGGAGGTACTGTATTAAACAGCTGTAGTCTCTCTTTGTGAAATATTTACTGACAATCACATCCTGGTAAAACATTGCTAGCAGAGGATAGTTTCGATCTATCGACCACTGGGTTATGGGCCCAGCTTGTTCCGCTGCCCCAATCTGCTGTTAATCACCCCAGATGGGTCTTGAACCCTCTGGTGAGCTCCAGGAGAAAAACCTCTGTTTCCGCCCGGTCTCGAACCGGGGACCTTTCGCGTGTTAGGCGAACGTGATAACCACTACACTACGGAAACTGATTGTGACTTTGGAAGACAGACAGCGGAGCGGCTGATCTAAGCTGAACAATACTTGGTTAGCTCCAGCTTTTGATCTAGTCTACATGCTACATGCTACCCGCTGTTGGCTGGTCATCATGAGGGCGAACTGCACTAATTCAAGCTCATAGTGGCCTTGATCATAAGATAATATGAATAAGCTACATGTGATAGCAGCTATATCATGTTTTATAAATGTACTGATACAGGCTCGTTCAACCACTATAACTACGACAAGCTTTTTTTTGTGCCTGTTAACGGATGACATATGTTGCAAGCTAGCAGCTATAGTGACGAGCTAACGTTGACGGCACTTGTCAAGCAAGTGAAAACAAAGAATAAGTGTTTCCGCCCGGTTTCGAACCGGGGACCTTTCGCGTGTGAGGCGAACGTGATAACCACTACACTACGGAAACTGAGTCGACAGCAGTAGGTCGTGATCGGATGGTGTTACATTAGTAAATATTGATTAAATAGGTTAAAGACTTATACTCCCCGTCGGGGAATCGAACCCCGGTCTTCCGCGTGACAGGCGGAGATACTGTCCACTATACTAACGAGGAGAGGTGAGAGGTGCCATGTGACCACGCCCATCCAATAATAAAACTGCCTCAATCACATCCTGGCAAAATAATTGTTAGCAGAGGAAATTATCAATCTCTTGGTTATGGGCCCAGGACGCATCCGCTGCTGTTAATCACCCTGTATGGGACTTGAACCCATACAGGCTGAAGCTTTCAGGTATTTAACCTCTTTAGGTCTTTGTATTGACAGTCGTTGGGTTAAACAGATAGGTCGTTGAAAACTCCACCAGCTCATGGGTCATTGGGTGTTACTTAAGTTAATATTGATTAAAGACTTATACTCCCCGTCGGGGAATCGAACCCCGGTCTTCCGCGTGACAGGCGGAGATACTGTCCACTATACTAACGAGGAGAGGTGAGAGGTGCCATGTGACCACGCCCACCCAATAATAAAACTGCCTCAATCACTTCCTGGCAAAATTATTGTTAGCAGAGGATAGTTTCGATCTACCGACCTCTGGGTTATGGGCCCAGCACGCTTCCGCTGCGCCACTCTGCTCTTAATCACCCCAGATGGGACTTGAACCCACAATCCCTGGCTTAGGAGGCCAGTGCCTTATCCATTAGGCCACTGGGGCCCGATTGGATGCGTTTTTCCACCTAATTTCTCTTGAAAACATGGCGCTATAGAGTGATATGTGCATAGGCAACTTGGTTTGCTTGTGTTTTTTGTAGACATTTTGCCTCTCATCCAAAAGGCTTGTTCACCTCTAACTGGAACCTTCAGGTATTTAACCTCTTAAGGTCTTTGTGTTGACAGTCGTTGGGTTAAACAGATAGGTCATTAACACCTCGAACAGCTCTTGGGTCATTGGGGTCTCCCGAGTTGAGGTGTGAACGCTATGGTTACCTACTAGTCATAGACCCAACTTGATACTGTGTGAATCATTAGAGTCACAGGACTTGGGGTGTGGTTGGGAATTGACTTGTCTGGGAAAAGATTTAGGACTGAAGTGTAGGTGGCTGACCCACAGAGGTTAAATAACAGAAATCTCCCTTAATCAGTTAGAAAAAAAAGAACCATTTTGGATTGGAAATGAACAACTTTAAGAAACACAAGCAGGACAGTCTCTATCTACGCTGTCAAGGAGGTACTGTATTAAACAGCTGTAGTCTCTCTTTGTGAAATATTTACTGACAATCACATCCTGGTAAAACATTGCTAGCAGAGGATAGTTTCGATCTATCGACCACTGGGTTATGGGCCCAGCTTGTTCCGCTGCCCCAATCTGCTGTTAATCACCCCAGATGGGTCTTGAACCCTCTGGTGAGCTCCAGGAGAAAAACCTCTGTTTCCGCCCGGTCTCGAACCGGGGACCTTTCGCGTGTTAGGCGAACGTGATAACCACTACACTACGGAAACTGATTGTGACTTTGGAAGACAGACAGCGGAGCGGCTGGTCTAAGCTGAACAATACTTGGTTAGCTCCAGCTTTTGATCTAGTCTACATGCTACATGCTACCCGCTGTTGGCTGGTCATCATGAGGGCGAACTGCACTAATTCAAGCTCATAGTGGCCTTGATCATAAGATAATATGAATAAGCTACATGTGATAGCACCTATATCATGTTTTATAAATGTACTGATACAGGCTCGTTCAACCACTATAGCTATGACAAGCTTTTTTTTGTGCCTGTTAACGGATGACATATGTTACAAGCTAGCAGCTATAGTGACGAGCTAACGTTGACGGCACTTGTCAAGCAAGTGAAAACAAAGAATAAGTGTTTCCGCCCGGTTTCGAACCGGGGACCTTTCGCGTGTGAGGCGAACGTGATAACCACTACACTACGGAAACTGAGTCGACAGCAGTAGGTCGTGATCGGATGGTGTTACATTAGTAAATATTGATTAAATAGGTTAAAGACTTATACTCCCCGTCGGGGAATCGAACCCCGGTCTTCCGCGTGACAGGCGGAGATACTGTCCACTATACTAACGAGGAGAGGTGAGAGGTGCCATGTGACCACGCCCACCCAATAATAAAACTGCCTCAATCACATCCTGGCAAAATAATTGTTAGCAGAGGAAATTATCAATCTCTTGGTTATGGGCCCAGCACGCATCCGCTGCTGTTAATCACCCTGTATGGGACTTGAACCCATACAGGCTGAAGCTTTCAGGTATTTAACCTCTTTAGGTCTTTGTATTGACAGTCGTTGGGTTAAACAGATAGGTCATTAACACCTCGAACAGCTCTTGGGTCATTGGGGTCTCCCGAGTTGAGGTGTGAACGCTATGGTTACCTACTAGTCATAGACCCAACTTGATACTGTGTGAATCATTAGAGTCACAGGACTTGGGGTGTGGTTGGGAATTGACTTGTCTGGGAAAAGATTTAGGACTGAAGTGTAGGTGGCTGACCCACAGAGGTTAAATAACAGAAATCTCCCTTAATCAGTTAGAAAAAAAAGAACCATTTTGGATTGGAAATGAACAACTTTAAGAAACACAAGCAGGACAGTCTCTATCTACGCTGTCAAGGAGGTACTGTATTAAACAGCTGTAGTCTCTCTTTGTGAAATATTTACTGACAATCACATCCTGGTAAAACATTGCTAGCAGAGGATAGTTTCGATCTATCGACCACTGGGTTATGGGCCCAGCTTGTTCCGCTGCCCCAATCTGCTGTTAATCACCCCAGATGGGTCTTGAACCCTCTGGTGAGCTCCAGGAGAAAAACCTCTGTTTCCGCCCGGTCTCGAACCGGGGACCTTTCGCGTGTTAGGCGAACGTGATAACCACTACACTACGGAAACTGATTGTGACTTTGGAAGACAGACAGCGGAGCGGCTGATCTAAGCTGAACAATACTTGGTTAGCTCCAGCTTTTGATCTAGTCTACATGCTACATGCTACCCGCTGTTGGCTGGTCATCATGAGGGCGAACTGCACTAATTCAAGCTCATAGTGGCCTTGATCATAAGATAATATGAATAAGCTACATGTGATAGCAGCTATATCATGTTTTATAAATGTACTGATACAGGCTCGTTCAACCACTATAACTACGACAAGCTTTTTTTTGTGCCTGTTAACGGATGACATATGTTGCAAGCTAGCAGCTATAGTGACGAGCTAACGTTGACGGCACTTGTCAAGCAAGTGAAAACAAAGAATAAGTGTTTTCCGCCCGGTTTCGAACCGGGGACCTTTCGCGTGTGAGGCGAACGTGATAACCACTACACTACCGAAACTGAGTCGACAGCAGTAGGTCGTGATCGGATGGTGTTACATTAGTAAATATTGATTAAATAGGTTAAAGACTTATACTCCCCGTCGGGGAATCGAACCCCGGTCTTCCGCGTGACAGGCGGAGATACTGTCCACTATACTAACGAGGAGAGGTGAGAGGTGCCATGTGACCACGCCCACCCAATAATAAAACTGCCTCAATCACATCCTGGCAAAATAATTGTTAGCAGAGGAAATTATCAATCTCTTGGTTATCAATCAATCAATCAAATTTTATTTGTATAGCCCATATTCACAAATTACAATTCATCTCATAGGGCTTTAACAGGGTGTGGCATCCTCTGTCCTTAACCCTCAGCAAGAGTAAGGAAAAACTACTAAAAACCCTTTTAACAGGGTAAAAATATGTAGAAACCTCAGAGAGAGCCACATGTGAGGGATCCCTCTCCCAGGACGGACAGAAGTGCAATAGATGCCACGTGCAGGAAAACATCATCAATAATCAAAGTCTCTAGCAGCATTTGATGAGGGTAGACATCCCGAAGGACAACCCCAACATGACATGCCAAGCAGTCCCGCTGCAAGCACAGTCCATGGTCAGCAACCATCCAGACCACGATCCACCATCCAGACCAGACGCCACAGACGTCCTCAGTCACCGTCCACCGCCGCCCACCAGGACCCATCACAAGCCACCACCGCGGTCCTGGTCCACCGCCCGTGCCCAATGCCAACGCGACACAGGGTCCGCCACCAGCACCACGATCAGCCCAGAATCCGCCACAATGGATCCACCACCGCGACCCCCGGTGTACGATCCACAAACCGCAATCCATGGTGCGGCCACAGAGGCCCTGGATCTGCGGGTGATAAAGCAAAGGGATTCCGGGGAAGGGGGATAGGGATGGAGAAGAGGAAGGAGAAGCTGGAAAGAGAAGCTCCGTGTGTCATGTGTCATAAAATAGAACAAGTAACGTTCTGGCGCACTAATTAGCTCTAACTATAAGCTTTATCAAAAAGGAAGGTTTTGAGTCTACTCTTAAATGAAAAGATGGTATCTGCCTCCCGAACTGAAAGTGGTAGATTATTCCACAGCCGAGGGGCTTGATGGCTAAAAGCTCTGGCTCCTACTCTTTTTTTAGAGAATTTAGGGACGACAAGTAGGCTTGAATTCTGGGAGCGGAGTGCTCTCGCGGGTTTATAAGGTACTAACAGCTCTTTAAGGTAAAAAGGCGCCATATTATTAAGGGCCTTGAAGGTGAGGAGGAGAATTTTAAATTCTATTCTAGATTTAACTGGAAGCCAGTGTAGCGACGCTAATACTGGAGAAATGTGCTCTCTTCTCTTTGTTCTCGTCAGGACACGTGCTGCGGCATTTTGGACAAGCTGTAGAGTCTTTAACGACTTACTGCTGGAGCCAGATAATAATGAATTACAATAGTCCAGTCTCGATGTAACAAA
Organism: Pleuronectes platessa; assembly: GCF_947347685.1. Classification (NCBI taxonomy): domain Eukaryota; kingdom Metazoa; phylum Chordata; class Actinopteri; order Pleuronectiformes; family Pleuronectidae; genus Pleuronectes; species Pleuronectes platessa. The sequence goes on along the minus strand of NC_070631.1, from coordinate 19,217,762 downwards.
GGCGTGGACTAGTTTTTCTGCATCTTTTTGGGAAAGGACATGTCTAATTTTGGAAATATTACGTAAGTGGAAAAAAGCGGTCCTAGAAATTTGTTTTAAGTGAGAATTAAAGGATAAATCAGGATCGAAGATCACTCCCAAGTTCCTGACGGTTTCATTGGAAGCAGGGGCAATGTCGTCTAGCGCAGCTATATCATTAGATAATGCATCTCTAAGGTGTTTGGGGCCAAGTATTATAACCTCTGTTTTGTCTGAGTTTAATAAGAGAAAATTGCGGGTCATCCAGGTTTTTATGTCCTTGAGACATGTTCGAAGTTTAGTTAATTGATTACTTTGTTCAGGTTTTATTGACAAATATAACTGGGTGTCATCCGCATAGCAGTGGAAATTTACCGAGTGTGTCCTGATAATGTTTCCTAGTGGAAGCATATATAATGAGAATAAAATTGGGCCAAGCACAGAGCCCTGTGGAACACCCTGGTTAACTTTGGTGCGCACAGATGACTCATCATTAATTTGCACAAATTGGGAGCGATCAGAAAAATACGATTTAAACCAGTTAAGGGCGGTTCCATTAATGTTAATTAACTGTTTGAGTCTTTGTAATAAAATTTGATGGTCAATTGTGTCGAATGCTGCACTGAGATCTAACAGAACGAGGACAGACACAAGTCCCTGATCTGAGGCTATTAAAAGGTCATTAGTGACTTTTGCCAAGGCTGTCTCTGTACTGTGATTGGCTCTAAACCCCGATTGAAAGTCTTCATATATATTATTTTCCCGGAGAAACTCACACAGCTGATTGGCAACAACTTTTTCTAAGATTTTAGAGACGAAGGGGAGATTAGATATTGGTCTGTAATTGGCTAAAACCTCTGGGTCTAGGGTGGGTTTTTTGAGTAGGGGTTTGATGACAGCTATTTTAAAAGACTGTGGTACATAACCTGATGATAATGACAGATTGATGATGTTAAGTAACGAACTATCAATTAGGGGCAGAATTTCTTTAAGTAATTTGGTAGGAATGGGATCTAAGATACAGGTTGTTGGTTTAGAACCTGAGATTAATTTGGTAAACTGATCACGGGTGATCAGAGAGAAGCTGTCTAAGTAATGGGTAGGATTCTCAGCCGTTTCTGAGATCTCTGTTGTTGGGAGGGTATTAGTGCCAATTGAGGGCAGGAGATGGTTGATTTTATTTCTAATAGTTTGAATTTTATCATTAAAAAAGGTCATAAAGATATTGCTATTTAGGGATCGAGGAATACTGGGTTCGGTGGAGGTGTGACTCTCTGTCAGCCTGGCTACAGTGCTGAAGAGAAACCTGGGGTTGTTTTTATTCTCTTCTATTAGTTTTGAATAGTAGGCGGCTCTTGCTTTGTGGAGAGCCTTTTTATATTCTTTAACACTATTCTTCCAGTCTATTAGATTTTCAACATGGTTGCTGGAGCGCCACTTCCTTTCTAGTTTTCTTGATAATTGTTTTAACTCATTTGTCTGGGAATTATACCACGGAGCTAATTTACTATGTTTGACATTTTTCTTTTTTAGAGGCGCTATTGAGTCTAATGTTAATCGTAATGAGTCTGCAGAGCTATCGACGAGGTGGTCGATCTCAATGGAGCTCAGGGTTTTAAAGAATTTGTTATTTATATCTACTGCTAATACGGGTTTAAATGTAATTGGGATTATTTCCTTAAATTTAGCTACAGCACTATCAGGTAGACATCTAGAAAATGAATTTTTTATTAGTGGCATATATTCAGTTATTGAAAAATCAAAGGTTATTAAATTATGGTCTGATAGAACTGGATTGCGCGGAAGTACTGTTAAATTTTCAATTCCGACACCGTACGATAATACAAGGTCAAGTGTGTGGTTACCACAATGAGTAGGTTTGTGCACACACTGACTGAAACCAATAGAGTCTAGTATTGAAATAAATGCTACGCTAAGGCAATCTTTATTATTATCAACATGAATATTAAAGTCACCAACAATAATAATTTTATCGGTCTTTAGGACTAAGTTTGATAAAAACTCAGGGAATTCCTTTAAAAATTCAGTATAAGCCCTGGGAGCACGGTAAACTACGGCGAATATGATTGGCTGTTGGTGGTTCCTGGATTGGCGTGGAAGACTAAGAACCAGACATTCAAATGATTTGTAGCTGAGTTTAGGTTTAGGATTAATTGATAGACTGGAGTTAAAAATAGCAGCAACTCCACCTCCTCGCCCAATTTCTCTAGGAACCTGTGAATTGATATGACTGGGGGGAGTAGATTCATTTAGACTGACATATTCATCAGGATGTAGCCACGTCTCAGTGAGGGACAGTAAATCTATGTTGTAATCGGAGACTATTTCATTAACTAAAAGAGCTTTTTTTTCCAGTGATCTAATGTTTAAAAGACCACATTTAAAAGTCTGGGTTTCCTGTATTGTTTCAGAGGTTGTTTTTATTTGTATTAAATTTTTGTGTGGAGTTCTCGCTCTGTTATTGTTTAATTTCAATAATTTAATCGGACGGTGAACAGACACAATCTCTATGGGGTTTTGTGATTGATCCAGAGGGAGCGCAGAGAAGTGTTTAGCACTGCAGCTCTGCTTCCTGGTCCCAACTATGGGTTGTCATGTAATAGACTGAGTAATATTCCTAGATAAGAGAGCTGCTCCATCCCAAGTGGGATGAACGCCGTCTCTCCTAACAAGACCAGGTTTTGTCGAAAAAGTTAGCCAATTATCTATAAAGCCCACGCCGTTTACAGGACACCACTTCGACAGCCAGCGGTTAAAAGACAACATGCGGCTAAACATGTCATCACCTGTTGTATTAGGGAGCGGGCCAGAGAAAACTACTTTGTCCGACATCGTTTTAGCAAAAGCACACACGGACTCAACATTAACTTTAGTGATCTCCGACATGCGAAGCCGGGAGTCGTTGCTGCCGACGTGAATTACGATTTTATTGTTTTTACCTTTTTTAGTTTTAGCCATTAACTTAAGTTTAGATTCGATGTCGCCGGCTCTGGCCCCTGGGATACAATTAACTATAGTCGCTGGTGTCGCTAACCTGACGTTTCTCAGAACCGAGTCGCCAATAATCAGAGTCTGTTTATCAGCGGGTGCCTCGCTGAGTGGAGCGAATCTATTTGAGACGTGAGCTGGTGGCTCTTTAATCGTGGGCTTTTTAAGTCTAGCACTATGCCCCCTCCGGGTTGTCACCCAGCTGCCCTGCGCTCCCGGCTGCACGGGACTAGTCTGGGGACTGCTAGTTAAGGCTAAGCCACGTGATAAGCTAGGTGGCTCCGCGGCTAGCGGGAGCCGGCTAACTACAGCTAACGGAGTTTCTAAGCTGCTGAGCCGAGCTTCTAAGTCGCTAAGCCGAGCCTCCATCGCTATCAACACACTACATTTATTACATGTACCACTACTGTTAAGGGAGGCAGAGGAGTAAGTAAACATAAGACACTCGGAGCAAGAGAGAGCAGTGGAGCAACAGGGAGAGAGAGAAGACATCGCTGCTATAGAGCTGCGAGGGTGAGCTCAAACAGAACACAGAATCACTAAGCACGATAGAGTAAGGGTTGGTATGTGCGAGTGTTTAACTACAGACCGGTGATTTTAGCTGTAGTGCTACAGAGAAACAGTTGTGTTTTAGCAGCGGAGCTAATTCGCAGAGCGACCACCACCAGTGGCAAGAAAACAGGAAATGACGCAGCACGCTTACCGTAATGACGTCAAAATTAAATTGAGCTTTTATGGGCCCAGCACGCATCCGCTGCTGTTAATCACCCTGTATGGGACTTGAACCCATACAGGCTGAAGCTTTCAGGTATTTAACCTCTTTAGGTCTTTGTATTGACAGTCGTTGGGTTAAACAGATAGGTGGTTGAAAACTCCACCAGCTCATGGGTCATTGGGTGTTACTTTAGTTAATATTGATTAAAGACTTATACTCCCCGTCGGGAAATCGAACCCCGGTCTTCCGCGTGACAGGCGGAGATACTGTCCACTATACTAACGAGGAGAGGTGAGAGGTGCCATGTGACCACGTCCACCCAATCATAAAACTGCCTCAATCACTTCCTGGCAAAATTATTGTTAGCAGAGGATAGTTTCGATCTATCGACCTCTGGGTTATGGGCCCAGCACGCTTCCGCTGCGCCACTCTGCTCTTAATCACCCCAGATGGGACTTGAACCCACAATCCCTGGCTTAGGAGGCCAGTGCCTTATCCATTAGGCCACTGGGGCCCGATTGGATGCGTTTTTCCACCTAATTTCTCTTGAAAACATGGCGCTATAGAGTGATATGTGCATAGGCAACTTGGTTTGCTTGTGTTTTTTGTAGACATTTTGCCTCTCATCCAAAAGGCTTGTTCACCTCTAACTGGAAGCGTTCAGGTATTTAACCTCTTAAGGTCTTTGTGTTGACAGTCGTTGGGTTAAACAGATAGGTCATTAACACCTCGAACAGCTCTTGGGTCATTGGGGTCTCCCGAGTTGAGGTGTGAACGCTATGGTTACCTACTAGTCATAGACCCAACTTGATACTGTGTGAATCATTAGAGTCACAGGACTTGGGGTGTGGTTGGGAATTGACTTGTCTGGGAAAAGATTTAGGACTGAAGTGTAGGTGGCTGACCCACAGAGGTTAAATAACAGAAATCTCCCTTAATCAGTTAGAAAAAAAAGAACCATTTTGGATTGGAAATGAACAACTTTAAGAAACACAAGCAGGACAGTCTCTATCTACGCTGTCAAGGAGGTACTGTATTAAACAGCTGTAGTCTCTCTTTGTGAAATATTTACTGACAATCACATCCTGGTAAAACATTGCTAGCAGAGGATAGTTTCGATCTATCGACCACTGGGTTATGGGCCCAGCTTGTTCCGCTGCCCCAATCTGCTGTTAATCACCCCAGATGGGTCTTGAACCCTCTGGTGAGCTCCAGGAGAAAAACCTCTGTTTCCGCCCGGTCTCGAACCGGGGACCTTTCGCGTGTTAGGCGAACGTGATAACCACTACACTACGGAAACTGATTGTGACTTTGGAAGACAGACAGCGGAGCGGCTGGTCTAAGCTGAACAATACTTGGTTAGCTCCAGCTTTTGATCTAGTCTACATGCTACATGCTACCCGCTGTTGGCTGGTCATCATGAGGGCGAACTGCACTAATTCAAGCTCATAGTGGCCTTGATCATAAGCTAATATGAATAAGCTACATGTGATAGCACCTATATCATGTTTTATAAATGTACTGATACAGGCTCGTTCAACCACTATAGCTATGACAAGCTTTTTTTTGTGCCTGTTAACGGATGACATATGTTACAAGCTAGCAGCTATAGTGACGAGCTAACGTTGACGGCACTTGTCAAGCAAGTGAAAACAAAGAATAAGTGTTTCCGCCCGGTTTCGAACCGGGGACCTTTCGCGTGTGAGGCGAACGTGATAACCACTACACTACGGAAACTGAGTCGACAGCAGTAGGTCGTGATCGGATGGTGTTACATTAGTAAATATTGATTAAATAGGTTAAAGACTTATACTCCCCGTCGGGGAATCGAACCCCGGTCTTCCGCGTGACAGGCGGAGATACTGTCCACTATACTAACGAGGAGAGGTGAGAGGTGCCATGTGACCACGCCCACCCAATAATAAAACTGCCTCAATCACATCCTGGCAAAATAATTGTTAGCAGAGGAAATTATCAATCTCTTGGTTATGGGCCCAGCACGCATCCGCTGCTGTTAATCACCCTGTATGGGACTTGAACCCATACAGGCTGAAGCTTTCAGGTATTTAACCTCTTTAGGTCTTTGTATTGACAGTCGTTGGGTTAAACAGATAGGTCGTTGAAAACTCCACCAGCTCATGGGTCATTGGGTGTTACTTTAGTTAATATTGATTAAAGACTTATACTCCCCGTCGGGGAATCGAACCCCGGTCTTCCGCGTGACAGGCGGAGATACTGTCCACTATACTAACGAGGAGAGGTGAGAGGTGCCATGTGACCACGTCCACCCAATCAAAAAACTGCCTCAATCACTTCCTGGCAAAATTATTGTTAGCAGAGGATAGTTTCGATCTATCGACCTCTGGGTTATGGGCCCAGCACGCTTCCGCTGCGCCACTCTGCTCTTAATCACCCCAGATGGGACTTGAACCCACAATCCCTGGCTTAGGAGGCCAGTGCCTTATCCATTAGGCCACTGGGGCCCGATTGGATGCGTTTTTCCACCTAATTTCTCTTGAAAACATGGCGCTATAGAGTGATATGTGCATAGGCAACTTGGTTTGCTTGTGTTTTTTGTAGACATTTTGCCTCTCATCCAAAAGGCTTGTTCACCTCTAACTGGAAGCTTTCAGGTATTTAACCTCTTAAGGTCTTTGTGTTGACAGTCGTTGGGTTAAACAGATAGGTCATTAACACCTCGAACAGCTCTTGGGTCATTGGGGTCTCCCGAGTTTAGGTGTGAACGCTATGGTTACCTACTAGTCATAGACCCAACTTGATACTGTGTGAATCATTAGAGTCACAGGACTTGGGGTGTGGTTGGGAATTGACTTGTCTGGGAAAAGATTTAGGACTGAAGTGTAGGTGGCTGACCCACAGAGGTTAAATAACAGAAATCTCCCTTAATCAGTTAGAAAAAAAAGAACCATTTTGGATTGGAAATGAACAACTTTAAGAAACACAATCAGGACAGTCTCTATCTACGCTGTGAAGGAGGTACTGTATTAAACAGCTGTAGTCTCTCTTTGTGAAATATTTACTGACAATCACATCCTGGTAAAACATTGCTAGCAGAGGATAGTTTCGATCTATCGACCACTGGGTTATGGGCCCAGCTTGTTCCGCTGCCCCAATCTGCTGTTAATCACCCCAGATGGGTCTTGAACCCTCTGGTGAGCTCCAGGAGAAAAACCTCTGTTTCCGCCCGGTCTCGAACCGGGGACCTTTCGCGTGTTAGGCGAACGTGATAACCACTACACTACGGAAACTGATTGTGACTTTGGAAGACAGACAGCGGAGCGGCTGATCTAAGCTGAACAATACTTGGTTAGCTCCAGCTTTTGATCTAGTCTACATGCTACATGCTACCCGCTGTTGGCTGGTCATCATGAGGGCGAACTGCACTAATTCAAGCTCATAGTGGCCTTGATCATAAGATAATATGAATAAGCTACATGTGATAGCAGCTATATCATGTTTTATAAATGTACTGATACAGGCTCGTTCAACCACTGTAACTACGACAAGCTTTTTTTTGTGCCTGTTAACGGATGACATATGTTGCAAGCTAGCAGCTATAGTGACGAGCTAACGTTGACGGCACTTGTCAAGCAAGTGAAAACAAAGAATAAGTGTTTCCGCCCGGTTTCGAACCGGGGACCTTTCGCGTGTGAGGCGAACGTGATAACCACTACACTACGGAAACTGAGTCGACAGCAGCAGGTCGTGATCGGATGGTGTTACATTAGTAAATATTGATTAAATAGGTTAAAGACTTATACTCCCCGTCGGGGAATCGAACCCCGGTCTTCCGCGTGACAGGCGGAGATACTGTCCACTATACTAACGAGGAGAGGTGAGAGGTGCCATGTGACCACGCCCACCCAATAATAAAACTGCCTCAATCACATCCTGGCAAAATAATTGTTAGCAGAGGAAATTATCAATCTCTTGGTTATGGGCCCAGCACGCATCCGCTGCTGTTAATCACCCTGTATGGGACTTGAACCCATACAGGCTGAAGCTTTCAGGTATTTAACCTCTTTAGGTCTTTGTATTGACAGTCGTTGGGTTAAACAGATAGGTCGTTGAAAACTCCACCAGCTCATGGGTCATTGGGTGTTACTTTAGTTAATATTGATTAAAGACTTATACTCCCCGTCGGGGAATCGAACCCCGGTCTTCCGCGTGACAGGCGGAGATACTGTCCACTATACTAACGAGGAGAGGTGAGAGGTGCCATGTGACCACGCCCACCCAATAATAAAACTGCCTCAATCACATCCTGGCAAAATAATTGTTAGCAGAGGAAATTATCAATCTCTTGGTTATGGGCCCAGCACGCATCCGCTGCTGTTAATCACCCTGTATGGGACTTGAACCCATACAGGCTGAAGCTTTCAGGTATTTAACCTCTTTAGGTCTTTGTATTGACAGTCGTTGGGTTAAACAGATAGGTCGTTGAAAACTCCACCAGCTCATGGGTCATTGGGTGTTACTTTAGTTAATATTGATTAAAGACTTATACTCCCCGTCGGGGAATCGAACCCCGGTCTTCCGCGTGACAGGCGGAGATACTGTCCACTATACTAACGAGGAGAGGTGAGAGGTGCCATGTGACCACGTCCACCCAATCAAAAAACTGCCTCAATCACTTCCTGGCAAAATTATTGTTAGCAGAGGATAGTTTCGATCTATCGACCTCTGGGTTATGGGCCCAGCACGCTTCCGCTGCGCCACTCTGCTCTTAATCACCCCAGATGGGACTTGAACCCACAATCCCTGGCTTAGGAGGCCAGTGCCTTATCCATTAGGCCACTGGGGCCCGATTGGATGCGTTTTTCCACCTAATTTCTCTTGAAAACATGGCGCTATAGAGTGATATGTGCATAGGCAACTTGGTTTGCTTGTGTTTTTTGTAGACATTTTGCCTCTCATCCAAAAGGCTTGTTCACCTCTAACTGGAAGCTTTCAGGTATTTAACCTCTTAAGGTCTTTGTGTTGACAGTCGTTGGGTTAAACAGATAGGTCATTAACACCTCGAACAGCTCTTGGGTCATTGGGGTCTCCCGAGTTGAGGTGTGAACGCTATGGTTACCTACTAGTCATAGACCCAACTTGATACTGTGTGAATCATTAGAGTCACAGGACTTGGGGTGTGGTTGGGAATTGACTTGTCTGGGAAAAGATTTAGGACTGAAGTGTAGGTGGCTGACCCACAGAGGTTAAATAACAGAAATCTCCCTTAATCAGTTAGAAAAAAAAGAACCATTTTGGATTGGAAATGAACAACTTTAAGAAACACAAGCAGGACAGTCTCTATCTACGCTGTCAAGGAGGTACTGTATTAAACAGCTGTAGTCTCTCTTTGTGAAATATTTACTGACAATCACATCCTGGTAAAACATTGCTAGCAGAGGATAGTTTCGATCTATCGACCACTGGGTTATGGGCCCAGCTTGTTCCGCTGCCCCAATCTGCTGTTAATCACCCCAGATGGGTCTTGAACCCTCTGGTGAGCTCCAGGAGAAAAACCTCTGTTTCCGCCCGGTCTCGAACCGGGGACCTTTCGCGTGTTAGGCGAACGTGATAACCACTACACTACGGAAACTGATTGTGACTTTGGAAGACAGACAGCGGAGCGGCTGGTCTAAGCTGAACAATACTTGGTTAGCTCCAGCTTTTGATCTAGTCTACATGCTACATGCTACCCGCTGTTGGCTGGTCATCATGAGGGCGAACTGCACTAATTCAAGCTCATAGTGGCCTTGATCATAAGATAATATGAATAAGCTACATGTGATAGCAGCTATATCATGTTTTATAAATGTACTGATACAGGCTCGTTCAACCACTATAACTATGACAAGCTTTTTTTTGTGCCTGTTAACGGATGACATATGTTACAAGCTAGCAGCTATAGTGACGAGCTAACGTTGACGGCACTTGTCAAGCAAGTGAAAACAAAGAATAAGTGTTTCCGCCCGGTTTCGAACCGGGGACCTTTCGCGTGTGAGGCGAACGTGATAACCACTACACTACGGAAACTGAGTCGACAGCAGTAGGTCGTGATCGGATGGTGTTACATTAGTAAATATTGATTAAATAGGTTAAAGACTTATACTCCCCGTCGGGGAATCGAACCCCGGTCTTCCGCGTGACAGGCGGAGATACTGTCCACTATACTAACGAGGAGAGGTGAGAGGTGCCATGTGACCACGCCCACCCAATAATAAAACTGCCTCAATCACATCCTGGCAAAATAATTGTTAGCAGAGGAAATTATCAATCTCTTGGTTATGGGCCCAGCACGCATCCGCTGCTGTTAATCACCCTGTATGGGACTTGAACCCATACAGGCTGAAGCTTTCAGGTATTTAACCTCTTTAGGTCTTTGTATTGACAGTCGTTGGGTTAAACAGATAGGTCGTTGAAAACTCCACCAGCTCATGGGTCATTGGGTGTTACTTTAGTTAATATTGATTAAAGACTTATACTCCCCGTCGGGGAATCGAACCCCGGTCTTCCGCGTGACAGGCGGAGATACTGTCCACTATACTAACGAGGAGAGGTGAGAGGTGCCATGTGACCACGCCCACCCAATAATAAAACTGCCTCAATCACTTCCTGGCAAAATTATTGTTAGCAGAGGATAGTTTCGATCTATCGACCTCTGGGTTATGGGCCCAGCACGCTTCCGCTGCGCCACTCTGCTCTTAATCACCCCAGATGGGACTTGAACCCACAATCCCTGGCTTAGGAGGCCAGTGCCTTATCCATTAGGCCACTGGGGCCCGATTGGATGCGTTTTTCCACCTAATTTCTCTTGAAAACATGGCGCTATAGAGTGATATGTGCATAGGCAACTTGGTTTGCTTGTGTTTTTTGTAGACATTTTGCCTCTCATCCAAAAGGCTTGTTCACCTCTAACTGGAAGCTTTCAGGTATTTAACCTCTTAAGGTCTTTGTGTTGACAGTCGTTGGGTTAAACAGATAGGTCATTAACACCTCGAACAGCTCTTGGGTCATTGGGGTCTCCCGAGTTGAGGTGTGAACGCTATGGTTACCTACTAGTCATAGACCCAACTTGATACTGTGTGAATCATTAGAGTCACAGGACTTGGGGTGTGGTTGGGAATTGACTTGTCTGGGAAAAGATTTAGGACTGAAGTGTAGGTGGCTGACCCACAGAGGTTAAATAACAGAAATCTCCCTTAATCAGTTAGAAAAAAAAGAACCATTTTGGATTGGAAATGAACAACTTTAAGAAACACAAGCAGGACAGTCTCTATCTACGCTGTCAAGGAGGTACTGTATTAAACAGCTGTAGTCTCTCTTTGTGAAATATTTACTGACAATCACATCCTGGTAAAACATTGCTAGCAGAGGATAGTTTCGATCTATCGACCACTGGGTTATGGGCCCAGCTTGTTCCGCTGCCCCAATCTGCTGTTAATCACCCCAGATGGGTCTTGAACCCTCTGGTGAGCTCCAGGAGAAAAACCTCTGTTTCCGCCCGGTCTCGAACCGGGGACCTTTCGCGTGTTAGGCGAACGTGATAACCACTACACTACGGAAACTGATTGTGACTTTGGAAGACAGACAGCGGAGCGGCTGGTCTAAGCTGAACAATACTTGGTTAGCTCCAGCTTTTGATCTAGTCTACATGCTACATGCTACCCGCTGTTGGCTGGTCATCATGAGGGCGAACTGCACTAATTCAAGCTCATAGTGGCCTTGATCATAAGATAATATGAATAAGCTACATGTGATAGCAGCTATATCATGTTTTATAAATGTACTGATACAGGCTCGTTCAACCACTGTAACTACGACAAGCTTTTTTTTGTGCCTGTTAACGGATGACATATGTTGCAAGCTAGCAGCTATAGTGACGAGCTAACGTTGACGGCACTTGTCAAGCAAGTGAAAACAAAGAATAAGTGTTTCCGCCCGGTTTCGAACCGGGGACCTTTCGCGTGTGAGGCAAACGTGATAACCACTACACTACGGAAACTGAGTCGACAGCAGCAGGTCGTGATCGGATGGTGTTACATTAGTAAATATTGATTAAATAGGTTAAAGACTTATACTCCCCGTCGGGGAATCGAACCCCGGTCTTCCGCGTGACAGGCGGAGATACTGTCCACTATACTAACGAGGAGAGGTGAGAGGTGCCATGTGACCACGCCCACCCAATAATAAAACTGCCTCAATCACATCCTGGCAAAATAATTGTTAGCAGAGGAAATTATCAATCTCTTGGTTATGGGCCCAGCACGCATCCGCTGCTGTTAATCACCCTGTATGGGACTTGAACCCATACAGGCTGAAGCTTTCAGGTATTTAACCTCTTTAGGTCTTTGTATTGACAGTCGTTGGGTTAAACAGATAGGTCGTTGAAAACTCCACCAGCTCATGGGTCATTGGGTGTTACTTTAGTTAATATTGATTAAAGACTTATACTCCCCGTCGGGGAATCGAACCCCGGTCTTCCGCGTGACAGGCGAAGATACTGTCCACTATACTAACGAGGAGAGGTGAGAGGTGCCATGTGACCACGCCCACCCAATAATAAAACTGCCTCAATCACTTCCTGGCAAAATTATTGTTAGCAGAGGATAGTTTCGATCTATCGACCTCTGGGTTATGGGCCCAGCACGCTTCCGCTGCGCCACTCTGCTCTTAATCACCCCAAATGGGACTTGAACCCACAATCCCTGGCTTAGGAGGCCAGTGCCTTATCCATTAGGCCACTGGGGCCCGATTGGATGCGTTTTTCCACCTAATTTCTCTTGAAAACATGGCGCTATAGAGTGATATGTGCATAGGCAACTTGGTTTGCTTGTGTTTTTTGTAGACATTTTGCCTCTCATCCAAAAGGCTTGTTCACCTCTAACTGGAAGCTTTCAGGTATTTAACCTCTTAAGGTCTTTGTGTTGACAGTCGTTGGGTTAAACAGATAGGTCATTAACACCTCGAACAGCTCTTGGGTCATTGGGGTCTCCCGAGTTGAGGTGTGAACGCTATGGTTACCTACTAGTCATAGACCCAACTTGATACTGTGTGAATCATTAGAGTCACAGGACTTGGGGTGTGGTTGGGAATTGACTTGTCTGGGAAAAGATTTAGGACTGAAGTGTAGGTGGCTGACCCACAGAGGTTAAATAACAGAAATCTCCCTTAATCAGTTAGAAAAAAAAGAACCATTTTGGATTGGAAATGAACAACTTTAAGAAACACAAGCAGGACAGTCTCTATCTACGCTGTCAAGGAGGTACTGTATTAAACAGCTGTAGTCTCTCTTTGTGAAATATTTACTGACAATCACATCCTGGTAAAACATTGCTAGCAGAGGATAGTTTCGATCTATCGACCACTGGGTTATGGGCCCAGCTTGTTCCGCTGCCCCAATCTGCTGTTAATCACCCCAGATGGGTCTTGAACCCTCTGGTGAGCTCCAGGAGAAAAACCTCTGTTTCCGCCCGGTCTCGAACCGGGGACCTTTCGCGTGTTAGGCGAACGTGATAACCACTACACTACGGAAACTGATTGTGACTTTGGAAGACAGACAGCGGAGCGGCTGGTCTAAGCTGAACAATACTTGGTTAGCTCCAGCTTTTGATCTAGTCTACATGCTACATGCTACCCGCTGTTGGCTGGTCATCATGAGGGCGAACTGCACTAATTCAAGCTCATAGTGGCCTTGATCATAAGATAATATGAATAAGCTACATGTGATAGCAGCTATATCATGTTTTATAAATGTACTGATACAGGCTCGTTCAACCACTATAACTATGACAAGCTTTTTTTTGTGCCTGTTAACGGATGACATATGTTACAAGCTAGCAGCTATAGTGACGAGCTAACGTTGACGGCACTTGTCAAGCAAGTGAAAACAAAGAATAAGTGTTTCCGCCCGGTTTCGAACCGGGGACCTTTCGCGTGTGAGGCGAACGTGATAACCACTACACTACGGAAACTGAGTCGACAGCAGTAGGTCGTGATCGGATGGTGTTACATTAGTAAATATTGATTAAATAGGTTAAAGACTTATACTCCCCGTCGGGGAATCGAACCCCGGTCTTCCGCGTGACAGGCGGAGATACTGTCCACTATACTAACGAGGAGAGGTGAGAGGTGCCATGTGACCACGCCCACCCAATAATAAAACTGCCTCAATCACATCCTGGCAAAATAATTGTTAGCAGAGGAAATTATCAATCTCTTGGTTATGGGCCCAGCACGCATCCGCTGCTGTTAATCACCCTGTATGGGACTTGAACCCATACAGGCTGAAGCTTTCAGGTATTTAACCTCTTTAGGTCTTTGTATTGACAGTCGTTGGGTTAAACAGATAGGTCGTTGAAAACTCCACCAGCTCATGGGTCATTGGGTGTTACTTTAGTTAATATTGATTAAAGACTTATACTCCCCGTCGGGGAATCGAACCCCGGTCTTCCGCGTGACAGGCGGAGATACTGTCCACTATACTAACGAGGAGAGGTGAGAGGTGCCATGTGACCACGCCCACCCAATAATAAAACTGCCTCAATCACATCCTGGCAAAATAATTGTTAGCAGAGGAAATTATCAATCTCTTGGTTATGGGCCCAGCACGCATCCGCTGCTGTTAATCACCCTGTATGGGACTTGAACCCATACAGGCTGAAGCTTTCAGGTATTTAACCTCTTTAGGTCTTTGTATTGACAGTCGTTGGGTTAAACAGATAGGTCGTTGAAAACTCCACCAGCTCATGGGTCATTGGGTGTTACTTTAGTTAATATTGATTAAAGACTTATACTCCCCGTCGGGGAATCGAACCCCGGTCTTCCGCGTGACAGGCGGAGATACTGTCCACTATACTAACGAGGAGAGGTGAGAGGTGCCATGTGACCACGTCCACCCAATCATAAAACTGCCTCAATCACTTCCTGGCAAAATTATTGTTAGCAGAGGATAGTTTCGATCTATCGACCTCTGGGTTATGGGCCCAGCACGCTTCCGCTGCGCCACTCTGCTCTTAATCACCCCAGATGGGACTTGAACCCACAATCCCTGGCTTAGGAGGCCAGTGCCTTATCCATTAGGCCACTGGGGCCCGATTGGATGCGTTTTTCCACCTAATTTCTCTTGAAAACATGGCGCTATAGAGTGATATGTGCATAGGCAACTTGGTTTGCTTGTGTTTTTTGTAGACATTTTGCCTCTCATCCAAAAGGCTTGTTCACCTCTAACTGGAAGCTTTCAGGTATTTAACCTCTTAAGGTCTTTGTGTTGACAGTCGTTGGGTTAAACAGATAGGTCATTAACACCTCGAACAGCTCTTGGGTCATTGGGGTCTCCCGAGTTGAGGTGTGAACGCTATGGTTACCTACTAGTCATAGACCCAACTTGATACTGTGTGAATCATTAGAGTCACAGGACTTGGGGTGTGGTTGGGAATTGACTTGTCTGGGAAAAGATTTAGGACTGAAGTGTAGGTGGCTGACCCACAGAGGTTAAATAACAGAAATCTCCCTTAATCAGTTAGAAAAAAAAGAACCATTTTGGATTGGAAATGAACAACTTTAAGAAACACAAGCAGGACAGTCTCTATCTACGCTGTCAAGGAGGTACTGTATTAAACAGCTGTAGTCTCTCTTTGTGAAATATTTACTGACAATCACATCCTGGTAAAACATTGCTAGCAGAGGATAGTTTCGATCTATCGACCACTGGGTTATGGGCCCAGTTTGTTCCGCTGCCCCAATCTGCTGTTAATCACCCCAGATGGGTCTTGAACCCTCTGGTGAGCTCCAGGAGAAAAACCTCTGTTTCCGCCCGGTCTCGAACCGGGGACCTTTCGCGTGTGAGGCGAACGTGATAACCACTACACTACGGAAACTGAGTCGACAGCAGTAGGTCGTGATCGGATGGTGTTACATTAGTAAATATTGATTAAATAGGTTAAAGACTTATACTCCCCGTCGGGGAATCGAACCCCGGTCTTCCGCGTGACAGGCGGAGATACTGTCCACTATACTAACGAGGAGAGGTGAGAGGTGCCATGTGACCACGCCCACCCAATAATAAAACTGCCTCAATCACATCCTGGCAAAATAATTGTTAGCAGAGGAAATTATCAATCTCTTGGTTATGGGCCCAGCACGCATCCGCTGCTGTTAATCACCCTGTATGGGACTTGAACCCATACAGGCTGAAGCTTTCAGGTATTTAACCTCTTTAGGTCTTTGTATTGACAGTCGTTGGGTTAAACAGATAGGTCGTTGAAAACTCCACCAGCTCATGGGTCATTGGGTGTTACTTTAGTTAATATTGATTAAAGACTTATACTCCCCGTCGGGGAATCGAACCCCGGTCTTCCGCGTGACAGGCGGAGATACTGTCCACTATACTAACGAGGAGAGGTGAGAGGTGCCATGTGACCACGTCCACCCAATCATAAAACTGCCTCAATCACTTCCTGGCAAAATTATTGTTAGCAGAGGATAGTTTCGATCTATCGACCTCTGGGTTATGGGCCCAGCACGCTTCCGCTGCGCCACTCTGCTCTTAATCACCCCAGATGGGACTTGAACCCACATTCCCTGGCTTAGGAGGCCAGTGCCTTATCCATTAGGCCACTGGGGCCCGATTGGATGCGTTTTTCCACCTAATTTCTCTTGAAAACATGGCGCTATAGAGTGATATGTGCATAGGCAACTTGGTTTGCTTGTGTTTTTTGTAGACATTTTGCCTCTCATCCAAAAGGCTTGTTCACCTCTAACTGGAAGCTTTCAGGTATTTAACCTCTTAAGGTCTTTGTGTTGACAGTCGTTGGGTTAAACAGATAGGTCATTAACACCTCGAACAGCTCTTGGGTCATTGGGGTCTCCCGAGTTGAGGTGTGAACGCTATGGTTACCTACTAGTCATAGACCCAACTTGATACTGTGTGAATCATTAGAGTCACAGGACTTGGGGTGTGGTTGGGAATTGACTTGTCTGGGAAAAGATTTAGGACTGAAGTGTAGGTGGCTGACCCACAGAGGTTAAATAACAGAAATCTCCCTTAATCAGTTAGAAAAAAAAGAACCATTTTGGATTGGAAATGAACAACTTTAAGAAACACAAGCAGGACAGTCTCTATCTACGCTGTCAAGGAGGTACTGTATTAAACAGCTGTAGTCTCTCTTTGTGAAATATTTACTGACAATCACATCCTGGTAAAACATTGCTAGCAGAGGATAGTTTCGATCTATCGACCACTGGGTTATGGGCCCAGCTTGTTCCGCTGCCCCAATCTGCTGTTAATCACCCCAGATGGGTCTTGAACCCTCTGGTGAGCTCCAGGAGAAAAACCTCTGTTTCCGCCCGGTCTCGAACCGGGGACCTTTCGCGTGTTAGGCGAACGTGATAACCACTACACTACGGAAACTGATTGTGACTTTGGAAGACAGACAGCGGAGCGGCTGATCTAAGCTGAACAATACTTGGTTAGCTCCAGCTTTTGATCTAGTCTACATGCTACATGCTACCCGCTGTTGGCTGGTCATCATGAGGGCGAACTGCACTAATTCAAGCTCATAGTGGCCTTGATCATAAGATAATATGAATAAGCTACATGTGATAGCAGCTATATCATGTTTTATAAATGTACTGATACAGGCTCGTTCAACCACTGTAACTACGACAAGCTTTTTTTTGTGCCTGTTAACGGATGACATATGTTGCAAGCTAGCAGCTATAGTGACGAGCTAACGTTGACGGCACTTGTCAAGCAAGTGAAAACAAAGAATAAGTGTTTCCGCCCGGTTTCGAACCGGGGACCTTTCGCGTGTGAGGCAAACGTGATAACCACTACACTACGGAAACTGAGTCGACAGCAGCAGGTCGTGATCGGATGGTGTTACATTAGTAAATATTGATTAAATAGGTTAAAGACTTATACTCCCCGTCGGGGAATCGAACCCCGGTCTTCCGCGTGACAGGCGGAGATACTGTCCACTATACTAACGAGGAGAGGTGAGAGGTGCCATGTGACCACGCCCACCCAATAATAAAACTGCCTCAATCACATCCTGGCAAAATAATTGTTAGCAGAGGAAATTATCAATCTCTTGGTTATGGGCCCAGCACGCATCCGCTGCTGTTAATCACCCTGTATGGGACTTGAACCCATACAGGCTGAAGCTTTCAGGTATTTAACCTCTTTAGGTCTTTGTATTGACAGTCGTTGGGTTAAACAGATAGGTCGTTGAAAACTCCACCAGCTCATGGGTCATTGGGTGTTACTTTAGTTAATATTGATTAAAGACTTATACTCCCCGTCGGGGAATCGAACCCCGGTCTTCCGCGTGACAGGCGGAGATACTGTCCACTATACTAACGAGGAGAGGTGAGAGGTGCCATGTGACCACGCCCACCCAATAATAAAACTGCCTCAATCACTTCCTGGCAAAATTATTGTTAGCAGAGGATAGTTTCGATCTATCGACCTCTGGGTTATGGGCCCAGCACGCTTCCGCTGCGCCACTCTGCTCTTAATCACCCCAGATGGGACTTGAACCCACAATCCCTGGCTTAGGAGGCCAGTGCCTTATCCATTAGGCCACTGGGGCCCGATTGGATGCGTTTTTCCACCTAATTTCTCTTGAAAACATGGCGCTATAGAGTGATATGTGCATAGGCAACTTGGTTTGCTTGTGTTTTTTGTAGACATTTTGCCTCTCATCCAAAAGGCTTGTTCACCTCTAACTGGAAGCTTTCAGGTATTTAACCTCTTAAGGTCTTTGTGTTGACAGTCGTTGGGTTAAACAGATAGGTCATTAACACCTCGAACAGCTCTTGGGTCATTGGGGTCTCCCGAGTTGAGGTGTGAACGCTATGGTTACCTACTAGTCATAGACCCAACTTGATACTGTGTGAATCATTAGAGTCACAGGACTTGGGGTGTGGTTGGGAATTGACTTGTCTGGGAAAAGATTTAGGACTGAAGTGTAGGTGGCTGACCCACAGAGGTTAAATAACAGAAATCTCCCTTAATCAGTTAGAAAAAAAAGAACCATTTTGGATTGGAAATGAACAACTTTAAGAAACACAAGCAGGACAGTCTCTATCTACGCTGTCAAGGAGGTACTGTATTAAACAGCTGTAGTCTCTCTTTGTGAAATATTTACTGACAATCACATCCTGGTAAAACATTGCTAGCAGAGGATAGTTTCGATCTATCGACCACTGGGTTATGGGCCCAGCTTGTTCCGCTGCCCCAATCTGCTGTTAATCACCCCAGATGGGTCTTGAACCCTCTGGTGAGCTCCAGGAGAAAAACCTCTGTTTCCGCCCGGTCTCGAACCGGGGACCTTTCGCGTGTTAGGCGAACGTGATAACCACTACACTACGGAAACTGATTGTGACTTTGTAAGACAGACAGCGGAGCGGCTGGTCTAAGCTGAACAATACTTGGTTAGCTCCAGCTTTTGATCTAGTCTACATGCTACATGCTACCCGCTGTTGGCTGGTCATCATGAGGGCGAACTGCACTAATTCAAGCTCATAGTGGCCTTGATCATAAGATAATATGAATAAGCTACATGTGATAGCAGCTATATCATGTTTTATAAATGTACTGATACAGGCTCGTTCAACCACTATAACTAGGACAAGCTTTTTTTTGTGCCTGTTAACGGATGACATATGTTACAAGCTAGCAGCTATAGTGACGAGCTAACGTTGACGGCACTTGTCAAGCAAGTGAAAACAAAGAATAAGTGTTTCCGCCCGGTTTCGAACCGGGGACCTTTCGCGTGTGAGGCGAACGTGATAACCACTACACTACGGAAACTGAGGCGACAGCAGTAGGTCGTGATCGGATGGTGTTACATTAGTAAATATTGATTAAATAGGTTAAAGACTTATACTCCCCGTCGGGGAATCGAACCCCGGTCTTCCGCGTGACAGGCGGAGATACTGTCCACTATACTAACGAGGAGAGGTGAGAGGTGCCATGTGACCACGCCCACCCAATAATAAAACTGCCTCAATCACATCCTGGCAAAATAATTGTTAGCAGAGGAAATTATCAATCTCTTGGTTATGGGCCCAGCACGCATCCGCTGCTGTTAATCACCCTGTATGGGACTTGAACCCATACAGGCTGAAGCTTTCAGGTATTTAACCTCTTTAGGTCTTTGTATTGACAGTCGTTGGGTTAAACAGATAGGTCGTTGAAAACTCCACCAGCTCATGGGTCATTGGGTGTTACTTTAGTTAATATTGATTAAAGACTTATACTCCCCGTCGGGGAATCGAACCCCGGTCTTCCGCGTGACAGGCGGAGATACTGTCCACTATACTAACGAGGAGAGGTGAGAGGTGCCATGTGACCACGCCCACCCAATAATAAAACTGCCTCAATCACATCCTGGCAAAATAATTGTTAGCAGAGGAAATTATCAATCTCTTGGTTATGGGCCCAGCACGCATCCGCTGCTGTTAATCACCCTGTATGGGACTTGAACCCATACAGGCTGAAGCTTTCAGGTATTTAACCTCTTTAGGTCTTTGTATTGACAGTCGTTGGGTTAAACAGATAGGTCGTTGAAAACTCCACCAGCTCATGGGTCATTGGGTGTTACTTTAGTTAATATTGATTAAAGACTTATACTCCCCGTCGGGGAATCGAACCCCGGTCTTCCGCGTGACAGGCGGAGATACTGTCCACTATACTAACGAGGAGATGTGAGAGGTGCCATGTGACCACGCCCACCCAATAATAAAACTGCCTCAATCACTTCCTGGCAAAATTATTGTTAGCAGAGGATAGTTTCGATCTATCGACCTCTGGGTTATGGGCCCAGCACGCTTCCGCTGCGCCACTCTGCTCTTAATCACCCCAGATGGGACTTGAACCCACAATCCCTGGCTTAGGAGGCCAGTGCCTTATCCATTAGGCCACTGGGGCCCGATTGGATGCGTTTTTCCACCTAATTTCTCTTGAAAACATGGCGCTATAGAGTGATATGTGCATAGGCAACTTGGTTTGCTTGTGTTTTTTGTAGACATTTTGCCTCTCATCCAAAAGGCTTGTTCACCTCTAACTGGAAGCTTTCAGGTATTTAACCTCTTAAGGTCTTTGTGTTGACAGTCGTTGGGTTAAACAGATAGGTCATTAACACCTCGAACAGCTCTTGGGTCATTGGGGTCTCCCGAGTTTAGGTGTGAACGCTATGGTTACCTACTAGTCATAGACCCAACTTGATACTGTGTGAATCATTAGAGTCACAGGACTTGGGGTGTGGTTGGGAATTGACTTGTCTGGGAAAAGATTTAGGACTGAAGTGTAGGTGGCTGACCCACAGAGGTTAAATAACAGAAATCTCCCTTAATCAGTTAGAAAAAAAAGAACCATTTTGGATTGGAAATGAACAACTTTAAGAAACACAATCAGGACAGTCTCTATCTACGCTGTGAAGGAGGTACTGTATTAAACAGCTGTAGTCTCTCTTTGTGAAATATTTACTGACAATCACATCCTGGTAAAACATTGCTAGCAGAGGATAGTTTCGATCTATCGACCACTGGGTTATGGGCCCAGCTTTTTCCGCTGCCCCAATCTGCTGTTAATCACCCCAGATGGGTCTTGAACCCTCTGGTGAGCTCCAGGAGAAAAACCTCTGTTTCCGCCCGGTCTCGAACCGGGGACCTTTCGCGTGTTAGGCGAACGTGATAACCACTACACTACGGAAACTGATTGTGACTTTGGAAGACAGACAGCGGAGCGGCTGGTCTAAGCTGAACAATACTTGGTTAGCTCCAGCTTTTGATCTAGTCTACATGCTACATGCTACCCGCTGTTGGCTGGTCATCATAAGGGCGAACATGTGATAGCAGCTATATCATGTTTTATAAATGTACTGATACAGGCTCGTTCAACCACTGTAACTACGACAAGCTTTTTTTTGTGCCTGTTAACGGATGACATATGTTGCAAGCTAGCAGCTATAGTGACGAGCTAACGTTGACGGCACTTGTCAAGCAAGTGAAAACAAAGAATAAGTGTTTCCGCCCGGTTTCGAACCGGGGACCTTTCGCGTGTGAGGCGAACGTGATAACCACTACACTACGGAAACTGAGTCGACAGCAGCAGGTCGTGATCGGATGGTGTTACATTAGTAAATATTGATTAAATAGGTTAAAGACTTATACTCCCCGTCGGGGAATCGAACCCCGGTCTTCCGCGTGACAGGCGGAGATACTGTCCACTATACTAACGAGGAGAGGTGAGAGGTGCCATGTGACCACGCCCACCCAATAATAAAACTGCCTCAATCACATCCTGGCAAAATAATTGTTAGCAGAGGAAATTATCAATCTCTTGGTTATGGGCCCAGCACGCATCCGCTGCTGTTAATCACCCTGTATGGGACTTGAACCCATACAGGCTGAAGCTTTCAGGTATTTACCCTCTTTAGGTCTTTGTATTGACAGTCGTTGGGTTAAACAGATAGGTCGTTGAAAACTCCACCAGCTCATGGGTCATTGGGTGTTACTTTAGTTAATATTGATTAAAGACTTATACTCCCCGTCGGGGAATCGAACCCCGGTCTTCCGCGTGACAGGCGGAGATACTGTCCACTATACTAACGAGGAGAGGTGAGAGGTGCCATGTGACCACGTCCACCCAATCAAAAAACTGCCTCAATCACTTCCTGGCAAAATTATTGTTAGCAGAGGATAGTTTCGATCTATCGACCTCTGGGTTATGGGCCCAGCACGCTTCCGCTGCGCCACTCTGCTCTTAATCACCCCAGATGGGACTTGAACCCACAATCCCTGGCTTAGGAGGCCAGTGCCTTATCCATTAGGCCACTGGGGCCCGATTGGATGCGTTTTTCCACCTAATTTCTCTTGAAAACATGGCGCTATAGAGTGATATGTGCATAGGCAACTTGGTTTGCTTGTGTTTTTTGTAGACATTTTGCCTCTCATCCAAAAGGCTTGTTCACCTCTAACTGGAAGCTTTCAGGTATTTAACCTCTTAAGGTCTTTGTGTTGACAGTCGTTGGGTTAAACAGATAGGTCATTAACACCTCGAACAGCTCTTGGGTCATTGGGGTCTCCCGAGTTTAGGTGTGAACGCTATGGTTACCTACTAGTCATAGACCCAACTTGATACTGTGTGAATCATTAGAGTCACAGGACTTGGGGTGTGGTTGGGAATTGACTTGTCTGGGAAAAGATTTAGGACTGAAGTGTAGGTGGCTGACCCACAGAGGTTAAATAACAGAAATCTCCCTTAATCAGTTAGAAAAAAAAGAACCATTTTGGATTGGAAATGAACAACTTTAAGAAACACAATCAGGACAGTCTCTATCTACGCTGTGAAGGAGGTACTGTATTAAACAGCTGTAGTCTCTCTTTGTGAAATATTTACTGACAATCACATCCTGGTAAAACATTGCTAGCAGAGGATAGTTTCTATCTATCGACCACTGGGTTATGGGCCCAGCTTGTTCCGCTGCCCCAATCTGCTGTTAATCACCCCAGATGGGTCTTGAACCCTCTGGTGAGCTCCAGGAGAAAAACCTCTGTTTCCGCCCGGTCTCGAACCGGGGACCTTTCGCGTGTTAGGCGAACGTGATAACCACTACACTACGGAAACTGATTGTGACTTTGGAAGACAGACAGCGGAGCGGCTGATCTAAGCTGAACAATACTTGGTTAGCTCCAGCTTTTGATCTAGTCTACATGCTACATGCTACCCGCTGTTGGCTGGTCATCATGAGGGCGAACTGCACTAATTCAAGCTCATAGTGGCCTTGATCATAAGATAATATGAATAAGCTACATGTGATAGCAGCTATATCATGTTTTATAAATGTACTGATACAGGCTCGTTCAACCACTGTAACTACGACAAGCTTTTTTTTGTGCCTGTTAACGGATGACATATGTTGCAAGCTAGCAGCTATAGTGACGAGCTAACGTTGACGGCACTTGTCAAGCAAGTGAAAACAAAGAATAAGTGTTTCCGCCCGGTTTCGAACCGGGGACCTTTCGCGTGTGAGGCGAACGTGATAACCACTACACTACGGAAACTGAGTCGACAGCAGCAGGTCGTGATCGGATGGTGTTACATTAGTAAATATTGATTAAATAGGTTAAAGACTTATACTCCCCGTCGGGGAATCGAACCCCGGTCTTCCGCGTGACAGGCGGAGATACTGTCCACTATACTAACGAGGAGAGGTGAGAGGTGCCATGTGACCACGCCCACCCAATAATAAAACTGCCTCAATCACATCCTGGCAAAATAATTGTTAGCAGAGGAAATTATCAATCTCTTGGTTATGGGCCCAGCACGCATCCGCTGCTGTTAATCACCCTGTATGGGACTTGAACCCATACAGGCTGAAGCTTTCAGGTATTTAACCTCTTTAGGTCTTTGTATTGACAGTCGTTGGGTTAAACAGATAGGTCGTTGAAAACTCCACCAGCTCATGGGTCATTGGGTGTTACTTTAGTTAATATTGATTAAAGACTTATACTCCCCGTCGGGGAATCGAACCCCGGTCTTCCGCGTGACAGGCGGAGATACTGTCCACTATACTAACGAGGAGAGGTGAGAGGTGCCATGTGACCACGCCCACCCAATAATAAAACTGCCTCAATCACTTCCTGGCAAAATTATTGTTAGCAGAGGATAGTTTCGATCTATCGACCTCTGGGTTATGGGCCCAGCACGCTTCCGCTGCGCCACTCTGCTCTTAATCACCCCAGATGGGACTTGAACCCACAATCCCTGGCTTAGGAGGCCAGTGCCTTATCCATTAGGCCACTGGGGCCCGATTGGATGCGTTTTTCCACCTAATTTCTCTTGAAAACATGGCGCTATAGAGTGATATGTGCATAGGCAACTTGGTTTGCTTGTGTTTTTTGTAGACATTTTGCCTCTCATCCAAAAGGCTTGTTCACCTCTAACTGGAAGCTTTCAGGTATTTAACCTCTTAAGGTCTTTGTGTTGACAGTCGTTGGGTTAAACAGATAGGTCATTAACACCTCGAACAGCTCTTGGGTCATTGGGGTCTCCCGAGTTGAGGTGTGAACGCTATGGTTACCTACTAGTCATAGACCCAACTTGATACTGTGTGAATCATTAGAGTCACAGGACTTGGGGTGTGGTTGGGAATTGACTTGTCTGGGAAAAGATTTAGGACTGAAGTGTAGGTGGCTGACCCACAGAGGTTAAATAACAGAAATCTCCCTTAATCAGTTAGAAAAAAAAGAACCATTTTGGATTGGAAATGAACAACTTTAAGAAACACAAGCAGGACAGTCTCTATCTACGCTGTCAAGGAGGTACTGTATTAAACAGCTGTAGTCTCTCTTTGTGAAATATTTACTGACAATCACATCCTGGTAAAACATTGCTAGCAGAGGATAGTTTCGATCTATCGACCACTGGGTTATGGGCCCAGCTTGTTCCGCTGCCCCAATCTGCTGTTAATCACCCCAGATGGGTCTTGAACCCTCTGGTGAGCTCCAGGAGAAAAACCTCTGTTTCCGCCCGGTCTCGAACCGGGGACCTTTCGCGTGTTAGGCGAACGTGATAACCACTACACTACGGAAACTGATTGTGACTTTGGAAGACAGACAGCGGAGCGGCTGGTCTAAGCTGAACAATACTTGGTTAGCTCCAGCTTTTGATCTAGTCTACATGCTACATGCTACCCGCTGTTGGCTGGTCATCATGAGGGCGAACTGCACTAATTCAAGCTCATAGTGGCCTTGATCATAAGATAATATGAATAAGCTACATGTGATAGCAGCTATATCATGTTTTATAAATGTACTGATACAGGCTCGTTCAACCACTATAACTATGACAAGCTTTTTTTTGTGCCTGTTAACGGATGACATATGTTACAAGCTAGCAGCTATAGTGACGAGCTAACGTTGACGGCACTTGTCAAGCAAGTGAAAACAAAGAATAAGTGTTTCCGCCCGGTTTCGAACCGGGGACCTTTCGCGTGTGAGGCGAACGTGATAACCACTACACTACGGAAACTGAGTCGACAGCAGTAGGTCGTGATCGGATGGTGTTACATTAGTAAATATTGATTAAATAGGTTAAAGACTTATACTCCCCGTCGGGGAATCGAACCCCGGTCTTCCGCGTGACAGGCGGAGATACTGTCCACTATACTAACAAGGAGAGGTGAGAGGTGCCATGTGACCACGCCCACCCAATAATAAAACTGCCTCAATCACATCCTGGCAAAATAATTGTTAGCAGAGGAAATTATCAATCTCTTGGTTATGGGCCCAGCACGCATCCGCTGCTGTTAATCACCCTGTATGGGACTTGAACCCATACAGGCTGAAGCTTTCAGGTATTTAACCTCTTTAGGTCTTTGTATTGACAGTCGTTGGGTTAAACAGATAGGTCGTTGAAAACTCCACCAGCTCATGGGTCATTGGGTGTTACTTTAGTTAATATTGATTAAAGACTTATACTCCCCGTCGGGGAATCGAACCCCGGTCTTCCGCGTGACAGGCGGAGATACTGTCCACTATACTAACGAGGAGAGGTGAGAGGTGCCATGTGACCACGCCCACCCAATAATAAAACTGCCTCAATCACATCCTGGCAAAATAATTGTTAGCAGAGGAAATTATCAATCTCTTGGTTATGGGCCCAGCACGCATCCGCTGCTGTTAATCACCCTGTATGGGACTTGAACCCATACAGGCTGAAGCTTTCAGGTATTTAACCTCTTTAGGTCTTTGTATTGACAGTCGTTGGGTTAAACAGATAGGTCGTTGAAAACTCCACCAGCTCATGGGTCATTGGGTGTTACTTTAGTTAATATTGATTAAAGACTTATACTCCCCGTCGGGGAATCGAACCCCGGTCTTCCGCGTGACAGGCGGAGATACTGTCCACTATACTAACGAGGAGAGGTGAGAGGTGCCATGTGACCACGTCCACCCAATCATAAAACTGCCTCAATCACTTCCTGGCAAAATTATTGTTAGCAGAGGATAGTTTCGATCTATCGACCTCTGGGTTATGGGCCCAGCACGCTTCCGCTGCCCCACTCTGCTCTTAATCACCCCAGATGGGACTTGAACCCACAATCCCTGGCTTAGGAGGCCAGTGCCTTATCCATTAGGCCACTGGGGCCCGATTGGATGCGTTTTTCCACCTAATTTCTCTTGAAAACATGGCGCTATAGAGTGATATGTGCATAGGCAACTTGGTTTGCTTGTGTTTTTTGTAGACATTTTGCCTCTCATCCAAAAGGCTTGTTCACCTCTAACTGGAAGCTTTCAGGTATTTAACCTCTTAAGGTCTTTGTGTTGACAGTCGTTGGGTTAAACAGATAGGTCATTAACACCTCGAACAGCTCTTGGGTCATTGGGGTCTCCCGAGTTTAGGTGTGAACGCTATGGTTACCTACTAGTCATAGACCCAACTTGATACTGTGTGAATCATTAGAGTCACAGGACTTGGGGTGTGGTTGGGAATTGACTTGTCTGGGAAAAGATTTAGGACTGAAGTGTAGGTGGCTGACCCACAGAGGTTAAATAACAGAAATCTCCCTTAATCAGTTAGAAAAAAAAGAACCATTTTGGATTGGAAATGAACAACTTTAAGAAACACAAGCAGGACAGTCTCTATCTACGCTGTCAAGGAGGTACTGTATTAAACAGCTGTAGTCTCTCTTTGTGAAATATTTACTGACAATCACATCCTGGTAAAACATTGCTAGCAGAGGATAGTTTCGATCTATCGACCACTGGGTTATGGGCCCAGCTTGTTCCGCTGCCCCAATCTGCTGTTAATCACCCCAGATGGGTCTTGAACCCTCTGGTGAGCTCCAGGAGAAAAACCTCTGTTTCCGCCCGGTCTCGAACCGGGGACCTTTCGCGTGTTAGGCGAACGTGATAACCACTACACTACGGAAACTGATTGTGACTTTGGAAGACAGACAGCGGAGCGGCTGGTCTAAGCTGAACAATACTTGGTTAGCTCCAGCTTTTGATCTAGTCTACATGCTACATGCTACCCGCTGTTGGCTGGTCATCATGAGGGCGAACTGCACTAATTCAAGCTCATAGTGGCCTTGATCATAAGATAATATGAATAAGCTACATGTGATAGCAGCTATATCATGTTTTATAAATGTACTGATACAGGCTCGTTCAACCACTGTAACTACGACAAGCTTTTTTTTGTGCCTGTTAACGGATGACATATGTTGCAAGCTAGCAGCTATAGTGACGAGCTAACGTTGACGGCACTTGTCAAGCAAGTGAAAACAAAGAATAAGTGTTTCCGCCCGGTTTCGAACCGGGGACCTTTCGCGTGTGAGGCAAACGTGATAACCACTACACTACGGAAACTGAGTCGACAGCAGCAGGTCGTGATCGGATGGTGTTACATTAGTAAATATTGATTAAATAGGTTAAAGACTTATACTCCCCGTCGGGGAATCGAACCCCGGTCTTCCGCGTGACAGGCGGAGATACTGTCCACTATACTAACGAGGAGAGGTGAGAGGTGCCATGTGACCACGCCCACCCAATAATAAAACTGCCTCAATCACATCCTGGCAAAATAATTGTTAGCAGAGGAAATTATCAATCTCTTGGTTATGGGCCCAGCACGCATCCGCTGCTGTTAATCACCCTGTATGGGACTTGAACCCATACAGGCTGAAGCTTTCAGGTATTTAACCTCTTTAGGTCTTTGTATTGACAGTCGTTGGGTTAAACAGATAGGTCGTTGAAAACTCCACCAGCTCATGGGTCATTGGGTGTTACTTTAGTTAATATTGATTAAAGACTTATACTCCCCGTCGGGGAATCGAACCCCGGTCTTCCGCGTGACAGGCGGAGATACTGTCCACTATACTAACGAGGAGAGGTGAGAGGTGCCATGTGACCACGCCCACCCAATAATAAAACTGCCTCAATCACTTCCTGGCAAAATTATTGTTAGCAGAGGATAGTTTCGATCTATCGACCTCTGGGTTATGGGCCCAGCACGCTTCCGCTGCGCCACTCTGCTCTTAATCACCCCAGATGGGACTTGAACCCACAATCCCTGGCTTAGGAGGCCAGTGCCTTATCCATTAGGCCACTGGGGCCCGATTGGATGCGTTTTTCCACCTAATTTCTCTTGAAAACATGGCGCTATAGAGTGATATGTGCATAGGCAACTTGGTTTGCTTGTGTTTTTTGTAGACATTTTGCCTCTCATCCAAAAGGCTTGTTCACCTCTAACTGGAAGCTTTCAGGTATTTAACCTCTTAAGGTCTTTGTGTTGACAGTCGTTGGGTTAAACAGATAGGTCATTAACACCTCGAACAGCTCTTGGGTCATTGGGGTCTCCCGAGTTGAGGTGTGAACGCTATGGTTACCTACTAGTCATAGACCCAACTTGATACTGTGTGAATCATTAGAGTCACAGGACTTGGGGTGTGGTTGGGAATTGACTTGTCTGGGAAAAGATTTAGGACTGAAGTGTAGGTGGCTGACCCACAGAGGTTAAATAACAGAAATCTCCCTTAATCAGTTAGAAAAAAAAGAACCATTTTGGATTGGAAATGAACAACTTTAAGAAACACAAGCAGGACAGTCTCTATCTACGCTGTCAAGGAGGTACTGTATTAAACAGCTGTAGTCTCTCTTTGTGAAATATTTACTGACAATCACATCCTGGTAAAACATTGCTAGCAGAGGATAGTTTCGATCTATCGACCACTGGGTTATGGGCCCAGCTTGTTCCGCTGCCCCAATCTGCTGTTAATCACCCCAGATGGGTCTTGAACCCTCTGGTGAGCTCCAGGAGAAAAACCTCTGTTTCCGCCCGGTCTCGAACCGGGGACCTTTCGCGTGTTAGGCGAACGTGATAACCACTACACTACGGAAACTGATTGTGACTTTGTAAGACAGACAGCGGAGCGGCTGGTCTAAGCTGAACAATACTTGGTTAGCTCCAGCTTTTGATCTAGTCCAGGGGTTTTCAAATTGGGTGAATGTGAGCCTCCCCTTAGAGTAGGTAAGGACAGCCGAGCCTCCCCTCAAAAAAAATGAATCCCGTCCGCCTGACCTAACCCACACACGCCTCTTCAGTAAATGCCATCTTTTGTGTGTTCCAGGCAATGATGATTTTCAATAACTAATCAAATGTAATGTTGAAGACATTTTATTTCCACAACTTTTTTAAAAGTGCATTCATAAACGATTCTTTGCAACAGCAAATCATTTCCAACTTCATGCAGGCCTAATTGAGGCTACTTTTAAAATTAGGCCTATCCACAAGTCAACAAAACATGCTTAACATGTGTAATCGGCGCCAAAGCTACAACCAACGACATCCGACGGCTGAAATCGGTGCTGTGTGACCGGGCTTTAAGCGCACATTTGAAGGAGATGCACATCGTCTCGAAAAGAATCTGCACAATGGACAACTCTCTGATCAATGAACGACAACGGCATATTATCAGATCGAACAGATTCACATATTTTCATGAAATTTGTTAACGATTTCAGCCACGTACAACCTCAAATTTAAACAACAAACAAAATGCGTCAAATTCACATCATTTGCGCTACGAGCGGCATCAACCCTATGGCCCACCCAATTCATGGATTCAAGACAACACAACATTGACTTTCAATTGAATCGTCCATATCAGTGGGAACAATGAGGCCTCGCTTTTGATGCACAGAGGTGTTCGATGCGGGGCTGCAGTGCAGAGAGAAATATACACAAGTCGTCCTCCACCTGCAGCCTTGATCTGTATTTGTTTTTAATCACGGTCAGTGTGGAAAACCCACACACACACAAGTACGTGGAGGTAAAGGGGATTAAGACTTCCATAGCCCTATTGGAGATCTGGGGGAACTCGCTCTCCACAGACAACCAGAAACGCATTCAAGATCATTTTTCCTACGTTTTTTGCTGGGTCCTGTCTCCTCCCTTAATGCTGACTCCTGTTGACTTGGGACAGGGAAACGATGCATTTTAAAACTAATACACGCACGCACAATTATCGATATCACTAGAGCTGCATACATATGTGTATTTTGTTT
This sequence comes from Pleuronectes platessa, assembly GCF_947347685.1. Lineage (NCBI taxonomy): Eukaryota > Metazoa > Chordata > Actinopteri > Pleuronectiformes > Pleuronectidae > Pleuronectes > Pleuronectes platessa. The sequence continues at coordinate 19,186,927 of NC_070631.1, read as the reverse complement.
TTGCGAGTGTCTCGTGTCGCGCCTCCCCTTTGGCTCTTTGGCGCCCCCCAGGGGAGGCGCGCCTCACCTATTGAAAACCACTGATCTAGTCTACATGCTACATGCTACCCGCTGTTGGCTGGTCATCATGAGGGCGAACTGCACTAATTCAAGCTCATAGTGGCCTTGATCATAAGATAATATGAATAAGCTACATGTGATAGCAGCTATATCATGTTTTATAAATGTACTGATACAGGCTCGTTCAACCACTATAACTATGACAAGCTTTTTTTTGTGCCTGTTAACGGATGACATATGTTACAAGCTAGCAGCTATAGTGACGAGCTAACGTTGACGGCACTTGTCAAGCAAGTGAAAACAAAGAATAAGTGTTTCCGCCCGGTTTCGAACCGGGGACCTTTCGCGTGTGAGGCGAACGTGATAACCACTACACTACGGAAACTGATTGTGACTTTGGAAGACAGACAGCGGAGCGGCTGGTCTAAGCTGAACAATACTTGGTTAGCTCCAGCTTTTGATCTAGTCTACATGCTACATGCTACCCGCTGTTGGCTGGTCATCATAAGGGCGAACATGTGATAGCAGCTATATCATGTTTTATAAATGTACTGATACAGGCTCGTTCAACCACTGTAACTACGACAAGCTTTTTTTTGTGCCTGTTAACGGATGACATATGTTGCAAGCTAGCAGCTATAGTGACGAGCTAACGTTGACGGCACTTGTCAAGCAAGTGAAAACAAAGAATAAGTGTTTCCGCCCGGTTTCGAACCGGGGACCTTTCGCGTGTGAGGCGAACGTGATAACCACTACACTACGGAAACTGAGTCGACAGCAGCAGGTCGTGATCGGATGGTGTTACATTAGTAAATATTGATTAAATAGGTTAAAGACTTATACTCCCCGTCGGGGAATCGAACCCCGGTCTTCCGCGTGACAGGCGGAGATACTGTCCACTATACTAACGAGGAGAGGTGAGAGGTGCCATGTGACCACGCCCACCCAATAATAAAACTGCCTCAATCACATCCTGGCAAAATAATTGTTAGCAGAGGAAATTATCAATCTCTTGGTTATGGGCCCAGCACGCATCCGCTGCTGTTAATCACCCTGTATGGGACTTGAACCCATACAGGCTGAAGCTTTCAGGTATTTAACCTCTTTAGGTCTTTGTATTGACAGTCGTTGGGTTAAACAGATAGGTCGTTGAAAACTCCACCAGCTCATGGGTCATTGGGTGTTACTTTAGTTAATATTGATTAAAGACTTATACTCCCCGTCGGGGAATCGAACCCCGGTCTTCCGCGTGACAGGCGGAGATACTGTCCACTATACTAACGAGGAGAGGTGAGAGGTGCCATGTGACCACGTCCACCCAATCAAAAAACTGCCTCAATCACTTCCTGGCAAAATTATTGTTAGCAGAGGATAGTTTCGATCTATCGACCTCTGGGTTATGGGCCCAGCACGCTTCCGCTGCGCCACTCTGCTCTTAATCACCCCAGATGGGACTTGAACCCACAATCCCTGGCTTAGGAGGCCAGTGCCTTATCCATTAGGCCACTGGGGCCCGATTGGATGCGTTTTTCCACCTAATTTCTCTTGAAAACATGGCGCTATAGAGTGATATGTGCATAGGCAACTTGGTTTGGTTACCTACTAGTCATAGACCCAACTTGATACTGTGTGAATCATTAGAGTCACAGGACTTGGGGTGTGGTTGGGAATTGACTTGTCTGGGAAAAGATTTAGGACTGAAGTGTAGGTGGCTGACCCACAGAGGTTAAATAACAGAAATCTCCCTTAATCAGTTAGAAAAAAAAGAACCATTTTGGATTGGAAATGAACAACTTTAAGAAACACAAGCAGGACAGTCTCTATCTACGCTGTCAAGGAGGTACTGTATTAAACAGCTGTAGTCTCTCTTTGTGAAATATTTACTGACAATCACATCCTGGTAAAACATTGCTAGCAGAGGATAGTTTCGATCTATCGACCACTGGGTTATGGGCCCAGCTTGTTCCGCTGCCCCAATCTGCTGTTAATCACCCCAGATGGGTCTTGAACCCTCTGGTGAGCTCCAGGAGAAAAACCTCTGTTTCCGCCCGGTCTCGAACCGGGGACCTTTCGCGTGTTAGGCGAACGTGATAACCACTACACTACGGAAACTGAGTCGACAGCAGCAGGTCGTGATCGGATGGTGTTACATTAGTAAATATTGATTAAATAGGTTAAAGACTTATACTCCCCGTCGGGGAATCGAACCCCGGTCTTCCGCGTGACAGGCGGAGATACTGTCCACTATACTAACGAGGAGAGGTGAGAGGTGCCATGTGACCACGCCCACCCAATAATAAAACTGCCTCAATCACATCCTGGCAAAATAATTGTTAGCAGAGGAAATTATCAATCTCTTGGTTATGGGCCCAGCACGCATCCGCTGCTGTTAATCACCCTGTATGGGACTTGAACCCATACAGGCTGAAGCTTTCAGGTATTTAACCTCTTTAGGTCTTTGTATTGACAGTCGTTGGGTTAAACAGATAGGTCGTTGAAAACTCCACCAGCTCATGGGTCATTGGGTGTTACTTTAGTTAATATTGATTAAAGACTTATACTCCCCGTCGGGGAATCGAACCCCGGTCTTCCGCGTGACAGGCGGAGATACTGTCCACTATACTAACGAGGAGAGGTGAGAGGTGCCATGTGACCACGCCCACCCAATAATAAAACTGCCTCAATCACTTCCTGGCAAAATTATTGTTAGCAGAGGATAGTTTCGATCTATCGACCTCTGGGTTATGGGCCCAGCACGCTTCCGCTGCGCCACTCTGCTCTTAATCACCCCAGATGGGACTTGAACCCACAATCCCTGGCTTAGGAGGCCAGTGCCTTATCCATTAGGCCACTGGGGCCCGATTGGATGCGTTTTTCCACCTAATTTCTCTTGAAAACATGGCGCTATAGAGTGATATGTGCATAGGCAACTTGGTTTGCTTGTGTTTTTTGTAGACATTTTGCCTCTCATCCAAAAGGCTTGTTCACCTCTAACTGGAAGCTTTCAGGTATTTAACCTCTTAAGGTCTTTGTGTTGACAGTCGTTGGGTTAAACAGATAGGTCATTAACACCTCGAACAGCTCTTGGGTCATTGGGGTCTCCCGAGTTGAGGTGTGAACGCTATGGTTACCTACTAGTCATAGACCCAACTTGATACTGTGTGAATCATTAGAGTCACAGGACTTGGGGTGTGGTTGGGAATTGACTTGTCTGGGAAAAGATTTAGGACTGAAGTGTAGGTGGCTGACCCACAGAGGTTAAATAACAGAAATCTCCCTTAATCAGTTAGAAAAAAAAGAACCATTTCGAACCGGGGACCTTTCGCGTGTGAGGCGAACGTGATAACCACTACACTACGGAAACTGAGTCGACAGCAGTAGGTCGTGATCGGATGGTGTTACATTAGTAAATATTGATTAAATAGGTTAAAGACTTATACTCCCCGTCGGGGAATCGAACCCCGGTCTTCCGCGTGACAGGCGGAGATACTGTCCACTATACTAACGAGGAGAGGTGAGAGGTGCCATGTGACCACGCCCACCCAATAATAAAACTGCCTCAATCACATCCTGGCAAAATAATTGTTAGCAGAGGAAATTATCAATCTCTTGGTTATGGGCCCAGCACGCATCCGCTGCTGTTAATCACCCTGTATGGGACTTGAACCCATACAGGCTGAAGCTTTCAGGTATTTAACCTCTTTAGGTCTTTGTATTGACAGTCGTTGGGTTAAACAGATAGGTCGTTGAAAACTCCACCAGCTCATGGGTCATTGGGTGTTACTTTAGTTAATATTGATTAAAGACTTATACTCCCCGTCGGGGAATCGAACCCCGGTCTTCCGCGTGACAGGCGGAGATACTGTCCACTATACTAACGAGGAGAGGTGAGAGGTGCCATGTGACCACGCCCACCCAATAATAAAACTGCCTCAATCACTTCCTGGCAAAATTATTGTTAGCAGAGGATAGTTTCGATCTATCGACCTCTGGGTTATGGGCCCAGCACGCTTCCGCTGCGCCACTCTGCTCTTAATCACCCCAGATGGGACTTGAACCCACAATCCCTGGCTTAGGAGGCCAGTGCCTTATCCATTAGGCCACTGGGGCCCGATTGGATGCGTTTTTCCACCTAATTTCTCTTGAAAACATGGCGCTATAGAGTGATATGTGCATAGGCAACTTGGTTTGCTTGTGTTTTTTGTAGACATTTTGCCTCTCATCCAAAAGGCTTGTTCACCTCTAACTGGAAGCTTTCAGGTATTTAACCTCTTAAGGTCTTTGTGTTGACAGTCGTTGGGTTAAACAGATAGGTCATTAACACCTCGAACAGCTCTTGGGTCATTGGGGTCTCCCGAGTTGAGGTGTGAACGCTATGGTTACCTACTAGTCATAGACCCAACTTGATACTGTGTGAATCATTAGAGTCACAGGACTTGGGGTGTGGTTGGGAATTGACTTGTCTGGGAAAAGATTTAGGACTGAAGTGTAGGTGGCTGACCCACAGAGGTTAAATAACAGAAATCTCCCTTAATCAGTTAGAAAAAAAAGAACCATTTTGGATTGGAAATGAACAACTTTAAGAAACACAAGCAGGACAGTCTCTATCTACGCTGTCAAGGAGGTACTGTATTAAACAGCTGTAGTCTCTCTTTGTGAAATATTTACTGACAATCACATCCTGGTAAAACATTGCTAGCAGAGGATAGTTTCGATCTATCGACCACTGGGTTATGGGCCCAGCTTGTTCCGCTGCCCCAATCTGCTGTTAATCACCCCAGATGGGTCTTGAACCCTCTGGTGAGCTCCAGGAGAAAAACCTCTGTTTCCGCCCGGTCTCGAACCGGGGACCTTTCGCGTGTTAGGCGAACGTGATAACCACTACACTACGGAAACTGATTGTGACTTTGGAAGACAGACAGCGGAGCGGCTGGTCTAAGCTGAACAATACTTGGTTAGCTCCAGCTTTTGATCTAGTCTACATGCTACATGCTACCCGCTGTTGGCTGGTCATCATGAGGGCGAACTGCACTAATTCAAGCTCATAGTGGCCTTGATCATAAGATAATATGAATAAGCTACATGTGATAGCAGCTATATCATGTTTTATAAATGTACTGATACAGGCTCGTTCAACCACTATAACTATGACAAGCTTTTTTTTGTGCCTGTTAACGGATGACATATGTTACAAGCTAGCAGCTATAGTGACGAGCTAACGTTGACGGCACTTGTCAAGCAAGTGAAAACAAAGAATAAGTGTTTCCGCCCGGTTTCGAACCGGGGACCTTTCGCGTGTGAGGCGAACGTGATAACCACTACACTACGGAAACTGAGTCGACAGCAGTAGGTCGTGATCGGATGGTGTTACATTAGTAAATATTGATTAAATAGGTTAAAGACTTATACTCCCCGTCGGGGAATCGAACCCCGGTCTTCCGCGTGACAGGCGGAGATACTGTCCACTATACTAACAAGGAGAGGTGAGAGGTGCCATGTGACCACGCCCACCCAATAATAAAACTGCCTCAATCACATCCTGGCAAAATAATTGTTAGCAGAGGAAATTATCAATCTCTTGGTTATGGGCCCAGCACGCATCCGCTGCTGTTAATCACCCTGTATGGGACTTGAACCCATACAGGCTGAAGCTTTCAGGTATTTAACCTCTTTAGGTCTTTGTATTGACAGTCGTTGGGTTAAACAGATAGGTCGTTGAAAACTCCACCAGCTCATGGGTCATTGGGTGTTACTTTAGTTAATATTGATTAAAGACTTATACTCCCCGTCGGGGAATCGAACCCCGGTCTTCCGCGTGACAGGCGGAGATACTGTCCACTATACTAACGAGGAGAGGTGAGAGGTGCCATGTGACCACGCCCACCCAATAATAAAACTGCCTCAATCACATCCTGGCAAAATAATTGTTAGCAGAGGAAATTATCAATCTCTTGGTTATGGGCCCAGCACGCATCCGCTGCTGTTAATCACCCTGTATGGGACTTGAACCCATACAGGCTGAAGCTTTCAGGTATTTAACCTCTTTAGGTCTTTGTATTGACAGTCGTTGGGTTAAACAGATAGGTCGTTGAAAACTCCACCAGCTCATGGGTCATTGGGTGTTACTTTAGTTAATATTGATTAAAGACTTATACTCCCCGTCGGGGAATCGAACCCCGGTCTTCCGCGTGACAGGCGGAGATACTGTCCACTATACTAACGAGGAGAGGTGAGAGGTGCCATGTGACCACGTCCACCCAATCATAAAACTGCCTCAATCACTTCCTGGCAAAATTATTGTTAGCAGAGGATAGTTTCGATCTATCGACCTCTGGGTTATGGGCCCAGCACGCTTCCGCTGCGCCACTCTGCTCTTAATCACCCCAGATGGGACTTGAACCCACAATCCCTGGCTTAGGAGGCCAGTGCCTTATCCATTAGGCCACTGGGGCCCGATTGGATGCGTTTTTCCACCTAATTTCTCTTGAAAACATGGCGCTATAGAGTGATATGTGCATAGGCAACTTGGTTTGCTTGTGTTTTTTGTAGACATTTTGCCTCTCATCCAAAAGGCTTGTTCACCTCTAACTGGAAGCTTTCAGGTATTTAACCTCTTAAGGTCTTTGTGTTGACAGTCGTTGGGTTAAACAGATAGGTCATTAACACCTCGAACAGCTCTTGGGTCATTGGGGTCTCCCGAGTTTAGGTGTGAACGCTATGGTTACCTACTAGTCATAGACCCAACTTGATACTGTGTGAATCATTAGAGTCACAGGACTTGGGGTGTGGTTGGGAATTGACTTGTCTGGGAAAAGATTTAGGACTGAAGTGTAGGTGGCTGACCCACAGAGGTTAAATAACAGAAATCTCCCTTAATCAGTTAGAAAAAAAAGAACCATTTTGGATTGGAAATGAACAACTTTAAGAAACACAAGCAGGACAGTCTCTATCTACGCTGTCAAGGAGGTACTGTATTAAACAGCTGTAGTCTCTCTTTGTGAAATATTTACTGACAATCACATCCTGGTAAAACATTGCTAGCAGAGGATAGTTTCGATCTATCGACCACTGGGTTATGGGCCCAGCTTGTTCCGCTGCCCCAATCTGCTGTTAATCACCCCAGATGGGTCTTGAACCCTCTGGTGAGCTCCAGGAGAAAAACCTCTGTTTCCGCCCGGTCTCGAACCGGGGACCTTTCGCGTGTTAGGCGAACGTGATAACCACTACACTACGGAAACTGATTGTGACTTTGGAAGACAGACAGCGGAGCGGCTGGTCTAAGCTGAACAATACTTGGTTAGCTCCAGCTTTTGATCTAGTCTACATGCTACATGCTACCCGCTGTTGGCTGGTCATCATGAGGGCGAACTGCACTAATTCAAGCTCATAGTGGCCTTGATCATAAGATAATATGAATAAGCTACATGTGATAGCAGCTATATCATGTTTTATAAATGTACTGATACAGGCTCGTTCAACCACTGTAACTACGACAAGCTTTTTTTTGTGCCTGTTAACGGATGACATATGTTGCAAGCTAGCAGCTATAGTGACGAGCTAACGTTGACGGCACTTGTCAAGCAAGTGAAAACAAAGAATAAGTGTTTCCGCCCGGTTTCGAACCGGGGACCTTTCGCGTGTGAGGCAAACGTGATAACCACTACACTACGGAAACTGAGTCGACAGCAGCAGGTCGTGATCGGATGGTGTTACATTAGTAAATATTGATTAAATAGGTTAAAGACTTATACTCCCCGTCGGGGAATCGAACCCCGGTCTTCCGCGTGACAGGCGGAGATACTGTCCACTATACTAACGAGGAGAGGTGAGAGGTGCCATGTGACCACGCCCACCCAATAATAAAACTGCCTCAATCACATCCTGGCAAAATAATTGTTAGCAGAGGAAATTATCAATCTCTTGGTTATGGGCCCAGCACGCATCCGCTGCTGTTAATCACCCTGTATGGGACTTGAACCCATACAGGCTGAAGCTTTCAGGTATTTAACCTCTTTAGGTCTTTGTATTGACAGTCGTTGGGTTAAACAGATAGGTCGTTGAAAACTCCACCAGCTCATGGGTCATTGGGTGTTACTTTAGTTAATATTGATTAAAGACTTATACTCCCCGTCGGGGAATCGAACCCCGGTCTTCCGCGTGACAGGCGGAGATACTGTCCACTATACTAACGAGGAGAGGTGAGAGGTGCCATGTGACCACGCCCACCCAATAATAAAACTGCCTCAATCACTTCCTGGCAAAATTATTGTTAGCAGAGGATAGTTTCGATCTATCGACCTCTGGGTTATGGGCCCAGCACGCTTCCGCTGCGCCACTCTGCTCTTAATCACCCCAGATGGGACTTGAACCCACAATCCCTGGCTTAGGAGGCCAGTGCCTTATCCATTAGGCCACTGGGGCCCGATTGGATGCGTTTTTCCACCTAATTTCTCTTGAAAACATGGCGCTATAGAGTGATATGTGCATAGGCAACTTGGTTTGCTTGTGTTTTTTGTAGACATTTTGCCTCTCATCCAAAAGGCTTGTTCACCTCTAACTGGAAGCTTTCAGGTATTTAACCTCTTAAGGTCTTTGTGTTGACAGTCGTTGGGTTAAACAGATAGGTCATTAACACCTCGAACAGCTCTTGGGTCATTGGGGTCTCCCGAGTTGAGGTGTGAACGCTATGGTTACCTACTAGTCATAGACCCAACTTGATACTGTGTGAATCATTAGAGTCACAGGACTTGGGGTGTGGTTGGGAATTGACTTGTCTGGGAAAAGATTTAGGACTGAAGTGTAGGTGGCTGACCCACAGAGGTTAAATAACAGAAATCTCCCTTAATCAGTTAGAAAAAAAAGAACCATTTTGGATTGGAAATGAACAACTTTAAGAAACACAAGCAGGACAGTCTCTATCTACGCTGTCAAGGAGGTACTGTATTAAACAGCTGTAGTCTCTCTTTGTGAAATATTTACTGACAATCACATCCTGGTAAAACATTGCTAGCAGAGGATAGTTTCGATCTATCGACCACTGGGTTATGGGCCCAGCTTGTTCCGCTGCCCCAATCTGCTGTTAATCACCCCAGATGGGTCTTGAACCCTCTGGTGAGCTCCAGGAGAAAAACCTCTGTTTCCGCCCGGTCTCGAACCGGGGACCTTTCGCGTGTTAGGCGAACGTGATAACCACTACACTACGGAAACTGATTGTGACTTTGTAAGACAGACAGCGGAGCGGCTGGTCTAAGCTGAACAATACTTGGTTAGCTCCAGCTTTTGATCTAGTCCAGGGGTTTTCAAATTGGGTGAATGTGAGCCTCCCCTTAGAGTAGGTAAGGACAGCCGAGCCTCCCCTCAAAAAAAATGAATCCCGTCCGCCTGACCTAACCCACACACGCCTCTTCAGTAAATGCCATCTTTTGTGTGTTCCAGGCAATGATGATTTTCAATAACTAATCAAATGTAATGTTGAAGACATTTTATTTCCACAACTTTTTTAAAAGTGCATTCATAAACGATTCTTTGCAACAGCAAATCATTTCCAACTTCATGCAGGCCTAATTGAGGCTACTTTTAAAATTAGGCCTATCCACAAGTCAACAAAACATGCTTAACATGTGTAATCGGCGCCAAAGCTACAACCAACGACATCCGACGGCTGAAATCGGTGCTGTGTGACCGGGCTTTAAGCGCACATTTGAAGGAGATGCACATCGTCTCGAAAAGAATCTGCACAATGGACAACTCTCTGATCAATGAACGACAACGGCATATTATCAGATCGAACAGATTCACATATTTTCATGAAATTTGTTAACGATTTCAGCCACGTACAACCTCAAATTTAAACAACAAACAAAATGCGTCAAATTCACATCATTTGCGCTACGAGCGGCATCAACCCTATGGCCCACCCAATTCATGGATTCAAGACAACACAACATTGACTTTCAATTGAATCGTCCATATCAGTGGGAACAATGAGGCCTCGCTTTTGATGCACAGAGGTGTTCGATGCGGGGCTGCAGTGCAGAGAGAAATATACACAAGTCGTCCTCCACCTGCAGCCTTGATCTGTATTTGTTTTTAATCACGGTCAGTGTGGAAAACCCACACACACACAAGTACGTGGAGGTAAAGGGGATTAAGACTTCCATAGCCCTATTGGAGATCTGGGGGAACTCGCTCTCCACAGACAACCAGAAACGCATTCAAGATCATTTTTCCTACGTTTTTTGCTGGGTCCTGTCTCCTCCCTTAATGCTGACTCCTGTTGACTTGGGACAGGGAAACGATGCATTTTAAAACTAATACACGCACGCACAATTATCGATATCACTAGAGCTGCATACATATGTGTATTTTGTTTTTGCGAGTGTCTCGTGTCGCGCCTCCCCTTTGGCTCTTTGGCGCCCCCCAGGGGAGGCGCGCCTCACCTATTGAAAACCACTGATCTAGTCTACATGCTACATGCTACCCGCTGTTGGCTGGTCATCATGAGGGCGAACTGCACTAATTCAAGCTCATAGTGGCCTTGATCATAAGATAATATGAATAAGCTACATGTGATAGCAGCTATATCATGTTTTATAAATGTACTGATACAGGCTCGTTCAACCACTATAACTATGACAAGCTTTTTTTTGTGCCTGTTAACGGATGACATATGTTACAAGCTAGCAGCTATAGTGACGAGCTAACGTTGACGGCACTTGTCAAGCAAGTGAAAACAAAGAATAAGTGTTTCCGCCCGGTTTCGAACCGGGGACCTTTCGCGTGTGAGGCGAACGTGATAACCACTACACTACGGAAACTGATTGTGACTTTGGAAGACAGACAGCGGAGCGGCTGGTCTAAGCTGAACAATACTTGGTTAGCTCCAGCTTTTGATCTAGTCTACATGCTACATGCTACCCGCTGTTGGCTGGTCATCATAAGGGCGAACATGTGATAGCAGCTATATCATGTTTTATAAATGTACTGATACAGGCTCGTTCAACCACTGTAACTACGACAAGCTTTTTTTTGTGCCTGTTAACGGATGACATATGTTGCAAGCTAGCAGCTATAGTGACGAGCTAACGTTGACGGCACTTGTCAAGCAAGTGAAAACAAAGAATAAGTGTTTCCGCCCGGTTTCGAACCGGGGACCTTTCGCGTGTGAGGCGAACGTGATAACCACTACACTACGGAAACTGAGTCGACAGCAGCAGGTCGTGATCGGATGGTGTTACATTAGTAAATATTGATTAAATAGGTTAAAGACTTATACTCCCCGTCGGGGAATCGAACCCCGGTCTTCCGCGTGACAGGCGGAGATACTGTCCACTATACTAACGAGGAGAGGTGAGAGGTGCCATGTGACCACGCCCACCCAATAATAAAACTGCCTCAATCACATCCTGGCAAAATAATTGTTAGCAGAGGAAATTATCAATCTCTTGGTTATGGGCCCAGCACGCATCCGCTGCTGTTAATCACCCTGTATGGGACTTGAACCCATACAGGCTGAAGCTTTCAGGTATTTAACCTCTTTAGGTCTTTGTATTGACAGTCGTTGGGTTAAACAGATAGGTCGTTGAAAACTCCACCAGCTCATGGGTCATTGGGTGTTACTTTAGTTAATATTGATTAAAGACTTATACTCCCCGTCGGGGAATCGAACCCCGGTCTTCCGCGTGACAGGCGGAGATACTGTCCACTATACTAACGAGGAGAGGTGAGAGGTGCCATGTGACCACGTCCACCCAATCAAAAAACTGCCTCAATCACTTCCTGGCAAAATTATTGTTAGCAGAGGATAGTTTCGATCTATCGACCTCTGGGTTATGGGCCCAGCACGCTTCCGCTGCGCCACTCTGCTCTTAATCACCCCAGATGGGACTTGAACCCACAATCCCTGGCTTAGGAGGCCAGTGCCTTATCCATTAGGCCACTGGGGCCCGATTGGATGCGTTTTTCCACCTAATTTCTCTTGAAAACATGGCGCTATAGAGTGATATGTGCATAGGCAACTTGGTTTGGTTACCTACTAGTCATAGACCCAACTTGATACTGTGTGAATCATTAGAGTCACAGGACTTGGGGTGTGGTTGGGAATTGACTTGTCTGGGAAAAGATTTAGGACTGAAGTGTAGGTGGCTGACCCACAGAGGTTAAATAACAGAAATCTCCCTTAATCAGTTAGAAAAAAAAGAACCATTTTGGATTGGAAATGAACAACTTTAAGAAACACAAGCAGGACAGTCTCTATCTACGCTGTCAAGGAGGTACTGTATTAAACAGCTGTAGTCTCTCTTTGTGAAATATTTACTGACAATCACATCCTGGTAAAACATTGCTAGCAGAGGATAGTTTCGATCTATCGACCACTGGGTTATGGGCCCAGCTTGTTCCGCTGCCCCAATCTGCTGTTAATCACCCCAGATGGGTCTTGAACCCTCTGGTGAGCTCCAGGAGAAAAACCTCTGTTTCCGCCCGGTCTCGAACCGGGGACCTTTCGCGTGTTAGGCGAACGTGATAACCACTACACTACGGAAACTGAGTCGACAGCAGCAGGTCGTGATCGGATGGTGTTACATTAGTAAATATTGATTAAATAGGTTAAAGACTTATACTCCCCGTCGGGGAATCGAACCCCGGTCTTCCGCGTGACAGGCGGAGATACTGTCCACTATACTAACGAGGAGAGGTGAGAGGTGCCATGTGACCACGCCCACCCAATAATAAAACTGCCTCAATCACATCCTGGCAAAATAATTGTTAGCAGAGGAAATTATCAATCTCTTGGTTATGGGCCCAGCACGCATCCGCTGCTGTTAATCACCCTGTATGGGACTTGAACCCATACAGGCTGAAGCTTTCAGGTATTTAACCTCTTTAGGTCTTTGTATTGACAGTCGTTGGGTTAAACAGATAGGTCGTTGAAAACTCCACCAGCTCATGGGTCATTGGGTGTTACTTTAGTTAATATTGATTAAAGACTTATACTCCCCGTCGGGGAATCGAACCCCGGTCTTCCGCGTGACAGGCGGAGATACTGTCCACTATACTAACGAGGAGAGGTGAGAGGTGCCATGTGACCACGCCCACCCAATAATAAAACTGCCTCAATCACTTCCTGGCAAAATTATTGTTAGCAGAGGATAGTTTCGATCTATCGACCTCTGGGTTATGGGCCCAGCACGCTTCCGCTGCGCCACTCTGCTCTTAATCACCCCAGATGGGACTTGAACCCACAATCCCTGGCTTAGGAGGCCAGTGCCTTATCCATTAGGCCACTGGGGCCCGATTGGATGCGTTTTTCCACCTAATTTCTCTTGAAAACATGGCGCTATAGAGTGATATGTGCATAGGCAACTTGGTTTGCTTGTGTTTTTTGTAGACATTTTGCCTCTCATCCAAAAGGCTTGTTCACCTCTAACTGGAAGCTTTCAGGTATTTAACCTCTTAAGGTCTTTGTGTTGACAGTCGTTGGGTTAAACAGATAGGTCATTAACACCTCGAACAGCTCTTGGGTCATTGGGGTCTCCCGAGTTGAGGTGTGAACGCTATGGTTACCTACTAGTCATAGACCCAACTTGATACTGTGTGAATCATTAGAGTCACAGGACTTGGGGTGTGGTTGGGAATTGACTTGTCTGGGAAAAGATTTAGGACTGAAGTGTAGGTGGCTGACCCACAGAGGTTAAATAACAGAAATCTCCCTTAATCAGTTAGAAAAAAAAGAACCATTTCGAACCGGGGACCTTTCGCGTGTGAGGCGAACGTGATAACCACTACACTACGGAAACTGAGTCGACAGCAGTAGGTCGTGATCGGATGGTGTTACATTAGTAAATATTGATTAAATAGGTTAAAGACTTATACTCCCCGTCGGGGAATCGAACCCCGGTCTTCCGCGTGACAGGCGGAGATACTGTCCACTATACTAACGAGGAGAGGTGAGAGGTGCCATGTGACCACGCCCACCCAATAATAAAACTGCCTCAATCACATCCTGGCAAAATAATTGTTAGCAGAGGAAATTATCAATCTCTTGGTTATGGGCCCAGCACGCATCCGCTGCTGTTAATCACCCTGTATGGGACTTGAACCCATACAGGCTGAAGCTTTCAGGTATTTAACCTCTTTAGGTCTTTGTATTGACAGTCGTTGGGTTAAACAGATAGGTCGTTGAAAACTCCACCAGCTCATGGGTCATTGGGTGTTACTTTAGTTAATATTGATTAAAGACTTATACTCCCCGTCGGGGAATCGAACCCCGGTCTTCCGCGTGACAGGCGGAGATACTGTCCACTATACTAACGAGGAGAGGTGAGAGGTGCCATGTGACCACGCCCACCCAATAATAAAACTGCCTCAATCACTTCCTGGCAAAATTATTGTTAGCAGAGGATAGTTTCGATCTATCGACCTCTGGGTTATGGGCCCAGCACGCTTCCGCTGCGCCACTCTGCTCTTAATCACCCCAGATGGGACTTGAACCCACAATCCCTGGCTTAGGAGGCCAGTGCCTTATCCATTAGGCCACTGGGGCCCGATTGGATGCGTTTTTCCACCTAATTTCTCTTGAAAACATGGCGCTATAGAGTGATATGTGCATAGGCAACTTGGTTTGCTTGTGTTTTTTGTAGACATTTTGCCTCTCATCCAAAAGGCTTGTTCACCTCTAACTGGAAGCTTTCAGGTATTTAACCTCTTAAGGTCTTTGTGTTGACAGTCGTTGGGTTAAACAGATAGGTCATTAACACCTCGAACAGCTCTTGGGTCATTGGGGTCTCCCGAGTTGAGGTGTGAACGCTATGGTTACCTACTAGTCATAGACCCAACTTGATACTGTGTGAATCATTAGAGTCACAGGACTTGGGGTGTGGTTGGGAATTGACTTGTCTGGGAAAAGATTTAGGACTGAAGTGTAGGTGGCTGACCCACAGAGGTTAAATAACAGAAATCTCCCTTAATCAGTTAGAAAAAAAAGAACCATTTTGGATTGGAAATGAACAACTTTAAGAAACACAAGCAGGACAGTCTCTATCTACGCTGTCAAGGAGGTACTGTATTAAACAGCTGTAGTCTCTCTTTGTGAAATATTTACTGACAATCACATCCTGGTAAAACATTGCTAGCAGAGGATAGTTTCGATCTATCGACCACTGGGTTATGGGCCCAGCTTGTTCCGCTGCCCCAATCTGCTGTTAATCACCCCAGATGGGTCTTGAACCCTCTGGTGAGCTCCAGGAGAAAAACCTCTGTTTCCGCCCGGTCTCGAACCGGGGACCTTTCGCGTGTTAGGCGAACGTGATAACCACTACACTACGGAAACTGATTGTGACTTTGGAAGACAGACAGCGGAGCGGCTGGTCTAAGCTGAACAATACTTGGTTAGCTCCAGCTTTTGATCTAGTCTACATGCTACATGCTACCCGCTGTTGGCTGGTCATCATGAGGGCGAACTGCACTAATTCAAGCTCATAGTGGCCTTGATCATAAGATAATATGAATAAGCTACATGTGATAGCAGCTATATCATGTTTTATAAATGTACTGATACAGGCTCGTTCAACCACTATAACTATGACAAGCTTTTTTTTGTGCCTGTTAACGGATGACATATGTTACAAGCTAGCAGCTATAGTGACGAGCTAACGTTGACGGCACTTGTCAAGCAAGTGAAAACAAAGAATAAGTGTTTCCGCCCGGTTTCGAACCGGGGACCTTTCGCGTGTGAGGCGAACGTGATAACCACTACACTACGGAAACTGAGTCGACAGCAGTAGGTCGTGATCGGATGGTGTTACATTAGTAAATATTGATTAAATAGGTTAAAGACTTATACTCCCCGTCGGGGAATCGAACCCCGGTCTTCCGCGTGACAGGCGGAGATACTGTCCACTATACTAACAAGGAGAGGTGAGAGGTGCCATGTGACCACGCCCACCCAATAATAAAACTGCCTCAATCACATCCTGGCAAAATAATTGTTAGCAGAGGAAATTATCAATCTCTTGGTTATGGGCCCAGCACGCATCCGCTGCTGTTAATCACCCTGTATGGGACTTGAACCCATACAGGCTGAAGCTTTCAGGTATTTAACCTCTTTAGGTCTTTGTATTGACAGTCGTTGGGTTAAACAGATAGGTCGTTGAAAACTCCACCAGCTCATGGGTCATTGGGTGTTACTTTAGTTAATATTGATTAAAGACTTATACTCCCCGTCGGGGAATCGAACCCCGGTCTTCCGCGTGACAGGCGGAGATACTGTCCACTATACTAACGAGGAGAGGTGAGAGGTGCCATGTGACCACGCCCACCCAATAATAAAACTGCCTCAATCACTTCCTGGCAAAATTATTGTTAGCAGAGGATAGTTTCGATCTATCGACCTCTGGGTTATGGGCCCAGCACGCTTCCGCTGCGCCACTCTGCTCTTAATCACCCCAGATGGGACTTGAACCCACAATCCCTGGCTTAGGAGGCCAGTGCCTTATCCATTAGGCCACTGGGGCCCGATTGGATGCGTTTTTCCACCTAATTTCTCTTGAAAACATGGCGCTATAGAGTGATATGTGCATAGGCAACTTGGTTTGCTTGTGTTTTTTGTAGACATTTTGCCTCTCATCCAAAAGGCTTGTTCACCTCTAACTGGAAGCTTTCAGGTATTTAACCTCTTAAGGTCTTTGTGTTGACAGTCGTTGGGTTAAACAGATAGGTCATTAACACCTCGAACAGCTCTTGGGTCATTGGGGTCTCCCGAGTTGAGGTGTGAACGCTATGGTTACCTACTAGTCATAGACCCAACTTGATACTGTGTGAATCATTAGAGTCACAGGACTTGGGGTGTGGTTGGGAATTGACTTGTCTGGGAAAAGATTTAGGACTGAAGTGTAGGTGGCTGACCCACAGAGGTTAAATAACAGAAATCTCCCTTAATCAGTTAGAAAAAAAAGAACCATTTTGGATTGGAAATGAACAACTTTAAGAAACACAAGCAGGACAGTCTCTATCTACGCTGTCAAGGAGGTACTGTATTAAACAGCTGTAGTCTCTCTTTGTGAAATATTTACTGACAATCACATCCTGGTAAAACATTGCTAGCAGAGGATAGTTTCGATCTATCGACCACTGGGTTATGGGCCCAGCTTGTTCCGCTGCCCCAATCTGCTGTTAATCACCCCAGATGGGTCTTGAACCCTCTGGTGAGCTCCAGGAGAAAAACCTCTGTTTCCGCCCGGTCTCGAACCGGGGACCTTTCGCGTGTTAGGCGAACGTGATAACCACTACACTACGGAAACTGATTGTGACTTTGGAAGACAGACAGCGGAGCGGCTGGTCTAAGCTGAACAATACTTGGTTAGCTCCAGCTTTTGATCTAGTCTACATGCTACATGCTACCCGCTGTTGGCTGGTCATCATGAGGGCGAACTGCACTAATTCAAGCTCATAGTGGCCTTGATCATAAGATAATATGAATAAGCTACATGTGATAGCAGCTATATCATGTTTTATAAATGTACTGATACAGGCTCGTTCAACCACTATAACTATGACAAGCTTTTTTTTGTGCCTGTTAACGGATGACATATGTTACAAGCTAGCAGCTATAGTGACGAGCTAACGTTGACGGCACTTGTCAAGCAAGTGAAAACAAAGAATAAGTGTTTCCGCCCGGTTTCGAACCGGGGACCTTTCGCGTGTGAGGCGAACGTGATAACCACTACACTACGGAAACTGAGTCGACAGCAGTAGGTCGTGATCGGATGGTGTTACATTAGTAAATATTGATTAAATAGGTTAAAGACTTATACTCCCCGTCGGGGAATCGAACCCCGGTCTTCCGCGTGACAGGCGGAGATACTGTCCACTATACTAACAAGGAGAGGTGAGAGGTGCCATGTGACCACGCCCACCCAATAATAAAACTGCCTCAATCACATCCTGGCAAAATAATTGTTAGCAGAGGAAATTATCAATCTCTTGGTTATGGGCCCAGCACGCATCCGCTGCTGTTAATCACCCTGTATGGGACTTGAACCCATACAGGCTGAAGCTTTCAGGTATTTAACCTCTTTAGGTCTTTGTATTGACAGTCGTTGGGTTAAACAGATAGGTCGTTGAAAACTCCACCAGCTCATGGGTCATTGGGTGTTACTTTAGTTAATATTGATTAAAGACTTATACTCCCCGTCGGGGAATCGAACCCCGGTCTTCCGCGTGACAGGCGGAGATACTGTCCACTATACTAACGAGGCGAGGTGAGAGGTGCCATGTGACCACGCCCACCCAATAATAAAACTGCCTCAATCACATCCTGGCAAAATAATTGTTAGCAGAGGAAATTATCAATCTCTTGGTTATGGGCCCAGCACGCATCCGCTGCTGTTAATCACCCTGTATGGGACTTGAACCCATACAGGCTGAAGCTTTCAGGTATTTAACCTCTTTAGGTCTTTGTATTGACAGTCGTTGGGTTAAACAGATAGGTCGTTGAAAACTCCACCAGCTCATGGGTCATTGGGTGTTACTTTAGTTAATATTGATTAAAGACTTATACTCCCCGTCGGGGAATCGAACCCCGGTCTTCCGCGTGACAGGCGGAGATACTGTCCACTATACTAACGAGGAGAGGTGAGAGGTGCCATGTGACCACGTCCACCCAATCAAAAAACTGCCTCAATCACTTCCTGGCAAAATTATTGTTAGCAGAGGATAGTTTCGATCTATCGACCTCTGGGTTATGGGCCCAGCACGCTTCCGCTGCGCCACTCTGCTCTTAATCACCCCAGATGGGACTTGAACCCACAATCCCTGGCTTAGGAGGCCAGTGCCTTATCCATTAGGCCACTGGGGCCCGATTGGATGCGTTTTTCCACCTAATTTCTCTTGAAAACATGGCGCTATAGAGTGATATGTGCATAGGCAACTTGGTTTGCTTGTGTTTTTTGTAGACATTTTGCCTCTCATCCAAAAGGCTTGTTCACCTCTAACTGGAAGCTTTCAGGTATTTAACCTCTTAAGGTCTTTGTGTTGACAGTCGTTGGGTTAAACAGATAGGTCATTAACACCTCGAACAGCTCTTGGGTCATTGGGGTCTCCCGAGTTTAGGTGTGAACGCTATGGTTACCTACTAGTCATAGACCCAACTTGATACTGTGTGAATCATTAGAGTCACAGGACTTGGGGTGTGGTTGGGAATTGACTTGTCTGGGAAAAGATTTAGGACTGAAGTGTAGGTGGCTGACCCACAGAGGTTAAATAACAGAAATCTCCCTTAATCAGTTAGAAAAAAAAGAACCATTTTGGATTGGAAATGAACAACTTTAAGAAACACAATCAGGACAGTCTCTATCTACGCTGTGAAGGAGGTACTGTATTAAACAGCTGTAGTCTCTCTTTGTGAAATATTTACTGACAATCACATCCTGGTAAAACATTGCTAGCAGAGGATAGTTTCGATCTATCGACCACTGGGTTATGGGCCCAGCTTGTTCCGCTGCCCCAATCTGCTGTTAATCACCCCAGATGGGTCTTGAACCCTCTGGTGAGCTCCAGGAGAAAAACCTCTGTTTCCGCCCGGTCTCGAACCGGGGACCTTTCGCGTGTTA
Source organism: Pleuronectes platessa (assembly GCF_947347685.1). Lineage (NCBI taxonomy): Eukaryota > Metazoa > Chordata > Actinopteri > Pleuronectiformes > Pleuronectidae > Pleuronectes > Pleuronectes platessa. The sequence goes on along the minus strand of NC_070631.1, from coordinate 19,167,260 downwards.
GGCGAACGTGATAACCACTACACTACGGAAACTGATTGTGACTTTGGAAGACAGACAGCGGAGCGGCTGATCTAAGCTGAACAATACTTGGTTAGCTCCAGCTTTTGATCTAGTCTACATGCTACATGCTACCCGCTGTTGGCTGGTCATCATGAGGGCGAACTGCACTAATTCAAGCTCATAGTGGCCTTGATCATAAGATAATATGAATAAGCTACATGTGATAGCAGCTATATCATGTTTTATAAATGTACTGATACAGGCTCGTTCAACCACTGTAACTACGACAAGCTTTTTTTTGTGCCTGTTAACGGATGACATATGTTGCAAGCTAGCAGCTATAGTGACGAGCTAACGTTGACGGCACTTGTCAAGCAAGTGAAAACAAAGAATAAGTGTTTCCGCCCGGTTTCGAACCGGGGACCTTTCGCGTGTGAGGCGAACGTGATAACCACTACACTACGGAAACTGAGTCGACAGCAGCAGGTCGTGATCGGATGGTGTTACATTAGTAAATATTGATTAAATAGGTTAAAGACTTATACTCCCCGTCGGGGAATCGAACCCCGGTCTTCCGCGTGACAGGCGGAGATACTGTCCACTATACTAACGAGGAGAGGTGAGAGGTGCCATGTGACCACGCCCACCCAATAATAAAACTGCCTCAATCACATCCTGGCAAAATAATTGTTAGCAGAGGAAATTATCAATCTCTTGGTTATGGGCCCAGCACGCATCCGCTGCTGTTAATCACCCTGTATGGGACTTGAACCCATACAGGCTGAAGCTTTCAGGTATTTAACCTCTTTAGGTCTTTGTATTGACAGTCGTTGGGTTAAACAGATAGGTCGTTGAAAACTCCACCAGCTCATGGGTCATTGGGTGTTACTTTAGTTAATATTGATTAAAGACTTATACTCCCCGTCGGGGAATCGAACCCCGGTCTTCCGCGTGACAGGCGGAGATACTGTCCACTATACTAACGAGGAGAGGTGAGAGGTGCCATGTGACCACGCCCACCCAATAATAAAACTGCCTCAATCACTTCCTGGCAAAATTATTGTTAGCAGAGGATAGTTTCGATCTATCGACCTCTGGGTTATGGGCCCAGCACGCTTCCGCTGCGCCACTCTGCTCTTAATCACCCCAGATGGGACTTGAACCCACAATCCCTGGCTTAGGAGGCCAGTGCCTTATCCATTAGGCCACTGGGGCCCGATTGGATGCGTTTTTCCACCTAATTTCTCTTGAAAACATGGCGCTATAGAGTGATATGTGCATAGGCAACTTGGTTTGCTTGTGTTTTTTGTAGACATTTTGCCTCTCATCCAAAAGGCTTGTTCACCTCTAACTGGAAGCTTTCAGGTATTTAACCTCTTAAGGTCTTTGTGTTGACAGTCGTTGGGTTAAACAGATAGGTCATTAACACCTCGAACAGCTCTTGGGTCATTGGGGTCTCCCGAGTTGAGGTGTGAACGCTATGGTTACCTACTAGTCATAGACCCAACTTGATACTGTGTGAATCATTAGAGTCACAGGACTTGGGGTGTGGTTGGGAATTGACTTGTCTGGGAAAAGATTTAGGACTGAAGTGTAGGTGGCTGACCCACAGAGGTTAAATAACAGAAATCTCCCTTAATCAGTTAGAAAAAAAAGAACCATTTTGGATTGGAAATGAACAACTTTAAGAAACACAAGCAGGACAGTCTCTATCTACGCTGTCAAGGAGGTACTGTATTAAACAGCTGTAGTCTCTCTTTGTGAAATATTTACTGACAATCACATCCTGGTAAAACATTGCTAGCAGAGGATAGTTTCGATCTATCGACCACTGGGTTATGGGCCCAGCTTGTTCCGCTGCCCCAATCTGCTGTTAATCACCCCAGATGGGTCTTGAACCCTCTGGTGAGCTCCAGGAGAAAAACCTCTGTTTCCGCCCGGTCTCGAACCGGGGACCTTTCGCGTGTTAGGCGAACGTGATAACCACTACACTACGGAAACTGATTGTGACTTTGGAAGACAGACAGCGGAGCGGCTGGTCTAAGCTGAACAATACTTGGTTAGCTCCAGCTTTTGATCTAGTCTACATGCTACATGCTACCCGCTGTTGGCTGGTCATCATGAGGGCGAACTGCACTAATTCAAGCTCATAGTGGCCTTGATCATAAGATAATATGAATAAGCTACATGTGATAGCAGCTATATCATGTTTTATAAATGTACTGATACAGGCTCGTTCAACCACTATAACTATGACAAGCTTTTTTTTGTGCCTGTTAACGGATGACATATGTTACAAGCTAGCAGCTATAGTGACGAGCTAACGTTGACGGCACTTGTCAAGCAAGTGAAAACAAAGAATAAGTGTTTCCGCCCGGTTTCGAACCGGGGACCTTTCGCGTGTGAGGCGAACGTGATAACCACTACACTACGGAAACTGAGTCGACAGCAGTAGGTCGTGATCGGATGGTGTTGCATTAGTAAATATTGATTAAATAGGTTAAAGACTTATACTCCCCGTCGGGGAATCGAACCCCGGTCTTCCGCGTGACAGGCGGAGATACTGTCCACTATACTAACGAGGAGAGGTGAGAGGTGCCATGTGACCACGCCCACCCAATAATAAAACTGCCTCAATCACATCCTGGCAAAATAATTGTTAGCAGAGGAAATTATCAATCTCTTGGTTATGGGCCCAGCACGCATCCGCTGCTGTTAATCACCCTGTATGGGACTTGAACCCATACAGGCTGAAGCTTTCAGGTATTTAACCTCTTTAGGTCTTTGTATTGACAGTCGTTGGGTTAATCAGATAGGTCGTTGAAAACTCCACCAGCTCATGGGTCATTGGGTGTTACTTTAGTTAATATTGATTAAAGACTTATACTCCCCGTCGGGGAATCGAACCCCGGTCTTCCGCGTGACAGGCGGAGATACTGTCCACTATACTAACGAGGAGAGGTGAGAGGTGCCATGTGACCACGCCCACCCAATAATAAAACTGCCTCAATCACATCCTGGCAAAATAATTGTTAGCAGAGGAAATTATCAATCTCTTGGTTATGGGCCCAGCACGCATCCGCTGCTGTTAATCACCCTGTATGGGACTTGAACCCATACAGGCTGAAGCTTTCAGGTATTTAACCTCTTTAGGTCTTTGCATTGACAGTCGTTGGGTTAAACAGATAGGTCGTTGAAAACTCCACCAGCTCATGGGTCATTGGGTGTTACTTTAGTTAATATTGATTAAAGACTTATACTCCCCGTCGGGGAATCGAACCCCGGTCTTCCGCGTGACAGGCGGAGATACTGTCCACTATACTAACGAGGAGAGGTGAGAGGTGCCATGTGACCACGTCCACCCAATCAAAAAACTGCCTCAATCACTTCCTGGCAAAATTATTGTTAGCAGAGGATAGTTTCGATCTATCGACCTCTGGGTTATGGGCCCAGCACGCTTCCGCTGCGCCACTCTGCTCTTAATCACCCCAGATGGGACTTGAACCCACAATCCCTGGCTTAGGAGGCCAGTGCCTTATCCATTAGGCCACTGGGGCCCGATTGGATGCGTTTTTCCACCTAATTTCTCTTGAAAACATGGCGCTATAGAGTGATATGTGCATAGGCAACTTGGTTTGCTTGTGTTTTTTGTAGACATTTTGCCTCTCATCCAAAAGGCTTGTTCACCTCTAACTGGAAGCTTTCAGGTATTTAACCTCTTAAGGTCTTTGTGTTGACAGTCGTTGGGTTAAACAGATAGGTCATTAACACCTCGAACAGCTCTTGGGTCATTGGGGTCTCCCGAGTTTAGGTGTGAACGCTATGGTTACCTACTAGTCATAGACCCAACTTGATACTGTGTGAATCATTAGAGTCACAGGACTTGGGGTGTGGTTGGGAATTGACTTGTCTGGGAAAAGATTTAGGACTGAAGTGTAGGTGGCTGACCCACAGAGGTTAAATAACAGAAATCTCCCTTAATCAGTTAGAAAAAAAAGAACCATTTTGGATTGGAAATGAACAACTTTAAGAAACACAAGCAGGACAGTCTCTATCTACGCTGTCAAGGAGGTACTGTATTAAACAGCTGTAGTCTCTCTTTGTGAAATATTTACTGACAATCACATCCTGGTAAAACATTGCTAGCAGAGGATAGTTTCGATCTATCGACCACTGGGTTATGGGCCCAGCTTGTTCCGCTGCCCCAATCTGCTGTTAATCACCCCAGATGGGTCTTGAACCCTCTGGTGAGCTCCAGGAGAAAAACCTCTGTTTCCGCCCGGTCTCGAACCGGGGACCTTTCGCGTGTTAGGCGAACGTGATAACCACTACACTACGGAAACTGATTGTGACTTTGGAAGACAGACAGCGGAGCGGCTGGTCTAAGCTGAACAATACTTGGTTAGCTCCAGCTTTTGATCTAGTCTACATGCTACATGCTACCCGCTGTTGGCTGGTCATCATGAGGGCGAACTGCACTAATTCAAGCTCATAGTGGCCTTGATCATAAGATAATATGAATAAGCTACATGTGATAGCAGCTATATCATGTTTTATAAATGTACTGATACAGGCTCGTTCAACCACTATAACTATGACAAGCTTTTTTTTGTGCCTGTTAACGGATGACATATGTTACAAGCTAGCAGCTATAGTGACGAGCTAACGTTGACGGCACTTGTCAAGCAAGTGAAAACAAAGAATAAGTGTTTCCGCCCGGTTTCGAACCGGGGACCTTTCGCGTGTGAGGCGAACGTGATAACCACTACACTACGGAAACTGAGTCGACAGCAGTAGGTCGTGATCGGATGGTGTTGCATTAGTAAATATTGATTAAATAGGTTAAAGACTTATACTCCCCGTCGGGGAATCGAACCCCGGTCTTCCGCGTGACAGGCGGAGATACTGTCCACTATACTAACGAGGAGAGGTGAGAGGTGCCATGTGACCACGCCCACCCAATAATAAAACTGCCTCAATCACATCCTGGCAAAATAATTGTTAGCAGAGGAAATTATCAATCTCTTGGTTATGGGCCCAGCACGCATCCGCTGCTGTTAATCACCCTGTATGGGACTTGAACCCATACAGGCTGAAGCTTTCAGGTATTTAACCTCTTTAGGTCTTTGTATTGACAGTCGTTGGGTTAAACAGATAGGTCGTTGAAAACTCCACCAGCTCATGGGTCATTGGGTGTTACTTTAGTTAATATTGATTAAAGACTTATACTCCCCGTCGGGGAATCGAACCCCGGTCTTCCGCGTGACAGGCGGAGATACTGTCCACTATACTAACGAGGAGAGGTGAGAGGTGCCATGTGACCACGCCCACCCAATAATAAAACTGCCTCAATCACTTCCTGGCAAAATTATTGTTAGCAGAGGATAGTTTCGATCTATCGACCTCTGGGTTATGGGCCCAGCACGCTTCCGCTGCGCCACTCTGCTCTTAATCACCCCAGATGGGACTTGAACCCACAATCCCTGGCTTAGGAGGCCAGTGCCTTATCCATTAGGCCACTGGGGCCCGATTGGATGCGTTTTTCCACCTAATTTCTCTTGAAAACATGGCGCTATAGAGTGATATGTGCATAGGCAACTTGGTTTGCTTGTGTTTTTTGTAGACATTTTGCCTCTCATCCAAAAGGCTTGTTCACCTCTAACTGGAAGCTTTCAGGTATTTAACCTCTTAAGGTCTTTGTGTTGACAGTCGTTGGGTTAAACAGATAGGTCATTAACACCTCGAACAGCTCTTGGGTCATTGGGGTCTCCCGAGTTGAGGTGTGAACGCTATGGTTACCTACTAGTCATAGACCCAACTTGATACTGTGTGAATCATTAGAGTCACAGGACTTGGGGTGTGGTTGGGAATTGACTTGTCTGGGAAAAGATTTAGGACTGAAGTGTAGGTGGCTGACCCACAGAGGTTAAATAACAGAAATCTCCCTTAATCAGTTAGAAAAAAAAGAACCATTTTGGATTGGAAATGAACAACTTTAAGAAACACAAGCAGGACAGTCTCTATCTACGCTGTCAAGGAGGTACTGTATTAAACAGCTGTAGTCTCTCTTTGTGAAATATTTACTGACAATCACATCCTGGTAAAACATTGCTAGCAGAGGATAGTTTCGATCTATCGACCACTGGGTTATGGGCCCAGCTTGTTCCGCTGCCCCAATCTGCTGTTAATCACCCCAGATGGGTCTTGAACCCTCTGGTGAGCTCCAGGAGAAAAACCTCTGTTTCCGCCCGGTCTCGAACCGGGGACCTTTCGCGTGTTAGGCGAACGTGATAACCACTACACTACGGAAACTGATTGTGACTTTGGAAGACAGACAGCGGAGCGGCTGGTCTAAGCTGAACAATACTTGGTTAGCTCCAGCTTTTGATCTAGTCTACATGCTACATGCTACCCGCTGTTGGCTGGTCATCATGAGGGCGAACTGCACTAATTCAAGCTCATAGTGGCCTTGATCATAAGATAATATGAATAAGCTACATGTGATAGCAGCTATATCATGTTTTATAAATGTACTGATACAGGCTCGTTCAACCACTATAACTATGACAAGCTTTTTTTTGTGCCTGTTAACGGATGACATATGTTACAAGCTAGCAGCTATAGTGACGAGCTAACGTTGACGGCACTTGTCAAGCAAGTGAAAACAAAGAATAAGTGTTTCCGCCCGGTTTCGAACCGGGGACCTTTCGCGTGTGAGGCGAACGTGATAACCACTACACTACGGAAACTGAGTCGACAGCAGTAGGTCGTGATCGGATGGTGTTACATTAGTAAATATTGATTAAATAGGTTAAAGACTTATACTCCCCGTCGGGGAATCGAACCCCGGTCTTCCGCGTGACAGGCGGAGATACTGTCCACTATACTAACGAGGAGAGGTGAGAGGTGCCATGTGACCACGCCCACCCAATAATAAAACTGCCTCAATCACATCCTGGCAAAATAATTGTTAGCAGAGGAAATTATCAATCTCTTGGTTATGGGCCCAGCACGCATCCGCTGCTGTTAATCACCCTGTATGGGACTTGAACCCATACAGGCTGAAGCTTTCAGGTATTTAACCTCTTTAGGTCTTTGTATTGACAGTCGTTGGGTTAAACAGATAGGTCGTTGAAAACTCCACCAGCTCATGGGTCATTGGGTGTTACTTTAGTTAATATTGATTAAAGACTTATACTCCCCGTCGGGGAATCGAACCCCGGTCTTCCGCGTGACAGGCGGAGATACTGTCCACTATACTAACGAGGCGAGGTGAGAGGTGCCATGTGACCACGCCCACCCAATAATAAAACTGCCTCAATCACATCCTGGCAAAATAATTGTTAGCAGAGGAAATTATCAATCTCTTGGTTATGGGCCCAGCACGCATCCGCTGCTGTTAATCACCCTGTATGGGACTTGAACCCATACAGGCTGAAGCTTTCAGGTATTTAACCTCTTTAGGTCTTTGTATTGACAGTCGTTGGGTTAAACAGATAGGTCGTTGAAAACTCCACCAGCTCATGGGTCATTGGGTGTTACTTTAGTTAATATTGATTAAAGACTTATACTCCCCGTCGGGGAATCGAACCCCGGTCTTCCGCGTGACAGGCGGAGATACTGTCCACTATACTAACGAGGAGAGGTGAGAGGTGCCATGTGACCACGTCCACCCAATCAAAAAACTGCCTCAATCACTTCCTGGCAAAATTATTGTTAGCAGAGGATAGTTTCGATCTATCGACCTCTGGGTTATGGGCCCAGCACGCTTCCGCTGCGCCACTCTGCTCTTAATCACCCCAGATGGGACTTGAACCCACAATCCCTGGCTTAGGAGGCCAGTGCCTTATCCATTAGGCCACTGGGGCCCGATTGGATGCGTTTTTCCACCTAATTTCTCTTGAAAACATGGCGCTATAGAGTGATATGTGCATAGGCAACTTGGTTTGCTTGTGTTTTTTGTAGACATTTTGCCTCTCATCCAAAAGGCTTGTTCACCTCTAACTGGAAGCTTTCAGGTATTTAACCTCTTAAGGTCTTTGTGTTGACAGTCGTTGGGTTAAACAGATAGGTCATTAACACCTCGAACAGCTCTTGGGTCATTGGGGTCTCCCGAGTTTAGGTGTGAACGCTATGGTTACCTACTAGTCATAGACCCAACTTGATACTGTGTGAATCATTAGAGTCACAGGACTTGGGGTGTGGTTGGGAATTGACTTGTCTGGGAAAAGATTTAGGACTGAAGTGTAGGTGGCTGACCCACAGAGGTTAAATAACAGAAATCTCCCTTAATCAGTTAGAAAAAAAAGAACCATTTTGGATTGGAAATGAACAACTTTAAGAAACACAATCAGGACAGTCTCTATCTACGCTGTGAAGGAGGTACTGTATTAAACAGCTGTAGTCTCTCTTTGTGAAATATTTACTGACAATCACATCCTGGTAAAACATTGCTAGCAGAGGATAGTTTCGATCTATCGACCACTGGGTTATGGGCCCAGCTTGTTCCGCTGCCCCAATCTGCTGTTAATCACCCCAGATGGGTCTTGAACCCTCTGGTGAGCTCCAGGAGAAAAACCTCTGTTTCCGCCCGGTCTCGAACCGGGGACCTTTCGCGTGTTAGGCGAACGTGATAACCACTACACTACGGAAACTGATTGTGACTTTGGAAGACAGACAGCGGAGCGGCTGATCTAAGCTGAACAATACTTGGTTAGCTCCAGCTTTTGATCTAGTCTACATGCTACATGCTACCCGCTGTTGGCTGGTCATCATGAGGGCGAACTGCACTAATTCAAGCTCATAGTGGCCTTGATCATAAGATAATATGAATAAGCTACATGTGATAGCAGCTATATCATGTTTTATAAATGTACTGATACAGGCTCGTTCAACCACTGTAACTACGACAAGCTTTTTTTTGTGCCTGTTAACGGATGACATATGTTGCAAGCTAGCAGCTATAGTGACGAGCTAACGTTGACGGCACTTGTCAAGCAAGTGAAAACAAAGAATAAGTGTTTCCGCCCGGTTTCGAACCGGGGACCTTTCGCGTGTGAGGCGAACGTGATAACCACTACACTACGGAAACTGAGTCGACAGCAGTAGGTCGTGATCGGATGGTGTTGCATTAGTAAATATTGATTAAATAGGTTAAAGACTTATACTCCCCGTCGGGGAATCGAACCCCGGTCTTCCGCGTGACAGGCGGAGATACTGTCCACTATACTAACGAGGAGAGGTGAGAGGTGCCATGTGACCACGCCCACCCAATAATAAAACTGCCTCAATCACATCCTGGCAAAATAATTGTTAGCAGAGGAAATTATCAATCTCTTGGTTATGGGCCCAGCACGCATCCGCTGCTGTTAATCACCCTGTATGGGACTTGAACCCATACAGGCTGAAGCTTTCAGGTATTTAACCTCTTTAGGTCTTTGTATTGACAGTCGTTGGGTTAATCAGATAGGTCGTTGAAAACTCCACCAGCTCATGGGTCATTGGGTGTTACTTTAGTTAATATTGATTAAAGACTTATACTCCCCGTCGGGGAATCGAACCCCGGTCTTCCGCGTGACAGGCGGAGATACTGTCCACTATACTAACGAGGAGAGGTGAGAGGTGCCATGTGACCACGCCCACCCAATAATAAAACTGCCTCAATCACATCCTGGCAAAATAATTGTTAGCAGAGGAAATTATCAATCTCTTGGTTATGGGCCCAGCACGCATCCGCTGCTGTTAATCACCCTGTATGGGACTTGAACCCATACAGGCTGAAGCTTTCAGGTATTTAACCTCTTTAGGTCTTTGCATTGACAGTCGTTGGGTTAAACAGATAGGTCGTTGAAAACTCCACCAGCTCATGGGTCATTGGGTGTTACTTTAGTTAATATTGATTAAAGACTTATACTCCCCGTCGGGGAATCGAACCCCGGTCTTCCGCGTGACAGGCGGAGATACTGTCCACTATACTAACGAGGAGAGGTGAGAGGTGCCATGTGACCACGTCCACCCAATCAAAAAACTGCCTCAATCACTTCCTGGCAAAATTATTGTTAGCAGAGGATAGTTTCGATCTATCGACCTCTGGGTTATGGGCCCAGCACGCTTCCGCTGCGCCACTCTGCTCTTAATCACCCCAGATGGGACTTGAACCCACAATCCCTGGCTTAGGAGGCCAGTGCCTTATCCATTAGGCCACTGGGGCCCGATTGGATGCGTTTTTCCACCTAATTTCTCTTGAAAACATGGCGCTATAGAGTGATATGTGCATAGGCAACTTGGTTTGCTTGTGTTTTTTGTAGACATTTTGCCTCTCATCCAAAAGGCTTGTTCACCTCTAACTGGAAGCTTTCAGGTATTTAACCTCTTAAGGTCTTTGTGTTGACAGTCGTTGGGTTAAACAGATAGGTCATTAACACCTCGAACAGCTCTTGGGTCATTGGGGTCTCCCGAGTTTAGGTGTGAACGCTATGGTTACCTACTAGTCATAGACCCAACTTGATACTGTGTGAATCATTAGAGTCACAGGACTTGGGGTGTGGTTGGGAATTGACTTGTCTGGGAAAAGATTTAGGACTGAAGTGTAGGTGGCTGACCCACAGAGGTTAAATAACAGAAATCTCCCTTAATCAGTTAGAAAAAAAAGAACCATTTTGGATTGGAAATGAACAACTTTAAGAAACACAAGCAGGACAGTCTCTATCTACGCTGTCAAGGAGGTACTGTATTAAACAGCTGTAGTCTCTCTTTGTGAAATATTTACTGACAATCACATCCTGGTAAAACATTGCTAGCAGAGGATAGTTTCGATCTATCGACCACTGGGTTATGGGCCCAGCTTGTTCCGCTGCCCCAATCTGCTGTTAATCACCCCAGATGGGTCTTGAACCCTCTGGTGAGCTCCAGGAGAAAAACCTCTGTTTCCGCCCGGTCTCGAACCGGGGACCTTTCGCGTGTTAGGCGAACGTGATAACCACTACACTACGGAAACTGATTGTGACTTTGGAAGACAGACAGCGGAGCGGCTGGTCTAAGCTGAACAATACTTGGTTAGCTCCAGCTTTTGATCTAGTCTACATGCTACATGCTACCCGCTGTTGGCTGGTCATCATGAGGGCGAACTGCACTAATTCAAGCTCATAGTGGCCTTGATCATAAGATAATATGAATAAGCTACATGTGATAGCAGCTATATCATGTTTTATAAATGTACTGATACAGGCTCGTTCAACCACTATAACTATGACAAGCTTTTTTTTGTGCCTGTTAACGGATGACATATGTTACAAGCTAGCAGCTATAGTGACGAGCTAACGTTGACGGCACTTGTCAAGCAAGTGAAAACAAAGAATAAGTGTTTCCGCCCGGTTTCGAACCGGGGACCTTTCGCGTGTGAGGCGAACGTGATAACCACTACACTACGGAAACTGAGTCGACAGCAGTAGGTCGTGATCGGATGGTGTTGCATTAGTAAATATTGATTAAATAGGTTAAAGACTTATACTCCCCGTCGGGGAATCGAACCCCGGTCTTCCGCGTGACAGGCGGAGATACTGTCCACTATACTAACGAGGAGAGGTGAGAGGTGCCATGTGACCACGCCCACCCAATAATAAAACTGCCTCAATCACATCCTGGCAAAATAATTGTTAGCAGAGGAAATTATCAATCTCTTGGTTATGGGCCCAGCACGCATCCGCTGCTGTTAATCACCCTGTATGGGACTTGAACCCATACAGGCTGAAGCTTTCAGGTATTTAACCTCTTTAGGTCTTTGTATTGACAGTCGTTGGGTTAAACAGATAGGTCGTTGAAAACTCCACCAGCTCATGGGTCATTGGGTGTTACTTTAGTTAATATTGATTAAAGACTTATACTCCCCGTCGGGGAATCGAACCCCGGTCTTCCGCGTGACAGGCGGAGATACTGTCCACTATACTAACGAGGAGAGGTGAGAGGTGCCATGTGACCACGCCCACCCAATAATAAAACTGCCTCAATCACATCCTGGCAAAATAATTGTTAGCAGAGGAAATTATCAATCTCTTGGTTATGGGCCCAGCACGCATCCGCTGCTGTTAATCACCCTGTATGGGACTTGAACCCATACAGGCTGAAGCTTTCAGGTATTTAACCTCTTTAGGTCTTTGTATTGACAGTCGTTGGGTTAAACAGATAGGTCGTTGAAAACTCCACCAGCTCATGGGTCATTGGGTGTTACTTTAGTTAATATTGATTAAAGACTTATACTCCCCGTCGGGGAATCGAACCCCGGTCTTCCGCGTGACAGGCGGAGATACTGTCCACTATACTAACGAGGAGAGGTGAGAGGTGCCATGTGACCACGTCCACCCAATCAAAAAACTGCCTCAATCACTTCCTGGCAAAATTATTGTTAGCAGAGGATAGTTTCGATCTATCGACCTCTGGGTTATGGGCCCAGCACGCTTCCGCTGCGCCACTCTGCTCTTAATCACCCCAGATGGGACTTGAACCCACAATCCCTGGCTTAGGAGGCCAGTGCCTTATCCATTAGGCCACTGGGGCCCGATTGGATGCGTTTTTCCACCTAATTTCTCTTGAAAACATGGCGCTATAGAGTGATATGTGCATAGGCAACTTGGTTTGCTTGTGTTTTTTGTAGACATTTTGCCTCTCATCCAAAAGGCTTGTTCACCTCTAACTGGAAGCTTTCAGGTATTTAACCTCTTAAGGTCTTTGTGTTGACAGTCGTTGGGTTAAACAGATAGGTCATTAACACCTCGAACAGCTCTTGGGTCATTGGGGTCTCCCGAGTTTAGGTGTGAACGCTATGGTTACCTACTAGTCATAGACCCAACTTGATACTGTGTGAATCATTAGAGTCACAGGACTTGGGGTGTGGTTGGGAATTGACTTGTCTGGGAAAAGATTTAGGACTGAAGTGTAGGTGGCTGACCCACAGAGGTTAAATAACAGAAATCTCCCTTAATCAGTTAGAAAAAAAAGAACCATTTTGGATTGGAAATGAACAACTTTAAGAAACACAAGCAGGACAGTCTCTATCTACGCTGTCAAGGAGGTACTGTATTAAACAGCTGTAGTCTCTCTTTGTGAAATATTTACTGACAATCACATCCTGGTAAAACATTGCTAGCAGAGGATAGTTTCGATCTATCGACCACTGGGTTATGGGCCCAGCTTGTTCCGCTGCCCCAATCTGCTGTTAATCACCCCAGATGGGTCTTGAACCCTCTGGTGAGCTCCAGGAGAAAAACCTCTGTTTCCGCCCGGTCTCGAACCGGGGACCTTTCGCGTGTTAGGCGAACGTGATAACCACTACACTACGGAAACTGATTGTGACTTTGGAAGACAGACAGCGGAGCGGCTGGTCTAAGCTGAACAATACTTGGTTAGCTCCAGCTTTTGATCTAGTCTACATGCTACATGCTACCCGCTGTTGGCTGGTCATCATGAGGGCGAACTGCACTAATTCAAGCTCATAGTGGCCTTGATCATAAGATAATATGAATAAGCTACATGTGATAGCAGCTATATCATGTTTTATAAATGTACTGATACAGGCTCGTTCAACCACTATAACTATGACAAGCTTTTTTTTGTGCCTGTTAACGGATGACATATGTTACAAGCTAGCAGCTATAGTGACGAGCTAACGTTGACGGCACTTGTCAAGCAAGTGAAAACAAAGAATAAGTGTTTCCGCCCGGTTTCGAACCGGGGACCTTTCGCGTGTGAGGCGAACGTGATAACCACTACACTACGGAAACTGAGTCGACAGCAGTAGGTCGTGATCGGATGGTGTTGCATTAGTAAATATTGATTAAATAGGTTAAAGACTTATACTCCCCGTCGGGGAATCGAACCCCGGTCTTCCGCGTGACAGGCGGAGATACTGTCCACTATACTAACGAGGAGAGGTGAGAGGTGCCATGTGACCACGCCCACCCAATAATAAAACTGCCTCAATCACATCCTGGCAAAATAATTGTTAGCAGAGGAAATTATCAATCTCTTGGTTATGGGCCCAGCACGCATCCACTGCTGTTAATCACCCTGTATGGGACTTGAACCCATACAGGCTGAAGCTTTCAGGTATTTAACCTCTTTAGGTCTTTGTATTGACAGTCGTTGGGTTAAACAGATAGGTCGTTGAAAACTCCACCAGCTCATGGGTCATTGGGTGTTACTTTAGTTAATATTGATTAAAGACTTATACTCCCCGTCGGGGAATCGAACCCCGGTCTTCCGCGTGACAGGCGGAGATACTGTCCACTATACTAACGAGGAGAGGTGAGAGGTGCCATGTGACCACGCCCACCCAATAATAAAACTGCCTCAATCACATCCTGGCAAAATAATTGTTAGCAGAGGAAATTATCAATCTCTTGGTTATGGGCCCAGCACGCATCCGCTGCTGTTAATCACCCTGTATGGGACTTGAACCCATACAGGCTGAAGCTTTCAGGTATTTAACCTCTTTAGGTCTTTGTATTGACAGTCGTTGGGTTAAACAGATAGGTCGTTGAAAACTCCACCAGCTCATGGGTCATTGGGTGTTACTTTAGTTAATATTGATTAAAGACTTATACTCCCCGTCGGGGAATCGAACCCCGGTCTTCCGCGTGACAGGCGGAGATACTGTCCACTATACTAACGAGGAGAGGTGAGAGGTGCCATGTGACCACGCCCACCCAATAATAAAACTGCCTCAATCACATCCTGGCAAAATAATTGTTAGCAGAGGAAATTATCAATCTCTTGGTTATGGGCCCAGCACGCATCCGCTGCTGTTAATCACCCTGTATGAGACTTGAACCCATACAGGCTGAAGCTTTCAGGTATTTAACCTCTTTAGGTCTTTGTATTGACAGTCGTTGGGTTAAACAGATAGGTCGTTGAAAACTCCACCAGCTCATGGGTCATTGGGTGTTACTTTAGTTAATATTGATTAAAGGCTTATACTCCCCGTCGGGGAATCGAACCCCGGTCTTCCGCGTGACAGGCGGAGATACTGTCCACTATACTAACGAGGAGAGGTGAGAGGTGCCATGTGACCACGCCCACCCAATAATAAAACTGCCTCAATCACTTCCTGGCAAAATTATTGTTAGCAGAGGATAGTTTCGATCTATCGACCTCTGGGTTATGGGCCCAGCACGCTTCCGCTGCGCCACTCTGCTCTTAATCACCCCAGATGGGACTTGAACCCACAATCCCTGGCTTAGGAGGCCAGTGCCTTATCCATTAGGCCACTGGGGCCCGATTGGATGCGTTTTTCCACCTAATTTCTCTTGAAAACATGGCGCTATAGAGTGATATGTGCATAGGCAACTTGGTTTGCTTGTGTTTTTTGTAGACATTTTGCCTCTCATCCAAAAGGCTTGTTCACCTCTAACTGGAAGCTTTCAGGTATTTAACCTCTTAAGGTCTTTGTGTTGACAGTCGTTGGGTTAAACAGATAGGTCATTAACACCTCGAACAGCTCTTGGGTCATTGGGGTCTCCCGAGTTGAGGTGTGAACGCTATGGTTACCTACTAGTCATAGACCCAACTTGATACTGTGTGAATCATTAGAGTCACAGGACTTGGGGTGTGGTTGGGAATTGACTTGTCTGGGAAAAGATTTAGGACTGAAGTGTAGGTGGCTGACCCACAGAGGTTAAATAACAGAAATATCCCTTAATCAGTTAGAAAAAAAAGAACCATTTTGGATTGGAAATGAACAACTTTAAGAAACACAAGCAGGACAGTCTCTATCTACGCTGTCAAGGAGGTACTGTATTAAACAGCTGTAGTCTCTCTTTGTGAAATATTTACTGACAATCACATCCTGGTAAAACATTGCTAGCAGAGGATAGTTTCGATCTATCGACCACTGGGTTATGGGCCCAGCTTGTTCCGCTGCCCCAATCTGCTGTTAATCACCCCAGATGGGTCTTGAACCCTCTGGTGAGCTCCAGGAGAAAAACCTCTGTTTCCGCCCGGTCTCGAACCGGGGACCTTTCGCGTGTTAGGCGAACGTGATAACCACTACACTACGGAAACTGATTGTGACTTTGGAAGACAGACAGCGGAGCGGCTGGTCTAAGCTGAACAATACTTGGTTAGCTCCAGCTTTTGATCTAGTCTACATGCTACATGCTACCCGCTGTTGGCTGGTCATCATGAGGGCGAACTGCACTAATTCAAGCTCATAGTGGCCTTGATCATAAGATAATATGAATAAGCTACATGTGATAGCAGCTATATCATGTTTTATAAATGTACTGATACAGGCTCGTTCAACCACTATAACTATGACAAGCTTTTTTTTGTGCCTGTTAACGGATGACATATGTTACAAGCTAGCAGCTATAGTGACGAGCTAACGTTGACGGCACTTGTCAAGCAAGTGAAAACAAAGAATAAGTGTTTCCGCCCGGTTTCGAACCGGGGACCTTTCGCGTGTGAGGCGAACGTGATAACCACTACACTACGGAAACTGAGTCGACAGCAGTAGGTCGTGATCGGATGGTGTTGCATTAGTAAATATTGATTAAATAGGTTAAAGACTTATACTCCCCGTCGGGGAATCGAACCCCGGTCTTCCGCGTGACAGGCGGAGATACTGTCCACTATACTAACGAGGAGAGGTGAGAGGTGCCATGTGACCACGCCCACCCAATAATAAAACTGCCTCAATCACATCCTGGCAAAATAATTGTTAGCAGAGGAAATTATCAATCTCTTGGTTATGGGCCCAGCACGCATCCGCTGCTGTTAATCACCCTGTATGGGACTTGAACCCATACAGGCTGAAGCTTTCAGGTATTTAACCTCTTTAGGTCTTTGTATTGACAGTCGTTGGGTTAAACAGATAGGTCGTTGAAAACTCCACCAGCTCATGGGTCATTGGGTGTTACTTTAGTTAATATTGATTAAAGACTTATACTCCCCGTCGGGGAATCGAACCCCGGTCTTCCGCGTGACAGGCGGAGATACTGTCCACTATACTAACGAGGAGAGGTGAGAGGTGCCATGTGACCACGCCCACCCAATAATAAAACTGCCTCAATCACATCCTGGCAAAATAATTGTTAGCAGAGGAAATTATCAATCTCTTGGTTATGGGCCCAGCACGCATCCGCTGCTGTTAATCACCCTGTATGGGACTTGAACCCATACAGGCTGAAGCTTTCAGGTATTTAACCTCTTTAGGTCTTTGTATTGACAGTCGTTGGGTTAAACAGATAGGTCGTTGAAAACTCCACCAGCTCATGGGTCATTGGGTGTTACTTTAGTTAATATTGATTAAAGACTTATACTCCCCGTCGGGGAATCGAACCCCGGTCTTCCGCGTGACAGGCGGAGATACTGTCCACTATACTAACGAGGAGAGGTGAGAGGTGCCATGTGACCACGTCCACCCAATCAAAAAACTGCCTCAATCACTTCCTGGCAAAATTATTGTTAGCAGAGGATAGTTTCGATCTATCGACCTCTGGGTTATGGGCCCAGCACGCTTCCGCTGCGCCACTCTGCTCTTAATCACCCCAGATGGGACTTGAACCCACAATCCCTGGCTTAGGAGGCCAGTGCCTTATCCATTAGGCCACTGGGGCCCGATTGGATGCGTTTTTCCACCTAATTTCTCTTGAAAACATGGCGCTATAGAGTGATATGTGCATAGGCAACTTGGTTTGCTTGTGTTTTTTGTAGACATTTTGCCTCTCATCCAAAAGGCTTGTTCACCTCTAACTGGAAGCTTTCAGGTATTTAACCTCTTAAGGTCTTTGTGTTGACAGTCGTTGGGTTAAACAGATAGGTCATTAACACCTCGAACAGCTCTTGGGTCATTGGGGTCTCCCGAGTTTAGGTGTGAACGCTATGGTTACCTACTAGTCATAGACCCAACTTGATACTGTGTGAATCATTAGAGTCACAGGACTTGGGGTGTGGTTGGGAATTGACTTGTCTGGGAAAAGATTTAGGACTGAAGTGTAGGTGGCTGACCCACAGAGGTTAAATAACAGAAATCTCCCTTAATCAGTTAGAAAAAAAAGAACCATTTTGGATTGGAAATGAACAACTTTAAGAAACACAAGCAGGACAGTCTCTATCTACGCTGTCAAGGAGGTACTGTATTAAACAGCTGTAGTCTCTCTTTGTGAAATATTTACTGACAATCACATCCTGGTAAAACATTGCTAGCAGAGGATAGTTTCGATCTATCGACCACTGGGTTATGGGCCCAGCTTGTTCCGCTGCCCCAATCTGCTGTTAATCACCCCAGATGGGTCTTGAACCCTCTGGTGAGCTCCAGGAGAAAAACCTCTGTTTCCGCCCGGTCTCGAACCGGGGACCTTTCGCGTGTTAGGCGAACGTGATAACCACTACACTACGGAAACTGATTGTGACTTTGGAAGACAGACAGCGGAGCGGCTGGTCTAAGCTGAACAATACTTGGTTAGCTCCAGCTTTTGATCTAGTCTACATGCTACATGCTACCCGCTGTTGGCTGGTCATCATGAGGGCGAACTGCACTAATTCAAGCTCATAGTGGCCTTGATCATAAGATAATATGAATAAGCTACATGTGATAGCAGCTATATCATGTTTTATAAATGTACTGATACAGGCTCGTTCAACCACTATAACTATGACAAGCTTTTTTTTGTGCCTGTTAACGGATGACATATGTTACAAGCTAGCAGCTATAGTGACGAGCTAACGTTGACGGCACTTGTCAAGCAAGTGAAAACAAAGAATAAGTGTTTCCGCCCGGTTTCGAACCGGGGACCTTTCGCGTGTGAGGCGAACGTGATAACCACTACACTACGGAAACTGAGTCGACAGCAGTAGGTCGTGATCGGATGGTGTTACATTAGTAAATATTGATTAAATAGGTTAAAGACTTATACTCCCCGTCGGGGAATCGAACCCCGGTCTTCCGCGTGACAGGCGGAGATATATGGAGGACCATACATGACTTAAGTAAAAATAAATAAATAAATAAATGTATAAATAAAAACAGAAATAAATAAATAAATGAATAAATAAAAATGGAAATAAATAAATAAATACAGAAATAAATAAATAACTATGTTAATACCAAGAGAAATGTCAAAATAAATGTCTTAAATATATTTGCACATTTATTTATTCCCTGATACATTTCCTTTTCATTTGCAGTGTCCTTATGCTAATGAGAAAGGCGGGCCTAACCGCAGTCTCATGCAGGATTGGTCACAGGAGTGTAATGATCCAGCCCTACGTCTGCCTCTCAATGCTGGTGTCCAGTAGCTGTTTGCAGCGTTGAGCCAGTTCACACTTAAAATTAACTAGTTCAAGTTCAGAGGGTTAGTTAAGGTTATTTTTTATTGGGATGATTTAGCTGTCAGTAGTCCTGACTGTGAGCGTCACGTGTTGTACTGAGCACAAGGAGCGAGCCGAGAGGAGAAGGAGGAAACAGAAACTCCAGCTCGGTACAAACCACCTGCAGCCTCTGCTCTGATCATGAAGCCGCTGATCTCTGAGCAGATGTGACCAGAGAAACTCTGTGTTTCCACTGTTCTACAAAGTCACTGACCGGCTGCTTCACGGTGAAGAGCTCAAGTCTCAGTCACTGCCCGTGTCTCTGAGCGAGTGTGTGGAGCAGCGCAGGGGCTGTGTGTGTGTAGCTCAGTTGACCAATCCTGCTCGAGACTGAGGTTGGGCCCGCCTTTCTCATTAGCATAAGGACACTGAAATCGAAAAATAAAAGTTGGAATAAATGTGGAAATAAATAAATAAATGTGGAAATAAATGCAGAATTAAATAAATCAATGTGTTAAACTTATTTCCACATTTATTTATTTATTTCCACTTTTATTCCAACTTTTATTTATTTCCACATTTATTTATTTCCACATTTCAGTGTCCTTATGCTAATGAGAAAGGCGGGCCTAACCTCAGGATTGGTCAACTGAGCTACACACACACACAGCCCGCTCCGTCACACACTCGCTCAGAGACACGGGCAGTGACTGAGACTTGAGCTTTTCACCGTGAAACAGCCGCTCAGTGACTTTGTAGAACAGTGGAAACACAGAGTTTCTCTGGTCACATCTGATCAGAGATCAGCGGCTTCATGATCAGAGCAGAAGCTGCAGGTGGTTTGTAACGAGCTGGAGTTTCTGTTTCCTCCTTCTCCTCTCGGCTCGCTCCTTGTGCTCAGTACAACACGAGACGTGACGCTCACAGTCAGGACTACTGACAGCTAAATCATCCCAATAAAAAATAACCTTAACTAACCCTCTGAACTTGAACTAGTTCATTTTAAGTGTGAACTGGCTCAACGCTGCAAACAGCTACTGGACACCAGCATTGAGAGGCAGACGTAGGGCTGGATCATTACACTCTTGTGACCAATCCTGCATGAGACTGCGGTTAGGCCCGCCTTTCTCATTAGCATAAGGACACTGCAAATGAAAAGGAAATGTATCAGGGAATAAATAAATGTGCAAATATATTTAAGACATTTATTTTGACATTTCTTTTGGTATTAACATATTTATTTATTTATTTCTGTATTTATTTGTTTATTTCCTTTTTTATTTATTTATTTATTTATTTATTTCTGTATTTATTTATACATTTATTTATTTATTTATTTTTACTTATGTCATGTATGGTCCTCCATAGAGATACTGTCCACTATACTAACGAGGAGAGGTGAGAGGTGCCATGTGACCACGCCCACCCAATAATAAAACTGCCTCAATCACTTCCTGGCAAAATTATTGTTAGCAGAGGATAGTTTCGATCTATCGACCTCTGGGTTATGGGCCCAGCACGCTTCCGCTGCGCCACTCTGCTCTTAATCACCCCAGATGGGACTTGAACCCACAATCCCTGGCTTAGGAGGCCAGTGCCTTATCCATTAGGCCACTGGGGCCCGATTGGATGCGTTTTTCCACCTAATTTCTCTTGAAAACATGGCGCTATAGAGTGATATGTGCATAGGCAACTTGGTTTGCTTGTGTTTTTTGTAGACATTTTGCCTCTCATCCAAAAGGCTTGTTCACCTCTAACTGGAAGCTTTCAGGTATTTAACCTCTTAAGGTCTTTGTGTTGACAGTCGTTGGGTTAAACAGATAGGTCATTAACACCTCGAACAGCTCTTGGGTCATTGGGGTCTCCCGAGTTTAGGTGTGAACGCTATGGTTACCTACTAGTCATAGACCCAACTTGATACTGTGTGAATCATTAGAGTCACAGGACTTGGGGTGTGGTTGGGAATTGACTTGTCTGGGAAAAGATTTAGGACTGAAGTGTAGGTGGCTGACCCACAGAGGTTAAATAACAGAAATCTCCCTTAATCAGTTAGAAAAAAAAGAACCATTTTGGATTGGAAATGAACAACTTTAAGAAACACAAGCAGGACAGTCTCTATCTACGCTGTCAAGGAGGTACTGTATTAAACAGCTGTAGTCTCTCTTTGTGAAATATTTAGTGACAATCACATCCTGGTAAAACATTGCTAGCAGAGGATAGTTTCGATCTATCGACCACTGGGTTATGGGCCCAGCTTGTTCCGCTGCCCCAATCTGCTGTTAATCACCCCAGATGGGTCTTGAACCCTCTGGTGAGCTCCAGGAGAAAAACCTCTGTTTCCGCCCGGTCTCGAACCGGGGACCTTTCGCGTGTTAGGCGAACGTGATAACCACTACACTACGGAAACTGATTGTGACTTTGGAAGACAGACAGCGGAGCGGCTGGTCTAAGCTGAACAATACTTGGTTAGCTCCAGCTTTTGATCTAGTCTACATGCTACATGCTACCCGCTGTTGGCTGGTCATCATGAGGGCGAACTGCACTAATTCAAGCTCATAGTGGCCTTGATCATAAGATAATATGAATAAGCTACATGTGATAGCAGCTATATCATGTTTTATAAATGTACTGATAGAGGCTCGTTCAACCACTATAACTATGACAAGCTTTTTTTTGTGCCTGTTAACGGATGACATATGTTACAAGCTAGCAGCTATAGTGACGAGCTAACGTTGACGGCACTTGTCAAGCAAGTGAAAACAAAGAATAAGTGTTTCCGCCCGGTTTCGAACCGGGGACCTTTCGCGTGTGAGGCGAACGTGATAACCACTACACTACGGAAACTGAGTCGACAACAGTAGGTCGTGATCGGATGGTGTTACATTAGTAAATATTGATTAAATAGGTTAAAGACTTATACTCCCCGTCGGGGAATCGAACCCCGGTCTTCCGCGTGACAGGCGGAGATATTGTCCACTATACTAACGAGGAGAGGTGAGAGGTGCCATGTGACCACGTCCACCCAATCATAAAACTGCCTCAATCACTTCCTGGCAAAATTATTGTTAGCAGAGGATAGTTTCGATCTATCGACCTCTGGGTTATGGGCCCAGCACGCTTCCGCTGCGCCACTCTGCTCTTAATCACCCCAGATGGGACTTGAACCCACAATCCCTGGCTTAGGAGGCCAGTGCCTTATCCATTAGGCCACTGGGGCCCGATTGGATGCGTTTTTCCACCTAATTTCTCTTGAAAACATGGCGCTATAGAGTGATATGTGCATAGGCAACTTGGTTTGCTTGTGTTTTTTGTAGACATTTTGCCTCTCATCCAAAAGGCTTGTTCACCTCTAACTGGAAGCTTTCAGGTATTTAACCTCTTAAGGTCTTTGTGTTGACAGTCGTTGGGTTAAACAGATAGGTCATTAACACCTCGAACAGCTCTTGGGTCATTGGGGTCTCCCGAGTTGAGGTGTGAACGCTATGGTTACCTACTAGTCATAGACCCAACTTGATACTGTGTGAATCATTAGAGTCACAGGACTTGGGGTGTGGTTGGGAATTGACTTGTCTGGGAAAAGATTTAGGACTGAAGTGTAGGTGGCTGACCCACAGAGGTTAAATAACAGAAATCTCCCTTAATCAGTTAGAAAAAAAAGAACCATTTTGGATTGGAAATGAACAACTTTAAGAAACACAAGCAGGACAGTCTCTATCTACGCTGTCAAGGAGGTACTGTATTAAACAGCTGTAGTCTCTCTTTGTGAAATATTTACTGACAATCACATCCTGGTAAAACATTGCTAGCAGAGGATAGTTTCGATCTATCGACCACTGGGTTATGGGCCCAGCTTGTTCCGCTGCCCCAATCTGCTGTTAATCACCCCAGATGGGTCTTGAACCCTCTGGTGAGCTCCAGGAGAAAAACCTCTGTTTCCGCCCGGTCTCGAACCGGGGACCTTTCGCGTGTTAGGCGAACGTGATAACCACTACACTACGGAAACTGATTGTGACTTTGGAAGACAGACAGCGGAGCGGCTGGTCTAAGCTGAACAATACTTGGTTAGCTCCAGCTTTTGATCTAGTCTACATGCTACATGCTACCCGCTGTTGGCTGGTCATCATGAGGGCGAACTGCACTAATTCAAGCTCATAGTGGCCTTGATCATAAGATAATATGAATAAGCTACATGTGATAGCAGCTATATCATGTTTTATAAATGTACTGATACAGGCTCGTTCAACCACTATAACTATGACAAGCTTTTTTTTGTGCCTGTTAACGGATGACATATGTTACAAGCTAGCAGCTATAGTGACGAGCTAACGTTGACGGCACTTGTCAAGCAAGTGAAAACAAAGAATAAGTGTTTCCGCCCGGTTTCGAACCGGGGACCTTTCGCGTGTGAGGCGAACGTGATAACCACTACACTACGGAAACTGAGTCGACAGCAGTAGGTCGTGATCGGATGGTGTTACATTAGTAAATATTGATTAAATAGGTTAAAGACTTATACTCCCCGTCGGGGAATCGAACCCCGGTCTTCCGCGTGACAGGCGGAGATACTGTCCACTATACTAACAAGGAGAGGTGAGAGGTGCCATGTGACCACGCCCACCCAATAATAAAACTGCCTCAATCACATCCTGGCAAAATAATTGTTAGCAGAGGAAATTATCAATCTCTTGGTTATGGGCCCAGCACGCATCCGCTGCTGTTAATCACCCTGTATGGGACTTGAACCCATACAGGCTGAAGCTTTCAGGTATTTAACCTCTTTAGGTCTTTGTATTGACAGTCGTTGGGTTAAACAGATAGGTCATTAACACCTCGAACAGCTCTTGGGTCATTGGGGTCTCCCGAGTTGAGGTGTGAACGCTATGGTTACCTACTAGTCATAGACCCAACTTGATACTGTGTGAATCATTAGAGTCACAGGACTTGGGGTGTGGTTGGGAATTGACTTGTCTGGGAAAAGATTTAGGACTGAAGTGTAGGTGGCTGACCCACAGAGGTTAAATAACAGAAATCTCCCTTAATCAGTTAGAAAAAAAAGAACCATTTTGGATTGGAAATGAACAACTTTAAGAAACACAAGCAGGACAGTCTCTATCTACGCTGTCAAGGAGGTACTGTATTAAACAGCTGTAGTCTCTCTTTGTGAAATATTTACTGACAATCACATCCTGGTAAAACATTGCTAGCAGAGGATAGTTTCGATCTATCGACCACTGGGTTATGGGCCCAGCTTGTTCCGCTGCCCCAATCTGCTGTTAATCACCCCAGATGGGTCTTGAACCCTCTGGTGAGCTCCAGGAGAAAAACCTCTGTTTCCGCCCGGTCTCGAACCGGGGACCTTTCGCGTGTTAGGCGAACGTGATAACCACTACACTACGGAAACTGATTGTGACTTTGGAAGACAGACAGCGGAGCGGCTGGTCTAAGCTGAACAATACTTGGTTAGCTCCAGCTTTTGATCTAGTCTACATGCTACATGCTACCCGCTGTTGGCTGGTCATCATGAGGGCGAACTGCACTAATTCAAGCTCATAGTGGCCTTGATCATAAGATAATATGAATAAGCTACATGTGATAGCAGCTATATCATGTTTTATAAATGTACTGATACAGGCTCGTTCAACCACTATAACTACGACAAGCTTTTTTTTGTGCTTGTTAACGGATGACATATGTTACAAGCTAGCAGCTATAGTGACGAGCTAACGTTGACGGCACTTGTCAAGCAAGTGAAAACAAAGAATAAGTGTTTCCGCCCGGTTTCGAACCGGGGACCTTTCGCGTGTGAGGCGAACGTGATAACCACTACACTACGGAAACTGAGTCGACAGCAGTAGGTCGTGATCGGATGGTGTTACATTAGTAAATATTGATTAAATAGGTTAAAGACTTATACTCCCCGTCGGGGAATCGAACCCCGGTCTTCCGCGTGACAGGCGGAGATACTGTCCACTATACTAACAAGGAGAGGTGAGAGGTGCCATGTGACCACGCCCACCCAATAATAAAACTGCCTCAATCACATCCTGGCAAAATAATTGTTAGCAGAGGAAATTATCAATCTCTTGGTTATGGGCCCAGCACGCATCCGCTGCTGTTAATCACCCTGTATGGGACTTGAACCCATACAGGCTGAAGCTTTCAGGTATTTAACCTCTTTAGGTCTTTGTATTGACAGTCGTTGGGTTAAACAGATAGGTCATTAACACCTCGAACAGCTCTTGGGTCATTGGGGTCTCCCGAGTTGAGGTGTGAACGCTATGGTTACCTACTAGTCATAGACCCAACTTGATACTGTGTGAATCATTAGAGTCACAGGACTTGGGGTGTGGTTGGGAATTGACTTGTCTGGGAAAAGATTTAGGACTGAAGTGTAGGTGGCTGACCCACAGAGGTTAAATAACAGAAATCTCCCTTAATCAGTTAGAAAAAAAAGAACCATTTTGGATTGGAAATGAACAACTTTAAGAAACACAAGCAGGACAGTCTCTATCTACGCTGTCAAGGAGGTACTGTATTAAACAGCTGTAGTCTCTCTTTGTGAAATATTTACTGACAATCACATCCTGGTAAAACATTGCTAGCAGAGGATAGTTTCGATCTATCGACCACTGGGTTATGGGCCCAGCTTGTTCCGCTGCCCCAATCTGCTGTTAATCACCCCAGATGGGTCTTGAACCCTCTGGTGAGCTCCAGGAGAAAAACCTCTGTTTCCGCCCGGTCTCGAACCGGGGACCTTTCGCGTGTTAGGCGAACGTGATAACCACTACACTACGGAAACTGATTGTGACTTTGGAAGACAGACAGCGGAGCGGCTGGTCTAAGCTGAACAATACTTGGTTAGCTCCAGCTTTTGATCTAGTCTACATGCTACATGCTACCCGCTGTTGGCTGGTCATCATGAGGGCGAACTGCACTAATTCAAGCTCATAGTGGCCTTGATCATAAGATAATATGAATAAGCTACATGTGATAGCAGCTATATCATGTTTTATAAATGTACTGATACAGGCTCGTTCAACCACTATAACTACGACAAGCTTTTTTTTGTGTTTGTTAACGGATGACATATGTTACAAGCTAGCAGCTATAGTGACGAGCTAACGTTGACGGCACTTGTCAAGCAAGTGAAAACAAAGAATAAGTGTTTCCGCCCGGTTTCGAACCGGGGACCTTTCGCGTGTGAGGCGAACGTGATAACCACTACACTACGGAAACTGAGTCGACAGCAGTAGGTCGTGATCGGATGGTGTTACATTAGTAAATATTGATTAAATAGGTTAAAGACTTATACTCCCCGTCGGGGAATCGAACCCCGGTCTTCCGCGTGACAGGCGGAGATACTGTCCACTATACTAACGAGGAGAGGTGAGAGGTGCCATGTGACCACGCCCACCCAATAATAAAACTGCCTCAATCACATCCTGGCAAAATAATTGTTAGCAGAGGAAATTATCAATCTCTTGGTTATGGGCCCAGCACGCATCCGCTGCTGTTAATCACCCTGTATGGGACTTGAACCCATACAGGCTGAAGCTTTCAGGTATTTAACCTCTTTAGGTCTTTGTATTGACAGTCGTTGGGTTAAACAGATAGGTCGTTGAAAACTCCACCAGCTCATGGGTCATTGGGTGTTACTTTAGTTAATATTGATTAAAGGCTTATACTCCCCGTCGGGGAATCGAACCCCGGTCTTCCGCGTGACAGGCGGAGATACTGTCCACTATACTAACGAGGAGAGGTGAGAGGTGCCATGTGACCACGTCCACCCAATCATAAAACTGCCTCAATCACTTCCTGGCAAAAGTATTGTTAGCAGAGGATAGTTTCGATCTATCGACCTCTGGGTTATGGGCCCAGCACGCTTCCGCTGCGCCACTCTGCTCTTAATCACCCCAGATGGGACTTGAACCCACAATCCCTGGCTTAGGAGGCCAGTGCCTTATCCATTAGGCCACTGGGGCCCGATTGGATGCGTTTTTCCACCTAATTTCTCTTGAAAACATGGCGCTATAGAGTGATATGTGCATAGGCAACTTGGTTTGCTTGTGTTTTTTGTAGACATTTTGCCTCTCATCCAAAAGGCTTGTTCACCTCTAACTGGAAGCTTTCAGGTATTTAACCTCTTAAGGTCTTTGTGTTGACAGTCGTTGGGTTAAACAGATAGGTCATTAACACCTCGAACAGCTCTTGGGTCATTGGGGTCTCCCGAGTTTAGGTGTGAACGCTATGGTTACCTACTAGTCATAGACCCAACTTGATACTGTGTGAATCATTAGAGTCACAGGACTTGGGGTGTGGTTGGGAATTGACTTGTCTGGGAAAAGATTTAGGACTGAAGTGTAGGTGGCTGACCCACAGAGGTTAAATAACAGAAATCTCCCTTAATCAGTTAGAAAAAAAAGAACCATTTTGGATTGGAAATGAACAACTTTAAGAAACACAAGCAGGACAGTCTCTATCTACGCTGTCAAGGGGGTACTGTATTAAACAGCTGTAGTCTCTCTTTGTGAAATATTTACTGACAATCACATCCTGGTAAAACATTGCTAGCAGAGGATAGTTTCGATCTATCGACCACTGGGTTATGGGCCCAGCTTGTTCCGCTGCCCCAATCTGCTGTTAATCACCCCAGATGGGTCTTGAACCCTCTGGTGAGCTCCAGGAGAAAAACCTCTGTTTCCGCCCGGTCTCGAACCGGGGACCTTTCGCGTGTTAGGCGAACGTGATAACCACTACACTACGGAAACTGATTGTGACTTTGGAAGACAGACAGCGGAGCGGCTGGTCTAAGCTGAACAATACTTGGTTAGCTCCAGCTTTTGATCTAGTCTACATGCTACATGCTACCCGCTGTTGGCTGGTCATCATGAGGGCGAACTGCACTAATTCAAGCTCATAGTGGCCTTGATCATAAGATAATATGAATAAGCTACATGTGATAGCAGCTATATCATGTTTTATAAATGTACTGATACAGGCTCGTTCAACCACTATAACTATGACAAGCTTTTTTTTGTGCCTGTTAACGGATGACATATGTTACAAGCTAGCAGCTATAGTGACGAGCTAACGTTGACGGCACTTGTCAAGCAAGTGAAAACAAAGAATAAGTGTTTCCGCCCGGTTTCGAACCGGGGACCTTTCGCGTGTGAGGCGAACGTGATAACCACTACACTACGGAAACTGAGTCGACAGCAGTAGGTCGTGATCGGATGGTGTTACATTAGTAAATATTGATTAAATAGGTTAAAGACTTATACTCCCCGTCGGGGAATCGAACCCCGGTCTTCCGCGTGACAGGCGGAGATACTGTCCACTATACTAACAAGGAGAGGTGAGAGGTGCCATGTGACCACGCCCACCCAATAATAAAACTGCCTCAATCACATCCTGGCAAAATAATTGTTAGCAGAGGAAATTATCAATCTCTTGGTTATGGGCCCAGCACGCATCCGCTGCTGTTAATCACCCTGTATGGGACTTGAACCCATACAGGCTGAAGCTTTCAGGTATTTAACCTCTTTAGGTCTTTGTATTGACAGTCGTTGGGTTAAACAGATAGGTCATTAACACCTCGAACAGCTCTTGGGTCATTGGGGTCTCCCGAGTTGAGGTGTGAACGCTATGGTTACCTACTAGTCATAGACCCAACTTGATACTGTGTGAATCATTAGAGTCACAGGACTTGGGGTGTGGTTGGGAATTGACTTGTCTGGGAAAAGATTTAGGACTGAAGTGTAGGTGGCTGACCCACAGAGGTTAAATAACAGAAATCTCCCTTAATCAGTTAGAAAAAAAAGAACCATTTTGGATTGGAAATGAACAACTTTAAGAAACACAAGCAGGACAGTCTCTATCTACGCTGTCAAGGAGGTACTGTATTAAACAGCTGTAGTCTCTCTTTGTGAAATATTTACTGACAATCACATCCTGGTAAAACATTGCTAGCAGAGGATAGTTTCGATCTATCGACCACTGGGTTATGGGCCCAGCTTGTTCCGCTGCCCCAATCTGCTGTTAATCACCCCAGATGGGTCTTGAACCCTCTGGTGAGCTCCAGGAGAAAAACCTCTGTTTCCGCCCGGTCTCGAACCGGGGACCTTTCGCGTGTTAGGCGAACGTGATAACCACTACACTACGGAAACTGATTGTGACTTTGGAAGACAGACAGCGGAGCGGCTGGTCTAAGCTGAACAATACTTGGTTAGCTCCAGCTTTTGATCTAGTCTACATGCTACATGCTACCCGCTGTTGGCTGGTCATCATGAGGGCGAACTGCACTAATTCAAGCTCATAGTGGCCTTGATCATAAGATAATATGAATAAGCTACATGTGATAGCAGCTATATCATGTTTTATAAATGTACTGATACAGGCTCGTTCAACCACTATAACTACGACAAGCTTTTTTTTGTGCTTGTTAACGGATGACATATGTTACAAGCTAGCAGCTATAGTGACGAGCTAACGTTGACGGCACTTGTCAAGCAAGTGAAAACAAAGAATAAGTGTTTCCGCCCGGTTTCGAACCGGGGACCTTTCGCGTGTGAGGCGAACGTGATAACCACTACACTACGGAAACTGAGTCGACAGCAGTAGGTCGTGATCGGATGGTGTTACATTAGTAAATATTGATTAAATAGGTTAAAGACTTATACTCCCCGTCGGGGAATCGAACCCCGGTCTTCCGCGTGACAGGCGGAGATACTGTCCACTATACTAACGAGGAGAGGTGAGAGGTGCCATGTGACCACGCCCACCCAATAATAAAACTGCCTCAATCACATCCTGGCAAAATAATTGTTAGCAGAGGAAATTATCAATCTCTTGGTTATGGGCCCAGCACGCATCCGCTGCTGTTAATCACCCTGTATGGGACTTGAACCCATACAGGCTGAAGCTTTCAGGTATTTAACCTCTTTAGGTCTTTGTATTGACAGTCGTTGGGTTAAACAGATAGGTCGTTGAAAACTCCACCAGCTCATGGGTCATTGGGTGTTACTTTAGTTAATATTGATTAAAGGCTTATACTCCCCGTCGGGGAATCGAACCCCGGTCTTCCGCGTGACAGGCGGAGATACTGTCCACTATACTAACGAGGAGAGGTGAGAGGTGCCATGTGACCACGTCCACCCAATCATAAAACTGCCTCAATCACTTCCTGGCAAAATTATTGTTAGCAGAGGATAGTTTCGATCTATCGACCTCTGGGTTATGGGCCCAGCACGCTTCCGCTGCGCCACTCTGCTCTTAATCACCCCAGATGGGACTTGAACCCACAATCCCTGGCTTAGGAGGCCAGTGCCTTATCCATTAGGCCACTGGGGCCCGATTGGATGCGTTTTTCCACCTAATTTCTCTTGAAAACATGGCGCTATAGAGTGATATGTGCATAGGCAACTTGGTTTGCTTGTGTTTTTTGTAGACATTTTGCCTCTCATCCAAAAGGCTTGTTCACCTCTAACTGGAAGCTTTCAGGTATTTAACCTCTTAAGGTCTTTGTGTTGACAGTCGTTGGGTTAAACAGATAGGTCATTAACACCTCGAACAGCTCTTGGGTCATTGGGGTCTCCCGAGTTGAGGTGTGAACGCTATGGTTACCTACTAGTCATAGACCCAACTTGATACTGTGTGAATCATTAGAGTCACAGGACTTGGGGTGTGCTTGGGAATTGACTTGTCTGGGAAAAGATTTAGGACTGAAGTGTAGGTGGCTGACCCACAGAGGTTAAATAACAGAAATCTCCCTTAATCAGTTAGAAAAAAAAGAACCATTTTGGATTGGAAATGAACAACTTTAAGAAACACAAGCAGGACAGTCTCTATCTACGCTGTCAAGGAGGTACTGTATTAAACAGCTGTAGTCTCTCTTTGTGAAATATTTACTGACAATCACATCCTGGTAAAACATTGCTAGCAGAGGATAGTTTCGATCTATCGACCACTGGGTTATGGGCCCAGCTTGTTCCGCTGCCCCAATCTGCTGTTAATCACCCCAGATGGGTCTTGAACCCTCTGGTGAGCTCCAGGAGAAAAACCTCTGTTTCCGCCCGGTCTCGAACCGGGGACCTTTCGCGTGTTAGGCGAACGTGATAACCACTACACTACGGAAACTGATTGTGACTTTGGAAGACAGACAGCGGAGCGGCTGGTCTAAGCTGAACAATACTTGGTTAGCTCCAGCTTTTGATCTAGTCTACATGCTACATGCTACCCGCTGTTGGCTGGTCATCATGAGGGCGAACTGCACTAATTCAAGCTCATAGTGGCCTTGATCATAAGATAATATGAATAAGCTACATGTGATAGCAGCTATATCATGTTTTATAAATGTACTGATACAGGCTCGTTCAACCACTATAACTATGACAAGCTTTTTTTTGTGCCTGTTAACGGATGACATATGTTACAAGCTAGCAGCTATAGTGACGAGCTAACGTTGACGGCACTTGTCAAGCAAGTGAAAACAAAGAATAAGTGTTTCCGCCCGGTTTCGAACCGGGGACCTTTCGCGTGTGAGGCGAACGTGATAACCACTACACTACGGAAACTGAGTCGACAGCAGTAGGTCGTGATCGGATGGTGTTACATTAGTAAATATTGATTAAATAGGTTAAAGACTTATACTCCCCGTCGGGGAATCGAACCCCGGTCTTCCGCGTGACAGGCGGAGATACTGTCCACTATACTAACAAGGAGAGGTGAGAGGTGCCATGTGACCACGCCCACCCAATAATAAAACTGCCTCAATCACATCCTGGCAAAATAATTGTTAGCAGAGGAAATTATCAATCTCTTGGTTATGGGCCCAGCACGCATCCGCTGCTGTTAATCACCCTGTATGGGACTTGAACCCATACAGGCTGAAGCTTTCAGGTATTTAACCTCTTTAGGTCTTTGTATTGACAGTCGTTGGGTTAAACAGATAGGTCATTAACACCTCGAACAGCTCTTGGGTCATTGGGGTCTCCCGAGTTGAGGTGTGAACGCTATGGTTACCTACTAGTCATAGACCCAACTTGATACTGTGTGAATCATTAGAGTCACAGGACTTGGGGTGTGGTTGGGAATTGACTTGTCTGGGAAAAGATTTAGGACTGAAGTGTAGGTGGCTGACCCACAGAGGTTAAATAACAGAAATCTCCCTTAATCAGTTAGAAAAAAAAGAACCATTTTGGATTGGAAATGAACAACTTTAAGAAACACAAGCAGGACAGTCTCTATCTACGCTGTCAAGGAGGTACTGTATTAAACAGCTGTAGTCTCTCTTTGTGAAATATTTACTGACAATCACATCCTGGTAAAACATTGCTAGCAGAGGATAGTTTCGATCTATCGACCACTGGGTTATGGGCCCAGCTTGTTCCGCTGCCCCAATCTGCTGTTAATCACCCCAGATGGGTCTTGAACCCTCTGGTGAGCTCCAGGAGAAAAACCTCTGTTTCCGCCCGGTCTCGAACCGGGGACCTTTCGCGTGTTAGGCGAACGTGATAACCACTACACTACGGAAACTGATTGTGACTTTGGAAGACAGACAGCGGAGCGGCTGGTCTAAGCTGAACAATACTTGGTTAGCTCCAGCTTTTGATCTAGTCTACATGCTACATGCTACCCGCTGTTGGCTGGTCATCATGAGGGCGAACTGCACTAATTCAAGCTCATAGTGGCCTTGATCATAAGATAATATGAATAAGCTACATGTGATAGCAGCTATATCATGTTTTATATTTGTACTGATACAGGCTCGTTCAACCACTATAACTATGACAAGCTTTTTTTTGTGCCTGTTAACGGATGACATATGTTACAAGCTAGCAGCTATAGTGACGAGCTAACGTTGACGGCACTTGTCAAGCAAGTGAAAACAAAGAATAAGTGTTTCCGCCCGGTTTCGAACCGGGCACCTTTCGCGTGTGAGGCGAACGTGATAACCACTACACAACGGAAACTGAGTCGACAGCAGTAGGTCGTGATCGGATGGTGTTACATTAGTAAATATTGATTAAATAGGTTAAAGACTTATACTCCCCGTCGGGGAATCGAACCCCGGTCTTCCGCGTGACAGGCGGAGATACTGTCCACTATACTAACGAGGAGAGGTGAGAGGTGCCATGTGACCACGCCCACCCAATAAAAACAAGCAGGACAGTCTCTATCTACGCTGTCAAGGAGGTACTGTATTAAACAGCTGTAGTCTCTCTTTGTGAAATATTTAGTGACAATCACATCCTGGTAAAACATTGCTAGCAGAGGATAGTTTCGATCTATCGACCACTGGGTTATGGGCCCAGCTTGTTCCGCTGCCCCAATCTGCTGTTAATCACCCCAGATGGGTCTTGAACCCTCTGGTGAGCTCCAGGACAAAAAAACATCTGTTTTTGAACCAGGGACCTTCTGCGTGTTCGGCCAGTGGATTTAACTTTTAATTATCATGAATTCTCTTTGTAAAATATTTTCTGATAATCACACCCTTGTCAAACACTGTTTGCGGAGATTAGTTTTGATCAGTCCACCTCCAGTTTATGGGCCCAGCACACTTATATGTGCCAATATAAGCATTAATATCAATGACATCCTGAATTGTAATTTACAAGGCAATTTGGGCAATAACACTGCCAGGAGCCTCTTTCCCTCTTTTGGCTCAGACTACTTTTTTCTTAATATTTAATTACTTCTCTTTTTAATGATGATTTTTTGATACATTTCTAATTTAACAGACCATAAACCGAAAATATTGTTGACATATTAGTGTTTCGCAATTTCCTAAACATTATTGAAACGTTCGTTGATACATTTCATCTTTACTGTAAGTTTAGGATCATATTTACTGTAGCATGCAAAAAAAAATCTGCTGTCTAAGGGTTTGTTTCTTTTTTTTAAATACCTGGATGGACAACATCTGGATCTGTTCAATAGTCCAAGAGGACTCTCCCTACCCATGTCTAAGTGCCCCTGAGCAAGGCACCTTAGTCCCCCAACACCTGCTCCCCTGGTGCCGTGATAGGCTGCCCACTTCTCTGTGTGTCCTGCTGTGTTCACCAGATGGGTCAAAAGTAGAGGATAAATTATCCACCATTTGCATGTCGTGTGTCTGTTTATGTGTGTGGGACCAATAAATGTATCTTGTATCTTGTATCTTGTTCTTCCCCACGTTTGTTACATTAAATATCTGAGTTCATCGAAAAGTTGAATTGCCTATTATAGTTTAAATGTAATGGCCGAGTGTGAAGCGGCTGGGATGAGGATCAGCACCGCTAAATCTGAGGCCATGACTCTTAGCAGGAAACCGATGGATTGCTTACTCCGGGTAGGAAATGAGTCCTTAGCCCAAGTGAAGGAGTTCAAGTACCTCGGGGTCTTGTTCGCAAGTGAGGGTACTATGGAGCGTGAGATTGGCCGGAGAATCGGAGCAGCGGGGGCGGTATTGCGTTCGCTTTACCGCACCGTTGTAACGAAAAGAGAGCTGAGCCGCAAGGCAAAGCTCTCGATCTAACGGTCGATCTTCGTTCCTATCCTCACCTATGGTCATGAGGGCTGGGTGATGACCGAAAGGACGAGATCGCGGGTACAAGCGGCCGAGATGAGTTTTCTCAGAAGGGTGGCTGGCGTCTCCCTTAGGGATAGGGTGAGAAGCTCAGCCATCCGTGAGGAACTCAGATTAGAGCCGCTGCTCCTGTACTTAGAAAGGAGTCAGCTGAGGTGGTTCGGGCATCTGGTAAGGATGCCCACTGGGCGCCTTCCTTGGGAGGTGTTTCAGGCACGTCCAGTGGGGAGGAGACCTCGGGGAAGACCCAGGACTAGGTGGAGAGATTATATCTCAACACTGTCCTGGGAACGCCTCGGGATCCCCCCGTCAGAGTTGGTCAATGTGGCCCGGGAAAGGGAAGTCTGGGGCCCCCTGCTTGAGCTGCTCCCCCCGCGACCCGACCCCGGATAAGCGGACGAAAATGAGATGAGAGTTTAAATGTATGTATCCATGTCAGTAGAAACATTTTTACAAAAACATTGAGCTCAAATTAGCACATAAGCACATTCTGGCATCATCATCATACAGTTGTATATGTTGCTGAAATCAAGCACCTGCTAGTTAATAGACAGTTTGAGCTGTTAAGAGGGGCCCTTACATTGTCTCAGAGATTTGTTGTGACTGGTGAGGTTTAATCAGACCTGGGATCAGACAGCTTTAAAAACTTAAATACATGTCTGATTACCTTTTAACTCTTATCTCTTTCTCAATGACTAAATTATCCCAGTTACTCTCTCAAACTTCATGTCACCCAGGTGCAGCAGTGGGCTAACACCCCCCCCCCCACACACACACACACACACACAAAGAGGGAATTGAGTCCATTATCTCAGCAATTCAGTAAATAGTAGAGTGATTTTCTTGATGACAGATGGCAGTTTGAGATATCCTCTCTGTACCACACGCTCACAGAAAACAAACACATACACTCTTTTATAGAGTTTTGTAAGCACACAGACAGGCATTATTGTTTTCAAACTTTCAAAAACAACAAACACACTGAACTCCTAAATTGCTTCCAACTTTGTGCTACTTTTTCCTTTGGAATCAAGACAATTGTATTTGACTCTTGCTTGGCTCTCGCTCAACCACATTTGAGGATCTTTGTATAAAGTTGGATTCAACTTTGTCAACTGTCCCCTTTTGTAGTGCACTGTTTTTTGAATCTTTAAAGTCAGCCGGGGGCGCAGGGCTGCAAAGCAATGAATATCCTCAATTAATAGTGGCTGTCACTGTCCAAGCTTTTTAAATCTATGTGTGTGAATGGTCTGTTTCTTTCCCATTCACTTCTCAACTCATTTTGGATTTCATTTGAATGAACTATTTGAGAATAGTTTCCCCTTTTATGGCTGCTAGTGAGCTAGAACTAAAACTTTTGTTCCAGCCACAAAAAGATAAGAAATCAAACAGTGAAATGTGTCTTAACATTGTGCTCGAAACTACCTATTTGCTGTATTATTATGTTTTTTATGTTCTGAGTGTGTGAATGTATCTGCTAGGGTTAGGTTTTAGGGGTTAGGGGTTGGGGTTTAGGGTTAGTAGTCAACAAAAAGCTCCAACAATTATTTATAGATGCAAAAATAACAGTTGTTCCTTTACAGCTGTATATGTCAACACAAAATGATGAAATCTCAATTTCATCATTTTAGTGGACGGGGTCATTTCAGGCACAATTAAGTGTATTTTAAAAATCCAATTTAAAGAAACAGGAAAGTATTTCTAAATTAAACAAATTAAACTAGGAAGTAAGCAATGGTCACACTGTCATTTTGTCGTTTTTTAATTATAGATTATTCTGTTGCATTTGCACTTGCATTTGGGTTTGTTTCTAAAAGTAAACAAATATTATTTAGACCTAAACAAATCATCTCAGGAACAGATCATTATGTCGCTGTACTTTATAATTTGTAATTATGCAGTATTTCATATGGACTTTATTTAAAGAATTTGTTCCTTGTCTAAATCCTGTACCAGACTTAAATATAGGCTGTCTGCAGTTAATTTAAATAAAGGTTCTTGGTGTTTGTGGTATCCTCCTTGTTCTGTGGCTCACCTTTCCTTTCCCCCTCTGTACTAATAAAGTATAAAATCCTTCAGAGCCATATTTATCCAGAGCCATTATTAATTTATTCTTTCAGATCTGTTTCTATCTAGGCCAGTGCTTTCCAGGCTCTGGGCTGGGGATGTTGCTGAGATGTGGATTTCACTGAGATGATTATCTGGTACAGAATCAAGTTAATCTGTTTTATTAATATTAACTGCACCAGTCCCCAAACGCTGACACTACCATTGTTTGTGACTGCTGAAGTTAAATGCCAAACTTCTGAAAAAACTCAAGCAAGACAACTGTCTTTTCTGGACCTGATTGTGCGGGTTACTTACATTCAAAATTAGCAAAATATAAAGTTGTGCTTTAACTTAGGTAAGCAGGGTGTTTCTTGCGATGGGAATTGCAAGGAGGCCTCCTCCGTTAAATTGCGTGCCGCCTCCGCCTCCCAACAAAATCTGAGTACAGTGGAAACATATAGCAATCAGGTTTGTCTTGGGCCAAATTCATCACTGTAAGCTTAAGATCAGTATAAAAGAATTGAGTAGCTTCTGTATGATAGTAACGGAACTTGAGGAAAGGTAAAAGCGCACACACACACACATACACACACACACACACACACACACACAGACACACCCACACAAACACACACACACACACACACACACACACACACACACTCACTCCCTGACTCCCTGCTCGCTGCTCTCTCTCTCTCTGTCTCTGTCTCTCTGTCTTTCTCTCTCTCTCTTGGCAGTGCACAGTGCAAATGATAGAGACACAGAGAGGAGCAGTAAGGTAATGACAGAGCCAGTAAATCTGTCAAATATAACATCCTTACATCCCAAACATGTATGAAAAGAAAAAAATTATCACTGTGAGCGGACTTAGTGGAGCCCTGTGCATGGCTCCCTAAATGTGTCTGTCCCGGGCCGGGCCCTGATAATGTGGATTTGTGCTTTGAGGCTAAAAGGTCCGTAAAATTTCAGAGCGAACCCATGTGAGAAGTCAGCAGGACAAGGAAAACTCACAGCGAGAGAGTGGGCTTGTTGATGACGCTTCTAACACGTGACAGATGCAAAAGTGAAAAAAAAAACTAACAACAGAATGTAAACATCTCAAGATTAAAAAGGGTCGATACCAGTGTCAATGGACTATAAACGGAAAACATTAGCTTTCCGCAGGGGAATTTAGATATCATGTCCTGACTCATGCATGTGCTACCCAGACACCACCCACGTCTGGATGACATTTTCCTGTTGTTGTGAACGTGTCTGACTCTGACAATCTCCTCCTGCGTTCTTCTTATGTGAAAGACGTGTAAAAAATGTCCGTACCCAATTTGGAGTTCATGTTGGGCTTTAATGTTTCTCTGCATTTCAACTTAACATTCAAGAGATGACAGAACTGTTTTTACTCCGATTACATCAGCTCAAGAACCCAAGGGATTTAATTTTAGTGTACTGTTCACTGTGAACAGTACTTTACATAGAAAATCTAAAATGAAACCAGCAAAGTAGATTAAAGTTAATAAATCAATTAGATTACATCTTTTTGTCATTGCATGTGTCATTCATATGATATAATGATGTCATATTGATAGGAAGAAGTAGCCCTGTAACCTCTGCCTTGTCATAACCTTGGATGTGGATGTCCACGTTAGTTTCGGAAGTATATTTCTCACAGCATTCCTTTCACTTTAGCTCCATGTGGGAATTAAATCCACAAAGGCTCCCTTGACTGAAGCCAGAAGCCAATGGGTCAGGATTGCTAAAACTCTCTCCAATAGTTTACCTCATTAGCTGTAGATTAGGACATGCTGGAGACGCGTAATATGAGGGTGTGCGAGATGTAGCCGATACTGAGAGGTTTATTCCCAAAATAGA
The DNA here is from genome assembly GCF_947347685.1 of Pleuronectes platessa. NCBI lineage: Eukaryota > Metazoa > Chordata > Actinopteri > Pleuronectiformes > Pleuronectidae > Pleuronectes > Pleuronectes platessa. The sequence goes on along the minus strand of NC_070631.1, from coordinate 19,128,475 downwards.
TATCCATCTGTCACTACTTCTTCTACAAAGATTGTTTCAGGAATTGTGGTTACCCTGAAGTTATTACAGATATACGGTATTTACATTCCAAAGACAAGATAGCAACATGGCAAAATAAGATGGTGAAGTGGCTTTTCAACCAACAAGCACAGCATTATTTTCATTGTATTTCTATGTCTGCAACAAAACAAAGACAGAAAAAGAAGAGAGTTTACATTTGAAGTCCCAAGTTCCCAAGCTGTGATCTCTTTTAGTGAAGCCTTCCTTTCCCTTTGCAACTGTCAGGGAGCCCATAACTTAATCACAGGCAAGTTTTTTTATTTTCAACTAAAAGGCACTAAATGTCCATTCTCTTTGCGACAAACTCCCCAGGTACACTGTGAAGTAAGAAAAATTGTTTCATTGAGTTTTAAGTATCATCGTGTAGTGAACCTCAGACTAGTGCTACATAGACACTGACACAAAACATCTCACCTTTAGTCCTTGGTGTTAGTGATTTGACATTCCCAGAGCTGCGTAAACAAGAGCAAACCACAAGAATTTGATTCTCCCTGTTTTGTCAGTGATGGGAAGATGAGACAAAGTCCCACAAAAGGTTGGAAGTCCGACTTCCTTTTCCTGTTTAAATAGAGCCAGGAATTATCAGAAAATAGAGAGGATGTGACAGATAGGGGGGTTTATCGTCTGGCCGGGCTTTAAAGCTGAGATGGGTGATAAATTTGACCCTCGCTGCTGATAGTAAATTTAAACCTGAACTCTCTGCAGACATCATAACAATACATAACCTTCAAAGGGACAGCTTCTTTTGTATGGTTCTTAAGATGTTTAGATTTACAGTAGTTATTGTTCATTTGCCAAAGCAAACGTCCACAAAACATGTGTCAAAAACACTTTGAGGCTGAGCCAAGAAGAAGAAGCAGCAGACGGTTTAAAATGACTGCATTTTTACTCGTTTGGGTGTGGACATACAGAATCTCTTCGAAAGTGTTGACTTAACTCTTATGTGGGTAAATTCAAGCTTAGGATTATGGCTGCACATGGGATCCACCAGTCTGTGTAGGAAACACAGAAGTGATTTTTTGTTGAGAATCTGACACCAGTCCAAGCCGCTAAGGGTTATTGTTTCATCTTGGACTGAGTCCCCTTCAGAGTTATAAACCTCAAGTCTCGGCCTCAGCAGCAAGATGGACAGATGTGTTACATACTCAACTAAATCTAAAGCTCTACAGACAGATTTATATTCATACTGTCGTTGGATGTAGGATGGAAAAATGAATAAATCACCAGATATCAGTTTGGGGTTTGGCCATCTTGCCAAAGAGCTTATGTTTTCGCACTTGTTCGCTATAAATGAATAAATAAAATGTGCTATTTACATTTTTCATGGACTCAGGAAAAGCTGAATTTTTTTTCATATGCTTACAGGGGGGGAACAAATCATTTGAAGGTTGAGTTTATACCCTGTATTTTATGAGATTATTGTTAATAAAAAGATTCACAATCACCATGGTCTTTTATTTGTCATTAGGATTGTTAAAATGTGTTTTCAAATCCTAAAATCGGTGACTAGTTGTAACTTCTCATCAAAACCGTCTCAGTCTTTGTAGTTGTGAACAAGGTTTTAATCAATAACATTGTTTTCCGCAGTCGAGCATCAGATGAGACTAAATGTGAGTGTGTGAATGTGAAGCAGAAAAAACAATGAACCCTACCTCAGATAAAAAAAGATGAAAAATAAATTTGATTAAAAGCAAACAATGTGAGTATGAGGTGTGTATGTAGCAGCACAGCACCACAATCAACATTCTGATGATGATGAATAATCGTACACACTGAGGTCGGAGGTCAAGCTGTTCACGCGGGTCTGGTCTGACGGTGACACAGTCCAGACATAGTGTGTCTGTGTGTTTGGCTATAATTTTGCTGTGGTATGTGTGCGTGTGTGGGCTCATATGTTTGAATATGAGAGAAGGTGTGAGTTCATGTGGAACAGGAAGATGCAATGAGTAGAGATTAACTTGAGTGATGTGTTAATTAATTTATATCAACGTAATGCACATAATTATTGTACAGTACACCCTCCAAAAGAGTCAGAGGATACAGTTGACCAACCAGGTTGATCAACGAAAAAACATGGTTTGAGTTCAACTTATAGCGCTTTTGTCAGCACTGGGAAATAGTCTTGCTGACCAGCTTGTTGTATATCTTGAACAATTCCCTATCGTTACGGAGCAGCGCAGAGCCCAGGATGCAGCAACAGTGCCCCTGGAAAGACAGTTGGGGATGGCTGGTTTATGTGGAGCATTAGAACTTGAAAAGGCGACCACTGTCATAAAGATGACTAATTCCACACAAAGAAAGGAGGACAAAAACAATAAAACAACAATTGTTGAAATTGTCGGGGGTTGAAAACGGCAACAGACAGGAAACGAAAGGGGAGGAGACTGCTGCCTGAAATAGGCGCCCAATGGCAGGTTTATACATATAACAGTCGGTAAGACGACTATGTGAGGGATATTGTGTGATTCACATGATGTGTCATAGATGAGCTGAGCTTAAGACAGTGGGAATGAAAGAGGACTGTGCATGAGAAGCTGTGGTTTTCTACCATGCACTGTGTTCCATAGACATAAACCAATGATTGTGCATCTGAGACACCTAAGGGAACTCCAACAAAAAGACAAGCATGTAAGAATTACAAACATTAGGATTTTTCAACAATGCGTCTGGAAGAAATTTCAGGCACCGTGAACAAATACATTGAAGCACACATATCGATAGTGAATGTGTGTCATCATAGTCTGATGTTGGTGAGAGTAGGATCGAGAGACAATGAGATTTGAACATACTCCTCTATGTATGTCGACATGAGTGTTAGAAACGCCTTTGTCTGTGTGCACACACTTGCGCATGTCTTCACATGAGTGCCCATTTGTGTGCCTACAGGCTTTGTTCCCAGGCTTCTGCAGGCCTCCTGCTGTAATTGCACCAGTAATTGGTGAAGTGATAACCCCATTTCCACAGGAAATGTGCCCCGGTTTCCTCGCCTCCGCCAGTGCCACCCCCCTCTGATGGCGCAGCCAACAGAGTCCTCCCCCAGGGAATGTCGCACCAGACAGCTTAAGTTCCCTGGGGCTCAGCAAGTAGACGAACAGATGGATAAAGACAGACACACACACAGACGACACACATGTAGCTTACAAACCCACTCACATGGACAGTGCTGAAGGCTATGAGAGAATAATTGGATAATAGTAAGTGTAGATTGTGTGGGTCTGGATGTAAAACGAGGAAAACTTACTGTAAAATAACAAAGTTGGACTCCCATGAGTGGGAGGAGAGACTTGATTCTTTCACCATTTTCATTTTTTTCTAATGTGTCATTCAGATTTCAGATGGCACTGCAAACCCCTGCAAGACTTACAGAATTATTCTTATACATATACATTTTTTAGATATGCTACACACCTCCACACCTAACAATGTACATAAAGTGAGGGATAATCCAGCTTGGTATGAACAGTCGCTTACAGGTCTGGTTATCAGGTCACCTCTGATATGTTCTGGTGATGCCAGCATGGAAAAGAAGATGTTCGGTGTGTGTTTAGCTGAGTCACAGCCCAGCTCAGACCCAGTCATGCATAACAGACAGCTCAGATATTGCTGAAAGGGGACTTTGAGACCAATTTAGTGGGATCCAGACTAGGACACACAGAAAACTTCACCAACCATTGCTAAATACTATAATATGTAAATAAGAAACTGATTCACACCATTTGTCAACATTACTTTGTTTATTAATTTCTTATCAATTAACGTCTCAAAACAAATTATTTGTTTTTTTATTTGGACGACAAATCATTTTTTTGTTTTGTTTGTTTTCAGGTGTGTTGTGTACGTGTGTGAGAGTCTGTGTGTAAGAGAGAGTAAGTGTGTATGTGGTGCAATGCAGGAATGTTCTTAGCTGTATCACACGCCACACATTTGCTCTAATCACTCCGAGGTCCATCAGAGCTCCCATGACCAGCAGCCTTCAATATAATGTAATGTTCACCGTGGATGAAAATACCTCCCCAGTAAGACACACACACACACACACACCCACACACACACACACATACACAGACAGACACACACAGACACTCACAATGTGTATATAGTATATAAACAAAAACACCCTTGTCGAGGTTGACGCTTGCACCGATATAAAGACACCATTCACACACAGACATGTTCTGTGTGTGGGTCGGTGTGTGTGGGTCCGTGCATGTAATGTAGGATTATCTCTTAACATCTCTGTTCTTATATGTGTTAACCTTTCACGTCTTTGATTCCCAGTGACAGGAGTCAAAGGCCAATTGGCTTAGATCAGAGGTCAAGACCCTTGTTGACCCTGCTGTCAACTTGATGTTGATAAGAATGGCTGCACTCAGCAGGCGCGCGTGTGTAACTGGTATGTGTGAGAAGGATCGGATCAAGCTATTTTCATAGTGCAGAACAAACTATTATAATATACTAATACCAATAATGCAAATTTTACATTTAAATACTCTATAATAACGATTAATTTATTCTTTCTCCTTTAAGCTGGGCAGATGCTGTATGATTTTAGCTTGAACCAATTTCTGTGACGCGATCCAAATTTTGCCGACTGAATTTCAGCTTTGTTGTGTTTGTCGTGGAGTGAACAGGGGAGAGCAAGGCTTCAACAAATGCTTCTGATCTGCTATTAGATGGTCAGATGACTTTCAGATATGTCAGCCAGGAGTCAATTTGCCAAACTATGCACCTTTTTTTTCTCACTGTGCCTGTGCGAAATGGCGGCACTTTCATCACACTGAAAGAAAATGTGTCATATGGACAAAAACATGGAAGCCATAAACCCTTTAGTATGAACAATTTACTCATACAGTGTCAGTTGGAATTTAACAAAAAAAATTCTCAGTGGCCACTTGACAAGAAAATGTCATACATAATTAAATAAAAAATATCCCTTGTTAGTTTGCGCTTGTAACATATTTTGAAAGAGCCCCTAGAATTTAAATTGTTCAGCAGCATAGCAACATGAAGGGGTTCAACAATAAGCACGAACCAAAACAAAACGACAAAATCGGAGGAAGTTCCAGCATGGGATGGAAGTTGTTGTTTCACCACTATTTATTTTCCCATAGTCCTCTTTGGACAATTGGTTCCCCTTCGCACTTGCATTTTACTGGGAGAGCTTTGGTGACAGAAGTACTGCAAACATTCTTGAATAAAAGTGATTCAAACAATGGAAGGAAAAAACTGCCAACTGGTTAACTGGCTAACTGACCAACTGGCTAGCAGTGTGTTTTTCCTTCCTCATATGTCGTTTGCCCTTGCAAAACCAGAAAGAGTCCCGTTACCTGGAATAAAATTGGGGATTTCTCTTGGTTTGAACATTGTTGAAAAGATCTTGGATGATCTAAGTATCCTAGGCAACAAAACAAATAACACAGGTCAAGTTTTTTTTTAGAAATTCTAATTAACCCATATTATATCTGTTATACTGGTTCATTAACTTTGAATGGAAAACAAACACCTATGCTCACTTTCCAACGATCACAATTCTGAGTTTAAGAGGCTATGCCAGCGCACCATAACACAAAGGACAGGAGTAGAAGTCTGATGACTTGTGTATATAATAGGCAGACAGGTGTGTTATAAGTTGTGCTTGCAGATCACAGTTGTTCCTAAAAGAACATGATAAATGATAAAAAACTTTTTACAGAACACTTTTCTCTGCAAAGCTACAATTTAGCACCATACCACCATTATCGCTACAGGAAATTGGTGGTTTAAGTTTTCGATACACTCTATTAGAAGTAAGAAAAATCAATGTTGTAAAAAGCCATTTTAAAAGTAATGGTTGCTTCATGGATACTGGCAGGAGCATGAAAATCAGTGAATATACTACAGGAAAAAACTACAGGATCATTTGTGGATGAAATGATTAGTCCTAAAGAAATATTGCATAGTGAAGGTAACACATATTACCCAGCCTCTTCACAGAATATAATATAATAATTTATCCATCCACTAGACCAACTCCACAGAGTATATAATCCGATTTTTTTCTGTACCTCTTTGCTTTATTTCCTCCTCTGCGTGCCACATGACAACTCACTGTGTTGTTATCAGGTTGTTCATCCAGCATTTGGAATGCTTTTGGGAGCTTCGAGTTATTAAAAAAATCTATTTCAATTCAGAGTTTCTAAAAAGACTGCAGGGCTGGAGAACAAATTGCTTCTGGTTCGATAAAATTACCACAAACCACCACAGATGAATACTAAAGGTTTCAATAACGACTCAGAAGTTATTGTAGAGTGTGAAGGGAATGGGTTGACCCTTTGTGACTGTGGCCAATAATGACCACAGATTTCATTTAGTCTCATCAGACGTGTGTGCTTGTTTGTGTGTGTTAACGTCCTGTTGAATGTTGGCACTGACAGACAGGCTACTGGCACACAGATGGCAGTTTTTCTATCCTGAAATATCTGTAAGTGTATGTGTTTAATGGTGTGCACAGATGTGTGTGTGTGTGTGTGTGTGTGTGTGTGTGTTTTTGCCCTCCCATTAAATAAATTGCTTTGATGTGTTGGAAAAACATTCATTATTACAGACTGCCCTCTTTGTTTCTGCCAAAGTGTTGATGGGAGGTGTGGGCCAAATAATTGAACTGTGTGTGTGTGTGTGTGTGTGTTAGACATGGGGAGTGAGGGTAAGGAGGCATGGCCAAGAGACACCCCTCGATACACCACACACACACACACCCTCAGAAATTATGTCGGCATGGTTGCTGTTGCCAAGGAAACTGTCCCAAGAGTAAGGGTGGGGTGGGTGCAGCTGGTGTTTCGCGACTGGGTCAGGAGTTATGTGTGTGCATGGGTGGTTGTTTGTGCGTGTCGGATACATTTTTGTGTATTTTTTTCATTTTGAGAGCCAGCCATCTTTGTAAGGTCACGATAGGAAATGTTTGAAATGGCCAAAAATCTCACCCAATTATGTGTGTGTATGAAGGATGAAGAAAGAAAATCTGAGTTGTAACCAATTACAGAGACTGATATTAAATCCAAATTCTGTGTTGCTGACTCACCAACCTTCCTATCTTTGCAAATTGATCTCTGTGTATATTTGTGTGTGTTGACGAAAACCACTTTCAGCTCCCTCTCGCACATCTTACTGTCAGCCTCCAGCTATTATGCAAATATAATGCAGTCAAAGTGAGAATGTGAGCAGGATTTATTTCAGCCTGTCCGACCCAATAGGATCTTGTGATATTAACAGATGCTGAAAGTCGCTGGTGTTTCCAGCGCAGAGGTGGTTTCACATTCAATTGAGCTGAGCTTTTCACTTTATATTGAATTAAGCAAGGTCATTGCGCTTTTGTGGCACACAGTCTGAATGTAATTCAGATGCAGAGCTGGATGCTTGAACGAGCAGAGCCAGGCATGAATTCCACCAAGGCTGGATTCCCTGTAAAGAGAGCGGCTCTCAGAAACGTCTTGCTTTTAAATGTAAGCCAAGAGGTTGTAGTTCCAGAAGTGGAGTACATGATATGCCTGGTATTTAAGAAATGTTAGAACAGAGCTATTCGCCAAACAAAGTGGAGGAATATTATCTTGTGTTCCCCTTAAAATATTGAATGGTTTTTTTGGATTCAGCAGCATGTTTTGGATTGAGCAATGAGTCGACATCAAAAGCTGAGAAAGGAAAATAGTCACTGCAAAAATATATCACAACAGTTTATATGGAAGACAGAAAACAACTCAATTTGAAAACACCCACCATGGAACCTCTTCATATAGCAGGAAGAGCATGGGTATAATTAACGTATTAATCCATTATTAATACTGTTATTCTTATACTATTCTGTTAACAATACAATGTTATTAATACTGTTATTCTATTATTAATACAGCCCTTTCCAAACCTGCCGGTTTGTTTGATCCGTGGTGATGCTGGTTGCAGTTTTCTTTCTGTCACCCGTCCACAGAACCCTGAGGCTGCACCACTACAGCTGCTGCACAAAGATGTTTATTCAAAGTTCAGTGAAGATCGACTCCATATGTAGAACTGGACAATCAGTTGTCGTTGCTTTTGTTGTGAATGCGCTGTTGTAATAATCAACAACGTCACTAACGTTGATGAGTCCCAGCCCTCACTGCCTTATAGCGCTGGTCATTTATTCACAGTTTGTTAATATTGAATGTTTTGCGTGTCCAAGTGGAACCAAATTTGAAACACTTCTTTGGGCCGTTAACAATAAACATGTGAAGTGTGACGACAATACGATGAATGGTTTTGGAGATATGTGAGACACAAACAGACAGACAGACAGATTTTTCTTGGAAGATTGGTAGAAGATCTGGAAATATTGACTCTGCTAAGACACTCATGAGTCTGAGGTGTAGCATTTACCAGTCTTTTTTTTAAACCTCCCAGTTGTTGCTGCACAAGATTTGCTTTGGAAGAAAACTCTACCTAAATTTTACCCGAGTGCAACAAAATCATAAAAGCCTTGAACAAAACAAACAGAGAAGTCACCATTCTGTTGAATTCATTGTGCTGCTGATGCACCCACTGAGATTAATGAAGCCAAGATCAGTGTGACGCAAAACAATTTTCCTCCCTGACCATTTGCTGAATATACCCAACGGGTAATAAGCAGACATTTCCCACTGAGCCAAAGTATAGGTTTCTCCCAAGGGCGTAGGATTATATAGGGACGGTAGGGTCCCGACCCTACCAAAATCCAGCCTCTACTGTGTAGTCCCTACCAATAATACACCCGCTGTCCGTATTGTTTAGGCAATAATTATAGTACACAAAGGGTTAAAAATCAGTCTCTGATAGAAGTCCCGCCTCTAAACAACTATCGCGCTTTGATTGGCTGTAGCGGTTTCCCGCAAACCTATATTCAACCTGATTGGCCGTCCCCGCTGTCACTCCATCTGCTTGTTAAAAAAAAAAAAGCTACCGGCAACTTGCTAGTCCCAGACAGGAGGAGCAACAGGACGCCTCAGTGCATAGCTAATATCTGCATCTGCGAGTGTAAGTTCTGCCTTCGGTCACGTCAGCGAGACGGATTTTAATATCAGTGATGTCATTTGCAGTAACACTTAAATTTGTGTGTGTTTTATGCTTGTGCGTGCGCACGCTGTGCGTGCATGTGTGCGTGTGTGTGTGTGTGTAGGATGTCGAAGAAACGAAAACTGGACATAAGAGACTTCTTTAGAAGTCAACGTGTAAGTTAATTAAAAGGTTATATATTTTAGAGCCATAACAACACTGATATTGATTATTAGTCAGCATAGGCTATAATGCCAAAGAGATCTGCATTTTAAGGTATAGGCCTACCATTATTTTCATGTTTTATTTGTGTGGAAAGGGAGCAATGGTTTAAAAAAAAAATTTGGGATAAATAAACATTAATTAAATGTAATAACCTTTATTTTCCTTCAAGGTTTCCCTCTCATTTACAGTAACAACAAGCACATTGCAGATGCTCATGTGATTTTATACATATATATTTTGGGGGAATAAAACATAATAATTGTGTGAACATTTTGTCTAGCCATGTATGTACCCTAATATATCTGTTCATATGTCATGCATCAACATACTTCTGTCAGGTGACAGACAGTGGAGAGACTGGAGGAGATAGAGGAGGAGAGGATAGAGAAGGAGAGACTGGAGGAGAGGATAGAGAAGGAGAGACTGGAGGAGAGGATAGAGAAGGAGAGACTGGAGGAGAGGATAGAGAAGGAGACAGAGGAGGAGATGCTGTAGAAGATGAAGGAGAGGCTAGAGAAGGAGAGGCTGGAGGAGATGGAAGAGAGGCTGGAAAATCACAGGTGAGGTTCAATAATGATTAATATGTTAGTCATGAGATTCAGCATTGTGTCAAATATTAGTCTGATTATGACCTGAATAACAATAGGCCTATATTAATAGTGTGTTTGCAGTAGTTGCTACAGCGTGGTCAAATGTATACTGTGATTTCTTAGGAAACTGATCCAAATGGAGAGAGCAGCAGGGAGAGTGCCAAGGATAGGGTCAGGGAGAGTGTCAGCATTCAAGAAGATATTCTGGACAAACCAAACCAACCTCACCCAAATTACATTCCAGTTCAACAGCTGCCACACAAGCTCCTCCATTTTCAAGAGAGTTGGTTCAAGCAGTATCCATGGCTGCACTATAGCCCCTCCATCAAAGGGGTTCTCTGTTTTCACTGTGTGAAAACATACACTATAAAGAAAAGCACACTATATAAAAAGGTAGACCCTGCCTTTTCGTCAAAGGGATTTAATAATTGGAAGAATGCACTTGCCAGTTTTCAGCGGCATCAAAATACCAAATCCCACCATCATGCCATGACAGTTAGTGCTCAAGAGGGAAGCCCAATAGATTCGCAGCTCTCAAGTGCATGGGCACAGCAACAAGAGGATGCTAGGTACTGCCTACAAAATATTGTAGGATCAATACAGTACCTTGCCAGGCAGGGCATAGCACTGCGAGGCCATGAGACAAAAGATGGCAATCTATTTCAACTTCTGAAATTTAAAGCCAGGGATGATGTACGTCTCAGTACTTGGTTAGCTCGCTGTCATGACTATACCTCTCCTCAAGTGCAAAACGAGGTTTTGCAGATGCTAGGAAACTGTATTGTCAGGAGTATTGCACAATCCATCCAGATGCTACCAGTTTTGCAGTATTCACTCATCATTGATGGCACACAAGATGTCACAGGAACAGAACAAGAGGCTATTTGTTTTAGATATGTGGACCATGACCTGGTACCACGGGAGGTTTTCATTGGTTTGTATGAGGTCCCTGGTACTACTGGAGTGGAGATTGCAAGAATGGCTGAGGATGTCCTCTTGAGGCTCAATATTCCCATTTCTGGGTTAAGAGGCCAGACATATGATGGTGCTGCTAATATGTCAGGCAAATATTCTGGAGCACAAGCAGAACTGAAGAGACAGCAACCGTTAGCGTTGTATGTGCATTGTGGGGCACACTGTCTTAACCTGATTACGCAGTCTGCATGCAGAGCCAGTCCCTTGATCAATGATTCCTTACAATGGGTGCATGAGCTTGGCACATTAAACAAGCAATCAGGAAAATTCAAGAACATATTTTCCAAAGCCATAAGTTCAGAGGTACCATTAAAATCACTCAGACCACTTTGTCCAACCAGGTGGACAGTGCGGGGCAAAGCTATCAGAGCGGTGCTGTCTCAGTATGAACGTGTTTTGTCTAGCTTGGAGGAGATGGCATCAAGTGGGTCAAACACAGGCATGAGAGCAAATGGTCTGCGTGAGAGGTTTGAGAAAGGGAAAACGGTACTTGGTCTTTGTCTGGCATTAGAAGTGATAGAGGAGCTGGAGTGTCTGAACACATCCCTTCAAAAAAGGACTGAAACTGTTGCAGGTATGAGAAGTGCCATACAGTGTGTGAAATCTACTGTACATGCCAAAAGAAATAAGGAGAGCTTTCATGAGGTTTTTGAGAAAGCAGTGGCTATGGTTGACTCCCTTGGGATTGAGCCCATTCAGATTCCTCACCAAAGAAAGCCACCAAAACGATTCATGAGTGAAGCAAGCCAGCACATCCCCAAGTCAGCAGAGGAGCATTATAGAACAGAGTTCTATAAAATGCTTGATAGTGTGCACATTCAGTTTGAGGAGAGGTTCAACCAACCAGATCTAAATGTCTTGCAAAAGCTGGAGGAAACTCTCCTTACTGGAGAAGTGAATGACATTGTAGATTAGTACCCAGAGCTGAACAGGGACATACTAAAGGTCCAACTAGCCATGTTTAGGTCCAAATACACTGTCAAATCTAGTGTTGAAGTGGCAGAAATAATGAGAGGATTGACAGTTGAAGTGAGAGGTCTGTTTGATCAGGTTGAGTCCCTTATCAGGCTGCTTTTAGTCATACCAGTTGCATCAGCTGAGGCTGAAAGAAGTTTCAGTGCTCTCAGGAGGCTTAAAACATGGCTGAGAACCACCATGACTCAAGTCAGATTGAACAATCTTGCAGTGTGCCATGTCCATCAGGAGACACTGGACAACATTGACCTTAAAGAAATCTATCAGCAGTTCATTTCTGTTACAGAAAGACGTAGGCATGTGTTTGGTTCTTTCAAATAGGAAGAGCACAATGGACACTAATCTGTGTATATGTTAGTATTAGTGATTCCTGGCTGATGACCCTGCAGCTGGCTCATGGGCATTGGAGGAAGAAATGCCCAGCAGGAAATTATACTGACCTGTACATTTAGTGATACACCTGCTGTTGTATTATTTCAAAAATATTTATTTACAATGTTGTTGATGTTGTTTACAGTTGCACCAGAGTAAAGTTGAAAACTCTTCTAAGTTGACTCATTTTCTTTCATTAGTTGCTTTAACCTATAACATTACAGAATGCATATTCTCTTTTGATATTCAGATATGCATTATAAACATGTTAATTAAGCCGATTTATTGATTTTTTTTTCAATTATCATTGCGAATACAAAAAAAACCTATCAACTTTAGGAAGCACTTTCATATCCCACGGACCCCACCAATGTCCAAATCAAACCTACTCCCTTGGTTTCTCCTATCTGCCATCAGAGCGTGGAACTTTGCTCTCCTACAGTGACTGTTTCTCTGTTTCAGATTATCTCTCCACATCCATTGAGTCACATCTAGCTCCCTCTCTCTCTCTCTCTCTCTCTCTGCCCATTTCCCTTCTGCTCATCCATCTCTTGTGTTCTTTCTTGACTGTCAGCATGTTGTGGTTCCTCCTCCTCCTCCCTCTTCTTGAACCTATTCTCATCTTTCTTGTCGCTGCCTCCAGGACTCGACCTCTACCTTCTTCTTTCTATTCCTCTCTGTCATTTTTTCCTACTTTTCTCTTCTACCAGAGTCCCTCTGTTTCCTGCCTGCTCTCTCCCTCACCCGTCATCCAGCCAATCATCTCTCTCTCTCTCTCTCTCTCTCTCTCTCTCTCTCTCTCTCTCTCTCTCTCTCTCTCTCTCTCTCTCTCTCTCTCTCTCTCTCTCTCTCTCTCTCTCTCTCTCTCTCTCTCACGCCACTCGTTTCATCTGCCATTGTCACCCCTCAGTCTACCTTTCTGCCCATCATCTGTCACCGTTATTACACTAAAATGTTCCCTCACACTCTCTCTACTCTTTCCCTTTATCCTCCAGTTGGTTCCATTTCCTCCCCAATTCACAATTGTGCCCATCACTCCCCCCGCCCTGTCACTGTAACATGATTTTTCCAGCCGCTTTTTCTTCCCCCCTCATCGACCTTTCCTGCCCAATCCCCACCTGTCTTTCCTCATTGCTTTTCTTCACGATCATCCTCATCATCATCCATCAATATTTATTAATTTCTTCTATGAGGATTTCCTCCTTTTTGATCTCCTCCTTTTTCCCTCCTCGCCCTCCACTCGTCGTCTGTATATCATCGTGTCATGTTTTGACATTTTTCCCATTCTCATCTAGTTGACTGTCAGCTCCCATCACACCATTTTCATCTTGTTGTCACCTCGTTTTTCTCATATTGTCTCCCTGACGCTCCTCTTCCCCCATCATCTCCTCCTCCCTGTATCTTTGACCTTATCCGTCTCTTATATGCAGGCTCTCTCATTTAGTTTATAGTGAAAGTGCACATTGAAAAATAAAGATGTTATGTGTTTAAAAAAACAGATTGCAATACAGGGATCATAGTGAACAAAGAAGGCCAAGGCCACAAAAGGCCCATTTAATTAAATCAAGCTGCACCAAATAACACACATTCTTAGATCCCCTGAGTATGTTCTTTCAGATTTAATTCATCAAGATCCATGAATTATAGCCTGTGAAATCAGTGAAAATGAAGAAAAAAAACACCACATCTTGCAATGTTAATGAAAGAGATTTTTTTCTTGATCCATGCCAAAGTTTTGAAGCATTTAACTTGGTCTGTGAACAATCTTTCAACCAAGTTGTGTTGAAATCTGTGCTTCATTTTTTGTGTAATCCTGATGACAAACAACTTGAATGACACTAAATTAAGTGCATACATTACCTAAGCTAAGGCCTAGTAGTCCCTTAAGCTGTACTAAATTGCACACAATGATCACTTCCCTAAACATGCCAGATTTTTCTCCATCAAGATCCATGAATTATTTCCTGTGAAATTGGCGTAAAATGTTAAAAAAAAAAAAAAAATAACTCTCTGACAATGTTAAAAGTGATCCTAAAATATAACGGTTTCGTTTTTGGCCCTTGTCTCATCCTTCAACCAAGTTTCATGGAGTCCATTTAGCAGTTTTTACGCAATCATGCTGGCAAACAAACCAAACAAACAGATCAGGAGTGAAAAAACATAACCTCCTCATCAGAGGAAATGGTCTTTTTTTTAATCACATGATACCAGCCAAGAACTGTAAAAAGTCACATGGGCTCACAGCATGGAGCCTGTTAATTGGGCCGAGTTTTGGAAACCTGTCATCCTGCCGTGTTAGATATGTTAGACACGTTGTTTGGGTTTCTGTTAATGTATTTAACCATGATGAACTTCTCTGCACTCTCTTTGTCTTTGCTCACAAAGAAACGGCTTAATATGAACTTCAGGCTGCAACATGCATGAATGAAGTTACTAGAGCGAGAATATTCATATTTGTGCAACTATGTGGAGCTGAAATGGTGTGAGCAGGAAGCATCTGTCATGCCTGAGTAAAATACGTAAACAGTTCCATGCAGCAAAAGTGTCACGAACTAGTGTAGACTGAGGATTCTTGGTTATTGGTTTTGGTCGTGCTCATTTAAAAAGATAACAATCACAGAGCTGGTACAGTGCAGAGCTGAGTATTTACCTGATATCTTCAGTTTTCTGTACCGAATGTAACAACAGAGGTTGTGCGATTATGTGCTTAGACACAATGTCGACACTGAAAAGGCATTACACAATCACTGACATTCTGTAATGCATTTTAATTCACTACTGGGTCATGGTAGGTGCAGGATGAAACAAGTGGCTCAGATATACCTCTACCCAGCCACATCTAACAGTTCATGCTGGGAGATGCCAAGGTTTTTCCAGATCAGGCAGAATATGTAATCCCTCCAGTATGCTCCGGGGCTGCTCTAGGGTTTCCTCCTACTTGGACGTGCCCAGAATACGTCCACAGATGGATTCCAGGCTGCATCATATTTTTTTTTTTTGTGGATTCGTCATCCAAGAGCCATTATGACTTCATATAACTTTTACATATTGGTTTTAACATGCTTGTCGAAGACTGTTCTAAGGAATTAGTTAATTATCCAAGCCTCTGTTTGATTAGAAAGCATCAGGAGCTGTCAGGCATCATCCATTCATCCGAAACGTTGTATTGTAGGGAGGATTCCTGTAGTTTCTGTAGATGAGACTGTCAATGTGAACAAATAGCTCTGTAGTTTTGTTAGAGGAGAAGTTTGCAAAGTTGATTCTCTGCGGTTCTTTGTGATTATTTTGTACCAGTACATGAATGGTCTCGATCAAACAAGTGCTCATTTGAGCTAGAGATATGCTCAGGGTGAGTATGACCTTTCTTTCACCCCAGTCAGATAGAATACAGCTCTTCATCTATCCTTTTTTATATCCAGCCTGTCACCATTTCATGCTCTTTCTCCGTGATTTCGTCTCATTTCTTTCTCAGTCTTCCGGATCGATCTAAGGCAGCGTCTCAGCAGTGTCCCACTTCTCTTCATGTCTATCAACGTGTTTCTTTCCTTCTCCTCTCAACCGCTTGGTGTTCACTCCTCCACACATCATATTCTTCTATAAGTCTTCTCATCTTTTCTTAACTCTTCGTGACTCCCATCCCTTCCTTCTATTAAACCCACATGCCCACTCACATGATGCATACTGTAACATATAAAGAACAGATACAGCAGAGTGTTGAAGGTTTTCACATTCAGCACTTTTTTTAGATCCCACATCTGCTGCACTCTGCTGCAGTTTTAGATGTTAGCCATATATTTTTCACAGAACAATGTTGGGGGAAAATGTACAGAATAAATGGCAGCCACAGAGATGCAGCAAAAGTTACTGGACAGATATATGCTTTTTGTTATACCGAATTGAGCAGGTATATGTTTTTTTTTAAGATGGGTCAATCTGCTAAAAAGGTGAGTGACTCCTCTCCCATTGCCAGAGGACGGGTTTGCCCTTCTATTTTATTTCATCCGATGAGTCACGTTCGACATCAGCAACGCACTGGAAACCAACACGCTGACAATGTTACAGTTCACACTTTTATATCTTAAACTTCAGGCACTTATTAAACTTAGTAGTGACTGAACAATTTTAGATGGCAGGAAATTCAATCGTAGTGTCAGAAAAGAACTGCACCAGAAAAGAAGATGAATAAGAAATTCACCCAGGTGCCATGTTTTCAACAGCTCCGATCTGCATTCCAATTTGAGAATGCAATAAAACAGCAAAACAGCCCAGTCTGTACAAACTAAAGAACAAAAAATTTAGTGAATTAAAAAAAAAGATTATTTACTTCAGCATGAATGAATGAACTGAGGGATCAATTTGTACAGTCACCATCCAAGCTAGAAACTCACACCGTCATAATACTGTAAGGCTTATTAAGCAGATTATATTCTGTGTGATACAATTATGGTCTTTGTGTCAGTTCAGATTCAGCTGCATGAAGAAACACCCCGTGTGCCGGAGAGGTGGAGGAGGAAGCGGCACATGAGTGGCTGCCATATGTACCTTAAAAAACGATACAAGTTATTTCCTTTAATAAAAAGGTGCTTTCTGCAACAGTGGAAGACGATAAATCTTTTACCTTTTTTAAATCTTTGCTATAGTGAACCAATATTATATGTTCAAGCTTTGTTGTACCTCATTTATGTAAATTAGAAGCTGTACACACATGCATCCCATTTGTCCTTGGGGTGTGGTTTATACACACAGGAACATTTATTTCACTGCTTCTCATCCCTTTGGTAGTATTTGGTATAAAAGCAGTTTAGAGTGTTTACACACTGTTTACTAACACTGCTGGCTAAATTTACTTGGTTATGACGTTCAAACTGTTTTCATAAGCTCTTTCTGCCTCTCACCTACTTGGAGCTGCCAGTGTATGAAGTTATGCCTGATGCTGCTTCAGAGCCTATATGTTTATGCTTCCAGCTTTGTGAGCCTATGCCAAGTCCAGTGCACTGAAGAACGCTCAGCAGTTCAAATAGGAAAGTTAACACAAGACAGACGGACGCACGATTCATGTCCTCGCTCTGCTATCGGCCAATCTCCCCCACCATATTTTTCATAGTTTACGTGGTAACTGTTTAAACATGAAATGTGTGCGCTTGTTTCTCATACTTTCAGAATCATGTTATCATTATCACAAAATCTGTCTGGATATGTAGTGGCAGTTTGTGTGTTTGTTTTTCACCAAAAGATATGTTTTAGATTTTTTCGTTTGACCGAAACATCCAGTGTGATGAGAAAAATGAGGCTGGAAGACATAAACTGACACGTGTTATGTGTGTGTGTGCTTGTGTGATAGATGCAACACATTTTTAGCTTTTGTATGTATTGTTATTTCATGACTATGTTTAAAACAAATAGACCATGGGGCTCATTGACAGTATATAAAGATGCGTCTCCACTTCGTTGCACTACCACCATGTTTTTTTAGCATAAAAAAAACAACCTAAAATGACAAAAAACATCTTTAAGAAAAAAAAAATGTATGTGTATCTTTATATAAAGTCTGGACACTAGCTTGCCGGATTTTCATAACTTTCATGACAACCAAAATTGGTCCTTTCACATTTAATAACAGAAAATGTATCAGTATAAATTTTCAAACTTTCAAGGTTGACAAGCTAGCTGTTTGATTATTGAATGTATGCTAAGCTAATTGATTATTTGTTGTTTAGTTGTTGATTGAAAAAAGCATTGTGGATTAATTTCTTTTACATCATTTGGGAAAAACAATGGAGCTGACAAAACTCAAACTCACATCGCCACCTGTCCTCTCCTTGTTTGTCAGAGCTGATCCAGAACGGCCGCCTGCTGATGCTGCCCCTAGTGGCCGGAGACCTGCACTCCTTGCTGCCCGACGAAGATGGGAGGCGTCTGTACGTGGCCATGAAAGATAACCTGCTGTCTACCGGTCTGGACGACATCACACAGAACCCACGCAAGGTTAGAAGTGGAGGACACACAAACGCACACACACACTTTCACATACCATCCGAGGCAAGGTACGATACAGACATTCTGCAGTCATACATATGGAAGTTGATGCATGATTGGAGCTACACATAAAATACACAAAGTCAAATGACAGTAGATTCAGATGACTGACGTGTCAGAGGCCAATTAAAGTATTTGTTAGCTCTAGAACTAAAGGCTAACGTGTTGTCTGAAAAAGTGTTAAAAACTTCCTTTCATTGAGAAAACATGTTATTTCTTGGCATTTTTCACATTCCCTCTTCTACCACATTCAGTTCACCCCTACATATTTTAACCAGAATGGCACTCAGTAGAGCGCATATCTCCTCCAAGGCCCAGAAGTTCCCTTAAATTCAATCAAGCTGCACCAGATTTCACACACTGTAGATATCAGACCTTTAATGTGCCAAGATCCATAGATTATTCCTTAGGAAAACTGTGAAAATAATGAAGAAACGCAATATCAAAGATTTTGATGACAAATTCCGGGATCTGCCCCCTGAAATGGATCCATACCAAAATGTAGAGGGTTCCTTCCTGACCCATACTGCTTCCTTTCCACCAGGTTTCATGGAACTCTGTTGAGTTGTATTTGTATGATCTTGCTTACAATCAAACGAACAAACTTGGATACAAGCTTACATGGAAACCAACCAATTAAAAAGGACAGAGGTGAAAACATAACCTCATTGGTGTAGGTCATAATCAGAGAACACAGCTACTTTTAAATACAATATATTGATTTATGTATGTACAATTTGGCTTAAATGAATTAATGAATCAGTAATCTTCATTTCATATCAACATTTTAAAGACCAGGAGTTTTACATGGCATCAATAATATGAAGCTTAATAATATGGGGCCTAAAACCCTGAGGCAGGAAGTTTCCTGTCAGCTCTGCCTTTTCCTGATTCAGCTGTTTCTGTCCCATGAAAATCACTCATCCTAATGAGACTGAGCTATAATATTCATGGTGCACCAAGCACCAGAGTCTGCATTGTACACATCAATGGTGCGACTAAACTGGACTGACAACTAAATCCAAACCAAAACCAAAATTCGCAGCAGGAATCGCACCATTCAGATGCACAGGAAGATATATCTGGGTGGAAATGTTGTTGTGGGTGGAATTTTTTAACCAATCTGACAAAAAACTTAAACAGTGACTATTTGTTAAAAGGTTACAGGTCTTTTGGGGTTTGTGCAGCAGCTTTAACATGATATCCAGGCAGACCCAATTATGGTTTGTCAGCCAGACAGGTTGAGTTCAGGGTCACAGCAAGGACAGCCATTTAATAACTCTACTCTGTCTGATCAAATCAATACCCTCATCAGTCTGACGTACACACACGCTATTAGACAGCCAAACAGGTGAGCAAGCAGACAAACAGACAGTGAAACAGACAGAGAGACAGCAGTCAAGCTGGCCAACCACCCACTCAGCCAGGCAGCCAGCCAACAAAAGGATAGATAGTCATAGACAACTCCTAACTCAGCTCTGTGCAGGCTGTTAAGTTATATATTTGTACATACAGTATTTATAGTCTGTTTATATCGTTCCAGCTCATATGCAGTTTTCTCCCTTGTTGTGTTAAAACCACTCTCTGTGCCGTGTTCTCTGCATTTCTGTTTATTTTCTCTGCTACCGACATCCGCGTCTTCTTATCAGCACTGCTCCAAGAGAACGAGTGATGCCTTCTTTCATTCGTTTAACATGTGTTGTATTTATCAACAATCGTAGCCGACGCAGCGAAACCAATTTTGGGAGAGGGACAGGTGTAACCCGCTCCTTCATTGCAGGGATGAGAGCAGAAGGTGACAATGTTGTCATCAGTCATTGATTTTCTTTGATCAGGCGAACAGCTCCCACGAAATTCCTTCTGAGTGAGTCTTCAGCTGGAAACCCACATTTCACAATGGGTCACCAGGGGTTTGAGTGTGTGTGGCCTTTCATTGCATATTTCTTCTCTTCTCATTACCATTACGCCCATTGTTTCTGTTTTTTGTCTTTCTTTTCGCAGTCACAGAGCATTTTAACACATTTCTTTTTATTTATTTAAGTCCCTTTATACATAAAGCCACATTCACCTTATTTTTTTGATTAAAGTGACAGCCAGCATGCTTTTCACACGGGGGTGCATTTCCATTAACCAGAGTTTTTACTTGGTGAGAATCCTTTGGTGGTGGTCCGTGTTCCTGTCAGTTGGTATTTGGAGATAAGGGCGAACGTGGTCTCTAATCTAATCTGATGGTCTCGGCTCCACACGGCGCGCTGCAGGAATGAAGACATCAGGGAGCAATTACTGGCTTTGCAGAAACTGTTTCCTGAATGCATCATCATTTGGTATTAATCACATTTGATGAGCTGGTGTCACATTTTCTTGATTAAAGCAATTTCAGACAAAAAAAGGGGAAAGAACCCCAACAAGTGCTTGAGGGTTTTCTGTTAGGACCAACATCCATGCACTGATCGTGTGACACTAACAATGAGCTTTGCGGTTGGACTGTGAGACATTTTATTTGGCTGAAACTGTACGGCTTTTCAATTTAAAGTTCCTTTGTTCCCCTCAGAACCACACGTCGCAGTTTGTGTGGTATGTGGAGATAAGTGGTGACGATCACTGATCATATCGATTCAATCTGCTCCAGCATTGTGGTCTCTGAGGGAATGACTGACTCAGGGAAATATTCTGATTAGTCATGTAGCTGCCATCTGACACTAAGACACACTTCTATCTCTCTCTCTCTCTCTCTCTCTCTCTCTCTCTCTCTCCCCGTAGGCCATTTTCTAATTACAAATGGATCTTTCCATGTCTTACCTCAATCCACTGCGAGCAATACCAAACAGGCCCAAAGTTAATTGGAACTGATTGAGAAACAACCCATGGATTTCATTCAAACGCAGTGATTTAGAATGTTTAAGAGAGTAGATAAACATGTGGCACTTTGTAATGTTTTGCCTCTAATTTGTTTCAGGCCTCCACAAAAGGCTTGATTATGTTAACTTCTTCATGTCTGCCCCTGAGCCATGAATGAAACCACCTCCTCTGTGCTTATAACGTTTGACAGGTTCCATTGCCTGTCTCACATATGCATCGCAGAGATGAGAGGAATTATGTTGTTGACCACACATTAACATGATTCTTGATGCGCATCACAAAGAACCCACATACAATGCAATGGAAAGAACATACAACAAGACATGACGCATGTACATAAGCTTCTGTGTGGGCAAACTCTCAAACCAAAAGAGATTATCCAACATTTTAACTTCCTATAGCTAGATCTGCTGCTCTTTTAGTGTCACAGGGAGAACATATGATTCTCCTTACGTCCTGTCGAGTCCAATAAAAACTCAATGTACGGTACACAGAAAATATATCATGACTTAGAAATAAAACAGGTCATGACTGGAGTCGATGAACTTTGTGTGAGGGAAGTTGGATCCGTAAATGTGTTCAAATTTCTTAGTCACCAGGATTTAAAAGCATCATAACAGTAAGGATAAGGATTTACAAAATGATCATGGAAATATTCAGGTGAAACCTTTTGGGAATATCTGCCGATTTTTATTTGGATGCAAATCAATTTAAATATATAAACTTAATGTGCTTAAAGCAATAAAATAGTCTGCGTGATTTATGAAGTCATATGACGATGTATGTTGTCGGAAAAGGTCATATTTCACACAGAATACAGAATGGCTATTATTTCAGATGTGCAGCCGTATGAGGACAGCCCAACACATGTTAGTTAATGAAGCTTCTTTCAAACTTTGTTTGCAGCTTGCAGTGTTAAAACTGTCACATTTTGCAATATGCTGTGACAATTTAGTCATCTGCATTGTAACAAAACCATTGACAGCTGGAGATGGTGTCAGCACTTAAGTAATAATACAAAAAATATCCTATGAACAGTTGCTTACATTTAGAAGTACTGTAAACAGGGATGAGCCGAACAAAGAAATCTTCTTCTTACAAAGTATTGACAGTTGGTGCATTTCCGTGAACCACAATCTGTAGCCATAGTGGATTGCTTAGTCATGTTTTCACTATCACTGCTGCTCTGACAGCTTGGTTTGTAATCATGACTCTTCGGCAACCAGCCATTTGGTTTTTAAATTCTTCTTGCTGCTTGGACATCAAACATTAAAATCTCCCTCTTTTCCTCTCTAGTTCTCTTTCTTCTAGATCAGTCACACATAGCTGTCACTGTCTGCCTCGCGTCCTCGCAAAGCACCTGCCAATGCCAATAGCTTTTTATCAGAAACTGTAGCCTGAGTAACAAAAACACTGTTAGATCTCCTTCTCTCCCCTGTTTGTTTAATTTATCTCTCTTGCTCTCTGCAGCTGTACTGGCCAGCCAGTCCGGACCGCGTCCAGGAATGTCTCATGGCTGGGAAGGATCCAGAGGTGATTTAAGACGCATTGCACACACATACAACTACACACACTTACAGGTGCTGCAGTAACTAATGCAGTAACATAAGGAATTTTCTGAAAGAATGTCAGACAGTTAAGCAAGACAGTTGCATGGTAGATTGCAATCTAGAACGGAAGTGAAGTTGAAAGAATCTGATTCATTTGGGAACAATAGACATGAGAGATACTGGCAGGGATATCAAGACTCAGGGTGGCTGCATTTATTCAGACAAAAAAAAGGACAGGTATGGGACATCATGGACAATATAAACAATATCTTAAATATGTAATAAAACAATGACATTAAATATTCAGCATCTGCATAATGTCTCAACTTGTTTCTCTCTCTGTCCCTCTCAGTTGGAGTGTGCCAACTTCCTGCGAGTTCTGCAGCCTTTTAATCAGACTCATCTGTACGTATGTGGCACCGGGGCCTTCAACCCTCGCTGTGCTCTCATCGCTACCAACGTCTTCCAGCAGGTAACTGCAAACCCACGTATACACACAAGTTATCCTTTTGTTTAGCCGCTTAAGTAGAACGTAGTGCCTCTGTCAGTGTGACTGGAAGGAGAATCACTGAATCAACGTGGTGTTTCTTAATCTTTATGTGAAAGAATGTTTAGCAGCAGATACCCTCAGAGCACCCATACTATCTGACATGATTTGCACTATAAAAGAAGGATAAAAAGGCAAACTGGACCACACCATGAACGCATAAACAACTACTGTAGGTGTGAAGTGGCAGATTTTCATATTTCAACTATATATTAACCCTGTGTTTGAAGATTGAAGAATATATTTTAAGAAGAATATTTTTTTTCTCTCACCTACTGCACCTCCAGATATAACATCAGAGCAGAATGTCTCCTGCCCACCACACCCACACAGCTGTAGTTGCTCTTTGAATAAAGATATTGTCAAGCTTTTTTTAGATCATTCAACATTTATTTTAACTCGGTAATACATTGAGGGAAAGACCTAATTTACATTAAAGTCGAGTACAGAAAATGAACAAAACATAAAAGACAGAGTAACCTCAGCTAATTAGCAAAAGCAAATGCAAATTCAAACATGTAATTTAAAACAAATGTATCAATTAAAACAAGAACAGCTGGAGGTAAAACAACAACAATTGATGAGATGAACAACTTAAATTCCCCTAAGGATACAAATGAGTTGAGTATAAGGTTGTTTGTATGTTGTTCCCTGTTGCAGGTGCAAGATTAGAAAACTGGATTTTCTGAGCTCAGTTAAAACAGTTAACTGAGCAGTGTAATCCAGTCATTTGAAGGTGTTCGATGAGAGCCAAAATTCAAAGACAGCAGTGAGGTGTGTGTGTGATTGTGTGTGTGTGTGTGTGTGTGTGTCTGTGTCTGTGTGTGTGTGTGTGTGTGTGTGTGTGTGTGTGTGAGTGAGTGAGTGAGCGGGGGTCGACATCCACAGCAGACTCCCCTCCCAAGGACAGTTGGACCCAGTGTGAGACAGAGCAGGGCGCTTTGCTGTGGGATAAGTACAGGTTGGAAATAGCAAGTGTTCGATGAGAGCCCACATTCAAAGACAGCAGTGAGGTGGGAAAAAAGACCAATAAGAATATAAATAAATAAATAAATAAATGGTTTCTATTTATATAGCGCTTTTCTAGTCTTGATGACCACTCAAAGATTATGCATATAAGCCAAAATTGAAATTAATATACAAAAGGTGTAGTTGACTGCAGAACAAGATGCTGTTCCTACCACCCACCCTCCTGTGTGTGTGTTCTAACTCCCAGCACCAGCCCTTATACACCGTTCTATCAGCAGCTGAAATACCATACTTGTGGTGTCTGCCCCTATGCCCATATATCTACCAGGGTTTACTCTGTGCCATCTGTCTGTAATATACACAGTGTTCCTTTTGTCATTGAGGCTGCACTCTGGGGGCTACTGGACATTGTAGATTTTTTATTTGACATCTTGTAATTGTAGAGCCCGGGAGTGTCTCCCTTATACCCCGCTGATAATTAATCATCACTAAGACACATGTGGGTTATCATTCTGTCAGAAATAGGTTAATGGTTCTAAATTCCCTCAGTGTGTGCGTGTGGGTGTGTGTGCATGTGTGTGTAAACCTGTGCCAGTTGTGGGGTCAGAGACTATGTGGGATTTTGTGTGTGTGGGTAAGTATGCATTCCTGGATCTGTTTTTTGTTAGGCTGCATGCATGCCTTTCAGCAATGTGTGTGTTTGTGTGTGTGTGTGTGTGTGTGTGGTTGTGTGTGTGTGTGTGTGTGTGTGTGTGTGTGTGTGTGTGTGTGTGTGTGTGTGTGTGTCAGCTAACACCTAATCCCATGAAAGGGTGTGAGATCAGAGCAGAGGTTCAGACTAGGTGCTTAGAGGAGCTGGTGGTGCTGAGTGTTTTAAGACTGGACTTCACACATTTTTAAATCCCTCCACTTAGCCCAATTACCCTCACTTGGCCGCTTGCTCTTTGTGTGTGAAAGTGTGTGAAAGTGTGTGTGTATGAAGGTGTGTGCATGTGAAAACGTTTTTCCTGCTTATTGGACAGAATCAGTGGATATATAAAATGAATTATCTATTAAAGAATTAATTTGCTAGTCAGCTGTCCCAAAAAAAAAGTCTCTCTCATCTGCCAGTCTGTCTGAGTGAGTTCTGTCTTGGTTTTCTTTTCCAGTCAGAGCACCAGACTCTGTCCTACAGCCAGACAGAGTGTGGGAAGGGCAAATGCCCCTACGATCCGTTCCAGAAAACAGCCTCTGCTGTTGTTGGTATGTTGAATTTTTGTTTCCTTATATCAGTTTACAACAAATAACATGTTAACGCAGGAACTGCTCCAACATATCTGTGAGTTTTTTTCCAGTTACTCATAAGAAAAAAAACATGGAATTAGAAAATCGGAAGAAAATATTTACCCATGGGACCAATACAGTTGTATCTTATGAAACACTGTGAGAATATGTTAGAATAAGTCATAAATTCTGATTGTCAACAACATTATCTGTTCTGTTTTTACTAAGAATAACTAAACGTTTTATTTTTCAATGAAGATGGAGAACTGTATGCCGGGATCACCTCAGACTTCATGAGCAGGGACTCTGCCTTCTTCCGTAGTCTGGGCAGCCGCCATGTCATCCGCACTGAGCAGTACGACTCCACCTGGCTGCAGAGTAAGCACACAAAAAAATCCCTCTATCCCCTTAACTTTGCAAGTGGATCTAGTGAATGTGACAATAGAAGTTTCAGGATTTCTGCTAGAAATCTGAAAACATTTTTATCCCAAAAAATACAAGATAAAGTTACCTTGCACATGCTCCCCAGATTGACACCTTTATAGCATGTTAATGTTGACTCACTGTCTAAACTGTGAGTCATCGACTAAAACATGCAGTGCCCTTCTAACATGCTCGCAGTTCAGTTTTAACTGGCTCTTTTAAAATGAAAATCAATCACAATAACAACCATCCTTTTTTTGTATTCTTGTTTTTATAAACTGAATATCCGGAAGTGAACTGAATATCTTCTACTTTAAATCAGCATCTCAGAAACCATGTCCTACACGCTCGCTTGGTTTTTTATCAGGCTGGTGACGTCTGCCACTGATAAGAAAAAGATACAGGTTGACTTTCTCTGCCATTCTAAAAGTCAATTGTACCTCCATCATCCCTTTGCTCTATCTTTTGCACACTCTTATATGCATGTTACCTGCATATCAGTAGAGTTGGATTGCATTACATTTGATTTATAATTTACCCATGTTTTTGTGTATGTGTTTGTGTGTGTGTGTGTGTGTGTGCGTGCACCTCTCTCTCGCCAGATGCCCAGTTTGTACGGGTAGCGCCACTGTCTGAAACTGATAACCCAGAAGATGATAAGGTCTACGTGTTCTTCACTGAGCGCGCTCAGGAAGCAGAAGGGGCTGCTGGGAAAGTGCTCTACTCCAGGGTTGCGCGTGTGTGCAAGGTACGGTGCTGAGTCTGTAGAGAAAGATAGAGACCAGGTACATGTGTTTGTGTTCTCATATCAGAAACTGTCTGTGTGTAATTTACGCAATTGTCTGGCTGAACAGGTAGTGTGTTTGTGTGTATGTTGGTGTGTGTGTTTATGTAAAAGAATGGATATGTATGACTGGAATTTCCAGGAGTCGCTTATTGAAGTCTGTGTTTAAAGAACTGTCTAATGTGTTTGTATCATCTGCTTCTTTATGTGGATCTTTATAGACATGCATGACTTTGTTTGATTATTTGCATGAATATTTGTTGTCTGGTTATGTGTTTGTGTTTATATGTTACAGAACAGTTGGAAAATAGGTAAAATATACGTCAGTAACAGTCTGTGTAATTTTCAAAAAGAAATTGTGCATTAAATAGCATTTCTGAAGTAAGATAGAATGGTAGTAATTTAAATAAAAAAACAAAATGTAAGAAGTGTTTTTACAATAAGCTTCAAATTTTTTATTCTTTAGTTAGATTTACTTCATGAGATGGCTCATGTTCCAAGGATTCTCTTAAAATATTTTTATAAAACACAGATCAATGGCTGGGAAACACTATGTGTGTACATTCTTTTAATGTCTAATGTTTCATGTATCTTGATTTTTTTTAGAATGACATTGGAGGCCAGAGGAGTTTAGTGAATAAGTGGAGTACCTTCCAAAAGGCTCGTATGGTTTGCTCGGTCCCAGGACCAGACGGCCTGCAGACGCACTTTGACCAGCTGCGTGAGTACACGCACAAGCATCAAATGACACCAAAATGCAAGCACAATAAAACACATCCGACAGGCCTCACCCACTGGTAACATCAACATCTGGAGCGCTGCCACTGAATCAAGGAGGTCCTGAGTTCAAACACTCTGTGTGTGTGTGTGTGTGTGTGTGTGTGTGTGTGTGTGTGTGTGTTAATGAGTGTGATTCATGAGGAGCAGGAACTTGTGGCTCAAATAGTTTGAGGCGACAGAGAGTTTGCACGCTGAAGAAACTTAGAGCTCAACCACAGCCTCTGTCTGTAAGTGTGTCTGCATGGCTCCACTGTTACCACGGCGATCAACAGGCCTGACGGTCACCTTGGGTTCGTCTTCGTGCCTCAGCCTTGGTAACCACAGCAACCATTCAACATTTCGTTGCTGTGGTCTTATTCAGATATTGAGGACTGCGCCAGAGTCCTCCGGTTGGCTCTGTGTGTGTGTGTGTGTGTGGGGGGGTATCAGGAGCACATCTATCTAGGCATGACTCTTTATAGGGTATTTTGAGTGAATTAGGGTGTTAGCCTTTGTCTCACTGTCCACTCCCTCTATTCATCAGTCCATCTGCTGATGTATGACTCTAATTTTCTGAATTAAGCCGTGAACTAGTGCTTTACTCTTGGTAGTCTTAGTCTTGTAGACTCTCTACAAGCTGATTTTGCATGTGCATCGGCTATCAGCTTTTGGATTTATCTGCATTCTTATGTTGATAGCTGTGAATAGAGTTTAGCCAAAATACAAAAAAGTATCGCTGTTTGTGTTTTGTGTCAAGAAACATTTGACTTGTGTGAATCAAGAAACCAGCATGACTGTAAACAGTATAAAGTGAGTGTAGGACAGCAGAGATTTGGCCCAGATATCCGTATTCTTAGAATTCTTACAAACATCAGTGGTGATGAACATATTACTCTATACTTATAAAGGGCAATAACCAGCCTTCATTCTTGTGCTGCTTTGAAAGACCCTGTCAATCCAGACAGTTGTCTTCAGCTACTGAGTGCTGAGACTTTGCGTTCACCAAATGTCTGGTCCTGATAAAACTGACTCTTCTCATTAATCACCAGGTCAGAAATCTGCTGTATAGCTTTTTAGAGGGTGGTAAAGCATTTTCTTAGCAACACTGCAGACTGCATTTATGAGCTGTAAGATTCTTATCAACATGGTGGACAGGTATTTGCCTCTGTGTGTCGTTTTTATGACAGTGTTGCTGAATATGATTCATACGATCTGTTATTAAAAGAATATCCTCTGGAGATCTCTAAATCCTGGGATGGTCCCATAACATGTCACGTTAAAAATACTGATATAAGCAGAGTAGGTTGGTCTAGGTGCAGGCCGAATATTCCAATATGGCTTTTCTTCCCAACCTGGTCTAGCTCGCTAAGAAAACAGCTTCCAGTCATATCTCGGGAGGTTTTCTCCCTCTGTGCTGCTCTGTACTACAAGCACCACTTAATGTCCAGCACTGTTATTACTTTCAGTAAAGTGGAGGTTAAAATATTTTAAATCCCCTCAAGAATGGTTTCAATCCATCAACCTCTGGGTTATGGGCCCTGCATGCTCCCACAGCCCCACTCTGCTAAGAGTCACTACAGGTAGGACTGCATTGGGCCACTGGGGCTTCACAGCTCTAAGTACTGTTTTTAGATGAAAAGTGTGTGTTAACAATTGTGGGGTGGTCTTTGAAACACATGGCTGTTAATTCTGGTCCCAGGATGGCTGTTAACTGGCAGAAAGGATGTAACGAAAAGGTGCTATGGTCATTCAGGGAATTGAAAGCTCCAGTGTTTATGCAGTTTGAGCCATGGTTTATGGAGGTGCTATACAGCTGAAGTAATTCTTTAGGTAATGGGTCAGACTGCACAATATGAACCCAATTGTAAGCAGGTCCAGAAGAACTATGGCACTGGGTGGGTCTGGTGTGCATTGTTAGACAGAAACTGTCACATTTCTTTAAACCTTCCATGACAGCTTTCATCAACTCTATGGTGTTGACTGTTGCTGACAATCAGCTGCTGGTAAAAGGCTGTTAGCAGAGGATGGTTTCGATCCATCGACCTCTGGGTTATGGGCCCAGCATGCTTCCGCTGCGCCACTCTGCTGTCATATATTGCAATGGAGCATTGTCACAGGCTTTACACAGAAAACAGAGCAAGGAACATGAAAGGCAGGGCGCAGAGGTTGTGGTGCAGAACATTGAAAGCCGGGGCGACATGAGACAAAGCAATGACGTAACCAAGCAACAATACTTGGGCTGAGTTATCCGTCTCCGCAGGACAGACTGTTTCCCTGATACCGACAATTCTGTTTCTGAAATCCCCACTTCCTCATGATACAGATGGGCACAAGTGCATTCATTTGTTGAACGGGGAAAACAAGTGCGTTTGCAGGTGTTTGACAGAGTTCTTGTACTTTATATTTCTTCCAAATTATGTTTTTATACGTACTAAATATTAAGCTTAAGTACTTATACGTGCTATGAAGCTAATTACCTGAGAGGGGATTTGAACGTACAGTTCAGGCCTAAGAGCCCTTTTCCTTCTCTATTCCACCAAGTTGTCTAATCTTCTCATGCTACTTTTTACCTGTGGGAGAAGTTCACCATTGTCTACGTTAAGCAACTTGGGAAGCAAAACACAGTCACCTCAGATGACCATTGGGGCTTCAGCTTTTTTCGCACATCAAAAAGCATTGGACAAGTGCAAAGGGAGCACACAGAAACAGAGAGAGAGAGCTTTGTGGAGACAGGGCTTGTTTCTTATCACTGCTGTTTTTGTAAACGGAAAATCGCTGAATAAACAACGTCTCTCTGCCGAACAGACACATTCAGAATAACCTGGTGTGAACATGCATTAAATCTTACAATAAACTAGATAATACACTTTTTCTTTCTAAAAGTCTAACCTTTTCACAGATGCAAATATGAAGTGTTTCATTGCAGGCACACTCACACATACACACACACAGCTTTGGATCTGTTAACACACTTCCACAAGCTTCAGCCTGTCAGTGTACACAAGGCAGTTCTGACTTGTCAGGAGCATAAACATTTCTAGCCAGCATTCCTTTGGCCACATTTCACACATCTGATAAGGTTGCCTACAAATTTATTTGTGAACACTTCTCAGCAGAACACTCATTCAAAACCGCAAACCCGTATACAGGAGATTAACTCATCAGGTTAAGAATGCTGTGAGTGTTGTGTTTACGCCATGCTCTGTCACACAGAATCACTACAAATCCAATATACCCTTTGTGGTCCGCGGGTCCCTCATAGAAGTGGATCCCACCCATCCCACCTGACTATGTGTGAGTGTGTGTGAGTGTGTTAGTGTGTGTACAGTCATTAGATTATGCACCACATTTTGAAGCTCTCAGTCACAGAAAACATGGAAATCAATCACCTACAGTCAAATAAACCACCAGGCACCAAACTTTGTGAGTGTGAAAGTTCACGTTGAAAGAATGTGCGAGTATGTGTCTTTGTGTGTATTTGTATAAAAACACAAAGCACACCAAACAAATGTTAAAAGGTGAAAACAACACCATAAAGTGCACAAATAATAGATGTTGATGTCAAAAACAAACAACTCTCTATAAAAATGTGAATCCTGGATTACAATACTTTTCAAACTAAACATTGAAGGCCTAGTTTTTATAAGTAATCATAGTGTTAGAGCTGGTGATTAATTCCAGGCCATATCACCCAGCCTTACCCAGTGTATGTATTTATTCTGTGCATCCCATCCAATATCAACATAGGCAACATTCACCTTTACAACTTGAATATTTCAGTCCCTGAGCAGCTCATAAAATGTCTTACAAGAAGAATGATAGGAATTCCAACTCCACAGATGGTAGAAATTCTGTGATTTATGAGATTGAATAAATGCCTTTGCTGATAATAACACAATTAAATGGTGATTTAATTGCTCTACTGAACAATTCAAGTTAAATAGTGATCCTTCCCAGAAAAAAACCCTTAGACTAAATATACACTGATAAAGAATCAGTCTTTTCAGTAAGTGTTGTTGTAGCTATTATGGTAAACCAGGATATTTCCCTTGACCTCACCAGTTTGTTTTTGTGCCTAACAAACAACATATTTTGTTAAAATCGGAGAACTTGTAAATGTTTTATTCACCTCTGTTTCCTGTAGTATATGTTTGAGGTCGTTTACTCACATGTTTGACGATGTTTTTGAGCGCCCTCACACTTGTTTCGATCAGAGCATCTGGAATTCGATTGCCTCTTGTTCTGACTTAGGAGACACTTTTACTTTGGGGTTATTGTTCAGTTACTTTTGTGTCTAGGACTGCGGAGGCTGCGTTCATGTTTATTAGACTTACTGATAATGTGTCTGGCTCTGGTTGTCGATGTCACTGCTAACTGCCAAGCCTTATTGAACCACAATTGTTAAAAAAACAAAAAGTTTAGTGGAAGTGATTCATGTCGGCTGTTTTCCCTATAAACGAGGACAGACATTCTTCCTGCTGTCCCTGCGAGATGGAACAACCCATATTCTCATCTGGAGAAAAGTTCAACACACAAAAAGGCTGTTTACTGCTGTTGTTTTGCAGGACAGGCATGCTAGGAGGTTTTAAAGCAGGACACAACGGCCCCCTGCGGTTAGACTCCAGAATCATGACGTTAGAGACAATGGGGTACTTTGGAGCCTTTTCATTATATATTTTGTGTGTGTGTAAAATTGAATGTTCCGGGCAGAAGAAAGCGCTTATATCCTCATCATTACAGCAAGCACTGACGTTGGAAAGGAAGGTAAAGTTTGGAGAAAAATATCAAGTGAGTATGTATGTTAAGCATATCACTGGAGAAGTCTGGGACTGTACTGAAGGATAAGTATTGTATCTGAATATAAATGAGTTGGGGGGAAAAGGAGAAGAAGAGGAATATTAACTATGTTTTATACTTAAAGGGCAAATCTGACAAATGGAGGGAGAGAAGAGGAGGAAAGGAGCTGTCATCTTGTCAACCACTCTGTACGATGAGGGGGAAAGTCTACAGAGGTCAGAAAGAAATAGTTATTCAAAGTAAACTACAAGATAAAAAGAAGAAAGGGAGAGGACAAAATTAGGATGGGGATGATAAAGGTTAGAGGGAAGAGCTACTATACTTCTCTATGGGACATGGACACCAGCTATATTTACCCCCAGACTAATGCAGATATAACAAAAAAGGTTTGAGGTGCTATCACAACTAAACCAAGTACTTAACTCATCACCATGCAGAAGACATCTGGAAGTGGGACAAGCAGATGGAATCTTAAATGAGATGTTATTTTAATAAAAGAAAAAATGTAAAAGCTGAATGAGGCCTGATGGGAGTTAATGGGAATTGAAAGGGTAAAAACTCTTTTGACTCTTGTTGAGGATAAAGGCACGTAGTAACTCCATACTCCAGCTATTGACCTTACAACATGAGCGTTGAGTGACATTTTTTATCCATGTTTGTCACACAGACATGATTGTACTTGAAGGGAATATTACAGAGTGCAAAAGTTTTGTCACTTGCGAAAGCTTCTTTTCTGGTGACATCCAACACATGCAAACAGTTATTGGTCAGCGTGCAGCATGTGGTCTGTCATCTCTCTGTAGCCCATGACACAAGAATTGATGTCCCTATCTTCGTTTAACATGACACAGTTATTATCTTAACAGGCAAAAGTATCTTACAGTCTGATCCCAGCATAGGATCTGATGTCAAAAGTTGATCCTACAATCCATCTGTTTGGGCTGGAGACTATAGGTTTTTAATGAAAAGCCTTTATAACATATTGGGATAATTTGGGTGTCAGGAGACATTTGGTCAGACAGCAACTTTGTTGCAGACAGCAACAAAGTTGATGAGCTTAGAAGTTGCTAGATGTATTAAGGTTTTGTATTAAATAGCCGAAGTAGCTGTTTGCATAACTTTTTCAGACAATCACCTCCTGGCGATTGAAAATTAGCAGAGGATAGTTTCGATCTATCAACCTCTGGGTTATGGGCCCAGCACGCTTCCGCTGCGCCACCCTGCTCTTAATCACGCCAGATGGGACTCGAACCCACAATCCCTGGCTTAGGAGGCCAGTGCCTTATCCATTAGGCCACTGGGGCCCGATTGGATGCGTTTTTCCACCTAATTTCTCTTGAAAACATGGCGCTATAGAGTGATATGTGTATAGGCAACTTGGTTTGCTTGTATTTCTTGTAGACATTTTGCCTCTCATCCAAAAGACTTGTTCACCTCTAACTGGAAGCTTTCAGGTATTTAACCTCTTAAGGTCTTTGTGTTGACAGTCGTTGGGTTAAACAGATAGGTCATTAACACCTCGAACAGCTCTTGGGTCATTGGGGTCCCCCGAGTTGAGGTGTGAATGCTATTGTTACCTACTAGTCATAGACTCCAACCTGATATTGTGTGAATCATTAGAGTCACAGGACTTGGGGTGTGGTTGGGAATTGACTTGTCTGGGAAAAGATTTAGGACTGAAGTGTAGGTGGCTGACCCACAGAGGTTAAATTACAGAAATCTCCCATAATCAGTTAGAAAGAAAAAAACCATTTTGGATTGGAAATGAACAACTTTAAGAAACACAAGCAGGACAGTGCCTATCTACCAAGTCAAGGAGGTACTGTGTTAAACAGCTGTAGTCTCTCTTTGTGAAATATTTACAGACAATCACGTCCTGGTTAAATATTGTCAGCAGAGGATAGTTGCTGTGTGTAGCAACGGAGGATGGAGCAGATACATGTATGACTGAGCCACCAGGCGCCCAACCTTGTCAGATTAACGTGACAGATGTGTCTCCGCTATGTACTGGTGAATTACCTCATTTATAAAAACACACTGTGCTTTAAGTGGGTATGAAAACATGTTTTGTGATACTGAAGGAAATGAATCATGTCTCGACACCTACATTCAGCTGTTCTAATCCATCATAGCTTGTGTGGAAAAAAAAACTTGAATGGAAGCCCAGTTTATCAAAAGGAGAAAAAGAGGAGAATGATAGAGGGGGAGAGGAGGGATGAGAAGGGAGCAGGGGAGAGTAGAAACATGGGGAGAGAGAAAAATGAAGTAGGACAAGTAAGAGGAGAGCAGAGGTTAAAGCTAGAGGTGTAGACCAGGAAAATACAGACAGAGGTTAGAGGAGGAGAGAAAGAATTGATGTAATCAGAGTGTCATTGCTCTAACACCGTGAAGGAGAAGGTGAAGATGGAGCAGAGGGAAAGAAGAGCTGATTAAGAGGACTGAGTAGAAACATTGCTTCAGTGTAGTTAGAGTAAATAGGCGATGAGGAACGAAAGGAGCTCTCGACAAAAAATACACATTTTTCCTCAGGAAAAAATTAAAAAAAATTGATAATTTTTCACATGTGGCTGGTATTTAAAAGACGTCTGAAGTGGAAATTACAGTAGCATGGGCATAGTTTGCCTGCTGTTATGCAAATGTCTGGTACAGCCTCCCATCTTAGCACTGGTTTTATATTCCCCTTGAGCTATGGTACCCTGAAAGTGACAAAAGGGAAGCTATATAGGAACACTAATTAGAGTGCAAATCCTGGAGAGAAGACTGAAAGTAAGTTTTAAAAGTAATAAAGATCCTCCATGATCATCAGCAGTACTTTTTCCTTACATATCTTACAATGTAGACATGTATTTTAAGTGCAACCAGGGAGTTCAGAATGAAAAAGAAATTCACAATAGACAGACGGAATAGGAGGAGAACAAAAGAGATGTGATATTTATGAAGAAGGAAACACAACAGCCCAGACAAAAGGCTGTTCCCCTCATAGGACAAGGAGGGGATGAGTGAGGTGAAGTGCAGCTAAAAGGGTGCGAGGGGAGATGTGATGGAGACAGGGAGGGAGGGAAGGACGGGAATGGGGTTAATTGGAAAGAATGGAGAAGACAGTAAGGTGGAAAGTGGGGGGGGCAAGGAGGAGTGTAGGAGTGAACCTTTTTAAAAGCTGTAGTTACTTAATGTAAATTATTGGTGTTTGGCCAAAGGCTATATTCCTGCTGGCTTAGTTCCCAGTCTTAAAGTTATTAAAAGTAGAATTATAGAAAATATTTTCTCTTATAAATAGATGTAGAGAAAATTTTCCATTGAACAGCATAAGTGAACTTATCTTTTCAAAGATGACACCTCATGTCATTTTGGTACTACACTACAACTGTGGGAGAGCAGACACCCTCCAAATGGACATCTCAGTCTGGACATAAACTAAAAGAGACGTGAAGATGGAGATAACAGCAGTAGCTAGCGGGGGGAAATGTGTCATGGAGAAAATAATGGTGCAGCGAAAGGAATAGGGCCAATAGCCCCAAGGTTAAAGGACAGGACAAGATGAAGGCAGGGCGATTATTGACAAATTAATCGGGATGGCCACAAGGAATTGAAGACAGGGACCGTAGTCACAAAGGCGACAAGGCGGAGGAAGATGTCGGCATTCTGGGTGGCTGGGCAGGGAGAGAGGGAATGAGTAGGTTAAGGGAGTCTGCCTCAGGGCTGTGGCCAGACAATTAGGAGGAGGAGGAGGAGGAGAAAGATAGGGGCTGAGGCTGCAAGTCTGCGGGCCAGACAAGACTATCTTCCCTCAGGGGGAAACAACCTCTTTTTTTGTTTGAGAGGAAGACACAGGACCAATCCTCAAGAGAAAATAGGCCAGACACACAGTAAAGAGAGTGATGGAGGAAGGAGAGATAGTGGGAGGGAGGGATGGAGAATGAGAGGGACGGGAAAAATGAGAAACAAAGAGAACCAGAGGCGCCTATAGCGGGATCCTGGGAACTCCAGGTGGATTTGCGAAGAAAGGGAGGCGGGGGTGAGCACCTGAAGGAGAGATACGAGAAAGATAGAAAAGGAGAAACGTAGATTCAGAAGGAGACAAAGAAAAGCTTCTCAGACCCAGTGATTATTGATGGTGGTCTCCTGAAAGTGAAAGAGAGAGAAGATGTAGATTAAAAGAAAAGGAGACACGGTTTTGTTCAGCTGTAACACGATTGAACTGCTTTGTTTTACATATTTTAAAAGGGAAAATCCTTGCTCCTTCCTGAAAAATGATTCATCTTCGTTCGTTCAAGTACATTAACCACTTATTTCCTGCACTTAGTGTTAGTGACGAATGTGTTTTTTGCTCTCCCTCCCCTGCTAAAGATGAATGACATTAAAGGCACTACAGTTTAATAAATCAAAAACAGGGATGTTGGATTTATTAAATTAATGGACCCTGATTTAGACTTGTCGCTGGCTGATAAGGGAGAGTTTTTTGCAAACCTGTGCCGTAAATAACTGAGACGTCTTCTTCAAAGTCTGTAGAAAGAAATATTTTCTGGCTGCGTCTTCCAAAGTCTAACTATTTTTTCGTGAGGAGCTGAATTCACACTGAGGTGCTGAGAAGAAAGAGAGTCTGACTAACTTTGAAGCACTAGGTAGGACTCAGAACTTGTACCCTACTGGGATTACCAAAGTTTGCATTAAGTTTTTGCACTTTTTGAATATTGAACTGAGCATATTTACAGGCTATGTGGCCTCTTTTCTCCAGTATACTAAAGAGGAAGCTGGTTGTTGATGTTGCAAGGTGGAATTGTGAAACAGGTTGTCAAGCTGCCTATTTTCCACAAGGTATTATCACAACAGATGTTTGACTCTAGGTTTTCGTAACCTGACACAGGGATAAACTTAATTTCTTACAATTCAAGGAGGTTTTGTATTAAACAGCTTGAGTCCCTGTCCCAGTATTGCTCTAGCGATCACCTCCTAGTAAAACACCAACAAACAGAGGATAGTTTCGATCTATTGACCTCTTGGTTATGGGTTCAGCACGCTTCCGCTGGAGTGACATCAAATGTAATTCAACATCTGTTATCGCGAAAGACTTTATTATTTATAAAAAGCCTATGTAACTTATAGGGGACATTTAGCTTGGGAGACGTGTGTTCACCTGGCTTTTACAATAATGGTTCCTTACGCTACTAAGTTGTATTAAACAGGTGGAGTACCTATGCCTGTTTGCATAACTTTTACAGACTATCGGCTCCTGATAAAAGGTTCTATAAAGTTCTGGGTCATAGGGTAGGCGCGCTTCTGTTAAATTATTCTCACAAAATCCCTGATGGAATTTGAACCCACAATCACTTAGCTGTAAGTCCAATGCCTTATCTATTTGGCCAATGGGAACAACAGCAATTTATATTTACAGTAAGAACTCCATCAGAGTTGACAGTATTGCTTCTTTCAGAAGTGAACTGAACTCCTGAAAGCCTCCGTACATTCTCCTGAGGAGTAATACGTGTGAACCTAAATGTTAGAGTGAGAGCCTCCAGACTTTCCTGGGAGTTTCTCCAGGCAGCACGCCAGTAAAAAGCCTAGACACAGCTCCTAAGCAGGATTCACTCATTTAAATAACAAAAAGAAAACGAATATGTAAGAATGAAAGAGAGGAGCCATACACATAGAAGACACAGAGGAAGATGTCAAGAGATCTGTTGATAAGGGCAGACGCTGACGTGCTGCACAAAAACATGTGATCTCTGCCGCAGAATTAATATGTTAGCTCATAGATTTTTGGCGGTTAAAGGTTAACATCTTTGGTTCAGAATGAGTTTTAATATCCAAGCATGTGAGGAGTTGAATGAAAACAGCCAGAGTACCTCTTTGGATGCAGTGGAGGGTGAGAGTCTGCGTGTAGGAACAGAGGATGGAGCAGATACATGTATGACTGAACCGCCAGGATGCCCAACCCTGTCAGATTG
This sequence comes from Pleuronectes platessa, assembly GCF_947347685.1. Lineage (NCBI taxonomy): Eukaryota > Metazoa > Chordata > Actinopteri > Pleuronectiformes > Pleuronectidae > Pleuronectes > Pleuronectes platessa. The sequence goes on along the minus strand of NC_070631.1, from coordinate 19,090,313 downwards.
ACGTGACATATATTTCTGAATTACCACATTTGTAAAAAAACATACTGAGTTTCAGGTGGGTATGATAACATCATTGAGTGACTTTTATGGAGAAAAACTTCATGTTTCAAAATAATAGCAGAGGATGGTTTCGATCCTTCGACCTCTGGATTATGGGCCCAGTACGCTTCCGCTGCGCCACTCTGCTGGATTGTGCTGCAAGGATGAGGACAATGATTTAGACTCTATTTGGTCACACTCATCAAAGCTTTCCAAAGGATTGAGACGCTACTGTGTACAAGCTGAGAGTTTTTAGCATTTGGCTCAACTTTTTAATACATTCCTTATATGAGAACCATTACCTGTTTGGCTGAACAACGGCGACTCTGGTTGTTTAGTAATTTAAATTAAACATTAGAATCCTGTTTGTATATTCATCTGTTACAAATATTTTTTTCCTAAACTGTCTGCTCTTCGTAGGCCCTTTTCCTTCGTCTTCACCTCGCACATAAAAGTGTATTCACCATTCCACATGTCAAACATGTGTCTTGCAGACAAATATTCCCATCACTGGGTTGTCAACATGGCCAAATATGGTTCTGACCACCTCTGCAACTGCTGTTTGTTTAGATTAGCGGTCAAGTGCATATTTAGTGCACTTACAAATGGATTTGTATCTCTTCTTTGCTCTAGCTGATCACAATCCTATTACCAGAAAAACATGTTCCCAGCAGATTTAAGGTGAGCTGCTCCTTCATCTGGACTGTAACGACTTCCACCAGGTTGAGAAGTAAATGTTTCAGTGCCCTTATTTTGAGTCTCCGGATCATTCCCTCTGTGAAAAAATGTTTTTTCTGTGCTTTGGATTCAAACAGAATATATATCATCCAGAGTCATAAATCGGAACTGCCTTGAAGCATTTTAAGATAAGTAGTAGGTTTGAAAAAAAACTGAGAATGGAGTTATGATAGAAGTTTTGATTAATGAAAGGAGGGGAAGACAGTCTGGTCTTCTTTGAAGGATGTAAGCAGTAGAGAAAAACTAGTATGAAATGATAAGAAAAGTGAAGAAAGAGAAATAGATGGAGGGATGAGATACACATTAAGCAGTAGATGGAAAAAAAAAGAAAACACTAAAGAAAATTCAATCTTGAAGCAATATAATGAATAAGGCATTCAGGAAGTGAGCAATGTGTACGCTGCAGGCTGCAAATTACCCATAATCCTCCCTTCTATGTCCTAAGGGGCCTGCTGATTGCTTTGATTATGCCTCTGCGCTACCATCAGCAATGGTCGCCGGCTTCATCTTTCAGGTTGTCAGCTCGTCCAGTTCTTGTCAATGGGGAAATATAAGGAGCAACACCAGGGAAATTCTTAAAATGTCAAGATATGTTCAATTCACAAAACTAAACAGAAAAGTTTTGGTGGTAGATGATAGAAACTTTTTTTTTCAACTTTTCACATATATAGATAGATAGATAGATAGATAGATAGATAGATTACTTTATTCATCCCTGAGGGGAAATTAAGTCGTCATAGCAGCCGGTACATTTGAATACAATAAAATACAATACAATAGAATAAAATATAAAATATAAAATATTGCGGTAGAAAGAATAAAAAACAGAAACACAAGATAAAATAGGTAGATAAGGTGCAGTGGCAGATGATGGTAATAGTACTGATGATATGATGGTAATGTTATTGTTATTATTATTATTGACAGTATATAAAAAATAGTACAGTATATATAGTATATAATATATATTTATATATGATAGTAATTATACCAATATAATAGCAGTATATAGTAATAATAGCAGCAACAGTATATATAATAATAATAATAGTAAAATATAATAATAATAACATGTACACATGTATAAATAAAATATGTGTATATAGACTTATATATACAAAGAATATACAAAGAGTATGATATAATATATGATATATAGTACGGGTATAAATATAAGTATTTGGCGATACAATAGATAATATAATATACTGGGAGCGACTTCTCACAGTTATTGATTGGCATTTACAGTGGCCGGTGTGGCAGAGTTGACGGTAACTAGCACCTCAACATGAAAAGTTGTGACAGCAGCCTGCTCTCTGTTGTCTTCCTGCCACCACTCTGGCCCATGCCTGCAGCATTTGTCTCTGTGCACAAGTCGTTAACTGGCAGATTTGATCTATCCCATGACACTGTACGTTTATGATGGAATAAAATAATGACATGATGACAATTAATTTCCAAAGGTTCAAAGGTCACCTTTACTTACACATAATGTTCTCCATAAGCTGACAATATCAACGCCTGAGTAACAGACTGTGACCATATGTCCATATGTCTGATATGCATACGTCTTCTGTGGAGCCAGGTTCATAATCCATGTTTTTAACTTTGAAGATTTTTTACGGCAACTTCCATATTCGCCACGGCTACAACAATGTGTTCTGTCAGAATCAGCTTTGTTGTCAGAGCATTTGAACAAATACATGCACTTTTGACTCTGTTTCTCTCAATGAACTTAGAGTAAAGACATGAAGCAGAACAAAGACAACAAAGCTTAACATAGTCAGCTCATATGATTTTTATTTTTTCAATCCTGACAAATAGGAATGAGACACAATACCTTTAATCAAAAGAGTCTCCAACTGCAACTTGACTGATTGGTGGAATCATATAACAAGGCAGTAATTCAGTAATGCAGTACTTTCTCATAGCTTGATGTCTGTCACTGTGTGTGGCGTGTGTGTGTGTCTTTGTGTGTGGGCGTTAGTGTGCGTGCGTGTGTTTGTGAGATGGAATGAGATTAGACTTCCTGCAGGGCTGTAGCTCCATGGACGCCACCTGAAGCAGCAGGAACGACAGGAATGTTGGAACGATGATACGCTTCATCATCTCAGTCACCACAGCAACATCTCTGCCTCAGTGTGGGAGAGGAGATGAGTGTGATGAAGGGAAGAAAAGAAAATAGAGGAGAATAGGACTAGAGACGCATGCAAACCTTGTTTAAAACCTGATTTTCCAACCATCATTTCTGCGAACTCTCTGTATCTCAACATCGACCTCAGCACTTTTCAGTTAAATCCTTTTTGTGGAGTTTCTAACACTTTTAAAGTTGTTTGCCAACTGCAACCTCGGCGCCAAGTCAAGTCACATATTTATAGATTATCCCAGCATGCCACACAGGAAAAAAGGTCCCTGTTCTCTACTGTGATGTGATGGTAAAAGCATTTTCAAGTCTTATCTCAGACAGCAGAGCAAAACAGAACATCTTTGATTAATATATGACTGTGAAAACGAAGGTGCAGCTGTCACAGCAGACCAGTGAATTATACAATAATGAGCAACACCAGAGAAATGGAGTTGAAATTGTGTTAAACTGTTATGATCATGAGCTAAAAATCATACAGTTGAACATAATGTATAAATAATATAATAGTTTTTATATGTTTCTTTCTGTAGTGGAGTTATTCGGTAGAGCTTTCACTCAAAAGCCTGTGCTCTCACTCAAATAGCCCCTGCTTGTGCTTAGATTTGCTCTGCTTGTGATCAAACTCTATTTTGAACTCAAATATCTTGACCCCTGCAATGGATGTGTTTAACGTTATCTAATTTACAATATGTGAAACATTTTAAGAGCAGAAAATAGTAAAGCTGGGCAATATGACTTCAAATCAATATCATGACTATTTCAAACTTTTACATTGATTGCGATTAATGAGCGATTATTTTATTGCCCAGCCCTTTGTATCAGTTTGGATGTAGAGGTAAAGGAGCGAGGTCTCTAGGAAGTCAGGAATACTTCACCACACCATATGGAGCTGTCTGCAGTTACATTTGCTGAATGACTAATTAATTTAGATTGTTTGTGAATTTGTAAACTAGAGTCTTTTGAAGACATTTTTCAGTTTTCATTAGTTGCCATCTGTTTGTCTGTTTGTTTGTTTGTCTGCTTTTCTGTCAATCTGTTCATCTGTGAACTGTGACATGCTTTGTTTCCATTGTAATTTGAGATTAAAAGAAATCACACTGACTAGCCCGAGGAGAGAAATCCCAGTATGTGGCTAATATGGAAGAGTAATTTGTTTGTAAACACAACATCTCACACTGCACTTTTGAAGGTTACAGCCTCATAAACACTTTTAGTGAAGCTCAAAAAATAAATCGGATAAGTTCACAAAAGTCATACTCCATGATGTTAGAAGTGGCCAAAACCTTGCAGTATATATTTAATTAAATCTTTATTGAATGTATTTTTTTATTAGTAAATTCATTTTACCAACACCGTAATAGATTTATTCTGACCTATAGCCCAGGGTGTTGCTATTGTGCCAAGTTGGTACACAAAGCTTTAGTTACTGTCGTTTATCAAAGAGGCATCATATTAAATCTGTCAATGTCAAGACTTGGGGTCACAATCAATTTGGAGTTCAAATGCTTGGAAAACCATGAAAAGGAATGTTAGGTTTGGTCCGATGGTTTATGTGAAACCAGGTTAGAAAGACAGACATGGAACGAAAAAAAATCCACACTCCACCTGATTGCTCAGTGTGAGCGACGACAGTCGGAGAAACACCAAAGTGAGAAAAACACATCACATGTGATCCACTGTGTTTTAAATAAAGAGCGAAGGCTGAGGCGTGGTGTTAGTGTGTGTGACAGCAGGTGTCGTTCTCCTGTGGCGGACTGAGCGCTCAGCTCTCCCACTGGGGCCGGTTATTAATGGCTACGGATTCATTACAAGCAGCCAGTCAGCCATGCTGCCAGCACGCCCGATGCTATTAGTCACACAGTCAGACTGATAGATGCACACTGGCATACACACACACACAGGCATACAATTAATGAGCACCAAATACCACCCCAAAACGCATTGACACTTACACAGATTCAAGAACATTACACACAAACCTGTGGCACAACAAATGAATCACTTCTGCGGTAAGGTTTTTATTTAGAATATCTACTGTGGTGTGTCTAACGTTTATCTATTTTCTTTGTGTTTTTTCCTATTCCTTATTCTCTCTATCCAGAGGACATCTTTATCCTCCAGGGGAAAGACAAGAAGAACCCTCTCATCTACGGCCTGTTCACCACGTCGAGGTAGGTTCCTCTGTTAAACACTAAACATCAGATACAAACAAATTCCAGTGGTGTGATGAATGGGAGTGACTGGGGGTGTCATACATTTCTAATGGGTGGAGAAGTTTTGGTCATAGTCACTCATAGTGATACAAAAAGCATTGCATTTTAAACATGACTAACAACCACAAAAATCCCTGACCATATATTAAGAATAGTTCTGTGTGTGTGTGTGTATGTTTGTGTGTGTATGTTTGTGTGTGTGTGTGTGTGTGTGTGTGTGTGTGTGTGTGTGTGTGTGTGTGTGTGTGTGTGTGTTTGTGTGTGTAAATGACATTTAAAAAATCTATTGCCATGATGTCTTCCAAATTGACTCTAATGATCCAAGGAATCCAAGCTGCATTACACCAGTGACAGCTACCATACCAAACTGCTGCAGCTCACACGTCCAGCATTGATGAGCAGTCTAAAGAGTGAATAGTTGGGTACTAACTAGAAACTAAGCACATGATATTAGTTTACCCCCAATCAGAAGAAGAGAGTCCACCAAATACCAGACATTGAAACTATACTGAAATGTGTCAGTTCTAATATTGTTAGAAGATTGTTTTTAGCGACAAATGGATTCATATTTTATGTATCTTTATTTTTATATTAATATGCTTAGTATTTCAATTTTTTAACCATCCCCTTGCCGGGCTTTGGTACGTGTGCCCAGGAATCACCCTGAGTTTGCATTTGGAGTATAATCATAGTACAAACAATCCAAAGATAGCTGCAGTGTTTTCTTTCACTACCAGATTTTTACAACAAGTGATAGTGGACACACCACCGCTTTGTCCACAGTGCCGATATCAACAAAAAATTCAAAATTCCTTGTGGGACCTTCAATGAAATGCTACTAATATGATGTCATGACGACTAACAGATCTATTGTATATTTTCTTTGAGGGAGCACAGTCATTACACAAGAAATATGGCCAAGATGACACAACCCAAGGACTAGATGACACATCAAAGCCTGTGCATTGCATTTTGTCCCCTCTCACCTGCTTACTTTGCAGCCAGAAGGAAAACCAAACGTTTCACACGAGACTTAATCAGTGTGTTCCGTGCCATAGGCAGTTATGCACTTTTGCAGCCCCCAGAGGAAGCAGTAGGTACTGTAAGTGTCTAAATGAGACATTTAATTAAAGATTTAATAGTTGCCATATAATATCAAAGGCATTGATTAAAAGGCAGATGACATGGGGCTAATTTAGAGATTTCTCTCTTCCTCTTTTCAAGATGTGAATAAAGATTTATAAATAACATATAGATGCAGCTTTATATGAACTTTATGTGGACCTGGGTTAAATTGTGATGTGGAGAATTTGGTTGGCAAGAGTAGAAAAAAGTTACTTTTCATTAAATTGTATCTTTAAATAGTTAAAAAAAATCAACGACTGCATTTTCCTACAGTGTGTGTCATCATGAGTCTGTTGAAAGGCAGACAAGATAACATCTAAGCCATGATGTCAACACTCTGTGTGGGTGGGTGGCTATGGCTTAGGGGGTAGAGTGGTTTTCCTTCAACCGGAAGGTCAGTGGTTCAATCTTCAGTCTTCCCCATCTCCATGCCGAAGTGTCCTTGGGCAAGAACCCCTAAATGGCCCCTCATAGATGTTGAATGCAGTAATTCGCTTTGGATATATGCGTCTCCCAAATGAAAGTGAAATGTACTGTGTGTGTGGTGTGTCTGTTGTGTGTGCGCCTGTGTGTTTGTGTGGATCTTGACTTGTATCATGCTTTTCTCAGGCACTCCAACCCTTTTGACTCAAACTCTCTCATTTAAAGAAACAGTCCATAACATCTCTGTGACCTCAAGCTACTTTTAGACCTTGAGAAAAAGAAAGTCATCAAAGAAAAACATACAGAAGACAAAATGCAAAATAAATGTTACTAATATACAGAGGTCAAACCAGAACGAGTACATACTGTGCAACTACAAACTTGATGACAAAACATGGAAAATAAGAAGCAGCAGTGAACTGGGCCTTATTACAGTATGTATACAATATGCTTTATGTTGGTATTGCAAAATAATACCTATCTATAGTGAGAGACATTCATAACATAATCAGAAATACTTTACTGATCCCTAGGGAGAGGGAGAGAAAAATATCTTTGTTACATCTGGAACAGAGCAGTGACACGATGGAAGGCAGACAGACATTTAAACACAGAGACAGGAACAGATAACAGAATGCATGTTAGAGACAGAAAACCGGTGAACAACAACAGTCCACAGACAAGTAGACACAGGCTGAATGAAAGTGGATAAAGAATATTAAGTGAGGAAAATCCAGAACAAATTAGCGAGTGAGTAAAAGCCTGTAGTTTTTTTTTCTTCCATTCACTGACAGAACCACATGCTCTGAGAATAATCCAGTTTCAGAGCTGGACTCCAGCGCTCCACAGTAGCAGCAGAAGTATGACAGCGTTTGGCGTGGCCAAGCAGGGAGTTGGTCTGTTTTTGGGGGTTTTGGAAAGTGTGCATGGAATCCGAGAGGCTTTCGGACAGAAATCCAAAGCATCACTCAGGGGTGGGGTCCCGACCACAGGAGTGCAGAGTGCAGGAAGGTCACTCCCCCTGAATGGAAACTTCTCTCTGTGCTGCAGTTATAATTTCACACATGTGACGTTTTTTTTCCTCTTGTGATGAAGCCAAAAGAGGATTTTTGCTTTTATTTTATTTTTTTATTAACCTTTTCCTTTTTTACATGAATTGTCATATATCACATGTTAGAAACAGCCGATTGGATTTATTTAGCTACTGAGCCTTACTATTCAGAAGGTTGTTTTTTAGGTTTGTCATTTGTCTTTGCTTTCATTAAATCATATTTATTCTAATTTAAAAAGCATTTGCATTTTCAATAATAGTCATTTTCTTTTGTATGTTGTGAGTATTTTAAGCAACATTTAAGACTTTTAAATTGAATTATCAGAATATGGCGAGTTGTCAATTACACTGAATATTTCAAGAAGGCTTGTGGTTGGGTTTTCAGTAAATACAACCTTGGTCTCCTATGGTCCATGGAGGTCAATTTTTCCACAAATTCTTAAATGCTCCTCAAACCCTGGTAATAACATTCATACCATAATTTGAGTAATTGCTTCGGTGATTTCTGGTTAGTTAAAGGGGAAACTTGAAGACCCGAACCTTCTGGCAATAACACATTTAGACATTGTTTGACATTCTCTGTCGCCTCGCAGTAAGAAGTTTCATGGTTTGAGTCGGATTCGAATACATGCAGCTTATGTTAATTGTGCAATCTAAATTGCCTGGAGATGAGAATGGTTGTTTGTCTCTGTATGTCAGCCCTGATTCACTGGCGACCGGTAAATGGCCTGTATTTATAAAGTGCTTTTCCAGTTTTATCAACCACTCTTTACAGAACGATAGCTTTACAGAACAAGTTGCATTCACCCTTTTACACTCACATTCATTCACACTGTATGTACAGCTGTCAGGGCCCATTTGGGCTCACCAAGGACTCTTTGGAATGCAGAGGTGAAAAGGACCCTCTCTACCTCCAGGTGTACCCTGCCTCTTGTCCAACGTCAGCCAATCCGTGAGCCGTATAGATGATGGATTGCTGAATGTGGGCACTAAGTTTCGCATTGGACAAAATTCAAAAGGGCTCAATTAAAATCCAGCTTAGTGAGTCGGAAAATGGTTCTTAAGCAAGAGCAGTGAGAAACGTTTTCTGATGAAGTGAAAATATCAGCTACAGGAAATCTGAGGTTCATGGAATGTTGACAGAGAAGGAAAGACTCCCATGTTTCTTACATGGGAGACTCTATATGTTATTACAGGATGGTAACCTTCACTGTTCAGCTTTACATCATGTCAGTCACCAACATTTTATTCTTTAGAGTGTTTGTTAACAAGTGAATTCAGATTCAAGCAAACTATGTATTATTATTTATACTTGTGTTAACAGTGGATTTTATTTGGATGTAACTATCAGCAGTGTCGGCTTTGCAGAAATTTTGCTGTTGTTGTCATCAGAGATTCCTGATAAATCAGTCACAGTATTATTTTAACAACTTCACAGTATGTGTCAGCTGTCTATACTGAGTGAAACCATTGTGTGACCATCACCATCCCAACACGGCCTGTCTCTCTGTTCGGATTCTAGCAGCTCTGCCCATTAAACACGGCTGGAATCTTCAACTCTGACACACTATGCCAAAAATGTAAACCATGATCTTAACTACAGTGGATGGGATGTGTTGTGGTCAGGACTGATGTGCTAAAAGCAGAGTGTTCATCCAAGCTTAACTTTGGTTTGGAGCAGATTCAACGTGTGTTTGAGCTGAAAAGCCACAATGACTCAGAGCTCTTCATACAGTACATCACATCCTTCTTTAACTTACAGATTAGAGACCATGGCAGCCATGCTCAGCCCATGCTTTTACTCATGAATGCTGAATGAAGATTGCTGTTAATGACTCCTCTCCTTCCTTATTGTTTATCCTCAGTGATATTCTGAACGGTTCGGCTGTGTGCGTTTACCGGATGGAGGATGTCGTTCGGGCTTTTAAGGGAAATTTCTTACACAAGGAGGGGCCTCAGTATAAGTGGGCAGAGTTTACAGGCAAGGTGCCCTACCCACGACCAGGAACTGTAAGTTAAACTTCAAAACATCTTTAAATGTTCAGTTAATACCCTCACCAATTAATGTATGAAGTTATACTGTCTACAAAAAAGCTAACAAATGCACAATTACGACTACACTCAGTTACTGAAGGTATATTGTAGTTTTGAGTTTGTCCAACACTTGAATGTTCAGATATCATCTTTAGTTACTGAACAAAATAACAGACTTTATTTTTAATCTAAATTACACCATGTTTACTGAATGTATCCTTTTGACGTTTTTCTTCTCTCTTTACCTCTCTGTCAGTGTCCAAGCAGCACATATGGAAGCTACAGTTCGACCAGAGAGTATCCTGACGATGTCATCTTCTTCAGCAGGACACATCCGCTGTTGCAGGTTCGGCTAATGATTCACATTATTTAACAATAATTATATAATAGTAAACTTTATTTATATTCAATATAACAAAGTACTGCACAAGACAAAGTAACATGGGCAATTAAAAACACTTTTGTCATGTGATCGTTTATCAAAAGAAGGGCAATAACAGAAAGAAAGGAAGAAAAAATATATATATATGGGTTACAAAAAAGCTATTAGTCCATACCACAAGTCCAGTGAAATCATGGGATGCGTTGGTATCAAATTAAAAACTTTATTGTTCTAGGAAAATGTGCTACCACTGGGAGAGCGCCCACTCCTGGTCAGAGTCGGTGTCCACTACAAGTTCACTAAATTGCTGGTGGACCGAGTGGAGGCGGTTGACGGCACCTATGATGTTCTGTTCATCGGCACAGGTATGAGAGTGTGTGCAATGGAGTCTTTCTCTAAGTTTTCAAAAGTTTAGGTTTGAGCTTTAACCCTGAGGGGAAATGTGATGTTTGTTTGTTTCACAGTAAAACTTTTAAAAAGTGATGTTTTTTTTGCTTCAGACTCTGGTCTGGTGCTGAAAGCCATCCATCTGCCCAGAGAACACGGTCAGAGTCATGAGGTCACTCTGGAGCAGCTCCAGGTCTTTCAGGTACAACAAACAAATACAGTGTTGCACCACAGATTGTACTGCAAACCACTGTATCTTTGTTTCTGTACAATCTGAACATTGACTCACAGACATTTGAAACTTACTCTTATTTTTGTTTCAGTAAGATTATCGAGAAGTAATGCAGAGTAGACTTCAAGTCAGTCTACACTTAAAACAGCATGACAGCTTAAGGTTAAATTAATTAATTAATTAACCTGTATCAACAGCAAACTGTTCTCAATTAATCTATCTATCTATCTATCTATCTATCTATCTATCTATCTATCTATCTATCTATCTATCTATCTATCTATCCATCTATCTATTGTTAAGTTTGAAACTCAATGTGTTTGCTTCTCTCTCGTTCACAGCACAAATCCCCTGTAACAGCCATGACCCTCTCAAAGAAAAAGGTAAGAGATGAAAAGAGATGGTGACAAAAACTCTCTTAGAAACTTCCATACTCTCTCTCACACACACACACACACACACACACACACACACACACACACACACACACACACACACACACACACACACACACACACACACACACACACACACACACACACACACAACATCACACTTATCACTCACATCTCCACCTTATATCTCCAAGGACAGCTTCATCACCAGTTGCTATGGTTACCCCACCTCAGTCAGAGCAGTAATGAAGAGATGCTACACACACACACACACACACACACACACACACACACACACACACACACACACGCACACGCACACACACTCATTCACTCAGACACACACACACACACACACAAACACACCCACAGAAATATACTTTGCATTATTAAAAATGTCTGGGTTTCATGAAAAACCCCTCACATAAACACACCAAAAAGATTGACACAAACACAAACACACACACACACCACACACACACACACACAAGCCACACTGACATTGTTACACTGTGAGTTAAATGTGTGACTCAGAGGTTGAGGATGAATCTGATTTAGCCATTGATTGTCAGTTTGTCTCTTTTGTTTTTTGGAGCAAACTAAATACCCCCTTTTCTCTCATGTCTCTCTATTTAACTCTCCTCCTCCCCCCTACTCTTTCCTGCTTCCATTCATCCTTCCTTTTCCTCAACTATCCTTCACTCCCTTTTCCAACCATCTTTGTTCCTATGACTCAATTTCTCTCTGTCTCCTCCACCTCCTCCTCCACCTCCTCCTCCTCCTCCTCCTTTTCAACCTCCAGCAGTGGTTGTTTGTGGGCTCCAGGGAGGGTGTGTCCCAGCTCGCCCTGTACCAGTGTGAGTTGTACGGTCAGGCGTGCGCCGAGTGCTGCCTGGCCAGAGATCCCTACTGCACCTGGGACGGACACGCCTGCAGCCCCTACATGCCCACTGTGCGCAGGTATAGTGAATTACTACAGATCTGCTCGGATCCATATGCCGTTTACTGGAAATCACTGACAACTTCCTTCTTTTCCCCCTCTGGATAACAAACATGTGGATTTGATCCTCTTAAATCAGGTTAAACCAAAAAAGTTTATAGTTTGAAACACGGCCAAAGCTACATCTCAGTTACATCTTTGAGATCTTTCTGATTAAAGTATTTTTTCCACTGGAACAACACTTTCCATGAAATGCGCAGTTGCCTATGCTTTTTGTGGAACTTTTCCTCAGTGCCACAGTCCTCACCATAAGACAAGATCTCAACTGCGGCACAAAATCTAATAGCACTTTCAAGCTCAATTGGCATTAAATTCGTGAAGTAAATTGATTCTCCCAAGTAGATTTAATTAGCAGTGATCTTTTCTGCACCACGACATTTAGGACAAACTTTGCCACACTACTGTTGTTTTCATTTGGTTCCATGTAACACTTCTCAGTTACAGGAAGTAATTGCATTGATTGGTGACCAGATGGTTGAGATTCTTTCTTAAGCTTATTATGTTTTCTCCACAGGAGGAATGCTCGTCATTTAGGGGAGGAAGAGGATCCGCTCACTCAGTGTGTCAGACAGGGAGGTGAGGAACCAAACACTGTTCAACATGTTTATTCACTGATACTTTACTGATACTTTTTAAAGTAACAGCATCAAAGTAAGTGTTATTTTTAATAGCTTAGAAGTAGAGAACATCATTTCATGTTATAAAAACTCTACAACTTAAAACATCTATTGTCCTCCTCTTGTCTGGGCTCGGGTTGCAAAAGTAGCCCGCCAAGTAGGGTATCCCAGACATCCCTCTCCCTTTCCACGTTTTCCAGCTGATCCTCGGGTATCCCTTTGTATAAACTTATTTAAACCTAAATAAATAAAAACACTCTTTAGGTGAAATGACAACACGCCAACAAATGGGCAGAACTATCAGACTTTATCAGGGTTGAACAAAAAATTCCTTGTACTTGTTTTTGTCATTGTCTCTGTTGGAAACACAGTAAACCAAGCTGTCACATCTTTTTCTCACTGTCTCTCAGCTGTGCTGCAGGTGGAGGCGGAGCAGAGGGTGATGATGGTTGCTGAGGGTAACAGCACCTACCTGGAGTGTCTCCCTCGATCCAGACATGCTGCTGTTACCTGGTACAAACAGGCTGGAGAGAACAGTCCTGAACTAAACCAGGTACTTTTGAAATATTAAAACTGAATATAAATACAGGATAATCTTATAGGTACATGATGTAACTTTGTGAAACTTTTTCCAATATCTTTAGAGGAAATATGCACCTAAATATATCTCGAGGCAGATAGGTGCTGTCAAAGGCTTCTGTGACTCATTGAGCAACTTGCCACCAGCGCAGAGAGATATTCTTTATACGTTTTTCTTTCCACTCTAACCAACCAGACAAGGCCAAAGTTAGGGTTGGGCGCTCACAGCTGTCAATCATTGTATAAACGTGCCTCTGGTCAACTGCTCCTCTCGCACTGAGGCTTAACACTAAATGCCTTCATGGTTGACTCACAGGTTAGCAAGTTGCTGAGACAGCAAACATGATGAGGATCCTGGTTCAGGGCTGGGCCAGGCCAGTCTGCCTTCAGGGCTGCTCTGTGGCCTTGCTCTTGGGTGGAGTGGACCAGGGTTAGGGAGAGGGAGCTGAGTGGTTTGAACTTCAGCCTCACAGTCATGCTAGCATGATCCCTACAGCTTGTATATTGTAGTTTTGAGTTTGTCCAACACTTGAATGTTCAGATACCATCTTCAGCACTAGAATAAATATCAATGTGATAAGAACTCCCATCAACTAACATGGAGTAGGCAGGGTGTATGGCCTATAATGCAGCAAGCCACCAGGTGGTGATCAAGATGCTCTGCCAAATATAAGCACTTGGTGGAGCACTCATCAATCATCTAATCTGTCTCCCTACTCAGGTGGTAACAGGTGACCAGCTGGTGGTTATCGAGCGGGGTGTTCTGATTCGTCGAGCCGAGCTGTCTCACGGCGGTGTCTACCACTGCCAGGTGGAGGAGCATGGCTACCACTGGACCGCCGTCACTGTTCGTCTCGCCGTCTGGAGCTCCTCAGCCAACCACCTCTTCGCTTCCTGGTCTGGCTCATCCTATCAGAGCAGGGGACCCAAGCCCTGGTACGAGGACGTGATGGCGCTGATTCACCCGGGAAATCTCGGCCAGCACTGCAGGGCCCTGGGATACCGCCCCCCACGCTCCCACCGTCGTCATGGTGACATGATGGTGGAGCCAAACAAGGAGAAAGAGAGAGGAGAAAGGCACAAGCACGGGGGAGGGCGTGGAGGAGGAGGAGGAGGAGGAGGGGGAGAAAGAGCTGCAGGGAGGAAGAGCAGGAGCAAGCCTCAGCAGAGGGCGCCAAGGAGCGCTTGAATGTTTTGCGGAGCAGGAGGGAGGATTCCAGTGACGCGCACACATTTATGTTACATATACATGAATACACACACATACATAGATACATCTACACACACACACATACATGGACACATGTACACACACACTTAACTTAATACACTTAGACACACACATACTGTATGTACAGAGACTACGTCACGAGCATGCACTTACCTACAAATAAAAATGGCATCTTTTCATTACTTTCATAGCTTTCAAACTAAGCTACACAAAGAACTGAAGTATGTACAGGAGGATGTGAACAGCAAAGACTGTTTGACCTGGACAAAGACTTTGTCAGTACAAAAGAGAAGTAGATTACATGTAGAGGTTGCGAAGCATGCTGAATGAAGGATGAGCAGCATGTCCAGATCAGTTTGACTGACTCGGCCTCGTGACAAGGACGTGTAAAAGGAATGCTTTGAATTGACATTCTCTACAAAAAAATACATTAAATAAGAGTCTTGTTCCAGAAGTTTTGCATTTGAAAAAAATATAATCCAACCCATATGAAATGATTGCTGTCTTAAAGCACCACCAGTTTTTTGAATGTTTTTGCCCATTAATTACAAATCACACAATGTCAATTATACTCCAAAACAGAACAGATGTTTTTCGATTGATTTCCTACCTTCCAGGCAGACACTGGTTTCCATTGATTTTCATCTGCAGAAACTTAAAAAATGCATCATGTTGCCCTTTTTTGGTTAAAGGTCATTTAATTGCAGTTGCAAGAAGCATTTTTCAAACTTTCTGTTGTGTTGAGCTCAAATTTCAAGTATACTCCATCCGTCAATGGAGAACTGAGGCCACATCCATACTACTTTGTTTGAAAATGTATCAGCTCTGCGATGGATACGCCTGGTGTCCACACTTCTCCAGAGTTGGAGAGTCTTGCTCCATTTTATTTGGAAAAATTAAGCGCTACCTTGTTACCTGTATGGGCAGAAACTGAGATGTCTGAAAACATGACATAGATGCTTGCAACCGCTTGCTGACTGGGTCTTTTTGGTTTAACATATTTGCTGATATGTCCGGCTTCTATCACATGACCCCCTTCTGTAAGAAAACAACTGGCATTAACCTTGGCTAACAGTGTAGAATGCAACATCGATAATCCATTACAAGTGTTGTTGACCCTGTTGTGTTTACTAACAGCTAATGTGAAGTTAAATTCTGTATTTTGCAACGATACAACTGCTGACATGTGTAGGAGACGAGCAATCTATGTTCTCTGGCATATGTTAACAGATGCAAGCCCAGTGTACATAGATTGTGGTCATGTGATATACGTTTTCAGTGTTAGTATGGATAAGCGTTACAACTGATTCAGAGTCAAAACACTTTGCGGACAGAGATCCTTTTACTGTTTATTAAACACAAAAGTAGTTGTATGGATGTAGCCTGAAGACTGGCTGCTCACAAGCAGCATTGTCGAGATACATTATTGAAAAGTTAACAATAAGAAGACAAAGAAGCAAAAGGATACAGCTGTTGTTTGGTATCGTCTGTCAATATGTTCATAATGCTAAAAAGCTAAAATAGAAACGGAAGATATCTTGTATCCTCTTATTGGAAACCTCATTGATCTAAATCTCAGTATGTTGTGGAAAACTATAAGGAGTGATTGATAATTAAAGGGTAAAATCTTCAAACTTAAATTATTAGCTATCAATGTAATGTAATATAAACAGAGCAGCAACTTTGAAAAAGTTAAGATTTAGATTGCAGCACTGATTTTGGATATGTAACAGTTTAACATAAAGTCCCTTCAGAAATTCACCTAAAACGAAAGCCTTTTTGGTTTGTTGAGATAGGCGGAGTCTGACCACAAGATTACGACCCATAAAGATGAAAGGCAGCGACCGCTTTGATGAGGTTGCAGATCTACTTTCCCAGGTCGTTAGTGTTGTGTGTTGCTGCCGTGCAAACGCACCACAGAAGAAGTTTCCATTATGTTGTCCTCTGTGTTTGGTTCAGTCCATAGCTGCACTTATTTTGTGCCACGCAGCAAAAAGCTGTTCAGCACAGGTGTGGTGAGCCAAATAAAGGTGGATGTGGTGTGTTTTATAATGTCAGAAAAATACTCAGTCCTATTTTGAGTATTGGTTTGTTTCATCAGTGTACAGATGTAAGAAACATGTTAAGGTTTATTTTCTGTGCAACAAAGGTAACGTCTGCAAATCTTGTCCAGTCTACAGAGAAATCTACACAACTTTGTTTTTGCTGCTTGAGTTTCTTAAACAAAATTATGTTGCTGCTAATGTATGAATCACAATCAGGCCTTTATAGTCACTCAATTAAAGTCATAATCAGACCGAGCTCTTTGAGACATTTTTGACATACCACAAACTGTTTTGATTGGTAATATTCAAAATAATGCTTTGAGATAAGATAAGATATAAGACTGTATTAATCTGGAAGGAAATTATTGTGCCTGGTTGATCCAAGATTACAGTACAGAACAATATAAAGCAGAACACAGCAAAAAGAAAGAAGAAAGAAATTCAAACTAGTACAAATGTGAATATTTTGTGGCTCTGTTTCTATTGGACAAAATATTTTGATGTTATTGAGATGGTGTCGGTTAACTCCACTGAATCGTCAAAAAAGATTTTCAGTCATGTTGGATACAACATGGACAAGAGAACCCTGTTTGAAAATGGACCTAACTTGGAACTGAACTGCGACAAGACTTTGTACAGATCATGCATGTTTCTCAACCTACGGCTCAACGTCCAAAATGGGCCGAGTGTGACTTTGAAGAAGTGGAGTGATCCGTTGCTCCTCCTGCAGCTCCAGCTGGTAAAGACATGTTGCTGTAAATGATGAAGTGGGCCACTGAGTAATAAAGAAGCCATCATCATTATACAAAGTTGGACCATGAGAAAGTGCTTAACATCAAGAGGATCTGAGCGACTTCACTGACTTTGCAAAGCAGTAAATTGTGATTTGTGCTTAATGTTTAAATGTTAAACATCACAACTTGTTCTAAGTCTATTTAACTTTCCGCCTATTTATTTGTTTATTAATCGGGAGTGAAAATCCTTGTTTCGCACATTTTGAGTCAGGTTTTTGGGGAAACGGTTCAAGCTCTCATTCAGGTTTCAAGACTTATTTAACGAGTGTGCTTGTTGGTCCTTTCGTTTTCTTTTTACTAGATTTCCAGAGAATCCTGCCCATCTCACAGACCTTAAAAAGTAAAGACTAATTTGAATGGAGGCTGTGGAAACTAAAAGTGTATTTACATCTCAGAGTATTCGATATATACGATAAGATGATATGGTGATAGTTCTGTTGTTCACATATCCCACTGTTTTAGAGATGAACATATCGTATGCTTCTGATGTTTATTGGTTAACATGAGAGGATGGAGTAGGAGTAAGAGAAAGCCAGACAGCCTGAGTGAATTAAAACTTAAAACTTTATTTTGTGTGCTTTATTGGAAGAAGATACATTCATATGCTTGGCTAAGTCCAATAATTACAGCCTCTCATATTTTCGTATATTTAGTTTCATCCCACAACGATGATGCTGAGCACGCAATCTTGCCTATATTAAATCTGTATGACCTCAGTTCCTTTGCTCATCTGGCTTTACGCGTCCGTGTATGTAACCTTGTTTTACTATGTTTGAGGTTTGGAACTAAGAAACCCACTATACTTGGGGTCCAATAGCTTTGTGGGGACCAACTTGCTGGACGCTTCATGCCTGTTTGAGGGTTGACGTTTTAACGAGAGGGATAAGGACTAAAATTAGGTTGAAATTAGGATTAAAGGTTCAGTTGGGATGGTTAAGGTTAGGGTGATGAGGGGATGTTGTTAGGGAATGTGCAGTGTGTGTGTGTGTATGTCTGTAACCCGCAACATACGTCTATATGTCTTTGTGTATGTCTGAAATTTGTGGGATCGGAGTGAGAGGATCTGACGCCCAGCCGCTCAGAGCTCTGGAGCAATGGATCTGAGACACTTTTGATGCAGAAAGCTAAATAAACCAAAATGACTCGGAGCAGTGAGAGTCTGCAGAGCATTAACATGGGCGTGGCTTCTTGGCATCTTGGCTTTGGCCACATGAAAGAGCTAACCAGTGCTGAGCTGGTTCTGTGTGAGAGTGTTTCAGGAAAGAGAAGGAGGGTTTATGGGGAGGAATGTGAGTCTGAGGTGCTGTTGGAAGTGTGAAATATGTCAGATATAGCCTCGTCTCAAAAAGGAAAGGGTGCATGTGGGCGAACGTGAAGCGAGCAGCGTGATCCAAATGAATTCAAGATTTGGCGTGTTCCTGTGCTGCTGTCAAGTACATCATTTAGAGCAAATACAAGTAAACACATCTCTCTTGGTGTTAACAGCACATACAGAGTGTTTGCACTTCAAGCAGGCGTGCTGCCTTCAGTGTCCCTGGGAGACACGATTAATGTTGACAGCTAAATGAGCATCCACTGATGAACTGAGTTGTATAATGTGTTAAATTCATAATTTTTTTAAAAATATATTTGTTGTTATATCTTGTTTAAACACACTGTCTGTCCATATATACCACATAAATAGTTATGGTGTAGTGGGAAATATAAAAATCTTATAGTTTACAGTTCAACATTTAAGGAAATACATGTAGTCGACCTCCTGCTGAGTTTAAGGGTGTTTTCAAACCTCAAAGTCCAGACCAAGATCGTACATTTGATCCGGTTAATTCTGGATTCTTATTGTAATTAAGGGAGTGAACATAACCTTTTTGTAAAACAATTTTCAGACTTATCCTGATGAGGATCTTCGGAGTATTCGTTCTGAACTTTTTCTGTAGTTTTTCTTAAACACATGCACAACACAGTGGGCGATCTCTGCAGAGACGTGTTCACAGCGGCAACAAATTCTCCACAGGATTCATGTCTGACATTCTGATGCCACTGTATTGACATTACGATATTATTACCAGCACCACAAACTTCAAGTGCAGTGACGCTAGTTCAAATGAATGTGCCCGTCATTCAAACATTATATTCTCAGAGGTGAAGACTAAGCAATACAGTGAGCCTGCGTAACTGTGATTTAACACCCTCTATTATTCAACTCTGTCTCAACCTCCTGCAATTGGTTCACAACTTCGAACTGTCCAAACAGTGTTTGGTAGCTACAAAAGATTCAAACCACATTTCAGATTGATGCAGAACGAGAACACTTCTCTGGATTTCAAGGCACCTTTCACACCTATCATTTTTGTTCACTAAACTGAAAAGTCTGAGGGGCTAAACTAACAGGTAGGTGTAGGCGGAAGGCGCCCTCAGCTGAGGAGATATAGACGCTCACACCACCAATGATAGGTGATTGGTATGATGTTGATTTGTCCTCAGGCAACTTGTGTTGTGTAGGCTGTGCAAAGATTTCGATAATCACTGCTTACAACAAAACACGCTCTCAGGCCAACAAGCCAAACGTGATGCATTAGCTCTCAAACCTCCATGTGGCCTGTGAGAAGACGCCAACGTTGATTTGATTTGGAGCACGCTGCCTGTTCAAGATTTAGTTTTTCTGTCGCATAAAAATGAACCAGATGTAACAACATCTCAAAAACGATATAAATAATCAGGTTTGTTGAAAGTCCAGCTTTTGAATATTGTTTATATAGGATTGTTCAAAGTGTGTATATATATGTGTGTGTGTGTGTCAATTCAAACACCACATGCACAGGAGGTTGAACTCACAACATTTTAACGGTGGACCATTTCATTTGAGTGATTCACTTAAAGACGTGGTGCAGAGCTGCTCCTCATTCATTACGATGGCCTCACGTGTTTCACTTTGTTATGCTGTATTAACATCTGAGTGCCAATATTAGCCTGTGATTTTTCCATAATGACTTCTCTGCAGACAGAATGAAACTGTCATCCAATGATTTCCTCTCTTGTGTGCAGACTTTGTTTTTCTCTCAGTAAATATGTATTGGTCTGCTTTCAAAATGTAGCGTTTGTTTTGTGATTTATTGTGCCTTTCGCAAATCCACACACTGTACACACAAAGTCAAGTGAAACAAAATAGTGGCTTACTGCGGATGCTAAGTTCTTCCACTATGGAGCATTGGAACAGCTCAAAGAAGTGTGTAACGGACTGATAGTCACAGTTTCATTGCCAGAATAAGGCCCAGCAAGTTCAAGGGTACTGTACATCAGGGCTGTCAGTTTGTCAGATTTTGTGGTGCATCCTCAGCCGAGCCCACTGTTTTAACTGTTTTAAAGCAGTTACATATTACAAAGATGACAAACTTCACCTGGGATTCATGCTTTGCCATCTACAGTTTACACCCCAAAATACTTCAGCTTCTCAGATGCCACTGGTGTCATGATTGTCGGCTCAGGACGGTTTTGCTTGCGAACAACTTCCATTCAATAGTTAAATAACGTAACAATGACAAACTTGACTGATAGGTCAAGCTGACAGAGATTTTTCATGCACATTATCCATCACTGCCTTCATTCCAAGACACTAACATATCATTATAGACCAAACCACCATTCATCTCTGTGACCACATGTCATGTTTTTCATTAAATTTCAAACTACTGGTTTGTTTAGCTGAGTAATCTGAAGCATTCCAATCATTTCACATAACCAGCATCAATTCATCATTATTCTTATTTACTCTCCAGCTTTTGCGGTAACGAGGGGTCAGCGATACTTCACTCTTTTGAACTGCTGTGTATTTACCATGTAAACATGTACTGGTCTGCTCTCAAGGGATTCTATAAACACAATGTGGGGCACTGCACCAAATATTTCAACAGAACACATAGAAAACAAGCAGTCAACATGAGATGACAGAATGACTCAGCTCATACAACCACAGAGTCTTATCTCCACCATTTTGCTCCTAAAAGTCATTTTACGTGTAGTGACAGGTTTATGTGCACCTCTATGCAGCATTTCTCTCTGTGAAGTTTACATGCTAAACAGTCAGCTCATGTTTACGATTAAATTTGACAGCTTACTGCAATGCATGTTTTTTTGCGAATTAATTCCTGCAGACATTGAAGGATGCCACAGTTAATGAGTATATTTCCACAGACGCCTCTAATTGACGATGCTCTTTCCTCTGACTTGAAACCAGTCTATCTTCTGGCTGAGCATCCCTAAAGAATGGATTTATCCTAAATTATCCATGACAATATACATTAAAAAAGAAAAGAAAAAAGACATCACTGACATTTTTTGCCAAAGCTCACAATTTTCCACTCAGGTAATTTGCCACATCTAATGTACAGTACATCTACAACAACTGCCCTCAGGAGGTTTGATTCCAAATTAAATATGCAATATTAGGAATAAAACTTTGCAGCATCAACTCTAATCCTTTATTTAATAAGTAAAAGCGATGTGAATGTTAATGTAGTGATGAAATAAGGATTTCAGGGGTAGAGCTGAAATAGGGGTGTGTTTGTGTGTGTGTGTGTGTGTGTGTGTGTGTGTGTGTGTGTGTGTATGTGTATGTGTGTGTGTGTCTGCATGAGTCCATGTACATGTCCATGTTTAATTGGCTCGGACAAGCTGTAGGCTGAAGTGAGGAATGCGGAGCAGAGAGAGATGAAAGGATGTTGTGTTTGTACTATAGTAATAACAAATAAAGGACGTTATTTTAAACATGTACATACACCCTATAATATAGTGTAATACATAGTATAATATAATATATGATATTATATAATATAATAAAAAACATTAAAAAAAAAATAATGAATATGTATATGGCACATGACCATCCCAACCCTTGCCATGCCGTCACCAGCGCCCTGCGCGGCACCTGCAGAGAGCCGACGCACAACCCCCTCTCCCATCAGCCTAGTGTGGTTATACAACCGATCGCAATCATCTATTATCATTATAAATTCTATATATAACAACATTTCTAAACGTTGATTAAATAACAATAAAAAAGGAAATGGGAACTTACAGCAACAGAGAAAAAAATATATAAACATCTATACATACATATATGCTTCTGCATGTATCCATGCATTCGTTTCCCTACACATAAATGGACACACATACCTTAAAGGGATAATTCCCAGCAAGGTGAAAACTCACTCATTATCTCCTCACCACTCTGCCGATGGAGGCGTGGGTGAAGTGTTTGAGTCCACAAAACCCTTTTGGAGTTTCAGGGGTAAACAGTGTTGCAGCCAGATCCAAAACAATCAAAGTTACTGATGACCACTTCTTCAGACGTCATAAAACAACAGAAAAAGTATATATCATGCCTCCATATTGCTCCTTTGGTGTCATTCCAGTTTCCGGAAGCCCCGACATTCAATTTCAACTCAAAACGGCGTCATTTACTCCACGTTCTATTGTATTGGATATTTGATAAGTATTTACAGGGATAAATGTTGTCTCAATGCAGTGCTCCCAATGAAAGACATTTTTGTTGCCACATTCATTGTTGATATTCATGAAGTAAAACCAGCTATGAAGCTTGAACAGTTTGAAATAGACAAACTGTAAACATAAAGCTATGAGCTGCTTCCTGCATGATGGAAGTAGTTTCATGAGACCCAGATGTCTTGTGAAGTATTCATTCAAACTTGGCCAAGGAGAGTGGACTTGACTATTATTTAATTCAATTTGATTTGTATAGCGCCAAATCATAATATAAATCTTCTTTAGGCACTTTACACAGACGGTCAAGACCTTTAAAAACTCTAGAGAAACACAACAGTTCCCACAATACAATACAACATTTTGGCGCGTGGGAAAGAAAGAATTCCGTCATAAACTTATTGGCGGGTGACAACCTATGTCAAGGTGCATTACAGACATCCACTGTGTGTTTCAATATCCTATTTCTTCTTCTTCCTCCACATTTGGTATTGTTTCTCTTATAACCCTTGACATGTGATAGCTTCTGCTACTTCTTTGTTCAGTCTAGTGGCGGTTGGCAACCTGCGTTGGAGGGTAAATCAGAGTTATCTAGGTCAGATTATATGATTTTGTCCAACCCTGTTTATTTCAGGTAATGGAGCATACTCCCTATTCCAAAGGTAAATGCTATTTGCAAGTTCTTCCACTCCATGCTTTGCAATTACCCTCTTTTGTTTTTCCTTTTTCTTAACATACCTATTGCAGTGAAGCTCCACTGACTCTTCTATATGTCAATAATAACATAATCCTGTTGGATGTCCTCAGCCCACTCCCCTTGTTCTCCTCTTTACTCCTTTTTGTTGTCCTCACAGCACTCACTTCCTGCTGTACTGCATACATGTGTCTCCCTGTGTGAGCTGTATCCCCGCTATGCTACCATTCTATATTAATCTTTCCTTTGAAATCTCCATGACTTCTTCATGATTTAGTGCTTGCTCAGCCAATAAATCCACCCCTTTATTCCTCTGTGTGCCGGTATCCACATAAAAGTAGTCACAATATTCATATTCTGAAAATAATACAAAGTCTCAAATATCTCATTAACTAAATCGTGCCTACCGTTAAAAGGAAAATTACTTTAACGATATTAATGCTGAGCACAAATCTGTACACAAGACAACCTTCCTTATTTGTAACTCTTCTACCTGCTGTAATGCTGCCGCAATTTCTATCATCTCCACCGTGTAAACTGACAAATGATCCCAGGAACAGCCGGGGTGGTGTACAGCAGTGACTAAACTCTTCTGACATAATGACGTCTCCTGGCTACTTTTATACTGCTCCATGCAAAATGCTCCCTCAGAACCAGACTTAAGAATTAATGCTGTTTAAAGCCTACCAATAGTGATGGTTATTGTTAATGGGCATGTTTAAACCCGTACGAAATACATGAAATTTGCTACATATCCAAATAAGGATGTTCCTTTTGGGACCATAGCATCTGTACATAGGATGAAGATTAACACAGTAATTCATGTAGGCATCCTTTGTAATACGTATATCCTCTCCTACAGAACACTGTAGGCCTGTAACCTTGAAGGGGCATCTGTAATACGGCTGTTTACTATCTCAACTGGAGGCTCATATCTTTTACAAATGTAGGATCTGTTCTACGACCTTGGTTCCTATGGCAACTGCTGGTGGAGACGGGGCAAGCTGGACCCTATCAATGTGTTCACAGCTATCAGACAGTGAACTACGGTTATTAATGTGACCTGTGGAAAGGTGTTTGGGAAAAGAGAATTAGAAAAGAGTTTGATTCACAGACAATTTGGACAAAAGGGGGATTAAAGCCATCTTTAGCTCTTTCAATACACATGTGACATGATTTTAGTATTTTGCTGGGAAATAATTTAACCTATCGTTTAATTCATTTCATTGTTTGCCATGTGTTGACTTGAGAACATCACAAGCCATTTTCAGACTTCAGCTATGGAGTCTGTTCAAGTGGGTCTGAATTTTTGTTTTTCACATATGAACAACGCACACTAGAAGATTCTCCACTCAGACATGTAGACGTATTCACAACAACAAAGAAATCTCTGAGGTATTCAGGTGAGGGGTGGTGCAGCTTGCAAAAGCAGGATGTTACATATGAATTGTGTTTACAGCAAAATTGCACTGGTGTCAGTCCTTATCACCAAAAAGTATCATCTTTGATGATGTCTTCCATATGCTTCAACATGGCACCATTTTTCATCCTGAGGTATTGATTTTCTCGTTTTTCAGATTTCTACGTCAAGTTAGGTTAGAAATGGGATCAACACAGCCTCTCGTTGGCTGTGAATCCTCTGGAGGATCTCCTGCTGTTTTCTCACATGGGCTCATTCGTACATTCTCCATAGTTTTTACAAGGGGACTGGCAGGAGAAACTCCGGTGTTCAGTGCACGTCTGAAAGCGGCTATACTTTCAGTTATTGCACCACTACAACAAAATTGCATTAGTGCATTCCTTACTGCTTAACAGTATTTCTGTACATTTAAAGGCAGTTTTGACTTGGGGAGAGACAACGAGCAGGTTATGGGTCTTTGTAGTCATTTCAGTTGCCAATGTTTAACATGCTTTTATTATGGAAAAAAATCATCTGTTTAAAGGCATGTGCTTCAAATCTAAATCTTTGTTACATTTTTCCTTTATTGTGAGTTAATAGCTTCTCTGACAGTAACCTCCTCGGACACAAAACTACAATTTTGGTAACAGTCATTGTGCTTATTGAGTGTTTTACTAGGAAACTCTGGAAACTATATTAGGTTATTTCAGAAATCGAATTGTCTTTTAGGTGAATACCCCAGGCTTTGATGTTTGGCACAAAAAGAAACAAATGGGACCCAACAGCCGAAAAACCACAGAGAGACCCGGAGCAGCTGGCCTGGATGCATGGGGTAAATTAGAAATATAACAAGCTCTCTAGATGTGGTGAAAGTGTGGTTTTGAAATCCTCTCTCCTCCTCTGCAGCGGTGTTTGTCATTTCTGACCACACTCATTGGTTTGAAAGCCACAGACCTTGGCCCAGGTTCCACTGTGGAGGCAGCGGGCTAAACCAAAGCCTCCTGAGTATTTAAGTGTCCTCTCTAGTCATTTCACCAGCTGTTTAAAGAATTTCAAATGTTCTTCTTGTGTTGATGTCATTATAAAGTATATCATTATGATTTCCCAAACTGCGACTTGTGGGATATCACTTAGCAACTTGTTGCCACCAAAAATAATTTACTCGTCTGTTTACAATATTTCAGTGGTTATCCCGATCATGCTTTTAATTTAAGTTCTTCCTCTTTTTATCAGTGAAAGTTTGTTCTGTAGGTGGCCAAGGGAGCTCAACGCAATACAAATTAAGAAAACACAAAAATGACACTGTAAATGTTTCCAGGGGACCCCAAAAGTGACGAACCTGGCTGTATAGTTCAATGTTGTGAAGTTCCATCCCCACTGACAAGTAGCACACTTCAATAACTTCACAGAGCATTTGCCATCGAATTGGTGAAGTTGTATTCATAATTTTCTAGTAGTTTTTTTCTATCTGCATGTGTTTTCTTAATTTGTAGTGCGTTGAGCTCTCTCGGCCAAAGCAGCGTGGTCCTCATATCACCCTAAATCTATGTAAGTGAGAAGTGGCACACAAGACCACTATGATCACCGAAGCACACAGTTTAACCAGGATACAGCCGCCAGCAGCCTTATGTGTTTCTGTGTAGCCTTAGAAACACATATCTTCAAGGTTAACAGACAGTATTTTATAATTTATATATTTCTTCTGCATCGTCAGAGGTCAGAGGCCCAGCTGCACGCATACGCCTGAAAAAGGTCAAGGCCCCTCTGACTCACCTGCCTACACAAGATGCTGAACCTTTGTGTTGTCTTCACTCACCTGGACGCTCCTATGCATCTAAATGGAACTGAGCTCTGTCCTGTGGTGTTTGTCTCCATCTGTAGGAGAACAGGGACATCACACGCATGCAGGGTTCACGTGTGGCGTCATCATCATGCTATAGCGGCACACAGCAGTTCTCCTCCATTTAGGTTAAATACAAATGAACAGCATTGGACTCTGGCTGTGGGTAATAATAAATAAACTCAGTACTACATTATGTATTGATACCATCTGGAAAAGAGTGGGTATTACTACTTTAAATAATATCGTCTGAAAGGCCTCTTATCATTGTGAGGCGGAACTGTTGTGCTGGGATTAGAGGGGAAGGATTTTCCGGTCGGACTTGGTTGTTGTTACATTTGTCAGAAGAGGAACTGCTCCGGTGAGTGTCTTCTTTAATACATTGAGCTCTGAGATACAGTTGTAAACCTTCAGCGACAGAAAAGTGGCCATCTTTAGGTGATTCACCCTCGGTGGTGTTCCACTGTCAGACATTCAAGAGTGAACCTCGTAAACACTGTGTTTTAAAGGCCTTGACAGCTAGCGTTAGCAGCTCGCGCTAACACCATTCAATAAGCATTCACCGTTGACAGCGAGTTAGCAGGACGGCTACAGACGGCAGCACATCAACTTCCTCATCGCGGACAGGTCTCCGTGTCGCCTTCATTTCTCTGTCGCTGAATGTCTGTGCTTAAGGTCTAGAGAATGTAAGCTAGTGTTCACACGAAGTTAGCTCAGAATAAGCTAGTGCGAGGCTAAGCAGCCCACTATTACGTCATTTCACATCAATGAGAAAGTATATGCAGTTTATTTGTGGAAGAGCTGCCTCACACATCAGCGGCTGACATGATCCAACACCTCTGGTCGAGAAGAAAACAGCCGGGTTCAACATTTCTAGCTTGAGTTACAGCCTGCAGCCTGAGATTGTTGTTGCTCATCTTATCTTAGCTTATTTTCTTATACCCTCGATGTTATCATACAAACACTGAAACCCTCCTTTATCGTCTCTTGTTGTGTTTGCTAGCAGATAGTTGTGCAGGACTTCTACATGGCAACATTTTATTTGATTTTAATGTTTATTCGATAGGGATCTATACTACACATAGACAATTGCAGTGCAGTGAACAACCCAATGCAAAGCAGTGCAGCATTTGTAGTAGGTGCCTATAAGACATTACACGTAAAACATTCACATTAGTCAAAGTCAGTCAACTTTATTGTCAATTCTGCCATATGTACAGCCGAGGACACACAGGGTTGAAATGCAGTTTCTTTCGGATCCCCACTGTAAACAAATGAGAAGACATAAAATACACAATGCATAATTTACACAATAAGTAAGTAAGGACATAATCATTCAGTATAGAGTCAAAAAGGCACAGGGTAGATAATATATGAATCAAGTACAGTGAATGGTTGTAGTGTTAACAGGAATAATGCAAAATAAATGCAGTGCAAATACTTTATGAGGCGAAAAAGTAAAGTTGTGACGAGACTAGAAAATGTATTTTGTTGACCTTATGCAGCAGTGTGACTAGCAGAAACACTAATCCATATATACAGTACATTTGGATACACATGGTGTGTGCATGTATACATACACCCCCCCAGTCAAGTGACTGCAACATTAATTAGCTTGTAAGAATTCATTGAATTCTTAAATTCAATCCATGAATCCAGAACTTTACTGAAATGTTATTAGGTTCCCTTAATTTGGAAAATATAACCATAATGAAACCTGGAAGATATTTCCTGATTCAAATTGGGAAACATTTTTACCTGTAGATTATTTCTTATCAAGGTTACTCTGATACAAGCAAGAACAATATGTTTAAACTAATGTATTCATCAAATGAAGGTGAAAGTGAAAAAAAAAAAACTGGTATCAAATAGGTACTGGTCCATTACTGACAATTTTCAATTGATACTTATCACTTGTGATCAGTGGCACATGTCAGCATCCTTTTGTTAAACTGCAGAACACAATCATTAAAACATTATATAATGTGGATTTAAATAGCAGAACTTCATCCTCTAACATCTTCTCTTTCTTCACCAGCAGGTGGAGGGATGAGTCTCTCCCCTGTGATTGGCACAGAAGTGCCAGAAACAGCTAACGGGGTTGTGATACCCGTTGTTTCAGAGAACGGCCCTCATGTCTCTGTGAAGTGTGGAGGAAGCAGGGCACCCTGTTCTGGGGAGGGATCAGAGGACGGCTCCCTCGGACAAACAGAGAACACTTTAAATGTGGAAAACAGAGTTTACGATGGTGACGGTCACCTGGATACAGAGAAGGTCATTAACGAGAGAACCTCTAGTTTATCATTGCACACAGACCCCTCTGTCTCCACTGACACATGCACAGGATACTCAGAATCGGTATCCATTGTCAGAGACATTCCTGAGGCCTCCAGCACTGCAGAGCCTCCTGGTGCAGCTCTGCTGTGGGACTCAGCACAGACCAAAGATTCATCTCAGCGAGAAGACCTCATCTCCTTGGACAGACAGCTGACAGAGGCAGAGACTGTGGACGGAAGCACTGACAGCCGAGATGAGGAGGAAGATGGAGAGATGGAGAAACAGGATGAGGAGGAGGATGAGAAGAATGAAAAGAAGTGGAGGAATCCGTATGCAGGGAGAAAACACGTAAGTGGACTGTAGGATTATTTGCCTGACGTGTGTACCGTAGAGTGGAGAGCATCATGGGAATAAGAACAAACAGTCAACAGTTATTATGAACATGATCTAAACTTAAGCCAGTGCAATCAGGGCTTAGCTCCTTTAAATACACTGCTTAGACACTATACTTCACATAAACTAAAGCATGTGCTATGTAGCACTTGAGTTTCCGAAAGGACCACTGAGTCTATCTATCTATCTTAATAATATAAATCCTTATATCTAACAGACGATTTCTTTTTAAAATGGGTAAAAGTGAAAGTGTGGCAAGAAGCTGTCCATCAAATGAAAGGCTGGGATTATAAACAGTAAAGATTTTTGTCAGTTTGATTTGTTAAGCAGTAGTTTAACTTTACTTTTTTCCATCCTCTCCCCCCCTCCTTTTTAGTCTTCACAACACTACTCGTCCTCTGCTCCCGGGCCTAGCACCGCCTCCTCTTCCTGTCTCCCACCTCCTATTCTTCCCTCAGATGATGGACCCTGTCCGCCCCATGTCATGGCCCAGGTGTGGGTTCGCAACGTCCGGGGGATGCAGGATAGCAAGAGCCTGGATGAAATTAGCCAAGCATTTGGAGGTAGAAATCTGTTGGAGTGATCCGTCTTTTCTTTACTTGCTTGAAATGATAACATTTAAAACCAGTAAAACAAGTAACCGAAACGTAGTGGGAATTGTGACTATATCAATGGGCTTTTCATCTTTTTTATGTCCTTAATTAGTATCAGCTTTTATAACCTTCTTTAGCTGATGTTTGCGTATTATCCGTAGGCAGTTTGGGGGCCCGGGGAGGGGGCAGAAGTGGCCAATCAGAGGGTCGCCGGGCTACGATCTCCTCAGCTCTGGAGCTAGAGGGGACGGTCAGCCAGGATGGAGACCTAACTAACTTCATCACTAAGAACCTGGAGCAGAAGATCAAGATGAGCTCCAAGCCAAGTCTGGACTGCAGTGACTGTGAGTGTGGAGCAGAAACAAACTTCACAAGATTTGTCCAAGACAATTTAAAGGATAATCATAAAAGATAATCTCATGTAAATATGTAATGTATTTCTATACAATGATATAAAAGCTCAAAAGTACCTTAACATTATGCAAACATTAAAATTAAGTAGAATTTATACAATAAATAATAAAAAAACATAAAATACTCAAATTAATAATATCTAATAATACTAACAAAACATTGAGTATAGGCCGTCGTGTAAAGGTGAGACTTCAGTAGGGATTAACAAGCTGCAGTGGTGTCTCTGGATTTCACACTGAGTGTACTATTTGTGTGTTTCATACTCTGTTGTATTTGATATGTACAAGAAATGTGTGCATACAGCACACGCACTGATACAGAGGTGTGTACACACAATGCCGGGATGAAGGCTGCTTTCATGACGGCTGTATGTTTCAGAGTCAGGAGAATGAAAAGGGATGAACTGTCAGTGTTTTCCTCTGCAGTGCAGAGGGAGGTGTCAGACATGGCATTTCAGCAGGTTAATAGCGTCTTTATAGGCAGCGGTTCTAAAACTTCAGTGCAGGGTGTCTGACTCTCAGTCAGATTCAACTACTCTTCATTCATGCACAGCTCTGGTCATATCCAAAGCATAAGTAATGGATAATTGATGCACTATATTAAGCAAATGAATGGCTTTGACTGTTTGCCCGTGACATTCTGATGGATGTTTGTATGAATCATGGTCAGCTGTTAACTTTTCACAATGCAGCAGTATTGTCCTCTGAGCCTGATCTCAACAAGATGTACGTCATTCTCAGATTCGATCCATTTTGTGTTCATACATTTCTGCTACTGTTTTCATAAGTGTGTGTGTGTTCTTTGACCTTGATTCATGGTAGCATGCAGAGGCTCTGAAATAATGAATACAGTCAATGTTCAGTGTAAGGAGTGAAAGAGACCCAACAGTCCCCTTAAATTCAATCAAGTATGCCTGATTTTGTTTTTCATCAACATCTCTGCATGGTCCCTTGAGAAATTTACAAAAATACTGAAAAGCACCCTTATCTTATTCAATGTTGAAGACAAAAAAAATGTCTGGATCTGCCCTTAAATTCTTTCCCCTCCAAAGTTTTATTGATGCTGTCTTGGCCCACATCCTATACTTTCACCAGGTTTTTGAGAATATCTGTTCATTAGTTTTTGTTTGACCCTGTGTTAAAAACGTATAATAAAAAACATATCCACCTTGGTGAAGGTAACGATGGAAGTGTAAGAAAAAACCCATAAATATCAGACTTTTTTCGCCATATTTCTGTGAGAGTTCCAGATGACATGCCTAATCTTGCTTTTTATTTTCTCTTTGTCCTATTCCTCATTATTTTTTAAACAGCTGTATAGTACAGTAGAATTAAATGTATGCTCAGTGGTTAGAGAAACTACCTGCTCACAGTATCTCAACCAACTTTAACAGTTATAGTCATCCCTGGCTGATTTATAACCAGATACATATTATATATAAATACTTTGACCTTGCTCTCTCTGTCTTACTTGTTCCAGGCCGATTTAATTAGCATCAGATTATATTTTAATGAGACTGCAGAGACTCAAACCCAGAAAATGAGGCGTGATATTTTTCCCCTGAATGTCTCAGACATGAAGCATGAGTTAGAGCATGAATTAAATCCTCTTTGGAAGTTCAGCAGGTTGCCCACGTCCTGCCTGTCCATTAGCAGCCGTTCGTCTTATATAGTTTTCCAGGAGAAAGAAAACAAAGCGCTGCCCTTCATTCAGAGAAAAATCCCCCTGGATTAGAGCGTCAGCAAAACTGGCCACTCAATTTAAACCCAGGAACAGAGTGAGTATGCCCTCAGTGGCAGCTCATTCCCTCTACCTGCTGATTAAATTAGGATGGATGACTTTCAGACTTTGTTTAGACTGCAGGGATTTATTACTAAGGTCCTGCTGCCGCATAACAAGACTCTTTTTCAGAGATGGAAACTCGTTTCTTTGGCTCACTGGCCATCCGGGCTTTGTGTGTTTCAAGATGTGACGACTTGAGGCACAAATGTTCTTTTGGTTAAGTGCCATAGTTAGTTTGAATAGGTGCTGGCAGTCTTTGTTTAAGAGCAGGTGTTTTTTCAGTGGCAATAATTCTTCAGTTGGTCTGGTGTCAAATGTGTTTGTTGTCTGTCAATAAGTTAGCCAACAGAAAATGAATCACCAAATTAATTGTTATTTTTCCTTTATTGAGCAGAAATGCAAACGTTGGCTCGTTCCAGCTTCTCAAATGGGAGGATTTGCTGCTTTAATCTGTTTTAAACCCTTAGAAATTAAATATCGCTAACAGTTTGTAATTAAACTTTTTTTTTACTTAATACGCTCTTTTGATGAGCCTTTTCACTTTTTTCTTTTACAATTCATATATTTGACTGTTAACAAACAAACCGAAAGAATAATCAGATTAATTGAACAATTAGTTGCAGCCCTATTATTGTATATGATGCACCAAATGTTATCATTATTTCTTCCCAGCGGACTGTTCTGGGCCAATCTACCGAAGCCGGGGGTTGTCACGGAGACCAGCAGATATCCCACCCATTGATCCCACTGTCCTATTGGACCTTCAGAGACACACACAGGAAGTGGCGCACAGTGTGGAGATGATGATGCGCAGCCTCAATGGAACCATCCAGAACGTGAGTATCCAAATGAGACATTTCATTGTACAGATTGAATTTACCTTCCTAAATGCTATATTTGATGTAAACACACAACTGCCTCTCACTCACAAACTCTTATACCTTCTTGTTGTCTCACACACACACACACACACACACACACACACACACACACACACACACACACACACGTTTTATTCTCAGCCTCACATTCAAATTTTTCATCCTCATGTCTTTTGTCTTGTTTCTGTGTAACTGATTGATTCTGTCCATCTGTCTATCCATCCAGATGACAGCTCTGAGTGTGGGCTACATCCAGACCTACAGAGACTCCGTTGATAGCCTGGGAGAGTCTGTGGACATGAGTATAAAGGTGACACATAGTCAGCAAAGCATGTTGGCACTGTTTTAATTCAAATATCTCAAATTCTTTCATCAGGCCACAGTGGGCAACCCAATTATAGCTTTTATTGTTGTCATGTGGGAAATAAAAAATTCCCCTCCCACAGTCCATCAGTCGCTTTGTTGACAACACTAATCAATAAAAGGTTGTGCTTGATTCCCTCTCAGGGCTTTATTAACGGTGTTGTCAATAACGTAATTACAAGTAATGGACTATGTATGGGATTCTTCGTTTTCTTTCTGACTCGACAGTTATTGATCGTAGACTCTAATCATTGGTGTTAGATAACTTTTTTTAACTTACAATTCTGGTAGTTTTATTGTCTTCTGCTGTGGCAGAGGTTTACTGTACATTAAAGCAGCTTTTTCATTGTGTGCCTATTATATGTGCTCACACAGGGTATGTACACACTGATGGCTCGCTGCGAGGAGCTGGATCGTTCCATGCAGCCTATACACACCCTGGCCGCGCAGATCCGGGACATCAAACGCACACTGGACGCTCTGGAGACGATTTGCAAGTAACCCGCACGTCTGGGTTGAAAACACATCCCAGCTGCAAAGATCCATCATCAAACACATCCTGAACAAGGCTGTCTGCAAGTCACTCCGCCCATCTGCAGGTACCACACACATACTGCGGTGAAGATTAAGTGCACCACTGGAGTCCTTGAGCCACTGTTACCAGGCATGCTGGATGATTGGCGCTCATAGTCCCTCCGCTTGTTCATTGTTCCAGGTGGCCATGTTTGTGTTGTGCGATCTCAAATGAATCGCACCTGATTTGCTCTCGGGTCTGAGCTTTATTCCCCATTTTTTTTAAAGCAACCTCACTTCCTCAGATAAAATCTCGAAGATTAACCATTTTTGGAGACACTTGGCCAAGTGCCCTGAAAACACATACCCACACAAAGGTGTGGGAGTAGACGCCCACTGTTCCCACTCTACAGCAGGAAGTGTGTTGTTATCCGTCCAGCCCGATTGGTTCAGATTGCACTATCCTCTCCTCTCCACATGGGGGCGATGTTCCCCTCTTGGTGTCTGTCTTGTGCTATGAAGATGGACCGGTACAATCTGCTCAGAAGACAGTGACTTTTGCACAGGAACAGAAAGTCAGTTTTTTAATCTTATGCAACAAAGATTAGATTCTTTCATTGGGGAATAAATGAATTGAGCGACGCATCACATCTTTCTGTCGGTCTGTCTGCCTTTTTCTTTTTTTTTTAATTTATTCTGTTTTCAAGTGCATGCTTTTCCCCAAAATAAAACAGTGCCTCTGTTTATCACTGACCGGCTCTGCTAGATTTTTCCACTGGTGGCCACTGAGCAGCTCCACTGGAGCATTTGGGGTTTAACTGCTGCTTGAGGCTGTTTGTCAGGAGTAATGAGACAGAGAGTGAGACTGAGAGCTTTTCCCCCTCAGATTCTCTCAGACTGTCCATCAATTCAACAAAAAAAACACCATTGAAATTACACAGCTGCTTCTCTAATTTGTTTGGTTAGCACCAT
Organism: Pleuronectes platessa; assembly: GCF_947347685.1. Taxonomy (NCBI): domain Eukaryota; kingdom Metazoa; phylum Chordata; class Actinopteri; order Pleuronectiformes; family Pleuronectidae; genus Pleuronectes; species Pleuronectes platessa. Next base: position 19,055,262 of record NC_070631.1, on the reverse strand, counting down.
GAATCATTTGGGCTGAAATCTCACTTCATTGTCAGTGCAATCTAAGAATTTATTTGAGACCCTAACCAGAAAAATATCTTCTCACAGTGGCTTAAAATATTTGAAAGCTTCACATACTCATTATTTGACTTCTAGATGAATTCTTAAAGTGTAAACACTTTCATAAAGTGTAAACACTTTATGAATTGAGTCAATTAAAAAAAAAAAAAAAAAAAATGCATTCAGGCTGCTGCACACTAGAGGATAATCAGGCTGGTTTTAGACCCGATCTGCACCTTCAGACAATCGTGGTGGCGTTCCCGACTGGAAGTCACTCTGTGCCGATTATCTGCCCAAATAATCCTGAAGTATGGGGGGTTTATAAAATATCTTAATGCTACCGACTGAGTCGGAGCCTCCCTGATCTCGGATCCGGCAGAAACCTGCCATAGCGAGAGTCTTTTGGGCTGCAAAGCAGAATAAACAACATCAGTGTACCTCCAGCTTTTTTTAAGTTAGTCACGCGACGGTTCCACACTCCAGTTCAGAAGGTGTCAGTAATGCACTTAACAGTTCTTTGCAAACCGCCATAAAGAAAACTGAAGAAGAAGAAGATATTGACAGTTTCTCTGAGATTTCAAGTCTCTGGACTCTCCACTGTGAAATCGTTTCCAACAAATGGCAAGTGTGTGCTCTGACGTTCTGGCCAAATCGTCCAGTGCGTGTGTGCTTTGAAGATTATAAGATTAAAAATCTGTTTAATCTGTCATTATGTCTGTGGTCTCCTACTTTTTTTTTTAATTGGTCAAGAGTTGAAAAACAGGCCTTAGCAGAGATCAATTTCCATTCAATTCTATTTGATGAATGGTTGCCGGCACATTGCCAGCCAGTGACTGAAATTAGCTGCTAATTGTCAACCGTTGGTGGATAAAATAGTTACAACAAAAATCAACATTAGTTCTGCATCGACATGTGTATTGAAATTTGGGAAGTTTGTTCATTACACTCTGCTTGCTTTAATGTTGTCTTCTGACTACTGAACAGTCAAACAAGCGAGTTCCAGGTATTTTTTTACTTCAAAATGACAAAGATGGAACAGAGGAGAGTTAAACCTTGGGGCTATTGCTGGATGAAGTCGGGACTCAGCCTTTGGATCTGAACTAACGTGGACTCACTTCACATAAAATCAAGTTGGAAAGTGAGTATGTATCAAGAGTCACTGAACGTCAGCAATGTCTCTTGCTTAACCGACTAAAGCCATGTGCGCTCGTTGAAAATTCTTCTTGATTTAATGAAGAGACTTTGGTACTTCTGTCGTTGCACTGGAAGGTAGACATGTAGTAAATCCTAGTACGTGTACTAGATCTATTTACGTGTACCTATTACTGATGGCAGGCAGGATGTAATTTGGCTTGAGTTGTGTTAAAGGTGTTGTGTGATAGCTTCCTTTTATGGAACACTTCAGAACTTTTGAATATTTACAAAATGGTGCAATAGAGCAGGAAGTGTAAGTACGTTTTATTCCTGGCCATAATTCTGATGCCTAAATCTACTATAAAATGAACATCTTTTCAAATGGACAAATTTGGAAGTGGAGCTCTTAGCAGCAGCATCATCGAAAGTGTTTCTACATGCAGCTCTGCACCTTTTTAATGTGTGTTCACTACTGTGGGTAGAGATCATGTTGTAGGCTACACAGGAAGCTCAGATTGCATGAAGTGTAACATTTCCTCAAAGTCGTTGGCAACATTTGGTGAGAATTGTCAGGGGAGAATTGAAAGAGAGGGGGAAGCATCGTTAAAAAGCTCATATTAAAGTTTATAATCGCCCTGGTTCCCTGGATGATATTGAAATTAACTCACACACGTCCAAGGCTGTAAGGATGAACTGATCTTTTTCAGATGAAGGTAAAACTGTTGAAATTTAAGCATCTTGGAAGAAAGGCAGCATCAACATGGGAGATGAAAGGAAATGTCACTTTCCAGTTCACAATATATATATACATGTATGGTTCATGGATTTTCTGTTGTACAATCAGACACACCCTTGTACATATGATCTCTTTCTGTAACTATAAATGATTTAGATACCCTTCGTCTTGAGTGTATATTTTAATGAAAAATAACAAATAAATTTACATGAGCTGCAAAAACAAACATTTGAGTCTTTTGTACGATATTCTGCCTCAGGGAGCACTGCAGGATGTGGGTGAGAAAGAAAAAAGATATAAACAACACAGACTTATAAAAATATATTTACATAAATAATGCTGACTTATTATGTGTGTTTTTCTTTATTTCCTCAGAGATATGTCTGTCGAAAGAACAGATACTGCATTCATAGCCATTAGCCAACATCATACAGTACGTAAAGGAGCCTTCATTACTTGCTGGTGGGACTCAGACACATTGACTTACCTTTGTAGGAAGAGCACCGGTGTCACTGATAGCATTACTGATGGGTGTTTGCTATTAAAATGCCCCACTAAGCCGTGACAGTGAGCCAGCATGCCCAGCACCAGCTCTCTGAACCGCAAGCAGCTAAATGGAATCCAGCCATTTTTCATTTCATTGTTTACGTCTGTGCTTTTCCGACTGTGACATTTCAGAGAGGACTGTGTTGAATGGTGCCAGACATCTCTGATCATTTGCGCTGCAGCTCAGCACATATGTCTCTCACAGTCATCTACCTTATAGTGATAAATTACACCAATGGGTGTTTTTGAGAATATGAAATATTTCTACGCCAAAATTTACACAAATTCTCTTTGATTGCAATCTCATTTAGAGATCTGTCTATATACGTTTAACTCTAGATTAAAGCACAAATGAAAAATATTTGCAACAGCTCCTCAAGGTCAGCCAGTTACGTCAGTTCACCCAAATTCCAAACAAATGCAGTCAGTTACCATTTACCTCGTGTGTTTTATGTTTTCACCTGCGTCAGATCTTTTGTTGGTTTATTGGTCAGCAGGATTACACAAAAACTACTCAACATGCTTCCGACAAAGATGTGGAGGAATGGGTAGATGCAGATAGTCTTTTATCTGCATCTACACCCATCATTTATAGTAGGTATGTGCTCACTGAGTACCATTCTAGTTTTATTTTATCCAGTTTTAATCTGTTTTTTGAGATTTTTTCTGAAACTTCAGTAAAAAGAAGAGAATGTAATATACTTGTAATGCTCAAAGAATTGAAAAGGTATTTATGAATAGTTTGTGTTAATCTGGATCATTTACACTTCATTGTCAGTGGTTTTGATCTTAAATTAATAACTTTCACTGAAATGGTCCTTGTGAAATGTGGATTTGTAAATGATGGCCTTATAATGAATAACTTGTTTCAACATAAGGGCACTAACAAGTACAGTTACAGTTTTACAGACTGTTTTCATGTATTTGTTGTTGGGAGACTGGTGTTTTGACATGACAATAATAATCATAATAAAAATGATAATGATCTGGAACGTTGTTTCTCCTTTCAGGAAAAAACAGGTTTAAAATGCAGCCAGTATTTATACCACTGTCTCTTGGCACATCCAGTGATAAGGACTGGACATAATGTTTTTTACTTTTGATCTCCCAAGTTCATGTTCAGCTAAAAGCAGCTCATCTGCAGCAAAGTAGGGATTCAGTGTCTTGCTCAAGGGCACTTAAGAAGGGCTGTTCCTTCCTGGTGAAGGCAGGTTTATTTCACATTTTAGGGTTCCAGGCACAGATGTCCAATCACCAGCAGCAGCAGAACAGTCAGGTGTGGGGCACTCGGGGGATTCGTACCAGCGTCTGTAGGTACCTCCAGTGAAGGCGATGGACTCACAGTATCAACTGAACTGCTCCCTCTTAACTCCGTCACAGGGGCACTTTTCATTGTAGAAGCTGTTGTAGATGCTGTTGTAGATGCTGTTGTAGATGCTGTTGTAGTTCCCACAACTTCTACAGTGTTTACTTCTACTGTGTTTGCTTCCACTGTTCCCCCAAAAGATGTTCCATCTTTGGGGGGCTGTGGATCGGAGACATCTCCGTTTGCGATCTTGTACCACTGGCACTGGAAATCTTTCTTCCATACCTCCGCTGGGTCTGGTTCAGCTGGTTTAGTGTCTGTGTCCGGCTGATCTGTGGCTTTTGCTGCCTCTGCCTGTGAAGATTGATAGAAAAAAACATTAACATTAGCAGAAAATGTTGCCTTACATATCAGAGAAAATAAAGCAGTTTACAATATCTGTCTGAAAACTGAGGAATCAATAATTTATATCTACGATTCAAAATGTGATATTCATAGTGTTTTACACTAACATCAAAATTCAGACTTAATATTCAAGGTAAAAACGTATCCTTCTCTGTTGTGTCTTGGCTACTGTTTCCTCTCTGCTTCCTTACACTCAGTGAAGATGCTCCTCTTTTTATTTTAAATCACGACGAGTTGTCTTTTTCTGACTAAAACATATCGTAACATAATCAACGTTTGTTTATTGCTTATATTTTTTATAATCACCATTAATTGTAGCTTTAAAAATGACCAGTTGAATTAACACTTTTCAATAATTTTAACTAAAACAGAACATTATTTAGTTCATACATAAGACCCTAAAGTTCCTCTGGAGCATTGGATCGTGTCATGTCTTTGTGAAATGACACAGAGCTGCTTTGATGACTTTGCCAAAATGAGACCAAAGACAGAAAGAGTCTGGTTTATATCTGAACGATGTTAAACAGACGTTTGTCAGCATCTGTGGCTGTGCACAGTTTTAATCATGACTGGGAACAGATCGCTTCATAATCCAGAGTTAACCTTGAAATCAAATCGAAATCTCCCACCTTTTCCGTCACCTTCTCAACTACTTCAGGCGGGGGCTGGAGGTGGATGTAGGCGGAGCTTTCTGGCTTTTGACGCACACATCGGCCCTTTCCCTGGCACAGAGAGGCTGAGCAGAGTCGAGTGGCCGCGGTCACGTTGATGGAATATGGTCCCAGGACCTGGCGGACGAACTGTGCCAGGTCCTGGCACTCTCTCTGGGAAACAAACAGGCAGACAGTTTGATTTCAACAGGAAGCAGGGACAGTGGTACAGGCTGATTCCTAAAACACAGTGCGTCTCCTTTTCTTTTTCCTTTTCCTTTTATAGTTTGAAATACTGGAAGGAATCAAGCATTTGGGAGACATAAGCAGGTTGTGGAAACATTTGCATGGAAAAATATGTGTTTATATGCTGAAATCTGTGGGGCAAAAAAATTTAGAACTAGATTGCCACTCAGAAGAACATACTTCCGCCAAAGGCCCAGCAGCCCCCCCTGAATTCAGTAACGCTGCCCACACTTCTAGAGACCAGTCAATATATATTCAGCAAGATTCAAGTATTATTCCATTATTTTCTTTCTATCCCCATGTTCCTTTTCTTGTAAATCTGTTCAGTAGTTTTGGCGAAATCCTGCTGGAAAAAACAAACAACGGGCATGTGCAGAAAACATAACCTCCATGGCAGAGGATATTATCACAAAATAAATAATGATAAATGTGCGGGTGTGTGTGTGTACCTCTGTTTTAGTCTCATTTCTCTCCCAGATGACAACTCCAGCTGTCCCCAATGCAGCACTTTCTCCTATGGTGTTGACCAGGTCTGTCTGCAGAGAGAAGCATGTGGATGGTTACACACTTTTGTTTTGTGAGCTCTACACTTTCAATTTGAAATAAAGGGATGGAAACGGCATCAACCCGCCAAGCTTTAATTTAAGCAGGTTTACATCAATGTAGAAAGACAGTATATGCACTATTACATTCATCATATGAAGTCTCAAGTAGTTTGACCACACGTCTACACCTTTTAACGAAACTGCAGAAGAATATTAATAAAAACACACTTCCAGCTTGATTTATTATCCTTTCCAAATGTAAAGCCAATAAATAATCAGAGCCATGTTACTATGGGAATCTACTGGTTGAAATGTATGGTCCATCTGGATCAAACACTTGATGTGTCAGATATTAAACATCACCTGTGAGAGGAAGGTGTTCGTTGAGGTGTAGACGCTCTTGACCAGTGGGAATACAGGAAGATCAAACGCCGTCCCAGTGATAGATGATACTCGCAGGGCTTCTCTGACTTGACTGGATGAATAAAGTCTGGCTCCTGAGGTCCCGCCCTAGAAAAGGGGAACATTTTACACAATGAAGTGCTTCCACAGTAGTGAAGTCATATATTTGTCCTGTAGGCTAAAGCTCCTTTCAGGACTTTTGACTGTTGACTATTTCCCGTCAGCTGCTCATGTTGCCCACCTGCAGCTTCTCCAGAGTGAGGAGCGGGTAGAGGGCGGAGCTTCGTTTCCAGAGCCACAGAAGCTCGTCGTTAAGGGCCATCTCGGCAGCAGGGCACTGGCCGGTGTAATTGGCTAGCATGGTTTGGGCAGGGTCGCCGTTGTAGCAGCTGGGGTAAGGGGAGACACCCCATAATGCTTTGGGCCGTAATCTTTTGGCCTCCCGTAGCGTCTCCATCATTACTGCCTGGGCGGCTGCCTCGAAGTCCACCTGCGACAAGATCGATAGAGATCACCTTTCAGCCCCCTCGGGTACTTGAAATGGACACACCAACATAATTAGGGACTGGTTTTCTCTGGGCCAATGTGACATGATGGAACGGATCGGAAAGCACCACCGCTTTGTGGCAGGAGTGGAGTTATACGATAGTTAAAGGAATAGTTTTACTTTTTCAAAATGTTTTTTTCATTTTTTTGCCAAGAGTTAGGGGAGGTTGTGAGCACGTGACAATTTCTTGCCCTAGAATGCTGTGTTGGTGTCGTAGAAAAAGTGCTGCGCCTCTCTGCACTGTGTGAATGTGTGAATGGTAAAGTAACTGTACTGTGAAGTGCTTTGAGTGGTCATCACGGCTATAAATACAGACCATTTACCATTTACTCTTTTCCACCACTTCCTTTCCTTTCTACCTTTTTCACGTTTGTCCCTTTTTTACTTGCACAATTGTACTTTTCCGTTGTTGTTATTGTCCCTTCTTCCCCTGAATTCTATTCATCTTACCTGAGACCACTTCTCCACCTCCTCCGGAGTCCAGCTAGGGAAGAAATTCTTCAGCAGGTTCTTCGATGCTTCCAGATACATTATTTGCTTCTCTCTGTTCCTGAACCACTGGGGGGACCACTCTGCCCAGCGCAGCACCCCCAACCCAAGATACCTCGGTGCAGGTAAAGCTGCTTCCAAGTCCTGCTGTGTCTTCTGGAGGTGGTTATCAAGTCGCGTGTGCTGCGGTAGCCCCCCATTAACCGGAGTGTCTTTGTCTACATAATACGGGTAGTTCCCCAGCATGTCCTCGTAAAAGAGAGCCACCCGGCCCTCCTGCTCCATCCCAAAATATCTGGGATCTGTCTTACCAGAGCAGGCAGAGTTAGGGATGCCCCAAAAGATGATGAAAGGCTGGCCAGACAGGAGAGGGAGCCGGGCCGGCTGGGGTGGACCAGCTATACAGAGGTCTGCAAAGGCAGTGAGCAGCAGGATGAGGACGGGTGCTAGAATCGAAGGCTGGACCTGAGGAATGGTTGATGAAAGGGCTGGAGCGGATATTTGAGTCCTGAGATTGTAAGGTGTCAGTTGTCCTTCTCGCTCTGCGTCCGGACGCGATGGGGGCTCGATCCACGCCATTGGAGCGGCCTCCTCTCAGGCTCTCACCCGTTCAGTCCTTCACAGCCGATCATGTTCCTGTAAAACGGAGAAGAAATCGAACCATCACCAGTCTGTAATATGATCATCTTATCTATATTATGTACTACACATGTTCAAAGTTGAAGTTTATTTGATCCAACTTCTACTGAATGAACATTCCAAACGTGAAGTGATATGTATGGATTATTCTGAGTAACTGGGACCGGCTGAGCACCATTCACCTGAATTCACCTCTGTTTTATTTAGGTCGCAGCAGAAAATTAATTGTGGTTATTTCAAACTTCAACGTATTAAACAAAAAACAACTCCAACACACAAGTGGTAAAGAGATGTGGTCCTTTATATGAACTACACTGTATATTATAAACCATACATCAGTCATCCATTAGTTCACTTTAATGTGCGCAATTTTCTCTGGCACCGCCACACAACTAATGAGGACATACAGACCTCACATCGAAGGTGGCACCAGAAAACAACACAATTATGAATGACATAGACAATTATCAAAATAATTATGACAAGAGCAGAGCAGGGTGAAGGACATTTAAGGCAATTTAGTTTCTAATTACATTTGACAGAGCAACTTGACCACGTTTTGTGCTTGTTTTTACTTCCCTAAGAGTTGTTGTGGAAAGCTCAGGGGATGGAAAGGTCTACAATCGAAACAATATTCCTATTTCTTGTCTAGCGTCGCCAGGACTCCTCTATGAGTTAAAATATTTACCATGGCTTCTTGGCTTGACCACTGTAAGTCAAAAATATACTGATCTGTTGTGACTGGTCAGTTGAAAACCTGGTTCAAATCTTCTATCACAGAACCTATTTCCTGATATCTACTTGTCTTTCTGTTTTGATTCAGTTTTGTTATATTTGTACAGATCATAGATTTCTCACAGGTTACACGAGGCACATGTCAGGTTGACAGCTGGTGTAGGTATGATTTTATACCCTTGTGTGCAGTGGAACAATAGAAGATGCTTAACAATACCGTTAAAATGTAGAATAAAACCACAATACAGCAATACAATGAGCAGTGAAATAAATAGATACAAATAAATAGATGATTATTTGATTATCCTTAATAAACATTTGTCCAGTCAGCTTGCTATAGCTTAAGTAGTCAATCTCATATCTGAGTTACACAAAAAACTCAGTAAGTCTCGGATGATTCCCCTCAGACACCAAATTCTACTCTAGCCAACTTATATCTATATACAATTGCTCAGTCATATATCTTTCACTGCTGTTTTCCCTATATTCACACAGGAAGACGATCATACAATCAGGACAGAAACATTGTTGCATTAGTAGTATAGTAGTGTTAATAAATAATCTGTCCTTTTAAATTGAGGTTCTATAATTTAGCTTTTAATCCTAAACTATGTAGTAGTGACAGTATTTCTACTTCATGCACGTTGCTTTCTGACTCACACTGTTTCCTTTTAATTATCTTGATGAGTCATTTTTGAATTTCAGCTCAATGCTGTGAGACCGACACATACAGTGCCTTGCATAAGTATTCACCCGCCTTGGACTTTTTCCCATTATGTACTGTTACTAACTGGAATTCAAATAGACTTAAATAAACTTTTTCCCGTTTGATCAACAAAACATGCATAGTACTTTGGAGGTGCAAAATAAATTTTATTGTGACACAAACAATAATGCGAACAAAAAAGTTGACATCCGTTGGGTGCATAAGTATTCACCCCCCTGTGTCAATACTTGGTAGAACCCCCTTTCGCTGCAATTACAGCTGCAAGTCTTTTGGGGTATGTCTCTACCAGCTTTGCACATCTAGAGATGGAAAGGTTTGTCCATTCTTCTTGGCAAAAAAGATGAAGCTCAGTCAGATTGGATGGAGACCATCTGTGAACCGCAATCTTCAAGTCTTGCCATAGATTCTCTATTGGATTGAGGTCTGGGCTTTGACTGGGCCATTTTAAGACATTAACCTTCTTTGATCCAAACCATTCCTTTGTAGCTCTGGCTGTATGTTTAGGGTCATTGTCCTGCTGGAAGATGAACCTCCGCCCCAGTCTCAAGTCTTTTGCAGACTGCATCAGATTTTCTTCAAGGATTTCCCTGTATTTGGCTCCATCCATCTTTCCCTCTATTCTGACCAGTTTCCCTGTACCTGCTGAAGAGAAGCATCCCCACAGCATGATGCTACCAACACCATGTTTCACTGTTGGGATGGTGTGCTCAGGGTGATGGGCAGTGTTGGGTTTTCGCCACACATAGCGTTTTGCATTGAGGCCAAAAAGTTCAATTTTGGTCTCATCTGACCAGAGCACCTTCTTCCACATGTTTGCTGTGTCTCCCACATGGCTTCTGGCAAACTCCAAACGGGATTTTTTATGGATCCCTTTCAACAATGGCTTTCTTCTTGCCACTCTTCCATAAAGGCCAGATTTGTGGAGTAGACGACTAATAGTTGTCCGTGGACAGATTCTCCCACCTCAGCTGTGGATCTCTTCAACTCCTCCTGAGTAACCATGGGCCTCCTGGTTGCTTCTCTGATTAATTTTCTCCTTGTCCGACTCTTCAGTTTGGGTGGACGGCCTCCTCTTGGTAGGTTTGCGGTTGTGCCATATTCTTTCCATTTTCTTATGATGGATTTTATGGTGCTCAGAGAGATGTTCAAAGCTCTGGATATTTTTTTATAACCTAACCCTGCTTCATATTTCTCCACAACTTTATCCCTGACCTGTTTGGTGAGCTCCTTGGTCTTCATGATGCTGTTTGTTCAGTAATGATCTCCAACAAACTCTGAGTCCGTCACAGAACAGGTGTATTTATACTGAGATTAAATTGCAGACAGGTGGACCCTATTTACTAATTATGTGACTTGCAAATGTGACTTGTGAATGCAATTGGTCGCACCAGATCTTTGTTAGGGGTTTCAAAGTAAAGGGGGTGAATACATATGCACTCAACACTTTTCAGATTTTTATTTGTAAATAATTGTGAAATCCATGTAATATTTCCCCCCACTTCCAAATGATGCACTATTTTGTGTTGGTCCATTACATAAACTCACGATGAAATAAATTTTAAACTGTGGTTATACCATGACAAAATGTAGAAAAGTCCAAAGGGGGTGAATACTTATGCAAGGCACTGTACATGACCACTGTGTGCGTCACTATGTTCATTAGGATAATAATAAATACAGTGCTAATAAATGACAGCAGTAACACTCAGTCCAAACAGCCAGACAAAGACAGCCACACATTCGTGTCCGAACACTTATGTACAGTTTTAATACACCACTACTTAAGATCTAAAGTTTCTATAGGACTATATTATTTAACGACACTACTTTTCATTGACATATTACACGTTTTATTCTGATAGATTTAGCTAAAGGTTCAATTGGACATTAAAAAAAAAGCACTGCGTTCAGAAAATAGGATGTTGCTGTCGGAGTTTAAACAAGACAACAATTAGTTAGACCACCTGCAACTTTTAATGCATCAATCATTTAACACTGAGGCATCAGCAGCAGCACGAAAACAAACTTTGAAGTTGATCGCTGCAGTGCGTTTCCTGTCAGTGTGTGTTTGTGTGTGTGTGTTCATGAGTCTGTGTTGTCGAGAGATGATGGGGAAAGAACAAATGCAGTGATTAAAAGTATGAAGACTGATGTGGTGCAGTTTGGAATGAAAAATAATAAAAGTGAGGAGAAAAGAAGCTGCATCTCCTATATCATCTTTTTTAAATCAGATCAAATCACTGAATGGAAAAAACTTTTTACAAGTAAGCAGCTTTCTCACTTGTTACCGTGCTGCCAAATACAAAAATGGAAGTATTATATGAAATGTTTCACTCATGCACATGAAGAAGCCATAACATATAACAGGAATATAGTTATCATTAAAGGGCCTGATAACTAAAAAAGTTATCTGCTCTAGTTAAACATGCAGCAGAAAAAATGAAAACAGGAAGCAGAAGTCTGAGACCACGTCACCATCGCGACAACTGTGACTGTTTTAAAATAGCATGCTCCTGAGTGGCAATAAGTGTATTTGCTACAATCGAGACAAAACGTTGAATATAACAGTTGGCGCAGGAACTGGTGACGGCTCTGACTCTGAGCAGCTAAAAACCGGTCTGACAGTCTGCTCCAATAAATAAAGCTGCTAAATCAATACTTAACTATGGTACATTGTTGAGTTGAAATAAACCATATATAATGTCAACAGTTATACTACTTTACAAATATAAACTCATGATAAATTTACAAAATCACATAATAAATAAAACCTGGTCCAACCGCAATAATTTCACACTGAAAAATAGTTTCAGTGCTTAATACAGTAAAGTAATCCAGCTCCAAACTCTTCATCAATGCTCTCGTCACCACTGGTACCAGGGTCGCCACCCTGCCTGCTGATGTGGGAAGTAGATACCAGTCGTGAAGGAACTGGTGTCTGATTGGCAGTTCGGTAACCAACCCTATTCATACTAATCACATTTTTCAATGAATTGTTTTTCTTATAATCATCTTTTAAGTTTTGAATCTACAGCTCTTAAAATGTTTGTGGTTTTGGGGAATGTAAATGAGAATTATATAATATGCATATAACAAAATCCTAATTTTCCTGAACTCGTTTAGATTTGGCAAATGGAAGTCTAGTGGAGGAATAAACACAATTTGTCATCCTTGTATGTAATTTGAGGAAGATGATAATGTAAAGCACTGTCCAATACTCAATACTGAAATCTGACATATTGTCAACTACACATAGTTTTCCTATAAATACATCAACTGCTCAGAGATCCTGAGTGATCCTGTTTGGAAGTATCTGTCTTTCTCATGTATCTTCCCTCGCTTATCTTATTATACCTTTTCTGTGTATTCGGTTTATTTATGGTCTGTGTTTTATATTAATACATAGATATATAATACTTGTGTATAAATAAAACCAGGCTTTTTCAGTTCACTACAGATTAAGCAAAACATGTTAACTGATTATAACACAGTATCAACTCCATTGATTAATGAGTACATTGAATGTGAAATCATTCAGTATAAATACCTGTCACATTTAACTTCATCATTTAACAATTTTTACTTTGTCCAATACCCACATCGCAGATTTCTTTTTAATTTTTTAAATTGCACAGTAATCCCTCAGATTTCCCCCTCAGGCCTTTTAAGCATGTTCTTATCCACCGTGCCGTCTAGGAACAGTTGTATAAGCTACTAAATCTCCAACATAATAAGCCACTAATACTAAGGAGGTCAGAGGTCATAGAATGCAGTGTTTCTGTTTCTAAAAAATAAAAGGTCAATGAAAGAGGGAACATGTTTCTTTCTTCTTTTACTGATTTAGAATCTGTTGAATCTGAGATAAGACGATTTAATGATTCTTTCAGCATATTTCTGTCTCTATCTCTTTTTTCATTATATTTAAGGAGAGACTCAGTTTTATTGAATTCCCGGAATAAAGAACATCAAATTAACTTTGGTCTCAAAAACATTGAGTTAGTGTGACTCTTTTTCACAATGTAGCTGTTGTGAAGAAGTAACATCTGGTAATTATTTATTATGGGCACACTTATAAACACCTTGATTCCTGCTCTTCCTCTCTTCCTCACAAAATATGTACACGATAACCCGATGGCTGTTATCTAAAGTTTTACATACAGTGCTTTTAATGTATATTCGCAGAAACACACAAATAAGAAAATAGATATAAGTCGTATTTTTCTTGTCTTCCACCATTCACCCAGTATGATAAAGTGTTTGTCTACAAGCATGATCAGGGCACCATCCTTTCATTTTATCATCACCTGCTTTCGACAGTGTTCTTAATCTGATCTCTATCTCTTACCTTTTTCATTCCAATAGCTGTAATCTCATCCTACTGTATGTAATCCTGCATTCACTGGTAGTAGTGAGTGGGAACCGTGATATGTGGATAATCTGGTCAGACTAAGCTGCTGGTCTGTGTTTACTCTTATGTCTGGGCACAGGCTGATCCTGAGCCCAACGCCTCCACAGCAAAAAATAAAACACCTCGGCCTTAATGGTTACATGTCAACGATTACGTAGATCTAATGAGTCAGCCTGTATGTAACATAGAGGTTAAGAAATATCGGACATTTTATTATTCTATTTACTAAACATCTTGATTACTGATGTCCCCCAGCAACAGATGGAATTGATGAATTTGGAAAAACGGCATCACTAATTCTAATGTTGTATGTGTTCATCCCACAGTTCCTTTGTCTGCTCCTCGCCCATAATCGCCACCACGCTGAGCCGAGGACACAAAGAAATCTCTGTTTTCAGCCTGCGGGGACTCGGATATGAAGTAGTCACCATCAGACAGCTTTTAAATATCTTATTTTGCACTTGAGGAGAAAATTATTTGTGACAAAAAAAGGCTTAAATGTAAACATCAATCAAATATAGGCTGCAGAATCACTGTTCCTTTCAATGTTTGACAATGAGCACTAAACATCGACCACAGTGTCGAGCAACGGGTCTCTTATTCATTTGTCGTGTATTCGGAGAAACCCTTTTTGAAAGTCTGTGCTGCCGGTTTGTTTTGTTTTCAGTTATCGACACACTTCGGAGACTGATGCCTCCTGATTGTGGGCAGATTAAAGTGCTGCTCTGCCTCCTCGTGTTCCCTCACCGTGCTGCTGCTCAATGAAGCGGGAGGAAACGGTGGTAGGATCCAATCAGTGAAATCAGCAGAGATTAGGGTGATACATGCGTCACTCCCATCTGATGCCCAGAAAAGAACCAGAGCAGTCGATCTACAGCAAATCACCGCTCAGGCTCAACAGTGGTTTCAGTTTTTTTCCGGTGTTATAGAACATTTGCTCGGGGAAAACAAATCCTCAAACTTCAGAACACACGTTACTCGACAAAGTTGTGGATGTTTTTGCCTGTGTCTGCATCATACAACACCTTGAGCAGCGTGATAACAGTATACATAGTGTAAGCACGTATTATTTTTATAGTGGTTACTTGTGTTTGGTTTGAAGATTGTTGCCAAGTGGTCAAGACCATAAATAACTACAAGAGTCCCATTTTAATTTGATCTCTCTCTCTCCACGTCATCCCTCTTTCTCTCCCTCTCTTTTATTTTCTGTTAACATCTACTGAGGTTGTCAATAAAGCCTTAGACATGCAGGTGAATTTCCCTGCAGTGACTGACATTAAAACACAACAGTAGTACTTTTTAAACCAAAGACAATGACAGTGTCAGATGCTGGTCGAGTCGCCTTCATTTCACAGTCCCCTCTTTTGATGCTCAAAGAAAAGGTGCTGGGACTTTTCATGGCCTCCAGTGATGGAGTCCAAATTGTTTTCTGGTGACCCTCTGACCTTTCCTGCTCTGTCTGTGGCATCATCCGCTCTCTCCTCACAGAGCAAAGCCCTTTTCATCAAACACATTGTGTGTGTACTGAGATCTAACAAGTAACCATCAATACATCCTGAGATGAATCATTGACTCTAAGATGAGATACAATATACAGGATAAACGATGCAGTACAAAATGTAATTTAGTATCATATTGTTTAAATTATATTTTATCCAATTAAATAAAACACCTCAAAAAGTAAAAACCTAGTGAGGCCTTTTCATTATATATATATAAAATGCCACAGTTGTGTCAATGAATTTCATCACACGTGTTGCTTTCAGTAATACAGATATTGCATCTGCAGTTATTCAAACCTATTGCTGTGTTGCGTGAAATGAAGTTTCCTGCACAAAATATCTTCTACACGCCAGCTCATTCCCACCTGTAATACTCAAGTGTTTCGGTCACATCTGCAAATTTAGTGAATCACAGTTTCCTGCTGTTTCAGAACCACAAGGCTACAAAAATATGTGTAGACTTGCTGATGTAGTTGTGTACATCTCTCTATTAGTGATGAAATATGTAAACGTTCATGTCAAAATGTTCATCAGTTTATACACTGACACCGCTATGCGAAAATTAGTTATTGTTAGATACCACTATTCATTTTCCACTTCGACATTTCTATGACGTGTTTATCTTCATATAGAGACAGTTTCTTGATACATTTTCAAGACATTTCCATTAACTGTTCTAGATCTTTTGGGTAGTTTTGCTGCCTGGAAACAGTTAAAAGTATAATTTACACAATGGTGTAGAAAAGTGATTTCCTTTTGAAAATAAATGTATTTTTATCTTGCCTTCTCTGAGCTGTAGTGTGGCCAGGTTGCTATAGTTTTGTAACCTGAGGTTATGCAGAAGCTACAGCTTCAGCCTCTCCAATGCAATGGTGCTAAATGGAATTTCATATGAGATGCTCAAAGTCAGTTCAATAATTTAACTTTAAAACCACTTTCTACTTAACATACTAAACACATTTTTCTGAATACGAGGTTTAGTAAATATCAACTTTAACCGTTTTCTCATGTTAAAAAACAAATCTCCACATCTCACAGTCACTGTCATTCAAACTGAAAATGTTGCATCATCCAAATTGAATTAAATTGTATTAAATGAAACCTAATCAAAAATGCTAAAGCCCTTTAACTGGACAAATGTTGATCGGAAGCCAGACCAAGTCATCAAGACCAGTGAAACTTACCGAGGCCGGAGTTGTTCCTGTATCTACTCCTCACAGTCTGGACACCGTCCGACTCTCTGGTCCTGACATCAAGATGTTTAATTCCTCTGTCTTTTGATTTATTCTTCACTCGTCCATGTAGGAAATTCAAGCGATCCTGTTGGATTTGCGAGCGCATAGATAAGCTTTACATGTGTAACATGCAGCGAACAGGAGCCTGACATCCGGAAGAGAGAGATCGAGAAGGGAGGGAGGAGGGAGGTGTGGAGACAGAAATAGACAAGAGAATCAAAAAGAGAGATAAAATGTGACAAAGGAGAGAAAGAGAGGGAGGAGGAATGAGAAAAAAAGACAGAAAAGATGCAAAAAGTTAAGTAAGAAAACTAAGGAGAGGTAGAGGAGTCTGTGTTGGAGATAGAGAGATGGGTGGGCAGGTGTGTGTGAGTGTGTGATTGTGTGTGTGTGACCTCTCCTTCACAGCCAGGCTAAGCTTACTTACCAAGAGAAGGTAAGCAGGGTCAGTGTCGCCCCCGCCAGCTCACATGACCAACGACACTGGCCGTAATACCATAATCCTCTTCTCTACTGCTGCCGCTCTTGGCTAAACAAACACCCGAGCTGTGGAGGATCACACCTGTCTCCCTCCACCTCTCCCCCCGCCCGATCACAAGCACTTCCTTCCACTTCTTCATCTTTTTTTGACTTCTCATCCTCCTCTTCCACTCTGTCACATTCCTCCCCTCCCTCATCTGTTGTTTTTTTTAATCATCTGTGTACATTTTCATTTCTTTGACTTTCCTCCTCCTTCTCCTCCCCCTCCAGCTCCTTTCTTCCCTCCTAAATCCCTCGCTCCCTAATCTCTTTTCTTTCCACAGTTGACCATGTTGTTTTTCGTTGACCTTTCTTTCACAGATTCAGCCGCCACACAAAAAAAAACACCAGCATTGTCTGGGTTTGTGTGACACAGCAATAAACCAATGCTCCCTCTTTCTCCATTTCTTTTGTTTTTCTGCTCTTTATTTTACTCTCATGCACCTGTGCTTTGTTCCAGCTCTCATTCGTGTTTAATCATGAATATGTTTTTCCTGCTTTAGAGGGGAAAACCTGTTGTCCTTCATCTCATTCTGTATTAGCTTTTTTCCCCACTTTTTTATCACATTTAAAGTATTAACTTCGCTGTTTTTATTTGGTTCGATTCCTTTTTAATGAAGAACATCATCACCATCCATTTTGCCCTTGAACATCATTCAATGGGATGCCAAAAACATATTCATACATTATTTTCAAGCCTCTGGAGAGCACTCTGGTTCCTCATCAAAATCTGCTCAATTCACACTAGACAAAAAGTTAAGTGCCTCACCAGCCCCCCCATGTGGCTGTCTATGTTTTTAACGGACAGTAATTAAAGAAGTAAATTTGATCTGTGTGTTGCACTACAGTAAAGGTAAGGGGATCAACTACATCATAAGGAGAAGTAACATACATATCTGTACCAATTATTATATTGAGATATTCTCTGGACTAAAGTGATAGATTTTCTCTGATGCCATCCATCCATTATCTGTATATTACACTATAATACATAATACCACTTATCCTTTGAGGGACGTAGGGGCGCTGGAGCCAATAGCAGCTGACATTGGGTGAGAGGCGGGGGGGTTCACCCTGGACTGGTCACCAGTATATCACAAAATATGGAAACAAACATCCAGTCACCCTCACATTCACACCTGTGGTCAATTTACCCCCCAGCCATTAACATAACCCCACCCAACATGGACACAGGGAGAACAATATGTCAGAGCGATTTACCCTTAATAATGAGAAGCATAAAATGTTTAAGTCACTAATCAATCAATCAATCAATCAATCAAATGTTATTTGTATAGCCCATATTCACAAATTACAATTCATCTCATAGGGCTTTAACAGGGTGTGGCATCCTCTGTCCTTAACCCTCAGCAAGAGTAAGGAAAAACTACTAAAAACCCTTTAACAGGGTAAAAATATGTAGAAACCTCAGAGAGAGCCACATGTGAGGGATCCCTCTCCCAGGATGGACAGAAGTGCAATAGATGCCACGTGCAGGAGAACATCATCAATAATCAAAGTCTCTAGCAGCATTTGATGAGGGTAGACATCCCGAAGGACAACCCCAACATGACATGCCAAGCAGTCCCGCTGCAAGCACAGTCCATGCTCAGCAACCATCTAGACCACGTAATGAAATGTGAGTTACAGCCCGCGTCGTGTGGCAAAAGATCCACAGCCACTGGGTAATTGGAAGTTGTGGGAGGAATTTAAATAAAAGCCCTAAGATTTGATTGGATGGTTCAAAGCGGTTGTGTCTCAGTTTTATAAAGTGCAGAATGAAACTGTAGTGAGATATTTGCTGTGTCCCAAATCATACATGTCATAATCTAAGATATTAATGAATCAGTGACGATGTGGACAATAATATTCTGATATTAACCTGATTAAGATAATTGTCATCATATGTATATATACATTGTTAACCTCAGAAATCAGTAAGCAATAATAAACTGAAGACGTGTTGAGTTTTCTGACCTTTGACGACATGTTTAGGTCTTAATCACAGTACACTGTCTTATTTGATTGATAGGCATGTAATATTAATGATAGTTTATTAGCAACTTAAGTAAACATCATGATCCAAATAATGTCTCATTCAGAATAAGGTAAAAAGACAGAATTCTACTATGGTCAGCGACGTAGTATTTTTTCACTTTGCAGGCCTTTCAATTTCGGCCAACAATTTCACAATGCATTACCTCGAATATAGAGATCCAAAAACTAAGGATATTTTTTAACTCAACACAGAATTCTGTCATTGGGTCCCTGCTAATTCATGGCAGCATTTTACTTTAATTTTACATTAACAACTGTCCCTCAGGATAATGCATGCCGCTGTGTTAATGGAAGCCTGCATAGGAGTTGTGTTTGTGTTTGACAAAGTTAAAACTCCACCATGTCTGTCTATTGTGCATCTGAACACATTTATATTCTCCATGTACCACAATAATTTGTGCCTATATTCTGTTCGCCTCTAAATCATCTTTTTCTCCGTTGTTTTTCTCTTTTTTTCATCTTTTTCTCTTATATATTTCCATCCCAGCTCTTTATTTAGGCTCCATACCTTTTACATCCCATCTATCTCTTCTAAGTTATCTGTCATTTTTTCCATTAGAGCTGTCACTGCACATAATAACCTGGTCAGAGAATCACACCTGTGCTCTCATGCTTTTTCTATAAATCCACTATTTTTCATCCCTCTACTGCTGCTGGTCTTTTCTTTGGAATTTGTTCACGTTCTTCAGTTTCCTCTCTGTGCTCCATGTAGCATTTATGTGTATTCAAATTAACAACCATTATATGTTATATCTGCTGCATATCATTTCATGATGATGTTAGCGACCTTATGGCCCAGCTCCCCCCTAATGAAAATGTGCCGCTAGTGAAACAGGAATAAATTCTGTGTCACTCTCAAAATAAAACATGATTTTGCTGAAATAGGCAATTCAAATATATTGCATTTAACACTAGGATGGCGTGTATAACTCCACCAATGCCCAATCAAGCGGTACCAAATTTTACACTTCCCTTAAAGTTCCATAAATTAAAAAATGTAGAAAAACTCCCTACCTTACAATGTGAAACAAAGGAAATGGAAACATTATGGATCCGCTACCTCATCCAGATCTGCAGTAAATGTTAACGGCTTCTTCTCAGACTTATACCACATCCTTCTGTTAAGTTCCGTGAAAACCTGTCCAGTAGTGTTTGTGTAATTCTGCTAACTAACAAACAAAACAAGCAACGAACAGGGTTGAAAACACAACCTCGGTGGAGGTCAAAGGTTGTCAGTCCTTTTATTAAAACTCTTTGTTTTAGATTAAGACGGTAACTTATTATAACGTTTTTCATGTCACTTTGCAGGATTTATTTGGTTTGCACTTAGTATTAAAAATGTTCCATATGCAGTCTGACATGTGAACACCATTTGTAGACTCTCCTTGTGTCGCCTGCTTTTATATACGTGTATATACGTTTGTGATTTCAGTGTGTTCCTCACTGTAGCTAATGCTTTTGACTCTTACATTTCCCTGCCTCTTATTTTATCCCACTGAGGCCTCACGCACTATAAATACATGCATCCCACCACAGGGAGTAAGTGATAAAAGCATCCAGCGCATGACAAGTGGCAGACGGCTACACATGAAAACTGCGTGTGTGTCTGTGTTGCATCTGTGTGCCTGCATGGGTTTCGCAGTTTTCCAGTTTGTGACAGTATATGCTTTGTTCTCTCTGCGTGCATCTGTGTTCTCTACATGTTGCATTTATCACTGTGATTGCTTTGTGTGGTTTATTTGCAGATAGCAAAGACAGTATTAACTTTCTATAGATTAAAAGTGTAAGTGCGCGTCTCAACATCTTCGGTCAAACACACTCACATGTGGAAGTTGCCCAGTTCAACCTGTAACACATCCGTGTGTTTTTATGTACATATTTGTGTGTTATTCACCGTTGTTTGTCGTGTGCTCATTCCTCTTGATTTCGGTCTGGTCAGTTAGGTTTGGTGCGTGAGGAGGTCCCCTGCCCTCTTTAAGGTAGAGCCCTCAGACTCCACGGAGTAAACGAAGGTCGCCAACAATACCTTTAGGTTAAACACACGTGCCATCACAGACGCACGTACACACCAATGCACCAGTCAGATTAAATTTATTCAATACCCTGAGGTCATCCGATTTGCCCCGAGGCCATGTTTCCCTGTAAATAGATCAGCGAGGGGAGGATGAGGATGCGGACCTCACAAGCTGGCGTATTTGGATGGAAATAGGACATACTAGTAGCAGATAAGAGGACAGGACGCAGATAAAGAGACAGGAAACAAATACGAAGTGAGGAGGCAGATAAGGAACTTGAAGGTGCGGAGGAGCAAGCAGGATTTCCACAAAGTTTCTGTGAAGAACAATGTTAAATCAATTCCCGTACTGCTGCATGAGGACACCAGGGTTTGAGATCAACCCTGATTTTGATCCCAGTTATTTGTATTCAATGGAAACATGTGGTTAGTAGAGATACTCCTCATCTGGACACCGCTGGAAATTAGGTTCAGTTTCCAATCAGTTTTCCCCCTCTGCATCTTATTGATTAGAAAAGGTGGATGAAGGTGATGGGAGTGACGTCAAACTGTTTCTATGTCACGTTGTCTTCTTCCAAAGTGCAGTGTCCCTAATTTCATTGAGATGCGGTTATTGATTGTGACCTGCTTTCTGTCGATGGCAGTGTTGTGACATAGACAGTTTACAGACATCATCGAACACCCATACAGATATTGTAGTTAGTTTTACCTGGAGCTTGTTAAGCTCTCTGAGGCAAATTATGATTTGTGAATATGAGCTAGAGAAATCTTTTAAAAACCAGTTTCTGTTTGATCAACTTTGATCAGTTATCAGAATTGCTGGCTTCAGTGTATGTAGCTCTGATTTAGAGCTGCCACACTATCTCTCACCAGAGTAAATGATGCCCGCAAGTTTAAGATAAGATGAGATAAGCTAAGATAAAATGTATTGATCCCATGTCGGGAAATTCCCATCATCACTTACTTGACTGACCATGTGATGCCAATCCAGCCAGTGACTGTAACACTGTTTAATGAACCTCTTCTGAAATGATGGACCTCCTCTTATCTTCTCCACTAAATGGACTTGGTTTGAATTGAAGTCAGCACAGAAATGTTACAATATACAGAGAAACGTTCCCCTTCAGAGTTTGGTTCACGGATTACCTTACATGGAGTCCCATTTACAACTGTTCACCTTATTAAGGATAAGACTTTTTTTTGATTTTGGTCTTTACCTGAGTTGCTAATGGAATATTCCATTGCATATTTCTATGTTACAGAGCATAGTCCTGACGGTTTTAAAACATCTTGAAATCGTTGAATGTATCAAGCTAGTGTGTGTTGGGTATAAATGTTCTTGTTTTGCTATTCTGCTATTGTCAACAAAACACTACTATAAATAGTTTTTATAATATGACAAGGACTTATAACTTTATCGATGTATTCTCTCTTCAGAAATATAAACAAAATTCAGTTCTGAAAATGACCTAATTTGCATCATCCTAATAAGTGTATGCAATAAGAAAATCCTGTAAAGTGAGTTGTTTACATCCAGAAGAAAGGAATTGTTTTGGTATTAAATTATGTTCTTCTGTCACACATGCATCTCTTCATTTAAGTGTGTTGCCGTTACAACCAGACCGTTGTGGATTTAGGGGCTAATACTGATAATAACAACCGAAAAATTTGACGATTTAAATATATAAGATTCTTAAGATTATCAAACATTCATAACAAAGTAATGTAATTGGGGCATGGTGTTTTACAGTTTAACCATAAACTTTTATAAGATAGGAAGAAATACAATACAATATTACAACTTGAAGTAAGAACACAATCAATTTAAATTAAATGTAAACACAGATGCACATTATTTATTCCATAAAATAACAAATTTATATTATTTGAGTGCTTATCAGCAAACATAAGCACAGATAATGATATGATACAGAACACTGATTTTTGACAACTAGATCACCATCCTCGGAAGAAATCCCATAACTTACCATCCATTCAAAGTTGCTTTTAGTTTTTGGACTTCTGTAAGGGATAGAGAATTCATGCCACATTACAATCTGAATAAACCTCAGTCACTTTGCTTCGAAAGTCTTGCTGGTAGAAAGTTAAAACCATTTCTGTGACACTTTCAGCACATCTCGTGATTTAAATGCTGTCACATTAATGGATGACAATAGTGTAAGTTTAACTAACGGATCTTATTTCACCTGAAAGAAATTTGTCATTCAGCCATTCCATTCTATGCACAAGGAAATATTTAAATTATAATTATATAGATATAGAATTATTAGAATTGATACAAATAAGTTGTACATGAGAGCCTTCAGATCAGTTCATAAAATGTGATTTCATCCATATAATGCCACAATAATCATAAGACCATCTGTGTCCCCGTCAGCGTTCAGTCATACCAACTGCTCACACAATCCAACTCTTTACGCACCACAATTTAGAAAAAATACATTAATTGAGATCAATAACCTAATGTCTTGTTGTTTTTAATTATGTTTTGGTACCTATAATAAAGAATCCTATTTTTTGCCAATGTGAAAAAATGTATCAACTGATGTAGTGTTAATTGGATTGGTGAGATGTGGCGGTGGTTGTCCCTGGCGCTGAAGATGCTCATTATTGTAGCTTTGGAGATAAACACTCATTGAAATGCAACATTCCAGGAGCCACCAGTGAGGCGAGCTGTGAGTGAGCAGAACAAGCTCTTCTTCATCCAGACGATTGTTTTCTGGCTCACTGCTGTTTTTCCTGCAGCGCTGCCGCTCTCTCTCACGCATCAGGTACCAAATATTATGCGATCACTCCATATCTGAACAAAAAACATCACTTCAGCTGAAAGAAACAGAAGATACTTGAATGAAAAGTGAATTCAGCTCACTCTCAATTATTTATAGTAAGTCATTACATACATTACATACAGTCGGATGACACATGAATAATGTTGGAGAAACCAATTGATTGAACCTCCAACCACGAGGTCCCTGAATGGTTTAATGAAATGGAAATGATGTAAATCATGCTGTGGCGGTCACACAATCCCAAACCAGCTCAGTAAAACAATCCTGTACAGTTGTAGCATCAATGCCGAGGTGCATGACAGCTCCTCTGGAGATTGGTGGTGGTCCGGCACCTTTCAGACTTCCTTTATGTTTATTCTTCCTTTAACGCACATGTAATAGTAAAGACACACATGGTGTCCTGAGCTGTAAACTGATGTTGTCTGTCACCAGCAAGTTGGCGCTGATGTAGATTTAAACTGGATTTGGAGTAATCTGGTTGCAGACAGAGGGCTCCCTCTGATGGCTAGAGAGAGAGAGAGAGAGACGTGCAGAGAGAGCAAATGAAAGAGCAGGTAAACACACAACCACACGCAGACACACACACACACACACACACACACACACACACACACACACACACACACACACACACCAGAGAGTGGTATTACAGTTTGGCTGACGTTGCTGCTCTGAACTAAAAGATTTGCAG
Organism: Pleuronectes platessa; assembly: GCF_947347685.1. NCBI lineage: Eukaryota > Metazoa > Chordata > Actinopteri > Pleuronectiformes > Pleuronectidae > Pleuronectes > Pleuronectes platessa. The sequence goes on along the minus strand of NC_070631.1, from coordinate 19,030,879 downwards.
TGTGAAAGCACCTCTATTGTGCTCTTTAGTGTGACAGTATCCAGCAGGAATGTGAAGCTAACTGGTCTTTTTCACACACAATAGATATGATCGGGTTCAGCGGGGACACCGGCCGCACAGTTTAGAGCTGACGTCCAAAAAAAGATTAGAAAAGAGAGAAACCAGAGGAGGCGAATCTGGAGCTTCTGTGTTTGAATAAATTATGGAATAAAATCACAACTGCACAGTCAATAGTTCGATGGCAGCATGTTTTACCCCTGATGAGCGCTGAGCACCTCTGCTGAAACCCAGTGTTTTATATATAATCCTACTGAAAGTTTTCCTTTTAATGACACGTGAACAAAAGCTGCACATCGTAATTTGACATTTCAACCTGAAGGCGGATGGTTCTGAGGCAAATACCTTAAACTCTTAATCCCTGATGAGTTTCATTTGCTGTTGGAGATAATTCAGTTTGAGGAGAGAGGAAAAAGGGAAATGAGGAAAAGATAGCAGTGGAAGAGGAGGTGAAAGGGTTTCATGAAGAGGGAAGAAGGAGAAAGGCATGTAGAGGTGAAGAAAAGAGGAAAGAGGGGAGGAAGGAGAAAGCTTTGAGGTACACCGGTCAATTTGGAGGAGGGAAAGATGGAGGGAGGGAAAAGAGGAGGAGTCATTCGAGCAGTCTTTGATCTGTGTGTCATTTAAAAGGAAAATAATTACTGTGTCTGTGTGTGTGTGTGTGTGTGTGTGTGTGTGTCTGTGTGTGTGCGCGTGTACCCATCCAAAAGGCTTCCATCATCAAATCTGCAGCAAAAATAAGTGAAGACTTGAGTGTTTGCATGTGTGTGTTCTTACTTGCTCTGTGTGAGTGTGTGCGTGCGTGTGTGTGCGTGCGTGCGTGAGTGTGTGTGTGTTGAGGCCTAGGCGGATGTTTTCCGAGCTCAGCAGCCGTATCGGGGTAAGGACACACAGAGAGAGAGAGAAGTAGGTGTAAAAGGGGAAAAAAGGGTGGAAGGGGGAAAAAAAAGCGTGTCCCAGGAATTTACAAATGAAAAGGGAAGGTTTTTCTCTTAATGCGATTAAATTTTTCCATTTCACCGCTTCCCCGGCCGACAGTTTCAGCTCTTTAGGAGCACAGAGCCGCAACGCAACGCTGTCTTCAAGACGGGACGGCGGGGGGTGAGGGGGAGGCTGGGGGGGAGCTGGTGGGGGGTTAACAGGAGGCAATGGAGAGACGCCGAGACAGGGGGAGAAAGGCGAGACCGGCAGAAATCGTACATTTCATGAACCACTTTGCCAGTGTTTCGTCGGGCGAACAGTCGAGATGCCGTGATTCAAGCTGAGAAATTAAATTGAGAAAGTGACAGACGGAGAGAGACACGGACAGACAGAGAGAAATAACGCTAAAGGATTAACAGTGAACAGGCCGCACGTGTTTGCAGCGAATCAAGTGGTTTCTTTCAACTGTTTCATTCGGATTCATTGAATCCTGCACACCAGAGGAGGAGCGTGCTGTCGGAAGTTTGCTCCGGTTTATTTGATTTGACACAGTCAGATAAACTTTATATTTGATCTCAGCGATGGAAAAATACATTTTCAGACACGTTTCCATTGTGAACTTTCATTCTACAACTGTGCAGCCACCAGGATTAATAAGCCCTGTCTCATTGCCAAAGCTAGGGGAGCTATTTCACTCCAGTGCTTGTGTTTTTGCTGCAGATTCAGATATACACAGTTGTCATTTTCCCTACCAGGGCCCACGCTTGTACTTGCACCCATCTGGGCGCCTTTGAGCATATTAGTCCCAAAATGAGGTTTGGTCAGGCCCAAAGTAGGAGAAGAGCTATCTTCAGGCCATGAAAAGCGAAAACCTGGTCTGAGGTCAGTGGTGCAGTGTTAGAGCTCCTACAGGGAACTTCTCATTTGGACAGAAGTGTTTCCACCGTCACCTGACGTACAAACCTCCGTCTGTTTTGGAAGGGGTGAAAGAAGACACCCAGCTGTTTGCAGGATGCATAGCGATGAGGTAATGTCTCTTTTTGTTGCTGTATGATTGAAAAATTATACAACATTATAATATTGTATTAGTATTGCTCACTAACCCTGCCATATATCGTTTCGACTGACCTCGCTGGTGGTCCGACCCAACCACAGACATACACAACACATTTTTTCTCCCAGATTGTCGTAGCTCCTATAGAGGCAGACATATTAAAATGAAAAAGTTGCATAGCCAGTCGAAACTGGTTGTAGTGCATTTAAATCTGTAATATTTCAGGTGAGCCAGTGGGCGCCCCGGGTGTGGAGGCGTGGTTCTTCCAGCCGTGGCCTCAGGTTCAGTCCCGATTGGCCCATTGCTGCGTGGTCAAATGTAAAATCCTGAAACTCGAGAAAACTGGCAAAGGCTGCAGTTCATGTTAACACCAATTTGGCGTGATCTCACCAGTAACACCCCACCACTAACACAATTAAAAGCGTCTGTTGGTCAGTGCACATCAACAACACAATGTGAAGTAATGTCTGACACTTTTGTTTATGCTTTACACAAAGAGCTTCAGCTATCAGATCTCTAAAAACAACACATCATGGGTATAAGGAGCTGGACATCAACATCATCTGATAAAATAAGCTTTGAAAAATTAGGGCTCATGGTCGTTCTTTCTCCACAACTGTGTTATTTCTTTATCTTTTACATTTTGTTTTGTGTTGCATTAAACATTCAGTGGATCAAATGTGCTGCTGTGAAGGGCTGGGAAACCTGTGTGTGCAACATCTTCAAGTTCTTCCATGGATCAGTTCAACTATTTTCAACATTGGTTAAATGTGTGTTCATGCAGTGGTTGCTACTGTGATCGCTGTGGTGTTTCCATACATCTCTGCTCTGCTGGTTTCCACTGAGGATTGTTTTTGCACTGGTTGGTTAGTAATTGTGTAACTTGGCCTCAATAAACAAATACCCACATAAACAATCAACTTTTCCTTCGTGCTTTTCATCTTTACTGACCGGACAGTAAGGGGTGGGAGTATAGTAGAGTACATAGTACAGTATGGGGAGAGGGTCAGGTCAGAGCCGAACCTGTGGCCGCTGCAGGCCCATTCTTCTGAGCAATTAATGACTTCCTGCGACACAGCCTTCCCTATTTTTTCCTTTATTCATAGCAGCAGTGTAGATAAACAGGAAAGGCAGCAGAGAGAGGGGCTGACAAAGGACAAAGCAGCACAGGACCTGAGCCAGAGTCCAACCCAGGCAGTTGTAGTTTAAGGACTCAGACTTAATGGTACGCACTTAACCAAACACCACACACACACACACATAAACACACACACACACACAAACGCACACAAGGTTTCAGAGAGGGCGAGAGAGAGGAAGAGCTGAGTTGAAGTGAGAACCTCTAGTTTCGACAGCAGCTAATCTGTGAGAGTTTTGAGAGGCGGTTAAAGCTTTTAAGAAACAAGCACTTGAAGACAGGGATGAACGATGGACCATCTGTGTGTTTCATATGAGAGGCTCAAACAGCAGCAGACTGAAACCACACATCCCAACTTTCTGCCAGATGCCGCTTGCTAACAGCACTCTAATGTAATTTGTTGAAGTGTTGTCAGAAGCGTGGAGTGAGTTCAGGGGACTGTTTAACTGTGTGTCTTTGTCTTCTAACTAATTTACTATGATGAATACAAAGATAGGAAAAGATATTTTTATGGAAGGTTCCCCTTAGTGTGATGTTATTTTTAACACACAATGTTTTTCTCCACAGTGAAATTAACCATCGTAAGCTCCACTCACAGTAAGTAGCATGAAGCCGGAGCAGTGCTCAGCTCCTAAGTGCCTGTTTGGCCACTTTCCCTTCCTCTGCTGCTATTTGCAGTTTTGGCCACAGTGCCCATCTCTGTTGTCAGACAGAAACCACTTAACAGTGAACAATACCTCGGCTTCTTTTATTTGGGTTTAAACACCACAAAGGTCACACAAGAGAACTTTGATTGAGGTTCCACAGGTCAATAAGGAACCTGGTGAGCTGCCAATCTGGCAAAGGAATGTAGTCATTTCAAGACAGCATCATCCTCACACACACTGGGTTCATGTCGGGTGTACAGTTTGGGTATTGATGTATTTTACAGACAGGATGGATCAGGACCTCACTCATTTCTATACACTGTGTGCAAAACAGGCAAATATCAAATAGGTTTCCAGTCTGTAGTGAGCTCTGTGCATATTATGAAAATTCCACTTTTGTAGTGGCATGTCTACCGTCCCAAAAACTCTGTTGTGGTTCCTCTATTTCAGAAACGATACGCTAGAGTGTGCCGAATGGGATTACGACCAAAATAAACGTCATAGTCACACCGTGCCCATGTAGGGAGTCTCGCTACATGGCCTTGGACGAGCGAGCTAACCGGGCTCCACTGGCCTGGTTAGCTCGCTGCTGCTACCCGTCAGACATTTAAGTGGCCGCATAAACAAGGGACCCCCGGATCACCTCTAAACGTTGATTCAACAGTGTGGAAGGATGCTGCTGCTGCGCCAGCTCAAGCTCCCACTGCTCCCACTGCGGGGCTGCACTGGGGAGCTGGGGTTCTCGCAGCCATGGCTCACCGGGGGTAAGGTGGGCGGGGCACTCAAAACTCGTCAATCTGAGGAGGGCTGTTTTAGACAGGGTAAAAAGGTGCTGTTTTAAATGATCCTTGTGGTATTTTGACCAAAATATGTTACAGACATTTCATTAAGACACCAAGGAACCATATCAACTGTGGTAAAATGGGCATAATATGTCACCTTTAAGATTAATTTCATTACCGGTGGATCATGTGATCACCTGAATGTGCCAAGGATCCCTGATGAACTCACATACTAGCAGCATTTTGGAATACGGAATGAAGGAGACTGGGATTGAACCGCCAACCCTCTGGTCAGTGGACGACCCACTCTCCCATGAGTCACCACAGAATCATCACCTGACTCTGAAGTTTCTCACGTCTCGACAGCATCCTCCAGCTCACTGCTGTTGTTTTTTAGTCTCCAGTCTATGAGGCAGGGCAGATCTTTTCCCCACTGTGTCTTTTAGTAATTACAGGCTACTACTCACCAACCTCTGCTTAGAAGACAGAGAGAAAAGCAAGAGCTGGAATAATGGAGCGTCTCTGAACAGAACTGTCAAAATATTTGAATCCAATCGTTGGCGAGTAAACAGAAAAGCTGCAGATACGAGGAGCAGTCATCTCCGTCCTGGTGCACAAGCCGGAAATTTTGCCGGAGACTTTGGCAACATTGAAATGCTGTGTTGCTCTTGAGTGCCCTGGACACAGTGGCCAACCGAGTCCAGTCTGGGCCCAAATCCCCAATTACCAACAGTCTGGTTTGGTGCCAGCATGTGGACTGGAACTCATCGTGCCAACCAGTGAGCGCCCACGTTAAGGCCCTCGTGGTGTTATGTGGTGTCTCTCAAGTGGTGCTCTGTGGATGTTGCTCAGTAACTCGTGTGTCTGTGCCAGCTGGACGGCTGCAGCGGCAAACATCGAACCATAGATGCCATGGGGGAAAACACTGAAGTGGCTGAAGCCTATATTCTGTTTGGTCTAGAGAGGACAGAGCTACAACTGTAATAGCTGTGTTTGAAATGTATTTGATAGTATGATACTGGCACACCATATTATTAAATGTTTCCATACAGTAAAAGAAAGGTTAAGCGATATAAAGCGATGACTCGTTAGCAAGACCTGTGTTTTTAATCAGTTGATTTAGTTCAGTGCTTATGTCGGTGGCAATGTCAAGATCAAGATATAAATAATGATGAAACATTAAAAAAAATTCTAACCCTTTCTGACTCATTAGACAGGTTCCATGATCCTCTTCAGACCTAAATGGGTAAATGGATTAAATATGTGGATCACAAATGTACAAATATGCAACATGTATGATATCCTGTACATGTATGTCTGTTTGTAAATGGATCATCATACTTACTCTTTCTTTCTTTCTTCTCCAGTTTCTTTAGTTGCCATTCTTGCTATTATCATCTATGTGTGTTTATGTATGTGTATATATACATTTCTACATATATATATTCCCCGCAGTGTTCTTTTATTCACCAAAATACACATAGATATTGTGAAAACTGCCATAAGTATGGTTAATAATGTCATACCTGCTCATTGCCTGTTTAAATCCTCCTCATCTCTCTCCAGCACATTACCTTGAAATCTAACAATTCCTCCATCCATTGTCTGAAAAGTCCAATTTGTCTGAGTTTGTGTTAATGCAGCTGATGACAAACTGTGTGTGACAAAAAAAGGAAACAAACAAAATGTTTTGCGGCGGAATGAAATCTTTTATTTCAGTAAAGTTGTCCGTACAAATGATAATGCAGTTTTCAAAGCACTGCGCAGCTTTCAGACCATCTCTGCATCTGTGAGTGATTTGTGGCTCTCAAGTACAAAACACAAGGGTCATTACCTCCTGAAGACAAGCCCCACTATGTGTTGTCATTGTGTGCAGCAGCATATTTCAGACAAAACAGACAAACTCACAATTGCATTTAAATTACAAGGTCCCTTTTTATGTCATTTGTTATTCTCTCGTCCCCTGAGGCTTTTCTATGCCGACTTTTTTGGCATCTCTGTCCATTGGAGTGTAACACACAGCCCTACAGCCAGTCAAGCAGAAAGCCAGCTATCCTGCCTGCACGCCTGCCTGCCAGCTCTCTCCTCTCAGGCCCGCAGACAGTGGACGACTGGGCTGGCTTCTGTAAGCTAATGGTTCATGCCCTCCTCCCAATGCTGAACATGGACTGGAATGTTGTTTACCTCAAACGCAGCATGGCACCGCGCAGCAGAAAAGATCAAACTACAGACACTTCACTCTGAGATTCAGGTAAGCTTCTTCAAGGGTGAGACACGCTGAGGTAAAACAATCTCATTCACTTTATTTGATGTTGTACCTTTTTTTTTTTTTTACATTCAAAACAAAAGTAAACCAGGCATGACAGCAACAGAATAGGTTCAACTCTAACTGGGGGAACACAGTGTTGTGTAGTTATCAAAAACTTAGCCAGACAATAAGAGATGAAAAGATCAATCTCATTAAATGAACAGAGCCAACAGTGGAGTTGTTCAATGGGCGGATATATCATCTTTTTGTTAGGGGGGGACAATAAACTGAACAAAGTCTCAAGTGCAAGCGGGACACAAATGTATATACTGTTATATTATAGATGGGGGGGATCAGACCCCTCTTTTCTCACTGTGAATTCTGCCCCTGTTTGGTGATGCAACATTTGAACTGGACTATTGAAATATTGATAATTATTCATATCCTCTTTTGTGTGCTGCTAAAAATGTGGCCTAGGAATAACAAATAATGACAGAATGAGCCTGACCGCTCAAGTGACATGAACACTGAATGTTTTGATTAACTGTTAACAATTGTCTTCAACTGTGACGTTGATTTATTTTTTATTTTTTCTATCTCCCTTTGACGACAGGCGAAGACCAGGTGGTGTCATCTAGGGCCACAAGGGACATTTGACCAACATTCCTGACTTTCTTTTTAATTTGAAACACTGTGGATGTCAAGCTTGACATGTTCTATAGTTAATGTTTGTCACTGAAGACAGGCAGTCTGAGCCCGTAAAAACATCACAGCTGACAGACGGGCCGTCGTGGCGCCAAAAGGGACATTAGATTTGAGTTCCGTGTCTCAAATATAATCAAAGGATCCTCACATGTCATTATACAGCAACCAGGGTGTTTTCAGAAAGACTGTTAATGTCTGTGTTGATGAATTTAATGCCTTTCTGTGTCCATCATGCAACGCAGCCCAACGCATTCAAGATGGGGCCCGACAAACCATTGAGAGCCCGGATCAAGCCAGAGTGACAATAAAGGTGAAGTGGGAGGTCCATTCTTTTCCTTTCAAAGGCCTTTCAGAGAACACACAAGGGATCGAGTTTGATGATAAATGGTGTCACAAGGGGTCAAAGGTGATTTGTGGAGCTGTAGAGTTGTGTGTCAGAGCGAGGTCAAGGGCAAGATCATGGGAGTTCAAGTTCAAGTTTGACTTTGTTGTCGTCCAAGGTTTAGACTATACAAACCCCAACAAGAATGAATTCTTAGGCTTTTTGTCTTGGAACAAAGTGGTGATAAAACCACAAAACCCATCAGATAGACAGTGATATCAAAATCAGAGAGTAATAAATAAAAGGCACCACATATTTCTTTCAACATATCTACAGTGTAATGCCAACAGGTGAAAAATTTAAATAGACGTCATGTAGACAGTACCTGAATGAATGTAATGACTCTCACTACATCTGACCTCAGACCAAAGTTCTGCCCCATAAGGATTTGATGCATAGACTGTGTTTTTAAAGATGCACAATGCCCCTCCAATTCCAGAATACCCCAATTACGAACGCTGCCATTTCGCATAATTGAAGCCAGAGTCTGTGCAGTAGATATGTGATGGGGAATGGAGCCAGGGTAGCGAGGTTCTGCAGATACATACATCATGATGTCTCAGCCCATCTTATTCAATCGAATTAGGAAACCATCTTGGAGAGAAGTATATTAGACTGTCACTTCGATTTATTTTAGTGTGTTCCATGTCCCATTCACTAACATAGAGGCAGGATTAAGACCTGTACCACCCTCTTGTGTTGGCAGCAGGCAATCGTCAAAGGAAGCTAGCATGACGTTCAGCCATTGTATCTAGCATTTTCATTGGTATGACCATTAACAAAGTCTGTGGACAAATATGAACATTGCATGAGACCTATTTTTTCTTACTTCACAGAGAAACTGCGGCTTTTAATAAGAAACAAAAAGATTGCAAAACAAATATATATGTTTTTACTTCCGTTAGGAAGTGGGACAAGGTTCATACTTCGTACTTAAGTAGAAAAGCAATATCGTTGTTCACTTTTTCTGTGAGTGACCAGTGCAACACTTAAATATTTACTGGAGTAGAAATCCCTCCTGAATGTCAGGTCAGAGCTCGAAAGGGCAGCAGCTTGAGTATTAGTGGTACCCAAGCTGACTAGCTGACTCAACCAGGCATCCTGTTTATTGTCAGTGACCTTCAAAACACCTCAGACCTACACAAGACTATCCAGGAACTAAGGAACCTTTTCCACTCCGCCTGTTGATGACAGTGAATTTATGACCTTTCAGAAAGCCTTTTCAATAGGTCTGCTCCGTCCCCCGGTCATGAAACCTGTTAGTGTAGATGCGCTGATTTTCTTTAGGGCACAGACGTAACATATCCTGATCGTTTACAGGGGGGACGTTCTTCCTCTCTTTCAGCGCCTCATCCTCTGAGAGGTCAGGCATCAGGGTCTTCATCAGGGTGGATCAGGGCGCCGTGGTCTGTGTAACAGCTCAATCACAGCTCAGCTGATTGTCAGGCTCGCTGCGTCCTGCTGCTCATCAACGCTCCGGCTGTCAAGTGTCACTCAGAGCATCTAAATGCAGCTTTTTACCTTGACAAGAGCTCCCAGGCATCAGCTCTCTGCCTTTGCTGCACTGCTTCCTATAAGCTGCCATGACATCTTGTGTGTCTGGCATGACAACATTTTGAGCAATGCGTACAGCCTGTGACAAATATCAGTCCTTCAGCTCAGGGATGGTTATTAATGCTGGGCTGGCTTCTGCAGTGCAGACTTCACATCCAGTGCCGACTTTCAGAGTGATGAAGAAAGCATTGACATTCATACAGTAGATTGAACAGTGTAATTGTCCAGTGGTGTTCAGCACTTTAACACTGATTCTTATCAGGTGTTGAACGAGCAGTCAATGTTGGCTTTTCTAAAACAGTGAACCATGGCAACAATTATCCACCAACGTTAATTATGTTGTTTTACAGCAGTTGTATGAAGCGAAAGACACTTTAATTATTCTGTTATTGCCTTGCTTGGATTTTTTTTAAATGATTCCACTGAAACATTTTGTCCCTGGTTTCTGTTGTTGCTGTTGTTTCTAACAACAAAATGACAGTGGACATGCACAAAGTAAACAGCGACATCATAGTTCAGCCAATGCTCCATTTTACGTGTTCACACAGAAAGAGGCGTTTTTGAAATCTACATTTTGGAGTTTTTTTGTAAAAATCTTATTTTGAATGACTTAAAACTCAGTTTGCATGTGGGGGAGAGTCCAGACACATGTGGACAGGACATTAAGTCAAACAAATAGATGGACGGTTGGAAAATGGAAAGCGACCTCCAGTAGAACCTAGAATAGAAATAAAAGTTTCAGTTCATCCTCTTTACAATGACCGTGCAAAAACACAATAGACTTAGTTCACCAGGTTTATCTCTGTCCAACCCTGGCAGAGCTAGTATTATATTAACATGTTGATATAAATGTGTTGCCACTGTGTCTCATGATAATGTTAATGCTACCATGGAAACATACCACTACTCGTACGCATAATTAACCAATTAGGAACAAGGGCATTTATCACACACTGATGGTGTTGTCACTCAGGTGTGAAAATTGTGGAGATTACAGTCCCCGATTAACTTAACTGCTGTTTCGGCCGTGTTTTTACATGGCTGCACACTTCAGTGCATTTACAGCAGGTGGGCACGCAGGTTCAATTGGGAGGCACATCAATAAGACACAAATGGTCACATGCATCCAAACATATTAGAGCGTGCTAGAGCAGTGTGCTGTGGCGTGTGTTTGTGGTGGGTCTGCGTGTCATGGTAACCGTGTGAATCGTGGTTGAAACCTAAATGTAGTGGAAAGACGCTGAGAAAAGAGAGGGGGGAATTCTTGGTTGAACTTCTGATTTTGTGCTCAGCTGAGCGTGTCTGGAGCTGGAGACGTGTGTGTGTGCATGTGTGTGTGTGTGTATGTGTGTGTGTGTGTGTGTGTGTCTGCTAAACCAAAACTCACAAAAAGATTTGGGTGTTTCTGATACAGAAATGGGAGCACAGAAGCGCATTTTGGTTAACTTGTGCTCCTTGAATACACACACACACACACACATACACATACACACACACACACGCACACACCCACACACACACACACACACACACACACACACACACACACACACACACACACACACACACGCAAACACACGCACACATGCCTACATGCGCACACAGCCTGGCACCTGCATTTGGTAGCCTTGTCTTGTCTCCCCTCCGTGCCATGAACCTGTTTGACCCAGCCACACACACCTTCACAGACAAAACACACAAACAGCAACACACGCACACACACACCAGATGCAAACATGTATTTGAATCCCCAAAAGGAAGTAGAAGGGATGAATTAACACACACTCGGTGGCTCTTTCACATTCTGAAACTGAAAACACACACCTCTTTCTTACCTCCTGAAGTGTAGACATTCACACCCCTTGGTGACTGTGACAACAGGGCTCATCTGTCATCACAGACACACACACACACACACATATAACGGAGGGGGAGAAAATAATGACCAGTGTGTGTGTGTGTGTGTGTGTGTGTGTGTGTCTGTGTGTGTGCAAACAGCATGCACATTCCTGGAGCCGCTGACCCGGGCTCTGTGGGTAACCATGACGACCACTGCTTCACCATGGAGACGACTGTTACTCCCTTTACTCGCCCTGCACCCCTCCTGCTCTCCCCCCTCCTGCTCTCCCCCCCTGCTCTCCAGGGTCTGTGTCCATCACTCTGTTACTCCCTCACTTTCCATCTCTCCCAGTCTGGCTTCGCCACGCCATCTCCTTTGAACTCTGTACTTTTTATTCATATACGTTATGATCACACAAGATTATTATAAGCGTCTGCTTAAAGGATTATATTTTCTTGTAAGCTTTGAAAATAGTAAACCTAACAATGAATGTTTCCTACTGACCAACGTATTATCTAAATGTAGCCAAAGCCTGATATATCTTACTTGAGCTGTGTTGTCCTCAAATCCAGAGGCACACTGTTGGGTTCACTCATGTGTTTCTTCATTACCCCGAGAACAGGCCCTCAAGTTTAGTACATTGTAAATCCAATATTCACTAGAGCAACAAAACCTTCTTTTACCTGTCATTAGATCCCCAGTGTTATTAAAACAGACCCTTAAGATTTAATGAGCAGATGAATACCTTGCATAGTTTATCCAGATTATTCCGGTAACCCTGAATAGAATCAGAATCAGAATCAGAATTATTTTTATTGCCATGTATATTTGCACATACAGGAAATTGCCTTGGTGTGGTTGGTGCACTGTACAAACAACAATATACAAACAACAATATAAAAATAACAATATAAAAACAACAACAATATTGAACAACAATATATACAGTAAGAGAGTTACGTGCGGTTCTAAGGTGCAGAGATTGGTGATAATGCCAATAATATAGAGTTATAAATTATGTGCGAGGGGGGGGTCAGCAGAATGTAACAAATTAAACAAGTTTAAATAAACAGGAGCTTTATTTCCATCGGACCACATCCATAATACATCTTTGTTTTAAAGTGATGGAGTCATCCCCTGATTGCTACTGTGCAGACTCTGGCTCCAAATGACATACTTGGCACAAGATGGCAGCGTTTGTATCCAGGATATTTTGGCTTCATTACTGGATAGTGGGAGGAGGTGGGGTCACATCGACCATCTTCACCTATAGTCTATGACTGTAGCCCATATAGTAACAACTAGTGCTTAAGCAACCACAGCAACTGTACTAAAATGTTCAGCTTAGTAAACTGTAGCTTTACTGGCTATGAATAAAAACTGGCCTCATTTTAACTAATGAATACACAGATATCCTGCATATTTACAATGTGGACATAACATCAACATTTAGGCATTAAGGCATGAAGCATCAAACCATCCCTGAATGGTTTGATCAGGATGATTGTGTAAGTTCTGTTACGTACATGTGATCAAATCTTTTGGAAGATTGATGTTCATCCCTTTCAGGAAAGATCCTGAGACTTGGAGAATCTATCATCCATGTGTTATCACAGCTTTTTGTCGGTCTAACCCTTTACCGAGATACTTACAGATATATACATTTTTCATTCAATTTGTGTCCATAATGTGTTTTTTGCAACCTGGTTATGCATGAGAAAATAGTGATTTTATCCCTAAATACACAACTAACAGACTAAGTGCATTATGAACATTGCCTCCATGACAGCACTGCTACTTCCTCTACACATGAATGTGAGTGGGTGGGTTTTGTAGGTGAAAGCATCTGACCTTCACTCAATGATTTCAGACAAATTATCGTGGAGATGTGTTACAGCTCAGTCAGGCCTCGCTGTCGAGGGCAGCAGAATTCATCCTTTGGCAAATGTTTAATGAAAGGGAAGTAAGAGGAGTCTTTCCGCCGCTGTCCCGTTAAATTGAATTGGTAAGAAAGAAGAGTGATGAGTTGCTCCTCCGTGTGTCTGCCGAGGTGAACACCTTCTCTCCTCAACTGCTGTTTGCTACACTTTACAAAAGTAAATTTTTCAGAAATTTGGTGAGGCGGGCTCATTGTAAGATTGATGACTGTGGATCTTTGAAATCGTATTAAGGATACTGAATGGATTTTGTTGGCCTTGGGGTGAGAAAACTTGAACCACAACCGAACAAATACGGCAGATTGAGGAAAAATCTGAAAATCTGAGGAGCAACAACCTACTTGTCACCTACTCAAGAAAGACAAAACAACTGCTCTTTACTGAACTGCTTGTTAACCTTGTTGCGTCAACTAAGTTTTGTTTTAAAATGAAGGTTGCTGCTGTTAACCTGCATGTGTGCCAACATCAGAGAGTCAAAGAGGATATAGTTTGCCTGATGATAGATCTGTTGAAGCTCCACTCTGGCAGTGTACAGTTTGGCTTTTACTGACATGCTGTGTCTGCTGACATTGACACATCCTTCACACCTTCGTGATGGTGTGATTGGAAAATGTCACTGACTGTGTCAGAAAGGGAACAAGTCTTATGTCATGGTGGGTCAATGGTTCAAGGCCAGTGTTATGTCGTGATTCCAGGCCACTTAGGCAGAGTCACTAGGTCCTCATGGGCCGCAGGTTGTGTTTTTTTTGGGCTTATTCTGAAAACTCTAGTTGATTCTAATGAATATCTAACAAGCAAGTACATTTCTTGACATTTATTATCATTATTTCCCCCACGCATTGAATAAACTGTTTGATTAAAGCCTCACAAATAATGTCAGTGTTGTAGGGTGATGCGTCCTGCTAGAAATCCCCACATGGACCTATCCCAACCATCTTTCTTTGTACCTGGCACCAGCCTGGATGTAGCCTCACTTTGCGTCATCTTTTTGATCAAGAGTTGCTGCTTTTCTTAGCCTGCATTCATCCTAAATGCGCATAAATATAATACAATGATGTCCATATGATGGAAAATCTATGAATACATGTCAGGAGGATAAAATGTTTTACTTTCTCAATTTGTTATCTTGACATTTCAGATATAATTAAATAATAATTCCAAAACCTTGTTATAATAAGCTGTCAAAACAAAGAAAAGTTAGAATTTCCAAGACAAGGAAAATGTTATTTTAGGATCATAAGAAAACAAAAATAATGAGAAACTTTAATTATTGCGCATCATGTTCAGCTGCTGGTTTTCATAGGTGGGAGGAACATGAGAGACTGTGACTTTAACATTGGTGACTGCCACTGACTGGTTCGGTTGCCAACACCTACCCAAGTGATCATAGTGCTAGGAGGATTATTCAGTCCAAACTTGAGAGAAAGGGAAAAGTGATAATTTCTAACCTCAGTGTAACAAACATGTCTCAGCAAAATAAAAATCGAATAAGTCCTCGGTGCCTCTGCTGTGAAGCAGAAAATGCTGCAGAGCAAATGTGATGATGTGCATTGTTTCCGTTCCAGTGAAAAGGACGAACATTTACCATTTCTGCAATATCCCTTCACAAAGACTCAAACTCTTTTCTTAGCTCAGGCAGTTGAGAATACATATCCGAATTCCCATCAAACATAAACTCAGCTAATTTATTCTCTAGTGATTTGTGAAAAATATCTTCTTTAGGAAAACAAGACTACACTCAAATTGTTTGGGGGTCTGACTGTGCGGTGTCTCCTTGATGTGTGTCTCAGCCTATCACAGTGTGTGTTGGTGGTTTCCACGTCTCCTCTGCTGCGGCTCCTTGTTTTGAATCAAAATAAATATTTTCTGTCTCCTAACATTTGATGTTTCAAACCCAAACTCATGTATTTCTCCACTATTTATTGCATATCTCCAAATCAATGGCCACTCTTTGGATCCCTCCATCGCTCACTACCACTGCTCTTCTCAAGTTTGCGTAATGTTTTTCTTTTAAATAAATTTCCATATATTTTTGTATCAAGATTATACAAAAACTACTGGACAGATTTCCTCAATTCTGGATCGAAGGAATCCCTTTCCTGAATATTTTGAGACAGCGAATATTTTTTCACAGATTTCCCAGGAAATAATTCATTGTTTGGACTCAAGGGAACTGTTGGGCCTTGGTGGAGGTGTATATGCTCCTCCCATGCTTTTTCAAAATGAATGTGGTAATGGTGTACTGTTGATGAAATGCAGCACAGCAGGATTATATTAACTACGACTTGCAGTCAATATTTCTCCAAGGAAAGATGCTTATTCAAAGATCGACCAATGAAACAGGTTTTTGACTTTCCTTCCGCTTCGTCCTGAACACTGTTCACTTCCTCTTCCTGTTTATCTGTCTCCATCTGAAGCCGAAACACAATGAAAAACAAACCCACATATACAGTAACTATTAATAGCACAGGTTGAATTTTTGAGATTCAAGGCGACCCGCAACGTCTTCATTTATATTATTGCAGAGTAGTGGCGTCATGCACCAACAAAGTGAAACCACAGGTACTCTTCCTCTTCTTCTTCCTCCTCCACTCGTCCTTCTCTTATTTCATCACCTCCACTTCTCATCGGCATTCCTCTTCCCCCGTCTGTTAATCTGCAACCGTTTCACTCCTCATCACCTCCTTTTTTCATCTCTTGTCAAATGATCTCTGAGACCGGTTTGATCCCCAGACCAACTACCTCCTCCGTCGCTCCTGTCAACCTTCTGTCAGTCTCACTCTGTTCCTGATTGTCCACCATCCTTTTTCTCTCTCTCTCTCTCTCTCTCTCTCTCTCTCTCTCTCTCTCTCTCTCTCTCTCTCTCTCTCTCTCTCTCTCTCTCTCTCACTCGGACAATTATTCTCATCTGGCTGCCATTTTTCACCGTCTTTCTCGTTCCTCTTCTCCTTCAACCTTCTTTTCTCCTCCTCTATCCTTTCTGTCCATTCTTCTTTTTCTCTTTTTATTTCCCATTGCTTCCTACATGTGATATTACCAGGCTCTGTTTCTTCTCCTCCACTTTTCTATCTCTCACCCTCTTCATCGCTTACATTCCCCTCCAACTGTCTCCATCATGTTACATTGAACCTTTCCTCTCTGTCCGCTCGGCCTCCGAACATTGTCGGTAAAACAGCACAAGGATTATGACAATTTAACAAGCGACAATCGTACATCACAATCTTCCCGCCGCTCAGTTTTTCCAGCACTGAAACATTAAACCACCTCTGGAGAGCGATTATGAAAAAAAAATCACATCATCACCTCTTTAAATGATTTGAAAAAGTGTATTTTTCAACTTTATCTCTGCTGCGGTGTGTACAGTTCAAGCGTCATCCCTTTCCTCTTTTTCCTTTTTGACCTTCCCACCGTTTTTGTCTTGTAATTCTCTCTGTGGCTCTCCCTCCTCCTTTATCTAGCATTTCCTTTTGACTATCTCTTTTTGTCTTCTGCCATTAGCTCACCAGTCTGTCTCTCCTGCCTTTCATCCTTTTTTTTCTTTCAGGCTCTTTGACCGTACATCCCTTAATTTTCCCTCCACTTTTTCTGTTCCTCTTCTCTCGATCACTGGAATTGTCTCTCTTTCTCAGTGTCTCTCTCTCTGCCAATTCTCCCCCTTTTTACCTCCCCCTTCCCACCACCCTTCACACACACCCATGAGCACTCACACACTTTTTCCTCATTCATATTCTACCTGTCAGTCTCCTTGGAGTTGTCTGGGGGAATCAAAACCACCTTCAAATTCATCGTTTTATTCTTCTTATCCACGCTCGGAGTCAAGGTCTTTCCTCTATTCTTCTCCTCCCTGCGGTTTTAAGTACGTCTAATTATCTGTGAAGTTTTTTTTTGTTTGCACTGAAGCAAACACGTGAAAAAAAAAAACACTCACACAAATGCTGTTTATGAATTATTCTCGGCAGACATGCATTCAGAATCTACACACTGAATTTCTCCTGAAGGGCTCTCTCTCTGAAAAGCAGAACAGATCACAGGCAAGGACAAGGTGAAATATAAGAAGAAAGCAGGATGAAGGGAAGAGGAAAATCCTGTCGAGTCTCTGTAGAGGACACTCAAGGATGCAGGGAGCTTTAAAGGGTATCACCAGTGTTTTATTTTTTGCATTAAGAGGCACTATTAAATACTTCTGTCGAAAAACAAAACCTAAAAGGGAGGACATTTTTCTTTGAGATACAGTTTTTGTTAAGGCCATGGAAATATGAAACAAAAAGAGCCAGAGGTATTTCTGAGCTTTTTTCAGCCACAGCAGATTAGACAATAGAGATCATACGGAGAAGCCGTTGTCTTGATCGTTGGTGCCCATTGTGAATGACCTTGTTAATCTTTTATTGGCTGTTCACTGATATCACATGACCAAAGTTCCACTATCCTGTGAAATGTTGCTGCTTTACCACAAAACTAGTGAAAAACATATTTTAGAAATAGAATATTGGAGTTAATATAATACCCGGAGTAAGCAATCCATCGGTTTCCGGCGGAGTTTTTCTGGCATTCCTGTGGAGGTTGGGGGCATTGAGCCAGAGTGGGCGGTGTTCAAAGCCTCCATTGCTGAAGCTGCGGCGGCTAGCTGTGGCCTCAGGGTCTTAGGCTCCTCAAGGGGCGGTAACCCTCGGACACCATGGTGGACACTGGTGGTCAGGGAAGCCGTCCGATTGAAGAAGGAGGCCTTCCGGGATATGATATCCTGGAGGACTCCGGACTCGGTTGCAGGGTACCGACAGGCCCGAAGGGCTGCAGCTGCTGCCGTGGCGGAGGCTAAGCAGCGGGTGTGGGAGAAGTTCGGAGAGGCCATGGAGAAGGACTTTCGGTTGGCACCAAAGTGTTTCTGGAAGACTATCCGGCAACTCAGGAGGGGGAAACGGGGAACCATCCAAGCTGTGTATAGTAAGGATGGGACTCTGTTGACCTCAACTGAGGAGGTCGTCGGACGTTGGAAGGAACACTTTGAGGAACTCCTGAATCCGAATAACACGCCCTCTATGTTGGAGGCAGAGCTCGAGGTTGATGGTGTTTCATCGTCAATTTCCCTGGTGGAGGTCACTGAGGTAGTCAAACATCTCCGCAGTGGCAAAGCCCCAGGGATTGATGAGATCCAGCCAGAAATGCTAAAGGCTCTGGGTGTTGAGGGGCTGTCATGGTTGACACGCCTATTCAACATCGCGTGGGAGTCGGGTACAGTGCCAAAGGAGTGGCAAACCGGGGTGGTGGTTCCCCTGTTCAAAAAGGGGGACCAGAGAGTGTGTACCAATTATCGGGGTATCACACTTCTCAGCCTCCCTGGTAAAGTCTACTCCAAGGTGCTGGAAAGGAGGGTTCGGCCGATCGTTGAACCTCAGATTGAAGAGGAACAATGCGGTTTTCGCCCCGGACGTGGAACTACGGACCAGCTCTTCACTCTCGCAAGGATCCTGGAGGGGGCCTGGGAGTATGCCCATCCGGTCCACTTGTGTTTTGTGGATCTGGAGAAGGCGTATGACCGGGTCCCCCGGGAGAAACTGTGGGAGGTGCTGCAGGAGTATGGGGTAAGGGGGTCTCTCCTCAGGGCCATCCAATCTCTGTACTCCCAAAGTGAGAGCTGTGTTCGGGTCCTCGGCAGCCAGTCAGTTTCGTTCTCAGTGGGTGCTGGTCTCCGCCAGGGCTGCGCCTTGTCACCAATCCTGTTTGTGATATACATGGTCAGGATATCGAGGCGTAGTCGTGGTGGGGAGGGGTTGCAGTTCGGTGGTCTGAGGATCTCGTCACTGCTTTTTGCGGATGATGTGGTCCTCATTGGATCATCGGCTTGTGACCTTCAGCACTCACTGGATCGGCTGGCGGCCGAGTGTGAAGCGGCTGGGATGAGGATCAGCACCGCTAAATCTGAGGCCATGACTCTTAGCAGGAAACCGATGGATTGCTTACTCCGGGTAGGAAATGAGTCCTTAGCCCAAGTGAAGGAGTTCAAGTACCTCGGGGTCTTGTTCGCGAGTGAGGGTACTATGGAGCGTGAGATTGGCCGGAGAATCGGAGCAGCGGGGGCGGTATTGCGTTCGCTTTACCGCACCGTTGTAACGAAAAGAGAGCTGAGCCGCAAGGCAAAGATCTCGATCTACCGGTCGATCTTCGTTCCTATCCTCACCTATGGTCATGAGGGCAGGGTGATGACCGAAAGGACGAGATCGCGGGTACAAGCAACCGAGATGAGTTTTCTCAGAAGGGTGGCTGGCGTCTCCCTTAGGGATAGGGTGAGAAGCTCAGTCATCCGTGAGGAACTCGGATTAGAGCCGCTGCTCCTTTACTTAGAAATGAGTCAGCTGAGGTGGTTCGGGCATCTGGTAAGGATGCCCACTGGGCGCCTCACTTGGGAGGTTTTTCAGGCACGTCCAGTGGGGAGGAGACCTCGGGGAAGACCCAGGACTAGGTGGAGAGATTATATCTCAACACTGGCCTGGGAACGCCTCGGGATCCCCCCGTCAGAGCTGGTCAATGTGGCCCGGGAAAGGGAAGTCTGGGGCCCCCTGATTGAGCTGCTCCCCCCGCAACCCGATCCCGGATAAGCGGATGACGATGAGTGAGTGAGTGAGTTAATATAATTTCTGTGAGGTAAAAAGGAATTTGAAGGCCTTTTTCCAGTTTCAATACTGTTTTAAATTAACTCACGGGAATCAACCATCATTGTCAATATGGCAAAGATTCATTCAGGTACTCTCTGTTAGCCGTCAAAAGGCATTTGGGTAAATCAAATGAAGTATCCTCTATCTGGCTCTACAGCTGCTCCAGGACCAGCTAGTCGCCAATTGTGTCTGTCTGTCAGGTCGGGACCAATGGGTCTTCAGAGGAAAACCATGAGAGCAGTGAGAGTGAACCAAAACCTGGAAAGTTGTCAGTTATGCAGTAAAACAAACAGCTGAAACTCAAAGGGCAACAAAACCACAGAGAGATGCATATTCAGATAAGAACTGTATATGAGTGAAATTTACGACATTCTTTTTTACTTTGTCACCTGACACTGTTTTGATGTCATTCTGTTGCAGAAAACAGTTGCCTCTTCATATTTGTTCTTCAAACAGTTTATTTCCTTTTTAATAAATCTGTTAAAAAAACATCTAAAAACCTGTTTTCACTTTGTAATTATGGGGGGTTTAGTGTAGATTACTCAGAGGTTTACGGGGTTTAAATATTTTCTGGATGCACTTTATGTTTATTTTATTCAACAAAGGCATGATTACATAGAACAGTTTAATAAGCATGGAGCAGCTACTATTATTCAGCCAGCTAACATGTGTTCAGTGTTCATGACCCATAATGTTGTATTTTATTCTGACAACAGAAACAGACCACTGTGTAATTGAGAACCAGTTAATAGTGAATTCAGGCGAGGTGGTCACAGAGCAGGAGACCAGGCTCAGCAGAGCAACTGTCCTTCTCTTTAGCACATGATCACTGTGATGCATAGTTCAGATTTTTACAATATATATGGAACAGTAAAGAGGAGGTTAGGCCATTTTCCTATCAGTTTTTAATTGGTGGGGAATTAAAAAAATAACAGCCTGAATTCTTATGATTTTTACAAGTGAAGGGCATTTTTATATTTAGCTGGCTGAGTGTGGACTGTTTCATCATTCCTCCCCCTTCTCTCCGACAGGCTGCTGGGTCTCCTGGTGAGAGGTGACCTTTCTCCTCAAGGAGAGAGAGACAGAGAGAGAAAGAGAGAGGGAGAGACAGAGAGAGAGGGAAATACAGGGAGCGGCAAATTGAGCGAGAGAGGAAACATAAATGAGTGAATGACAATTTAGTGGAAAATAAAGGTGATTGTGTTTTAAAATGGAGTTGTGCATACATATTATGAGTGTGTGTGTGTGTGTGCATGCATTTCTTTTTCTGTTTTCGAGCATATGTGTGAAGGTGATAGTGTGTTAATGTGTCCATGTGCATTGTGTGTGAGACACTTGGTAAGATGTGTGAGAGAGAAGGAGAAAAAGTGGGGAACATTGTACGTGTGTGTGCATACCATATGTCCATTGTGTGTGTGTGTGTGCGTGCAAGTTTGCGTGTGTTTGGTGAACTGATGGTAAATAGACATATCTACTGCATTGTCTTCATGTGGTAACCATGACAATGTCACAGTAGGAGAGGCTGTCTGTGTAAATGCTCAATGACATCAACGTTTAACTCTAAAAATGCACGCACACACACACACACACACACACACACACACACACACACACACACACACACAACCACACACGTACAGACACACTATTTACTTCAAATATATGTCACTGACTGTGTCTGGTAAACACACACCCAATAACTGCTTGGATTCACACAAAAACCATGCACTTATAAAGGCAACATACGAATACAGACCCTTTGCCAAGCTATATGTGTGTATCAAATCAACCCGAAGTCGAGAACACACACACACAAAGACACACACACAAACAAACACACACACACACACACACACACACACACACGCACACACACACACGCACACACACACACACACACACACACACACACACACACACACACACACACACACACACACACGCACACACACACACACACACACACACATCCACTCTCTCTCAAGTGGACCAGGGGAAAAACCTGTAAATACTCTCAGAGGTAAGCATGCTAGTCATTCTCTCAAGTGCTGTGAGAACACACTGTTGAGTGGTAATTACTCTACCTGTAGTTCCTTACACTTTTGTAAAACCCATGTCATTACCTAAAGACCACTTCCCTGCCTGCCCGTGTCCCTGTCAGAAAGCTGGACTGTTCACATGGAAATCCAGTTCAGTTCTTTTGGTTGATATTTTTAAACCCCACTTTCTCTCTGTTTTCTGGTTCATAGAATCTGAATCCTGACACAATGATATCACCTCATTATGAAAGAATTGCATTTTTGGCTACTTTGGTAACAGCAAGTGCAATTTTATAAAGCAATGGTCGTGGGGGTGAAGGTTTAAAGAATCCATCCATAAAGCTTGTACAGGCAACACTGCACTTTCTCATGTGACGCAATGTTTACTGTCAAATCAGGACAACAGAGATTTTCTGATCATTTGTAGAACTAGTAACTAAATATGCCTGTTGTCGTGTGGCTTAGCAAACTCACAAAGCAACACTGTGTGACTGATGAAGTAACCCCCCCCCCCCATCATGCAACTTTAGTGAGGGTTGTAACATGGGTTACAGAGGTTACAATGATCATCATGGTAGCCACAACATATCTACGAGGATTCTCAGTCATGCATGTCATAGTGTCCTCAGGGGTTATAATTGTGTACATAGGCGGCTGAACTTTCATCCATCCATCCATCCATTATAGCACTTATCCTTAATTGAGGGTCACAGGGGGAGGTTGCTGGTGCCAATCCCACCTGACATTGGGTGAGAGACGGGGTACATTCTGGACAGGTGGCCAGCGTATCACAGGGCCAAAATACAGAGAGACACAAAACCATTCACTCTCACCTTCCCACCCATGAGTCTGAAATTAAAACTATACCCCAATCTACTTTGGTCTGTGGGAGGAAGTCGGGGTATCCAGAAGAAAACCCAGAGAAACACAGGGGGAATGGGCAACTCCACACAGGTCGACCCCCGGTTAAACTGAGATTCAAACCGTGCTAACCACCACACCACACTGTGTTCCTTAAGAAAGTGAGTGCAGTTTAAAATAGATTCACAGGTAGTCTTGGGTTTCCAACAACCATCCAAAACTCAATAACCATTCTCATCCCCCCCGAAAAACACAACTGTCACTTCACTTCTCTGAGTCCTCGGAGAGTCACCTGCCAACTTGAGGTGGATGAGACTGGACAGACAGGAAGACAGCCAGAGAGAGATTCCTCCACTTATTAACAGGAGCGGTGAATGTGTTATCGCCCATTCAAAATGGACCTGTTGTGACATTGAGCTGCAAACAGCGATTTCTAGATTTAATAGTAGAATAAATGAAGAATATTAAGGTAATGAAAATTTTATAAGGTAAAAACAGTTCACACACAATAGTACTGTTAATGTGTGATTTTAACTGGACTCTGGAGTATATACTCTTAAGACGGCATACACGAGCAAGCCTTCCCCGACGTTCATCATTCAAGGGGTGGACATATACATTTTCTGCACCGACAGTTGTCTCACTGAACCAAAACAGCCATGCAGCAGTTGTTTAAATGAGTGGAGGTGCAGCTCTCACCTTTTAAAATAAGCCTGCACACTTTTACTGTCCTGCCACTCTTACTGTTGCCCTGTCTGCCTCTCAGTCATACAGCTGCAGGCAATGTCGGTGCTTTGAGCTACGTGCTGAAAATCTCTCCCTGAATTAGAGGAAGACAAAGAGGTAAAGGAGAAAAATAAATAAATCACACTTCATCAGAGAATATCACCCAGTGTGCCGTGAACATCACAGACAGATGATTCCTAAAGCTATAAAAGAATCTGAAGGAGGGTTTTTCCTCTGATGATACTGAGGCGATGTTGGGTTTCCAAATACTATCCATCACACGTGTTTGTGTGTGTGTCTGTGTGTGTGTGTGTGTGTGTGACAGATGACAGAATGTGTGAGATAGTGCAGGTGTGTGGGTGGTGGAGGGAAGAATTGAACGGTCAGAGAGAGAATGAGAAAGTGAACAAGAGAAAGAGAGCGAGTGAATCATTCCCTGAACAGACCACCTCGACAGCGTGATATCAGATGCATTATTCGATGATTGGATCGCTGGCTACAAAAGGTGATAGATCTCCGCCTGAAATTGATTTCTGTCTGGATGTGACTCACACACACACACACACACACATACACACAACACCAGGAGAAACTAATTACCAGTTCACTGAGTGTCTGAGAAACCTGAACCTCGATGAAAACACCTGAAGGACTGGCAGACTGGCAACTAGAGACAAAATAAATTGGGAAATTAATGTTCTATTATTGGACTGAGCATATGTGTGTGTATGCATGTTTGTGTGTGTGTGTGTGTGTGTGTGTGTGTGTGTGCTGGTATTTTCACAGTGTCTGATGATTTGATCACCTTTAGGGTCACTTTTGCTTCTTTTCAGTGGTTTTATTGAACCAGAGAAAATAATACAGTTTGTGTCAAATAGACGGTTAGCTTATGAGGCTGAGATGTCTTCAGTTAAATTACCGAACGCCACGGTGAAAACAGCAATGAGCTAATCCTACTTGTGGCAGATGGTGCTACAAATTTGATTGTATTAATGTTAAAGATCATTGGTCTTATATTATATTTATATTAACGACACATGACACAAACAATACATTCGGGTGCAGCTTAAACCTATTATTGGATGTACTTGTGTCTCGGTCTGTAGAACCACCTTCACTGTGTATTGTGTGAGTTTGCAGATCAACTTACCTTTGCAGTATGGATAATAATACTGTGTGCGTGTGTGTGTGTGTTTATGTGTGTGTGTGTGTTTGTGTAATATGGGTAAAACCCAATAAGTTAATTTGAGTCACCACCTGAGATGGTTATTTGTCTTTTTAAATCCAAAAGTTACTGTTAAGTTTAATGGAAATTTCACTTTATGTTCTCTAAAATGAGTCAGACCAAACAAAAATAGCACGTGGTAAAAAAAAATACTGTGGTTTCGAGTCTTTTAAAAAGCTGCTAAACTGACTTCAAGGTTCACCCTCTGCTCAGTGTCTGCCTCTACCCATGTATGGGACTAACATGAGTGGTCATGGTGATGTTGTTACTGGTGTGTGTATGTGTGTGTGTGTGTGTGTGTGTGTTGGGGGGGGGGGTTACCTCTCTGTCAGAACTCTTCTGTCACACTCGGTAATGATCAAAGCTCTCCCTGGGACCCCCTACCGTACACACTCACACAACCAGCCAACTGGACAGGAATTGCTCAGCCATGCAGCCCGCGCTCCACACGGCTCATACAAGATCACACACGCACGCACAGATATACATACACACATACATGAGCGCTTCTCCTCTCCTGTTTCGTGTCTTTCATCCTTCCAATTCCCTATTCTTTACATTGTGCTGTGAACCCCCTGCCTCGGTTTCAAGTCAAACGTTCTCCGTTAATGTATCACTGTTTGGGATTTCTCCTTCTCTTCTCCTGCAGGCATTTTTTTCGTAATGTTTTCTATGTTTTGCAACGTTTGTTCACGGTTTCTTTCTTCAAATTATTCTTACTCTGCTCAGTTTGTGATTAGATTAGACTCTCAGCTCAGCCTGTTTCGATTTCCTTTGTGTTCAGAGAATTTCAATGTTTTTGTCTTTAATGTTTGGTCTATTTTTGATTATAATAATCAATTCCTTTTTGCAACTCACACAACCTTTAATTCCGTGTTTTGAATTAATATGTTCACTCTTCTGTCCAAGCATTGATTTTTCCCTATCGTAATTTTTCTTCTCTTCTCTCTCTTTCCTTCAGCGTATAAGTATCATCAATTATTTTCCTCCTTTATTCACACATCATTTAACTGTAACCTTTACAAATACGGATTATAACATTCACATGAACATCCATTCTAATTATTTACCCAACAGGACGTTCATATTGCCTATTGACATAAGCCAACGGTTCAGTTTAGGAAAATAAAACCACTTGGATAATGTTGCACCATAAGTAGATAGAGTAGGTGTTAGTTTAACCACGTTTCCTGCGATTACATTTAATGCTGACATTAAGTGTCCTCACAGGAAATTGGATGACATTTCAATAGTGTTAAAGAAAATAAGAGACTCAACCTTTTCTTTTCAACAGTTGAAAACCAGACTTAAGAACAGAAAATAATATTTGAGATTTAAAATGTGGCCACGAACCCAATATTTGCAGACTTACCCTCTGTGATAAAAAATTTTGGAAGTTGGATTGCATTTTGTCTTACACTCTCCGTCCATTTTTCTCAAGATATATAAACACAGAACTCATCCCAGTTCTTTCGTCATTCTTCCTCTTTTTTTCCTCCCTTCACTCTGTCACTCGTGTCATCTTCCTCCTTCTATCCCCCTCTTTCCTTTCACATGTCCATCAAACACAGACATGATCGGATGTAGTTAGTTTTTCTGTGTTTTTTAGATTTGCATGTTTTTTTCTAAATCTTGGGATTGTAAGATAGACTGAATGCTGCAGAGACAGTTTTAATATTATGGCTGATCTGTGGACATATTCTGAACAAACAGTAATATGTAATTCAATACTTATTTATTATTTTTGAAATATTGCATTACTCAATTATTTTCTTTAAGTTACAGGAGTCTGGGATCAATAAAGTAAAACCTACCCACGTATCCACATACCTACCTACCCACAAACCTATCTACCCACCTATCTATCTATCAAGTCAAAAATATAGATCAGCCACAATATTAAAACCACCTAGTAGTTATTAAATATTAAAGCTGATTTATGTATTTTATTTTGTCAAGGGGTTACAACGCTAGTGAAAAACTCACACTCTGGACCTTGCTCCCTGCGATTACCAAAATGAATCCAACCCCTCACCTTATCATGAACCACCAATTCATGTTACGTCTCTTTCATTTCAAAGGAGAGCGAGCATCCCACCTCTCTCCATATCCACATCCCCTCCTGCAGGCCCTGCGACAGCCCACTGAGCGGAGAGACAGGAAATGGAGCAGAGAGACGCGACAGCCCAGCACGAGACTGGAACCAAACCCACTGACACACACATCTGCACGGATACACCCGAACCTCCGGGAAGCCCTATTTGTTTTCGAACTTGTCATCCCCAGAGATGCTTTTCTGCTTCAATCACAACAGATTATTCTCCAAACAGACAGGGATATAGGTTTAAATAGACTGAAAATGCTTTGGATCTCATCACAGGAAATATTTTGACCTCTGAATCCGTGTGTGGTGCACTCCCCCCCATTGGCCGCAGAGCCCAGGCTGTTTGAAATCTCCTTTTTGTCAGCATTTACTTCCAACTTAGTGTTGTAGTAAAATGTTTAAACATACCACTGGGTTCCAGCCACTTTAGTTAGCAGTATTATATCAGTATTATAATTAGAACCAATCAAGCTAACCAGCTTCTACAGGCTGCAAAAATTTGAATTAAAGTTAACTTCGACTCAATCGTGACAAGGTGCTCAAACGGAAATGTGCTCAGACCTATTTAAGCATTACATTTCATCTGTCACAACTGTCAGAAGTGCGGTTAAATTGTGAGTCAGCAGACACCAGGTTTTGACAAGGAAAATGCATTTGAAGAGTTCTCAAAAAACATTTGTATGCATTGATTTTCATGCTTTTCCAAAAAACTGTCTATTGTGAATCTGAAGGTGTCTTCAGACTGCTCAGACGAATCTCTTATCAGGGATATTTTTGACACTTGCTGAAGCAAATTAGTCTTTCAGTCCTGTAACAGTCACTTGTGCTGGTATAGACTGTCAACTTGCTGTCAGCTATGTCATCATAATACACATTTATTACCTTTCACAGAAAAAAACATTCAACAAACAATATGTACCTTTGGTTTCTAGGGGTCTCTCGATCAAAACAGTAAGAAATAAACAGTTTGATGATGTCGTACAACAGTGTGGGATCATGGGAGTCGTTGTCTTCACCATCATTGTCGATGATAATCTGTCTGATGCGACTCAGGGGTAAATATTTTACCTGATGTAAACTGCTTACGTTATATTCCAATTCGCAAATGGCAATGAATAATTGTAATCCATTTTGAGTGACCAATACAAACAGTGGAAGAAAAAAACAGCTGACTAGCTAACTGGCTAACTCTGTGTTTTTCCTTCGTATTGCGAAGTTATTGCAGAGACAGGACAGAGATGGGTAAAGCGGATATGAAGCAATTAATAGGCGACAAGAATTAAATGTTCCATCACCTTGATTAAAACTGGGGATTTCTCTGGGTTTCCACAAGTGGACACAATATATAACATGGGTCTAGTAGTTTTAGACCTTTAAATGAAGACGTTTTTACATATTGTATATTTAACACTACACAACCTATAAATTGTTTGTAAATAATCAATATTTTCTCAAAACACATGGCCAATGTAAAGTCTTTGACAAAAATAGTCCTACGCACGGTCGTATTCACATAAATCATCAATACAAACAAGCACAGACGCAGAATCCATATTTTACTATACTGTTTGTTAGTATAATAAATAATTACATTATCATACAGAGGGCAAATACAATAATTGTCATATATCTGTCAATGCTGCCTCAGTCAACTAAGAATGTATTATGTGACCACCAGAGATGGTTGTTATCTCCTGAATAAGTTACATAATGCTAAAAACTCCATTGCCAATATGTAATTAATGCAAACACCAATCTGCCACGACAATATATATATACTTTATGTGTGCAGGTGTTCTCTCTACAGTTAAAGTTGATGCATCACCTTGAGACACTGCCGGCCCACCTGAGAGAATCTCATTACAGTTAGTTGCAGCAGAGACATGTTTGAGGTCTCACAGTCTTCGTACTGTTTCAGAGGCTTTTCCACGCTAACGATTTGGGAGGGAGGGAATAAAAGGATAAGCATGGATTTTTTTTCACTCAACAAAAATAGCCGGCTCTAAACGAACGGGAGCTATTTCTTGCCGCGTTTGTTAACCAAGACAAATTTCAAATGAAACAATCAACCGCCTGCATACACCATCGTAAGCTGCAGTAACATGCATACACAGGTGTTACTCCTAAAACCTAGAGCTGGATCACCAACCTCAGTCGCTAAGAGATTACTACACTATAGCTGGCCGGGGCTGACTGTGCACTGTATCCAGGACAAAGCGGAGAGACAACGAGAAAAGACGGAGGATAAAAGAGGAAAAGAGAAAACCAGAGAGGATGATTAGAAAAAACCCTGCTAGTCATCGGCTCTGTGGAGCTGAAATCCCCTCTCTCAGCTCTCTGGATAGGGAACAAGCTGGGACCCACAATGGCCAGCAGATTCCCCCGGATTTGCAGCACAAAGGGTGGGCGGTTGTCCACCCAATAACCCCTCAAAACCCCCACCACCCTGACACATGCTTCTACTCTCTCATCCCCCCCACACAAACTATTTCACTCCATCAACATGACCCTCCATCTGATCCGACCGCCAGTGGCTGCTGCAACCTCCTGAATCAGAAGCCAGCCGACTGAAACAATGAGTAATAACATTTGTGAGTGAATGTGTGGCCACACATACACTTACCCAACGAATACTGGAGATTTTGCCAACTGTCACTGCGCTGCCAAACAGGAATCTCATACTGTAGTTGTGGTAATTTGAGTTTTGCTCCATGTGCCCATACAGGAGGATCGTGATAGACACAGCCACACATGGACTTTCCATTATGTCTGAATAGGTAGAAGAGTAAGTTTCAAACCATGGATTTGAGTTCAGCTTCGTCCAAGGCTCATTAAAAGTTACATGATCTCATCACACTTGGACCTGGTCCATGACCCTTTTCCAGTCCCCACCCTTAGCTTAAGAAAGTGTGGCTTCAACTTTATTGCAGCCAGGTGTTTAGTGCACTTGAGTTTGGCATAATCATTAGGTTGGTTTCAGACAATTAAACAATGAGACAATTAAAGCTCAATTAATGACTAATGTCTAATGTCTCCAGCACTGTTATGTTCCTGCCTGAAGCGACGGTACAGCGATGGCAGCAGGTGGCTGAGTGTAGCACAGCGATGGAGCATCCACTTAGCAAGTCATAACCACAACTATGTGTGTGTGTGTGTGCACGTGTGTGTGTGTCTGTGTGTGTAAGTGTGTATTTCCATGAGATAGTGTCAAAGCCTGACTCTAATCACCAGAATTGTGCCACTTGTGTCTGTCATGACAGTGATAGTAATGCAGCAGTTTTTGGCTCCAGTGCTAATAGAAGAGAGACGAGCAGCCAAGCGGCTGCTGGGACCTATCACCTCTTCAGAGATGGACATAAGAGGGTCTTTAATATGGCTCAGTGGGGTGTTGAAAAAAAAAGGAGAAAATATATAATTATGGTTGTGATGGTGCTTTTCTCTCATTTGCAATGAACGTTCAAATGGGATAAAAAGGTGGAAAAGGGCAATGGGTCTCTAGAAAAACAAAATAATGGATGTACAGTATGAAGTCAGTGAAGAAATCACCGCTAACACCCTAACATGCCTAACTAACACCTACTATGCACTTGTCTACCTGATCTCCGACACTAGGGGCTCTATCTTAACAATCTAGGCAAATAGTCTCCAGCTGTTGGTGCAAGTGTGTTTAAGACGTGCCGATTTTAACTTTTTCATGGCAAATTTTTTTTTTTTTTATTCCATTTGCGCCAGATGCTTGGTTCAAAAGGGTTCTATTTAGCCTCTTAATTAACCCTGGGTGTGCTTAAGGAGCAACATGCAAAAAAACTATCACAGGGCCATTTCACATTTTCTTTAAAAGTCAGATTATATATATCATAATGGCAGGTTGCTATTATACAGTTGGATTTTCCCAGTATGGGAGAACACTCCTGTGTGTGTATGTCTAACGAGCAGAGGGTATGTGCATCGTTCACCTGCCTATGTAGGTACATATTACTATTTTGATGCACCCTTAAAATAACAATTACTGCACCATTGTCTTAAACCAGGTTGTTGTAAGTCAATCACTCTCTGCTGTGTCCAGATAGAAATGCACCAACAACGTCCCTGAAACACGGAACAAGCAAAGAAACTTTATTATTCTTTGCATAACTTTTTTCCTCAGTCCTGTTGAACAGATGCATCACTTTAATACTTACCTCAATGTCTCCTAGTCAGTTTTATTTATCTTACGCAGCAAATAAATAACTGCGATATATTACGAGTGACCAATTCAAAAATGTACATTGGAAGTTATAGCAGAGATGGTCCTGTCACATTGAATAAAATCGTGGATTTCTTTGAGTTTTTACATTGTTGAAAACATTTTGGAAAATGGAAGTCCACAAGTCGTATAGGTCTAGTTCATTTAAAAAAAAGAATCGTTACATGTTTTAACCTTAAATCACAATGTTGATTTTGGTGTTGTATATAATCTCTAAATGAGCCATCTGCTCAGTCACTGTTTCATTTGTGACTCCATACTGCTCAAATGAGCTTCTTTCGTTGGCTGGTTAGGGTTTCCCTAAGATGGGATAGGGATCTAAGTTCAGAACTGGAAAGAAGCAGGTGATTTATTGAAGACTGGGCATCTAATCAGGATGGCCCTGTGGAGGTATTCTGAGAGGAGACCCTGGGATTGACCAGGAGTATCCTGCAGGGATTATGTATCCACTCTGGTCTGGGAATCTCTCAGGATCCTGAAGGACAAGCTGTAGGAGGTAAAGCTGGGGAGAGGAATGTCTGTACCGCTCTCTTGTTGGCCTGCTGCCACCAGGACCCGGACCAGGATGTGTGGATTAGATGAATAATGGACTAAAGGATGAAAGATGATTCCCCTTCATTTAGCTACTTTCTCCCCATTAATTTTAAATCACAAATAAGCAGTACATCATTTGTCTTTTTTTCATGTTCTCTCATATAGATTTGTTTTCCCTTTTTAAAAATTATTTTTAATCTGATTGCGAAAAAGAGAGAGAGAGAGAACAATCACTCAGGTCATAACCGAAACATGTGCAGTGCTGTTTGTTGTGTGTAGATGCTGCACTGGGATAGTGAACTATTCAAACAGAGCGAAGGAGATCGATACACAGACAGACGGAACACTTCACTTAATTCAACATGCTTGCTTTTCCCACCACAGCCGTCCTCTCTGTGTTCCAGGATTGACAAACTGAAAGCTGTTACATTACTGCCAACTATGTCCCGCAGCAGCTACCGGCGAGGAAGCCATTTAATTCAATTGATTCCAGATTGTAAAATCTGACAATTTTATCCGTCTCATTTTGGTTATGGACTGTTGTGCCAACCAAGACATCTAAGAGTTGCCTTAGTAGCAACCTATATACAATGAGATACATTTAAATTCTTATCTGAAAATCAGTCTTCGCTTCACTACTACCCAATACCCAGTAGATGCTCAAATTTACATTTTTGATGTGTTTAAGTTTGTTATGCATGTTTATATTTCTTTTGCCAATGTCCATGTTTTCCTTGACTTCTGGATTTGAATTGATGACGACAGATTTGGTGAATTTAGTTGTCGATTGGTTTTTAATGCTCACAATTCAGATGTCAGATCCTCCTCAAATAATCGGAAGCACCCGCTAGCTGACCTGGTTCTAGGGGCCTATACAAGACTCTTTTCCAACCCGGCCTTTTGCTGGTAGGTTGGTATGCTAACATACACCCCAAAATGAATACTAACTTCTGGGAAGTAATCAGAAGTATGAAATATGCATGTAAATATGTATGTCTGATGTGCCAGAGCTGTTTGAAGTCTCCCTTCCAGTGATTTTCATGCTGTTAAGAGCTGATCATTGATCCTATGTGATTTTAACCCAATGTGTCATGTGTCTGTTGGATGAAGGTTACGTGTGTTTGGACCCAGAACCTGGTTAAACATCATCATTTGATTAAATAGCAGTTTGATTTTGCAGATATATCGGCTGGGAATGACACAGTGAACATTTTCCCGTTCAGTCTTTCCTCTGAAATTATATATACACCCCTTTCAATCAGCCCTGAACCCTGAGGTTAACACAGGCAGAAATGTCATGCTATTTGTTACTACTGCAGTGGTATCAATCACCGAGTTGAAGGGTACAAGCTGTTTAAAGACATTTTTTTACAATCAATCCCAACTTTCTTTTTTCATAGCTGTTCTTTTCAAGGCTGTCTAAGAAGGGACTTGGACACCGGCGTCTTGGTCTCCATTGTTCAGACAGCAGAGAGAGGATGAGCGGCTCGGCTGACCCACATGAGGTTAGAAATCAGAGTTTCTGCTCTCTTGTAAATGTAACCAGTGACTCATTGCAGTCTGCCTTCAAAGCGGCCTCGCATTCCAAACTGTTTCCGGGCAAATGACCAATACTATCAAAGAAAAAGCTTTGATTCCCATGACATATTTATTGATCATAATACTGCCTTCTGATATGTGCTGCGAGAAAAGGGAGCGCCTACCCTGAATATCAATGAAGCCCCACTGACAGGCAGATAGAGTGGGAATATCATCAAGGGCCTATTCATATTTCATGTTTTCTATTGCAGCCTATTCTCCTCTGTTCTCTTCAATTCTGACTTGCACTATTCATTTTCTGCAGTTTTTTTCCCCCCTCTCTCGCCTATTTCAATCTTTCTTCAATCTTACCTTCTCTTACCCCACTAATGTTTTGTGTATAATCATGTAGCGTAGCACAGTCAGGCAGCAGAGGCCAAGTTAGAGGAAACATAAATACCTTATTCAGCCTGTTCTTATTTAAGAGGATCAAACGCATAGGGAGAAGATCAAAAGACCAGATTTTTCTTTATCTTTTCTCCTTTGCATTGTCACTCTGGTCCTCCACTAATGACCATTTGTAACAATTTGTAATTTCATGATGTCTGCATTGTAATATATTTGATGAAAAGGTCAGATCATGAATGTCTTCGTTTATCTGGACAAACCTGACAAAAGAATAACGAATCCTCAAGTATAGTCAAGTATAATTGATGCATTAAGAATAGACATTAAAACAAGTTTGTAAAGTAACTGTTCTTGGATGACTTTACTTCTATTGCTTGCATTTTATCATCATCATAACTTTGATAACTTAATTCCTTGAGGGAAAAAAAATCTATATTCCGAACATATTGCACATGTTTTTTCCAGCTCTGATAAGATGTGGATACTTTTCTTTGCAGATCCTGAGAAATTAAAATTCTCATCATTTCCCGATCGGCTGCTACATGTTTGATCACAGCTGTAAAAGCTTGGTTATGCCTCACTGGTGCCTGATGCTTCATTTTCACATCCATATTCAAAGTAGAAGGCAGACGTCTGCACGTTATGGCCCTTTTTGCAACAGCTGCTAACGCCTGGGCTAACGAATAGGCTTTAGTCAGAGTCAAACAGAAGACCGGAGAAAATAAGAAAAATAATATAGTTTTGTTATGACTGAACTATTTAAATAACTGTTTGATCAATTGCTGTGATGTTTGGTACTGTGACCTTTGTACTACATTTTGTACAGATGTCCTCCAAATCACTCTGCCCTCCACAGCTATGCTAATGTTTCCCCTGACTGCAGGATGACATTATTTGTCTGTGGTCTCCATATCTTTTACAAATCCTTATTAAAATATTTAGTTTGATCTCTAGGCACTGCATATGTTAAGTTTGGTCCAAGCACAAAAATGGTTAATGGATTGGCTTAAAGTTTCTCCTACGACATGTTTACGGAAAATTTACTTTTTATGGCCACTAGAGGGCTTTGTCACGTCAATGTAACATAGGCATCTTTATTTGAGGGGATTTGCTGACACGACGAA
The DNA here is from genome assembly GCF_947347685.1 of Pleuronectes platessa. NCBI lineage: Eukaryota > Metazoa > Chordata > Actinopteri > Pleuronectiformes > Pleuronectidae > Pleuronectes > Pleuronectes platessa. The sequence goes on along the minus strand of NC_070631.1, from coordinate 18,996,179 downwards.
TGATGTTGTCTTACTTTTGAGACCAGTCTGTCGCAAATGATTTATGGTGATCCATTAATTTTACATCTAGAGCCATCAGCTGCTAAACATTTTAATTTGTCCAATACTCTGTTTTATGACCAGATGCCTGCAAAACTAATGACATTCCAATGGGCCTCAGCTGTTCTCTGTTTTAAAGACAAATGTCAGCATGCTAACACGCACAATTCAGATACTGTTTGCTGTGATATTTGTGAGTATATTAACACTCTGATGTTAGCATTAAGCTCAGAGCTTGACACAACCTCACATAGACTACTATGCTAGTAGATGCATGATTGTAGACATTTTGTGTCTCAATCATAGACTGTATATAGAGATTGACGACAGCTCCCCAAAGTGAAGCCAAATCATCTGGATCCCCCCAGTCGCTTGCTGCAGGTCATAAGCACCGTCTCCTCCATGTTAGTGGAATGGACATGGACCAAACTGAAAAATCAAAGTACACATTATAGAAAATGTTTATCAAAGATGGTCTAAATTTTTGCTTAAAGACTTTATTGTTGCTTATTGTGGATTTTTCTGCACTACAATCTCCATGGACACTGTTCGAAGTCTTCCCCGGATTTTGTTTGTCTCTCAGCTTTTTCTTTTCTCTGTTCATATTTGCTCTCACTGCTCCTGTTAACTTCCCAGTTATTCTGTAAGTGCCTGTTGTTGATTTCTTCAACATAAAATTTGTTATGTTTTCCAGAGACCTGACACCAGTCAAATTAGTGTAAATGTGCTAAGAGTAGGGAAAGAAGCACTGGTGTCACTAAAAACTGTTTCATATTACAGGCAAAGGGTGAGATCTAAAGTCTGGCATGTCTCTCCTCTTTGCACTTGATCTTGATGCAAACCGAGCTATTACTTGAGATGGAGCCAGGCAAAGGACACTCCAACATGTCTTTTAATCCTTTAAAGAGGTGTTAAAGGTGTGAAGAAATGGATTACAGTGTGTTTGCAGCCTATGATGTACCATTAGACTTGAATACTTGAAAAACTGCAGGGCATCTTCAAAATTTAGATGTTACAGTTCGTCCACCAATTCAGGATTTGTCAGAACTCATTGTATAGCTCCTTTAAGACATGCAATGACATTAGATATTTTCCTGAAATGTTCCAGGAGCGGCTGTATGTGAGAATGCAAATGTTTGCGTCAGTGGCCACGGACACCTTCCAGAACTTTTCTGTCCAGCCCCTAATAAATTGTCTTGATAGCGTCTGAAAGAGCAAATCTGAAAATACAGCAGGAAAATTCACAGCATGCATGTTAATGACAACACAATTCAATAGCTTTTGGTGACAAGGGCTGATGCTGGTGTTGATGTGCTGTAAACCAAAGCACTTCATTTTCAGCAGCAGAGTTCATATGTCATGTCCTGCCTCCTGCATGCTCCACTCAGAGTCAACCCCTTGCCTGAATGACAGACCTTGACAATCTCCTGCTGCCGTCTTCAGACGTTAAAGGCAAACTCTGGAAAATGTCCAGGCACAATTTTCTGGATATTTTCCAGGGTTCAGGAAAGAAATCGGCTTGTTTTAATTTGTGAAGAGTAAATGTACTTTATTGTGTAACACAACATCAGTACTGTCGCTGTGGGGGTTAAAGTTATAGCTGTGCAGAAAAGACAGTATTTTGTCCCCAGCAGGACCTCAGTACACACAAACCTGTGGGAGTGTTGAGTGATAAAATAAGATCTTGGTGGTGACATCATTTGACATTTAGAGCTGAGTGGACGTCACCAAAATGAGGAAAATCTCATCTCATCCTGTCCTCACACACCTGCTTCCCCCCTGGTTAAGCTCTCTTGTCTTTATCCAAGGTTTGCTCAGCTGTATTTAGTCTTTCTCTATCCCCCACGATGTGTTTGTCCCTCCATACCTCACAGCTTCTGTACTTTCTGCAGAGCAATTTGTCGATTGGGCCTGATTGTAGACATCATGTGTCAGTTGCTTTAATGTGCTATTAGCATTGTTTTAGTTGTTATTAGTCTGGTTTTCTCAGCTTTACTATATTTTTGGGGTCTAAATTCTGTTTTGAAAGCTTTTCAGCTCTGACATGAAATACATTCTGAAAGAAAACTGAACATTTCTCTATATTTGTATTTGATAAACCGTAAATTCGATGTAAAACATTGACTAAATAAAATCCAGATGAAGTGATTAACTTAATCTCATTATCCCACTTAATATTACCCCACACCTCACACATCTTGATCAATAAATGCACTTTTCAGTGATTCTGTTTGCTGTAACAATTATCTTTGGAGTACCAGATGGATGGTTTAGCTGCATTAGGATCCGCTTCAGGGTTGGCCCACCATGCCCATTATGTAGCTTAAGGTAGATTTCTGTGTTTTTGAATAGTATCCAGTTAGAAATGGACAGACTAACTAAAAATGTTTACAGCGTGAAAATATCCTGTTTTTTTGTTTCTATATTGTCAAGAGTTGTTACGACACAATTAACACTTGGACAGTATATCTTAGCTGTTTACAACACCTGCCTGGAAGATCAGAAAATTCCGTTTGTAACTTGATTTACCAACTTAGCTGCTTCATGTTGCCTCTAAAAGTGACACAGACTGTAAACTGATAACTGACAGAGGCCACATATGCAGCTGACTCAGTTCTTAGCTTATGTCCTGAGCACCTGTCCTCTCTGTCCTCTAGACCACTCTGCACTTACAGAGTATTGTTAATACATATGAACTGTACTTCCTCTTTGCCACATTAAATACATTTGCATGGGAGATCATATGCTCATCAAAATCAAGGCATGGATCTGATTTAAAAATGTCTTCACGAACATTAGAACATACACTCCTGATCAAAATCTTAAGACCAGTTAAAAAATTGCATGAATTTGCATTTTGCACTGTTGGATCTTAGGAAGGTTCTAAGTAGAGCTTCAAAGTGCAAAAAGAAGAAATGGGAACAAGAGACCATAAGTTGTGAGCAGGCAATTTATTGAAAACAACAATTTAACTCAAATAGGCTGTTCATCAGCTGATCAAAAGTTTAAGACCACAGCCTTTAAAAGCCAAAATCTGTGCAAACATTTGGATTCCATATCATTTCCTGTCAAATAATCACACTGTGAAGATCTCTTGATGGCAAAGGCAAAAAAGCTCACCGTCTTTGAACGTGGTAGGATTGTTGAACTGCATAAACAAGGCCTCTCACAACGTGCCATCGCTGCTGAGGTTGGACGCAGTAAGACAGTCATTTTGCATTTCTTAAAAGATCCTCAGGGTTATGGAACAAAATAATCAAGTGGTAGACCCCAAAAAATCTCACCGGCGCTGAGCCGGAGGATCCGAATGGCTGTCCGTCAAGACACGGGACGATCCTCGTCCCAAATTAAGGCCATTACTGGTGCTGACTGCAGCCCAATAACCATCAGACGGCATCTGCGAAGGAAGGGCTTCAAAAACAAGAAACGTCTTCAAAGGCCACGTCTCCTTCAACGCCACAAAATTGCCCGTTTAGACTTTGCAAGGGAGCACCAAACATGGGACATTCAAAGGTGGAAGAAAGTTTTATTCTCTGACGAGAAAAAATTTAACCTTGATGGTCCTGATGGCTTCCAACGTTACTGGCATGACAAGGAGATGCCACCTGAGATGTTTTCTACGCGGCACAGTGGAGGGGGCGCCATCATGATCTGGGGTGCTTTTTCCTTCAATGGAACAATGGAGCTCCAGGTTGTGCAGGGGCGTCAAACAGCAGCTGGCTATGTGGAGATGTTGCAGCGGGCATCCCTCATGACTGAGGGCCCTCGTCTGTGTGGTAACGACTGGGTTTTTCAGCAGGACAATTCTGCAATTCACAATGCCCGTCTGACCAAGACCTTTTTCCAGGAGAATAACATCACTCTTTTGGACCATCCTGCGTGTTCCCCTGATCTTAATCCAATTGAGAACATATGGGGATGGATGGCAAGAGACAAAGGGATTTCTGGTCTCCGAATGGAGGCTTCAGTTCCAGACAGTGGATGCCCTTCGTGAAGCCATCTTCACCACTTGGCGCAACATTCGCACTAGTCTTTTGGAAACAATTGCATCAAGCATGCCAAAACGTATTTTTGAAGTGATCAACAATAATGGTGGAGCTACTCATTACTGAGTCAGTTTTTGACACTTTAATTTCTGTTTTAGGAGTTTATTTTTTTTTTTTTAGCTGTGGTCTTAAACTTTTGATCAGGTGATTAACAGCCTACTTCAGTTAAATTGTTGTTTTCAATAAATTGCCTGCTCACAACTTTTGGGCTCTTGTTCCCATTTCTTCTTTTTGTATTTTGAAACTCAAATTAGAACCTTCCTAAGATTCAACAGTGCAAAATGCAAATTCATGCAATTTTTTAACTGGTCTTAAGATTTTGATCAGGAGTGTATCAACTTTCTGTTGACAATGACACAGTCTGACAATCATTGAGTTCCCCTGTGACACTGTGGTAGTTGTTGTATGATTTAACTCAGTCTGTCAAAACTAAATGTGTTAAACACATGTCAGAAGTGGGATTTGAACCCACGCCTCCATTCGGAGACCAGAAATCCCTTTGACAAGGAAGGAGTCAGTCCTTGAGTCTGGCGCCTTAGGCCTCAGCCATCCTGACATTGGTAATTCCTATACCGTATAGAAATTCACACAGCGAGAGATCATATTTCATACCTGACTTGGGTCATACAAAGATTGTCAAGATTTCACATTCACCACATTTAATGAATTTTCATGAAAGAACAGATCTTCCTGAAAATTAAGCAACTAAGTCGGTTTACAAACATGAAATTGGCCCCTGTTGACCCCAAACCTCCCAAAGAGGATACTAAGCTTCTTCTGTTAGTCACATAGTCTTCACCATTGAATTTTCAATCAAAATGTACATTTTTTATTTTATTTGTTTCATGTAACCAGTGTTCAAATGTAAACCCACCTCACAAAGACACCTGGAGGAAAATCACATGTCAGAAGTGGGATTTGAACCCACGCCTCCATTCGGAGACCAGAAATCCCTTTGACGAGGAAGGAATCAGTCCTTGAGTCTGGCGCCTTAGACCACTCGGCCATCCTGACGTGTTTATTAAAATTTCCTTAACAATTTCAAAGAACAGATCTTCCTGAAAATTAAGCAACTAAGTCGGTTTACAAACATGAAATTGGCCCCTGTTGACCCCAAACCTCCCAAAGAGGATACTAAGCTTCTTCTGTTAGTCACATAGTCTTCACCATTGAATATTCAGTCAAAATATAAAAAAAATATTTTATTTGTTTCATGTAACCAGTGTTCAAATGTAAACCCACCTCACAAAGACACCTTGAGGTATATCACATGTCAGAAGTGGGATTTGAACCCACGCCTCCATTCGGAGACCAGAAATCCCTTTGACAAGGAAGGAGTCAGTCCTTGAGTCTGGCGCCTTAGACCACTCGGCCATCCTGACGTGTTTATTATAATTTCCTTAACAAATTCACATTTCATACCCGCCATGTCTCATACATAGATTATAAAAATGTCACATTCAACATACTCAAGGAATTTACATAAAAGAACAGATCTTCCTGAAAATGAAGTGACTAAGTTGGTTTACAAACATAAAACTGGCCCCTGTTGACCCCAAACCTCCCAAAAAAGATACTAAGCTTCTTCTGTTAGTCACATAGTCTTCACCATTGAATATTCAGTCAAAATATAAAAAAAATATTTTATTTGTTTCATGTAACCAGTGTTCAAATGTAAACCAACCTAACAAAGACACCTTGAGGTATATCACATGTCAGAAGTGGGATTTGAACCCACGCCTCCATTCGGAGACCAGAAATCCCTTTGACAAGGAAGGAGTCAGTCCTTGAGTCTGGCACCTTAGACCGCTCGGCCATCCTGACATTGTTAATTCCATTGTTAATTCCATTGTTAATTCCACCTTGAGGTATATCACATGTCAGAAGTGGGATTTGAACCCACGCCTCCATTTGGAGACCAGAAATCCCTTTGACAAGGAAGGAGTCAGTCCTTGAGTATGGCGCCTTAGACCACTCGGCCATCCTGACGTGTTAATTATAATTTCCTTAACAAATTCACATTTCATACCCGCCATGTCTCATACATAGATTATAAAAATGTCACATTCAACATATTCAAGGAATTTACATAAAAGAACAGATCTTCCTGAAAATGAAGTGACTAAGTTGGTTTAGAAACATAAAACTGGCCCCTGTTGACCCCAAACCTCCCAAAAAAGATACTAAGCTTCTTCTGTTAGTCACATAGTCTTCACCATTGAATATTCAGTCAAAATATAAAAAAAATATTTTATTTGTTTCATGTAACCAGTGTTCAAATGTAAACCCACCTCACAAAGACACCTTGAGGTATATCACATGTCAGAAGTGGGATTTGAACCCACGCCTCCATTCGGAGACCAGAAATCCCTTTGACAAGGAAGGAGTCTGTCCTTGAGTCTGGCGCCTTAGACCGCTCGGCCATCCTGACATTGTTAATTCCTATACCGTATAGAAATTTACACAGAGAGATCATATTTCATACCTGACTTGGGTCATACAAAGATTGTCAAGATTTCACATTCACCACATTTAATGAATTTTCATGAAAGAACAGATCTTCCTGAAAATTAAGCAACTAAGTCGGTTTACAAACATGAAATTGGCCCCTGTTGACCCCAAACCTCCCAAAGAGGATACTAAGCTTCTTCTGTTAGTCACATAGTCTTCACCATTGAATATTCAGTCAAAATATAAAAAAAATATTTTATTTGTTTCATGTAACCAGTGTTCAAATGTAAACCTACCTAACAAAGACACCTTGAGGTATATCACATGTCAGAAGTGGGATTTGAACCCACGCCTCCATTCGGAGACCAGAAATCCCTTTGACAAGGAAGGAGTCAGTCCTTAAGTCTGGCGCCTTAGACCACTCGGCCATCCTGACGTGTTTATTATAATTTCCTTAACAAATTCACATTTCATACCCGCCATGTCTCATACATAGATTATAAAAATGTCACATTCAACATATTCAAGGAATTTACATAAAAGAACAGATCTTCCTGAAAATGAAGTGACTAAGTTGGTTTAGAAACATAAAACTGGCCCCTGTTGACCCCAAACCTCCCAAAATAGATACTAAGCTTCTTCTGTTAGTCACATAGTCTTCACCATTGAATATTCAGTCAAAATATAAAAAAAATATTTTATTTGTTTCATGTAACCAGTGTTCAAATGTAAACCCACCTCACAAAGACACTTGGAGGTAAAACACATGTCAAAAGTGGAATTTGAACCCACGCCTCCATTCAGAGACCAGAAATCCCTTTGACGAGGAAGGAGTCAGTCCTTGAGTCTGGCGCCTTAGACCGCTCGGCCATCCTGACATTGTTAAATCCTATACCGTATAGAAATTCACACAGCGAGAGATCATATTTCATACCTGACTTGGGTCATACAAAGATTATCAAGATTTCACATTCACCACATTTAATGAATTTTAATGAAAGAACAGATCTTCCTGAAAATTAAGCAACTAAGTCGGTTTACAAACATGAAATTGGCCCCTGTTGACCCCAAACCTCCCAAAGAGGATACTAAGCTTCTTCTGTTAGTCACATAGTCTTCACCATTGAATTTTCAATCAAAATGTACATTTTTTATTTTATTTGTTTCATGTAACCAGTGTTCAAATGTAAACCCACCTCACAAAGACACTTGGAGGTAAAACACATGTCAGAAGTGGGATTTGAACCCACGCCTCCATTCGGAGACCAGAAATCCCTTTGACAAGGAAGGAGTCAGTCCTTGAGTCTAGCGCCTTAGACCACTCGGCCATCCTGACGTGTTTATTATAATTTCCTTAACAAATTCACATTTCATACCCGCCATGTCTCATACATAGATTATAAAAATGTCACATTCAACATACTCAAGGAATTTACATAAAAGAACAGATCTTCCTGAAAATGAAGTGACTAAGTTGGTTTACAAACATAAAACTGGCCCCTGTTGACCCCAAACCTCCCAAAAAAGATACTAAGCTTCTTCTGTTAGTCACATAGTCTTCACCATTGAATATTCAGTCAAAATATAAAAAAAATATTTTATTTGTTACATGTAACCAGTGTTCCAATGTAAACCTACCTAACAAAGACACCTTGAGGTATATCACATGTCAGAAGTGGGATTTGAACCCACGCCTCCATTCGGAGACCAGAAATCCCTAGAATGAGGAAGGAGTCAGTCCTTGAGTCTTGCGCCTTAGACCACTCGGCCATCCTGACATGTTTATTATAATTTCCTTAACAATTTCACATCTCATACCCGCCATGTCTCATACATAGATTATAAAAATGTCACATTCAACACATTCAAGGAATTTACATAAAAGAACAGATCTTCCTGAAAATGAAGTTGGTTTACAAACATAAAACTGGCCCCTGTTGACCCCAAACCTCCCAAAAAAGATACTAAGCTTCTTCTGTTAGTCACATAGTCTTCACCATTGAATATTCAGTCAAAATATAAAAAAAATATTTTATTTGTTTCATGTAACCAGTGTTCAAATGTAAACCCACCTCACAAAGACACCTTGAGGTATATCACATGTCAGAAGTGGGATTTGAACCCACGCCTCCATTCGGAGACCAGAAATCCCTTTGACAAGGAAGGAGTCAGTCCTTGAGTCTGGCGCCTTAGACCGCTCGGCCATCCTGACATTGTTAATTCCTATACCGTATAGAAATTTACACAGAGAGATCATATTTCATACCTGACTTGGGTCATACAAAGATTGTCAAGATTTCACATTCACCACATTTAATGAATTTTCATGAAAGAACAGATCTTCCTGAAAATTAAGCAACTAAGTCGGTTTACAAACATGAAATTGGCCCCTGTTGACCCCAAACCTCCCAAAGAGGATACTAAGCTTCTTCTGTTAGTCACATAGTCTTCACCATTGAATATTCAGTCAAAATATAAAAAAAATATTTTATTTGTTTCATGTAACCAGTGTTCAAATGTAAACCTACCTAACAAAGACACCTTGAGGTATATCACATGTCAGAAGTGGGATTTGAACCCACGCCTCCATTCGGAGACCAGAAATCCCTTTGACAAGGAAGGAGTCAGTCCTTAAGTCTGGCGCCTTAGACCACTCGGCCATCCTGACGTGTTTATTATAATTTCCTTAACAAATTCACATTTCATACCCGCCATGTCTCATACATAGATTATAAAAATGTCACATTCAACATATTCAAGGAATTTACATAAAAGAACAGATCTTCCTGAAAATGAAGTGACTAAGTTGGTTTAGAAACATAAAACTGGCCCCTGTTGACCCCAAACCTCCCAAAATAGATACTAAGCTTCTTCTGTTAGTCACATAGTCTTCACCATTGAATATTCAGTCAAAATATAAAAAAAATATTTTATTTGTTTCATGTAACCAGTGTTCAAATGTAAACCCACCTCACAAAGACACTTGGAGGTAAAACACATGTCAAAAGTGGAATTTGAACCCACGCCTCCATTCAGAGACCAGAAATCCCTTTGACGAGGAAGGAGTCAGTCCTTGAGTCTGGCGCCTTAGACCGCTCGGCCATCCTGACATTGTTAAATCCTATACCGTATAGAAATTCACACAGCGAGAGATCATATTTCATACCTGACTTGGGTCATACAAAGATTATCAAGATTTCACATTCACCACATTTAATGAATTTTAATGAAAGAACAGATCTTCCTGAAAATTAAGCAACTAAGTCGGTTTACAAACATGAAATTGGCCCCTGTTGACCCCAAACCTCCCAAAGAGGATACTAAGCTTCTTCTGTTAGTCACATAGTCTTCACCATTGAATTTTCAATCAAAATGTACATTTTTTATTTTATTTGTTTCATGTAACCAGTGTTCAAATGTAAACCCACCTCACAAAGACACTTGGAGGTAAAACACATGTCAGAAGTGGGATTTGAACCCACGCCTCCATTCGGAGACCAGAAATCCCTTTGACAAGGAAGGAGTCAGTCCTTGAGTCTAGCGCCTTAGACCACTCGGCCATCCTGACGTGTTTATTATAATTTCCTTAACAAATTCACATTTCATACCCGCCATGTCTCATACATAGATTATAAAAATGTCACATTCAACATACTCAAGGAATTTACATAAAAGAACAGATCTTCCTGAAAATGAAGTGACTAAGTTGGTTTACAAACATAAAACTGGCCCCTGTTGACCCCAAACCTCCCAAAAAAGATACTAAGCTTCTTCTGTTAGTCACATAGTCTTCACCATTGAATATTCAGTCAAAATATAAAAAAAATATTTTATTTGTTTCATGTAACCAGTGTTCAAATGTAAATCCACCTCACAAAGACACCTTGAGGTATATCACATGTCAGAAGTGGGATTTGAACCCACGCCTCCATTCGGAGACCAGAAATCCCTTTGACAGGGAAGGAGTCAGTCCTTGAGTCTGGCGCCTTAGGCCTCAGCCATCCTGACATTGGTAATTCCTATACCGTATAGAAATTCACACAGCGAGAGATCCTATTTCATACCTGACTTGGGTCATACAAAGATTGTCAAGATTTCACATTCACCACATTTAATGAATTTTCATGAAAGAACAGATCTTCCTGAAAATTAAGCAACTAAGTCGGTTTACAAACATGAAATTGGCCCCTGTTCACCCCAAACCTCCCAAAGAGGATACTAAGCTTCTTCTGTTAGTCACATAGTCTTCACCATTGAATATTCAGTCAAAATATAAAAAAAATATTTCATTTGTTTCATGTAACCAGTGTTCAAATGTAAACCTACCTCACAAAGACACCTTCAGGTGTATCACATGTCAGAAGTGGGATTTGAACCCACGCCTCCATTCGGAGAACAGAAATCCCTTTGACAAGGAAGGAGTCAGTCCTTGAGTCTGGCGCCTTAGACCACTCGGCCATCCTGACGTGTTTATTATAATTTCCTTAACAAATTCACATTTCATACCCGCCATGTCTCATACATAGATTATAAAAATGTCACATTCAATATACTCAAGGAATTTACATAAAAGAACAGATCTTCCTGAAAATGAAGTGACTAAGTTGGTTTACAAACATAAAACTGGCCCCTGTTGACCCCAAACCTCCCAAAAAAGATACTAAGCTTCTTCTGTTAGTCACATAGTCTTCACCATTGAATATTCAGTCAAAATATAAAAAAAATATTTTATTTGTTACATGTAACCAGTGTTCCAATGTAAACCTACCTAACAAAGACACCTTGAGGTATATCACATGTCAGAAGTGGGATTTGAACCCACGCCTCCATTCGGAGACCAGAAATCCCTAGAATGAGGAAGGAGTCAGTCCTTGAGTCTTGCGCCTTAGACCACTCGGCCATCCTGACATGTTTATTATAATTTCCTTAACAATTTCACATCTCATACCCGCCATGTCTCATACATAGATTATAAAAATGTCACATTCAACACATTCAAGGAATTTACATAAAAGAACAGATCTTCCTGAAAATGAAGTTGGTTTACAAACATAAAACTGGCCCCTGTTGACCCCAAACCTCCCAAAAAAGATACTAAGCTTCTTCTGTTAGTCACATAGTCTTCACCATTGAATATTCAGTCAAAATATAAAAAAAATATTTTATTTGTTTCATGTAACCAGTGTTCAAATGTAAACCCACCTCACAAAGACACCTTGAGGTATATCACATGTCAGAAGTGGGATTTGAACCCACGCCTCCATTCGGAGACCAGAAATCCCTTTGACAAGGAAGGAGTCAGTCCTTGAGTCTGGCGCCTTAGACCGCTCGGCCATCCTGACATTGTTAATTCCTATACCGTATAGAAATTTACACAGAGAGATCATATTTCATACCTGACTTGGGTCATACAAAGATTGTCAAGATTTCACATTCACCACATTTAATGAATTTTCATGAAAGAACAGATCTTCCTGAAAATTAAGCAACTAAGTCGGTTTACAAACATGAAATTGGCCCCTGTTGACCCCAAACCTCCCAAAGAGGATACTAAGCTTCTTCTGTTAGTCACATAGTCTTCACCATTGAATATTCAGTCAAAATATAAAAAAAATATTTTATTTGTTTCATGTAACCAGTGTTCAAATGTAAACCTACCTAACAAAGACACCTTGAGGTATATCACATGTCAGAAGTGGGATTTGAACCCACGCCTCCATTCGGAGACCAGAAATCCCTTTGACAAGGAAGGAGTCAGTCCTTAAGTCTGGCGCCTTAGACCACTCGGCCATCCTGACGTGTTTATTATAATTTCCTTAACAAATTCACATTTCATACCCGCCATGTCTCATACATAGATTATAAAAATGTCACATTCAACATATTCAAGGAATTTACATAAAAGAACAGATCTTCCTGAAAATGAAGTGACTAAGTTGGTTTAGAAACATAAAACTGGCCCCTGTTGACCCCAAACCTCCCAAAATAGATACTAAGCTTCTTCTGTTAGTCACATAGTCTTCACCATTGAATATTCAGTCAAAATATAAAAAAAATATTTTATTTGTTTCATGTAACCAGTGTTCAAATGTAAACCCACCTCACAAAGACACTTGGAGGTAAAACACATGTCAAAAGTGGAATTTGAACCCACGCCTCCATTCAGAGACCAGAAATCCCTTTGACGAGGAAGGAGTCAGTCCTTGAGTCTGGCGCCTTAGACCGCTCGGCCATCCTGACATTGTTAAATCCTATACCGTATAGAAATTCACACAGCGAGAGATCATATTTCATACCTGACTTGGGTCATACAAAGATTATCAAGATTTCACATTCACCACATTTAATGAATTTTAATGAAAGAACAGATCTTCCTGAAAATTAAGCAACTAAGTCGGTTTACAAACATGAAATTGGCCCCTGTTGACCCCAAACCTCCCAAAGAGGATACTAAGCTTCTTCTGTTAGTCACATAGTCTTCACCATTGAATTTTCAATCAAAATGTACATTTTTTATTTTATTTGTTTCATGTAACCAGTGTTCAAATGTAAACCCACCTCACAAAGACACTTGGAGGTAAAACACATGTCAGAAGTGGGATTTGAACCCACGCCTCCATTCGGAGACCAGAAATCCCTTTGACAAGGAAGGAGTCAGTCCTTGAGTCTAGCGCCTTAGACCACTCGGCCATCCTGACGTGTTTATTATAATTTCCTTAACAAATTCACATTTCATACCCGCCATGTCTCATACATAGATTATAAAAATGTCACATTCAACATACTCAAGGAATTTACATAAAAGAACAGATCTTCCTGAAAATGAAGTGACTAAGTTGGTTTACAAACATAAAACTGGCCCCTGTTGACCCCAAACCTCCCAAAAAAGATACTAAGCTTCTTCTGTTAGTCACATAGTCTTCACCATTGAATATTCAGTCAAAATATAAAAAAAATATTTTATTTGTTTCATGTAACCAGTGTTCAAATGTAAATCCACCTCACAAAGACACCTTGAGGTATATCACATGTCAGAAGTGGGATTTGAACCCACGCCTCCATTCGGAGACCAGAAATCCCTTTGACAGGGAAGGAGTCAGTCCTTGAGTCTGGCGCCTTAGGCCTCAGCCATCCTGACATTGGTAATTCCTATACCGTATAGAAATTCACACAGCGAAAGATCCTATTTCATACCTGACTTGGGTCATACAAAGATTGTCAAGATTTCACATTCACCACATTTAATGAATTTTCATGAAAGAACAGATCTTCCTGAAAATTAAGCAACTAAGTCGGTTTACAAACATGAAATTGGCCCCTGTTCACCCCAAACCTCCCAAAGAGGATACTAAGCTTCTTCTGTTAGTCACATAGTCTTCACCATTGAATATTCAGTCAAAATATAAAAAAAATATTTCATTTGTTTCATGTAACCAGTGTTCAAATGTAAACCTACCTCACAAAGACACCTTCAGGTGTATCACATGTCAGAAGTGGGATTTGAACCCACGCCTCCATTCGGAGAACAGAAATCCCTTTGACAAGGAAGGAGTCAGTCCTTGAGTCTGGCGCCTTAGACCACTCGGCCATCCTGACGTGTTTATTATAATTTCCTTAACAAATTCACATTTCATACCCGCCATGTCTCATACATAGATTATAAAAATGTCACATTCAATATACTCAAGGAATTTACATAAAAGAACAGATCTTCCTGAAAATGAAGTGACTAAGTTGGTTTACAAACATAAAACTGGCCCCTGTTGACCCCAAACCTCCCAAAAAAGATACTAAGCTTCTTCTGTTAGTCACATAGTCTTCACCATTGAATATTCAGTCAAAATATAAAAAAAATATTTTATTTGTTACATGTAACCAGTGTTCCAATGTAAACCTACCTAACAAAGACACCTTGAGGTATATCACATGTCAGAAGTGGGATTTGAACCCACGCCTCCATTCGGAGACCAGAAATCCCTAGAATGAGGAAGGAGTCAGTCCTTGAGTCTTGCGCCTTAGACCACTCGGCCATCCTGACATGTTTATTATAATTTCCTTAACAATTTCACATCTCATACCCGCCATGTCTCATACATAGATTATAAAAATGTCACATTCAACACATTCAAGGAATTTACATAAAAGAACAGATCTTCCTGAAAATGAAGTTGGTTTACAAACATAAAACTGGCCCCTGTTGACCCCAAACCTCCCAAAAAAGATACTAAGCTTCTTCTGTTAGTCACATAGTCTTCACCATTGAATATTCAGTCAAAATATAAAAAAAATATTTTATTTGTTTCATGTAACCAGTGTTCAAATGTAAACCCACCTCACAAAGACACCTTGAGGTATATCACATGTCAGAAGTGGGATTTGAACCCACGCCTCCATTCGGAGACCAGAAATCCCTTTGACAAGGAAGGAGTCAGTCCTTGAGTCTGGCGCCTTAGACCGCTCGGCCATCCTGACATTGTTAATTCCTATACCGTATAGAAATTCACACAGCGAGAGATCATATTTCATACCTGACTTGGGTCATACAAAGATTGTCAAGATTTCACATTCACCACATTTAATGAATTTTCATGAAAGAACAGATCTTCCTGAAAATTAAGCAACTAAGTCGGTTTACAAACATGAAATTGGCCCCTGTTGACCCCAAACCTCCCAAAAAAGATACTAAGCTTCTTCTGTTAGTCACATAGTCTTCACCATTGAATTTTCAATCAAAATGTACATTTTTTATTTTATTTGTTTCATGTAACCAGTGTTCAAATGTAAACCCACCTCACAAAGACACTTGGAGGTAAAGCACATGTCAGAAGTGGGATTTGAACCCACGCCTCCATTTGGAGACCAGAAATCCCTTTGACGAGGAAGGAGTCAGTCCTTGAGTCTGGCGCCTTAGACCGCTCGGCCATCCTGACATGTTTATCATAATTTCCTTAACAAATTCACATTTCATACCCGCCATGTCTCATACATAGATTATAAAAATGTCACATTCAACATATTCAAGGAATTTACATAAAAGAACAGATCTTCCTGAAAATGAATTGACTAAGTTGGTTTTCAAACATAAAACTGGCCCCTGTTGACCCCAAACCTCCCAAAAAAGATACTAAGCTTCTTCTGTTAGTCACATAGTCTTCACCATTGAATATTCAGTCAAAATATAAAAAAAATATTTTATTTGTTTCATGTAACCAGTGTTCAAATGAAAACCCACCTCACAAAGACACCTTGAGGTATATCACATGTCAGAAGTGGGATTTGAACCCACGCCTCCATTCGGAGACCAGAAATCCCTTTGACAAGGAAGGAGTCAGTCCTTGAGTCTGGCGCCTTAGGCCTCAGCCATCCTGACATTGGTAATTCCTATACCGTATAGAAATTCACACAGCGAGAGATCATATTTCATACCTGACTTGGGTCATACAAAGATTATCAAGATTTCACATTCACCACATTTAATGAATTTTAATGAAAGAACAGATCTTCCTGAAAATTAAGCAACTAAGTCGGTTTACAAACATGAAATTGGCCCCTGTTGACCCCAAACCTCCCAAAGAGGATACTAAGCTTCTTCTGTTAGTCACATAGTCTTCACCATTGAATATTCAGTCAAAATATAAAAAAAATGTTTTATTTGTTTCATGTAACCAGTTTTCAAATGTAATCCCACCTCACAAAGACACCTTGAGGTATATCACATGGCAGAAGTGGGATTTGAACCCACGCCTCCATTCGGAGACCAGAAATCCCTTTGACAAGGAAGGAGACAGTCCTTGAGTCTAGCGCCTTAGACCACTCGGCCATCCTGACTTGTTTATTATAATTTCCTTAACAAATTTACATTTCATACCCGCCATGTCTCATACATAGATTATAAAAATGTCACATTCAACACATTCAAGGAATTTTAATGAAAGAACAGATCTTCCTGTAAATTAAGCAACTAAGTCGGTTTACAAACATGAAATTGGCCCCTGTTGACCCCAAACCTCCCAAAGAGGATACTAAGCTTCTTCTGTTAGTCACATAGTCTTCACCATTGAATTTTCAATCAAAATGTACATTTTTTATTTTATTTGTTTCATGTAACCAGTGTTCAAATGTAAACCCACCTCACAAAGACACTTGGAGGTAAAACCCATGTCAGAAGTGGGATTTGAACCCACGCCTCCATTTGGAGACCAGAAATCCCTTTGACGAGGAAGGAGTCAGTCCTTGAGTCTGGCGCCTTAGACCGCTCGGCCATCCTGACATGTTTATTATAATTTCCTTAACAAATTCACATTTCATACCCGCCATGTCTCATACATAGATTATAAAAATGTCACATTCAACATATTCAAGGAATTTACATAAAAGAACAGATCTTCCTGAAAATGAATTGACTAAGTTGGTTTTCAAACATAAAACTGGCCCCTGTTGACCCCAAACCTCCCAAAAAAGATACTAAGCTTCTTCTGTTAGTCACATAGTCTTCACCATTGAATATTCAGTCAAAATATAAAAAAAATATTTTATTTGTTTCATGTAACCAGTGTTCAAATGAAAACCCACCTCACAAAGACACCTTGAGGTATATCACATGTCAGAAGTGGGATTTGAACCCACGCCTCCATTCGGAGACCAGAAATCCCTTTGACAAGGAAGGAGTCAGTCCTTGAGTCTGGCGCCTTAGGCCTCAGCCATCCTGACATTGGTAATTCCTATACCGTATAGAAATTCACACAGCGAGAGATCATATTTCATACCTGACTTGGGTCATACAAAGATTATCAAGATTTCACATTCACCACATTTAATGAATTTTAATGAAAGAACAGATCTTCCTGAAAATTAAGCAACTAAGTCGGTTTACAAACATGAAATTGGCCCCTGTTGACCCCAAACCTCCCAAAGAGGATACTAAGCTTCTTCTGTTAGTCACATAGTCTTCACCATTGAATATTCAGTCAAAATATAAAAAAAATGTTTTATTTGTTTCATGTAACCAGTTTTCAAATGTAATCCCACCTCACAAAGACACCTTGAGGTATATCACATGGCAGAAGTGGGATTTGAACCCACGCCTCCATTCGGAGACCAGGAATCCCTTTGACAAGGAAGGAGACAGTCCTTGAGTCTAGCGCCTTAGACCACTCGGCCATCCTGACTTGTTTATTATAATTTCCTTAACAAATTTACATTTCATACCCGCCATGTCTCATACATAGATTATAAAAATGTCACATTCAACACATTCAAGGAATTTTAATGAAAGAACAGATCTTCCTGTAAATTAAGCAACTAAGTCGGTTTACAAACATGAAATTGGCCCCTGTTGACCCCAAACCTCCCAAAGAGGATACTAAGCTTCTTCTGTTAGTCACATAGTCTTCACCATTGAATTTTCAATCAAAATGTACATTTTTTATTTTATTTGTTTCATGTAACCAGTGTTCAAATGTAAACCCACCTCACAAAGACACTTGGAGGTAAAACCCATGTCAGAAGTGGGATTTGAACCCACGCCTCCATTCGGAGACCAGAAATCCCTTTGACAAGGAAGGAGTCAGTCCTTGAGTCTGGCGCCTTAGACCGCTCGGCCATCCTGACATTGTTAATTCCTATACCGTATAGAAATTTACACAGAGAGATCATATTTCATACCTGACTTGGGTCATACAAAGATTGTCAAGATTTCACATTCACCACATTTAATGAATTTTCATGAAAGAACAGATCTTCCTGAAAATTAAGCAACTAAGTCGGTTTACAAACATGAAATTGGCCCCTGTTGACCCCAAACCTCCCAAAGAGGATACTAAGCTTCTTCTGTTAGTCACATAGTCTTCACCATTGAATATTCAGTCAAAATATAAAAAAAATATTTTATTTGTTTCATGTAACCAGTGTTCAAATGTAAACCTACCTAACAAAGACACCTTGAGGTATATCACATGTCACAAGTGGGATTTGAACCCACGCCTCCATTCGGAGACCAGAAATCCCTTTGACAAGGAAGGAGTCAGTCCTTAAGTCTGGCGCCTTAGACCACTCGGCCATCCTGACGTGTTTATTATAATTTCCTTAACAAATTCACATTTCATACCCGCCATGTCTCATACATAGATTATAAAAATGTCACATTCAACATATTCAAGGAATTTACATAAAAGAACAGTTCTTCCTGAAAATGAAGTGACTAAGTTGGTTTAGAAACATAAAACTGGCCCCTGTTGACCCCAAACCTCCCAAAATAGATACTAAGCTTCTTCTGTTAGTCACATAGTCTTCACCATTGAATATTCAGTCAAAATATAAAAAAAATATTTTATTTGTTTCATGTAACCAGTGTTCAAATGTAAACCCACCTCACAAAGACACTTGGAGGTAAAACACATGTCAAAAGTGGAATTTGAACCCACTCCTCCATTCAGAGACCAGAAATCCCTTTGACGAGGAAGGAGTCAGTCCTTGAGTCTGGCGCCTTAGACCGCTCGGCCATCCTGACATTGTTAAATCCTATACCGTATAGAAATTCACACAGCGAGAGATCATATTTCATACCTGACTTGGGTCATACAAAGATTATCAAGATTTCACATTCACCACATTTAATGAATTTTAATGAAAGAACAGATCTTCCTGAAAATTAAGCAACTAAGTCGGTTTACAAACATGAAATTGGCCCCTGTTGACCCCAAACCTCCCAAAGAGGATACTAAGCTTCTTCTGTTAGTCACATAGTCTTCACCATTGAATTTTCAATCAAAATGTACATTTTTTATTTTATTTGTTTCATGTAACCAGTGTTCAAATGTAAACCCACCTCACAAAGACACTTGGAGGTAAAACACATGTCAGAAGTGGGATTTGAACCCACGCCTCCATTCGGAGACCAGAAATCCCTTTGACAAGGAAGGAGTCAGTCCTTGAGTCTAGCGCCTTAGACCACTCGGCCATCCTGACGTGTTTATTATAATTTCCTTAACAAATTCACATTTCATACCCGCCATGTCTCATACATAGATTATAAAAATGTCACATTCAACATACTCAAGGAATTTACATAAAAGAACAGATCTTCCTGAAAATGAAGTGACTAAGTTGGTTTACAAACATAAAACTGGCCCCTGTTGACCCCAAACCTCCCAAAAAAGATACTAAGCTTCTTCTGTTAGTCACATAGTCTTCACCATTGAATATTCAGTCAAAATATAAAAAAAATATTTTATTTGTTTCATGTAACCAGTGTTCAAATGTAAATCCACCTCACAAAGACACCTTGAGGTATATCACATGTCAGAAGTGGGATTTGAACCCACGCCTCCATTCGGAGACCAGAAATCCCTTTGACAGGGAAGGAGTCAGTCCTTGAGTCTGGCGCCTTAGGCCTCAGCCATCCTGACATTGGTAATTCCTATACCGTATAGAAATTCACACAGCGAGAGATCATATTTCATACCTGACTTGGGTCATACAAAGATTGTCAAGATTTCACATTCACCACATTTAATGAATTTTCATGAAAGAACAGATCTTCCTGAAAATTAAGCAACTAAGTCGGTTTACAAACATGAAATTGGCCCCTGTTGACCCCAAACCTCCCAAAGAGGATACTAAGCTTCTTCTGTTAGTCACATAGTCTTCACCATTGAATATTCAGTCAAAATATAAAAAAAATATTTTATTTGTTTCATGTAACCAGTGTTCAAATGTAAACCTACCTAACAAAGACACCTTGAGGTATATCACATGTCAGAAGTGGGATTTGAAACCGCCTCCATTCGGAGACCAGAAATCCCTTTGACAAGGAAGGAGTCAGTCCTTAAGTCTGGCGCCTTAGACCACTCGGCCATCCTGACGTGTTTATTATAATTTCCTTAACAAATTCACATTTCATACCCGCCATGTCTCATACATAGATTATAAAAATGTCACATTCAAAACATTCAAGGAATTTACATAAAAGAACAGATCTTCCTGAAAATTAAGCAACTAAGTCGGTTTACAAACATGAAATTGGCCCCTGTTGACCCCAAACCTCCCAAAGAGGATACTAAGCTTCTTCTGTTAGTCACATAGTCTTCACCATTGAATTTTCAATCAAAATGTACATTTTTTATTTTATTTGTTTCATGTAACCAGTGTTCAAATGTAAACCCACCTCACAAAGACACTTGGAGGTAAAACCCATGTCAGAAGTGGGATTTGAACCCACGCCTCCATTCGGAGACCAGAAATCCCTTTGACAAGGAAGGAGTCAGTCCTTGAGTCTGGCGCCTTAGACCGCTCGGCCATCCTGACATTGTTAATTCCTATACCGTATAGAAATTTACACAGAGAGATCATATTTCATACCTGACTTGGGTCATACAAAGATTGTCAAGATTTCACATTCACCACATTTAATGAATTTTCATGAAAGAACAGATCTTCCTGAAAATTAAGCAACTAAGTCGGTTTACAAACATGAAATTGGCCCCTGTTGACCCCAAACCTCCCAAAGAGGATACTAAGCTTCTTCTGTTAGTCACATAGTCTTCACCATTGAATATTCAGTCAAAATATAAAAAAAATATTTTATTTGTTTCATGTAACCAGTGTTCAAATGTAAACCTACCTAACAAAGACACCTTGAGGTATATCACATGTCAGAAGTGGGATTTGAACCCACGCCTCCATTCGGAGACCAGAAATCCCTTTGACAAGGAAGGAGTCAGTCCTTAAGTCTGGCGCCTTAGACCACTCGGCCATCCTGACGTGTTTATTATAATTTCCTTAACAAATTCACATTTCATACCCGCCATGTCTCATACATAGATTATAAAAATGTCACATTCAACATATTCAAGGAATTTACATAAAAGAACAGTTCTTCCTGAAAATGAAGTGACTAAGTTGGTTTAGAAACATAAAACTGGCCCCTGTTGACCCCAAACCTCCCAAAATAGATACTAAGCTTCTTCTGTTAGTCACATAGTCTTCACCATTGAATATTCAGTCAAAATATAAAAAAAATATTTTATTTGTTTCATGTAACCAGTGTTCAAATGTAAACCCACCTCACAAAGACACTTGGAGGTAAAACACATGTCAAAAGTGGAATTTGAACCCACTCCTCCATTCAGAGACCAGAAATCCCTTTGACGAGGAAGGACTCAGTCCTTGAGTCTGGCGCCTTAGACCGCTCGGCCATCCTGACATTGTTAAATCCTATACCGTATAGAAATTCACACAGCGAGAGATCATATTTCATACCTGACTTGGGTCATACAAAGATTATCAAGATTTCACATTCACCACATTTAATGCATTTTAATGAAAGAACAGATCTTCCTGAAAATTAAGCAACTAAGTCGGTTTACAAACATGAAATTGGCCCCTGTTGACCCCAAACCTCCCAAAGAGGATACTAAGCTTCTTCTGTTAGTCACATAGTCTTCACCATTGAATTTTCAATCAAAATGTACATTTTTTATTTTATTTGTTTCATGTAACCAGTGTTCAAATGTAAACCCACCTCACAAAGACACTTGGAGGTAAAACACATGTCAGAAGTGGGATTTGAACCCACGCCTCCATTCGGAGACCAGAAATCCCTTTGACAAGGAAGGAGTCAGTCCTTGAGTCTGGCGCCTTAGACCACTCGGCCATCCTGACGTGTTTATTATAATTTCCTTAACAAATTCACATTTCATACCCGCCATGTCTCATACATAGATTATAAAAATGTCACATTCAATATACTCAAGGAATTTACATAAAAGAACAGATCTTCCTGAAAATGAAGTGACTAAGTTGGTTTACAAACATAAAACTGGCCCCTGTTGACCGCAAACCTCCCAAAAAAGATACTAAGCTTCTTCTGTTAGTCACATAGTCTTCACCATTGAATATTCAGTCAAAATATAAAAAAAATATTTTATTTGTTACATGTAACCAGTGTTCCAATGTAAACCTACCTAACAAAGACACCTTGAGGTATATCACATGTCAGAAGTGGGATTTGAACCCACGCCTCCATTCGGAGACCAGAAATCCCTAGAATGAGGAAGGAGTCAGTCCTTGAGTCTTGCGCCTTAGACCACTCGGCCATCCTGACATGTTTATTATAATTTCCTTAACAATTTCACATCTCATACCCGCCATGTCTCATACATAGATTATAAAAATGTCACATTCAACACATTCAAGGAATTTACATAAAAGAACAGATCTTCCTGAAAATGAAGTTGGTTTACAAACATAAAACTGGCCCCTGTTGACCCCAAACCTCCCAAAAAAGATACTAAGCTTCTTCTGTTAGTCACATAGTCTTCACCATTGAATATTCAGTCAAAATATAAAAAAAATATTTTATTTGTTTCATGTAACCAGTGTTCAAATGTAAACCCACCTCACAAAGACACCTTGAGGTATATCACATGTCAGAAGTGGGATTTGAACCCACGCCTCCATTCGGAGACCAGAAATCCCTTTGACAAGGAAGGAGTCAGTCCTTGAGTCTGGCGCCTTAGACCGCTCGGCCATCCTGACATTGTTAATTCCTATACCGTATAGAAATTCACACAGCGAGAGATCATATTTCATACCTGACTTGGGTCATACAAAGATTGTCAAGATTTCACATTCACCACATTTAATGAATTTTCATGAAAGAACAGATCTTCCTGAAAATTAAGCAACTAAGTCGGTTTACAAACATGAAATTGGCCCCTGTTGACCCCAAACCTCCCAAAAAAGATACTAAGCTTCTTCTGTTAGTCACATAGTCTTCACCATTGAATTTTCAATCAAAATGTACATTTTTTATTTTATTTGTTTCATGTAACCAGTGTTCAAATGTAAACCCACCTCACAAAGACACTTGGAGGTAAAGCACATGTCAGAAGTGGGATTTGAACCCACGCCTCCATTTGGAGACCAGAAATCCCTTTGACGAGGAAGGAGTCAGTCCTTGAGTCTGGCGCCTTAGACCGCTCGGCCATCCTGACATGTTTATCATAATTTCCTTAACAAATTCACATTTCATACCCGCCATGTCTCATACATAGATTATAAAAATGTCACATTCAACATATTCAAGGAATTTACATAAAAGAACAGATCTTCCTGAAAATGAATTGACTAAGTTGGTTTTCAAACATAAAACTGGCCCCTGTTGACCCCAAACCTCCCAAAAAAGATACTAAGCTTCTTCTGTTAGTCACATAGTCTTCACCATTGAATATTCAGTCAAAATATAAAAAAAATATTTTATTTGTTTCATGTAACCAGTGTTCAAATGAAAACCCACCTCACAAAGACACCTTGAGGTATATCACATGTCAGAAGTGGGATTTGAACCCACGCCTCCATTCGGAGACCAGAAATCCCTTTGACAAGGAAGGAGTCAGTCCTTGAGTCTGGCGCCTTAGGCCTCAGCCATCCTGACATTGGTAATTCCTATACCGTATAGAAATTCACACAGCGAGAGATCATATTTCATACCTGACTTGGGTCATACAAAGATTATCAAGATTTCACATTCACCACATTTAATGAATTTTAATGAAAGAACAGATCTTCCTGAAAATTAAGCAACTAAGTCGGTTTACAAACATGAAATTGGCCCCTGTTGACCCCAAACCTCCCAAAGAGGATACTAAGCTTCTTCTGTTAGTCACATAGTCTTCACCATTGAATATTCAGTCAAAATATAAAAAAAATGTTTTATTTGTTTCATGTAACCAGTTTTCAAATGTAATCCCACCTCACAAAGACACCTTGAGGTATATCACATGGCAGAAGTGGGATTTGAACCCACGCCTCCATTCGGAGACCAGAAATCCCTTTGACAAGGAAGGAGTCAGTCCTTAAGTCTGGCGCCTTAGACCACTCGGCCATCCTGACGTGTTTATTATAATTTCCTTAACAAATTCACATTTCATACCCGCCATGTCTCATACATAGATTATAAAATGTCACATTCAACACATTCAAGGAATTTACATAAAAGAACAGATCTTCCTGAAAATGAAGTGACTAAGTTGGTTTACAAACATAAAACTGGCCCCTGTTGACCCCAAACCTCCCAAAAAAGATACTAAGCTTCTTCTGTTAGTCACATAGTCTTCACCATTGAATATTCAGTCAAAATATAAAAATTTTTTTTATTTGTTTCATGTAACCAGTGTTCAAACGTAAACCCACCTCACGAAGACACCTTGAGGTATATCACATGTCAGAAGTGGGATTTGAACCAACGCCTCCATTCGGAGACCAGAAATCCCTTTGACAGGGAAGGAGTCAGTCCTTGAGTCTGGCGCATTAGACCGCTCGGCCATCCTGACATTGTTAATTCCTATACCGTATAGAAATTTACACAGAGAGATCATATTTCATACCTGACTTGGGTCATACAAAGATTGTCAAGATTTCACATTCACCACATTTAATGAATTTTCATGAAAGAACAGATCTTCCTGAAAATTAAGCAACTAAGTCGGTTTACAAACATGAAATTGGCCCCTGTTGACCCCAAACCTCCCAAAGAGGATACTAAGCTTCTTCTGTTAGTCACATAGTCTTCACCATTGAATATTCAGTCAAAATATAAAAAAAATATTTTATTTGTTTCATGTAACCAGTGTTCAAATGTAAACCCACCTCACAAAGACACTTGGAGGTAAAACCTATGTCAGAAGTGGGATTTGAACTCACGCCTCCATTCGGAGACCAGAAATCCCTAGAATGAGGAAGGAGTCAGTCCTTGAGTCTTGCGCCTTAGACCACTCGGCCATCCTGACATGTTTATTATAATTTCCTTAACAATTTCACATCTCATACCCGCCATGTCTCATACATAGATTATAAAAATGTCACATTCAACACATTCAAGGAATTTACATAAAAGAACAGATCTTCCTGAAAATGAAGTGACTAAGTTGGTTTACAAACATAAAACTGGCCCCTGTTGACCCCAAACCTCCCAAAGAGGATACTAAGCTTCTTCTGTTAGTCACATAGTCTTCACCATTGAATATTCAGTCAAAATATAAAAAAAATATTTTATTTGTTTCATGTAACCAGTGTTCAAATGTAAACCCACCTCACAAAGACACCTTGAGGTATATCACATGTCAGAAGTGGGATTTGAACCCACGCCTCCATTCGGAGACCAGAAATCCCTTTGACAAGGAAGGAGTCAGTCCTTGAATCTGGGGCCTTAGACCGCTCGGCCATCCTGACATTGTTAATTCCTATACCGTATAGAAATTCACACAGCAAGAGATCATATTTCATACCTGACTTGGGTCATACAAAGATTTTCAAGATTTCACATTCACCACATTTAATGAATTTTCATGCAAGAACAGATCTTCCTGAAAATTAAGCAACTAAGTCGGTTTACAAACATGAAATTGGTCCCTGTTGACCCCAAACCTCCCAAAGAGGATACTAAGCTTCTTCTGTTAGTCACATAGTCTTCACCATTGAATATTCAGTCAAAATATAAAAAAAATATTTTATTTGTTTCATGTAACCAGTGTTCAAATGTAAACCTACCTCACAAAGACACCTTGAGGTATATCACATGTCAGAAGTGGGATTTGAACCCACGCCTCAATTCGGAGACCAGAAATCCCTTTGACAAGGAAGGAGTCAGTTCTTGAGTCTGGCGCCTTAGACCACTCGGCCATCCTGACGTGTTTATTATAATTTCCTTAACAAATTCACATTTCATACCCGCCATGTCTCATACATAGATTATAAAAATGTCACATTCAACATATTCAAGGAATTTACATAAAAGAACAGATCTTCCTGAAAATGAAGTGACTAAGTTGGTTTAGAAACATAAAACTGGCCCCTGTTGACCCCAAACCTCCCAAAAAAGATACTAAGCTTCTTCTGTTAGTCACATAGTCTTCACCATTGAATATTCAGTCAAAATATAAAAAAAATATTTTATTTGTTTCATGTAACCAGTGTTCAAATGTAAACCCACCTCACAAAGACACCTTGAGGTATATCACATGTCAGAAGTGGGATTTGAACCCACGCCTCCATTCGGAGACCAGAAATCCCTTTGACAAGGAAGGAGTCAGTCCTTGAGTCTGGCGCCTTAGACCACTCGTCCATCCTGACGTGTTTATTATAATTTCCTTAACAAATTCACATTTCATACCCGCCATGTCTCATACATAGATTATAAAAATGTCACATTCAACATACTCAAGGAATTTACATAAAAGAACAGATCTTCCTGAAAATGAAGTGACTAAGTTGGTTTACAAACATAAAACTGGCCCCTGTTGACCCCAAACCTCCCAAAAAAGATACTAAGCTTCTTCTGTTAGTCACATAGTCTTCACCATTGAATATTCAGTCAAAATATAAAAAAAATATTTTATTTGTTTCATGTAACCAGTGTTCAAATGTAAACCCACCTCACAAAGACACCTTGAGGTATATCACATGTCAGAAGTGGGATTTGAACCCACGCCTCCATTCGGAGACCAGAAATCCCTTTGACAAGGAAGGAGTCAGTCCTTGAGTCTGGCGCCTTAGACCGCTCGGCCATCCTGACATTGTTAATTCCTATACCGTATAGAAATTTACACAGAGAGATCATATTTCATACCTGACTTGGGTCATACAAAGATTGTCAAGATTTCACATTCACCACATTTAATGAATTTTCATGAAAGAACAGATCTTCCTGAAAATTAAGCAACTAAGTCGGTTTACAAACATGAAATTGGCCCCTGTTGACCCCAAACCTCCCAAAGAGGATACTAAGCTTCTTCTTTTAGTCACATAGTCTTCACCATTGAATATTCAGTCAAAATATAAAAAAAATATTTTATTTGTTTCATGTAACCAGTGTTCAAATGTAAACCTACCTAACAAAGACACCTTGAGGTATATCACATGTCAGAAGTGGGATTTGAACCCACGCCTCCATTCGGAGACCAGAAATCCCTTTGACAAGGAAGGAGTCTGTCCTTAAGTCTGGCGCCTTAGACCACTCGGCCATCCTGACGTGTTTATTATAATTTCCTTAACAAATTCACATTTCATACCCGCCATGTCTCATACATAGATTATAAAAATGTCACATTCAACATATTCAAGGAATTTACATAAAAGAACAGATCTTCCTGAAAATGAAGTGACTAAGTTGGTTTAGAAACATAAAACTGGCCCCTGTTGACCCCAAACCTCCCAAAATAGATACTAAGCTTCTTCTGTTAGTCACATAGTCTTCGCCATTGAATATTCAGTCAAAATATAAAAAAAATATTTTATTTGTTTCATGTAACCAGTGTTCAAATGTAAACCCACCTCACAAAGACACTTGGAGGTAAAACACATGTCAAAAGTGGAATTTGAACCCACGCCTCCATTCAGAGACCAGAAATCCCTTTGACGAGGAAGGAGTCAGTCCTTGAGTCTGGCGCCTTAGACCGCTCGGCCATCCTGACATTGTTAAATCCTATACCGTATAGAAATTCACACAGCGAGAGATCATATTTCATACCTGACTTGGGTCATACAAAGATTATCAAGATTTCACATTCACCACATTTAATGAATTTTAATGAAAGAACAGATCTTCCTGAAAATTAAGCAACTAAGTCGGTTTACAAACATGAAATTGGCCCCTGTTGACCCCAAACCTCCCAAAGAGGATACTAAGCTTCTTCTGTTAGTCACATAGTCTTCACCATTGAATTTTCAATCAAAATGTACATTTTTTATTTTATTTGTTTCATGTAACCAGTGTTCAAATGTAAACCCACCTCACAAAGACACTTGGAGGTAAAACACATGTCAGAAGTGGGATTTGAACCCACGCCTCCATTCGGAGACCAGAAATCCCTTTGACAAGGAAGGAGTCAGTCCTTAAGTCTGGCGCCTTAGACCACTCGGCCATCCTGACGTGTTTATTATAATTTCCTTAACAAATTCACATTTCATACCCGCCATGTCTCATACATAGATTATAAAAATGTCACATTCAACACATTCAAGGAATTTACATAAAAGAACAGATCTTCCTGAAAATGAAGTTGGTTTACAAACATAAAACTGGCCCCTGTTGACCCCAAACCTCCCAAAGAGGATACTAAGCTTCTTCTGTTAGTCACATAGTCTTCACCATTGAATATTCAGTCAAAATATAAAAAAAATATTTTATTTGTTTCATGTAACCAGTGTTCAAATGTAAACCCACCTCACAAAGACACCTTGAGGTATATCACATGTCAGAAGTGGGATTTGAACCCACGCCTCCATTCGGAGACCAGAAATCCCTTTGACAAGGAAGGAGTCAGTCCTTGAATCTGGGGCCTTAGACCGCTCGGCCATCCTGACATTGTTAATTCCTATACCGTATAGAAATTCACACAGCAAGAGATCATATTTCATACCTGACTTGGGTCATACAAAGATTTTCAAGATTTCACATTCACCACATTTAATGAATTTTCATGCAAGAACAGATCTTCCTGAAAATTAAGCAACTAAGTCGGTTTACAAACATGAAATTGGTCCCTGTTGACCCCAAACCTCCCAAAGAGGATACTAAGCTTCTTCTGTTAGTCACATAGTCTTCACCATTGAATATTCAGTCAAAATATAAAAAAAATATTTTATTTGTTTCATGTAACCAGTGTTCAAATGTAAACCTACCTCACAAAGACACCTTGAGGTATATCACATGTCAGAAGTGGGATTTGAACCCACGCCTCAATTCGGAGACCAGAAATCCCTTTGACAAGGAAGGAGTCAGTTCTTGAGTCTGGCGCCTTAGACCACTCGGCCATCCTGACGTGTTTATTATAATTTCCTTAACAAATTCACATTTCATACCCGCCATGTCTCATACATAGATTATAAAAATGTCACATTCAACATATTCAAGGAATTTACATAAAAGAACAGATCTTCCTGAAAATGAAGTGACTAAGTTGGTTTAGAAACATAAAACTGGCCCCTGTTGACCCCAAACCTCCCAAAAAAGATACTAAGCTTCTTCTGTTAGTCACATAGTCTTCACCATTGAATATTCAGTCAAAATATAAAAAAAATATTTTATTTGTTTCATGTAACCAGTGTTCAAATGTAAACCCACCTCACAAAGACACCTTGAGGTATATCACATGTCAGAAGTGGGATTTGAACCCACGCCTCCATTCGGAGACCAGAAATCCCTTTGACAAGGAAGGAGTCAGTCCTTGAGTCTGGCGCCTTAGACCACTCGTCCATCCTGACGTGTTTATTATAATTTCCTTAACAAATTCACATTTCATACCCGCCATGTCTCATACATAGATTATAAAAATGTCACATTCAACATACTCAAGGAATTTACATAAAAGAACAGATCTTCCTGAAAATGAAGTGACTAAGTTGGTTTACAAACATAAAACTGGCCCCTGTTGACCCCAAACCTCCCAAAAAAGATACTAAGCTTCTTCTGTTAGTCACATAGTCTTCACCATTGAATATTCAGTCAAAATATAAAAAAAATATTTTATTTGTTTCATGTAACCAGTGTTCAAATGTAAACCCACCTCACAAAGACACCTTGAGGTATATCACATGTCAGAAGTGGGATTTGAACCCACGCCTCCATTCGGAGACCAGAAATCCCTTTGACAAGGAAGGAGTCAGTCCTTGAGTCTGGCGCCTTAGACCGCTCGGCCATCCTGACATTGTTAATTCCTATACCGTATAGAAATTTACACAGAGAGATCATATTTCATACCTGACTTGGGTCATACAAAGATTGTCAAGATTTCACATTCACCACATTTAATGAATTTTCATGAAAGAACAGATCTTCCTGAAAATTAAGCAACTAAGTCGGTTTACAAACATGAAATTGGCCCCTGTTGACCCCAAACCTCCCAAAGAGGATACTAAGCTTCTTCTTTTAGTCACATAGTCTTCACCATTGAATATTCAGTCAAAATATAAAAAAAATATTTTATTTGTTTCATGTAACCAGTGTTCAAATGTAAACCTACCTAACAAAGACACCTTGAGGTATATCACATGTCAGAAGTGGGATTTGAACCCACGCCTCCATTCGGAGACCAGAAATCCCTTTGACAAGGAAGGAGTCTGTCCTTAAGTCTGGCGCCTTAGACCACTCGGCCATCCTGACGTGTTTATTATAATTTCCTTAACAAATTCACATTTCATACCCGCCATGTCTCATACATAGATTATAAAAATGTCACATTCAACATATTCAAGGAATTTACATAAAAGAACAGATCTTCCTGAAAATGAAGTGACTAAGTTGGTTTAGAAACATAAAACTGGCCCCTGTTGACCCCAAACCTCCCAAAATAGATACTAAGCTTCTTCTGTTAGTCACATAGTCTTCGCCATTGAATATTCAGTCAAAATATAAAAAAAATATTTTATTTGTTTCATGTAACCAGTGTTCAAATGTAAACCCACCTCACAAAGACACTTGGAGGTAAAACACATGTCAAAAGTGGAATTTGAACCCACGCCTCCATTCAGAGACCAGAAATCCCTTTGACGAGGAAGGAGTCAGTCCTTGAGTCTGGCGCCTTAGACCGCTCGGCCATCCTGACATTGTTAAATCCTATACCGTATAGAAATTCACACAGCGAGAGATCATATTTCATACCTGACTTGGGTCATACAAAGATTATCAAGATTTCACATTCACCACATT
Source organism: Pleuronectes platessa (assembly GCF_947347685.1). NCBI lineage: Eukaryota > Metazoa > Chordata > Actinopteri > Pleuronectiformes > Pleuronectidae > Pleuronectes > Pleuronectes platessa. The sequence goes on along the minus strand of NC_070631.1, from coordinate 18,964,937 downwards.
TAATGAATTTTAATGAAAGAACAGATCTTCCTGAAAATTAAGCAACTAAGTCGGTTTACAAACATGAAATTGGCCCCTGTTGACCCCAAACCTCCCAAAGAGGATACTAAGCTTCTTCTGTTAGTCACATAGTCTTCACCATTGAATTTTCAATCAAAATGTACATTTTTTATTTTATTTGTTTCATGTAACCAGTGTTCAAATGTAAACCCACCTCACAAAGACACTTGGAGGTAAAACACATGTCAGAAGTGGGATTTGAACCCACGCCTCCATTCGGAGACCAGAAATCCCTTTGACAAGGAAGGAGTCAGTCCTTGAGTCTAGCGCCTTAGACCACTCGGCCATCCTGACGTGTTTATTATAATTTCCTTAACAAATTCACATTTCATACCCGCCATGTCTCATACATAGATTATAAAAATGTCACATTCAACATACTCAAGGAATTTACATAAAAGAACAGATCTTCCTGAAAATGAAGTGACTAAGTTGGTTTACAAACATAAAACTGGCCCCTGTTGACCCCAAACCTCCCAAAAAAGATACTAAGCTTCTTCTGTTAGTCACATAGTCTTCACCATTGAATATTCAGTCAAAATATAAAAAAAATATTTTATTTGTTTCATGTAACCAGTGTTCAAATGTAAATCCACCTCACAAAGACACCTTGAGGTATATCACATGTCAGAAGTGGGATTTGAACCCACGCCTCCATTCGGAGACCAGAAATCCCTTTGACAGGGAAGGAGTCAGTCCTTGAGTCTGGCGCCTTAGGCCTCAGCCATCCTGACATTGGTAATTCCTATACCATATAGAAATTCACACAGCGAGAGATCATATTTCATACCTGACTTGGGTCATACAAAGATTGTCAAGATTTCACATTCACCACATTTAATGAATTTTCATGAAAGAACAGATCTTCCTGAAAATTAAGCAACTAAGTCGGTTTACAAACATGAAATTGGCCCCTGTTCACCCCAAACCTCCCAAAGAGGATACTAAGCTTCTTCTGTTAGTCACATAGTCTTCACCATTGAATATTCAGTCAAAATATAAAAAAAATATTTCATTTGTTTCATGTAACCAGTGTTCAAATGTAAACCTACCTCACAAAGACACCTTCAGGTGTATCACATGTCAGAAGTGGGATTTGAACCCACGCCTCCATTCGGAGAACAGAAATCCCTTTGACAAGGAAGGAGTCAGTCCTTGAGTCTGGCGCCTTAGACCACTCGGCCATCCTGACGTGTTTATTATAATTTCCTTAACAAATTCACATTTCATACCCGCCATGTCTCATACATAGATTATAAAAATGTCACATTCAACATACTCAAGGAATTTACATAAAAGAACAGATCTTCCTGAAAATGAAGTGACTAAGTTGGTTTACAAACATAAAACTGGCCCCTGTTGACCCCAAACCTCCCAAAAAAGATACTAAGCTTCTTCTGTTAGTCACATAGTCTTCACCATTGAATATTCAGTCAAAATATAAAAAAATTTTTTATTTGTTTCATGTAACCAGTGTTCAAACGTAAACCCACCTCACGAAGACACCTTGAGGTATATCACATGTCAGAAGTGGGATTTGAACCAACGCCTCCATTCGGAGACCAGAAATCCCTTTGACAAGGAAGGAGTCAGTCCTTGAGTCTGGCGCCTTAGACCGCTCGGCCATCCTGACATTGTTAATTCCTATACCGTATAGAAATTTACACAGAGAGATCATATTTCATACCTGACTTGGGTCATACAAAGATTGTCAAGATTTCACATTCACCACATTTAATGAATTTTCATGAAAGAACAGATCTTCCTGAAAATTAAGCAACTAAGTCGGTTTACAAACATGAAATTGGCCCCTGTTGACCCCAAACCTCCCAAAGAGGATACTAAGCTTCTTCTGTTAGTCACATAGTCTTCACCATTGAATATTCAGTCAAAATATAAAAGAAATATTTTATTTGTTTCATGTAACCAGTGTTCAAATGTAAACCCACCTCACAAAGACACTTGGAGGTAAAACCTATGTCAGAAGTGGGATTTGAACCCACGCCTCCATTCGGAGACCAGAAATCCCTAGAATGAGGAAGGAGTCAGTCCTTGAGTCTTGCGCCTTAGACCACTCGGCCATCCTGACATGTTTATTATAATTTCCTTAACAATTTCACATCTCATACCCGCCATGTCTCATACATAGATTATAAAAATGTCACATTCAACACATTCAAGGAATTTACATAAAAGAACAGATCTTCCTGAAAATGAAGTGACTAAGTTGGTTTACAAACATAAAACTGGCCCCTGTTGACCCCAAACCTCCCAAAGAGGATACTAAGCTTCTTCTGTTAGTCACATAGTCTTCACCATTGAATATTCAGTCAAAATATAAAAAAAATATTTTATTTGTTTCATGTAACCAGTGTTCAAATGTAAACCCACCTCACAAAGACACCTTGAGGTATATCACATGTCAGAAGTGGGATTTGAACCCACGCCTCCATTCGGAGACCAGAAATCCCTTTGACAAGGAAGGAGTCAGTCCTTGAATCTGGGGCCTTAGACCGCTCGGCCATCCTGACATTGTTAATTCCTATACCGTATAGAAATTCACACAGCGAGAGATCATATTTCATACCTGACTTGGGTCATACAAAGATTTTCAAGATTTCACATTCACCACATTTAATGAATTTTCATGCAAGAACAGATCTTCCTGAAAATTAAGCAACTAAGTCGGTTTACAAACATGAAATTGGTCCCTGTTGACCCCAAACCTCCCAAAGAGGATACTAAGCTTCTTCTGTTAGTCACATAGTCTTCACCATTGAATATTCAGTCAAAATATAAAAAAAATATTTTATTTGTTTCATGTAACCAGTGTTCAAATGTAAACCTACCTCACAAAGACACCTTGAGGTATATCACATGTCAGAAGTGGGATTTGAACCCACGCCTCAATTCGGAGACCAGAAATCCCTTTGACAAGGAAGGAGTCAGTTCTTGAGTCTGGCGCCTTAGACCACTCGGCCATCCTGACGTGTTTATTATAATTTCCTTAACAAATTCACATTTCATACCCGCCATGTCTCATACATAGATTATAAAAATGTCACATTCAACATATTCAAGGAATTTACATAAAAGAACAGATCTTCCTGAAAATGAAGTGACTAAGTTGGTTTAGAAACATAAAACTGGCCCCTGTTGACCCCAAACCTCCCAAAAAAGATACTAAGCTTCTTCTGTTAGTCACATAGTCTTCACCATTGAATATTCAGTCAAAATATAAAAAAAATATTTTATTTGTTTCATGTAACCAGTGTTCAAATGTAAACCCACCTCACAAAGACACCTTGAGGTATATCACATGTCAGAAGTGGGATTTGAACCCACGCCTCCATTCGGAGACCAGAAATCCCTAGAATGAGGAAGGAGTCAGTCCTTGAGTCTTGCGCCTTAGACCACTCGGCCATCCTGACATGTTTATTATAATTTCCTTAACAATTTCACATCTCATACCCGCCATGTCTCATACATAGATTATAAAAATGTCACATTCAACACATTCAAGGAATTTACATAAAAGAACAGATCTTCCTGAAAATGAAGTTGGTTTACAAACATAAAACTGGCCCCTGTTGACCCCAAACCTCCCAAAAAAGATACTAAGCTTCTTCTGTTAGTCACATAGTCTTCACCATTGAATATTCAGTCAAAATATAAAAAAAATATTTTATTTGTTTCATGTAACCAGTGTTCAAATGTAAACCCACCTCACAAAGACACCTTGAGGTATATCACATGTCAGAAGTGGGATTTGAACCCACGCCTCCATTCGGAGACCAGAAATCCCTTTGACAAGGAAGGAGTCAGTCCTTGAGTCTGGCGCCTTAGACCGCTCGGCCATCCTGACATTGTTAATTCCTATACCGTATAGAAATTCACACAGCGAGAGATCATATTTCATACCTGACTTGGGTCATACAAAGATTGTCAAGATTTCACATTCACCACATTTAATGAATTTTCATGAAAGAACAGATCTTCCTGAAAATTAAGCAACTAAGTCGGTTTACAAACATGAAATTGGCCCCTGTTGACCCCAAACCTCCCAAAAAAGATACTAAGCTTCTTCTGTTAGTCACATAGTCTTCACCATTGAATTTTCAATCAAAATGTACATTTTTTATTTTATTTGTTTCATGTAACCAGTGTTCAAATGTAAACCCACCTCACAAAGACACTTGGAGGTAAAGCACATGTCAGAAGTGGGATTTGAACCCACGCCTCCATTTGGAGACCAGAAATCCCTTTGACGAGGAAGGAGTCAGTCCTTGAGTCTGGCGCCTTAGACCGCTCGGCCATCCTGACATGTTTATCATAATTTCCTTAACAAATTCACATTTCATACCCGCCATGTCTCATACATAGATTATAAAAATGTCACATTCAACATATTCAAGGAATTTACATAAAAGAACAGATCTTCCTGAAAATGAATTGACTAAGTTGGTTTTCAAACATAAAACTGGCCCCTGTTGACCCCAAACCTCCCAAAAAAGATACTAAGCTTCTTCTGTTAGTCACATAGTCTTCACCATTGAATATGCAGTCAAAATATAAAAAAAATATTTTATTTGTTTCATGTAACCAGTGTTCAAATGAAAACCCACCTCACAAAGACACCTTGAGGTATATCACATGTCAGAAGTGGGATTTGAACCCACGCCTCCATTCGGAGACCAGAAATCCCTTTGACAAGGAAGGAGTCAGTCCTTGAGTCTGGCGCCTTAGGCCTCAGCCATCCTGACATTGGTAATTCCTATACCGTATAGAAATTCACACAGCGAGAGATCATATTTCATACCTGACTTGGGTCATACAAAGATTATCAAGATTTCACATTCACCACATTTAATGAATTTTAATGAAAGAACAGATCTTCCTGAAAATTAAGCAACTAAGTCGGTTTACAAACATGAAATTGGCCCCTGTTGACCCCAAACCTCCCAAAGAGGATACTAAGCTTCTTCTGTTAGTCACATAGTCTTCACCATTGAATATTCAGTCAAAATATAAAAAAAATGTTTTATTTGTTTCATGTAACCAGTTTTCAAATGTAATCCCACCTCACAAAGACACCTTGAGGTATATCACATGGCAGAAGTGGGATTTGAACCCACGCCTCCATTCGGAGACCAGAAATCCCTTTGACAAGGAAGGAGACAGTCCTTGAGTCTAGCGCCTTAGACCACTCGGCCATCCTGACTTGTTTATTATAATTTCCTTAACAAATTTACATTTCATAACCGCCATGTCTCATACATAGATTATAAAAATGTCACATTCAACACATTCAAGGAATTTTAATGAAAGAACAGATCTTCCTGTAAATTAAGCAACTAAGTCGGTTTACAAACATGAAATTGGCCCCTGTTGACCCCAAACCTCCCAAAGAGGATACTAAGCTTCTTCTGTTAGTCACATAGTCTTCACCATTGAATTTTCAATCAAAATGTACATTTTTTATTTTATTTGTTTCATGTAACCAGTGTTCAAATGTAAACCCACCTCACAAAGACACTTGGAGGTAAAACCCATGTCAGAAGTGGGATTTGAACCCACGCCTCCATTTGGAGACCAGAAATCCCTTTGACGAGGAAGGAGTCAGTCCTTGAGTCTGGCGCCTTAGACCGCTCGGCCATCCTGACATGTTTATTATAATTTTCTTAACAAATTCACATTTCATACCCGCCATGTCTCATACATAGATTATAAAAATGTCACATTCAACATATTCAAGGAATTTACATAAAAGAACAGATCTTCCTGAAAATGAATTGACTAAGTTGGTTTTCAAACATAAAACTGGCCCCTGTTGACCCCAAACCTCCCAAAAAAGATACTAAGCTTCTTCTGTTAGTCACATAGTCTTCACCATTGAATATTCAGTCAAAATATAAAAAAAATATTTTATTTGTTTCATGTAACCAGTGTTCAAATGAAAACCCACCTCACAAAGACACCTTGAGGTATATCACATGTCAGAAGTGGGATTTGAACCCACGCCTCCATTCGGAGACCAGAAATCCCTTTGACAAGGAAGGAGTCAGTCCTTGAGTCTGGCGCCTTAGGCCTCAGCCATCCTGACATTGGTAATTCCTATACCGTATAGAAATTCACACAGCGAGAGATCATATTTCATACCTGACTTGGGTCATACAAAGATTATCAAGATTTCACATTCACCACATTTAATGAATTTTAATGAAAGAACAGATCTTCCTGAAAATTAAGCAACTAAGTCGGTTTACAAACATGAAATTGGCCCCTGTTGACCCCAAACCTCCCAAAGAGGATACTAAGCTTCTTCTGTTAGTCACATAGTCTTCACCATTGAATATTCAGTCAAAATATAAAAAAAATGTTTTATTTGTTTCATGTAACCAGTTTTCAAATGTAATCCCACCTCACAAAGACACCTTGAGGTATATCACATGGCAGAAGTGGGATTTGAACCCACGCCTCCATTCGGAGACCAGGAATCCCTTTGACAAGGAAGGAGACAGTCCTTGAGTCTAGCGCCTTAGACCACTCGGCCATCCTGACTTGTTTATTATAATTTCCTTAACAAATTTACATTTCATACCCGCCATGTCTCATACATAGATTATAAAAATGTCACATTCAACACATTCAAGGAATTTTAATGAAAGAACAGATCTTCCTGTAAATTAAGCAACTAAGTCGGTTTACAAACATGAAATTGGCCCCTGTTGACCCCAAACCTCCCAAAGAGGATACTAAGCTTCTTCTGTTAGTCACATAGTCTTCACCATTGAATTTTCAATCAAAATGTACATTTTTTATTTTATTTGTTTCATGTAACCAGTGTTCAAATGTAAACCCACCTCACAAAGACACTTGGAGGTAAAACCCATGTCAGAAGTGGGATTTGAACCCACGCCTCCATTCGGAGACCAGAAATCCCTTTGACAAGGAAGGAGTCAGTCCTTGAGTCTGGCGCCTTAGACCGCTCGGCCATCCTGACATTGTTAATTCCTATACCGTATAGAAATTTACACAGAGAGATCATATTTCATACCTGACTTGGGTCATACAAAGATTGTCAAGATTTCACATTCACCACATTTAATGAATTTTCATGAAAGAACAGATCTTCCTGAAAATTAAGCAACTAAGTCGGTTTACAAACATGAAATTGGCCCCTGTTGACCCCAAACCTCCCAAAGAGGATACTAAGCTTCTTCTGTTAGTCACATAGTCTTCACCATTGAATATTCAGTCAAAATATAAAAAAAATATTTTATTTGTTTCATGTAACCAGTGTTCAAATGTAAACCTACCTAACAAAGACACCTTGAGGTATATCACATGTCAGAAGTGGGATTTGAACCCACGCCTCCATTCGGAGACCAGAAATCCCTTCGACAAGGAAGGAGTCAGTCCTTAAGTCTGGCGCCTTAGACCACTCGGCCATCCTGACGTGTTTATTATAATTTCCTTAACAAATTCACATTTCATACCCGCCATGTCTCATACATAGATTATAAAAATGTCACATTCAACATATTCAAGGAATTTACATAAAAGAACAGTTCTTCCTGAAAATGAAGTGACTAAGTTGGTTTAGAAACATAAAACTGGCCCCTGTTGACCCCAAACCTCCCAAAATAGATACTAAGCTTCTTCTGTTAGTCACATAGTCTTCACCATTGAATATTCAGTCAAAATATAAAAAAAATATTTTATTTGTTTCATGTAACCAGTGTTCAAATGTAAACCCACCTCACAAAGACACTTGGAGGTAAAACACATGTCAAAAGTGGAATTTGAACCCACTCCTCCATTCAGAGACCAGAAATCCCTTTGACGAGGAAGGAGTCAGTCCTTGAGTCTGGCGCCTTAGACCGCTCGGCCATCCTGACATTGTTAAATCCTATACCGTATAGAAATTCACACAGCGAGAGATCATATTTCATACCTGACTTGGGTCATACAAAGATTATCAAGATTTCACATTCACCACATTTAATGAATTTTAATGAAAGAACAGATCTTCCTGAAAATTAAGCAACTAAGTCGGTTTACAAACATGAAATTGGCCCCTGTTGACCCCAAACCTCCCAAAGAGGATACTAAGCTTCTTCTGTTAGTCACATAGTCTTCACCATTGAATTTTCAATCAAAATGTACATTTTTTATTTTATTTGTTTCATGTAACCAGTGTTCAAATGTAAACCCACCTCACAAAGACACTTGGAGGTAAAACACATGTCAGAAGTGGGATTTGAACCCACGCCTCCATTCGGAGACCAGAAATCCCTTTGACAAGGAAGGAGTCAGTCCTTGAGTCTAGCGCCTTAGACCACTCGGCCATCCTGACGTGTTTATTATAATTTCCTTAACAAATTCACATTTCATACCCGCCATGTCTCATACATAGATTATAAAAATGTCACATTCAACATACTCAAGGAATTTACATAAAAGAACAGATCTTCCTGAAAATGAAGTGACTAAGTTGGTTTACAAACATAAAACTGGCCCCTGTTGACCCCAAACCTCCCAAAAAAGATACTAAGCTTCTTCTGTTAGTCACATAGTCTTCACCATTGAATATTCAGTCAAAATATAAAAAAAATATTTTATTTGTTTCATGTAACCAGTGTTCAAATGTAAATCCACCTCACAAAGACACCTTGAGGTATATCACATGTCAGAAGTGGGATTTGAACCCACGCCTCCATTCGGAGACCAGAAATCCCTTTGACAGGGAAGGAGTCAGTCCTTGAGTCTGGCGCCTTAGGCCTCAGCCATCCTGACATTGGTAATTCCTATACCGTATAGAAATTCACACAGCGAGAGATCATATTTCATACCTGACTTGGGTCATACAAAGATTGTCAAGATTTCACATTCACCACATTTAATGAATTTTCATGAAAGAACAGATCTTCCTGAAAATTAAGCAACTAAGTCGGTTTACAAACATGAAATTGGCCCCTGTTGACCCCAAACCTCCCAAAGAGGATACTAAGCTTCTTCTGTTAGTCACATAGTCTTCACCATTGAATATTCAGTCAAAATATAAAAAAAATATTTTATTTGTTTCATGTAACCAGTGTTCAAATGTAAACCTACCTAACAAAGACACCTTGAGGTATATCACATGTCAGAAGTGGGATTTGAAACCGCCTCCATTCGGAGACCAGAAATCCCTTTGACAAGGAAGGAGTCAGTCCTTAAGTCTGGCGCCTTAGACCACTCGGCCATCCTGACGTGTTTATTATAATTTCCTTAACAAATTCACATTTCATACCCGCCATGTCTCATACATAGATTATAAAAATGTCACATTCAAAACATTCAAGGAATTTACATAAAAGAACAGATCTTCCTGAAAATTAAGCAACTAAGTCGGTTTACAAACATGAAATTGGCCCCTGTTGACCCCAAACCTCCCAAAGAGGATACTAAGCTTCTTCTGTTAGTCACATAGTCTTCACCATTGAATTTTCAATCAAAATGTACATTTTTTATTTTATTTGTTTCATGTAACCAGTGTTCAAATGTAAACCCACCTCACAAAGACACTTGGAGGTAAAACCCATGTCAGAAGTGGGATTTGAACCCACGCCTCCATTCGGAGACCAGAAATCCCTTTGACAAGGAAGGAGTCAGTCCTTGAGTCTGGCGCCTTAGACCGCTCGGCCATCCTGACATTGTTAATTCCTATACCGTATAGAAATTTACACAGAGAGATCATATTTCATACCTGACTTGGGTCATACAAAGATTGTCAAGATTTCACATTCACCACATTTAATGAATTTTCATGAAAGAACAGATCTTCCTGAAAATTAAGCAACTAAGTCGGTTTACAAACATGAAATTGGCCCCTGTTGACCCCAAACCTCCCAAAGAGGATACTAAGCTTCTTCTGTTAGTCACATAGTCTTCACCATTGAATATTCAGTCAAAATATAAAAAAAATATTTTATTTGTTTCATGTAACCAGTGTTCAAATGTAAACCTACCTAACAAAGACACCTTGAGGTATATCACATGTCAGAAGTGGGATTTGAACCCACGCCTCCATTTGGAGACCAGAAATCCCTTTGACAAGGAAGGAGTCAGTCCTTAAGTCTGGCGCCTTAGACCACTCGGCCATCCTGACGTGTTTATTATAATTTCCTTAACAAATTCACATTTCATACCCGCCATGTCTCATACATAGATTATAAAAATGTCACATTCAACATATTCAAGGAATTTACATAAAAGAACAGTTCTTCCTGAAAATGAAGTGACTAAGTTGGTTTAGAAACATAAAACTGGCCCCTGTTGACCCCAAACCTCCCAAAATAGATACTAAGCTTCTTCTGTTAGTCACATAGTCTTCACCATTGAATATTCAGTCAAAATATAAAAAAAATATTTTATTTGTTTCATGTAACCAGTGTTCAAATGTAAACCCACCTCACAAAGACACTTGGAGGTAAAACACATGTCAAAAGTGGAATTTGAACCCACTCCTCCATTCAGAGACCAGAAATCCCTTTGACGAGGAAGGAGTCAGTCCTTGAGTCTGGCGCCTTAGACCGCTCGGCCATCCTGACATTGTTAAATCCTATACCGTATAGAAATTCACACAGCGAGAGATCATATTTCATACCTGACTTGGGTCATACAAAGATTATCAAGATTTCACATTCACCACATTTAATGAATTTTAATGAAAGAACAGATCTTCCTGAAAATTAAGCAACTAAGTCGGTTTACAAACATGAAATTGGCCCCTGTTGACCCCAAACCTCCCAAAGAGGATACTAAGCTTCTTCTGTTAGTCACATAGTCTTCACCATTGAATTTTCAATCAAAATGTACATTTTTTATTTTATTTGTTTCATGTAACCAGTGTTCAAATGTAAACCCACCTCACAAAGACACTTGGAGGTAAAACACATGTCAGAAGTGGGATTTGAACCCACGCCTCCATTCGGAGACCAGAAATCCCTTTGACAAGGAAGGAGTCAGTCCTTGAGTCTAGCGCCTTAGACCACTCGGCCATCCTGACGTGTTTATTATAATTTCCTTAACAAATTCACATTTCATACCCGCCATGTCTCATACATAGATTATAAAAATGTCACATTCAACATACTCAAGGAATTTACATAAAAGAACAGATCTTCCTGAAAATGAAGTGACTAAGTTGGTTTACAAACATAAAACTGGCCCCTGTTGACCCCAAACCTCCCAAAAAAGATACTAAGCTTCTTCTGTTAGTCACATAGTCTTCACCATTGAATATTCAGTCAAAATATAAAAAAAATATTTTATTTGTTTCATGTAACCAGTGTTCAAATGTAAATCCACCTCACAAAGACACCTTGAGGTATATCACATGTCAGAAGTGGGATTTGAACCCACGCCTCCATTCGGAGACCAGAAATCCCTTTGACAGGGAAGGAGTCAGTCCTTGAGTCTGGCGCCTTAGGCCTCAGCCATCCTGACATTGGTAATTCCTATACCGTATAGAAATTCACACAGCGAGAGATCATATTTCATACCTGACTTGGGTCATACAAAGATTGTCAAGATTTCACATTCACCACATTTAATGAATTTTCATGAAAGAACAGATCTTCCTGAAAATTAAGCAACTAAGTCGGTTTACAAACATGAAATTGGCCCCTGTTGACCCCAAACCTCCCAAAGAGGATACTAAGCTTCTTCTGTTAGTCACATAGTCTTCACCATTGAATATTCAGTCAAAATATAAAAAAAATATTTTATTTGTTTCATGTAACCAGTGTTCAAATGTAAACCTACCTAACAAAGACACCTTGAGGTATATCACATGTCAGAAGTGGGATTTGAAACCGCCTCCATTCGGAGACCAGAAATCCCTTTGACAAGGAAGGAGTCAGTCCTTAAGTCTGGCGCCTTAGACCACTCGGCCATCCTGACGTGTTTATTATAATTTCCTTAACAAATTCACATTTCATACCCGCCATGTCTCATACATAGATTATAAAATGTCACATTCAACACATTCAAGGAATTTACATAAAAGAACAGATCTTCCTGAAAATGAAGTGACTAAGTTGGTTTACAAACATAAAACTGGCCCCTGTTGACCCCAAACCTCCCAAAAAAGATACTAAGCTTCTTCTGTTAGTCACATAGTCTTCACCATTGAATATTCAGTCAAAATATAAAAAAATTTTTTATTTGTTTCATGTAACCAGTGTTCAAACGTAAACCCACCTCACGAAGACACCTTGAGGTATATCACATGTCAGAAGTGGGATTTGAACCAACGCCTCCATTCGGAGACCAGAAATCCCTTTGACAAGGAAGGAGTCAGTCCTTGAGTCTGGCGCATTAGACCGCTCGGCCATCCTGACATTGTTAATTCCTATACCGTATAGAAATTTACACAGAGAGATCATATTTCATACCTGACTTGGGTCATACAAAGATTGTCAAGATTTCACATTCACCACATTTAATGAATTTTCATGAAAGAACAGATCTTCCTGAAAATTAAGCAACTAAGTCGGTTTACAATCATGAAATTGGCCCCTGTTGACCCCAAACCTCCCAAAGAGGATACTAAGCTTCTTCTGTTAGTCACATAGTCTTCACCATTGAATATTCAGTCAAAATATAAAAAAAATATTTTATTTGTTTCATGTAACCAGTGTTCAAATGTAAACCCACCTCACAAAGACACTTGGAGGTAAAACCTATGTCAGAAGTGGGATTTGAACTCACGCCTCCATTCGGAGACCAGAAATCCCTAGAATGAGGAAGGAGTCAGTCCTTGAGTCTTGCGCCTTAGACCACTCGGCCATCCTGACATGTTTATTATAATTTCCTTAACAATTTCACATCTCATACCCGCCATGTCTCATACATAGATTATAAAAATGTCACATTCAACACATTCAAGGAATTTACATAAAAGAACAGATCTTCCTGAAAATGAAGTGACTAAGTTGGTTTACAAACATAAAACTGGCCCCTGTTGACCCCAAACCTCCCAAAGAGGATACTAAGCTTCTTCTGTTAGTCACATAGTCTTCACCATTGAATATTCAGTCAAAATATAAAAAAAATATTTTATTTGTTTCATGTAACCAGTGTTCAAATGTAAACCCACCTCACAAAGACACCTTGAGGTATATCACATGTCAGAAGTGGGATTTGAACCCACGCCTCCATTCGGAGACCAGAAATCCCTTTGACAAGGAAGGAGTCAGTCCTTGAATCTGGGGCCTTAGACCGCTCGGCCATCCTGACATTGTTAATTCCTATACCGTATAGAAATTCACACAGCAAGAGATCATATTTCATACCTGACTTGGGTCATACAAAGATTTTCAAGATTTCACATTCACCACATTTAATGAATTTTCATGCAAGAACAGATCTTCCTGAAAATTAAGCAACTAAGTCAGTTTACAAACATGAAATTGGTCCCTGTTGACCCCAAACCTCCCAAAGAGGATACTAAGCTTCTTCTGTTAGTCACATAGTCTTCACCATTGAATATTCAGTCAAAATATAAAAAAAATATTTTATTTGTTTCATGTAACCAGTGTTCAAATGTAAACCTACCTCACAAAGACACCTTGAGGTATATCACATGTCAGAAGTGGGATTTGAACCCACGCCTCAATTCGGAGACCAGAAATCCCTTTGACAAGGAAGGAGTCAGTTCTTGAGTCTGGCGCCTTAGACCACTCGGCCATCCTGACGTGTTTATTATAATTTCCTTAACAAATTCACATTTCATACCCGCCATGTCTCATACATAGATTATAAAAATGTCACATTCAACATATTCAAGGAATTTACATAAAAGAACAGATCTTCCTGAAAATGAAGTGACTAAGTTGGTTTAGAAACATAAAACTGGCCCCTGTTGACCCCAAACCTCCCAAAAAAGATACTAAGCTTCTTCTGTTAGTCACATAGTCTTCACCATTGAATATTCAGTCAAAATATAAAAAAAATATTTTATTTGTTTCATGTAACCAGTGTTCAAATGTAAACCCACCTCACAAAGACACCTTGAGGTATATCACATGTCAGAAGTGGGATTTGAACCCACGCCTCCATTCGGAGACCAGAAATCCCTTTGACAAGGAAGGAGTCAGTCCTTGAGTCTGGCGCCTTAGACCACTCGTCCATCCTGACGTGTTTATTATAATTTCCTTAACAAATTCACATTTCATACCCGCCATGTCTCATACATAGATTATAAAAATGTCACATTCAACATACTCAAGGAATTTACATAAAAGAACAGATCTTCCTGAAAATGAAGTGACTAAGTTGGTTTACAAACATAAAACTGGCCCCTGTTGACCCCAAACCTCCCAAAAAAGATACTAAGCTTCTTCTGTTAGTCACATAGTCTTCACCATTGAATATTCAGTCAAAATATAAAAAAAATATTTTATTTGTTTCATGTAACCAGTGTTCAAATGTAAACCCACCTCACAAAGACACCTTGAGGTATATCACATGTCAGAAGTGGGATTTGAACCCACGCCTCCATTCGGAGACCAGAAATCCCTTTGACAAGGAAGGAGTCAGTCCTTGAGTCTGGCGCCTTAGACCGCTCGGCCATCCTGACATTGTTAATTCCTATACCGTATAGAAATTCACACAGCGAGAGATCATATTTCATACCTGACTTGGGTCATACAAAGATTGTCAAGATTTCACATTCACCACATTTAATGAATTTTCATGAAAGAACAGATCTTCCTGAAAATTAAGCAACTAAGTCGGTTTACAAACATGAAATTGGCCCCTGTTGACCCCAAACCTCCCAAAAAAGATACTAAGCTTCTTCTGTTAGTCACATAGTCTTCACCATTGAATTTTCAATCAAAATGTACATTTTTTATTTTATTTGTTTCATGTAACCAGTGTTCAAATGTAAACCCACCTCACAAAGACACTTGGAGGTAAAGCACATGTCAGAAGTGGGATTTGAACCCACGCCTCCATTTGGAGACCAGAAATCCCTTTGACGAGGAAGGAGTCAGTCCTTGAGTCTGGCGCCTTAGACCGCTCGGCCATCCTGACATGTTTATCATAATTTCCTTAACAAATTCACATTTCATACCCGCCATGTCTCATACATAGATTATAAAAATGTCACATTCAACATATTCAAGGAATTTACATAAAAGAACAGATCTTCCTGAAAATGAATTGACTAAGTTGGTTTTCAAACATAAAACTGGCCCCTGTTGACCCCAAACCTCCCAAAAAAGATACTAAGCTTCTTCTGTTAGTCACATAGTCTTCACCATTGAATATGCAGTCAAAATATAAAAAAAATATTTTATTTGTTTCATGTAACCAGTGTTCAAATGAAAACCCACCTCACAAAGACACCTTGAGGTATATCACATGTCAGAAGTGGGATTTGAACCCACGCCTCCATTCGGAGACCAGAAATCCCTTTGACAAGGAAGGAGTCAGTCCTTGAGTCTGGCGCCTTAGGCCTCAGCCATCCTGACATTGGTAATTCCTATACCGTATAGAAATTCACACAGCGAGAGATCATATTTCATACCTGACTTGGGTCATACAAAGATTATCAAGATTTCACATTCACCACATTTAATGAATTTTAATGAAAGAACAGATCTTCCTGAAAATTAAGCAACTAAGTCGGTTTACAAACATGAAATTGGCCCCTGTTGACCCCAAACCTCCCAAAGAGGATACTAAGCTTCTTCTGTTAGTCACATAGTCTTCACCATTGAATATTCAGTCAAAATATAAAAAAAATGTTTTATTTGTTTCATGTAACCAGTTTTCAAATGTAATCCCACCTCACAAAGACACCTTGAGGTATATCACATGGCAGAAGTGGGATTTGAACCCACGCCTCCATTCGGAGACCAGAAATCCCTTTGACAAGGAAGGAGACAGTCCTTGAGTCTAGCGCCTTAGACCACTCGGCCATCCTGACTTGTTTATTATAATTTCCTTAACAAATTTACATTTCATACCCGCCATGTCTCATACATAGATTATAAAAATGTCACATTCAACACATTCAAGGAATTTTAATGAAAGAACAGATCTTCCTGTAAATTAAGCAACTAAGTCGGTTTACAAACATGAAATTGGCCCCTGTTGACCCCAAACCTCCCAAAGAGGATACTAAGCTTCTTCTGTTAGTCACATAGTCTTCACCATTGAATTTTCAATCAAAATGTACATTTTTTATTTTATTTGTTTCATGTAACCAGTGTTCAAATGTAAACCCACCTCACAAAGACACTTGGAGGTAAAACCCATGTCAGAAGTGGGATTTGAACCCACGCCTCCATTTGGAGACCAGAAATCCCTTTGACGAGGAAGGAGTCAGTCCTTGAGTCTGGCGCCTTAGACCGCTCGGCCATCCTGACATGTTTATTATAATTTCCTTAACAAATTCACATTTCATACCCGCCATGTCTCATACATAGATTATAAAAATGTCACATTCAACATATTCAAGGAATTTACATAAAAGAACAGATCTTCCTGAAAATGAATTGACTAAGTTGGTTTTCAAACATAAAACTGGCCCCTGTTGACCCCAAACCTCCCAAAAAAGATACTAAGCTTCTTCTGTTAGTCACATAGTCTTCACCATTGAATATTCAGTCAAAATATAAAAAAAATATTTTATTTGTTTCATGTAACCAGTGTTCAAATGAAAACCCACCTCACAAAGACACCTTGAGGTATATCACATGTCAGAAGTGGGATTTGAACCCACGCCTCCATTCGGAGACCAGAAATCCCTTTGACAAGGAAGGAGTCAGTCCTTGAGTCTGGCGCCTTAGGCCTCAGCCATCCTGACATTGGTAATTCCTATACCGTATAGAAATTCACACAGCGAGAGATCATATTTCATACCTGACTTGGGTCATACAAAGATTATCAAGATTTCACATTCACCACATTTAATGAATTTTAATGAAAGAACAGATCTTCCTGAAAATTAAGCAACTAAGTCGGTTTACAAACATGAAATTGGCCCCTGTTGACCCCAAACCTCCCAAAGAGGATACTAAGCTTCTTCTGTTAGTCACATAGTCTTCACCATTGAATATTCAGTCAAAATATAAAAAAAATGTTTTATTTGTTTCATGTAACCAGTTTTCAAATGTAATCCCACCTCACAAAGACACCTTGAGGTATATCACATGGCAGAAGTGGGATTTGAACCCACGCCTCCATTCGGAGACCAGGAATCCCTTTGACAAGGAAGGAGACAGTCCTTGAGTCTAGCGCCTTAGACCACTCGGCCATCCTGACTTGTTTATTATAATTTCCTTAACAAATTTACATTTCATACCCGCCATGTCTCATACATAGATTATAAAAATGTCACATTCAACACATTCAAGGAATTTTAATGAAAGAACAGATCTTCCTGTAAATTAAGCAACTAAGTCGGTTTACAAACATGAAATTGGCCCCTGTTGACCCCAAACCTCCCAAAGAGGATACTAAGCTTCTTCTGTTAGTCACATAGTCTTCACCATTGAATTTTCAATCAAAATGTACATTTTTTATTTTATTTGTTTCATGTAACCAGTGTTCAAATGTAAACCCACCTCACAAAGACACTTGGAGGTAAAACCCATGTCAGAAGTGGGATTTGAACCCACGCCTCCATTCGGAGACCAGAAATCCCTTTGACAAGGAAGGAGTCAGTCCTTGAGTCTGGCGCCTTAGACCGCTCGGCCATCCTGACATTGTTAATTCCTATACCGTATAGAAATTTACACAGAGAGATCATATTTCATACCTGACTTGGGTCATACAAAGATTGTCAAGATTTCACATTCACCACATTTAATGAATTTTCATGAAAGAACAGATCTTCCTGAAAATTAAGCAACTAAGTCGGTTTACAAACATGAAATTGGCCCCTGTTGACCCCAAACCTCCCAAAGAGGATACTAAGCTTCTTCTGTTAGTCACATAGTCTTCACCATTGAATATTCAGTCAAAATATAAAAAAAATATTTTATTTGTTTCATGTAACCAGTGTTCAAATGTAAACCTACCTAACAAAGACACCTTGAGGTATATCACATGTCAGAAGTGGGATTTGAACCCACGCCTCCATTCGGAGACCAGAAATCCCTTTGACAAGGAAGGAGTCAGTCCTTAAGTCTGGCGCCTTAGACCACTCGGCCATCCTGACGTGTTTATTATAATTTCCTTAACAAATTCACATTTCATACCCGCCATGTCTCATACATAGATTATAAAAATGTCACATTCAACATATTCAAGGAATTTACATAAAAGAACAGTTCTTCCTGAAAATGAAGTGACTAAGTTGGTTTAGAAACATAAAACTGGCCCCTGTTGACCCCAAACCTCCCAAAATAGATACTAAGCTTCTTCTGTTAGTCACATAGTCTTCACCATTGAATATTCAGTCAAAATATAAAAAAAATATTTTATTTGTTTCATGTAACCAGTGTTCAAATGTAAACCCACCTCACAAAGACACTTGGAGGTAAAACACATGTCAAAAGTGGAATTTGAACCCACTCCTCCATTCAGAGACCAGAAATCCCTTTGACGAGGAAGGAGTCAGTCCTTGAGTCTGGCGCCTTAGACCGCTCGGCCATCCTGACATTGTTAAATCCTATACCGTATAGAAATTCACACAGCGAGAGATCATATTTCATACCTGACTTGGGTCATACAAAGATTATCAAGATTTCACATTCACCACATTTAATGAATTTTAATGAAAGAACAGATCTTCCTGAAAATTAAGCAACTAAGTCGGTTTACAAACATGAAATTGGCCCCTGTTGACCCCAAACCTCCCAAAGAGGATACTAAGCTTCTTCTGTTAGTCACATAGTCTTCACCATTGAATTTTCAATCAAAATGTACATTTTTTATTTTATTTGTTTCATGTAACCAGTGTTCAAATGTAAACCCACCTCACAAAGACACTTGGAGGTAAAACACATGTCAGAAGTGGGATTTGAACCCACGCCTCCATTCGGAGACCAGAAATCCCTTTGACAAGGAAGGAGTCAGTCCTTGAGTCTAGCGCCTTAGACCACTCGGCCATCCTGACGTGTTTATTATAATTTCCTTAACAAATTCACATTTCATACCCGCCATGTCTCATACATAGATTATAAAAATGTCACATTCAACATACTCAAGGAATTTACATAAAAGAACAGATCTTCCTGAAAATGAAGTGACTAAGTTGGTTTACAAACATAAAACTGGCCCCTGTTGACCCCAAACCTCCCAAAAAAGATACTAAGCTTCTTCTGTTAGTCACATAGTCTTCACCATTGAATATTCAGTCAAAATATAAAAAAAATATTTTATTTGTTTCATGTAACCAGTGTTCAAATGTAAATCCACCTCACAAAGACACCTTGAGGTATATCACATGTCAGAAGTGGGATTTGAACCCACGCCTCCATTCGGAGACCAGAAATCCCTTTGACAGGGAAGGAGTCAGTCCTTGAGTCTGGCGCCTTAGGCCTCAGCCATCCTGACATTGGTAATTCCTATACCGTATAGAAATTCACACAGCGAGAGATCATATTTCATACCTGACTTGGGTCATACAAAGATTGTCAAGATTTCACATTCACCACATTTAATGAATTTTCATGAAAGAACAGATCTTCCTGAAAATTAAGCAACTAAGTCGGTTTACAAACATGAAATTGGCCCCTGTTGACCCCAAACCTCCCAAAGAGGATACTAAGCTTCTTCTGTTAGTCACATAGTCTTCACCATTGAATATTCAGTCAAAATATAAAAAAAATATTTTATTTGTTTCATGTAACCAGTGTTCAAATGTAAACCTACCTAACAAAGACACCTTGAGGTATATCACATGTCAGAAGTGGGATTTGAAACCGCCTCCATTCGGAGACCAGAAATCCCTTTGACAAGGAAGGAGTCAGTCCTTAAGTCTGGCGCCTTAGACCACTCGGCCATCCTGACGTGTTTATTATAATTTCCTTAACAAATTCACATTTCATACCCGCCATGTCTCATACATAGATTATAAAATGTCACATTCAACACATTCAAGGAATTTACATAAAAGAACAGATCTTCCTGAAAATGAAGTGACTAAGTTGGTTTACAAACATAAAACTGGCCCCTGTTGACCCCAAACCTCCCAAAAAAGATACTAAGCTTCTTCTGTTAGTCACATAGTCTTCACCATTGAATATTCAGTCAAAATATAAAAAAATTTTTTATTTGTTTCATGTAACCAGTGTTCAAACGTAAACCCACCTCACGAAGACACCTTGAGGTATATCACATGTCAGAAGTGGGATTTGAACCAACGCCTCCATTCGGAGACCAGAAATCCCTTTGACAAGGAAGGAGTCAGTCCTTGAGTCTGGCGCATTAGACCGCTCGGCCATCCTGACATTGTTAATTCCTATACCGTATAGAAATTTACACAGAGAGATCATATTTCATACCTGACTTGGGTCATACAAAGATTGTCAAGATTTCACATTCACCACATTTAATGAATTTTCATGAAAGAACAGATCTTCCTGAAAATTAAGCAACTAAGTCGGTTTACAATCATGAAATTGGCCCCTGTTGACCCCAAACCTCCCAAAGAGGATACTAAGCTTCTTCTGTTAGTCACATAGTCTTCACCATTGAATATTCAGTCAAAATATAAAAAAAATATTTTATTTGTTTCATGTAACCAGTGTTCAAATGTAAACCCACCTCACAAAGACACTTGGAGGTAAAACCTATGTCAGAAGTGGGATTTGAACTCACGCCTCCATTCGGAGACCAGAAATCCCTAGAATGAGGAAGGAGTCAGTCCTTGAGTCTTGCGCCTTAGACCACTCGGCCATCCTGACATGTTTATTATAATTTCCTTAACAATTTCACATCTCATACCCGCCATGTCTCATACATAGATTATAAAAATGTCACATTCAACACATTCAAGGAATTTACATAAAAGAACAGATCTTCCTGAAAATGAAGTGACTAAGTTGGTTTACAAACATAAAACTGGCCCCTGTTGACCCCAAACCTCCCAAAGAGGATACTAAGCTTCTTCTGTTAGTCACATAGTCTTCACCATTGAATATTCAGTCAAAATATAAAAAAAATATTTTATTTGTTTCATGTAACCAGTGTTCAAATGTAAACCCACCTCACAAAGACACCTTGAGGTATATCACATGTCAGAAGTGGGATTTGAACCCACGCCTCCATTCGGAGACCAGAAATCCCTTTGACAAGGAAGGAGTCAGTCCTTGAATCTGGGGCCTTAGACCGCTCGGCCATCCTGACATTGTTAATTCCTATACCGTATAGAAATTCACACAGCAAGAGATCATATTTCATACCTGACTTGGGTCATACAAAGATTTTCAAGATTTCACATTCACCACATTTAATGAATTTTCATGCAAGAACAGATCTTCCTGAAAATTAAGCAACTAAGTCGGTTTACAAACATGAAATTGGTCCCTGTTGACCCCAAACCTCCCAAAGAGGATACTAAGCTTCTTCTGTTAGTCACATAGTCTTCACCATTGAATATTCAGTCAAAATATAAAAAAAATATTTTATTTGTTTCATGTAACCAGTGTTCAAATGTAAACCTACCTCACAAAGACACCTTGAGGTATATCACATGTCAGAAGTGGGATTTGAACCCACGCCTCAATTCGGAGACCAGAAATCCCTTTGACAAGGAAGGAGTCAGTTCTTGAGTCTGGCGCCTTAGACCACTCGGCCATCCTGACGTGTTTATTATAATTTCCTTAACAAATTCACATTTCATACCCGCCATGTCTCATACATAGATTATAAAAATGTCACATTCAACATATTCAAGGAATTTACATAAAAGAACAGATCTTCCTGAAAATGAAGTGACTAAGTTGGTTTAGAAACATAAAACTGGCCCCTGTTGACCCCAAACCTCCCAAAAAAGATACTAAGCTTCTTCTGTTAGTCACATAGTCTTCACCATTGAATATTCAGTCAAAATATAAAAAAAATATTTTATTTGTTTCATGTAACCAGTGTTCAAATGTAAACCCACCTCACAAAGACACCTTGAGGTATATCACATGTCAGAAGTGGGATTTGAACCCACGCCTCCATTCGGAGACCAGAAATCCCTTTGACAAGGAAGGAGTCAGTCCTTGAGTCTGGCGCCTTAGACCACTCGTCCATCCTGACGTGTTTATTATAATTTCCTTAACAAATTCACATTTCATACCCGCCATGTCTCATACATAGATTATAAAAATGTCACATTCAACATACTCAAGGAATTTACATAAAAGAACAGATCTTCCTGAAAATGAAGTGACTAAGTTGGTTTACAAACATAAAACTGGCCCCTGTTGACCCCAAACCTCCCAAAAAAGATACTAAGCTTCTTCTGTTAGTCACATAGTCTTCACCATTGAATATTCAGTCAAAATATAAAAAAAATATTTTATTTGTTTCATGTAACCAGTGTTCAAATGTAAACCCACCTCACAAAGACACCTTGAGGTATATCACATGTCAGAAGTGGGATTTGAAACCACGCCTCCATTCGGAGACCAGAAATCCCTTTGACAAGGAAGGAGTCAGTCCTTGAGTCTGGCGCCTTAGACCGCTCGGCCATCCTGACATTGTTAATTCCTATACCGTATAGAAATTTACACAGAGAGATCATATTTCATACCTGACTTGGGTCATACAAAGATTGTCAAGATTTCACATTCACCACATTTAATGAATTTTCATGAAAGAACAGATCTTCCTGAAAATTAAGCAACTAAGTCGGTTTACAAACATGAAATTGGCCCCTGTTGACCCCAAACCTCCCAAAGAGGATACTAAGCTTCTTCTTTTAGTCACATAGTCTTCACCATTGAATATTCAGTCAAAATATAAAAAAAATATTTTATTTGTTTCATGTAACCAGTGTTCAAATGTAAACCTACCTAACAAAGACACCTTGAGGTATATCACATGTCAGAAGTGGGATTTGAACCCACGCCTCCATTCGGAGACCAGAAATCCCTTTGACAAGGAAGGAGTCTGTCCTTAAGTCTGGCGCCTTAGACCACTCGGCCATCCTGACGTGTTTATTATAATTTCCTTAACAAATTCACATTTCATACCCGCCATGTCTCATACATAGATTATAAAAATGTCACATTCAACATATTCAAGGAATTTACATAAAAGAACAGATCTTCCTGAAAATGAAGTGACTAAGTTGGTTTAGAAACATAAAACTGGCCCCTGTTGACCCCAAACCTCCCAAAATAGATACTAAGCTTCTTCTGTTAGTCACATAGTCTTCGCCATTGAATATTCAGTCAAAATATAAAAAAAATATTTTATTTGTTTCATGTAACCAGTGTTCAAATGTAAACCCACCTCACAAAGACACTTGGAGGTAAAACACATGTCAAAAGTGGAATTTGAACCCACGCCTCCATTCAGAGACCAGAAATCCCTTTGACGAGGAAGGAGTCAGTCCTTGAGTCTGGCGCCTTAGACCGCTCGGCCATCCTGACATTGTTAAATCCTATACCGTATAGAAATTCACACAGCGAGAGATCATATTTCATACCTGACTTGGGTCATACAAAGATTATCAAGATTTCACATTCACCACATTTAATGAATTTTAATGAAAGAACAGATCTTCCTGAAAATTAAGCAACTAAGTCGGTTTACAAACATGAAATTGGCCCCTGTTGACCCCAAACCTCCCAAAGAGGATACTAAGCTTCTTCTGTTAGTCACATAGTCTTCACCATTGAATTTTCAATCAAAATGTACATTTTTTATTTTATTTGTTTCATGTAACCAGTGTTCAAATGTAAACCCACCTCACAAAGACACTTGGAGGTAAAACACATGTCAGAAGTGGGATTTGAACCCACGCCTCCATTCGGAGACCAGAAATCCCTTTGACAAGGAAGGAGTCAGTCCTTGAGTCTAGCGCCTTAGACCACTCGGCCATCCTGACGTGTTTATTATAATTTCCTTAACAAATTCACATTTCATACCCGCCATGTCTCATACATAGATTATAAAAATGTCACATTCAACATACTCAAGGAATTTACATAAAAGAACAGATCTTCCTGAAAATGAAGTGACTAAGTTGGTTTACAAACATAAAACTGGCCCCTGTTGACCCCAAACCTCCCAAAAAAGATACTAAGCTTCTTCTGTTAGTCACATAGTCTTCACCATTGAATATTCAGTCAAAATATAAAAAAAATATTTTATTTGTTTCATGTAACCAGTGTTCAAATGTAAATCCACCTCACAAAGACACCTTGAGGTATATCACATGTCAGAAGTGGGATTTGAACCCACGCCTCCATTCGGAGACCAGAAATCCCTTTGACAAGGAAGGAGTCAGTCCTTGAGTCTGGCGCATTAGACCGCTCGGCCATCCTGACATTGTTAATTCCTATACCGTATAGAAATTTACACAGAGAGATCATATTTCATACCTGACTTGGGTCATACAAAGATTGTCAAGATTTCACATTCACCACATTTAATGAATTTTCATGAAAGAACAGATCTTCCTGAAAATTAAGCAACTAAGTCGGTTTACAATCATGAAATTGGCCCCTGTTGACCCCAAACCTCCCAAAGAGGATACTAAGCTTCTTCTGTTAGTCACATAGTCTTCACCATTGAATATTCAGTCAAAATATAAAAAAAATATTTTATTTGTTTCATGTAACCAGTGTTCAAATGTAAACCCACCTCACAAAGACACTTGGAGGTAAAACCTATGTCAGAAGTGGGATTTGAACTCACGCCTCCATTCGGAGACCAGAAATCCCTAGAATGAGGAAGGAGTCAGTCCTTGAGTCTTGCGCCTTAGACCACTCGGCCATCCTGACATGTTTATTATAATTTCCTTAACAATTTCACATCTCATACCCGCCATGTCTCATACATAGATTATAAAAATGTCACATTCAACACATTCAAGGAATTTACATAAAAGAACAGATCTTCCTGAAAATGAAGTGACTAAGTTGGTTTACAAACATAAAACTGGCCCCTGTTGACCCCAAACCTCCCAAAGAGGATACTAAGCTTCTTCTGTTAGTCACATAGTCTTCACCATTGAATATTCAGTCAAAATATAAAAAAAATATTTTATTTGTTTCATGTAACCAGTGTTCAAATGTAAACCCACCTCACAAAGACACCTTGAGGTATATCACATGTCAGAAGTGGGATTTGAACCCACGCCTCCATTCGGAGACCAGAAATCCCTTTGACAAGGAAGGAGTCAGTCCTTGAATCTGGGGCCTTAGACCGCTCGGCCATCCTGACATTGTTAATTCCTATACCGTATAGAAATTCACACAGCGAGAGATCATATTTCATACCTGACTTGGGTCATACAAAGATTTTCAAGATTTCACATTCACCACATTTAATGAATTTTCATGCAAGAACAGATCTTCCTGAAAATTAAGCAACTAAGTCGGTTTACAAACATGAAATTGGTCCCTGTTGACCCCAAACCTCCCAAAGAGGATACTAAGCTTCTTCTGTTAGTCACATAGTCTTCACCATTGAATATTCAGTCAAAATATAAAAAAAATATTTTATTTGTTTCATGTAACCAGTGTTCAAATGTAAACCTACCTCACAAAGACACCTTGAGGTATATCACATGTCAGAAGTGGGATTTGAACCCACGCCTCAATTCAGAGACCAGAAATCCCTTTGACAAGGAAGGAGTCAGTTCTTGAGTCTGGCGCCTTAGACCACTCGGCCATCCTGACGTGTTTATTATAATTTCCTTAACAAATTCACATTTCATACCCGCCATGTCTCATACATAGATTATAAAAATGTCACATTCAACATATTCAAGGAATTTACATAAAAGAACAGATCTTCCTGAAAATGAAGTGACTAAGTTGGTTTAGAAACATAAAACTGGCCCCTGTTGACCCCAAACCTCCCAAAAAAGATACTAAGCTTCTTCTGTTAGTCACATAGTCTTCACCATTGAATATTCAGTCAAAATATAAAAAAAATATTTTATTTGTTTCATGTAACCAGTGTTCAAATGTAAACCCACCTCACAAAGACACCTTGAGGTATATCACATGTCAGAAGTGGGATTTGAACCCACGCCTCCATTCGGAGACCAGAAATCCCTTTGACAAGGAAGGAGTCAGTCCTTGAGTCTGGCGCCTTAGACCACTCGTCCATCCTGACGTGTTTATTATAATTTCCTTAACAAATTCACATTCCATACCCGCCATGTCTCATACATAGATTATAAAAATGTCACATTCAACATACTCAAGGAATTTACATAAAAGAACAGATCTTCCTGAAAATGAAGTGACTAAGTTGGTTTACAAACATAAAACTGGCCCCTGTTGACCCCAAACCTCCCAAAAAAGATACTAAGCTTCTTCTGTTAGTCACATAGTCTTCACCATTGAATATTCAGTCAAAATATAAAAAAAATATTTTATTTGTTTCATGTAACCAGTGTTCAAATGTAAACCCACCTCACAAAGACACCTTGAGGTATATCACATGTCAGAAGTGGGATTTGAACCCACGCCTCCATTCGGAGACCAGAAATCCCTTTGACAAGGAAGGAGTCAGTCCTTGAGTCTGGCGCCTTAGACCGCTCGGCCATCCTGACATTGTTAATTCCTATACCGTATAGAAATTTACACAGAGAGATCATATTTCATACCTGACTTGGGTCATACAAAGATTGTCAAGATTTCACATTCACCACATTTAATGAATTTTCATGAAAGAACAGATCTTCCTGAAAATTAAGCAACTAAGTCGGTTTACAAACATGAAATTGGCCCCTGTTGACCCCAAACCTCCCAAAGAGGATACTAAGCTTCTTCTTTTAGTCACATAGTCTTCACCATTGAATATTCAGTCAAAATATAAAAAAAATATTTTATTTGTTTCATGTAACCAGTGTTCAAATGTAAACCCACCTCACAAAGACACTTGGAGGTAAAACACATGTCAGAAGTGGGATTTGAACCCACGCCTCCATTCGGAGACCAGAAATCCCTTTGACAAGGAAGGAGTCAGTCCTTGAGTCTAGCGCCTTAGACCACTCGGCCATCCTGACGTGTTTATTATAATTTCCTTAACAAATTCACATTTCATACCCGCCATGTCTCATACATAGATTATAAAAATGTCACATTCAACATACTCAAGGAATTTACATAAAAGAACAGATCTTCCTGAAAATGAAGTGACTAAGTTGGTTTACAAACATAAAACTGGCCCCTGTTGACCCCAAACCTCCCAAAAAAGATACTAAGCTTCTTCTGTTAGTCACATAGTCTTCACCATTGAATATTCAGTCAAAATATAAAAAAAATATTTTATTTGTTTCATGTAACCAGTGTTCAAATGTAAATCCACCTCACAAAGACACCTTGAGGTATATCACATGTCAGAAGTGGGATTTGAACCCACGCCTCCATTCGGAGACCAGAAATCCCTTTGACAGGGAAGGAGTCAGTCCTTGAGTCTGGCGCCTTAGGCCTCAGCCATCCTGACATTGGTAATTCCTATACCGTATAGAAATTCACACAGCGAGAGATCATATTTCATACCTGACTTGGGTCATACAAAGATTGTCAAGATTTCACATTCACCACATTTAATGAATTTTCATGAAAGAACAGATCTTCCTGAAAATTAAGCAACTAAGTCGGTTTACAAACATGAAATTGGCCCCTGTTCACCCCAAACCTCCCAAAGAGGATACTAAGCTTCTTCTGTTAGTCACATAGTCTTCACCATTGAATATTCAGTCAAAATATAAAAAAAATATTTCATTTGTTTCATGTAACCAGTGTTCAAATGTAAACCTACCTCACAAAGACACCTTCAGGTGTATCACATGTCAGAAGTGGGATTTGAACCCACGCCTCCATTCGGAGAACAGAAATCCCTTTGACAAGGAAGGAGTCAGTCCTTTAGTCTGGCGCCTTAGACCACTCGGCCATCCTGACGTGTTTATTATAATTTCCTTAACAAATTCACATTTCATACCCGCCATGTCTCATACATAGATTATAAAAATGTCACATTCAACATACTCAAGGAATTTACATAAAAGAACAGATCTTCCTGAAAATGAAGTGACTAAGTTGGTTTACAAACATAAAACTGGCCCCTGTTGACCCCAAACCTCCCAAAAAAGATACTAAGCTTCTTCTGTTAGTCACATAGTCTTCACCATTGAATATTCAGTCAAAATATAAAAAAAATATTTTATTTGTTTCATGTAACCAGTGTTCAAATGTAAACCCACCTCACAAAGACACCTTGAGGTATATCACATGTCAGAAGTGGGATTTGAACCCACGCCTCCATTCGGAGACCAGAAATCCCTTTGACAAGGAAGGAGTCAGTCCTTGAGTCTGGCGCCTTAGGCCTCAGCCATCCTGACATTGGTAATTCCTATACCGTATAGAAATTCACACAGCGAGAGATCATATTTCATACCTGACTTGGGTCATACAAAGATTGTCAAGATTTCACATTCACCACATTTAATGAATTTTCATGAAAGAACAGATCTTCCTGAAAATTAAGCAACTAAGTCGGTTTACAAACATGAAATTGGCCCCTGTTGACCCCAAACCTCCCAAAGAGGATACTAAGCTTCTTCTGTTAGTCACATAGTCTTCACCATTGAATATTCAGTCAAAATATAAAAAAAATATTTTATTTGTTTCATGTAACCAGTGTTCAAATGTAAACCTACCTAACAAAGACACCTTGAGGTATATCACATGTCAGAAGTGGGATTTGAAACCGCCTCCATTCGGAGACCAGAAATCCCTTTGACAAGGAAGGAGTCAGTCCTTAAGTCTGGCGCCTTAGACCACTCGGCCATCCTGACGTGTTTATTATAATTTCCTTAACAAATTCACATTTCATACCCGCCATGTCTCATACATAGATTATAAAAATGTCACATTCAAAACATTCAAGGAATTTACATAAAAGAACAGATCTTCCTGAAAATGAAGTGACTAAGTTGGTTTACAAACATAAAACTGGCCCCTGTTGACCCCAAACCTCCCAAAAAAGATACTAAGCTTCTTCTGTTAGTCACATAGTCTTCACCATTGAATATTCAGTCAAAATATAAAAATTTTTTTTATTTGTTTCATGTAACCAGTGTTCAAACGTAAACCCACCTCACGAAGACACCTTGAGGTATATCACATGTCAGAAGTGGGATTTGAACCAACGCCTCCATTCGGAGACCAGAAATCCCTTTGACAAGGAAGGAGTCAGTCCTTGAATCTGGGGCCTTAGACCGCTCGGCCATCCTGACATTGTTAATTCCTATACCGTATAGAAATTCACACAGCGAGAGATCATATTTCATACCTGACTTGGGTCATACAAAGATTTTCAAGATTTCACATTCACCACATTTAATGAATTTTCATGCAAGAACAGATCTTCCTGAAAATTAAGCAACTAAGTCGGTTTACAAACATGAAATTGGTCCCTGTTGACCCCAAACCTCCCAAAGAGGATACTAAGCTTCTTCTGTTAGTCACATAGTCTTCACCATTGAATATTCAGTCAAAATATAAAAAAAATATTTTATTTGTTTCATGTAACCAGTGTTCAAATGTAAACCTACCTCACAAAGACACCTTGAGGTATATCACATGTCAGAAGTGGGATTTGAACCCACGCCTCAATTCGGAGACCAGAAATCCCTTTGACAAGGAAGGAGTCAGTTCTTGAGTCTGGCGCCTTAGACCACTCGGCCATCCTGACGTGTTTATTATAATTTCCTTAACAAATTCACATTTCATACCCGCCATGTCTCATACATAGATTATAAAAATGTCACATTCAACATATCTAAGGAATTTACATAAAAGAACAGATCTTCCTGAAAATGAAGTTGGTTTACAAACATAAAACTGGCCCCTGTTGACCCCAAACCTCCCAAAAAAGATACTAAGCTTCTTCTGTTAGTCACATAGTCTTCACCATTGAATATTCAGTCAAAATATAAAAAAAATATTTTATTTGTTTCATGTAACCAGTGTTCAAATGTAAACCCACCTCACAAAGACACCTTGAGGTATATCACATGTCAGAAGTGGGATTTGAACCCATGCCTCCATTCGGAGACCAGAAATCCCTTTGACAAGGAAGGAGTCAGTCCTTGAGTCTGGCGCCTTAGACCGCTCGGCCATCCTGACATTGTTAATTCCTATACCGTATAGAAATTCACACAGCGAGAGATCATATTTCATACCTGACTTGGGTCATACAAAGATTGTCAAGATTTCACATTCACCACATTTAATGAATTTTCATGAAAGAACAGATCTTCCTGAAAATTAAGCAACTAAGTCGGTTTACAAACATGAAATTGGCCCCTGTTGACCCCAAACCTCCCAAAAAAGATACTAAGCTTCTTCTGTTAGTCACATAGTCTTCACCATTGAATTTTCAATCAAAATGTACATTTTTTATTTTATTTGTTTCATGTAACCAGTGTTCAAATGTAAACCCACCTCACAAAGACACATGGAGGTAAAACATATGTCAGAAGTGGGATTTGAACCCACGCCTCCATTTGGAGACCAGAAATCCCTTTGACGAGGAAGGAGTCAGTCCTTGAGTCTGGCGCCTTAGACCGCTCGGCCATCCTGACATGTTTATTATAATTTCCTTAACAAATTCACATTTCATACCCGCCATGTCTCATAC
Organism: Pleuronectes platessa; assembly: GCF_947347685.1. Taxonomy (NCBI): domain Eukaryota; kingdom Metazoa; phylum Chordata; class Actinopteri; order Pleuronectiformes; family Pleuronectidae; genus Pleuronectes; species Pleuronectes platessa. The sequence goes on along the minus strand of NC_070631.1, from coordinate 18,934,043 downwards.
ATAGATTATAAAAATGTCACATTCAACATATTCAAGGAATTTACATAAAAGAACAGATCTTCCTGAAAATGAAGTGACTAAGTTGGTTTTCAAACATAAAACTGGCCCCTGTTGACCCCAAACCTCCCAAAAAAGATACTAAGCTTCTTCTGTTAGTCACATAGTCTTCACCATTGAATATTCAGTCAAAATATAAAAAAAATATTTTATTTGTTTCATGTAACCAGTGTTCAAATGAAAACCCACCTCACAAAGACACCTTGAGGTATATCACATGTCAGAAGTGGGATTTGAACCCACGCCTCCATTCGGAGACCAGAAATCCCTTTGACAAGGAAGGAGTCAGTCCTTGAGTCTGGCGCCTTAGGCCTCAGCCATCCTGACATTGGTAATTCCTATACCGTATAGAAATTCACACAGCGAGAGATCATATTTCATACCTGACTTGGGTCATACAAAGATTATCAAGATTTCACATTCACCACATTTAATGAATTTTAATGAAAGAACAGATCTTCCTGAAAATTAAGCAACTAAGTCGGTTTACAAACATGAAATTGGCCCCTGTTGACCCCAAACCTCCCAAAGAGGATACTAAGCTTCTTCTGTTAGTCACATAGTCTTCACCATTGAATATTCAGTCAAAATATAAAAAAAATGTTTTATTTGTTTCATGTAACCAGTTTTCAAATGTAATCCCACCTCACAAAGACACCTTGAGGTATATCACATGGCAGAAGTGGGATTTGAACCCACGCCTCCATTCGGAGACCAGAAATCCCTTTGACAAGGAAGGAGACAGTCCTTGAGTCTAGCGCCTTAGACCACTCGGCCATCCTGACTTGTTTATTATAATTTCCTTAACAAATTTACATTTCATACCCGCCATGTCTCATACATAGATTATAAAAATGTCACATTCAACACATTCAAGGAATTTTAATGAAAGAACAGATCTTCCTGTAAATTAAGCAACTAAGTCGGTTTACAAACATGAAATTGGCCCCTGTTGACCCCAAACCTCCCAAAGAGGATACTAAGCTTCTTCTATTAGTCACATAGTCTTCACCATTGAATTTTCAATCAAAATGTACATTTTTTATTTTATTTGTTTCATGTAACCAGTGTTCAAATGTAAACCCACCTCACAAAGACACTTGGAGGTAAAACCCATGTCAGAAGTGGGATTTGAACCCACGCCTCCATTCGGAGACCAGAAATCCCTAGAATGAGGAAGGAGTCAGTCCTTGAGTCTGGCGCCTTAGACCGCTCGGCCATCCTGACATTGTTAATTCCATTGTTAATTCCACCTTGAGGTATATCACATGGCAGAAGTGGGATTTGAACCCACGCCTCCATTTAGAGACCAGAAATCCCTTTGACAAGGAAGGAGTCAGTCCTTGAGTATGGCGCCTTAGACCACTCGGCCATCCTGACGTGTTTATTATAATTTCCTTAACAAATTCACATTTCATACCCGCCATGTCTCATACATAGATTATAAAAATGTCACATTCAACATACTCAAGGAATTTACATAAAAGAACAGATCTTCCTGAAAATGAAGTGACTAAGTTGGTTTACAAACATAAAACTGGCCCCTGTTGACCCCAAACCTCCCAAAAAAGATACTAAGCTTCTTCTGTTAGTCACATAGTCTTCACCATTGAATATTCAGTCAAAATATAAAAAAAATATTTTATTTGTTTCATGTAACCAGTGTTCAAATGTAAATCCACCTCACAAAGACACCTTGAGGTATATCACATGTCAGAAGTGGGATTTGAACCCACGCCTCCATTCGGAGACCAGAAATCCCTTTGACAGGGAAGGAGTCAGTCCTTGAGTCTGGCGCCTTAGGCCTCAGCCATCCTGACATTGGTAATTCCTATACCGTATAGAAATTCACACAGCGAGAGATCATATTTCATACCTGACTTGGGTCATACAAAGATTGTCAAGATTTCACATTCACCACATTTAATGAATTTTCATGAAAGAACAGATCTTCCTGAAAATTAAGCAACTAAGTCGGTTTACAAACATGAAATTGGCCCCTGTTGACCCCAAACCTCCCAAAGAGGATACTAAGCTTCTTCTGTTAGTCACATAGTCTTCACCATTGAATATTCAGTCAAAATATAAAAAAAATATTTTATTTGTTTCATGTAACCAGTGTTCAAATGTAAACCTACCTAACAAAGACACCTTGAGGTATATCACATGTCAGAAGTGGGATTTGAAACCGCCTCCATTCAGAGACCAGAAATCCCTTTGACAAGGAAGGAGTCAGTCCTTAAGTCTGGCGCCTTAGACCACTCGGCCATCCTGACGTGTTTATTATAATTTCCTTAACAAATTCACATTTCATACCCGCCATATCTCATACATAGATTATAAAAATGTCACATTCAACACATTCAAGGAATTTACATAAAAGAACAGATCTTCCTGAAAATGAAGTGACTAAGTTGGTTTACAAACATAAAACTGGCCCCTGTTGACCCCAAACCTCCCAAAAAAGATACTAAGCTTCTTCTGTTAGTCACATAGTCTTCACCATTGAATATTCAGTCAAAATATAAAAATTTTTTTTATTTGTTTCATGTAACCAGTGTTCAAACGTAAACCCACCTCACGAAGACACCTTGAGGTATATCACATGTCAGAAGTGGGATTTGAACCAACGCCTCCATTCGGAGACCAGAAATCCCTTTGACAAGGAAGGAGTCAGTCCTTGAATCTGGGGCCTTAGACCGCTCGGCCATCCTGACATTGTTAATTCCTATACCGTATAGAAATTCACACAGCGAGAGATCATATTTCATACCTGACTTGGGTCATACAAAGATTTTCAAGATTTCACATTCACCACATTTAATGAATTTTCATGCAAGAACAGATCTTCCTGAAAATTAAGCAACTAAGTCGGTTTACAAACATGAAATTGGTCCCTGTTGACCCCAAACCTCCCAAAGAGGATACTAAGCTTCTTCTGTTAGTCACATAGTCTTCACCATTGAATATTCAGTCAAAATATAAAAAAAATATTTTATTTGTTTCATGTAACCAGTGTTCAAATGTAAACCTAACTCACAAAGACACCTTGAGGTATATCACATGTCAGAAGTGGGATTTGAACCCACGCCTCAATTCGGAGACCAGAAATCCCTTTGACAAGGAAGGAGTCAGTTCTTGAGTCTGGCGCCTTAGACCACTCGGCCATCCTGACGTGTTTATTATAATTTCCTTAACAAATTCACATTTCATACCCGCCATGTCTCATACATAGATTATAAAAATGTCACATTCAACATACTCAAGGAATTTACATAAAAGAACAGATCTTCCTGAAAATGAAGTTGGTTTACAAACATAAAACTGGCCCCTGTTGACCCCAAACCTCCCAAAAAAGATACTAAGCTTCTTCTGTTAGTCACATAGTCTTCACCATTGAATATTCAGTCAAAATATAAAAAAAATATTTTATTTGTTTCATGTAACCAGTGTTCAAATGTAAACCCACCTCACAAAGACACCTTGAGGTATATCACATGTCAGAAGTGGGATTTGAACCCACGCCTCCATTCGGAGACCAGAAATCCCTTTGACAAGGAAGGAGTCAGTCCTTGAGTCTGGCGCCTTAGACCGCTCGGCCATCCTGACATTGTTAATTCCTATACCGTATAGAAATTCACACAGCGAGAGATCATATTTCATACCTGACTTGGGTCATACAAAGATTGTCAAGATTTCACATTCACCACATTTAATGAATTTTCATGAAAGAACAGATCTTCCTGAAAATTAAGCAACTAAGTCGGTTTACAAACATGAAATTGGCCCCTGTTGACCCCAAACCTCCCAAAAAAGATACTAAGCTTCTTCTGTTAGTCACATAGTCTTCACCATTGAATTTTCAATCAAAATGTACATTTTTTATTTTATTTGTTTCATGTAACCAGTGTTCAAATGTAAACCCACCTCACAAAGACACTTGGAGGTAAAACACATGTCAGAAGTGGGATTTGAACCCACGCCTCCATTTGGAGACCAGAAATCCCTTTGACGAGGAAGGAGTCAGTCCTTGAGTCTGGCGCCTTAGACCGCTCGGCCATCCTGACATGTTTATTATAATTTCCTTAACAAATTCACATTTCATACCCGCCATGTCTCATACATAGATTATAAAAATGTCACATTCAACATATTCAAGGAATTTACATAAAAGAACAGATCTTCCTGAAAATGAAGTGACTAAGTTGGTTTTCAAACATAAAACTGGCCCCTGTTGACCCCAAACCTCCCAAAAAAGATACTAAGCTTCTTCTGTTAGTCACATAGTCTTCACCATTGAATATTCAGTCAAAATATAAAAAAAATATTTTATTTGTTTCATGTAACCAGTGTTCAAATGAAAACCCACCTCACAAAGACACCTTGAGGTATATCACATGTCAGAAGTGGGATTTGAACCCACGCCTCCATTCGGAGACCAGAAATCCCTTTGACAAGGAAGGAGTCAGTCCTTGAGTCTGGCGCCTTAGGCCTCAGCCATCCTGACATTGGTAATTCCTATACCGTATAGAAATTCACACAGCGAGAGATCATATTTCATACCTGACTTGGGTCATACAAAGATTATCAAGATTTCACATTCACCACATTTAATGAATTTTAATGAAAGAACAGATCTTCCTGAAAATTAAGCAACTAAGTCGGTTTACAAACATGAAATTGGCCCCTGTTGACCCCAAACCTCCCAAAGAGGATACTAAGCTTCTTCTGTTAGTCACATAGTCTTCACCATTGAATATTCAGTCAAAATATAAAAAAAATGTTTTATTTGTTTCATGTAACCAGTTTTCAAATGTAATCCCACCTCACAAAGACACCTTGAGGTATATCACATGGCAGAAGTGGGATTTGAACCCACGCCTCCATTCGGAGACCAGAAATCCCTTTGACAAGGAAGGAGACAGTCCTTGAGTCTAGCGCCTTAGACCACTCGGCCATCCTGACTTGTTTATTATAATTTCCTTAACAAATTTACATTTCATACCCGCCATGTCTCATACATAGATTATAAAAATGTCACATTCAACACATTCAAGGAATTTTAATGAAAGAACAGATCTTCCTGTAAATTAAGCAACTAAGTCGGTTTACAAACATGAAATTGGCCCCTGTTGACCCCAAACCTCCCAAAGAGGATACTAAGCTTCTTCTGTTAGTCACATAGTCTTCACCATTGAATTTTCAATCAAAATGTACATTTTTTATTTTATTTGTTTCATGTAACCAGTGTTCAAATGTAAACCCACCTCACAAAGACACTTGGAGGTAAAACCCATGTCAGAAGTGGGATTTGAACCCACGCCTCCATTCGGAGACCAGAAATCCCTAGAATGAGGAAGGAGTCAGTCCTTGAGTCTGGCGCCTTAGACCGCTCGGCCATCCTGACATTGTTAATTCCATTGTTAATTCCACCTTGAGGTATATCACATGGCAGAAGTGGGATTTGAACCTACGCCTCCATTTGGAGACCAGAAATCCCTTTGACAAGGAAGGAGTCAGTCCTTGAGTATGGCGCCTTAGACCACTCGGCCATCCTGACGTGTTTATTATAATTTCCTTAACAAATTCACATTTCATACCCGCCATGTCTCATACATAGATTATAAAAATGTCACATTCAACATATTCAAGGAATTTACATAAAAGAACAGATCTTCCTGAAAATGAAGTGACTAAGTTGGTTTAGAAACATAAAACTGGCCCCTGTTGACCCCAAACCTCCCAAAAAAGATACTAAGCTTCTTCTGTTAGTCACATAGTCTTCACCATTGAATATTCAGTCAAAATATAAAAAAAATATTTTATTTGTTTCATGTAACCAGTGTTCAAATGTAAACCCACCTCACAAAGACACCTTGAGGTATATCACATGTCAGAAGTGGGATTTGAACCCACGCCTCCATTCGGAGAGCAGAAATCCCTTTGACAAGGAAGGAGTCAGTCCTTGAATCTGGGGCCTTAGACCGCTCGGCCATCCTGACATTGTTAATTCCTATACCGTATAGAAATTCACACAGCGAGAGATCATATTTCATACCTGACTTGGGTTATACAAAGATTTTCAAGATTTCACATTCACCACATTTAATGAATTTTCATGCAAGAACAGATCTTCCTGAAAATTAAGCAACTAAGTCGGTTTACAAACATGAAATTGGTCCCTGTTGACCCCAAACCTCCCAAAGAGGATACTAAGCTTCTTCTGTTAGTCACATAGTCTTCACCATTGAATATTCAGTCAAAATATAAAAAAAATATTTTATTTGTTTCATGTAACCAGTGTTCAAATGTAAACCTACCTCACAAAGACACCTTGAGGTATATCACATGTCAGAAGTGGGATTTGAACCCACGCCTCAATTCGGAGACCAGAAATCCCTTTGACAAGGAAGGAGTCAGTTCTTGAGTCTGGCGCCTTAGACCACTCGGCCATCCTGACGTGTTTATTATAATTTCCTTAACAAATTCACATTTCATACCCGCCATGTCTCATACATAGATTATAAAAATGTCACATTCAACATACTCAAGGAATTTACATAAAAGAACAGATCTTCCTGAAAATGAAGTTGGTTTACAAACATAAAACTGGCCCCTGTTGACCCCAAACCTCCCAAAAAAGATACTAAGCTTCTTCTGTTAGTCACATAGTCTTCACCATTGAATATTCAGTCAAAATATAAAAAAAATATTTTATTTGTTTCATGTAACCAGTGTTCAAATGTAAACCCACCTCACAAAGACACCTTGAGGTATATCACATGTCAGAAGTGGGATTTGAACCCACGCCTCCATTCGGAGACCAGAAATCCCTTTGACAAGGAAGGAGTCAGTCCTTGAGTCTGGCGCCTTAGACCGCTCGGCCATCCTGACATTGTTAATTCCTATACCGTATAGAAATTCACACAGCGAGAGATCATATTTCATACCTGACTTGGGTCATACAAAGATTGTCAAGATTTCACATTCACCACATTTAATGAATTTTCATGAAAGAACAGATCTTCCTGAAAATTAAGCAACTAAGTCGGTTTACAAACATGAAATTGGCCCCTGTTGACCCCAAACCTCCCAAAAAAGATACTAAGCTTCTTCTGTTAGTCACATAGTCTTCACCATTGAATTTTCAATCAAAATGTACATTTTTTATTTTATTTGTTTCATGTAACCAGTGTTCAAATGTAAACCCAAATCACAAAGACACTTGGAGGTAAAGCACATGTCAGAAGTGGGATTTGAACCCACGCCTCCATTTGGAGACCAGAAATCCCTTTGACGAGGAAGGAGTCAGTCCTTGAGTCTGGCGCCTTAGACTGCTCGGCCATCCTGACATGTTTATTATAATTTCCTTAACAAATTCACATTTCATACCCGCCATGTCTCATACATAGATTATAAAAATGTCACATTCAACATATTCAAGGAATTTACATAAAAGAACAGATCTTCCTGAAAATGAAGTGACTAAGTTGGTTTTCAAACATAAAACTGGCCCCTGTTGACCCCAAACCTCCCAAAAAAGATACTAAGCTTCTTCTGTTAGTCACATAGTCTTCACCATTGAATATTCAGTCAAAATATAAAAAAAATATTTTATTTGTTTCATGTAACCAGTGTTCAAATGAAAACCCACCTCACAAAGACACCTTGAGGTATATCACATGTCAGAAGTGGGATTTGAACCCACGCCTCCATTCGGAGACCAGAAATCCCTTTGACAAGGAAGGAGTCAGTCCTTGATTCTGGCGCCTTAGGCCTCAGCCATCCTGACATTGGTAATTCCTATACCGTATAGAAATTCACACAGCGAGAGATCATATTTCATACCTGACTTGGGTCATACAAAGATTATCAAGATTTCACATTCACCACATTTAATGAATTTTAATGAAAGAACAGATCTTCCTGAAAATTAAGCAACTAAGTCGGTTTACAAACATGAAATTGGCCCCTGTTGACCCCAAACCTCCCAAAGAGGATACAAAGCTTCTTCTGTTAGTCACATAGTCTTCACCATTGAATATTCAGTCAAAATATAAAAAAAATGTTTTATTTGTTTCATGTAACCAGTTTTCAAATGTAATCCCACCTCACAAAGACACCTTGAGGTATATCACATGGCAGAAGTGGGATTTGAACCCACGCCTCCATTCGGAGACCAGAAATCCCTTTGACAAGGAAGGAGACAGTCCTTGAGTCTAGCGCCTTAGACCACTCGGCCATCCTGACTTGTTTATTATAATTTCCTTAACAAATTTACATTTCATACCCGCCATGTCTCATACATAGATTATAAAAATGTCACATTCAACACATTCAAGGAATTTTAATGAAAGAACAGATCTTCCTGTAAATTAAGCAACTAAGTCGGTTTACAAACATGAAATTGGCCCCTGTTGACCCCAAACCTCCCAAAGAGGATACTAAGCTTCTTCTGTTAGTCACATAGTCTTCACCATTGAATTTTCAATCAAAATGTACATTTTTTATTTTATTTGTTTCATGTAACCAGTGTTCAAATGTAAACCCACCTCACAAAGACACTTGGAGGTAAAACATATGTCAGAAGTGGGATTTGAACCCACGCCTCCATTTGGAGACCAGAAATCCCTTTGACGAGGAAGGAGTCAGTCCTTGAGTCTGGCGCCTTAGACCGCTCGGCCATCCTGACATGTTTATTATAATTTCCTTAACAAATTCACATTTCATACCCGCCATGTCTCATACATAGATTATAAAAATGTCACATTCAACATATTCAAGGAATTTACATAAAAGAACAGATCTTCCTGAAAATGAAGTGACTAAGTTGGTTTTCAAACATAAAACTGGCCCCTGTTGACCCCAAACCTCCCAAAAAAGATACTAAGCTTCTTCTGTTAGTCACATAGTCTTCACCATTGAATATTCAGTCAAAATATAAAAAAAATATTTTATTTGTTTCATGTAACCAGTGTTCAAATGAAAACCCACCTCACAAAGACACCTTGAGGTATATCACATGTCAGAAGTGGGATTTGAACCCACGCCTCCATTCGGAGACCAGAAATCCCTTTGACAAGGAAGGAGTCAGTCCTTGATTCTGGCGCCTTAGGCCTCAGCCATCCTGACATTGGTAATTCCTATACCGTATAGAAATTCACACAGCGAGAGATCATATTTCATACCTGACTTGGGTCATACAAAGATTATCAAGATTTCACATTCACCACATTTAATGAATTTTAATGAAAGAACAGATCTTCCTGAAAATTAAGCAACTAAGTCGGTTTACAAACATGAAATTGGCCCCTGTTGACCCCAAACCTCCCAAAGAGGATACAAAGCTTCTTCTGTTAGTCACATAGTCTTCACCATTGAATATTCAGTCAAAATATAAAAAAAATGTTTTATTTGTTTCATGTAACCAGTTTTCAAATGTAATCCCACCTCACAAAGACACCTTGAGGTATATCACATGGCAGAAGTGGGATTTGAACCCACGCCTCCATTCGGAGACCAGAAATCCCTTTGACAAGGAAGGAGACAGTCCTTGAGTCTAGCGCCTTAGACCACTCGGCCATCCTGACTTGTTTATTATAATTTCCTTAACAAATTTACATTTCATACCCGCCATGTCTCATACATAGATTATAAAAATGTCACATTCAACACATTCAAGGAATTTTAATGAAAGAACAGATCTTCCTGTAAATTAAGCAACTAAGTCGGTTTACAAACATGAAATTGGCCCCTGTTGACCCCAAACCTCCCAAAGAGGATACTAAGCTTCTTCTGTTAGTCACATAGTCTTCACCATTGAATTTTCAATCAAAATGTACATTTTTTATTTTATTTGTTTCATGTAACCAGTGTTCAAATGTAAACCCACCTCACAAAGACACTTGGAGGTAAAACATATGTCAGAAGTGGGATTTGAACCCACGCCTCCATTTGGAGACCAGAAATCCCTTTAACGAGGAAGGAGTCAGTCCTTGAGTCTGGCGCCTTAGACCGCTCGGCCATCCTGACATGTTTATTATAATTTCCTTAACAAATTCACATTTCATACCCGCCATGTCTCATACATAGATTATAAAAATGTCACATTCAACATATTCAAGGAATTTACATAAAAGAACAGATCTTCCTGAAAATGAAGTGACTAAGTTGGTTTTCAAACATAAAACTGGCCCCTGTTGACCCCAAACCTCCCAAAAAAGATACTAAGCTTCTTCTGTTAGTCACATAGTCTTCACCATTGAATATTCAGTCAAAATATAAAAAAAATATTTTATTTGTTTCATGTAACCAGTGTTCAAATGAAAACCCACCTCACAAAGACACCTTGAGGTATATCACATGTCAGAAGTGGGATTTGAACCCACGCCTCCATTCGGAGACCAGAAATCCCTTTGACAAGGAAGGAGTCAGTCCTTGATTCTGGCGCCTTAGGCCTCAGCCATCCTGACATTGGTAATTCCTATACCGTATAGAAATTCACACAGCGAGAGATCATATTTCATACCTGACTTGGGTCATACAAAGATTATCAAGATTTCACATTCACCACATTTAATGAATTTTAATGAAAGAACAGATCTTCCTGAAAATTAAGCAACTAAGTCGGTTTACAAACATGAAATTGGCCCCTGTTGACCCCAAACCTCCCAAAGAGGATACAAAGCTTCTTCTGTTAGTCACATAGTCTTCACCATTGAATATTCAGTCAAAATATAAAAAAAATGTTTTATTTGTTTCATGTAACCAGTTTTCAAATGTAATCCCACCTCACAAAGACACCTTGAGGTATATCACATGGCAGAAGTGGGATTTGAACCCACGCCTCCATTCGGAGACCAGAAATCCCTTTGACAAGGAAGGAGACAGTCCTTGAGTCTAGCGCCTTAGACCACTCGGCCATCCTGACTTGTTTATTATAATTTCCTTAACAAATTTACATTTCATACCCGCCATGTCTCATACATAGATTATAAAAATGTCACATTCAACACATTCAAGGAATTTTAATGAAAGAACAGATCTTCCTGTAAATTAAGCAACTAAGTCGGTTTACAAACATGAAATTGGCCCCTGTTGACCCCAAACCTCCCAAAGAGGATACTAAGTCTTCACCATTGAATTTTCAATCAAAATGTACATTTTTTATTTTATTTGTTTCATGTAACCAGTGTTCAAATGTAAACCCACCTCACAAAGACACTTGGAGGTAAAACATATGTCAGAAGTGGGATTTGAACCCACGCCTCCATTTGGAGACCAGAAATCCCTTTGACGAGGAAGGAGTCAGTCCTTGAGTCTGGCGCCTTAGACCGCTCGGCCATCCTGACATGTTTATTATAATTTCCTTAACAAATTCACATTTCATACCCGCCATGTCTCATACATAGATTATAAAAATGTCACATTCAACATATTCAAGGAATTTACATAAAAGAACAGATCTTCCTGAAAATGAAGTGACTAAGTTGGTTTTCAAACATAAAACTGGCCCCTGTTGACCCCAAACCTCCCAAAAAAGATACTAAGCTTCTTCTGTTAGTCACATAGTCTTCACCATTGAATATTCAGTCAAAATATAAAAAAAATATTTTATTTGTTTCATGTAACCAGTGTTCAAATGAAAACCCACCTCACAAAGACACCTTGAGGTATATCACATGTCAGAAGTGGGATTTGAACCCACGCCTCCATTCGGAGACCAGAAATCCCTTTGACAAGGAAGGAGTCAGTCCTTGAGTCTGGCGCCTTAGGCCTCAGCCATCCTGACATTGGTAATTCCTATACCGTATAGAAATTCACACAGCGAGAGATCATATTTCATACCTGACTTGGGTCATACAAAGATTATCAAGATTTCACATTCACCACATTTAATGAATTTTAATGAAAGAACAGATCTTCCTGAAAATTAAGCAACTAAGTCGGTTTACAAACATGAAATTGGCCCCTGTTGACCCCAAACCTCCCAAAGAGGATACTAAGCTTCTTCTGTTAGTCACATAGTCTTCACCATTGAATATTCAGTCAAAATATAAAAAAAATGTTTTATTTGTTTCATGTAACCAGTTTTCAAATGTAATCCCACCTCACAAAGACACCTTGAGGTATATCACATGGCAGAAGTGGGATTTGAACCCACGCCTCCATTCGGAGACCAGAAATCCCTTTGACAAGGAAGGAGACAGTCCTTGAGTCTAGCGCCTTAGACCACTCGGCCATCCTGACTTGTTTATTATAATTTCCTTAACAAATTTACATTTCATACCCGCCATGTCTCATACATAGATTATAAAAATGTCACATTCAACACATTCAAGGAATTTTAATGAAAGAACAGATCTTCCTGTAAATTAAGCAACTAAGTCGGTTTACAAACATGAAATTGGCCCCTGTTGACCCCAAACCTCCCAAAGAGGATACTAAGCTTCTTCTGTTAGTCACATAGTCTTCACCATTGAATTTTCAATCAAAATGTACATTTTTTATTTTATTTGTTTCATGTAACCAGTGTTCAAATGTAAACCCACCTCACAAAGACACTTGGAGGTAAAACCCATGTCAGAAGTGGGATTTGAACCCACGCCTCCATTCGGAGACCAGAAATCCCTAGAATGAGGAAGGAGTCAGTCCTTGAGTCTGGCGCCTTAGACCGCTCGGCCATCCTGACATTGTTAATTCCATTGTTAATTCCACCTTGAGGTATATCACATGGCAGAAGTGGGATTTGAACCCACGCCTCCATTTGGAGACCAGAAATCCCTTTGACGAGGAAGGAGTCAGTCCTTGAGTCTGGCGCCTTAGACCGCTCGGCCATCCTGACATGTTTATTATAATTTCCTTAACAAATTCACATTTCATACCCGCCATGTCTCATACATAGATTATAAAAATGTCACATTCAACATATTCAAGGAATTTACATAAAAGAACAGATCTTCCTGAAAATGAAGTGACTAAGTTGGTTTTCAAACATAAAACTGGCCCCTGTTGACCCCAAACCTCCCAAAAAAGATACTAAGCTTCTTCTGTTAGTCACATAGTCTTCACCATTGAATATTCAGTCAAAATATAAAAAAAATGTTTTATTTGTTTCATGTAACCAGTTTTCAAATGTAATCCCACCTCACAAAGACACCTTGAGGTATATCACATGGCAGAAGTGGGATTTGAACCCACGCCTCCATTCGGAGACCAGAAATCCCTTTGACAAGGAAGGAGACAGTCCTTGAGTCTAGCGCCTTAGACCACTCGGCCATCCTGACTTGTTTATTATAATTTCCTTAACAAATTTACATTTCATACCCGCCATGTCTCATACATAGATTATAAAAATGTCACATTCAACACATTCAAGGAATTTTAATGAAAGAACAGATCTTCCTGTAAATTAAGCAACTAAGTCGGTTTACAAACATGAAATTGGCCCCTGTTGACCCCAAACCTCCCAAAGAGGATACTAAGCTTCTTCTGTTAGTCACATAGTCTTCACCATTGAATTTTCAATCAAAATGTACATTTTTTATTTTATTTGTTTCATGTAACCAGTGTTCAAATGTAAACCCACCTCACAAAGACACTTGGAGGTAAAACATATGTCAGAAGTGGGATTTGAACCCACGCCTCCATTTGGAGACCAGAAATCCCTTTAACGAGGAAGGAGTCAGTCCTTGAGTCTGGCGCCTTAGACCGCTCGGCCATCCTGACATGTTTATTATAATTTCCTTAACAAATTCACATTTCATACCCGCCATGTCTCATACATAGATTATAAAAATGTCACATTCAACATATTCAAGGAATTTACATAAAAGAACAGATCTTCCTGAAAATGAAGTGACTAAGTTGGTTTTCAAACATAAAACTGGCCCCTGTTGACCCCAAACCTCCCAAAAAAGATACTAAGCTTCTTCTGTTAGTCACATAGTCTTCACCATTGAATATTCAGTCAAAATATAAAAAAAATATTTTATTTGTTTCATGTAACCAGTGTTCAAATGAAAACCCACCTCACAAAGACACCTTGAGGTATATCACATGTCAGAAGTGGGATTTGAACCCACGCCTCCATTCGGAGACCAGAAATCCCTTTGACAAGGAAGGAGTCAGTCCTTGATTCTGGCGCCTTAGGCCTCAGCCATCCTGACATTGGTAATTCCTATACCGTATAGAAATTCACACAGCGAGAGATCATATTTCATACCTGACTTGGGTCATACAAAGATTATCAAGATTTCACATTCACCACATTTAATGAATTTTAATGAAAGAACAGATCTTCCTGAAAATTAAGCAACTAAGTCGGTTTACAAACATGAAATTGGCCCCTGTTGACCCCAAACCTCCCAAAGAGGATACAAAGCTTCTTCTGTTAGTCACATAGTCTTCACCATTGAATATTCAGTCAAAATATAAAAAAAATGTTTTATTTGTTTCATGTAACCAGTTTTCAAATGTAATCCCACCTCACAAAGACACCTTGAGGTATATCACATGGCAGAAGTGGGATTTGAACCCACGCCTCCATTCGGAGACCAGAAATCCCTTTGACAAGGAAGGAGACAGTCCTTGAGTCTAGCGCCTTAGACCACTCGGCCATCCTGACTTGTTTATTATAATTTCCTTAACAAATTTACATTTCATACCCGCCATGTCTCATACATAGATTATAAAAATGTCACATTCAACACATTCAAGGAATTTTAATGAAAGAACAGATCTTCCTGTAAATTAAGCAACTAAGTCGGTTTACAAACATGAAATTGGCCCCTGTTGACCCCAAACCTCCCAAAGAGGATACTAAGTCTTCACCATTGAATTTTCAATCAAAATGTACATTTTTTATTTTATTTGTTTCATGTAACCAGTGTTCAAATGTAAACCCACCTCACAAAGACACTTGGAGGTAAAACATATGTCAGAAGTGGGATTTGAACCCACGCCTCCATTTGGAGACCAGAAATCCCTTTGACGAGGAAGGAGTCAGTCCTTGAGTCTGGCGCCTTAGACCGCTCGGCCATCCTGACATGTTTATTATAATTTCCTTAACAAATTCACATTTCATACCCGCCATGTCTCATACATAGATTATAAAAATGTCACATTCAACATATTCAAGGAATTTACATAAAAGAACAGATCTTCCTGAAAATGAAGTGACTAAGTTGGTTTTCAAACATAAAACTGGCCCCTGTTGACCCCAAACCTCCCAAAAAAGATACTAAGCTTCTTCTGTTAGTCACATAGTCTTCACCATTGAATATTCAGTCAAAATATAAAAAAAATATTTTATTTGTTTCATGTAACCAGTGTTCAAATGAAAACCCACCTCACAAAGACACCTTGAGGTATATCACATGTCAGAAGTGGGATTTGAACCCACGCCTCCATTCGGAGACCAGAAATCCCTTTGACAAGGAAGGAGTCAGTCCTTGAGTCTGGCGCCTTAGGCCTCAGCCATCCTGACATTGGTAATTCCTATACCGTATAGAAATTCACACAGCGAGAGATCATATTTCATACCTGACTTGGGTCATACAAAGATTATCAAGATTTCACATTCACCACATTTAATGAATTTTAATGAAAGAACAGATCTTCCTGAAAATTAAGCAACTAAGTCGGTTTACAAACATGAAATTGGCCCCTGTTGACCCCAAACCTCCCAAAGAGGATACTAAGCTTCTTCTGTTAGTCACATAGTCTTCACCATTGAATATTCAGTCAAAATATAAAAAAAATGTTTTATTTGTTTCATGTAACCAGTTTTCAAATGTAATCCCACCTCACAAAGACACCTTGAGGTATATCACATGGCAGAAGTGGGATTTGAACCCACGCCTCCATTCGGAGACCAGAAATCCCTTTGACAAGGAAGGAGACAGTCCTTGAGTCTAGCGCCTTAGACCACTCGGCCATCCTGACTTGTTTATTATAATTTCCTTAACAAATTTACATTTCATACCCGCCATGTCTCATACATAGATTATAAAAATGTCACATTCAACACATTCAAGGAATTTTAATGAAAGAACAGATCTTCCTGTAAATTAAGCAACTAAGTCGGTTTACAAACATGAAATTGGCCCCTGTTGACCCCAAACCTCCCAAAGAGGATACTAAGCTTCTTCTGTTAGTCACATAGTCTTCACCATTGAATTTTCAATCAAAATGTACATTTTTTATTTTATTTGTTTCATGTAACCAGTGTTCAAATGTAAACCCACCTCACAAAGACACTTGGAGGTAAAACATATGTCAGAAGTGGGATTTGAACCCACGCCTCCATTTGGAGACCAGAAATCCCTTTGACGAGGAAGGAGTCAGTCCTTGAGTCTGGCGCCTTAGACCGCTCGGCCATCCTGACATGTTTATTATAATTTCCTTAACAAATTCACATTTCATACCCGCCATGTCTCATACATAGATTATAAAAATGTCACATTCAACATATTCAAGGAATTTACATAAAAGAACAGATCTTCCTGAAAATGAAGTGACTAAGTTGGTTTTCAAACATAAAACTGGCCCCTGTTGACCCCAAACCTCCCAAAAAAGATACTAAGCTTCTTCTGTTAGTCACATAGTCTTCACCATTGAATATTCAGTCAAAATATAAAAAAAATATTTTATTTGTTTCATGTAACCAGTGTTCAAATGAAAACCCACCTCACAAAGACACCTTGAGGTATATCACATGTCAGAAGTGGGATTTGAACCCACGCCTCCATTCGGAGACCAGAAATCCCTTTGACAAGGAAGGAGTCAGTCCTTGATTCTGGCGCCTTAGGCCTCAGCCATCCTGACATTGGTAATTCCTATACCGTATAGAAATTCACACAGCGAGAGATCATATTTCATACCTGACTTGGGTCATACAAAGATTATCAAGATTTCACATTCACCACATTTAATGAATTTTAATGAAAGAACAGATCTTCCTGAAAATTAAGCAACTAAGTCGGTTTACAAACATGAAATTGGCCCCTGTTGACCCCAAACCTCCCAAAGAGGATACAAAGCTTCTTCTGTTAGTCACATAGTCTTCACCATTGAATATTCAGTCAAAATATAAAAAAAATGTTTTATTTGTTTCATGTAACCAGTTTTCAAATGTAATCCCACCTCACAAAGACACCTTGAGGTATATCACATGGCAGAAGTGGGATTTGAACCCACGCCTCCATTCGGAGACCAGAAATCCCTTTGACAAGGAAGGAGACAGTCCTTGAGTCTAGCGCCTTAGACCACTCGGCCATCCTGACTTGTTTATTATAATTTCCTTAACAAATTTACATTTCATACCCGCCATGTCTCATACATAGATTATAAAAATGTCACATTCAACACATTCAAGGAATTTTAATGAAAGAACAGATCTTCCTGTAAATTAAGCAACTAAGTCGGTTTACAAACATGAAATTGGCCCCTGTTGACCCCAAACCTCCCAAAGAGGATACTAAGCTTCTTCTGTTAGTCACATAGTCTTCACCATTGAATTTTCAATCAAAATGTACATTTTTTATTTTATTTGTTTCATGTAACCAGTGTTCAAATGTAAACCCACCTCACAAAGACACTTGGAGGTAAAACATATGTCAGAAGTGGGATTTGAACCCACGCCTCCATTTGGAGACCAGAAATCCCTTTAACGAGGAAGGAGTCAGTCCTTGAGTCTGGCGCCTTAGACCGCTCGGCCATCCTGACATGTTTATTATAATTTCCTTAACAAATTCACATTTCATACCCGCCATGTCTCATACATAGATTATAAAAATGTCACATTCAACATATTCAAGGAATTTACATAAAAGAACAGATCTTCCTGAAAATGAAGTGACTAAGTTGGTTTTCAAACATAAAACTGGCCCCTGTTGACCCCAAACCTCCCAAAAAAGATACTAAGCTTCTTCTGTTAGTCACATAGTCTTCACCATTGAATATTCAGTCAAAATATAAAAAAAATATTTTATTTGTTTCATGTAACCAGTGTTCAAATGAAAACCCACCTCACAAAGACACCTTGAGGTATATCACATGTCAGAAGTGGGATTTGAACCCACGCCTCCATTCGGAGACCAGAAATCCCTTTGACAAGGAAGGAGTCAGTCCTTGATTCTGGCGCCTTAGGCCTCAGCCATCCTGACATTGGTAATTCCTATACCGTATAGAAATTCACACAGCGAGAGATCATATTTCATACCTGACTTGGGTCATACAAAGATTATCAAGATTTCACATTCACCACATTTAATGAATTTTAATGAAAGAACAGATCTTCCTGAAAATTAAGCAACTAAGTCGGTTTACAAACATGAAATTGGCCCCTGTTGACCCCAAACCTCCCAAAGAGGATACAAAGCTTCTTCTGTTAGTCACATAGTCTTCACCATTGAATATTCAGTCAAAATATAAAAAAAATGTTTTATTTGTTTCATGTAACCAGTTTTCAAATGTAATCCCACCTCACAAAGACACCTTGAGGTATATCACATGGCAGAAGTGGGATTTGAACCCACGCCTCCATTCGGAGACCAGAAATCCCTTTGACAAGGAAGGAGACAGTCCTTGAGTCTAGCGCCTTAGACCACTCGGCCATCCTGACTTGTTTATTATAATTTCCTTAACAAATTTACATTTCATACCCGCCATGTCTCATACATAGATTATAAAAATGTCACATTCAACACATTCAAGGAATTTTAATGAAAGAACAGATCTTCCTGTAAATTAAGCAACTAAGTCGGTTTACAAACATGAAATTGGCCCCTGTTGACCCCAAACCTCCCAAAGAGGATACTAAGTCTTCACCATTGAATTTTCAATCAAAATGTACATTTTTTATTTTATTTGTTTCATGTAACCAGTGTTCAAATGTAAACCCACCTCACAAAGACACTTGGAGGTAAAACATATGTCAGAAGTGGGATTTGAACCCACGCCTCCATTTGGAGACCAGAAATCCCTTTGACGAGGAAGGAGTCAGTCCTTGAGTCTGGCGCCTTAGACCGCTCGGCCATCCTGACATGTTTATTATAATTTCCTTAACAAATTCACATTTCATACCCGCCATGTCTCATACATAGATTATAAAAATGTCACATTCAACATATTCAAGGAATTTACATAAAAGAACAGATCTTCCTGAAAATGAAGTGACTAAGTTGGTTTTCAAACATAAAACTGGCCCCTGTTGACCCCAAACCTCCCAAAAAAGATACTAAGCTTCTTCTGTTAGTCACATAGTCTTCACCATTGAATATTCAGTCAAAATATAAAAAAAATATTTTATTTGTTTCATGTAACCAGTGTTCAAATGAAAACCCACCTCACAAAGACACCTTGAGGTATATCACATGTCAGAAGTGGGATTTGAACCCACGCCTCCATTCGGAGACCAGAAATCCCTTTGACAAGGAAGGAGTCAGTCCTTGAGTCTGGCGCCTTAGGCCTCAGCCATCCTGACATTGGTAATTCCTATACCGTATAGAAATTCACACAGCGAGAGATCATATTTCATACCTGACTTGGGTCATACAAAGATTATCAAGATTTCACATTCACCACATTTAATGAATTTTAATGAAAGAACAGATCTTCCTGAAAATTAAGCAACTAAGTCGGTTTACAAACATGAAATTGGCCCCTGTTGACCCCAAACCTCCCAAAGAGGATACTAAGCTTCTTCTGTTAGTCACATAGTCTTCACCATTGAATATTCAGTCAAAATATAAAAAAAATGTTTTATTTGTTTCATGTAACCAGTTTTCAAATGTAATCCCACCTCACAAAGACACCTTGAGGTATATCACATGGCAGAAGTGGGATTTGAACCCACGCCTCCATTCGGAGACCAGAAATCCCTTTGACAAGGAAGGAGACAGTCCTTGAGTCTAGCGCCTTAGACCACTCGGCCATCCTGACTTGTTTATTATAATTTCCTTAACAAATTTACATTTCATACCCGCCATGTCTCATACATAGATTATAAAAATGTCACATTCAACACATTCAAGGAATTTTAATGAAAGAACAGATCTTCCTGTAAATTAAGCAACTAAGTCGGTTTACAAACATGAAATTGGCCCCTGTTGACCCCAAACCTCCCAAAGAGGATACTAAGCTTCTTCTGTTAGTCACATAGTCTTCACCATTGAATTTTCAATCAAAATGTACATTTTTTATTTTATTTGTTTCATGTAACCAGTGTTCAAATGTAAACCCACCTCACAAAGACACTTGGAGGTAAAACCCATGTCAGAAGTGGGATTTGAACCCACGCCTCCATTCGGAGACCAGAAATCCCTAGAATGAGGAAGGAGTCAGTCCTTGAGTCTGGCGCCTTAGACCGCTCGGCCATCCTGACATTGTTAATTCCATTGTTAATTCCACCTTGAGGTATATCACATGGCAGAAGTGGGATTTGAACCCACGCCTCCATTTGGAGACCAGAAATCCCTTTGACGAGGAAGGAGTCAGTCCTTGAGTCTGGCGCCTTAGACCGCTCGGCCATCCTGACATGTTTATTATAATTTCCTTAACAAATTCACATTTCATACCCGCCATGTCTCATACATAGATTATAAAAATGTCACATTCAACATATTCAAGGAATTTACATAAAAGAACAGATCTTCCTGAAAATGAAGTGACTAAGTTGGTTTTCAAACATAAAACTGGCCCCTGTTGACCCCAAACCTCCCAAAAAAGATACTAAGCTTCTTCTGTTAGTCACATAGTCTTCACCATTGAATATTCAGTCAAAATATAAAAAAAATGTTTTATTTGTTTCATGTAACCAGTTTTCAAATGTAATCCCACCTCACAAAGACACCTTGAGGTATATCACATGGCAGAAGTGGGATTTGAACCCACGCCTCCATTCGGAGACCAGAAATCCCTTTGACAAGGAAGGAGACAGTCCTTGAGTCTAGCGCCTTAGACCACTCGGCCATCCTGACTTGTTTATTATAATTTCCTTAACAAATTTACATTTCATACCCGCCATGTCTCATACATAGATTATAAAAATGTCACATTCAACACATTCAAGGAATTTTAATGAAAGAACAGATCTTCCTGTAAATTAAGCAACTAAGTCGGTTTACAAACATGAAATTGGCCCCTGTTGACCCCAAACCTCCCAAAGAGGATACTAAGCTTCTTCTGTTAGTCACATAGTCTTCACCATTGAATTTTCAATCAAAATGTACATTTTTTATTTTATTTGTTTCATGTAACCAGTGTTCAAATGTAAACCCACCTCACAAAGACACTTGGAGGTAAAACATATGTCAGAAGTGGGATTTGAACCCACGCCTCCATTTGGAGACCAGAAATCCCTTTAACGAGGAAGGAGTCAGTCCTTGAGTCTGGCGCCTTAGACCGCTCGGCCATCCTGACATGTTTATTATAATTTCCTTAACAAATTCACATTTCATACCCGCCATGTCTCATACATAGATTATAAAAATGTCACATTCAACATATTCAAGGAATTTACATAAAAGAACAGATCTTCCTGAAAATGAAGTGACTAAGTTGGTTTTCAAACATAAAACTGGCCCCTGTTGACCCCAAACCTCCCAAAAAAGATACTAAGCTTCTTCTGTTAGTCACATAGTCTTCACCATTGAATATTCAGTCAAAATATAAAAAAAATATTTTATTTGTTTCATGTAACCAGTGTTCAAATGAAAACCCACCTCACAAAGACACCTTGAGGTATATCACATGTCAGAAGTGGGATTTGAACCCACGCCTCCATTCGGAGACCAGAAATCCCTTTGACAAGGAAGGAGTCAGTCCTTGATTCTGGCGCCTTAGGCCTCAGCCATCCTGACATTGGTAATTCCTATACCGTATAGAAATTCACACAGCGAGAGATCATATTTCATACCTGACTTGGGTCATACAAAGATTATCAAGATTTCACATTCACCACATTTAATGAATTTTAATGAAAGAACAGATCTTCCTGAAAATTAAGCAACTAAGTCGGTTTACAAACATGAAATTGGCCCCTGTTGACCCCAAACCTCCCAAAGAGGATACAAAGCTTCTTCTGTTAGTCACATAGTCTTCACCATTGAATATTCAGTCAAAATATAAAAAAAATGTTTTATTTGTTTCATGTAACCAGTTTTCAAATGTAATCCCACCTCACAAAGACACCTTGAGGTATATCACATGGCAGAAGTGGGATTTGAACCCACGCCTCCATTCGGAGACCAGAAATCCCTTTGACAAGGAAGGAGACAGTCCTTGAGTCTAGCGCCTTAGACCACTCGGCCATCCTGACTTGTTTATTATAATTTCCTTAACAAATTTACATTTCATACCCGCCATGTCTCATACATAGATTATAAAAATGTCACATTCAACACATTCAAGGAATTTTAATGAAAGAACAGATCTTCCTGTAAATTAAGCAACTAAGTCGGTTTACAAACATGAAATTGGCCCCTGTTGACCCCAAACCTCCCAAAGAGGATACTAAGTCTTCACCATTGAATTTTCAATCAAAATGTACATTTTTTATTTTATTTGTTTCATGTAACCAGTGTTCAAATGTAAACCCACCTCACAAAGACACTTGGAGGTAAAACATATGTCAGAAGTGGGATTTGAACCCACGCCTCCATTTGGAGACCAGAAATCCCTTTGACGAGGAAGGAGTCAGTCCTTGAGTCTGGCGCCTTAGACCGCTCGGCCATCCTGACATGTTTATTATAATTTCCTTAACAAATTCACATTTCATACCCGCCATGTCTCATACATAGATTATAAAAATGTCACATTCAACATATTCAAGGAATTTACATAAAAGAACAGATCTTCCTGAAAATGAAGTGACTAAGTTGGTTTTCAAACATAAAACTGGCCCCTGTTGACCCCAAACCTCCCAAAAAAGATACTAAGCTTCTTCTGTTAGTCACATAGTCTTCACCATTGAATATTCAGTCAAAATATAAAAAAAATATTTTATTTGTTTCATGTAACCAGTGTTCAAATGAAAACCCACCTCACAAAGACACCTTGAGGTATATCACATGTCAGAAGTGGGATTTGAACCCACGCCTCCATTCGGAGACCAGAAATCCCTTTGACAAGGAAGGAGTCAGTCCTTGAGTCTGGCGCCTTAGGCCTCAGCCATCCTGACATTGGTAATTCCTATACCGTATAGAAATTCACACAGCGAGAGATCATATTTCATACCTGACTTGGGTCATACAAAGATTATCAAGATTTCACATTCACCACATTTAATGAATTTTAATGAAAGAACAGATCTTCCTGAAAATTAAGCAACTAAGTCGGTTTACAAACATGAAATTGGCCCCTGTTGACCCCAAACCTCCCAAAGAGGATACTAAGCTTCTTCTGTTAGTCACATAGTCTTCACCATTGAATATTCAGTCAAAATATAAAAAAAATGTTTTATTTGTTTCATGTAACCAGTTTTCAAATGTAATCCCACCTCACAAAGACACCTTGAGGTATATCACATGGCAGAAGTGGGATTTGAACCCACGCCTCCATTCGGAGACCAGAAATCCCTTTGACAAGGAAGGAGACAGTCCTTGAGTCTAGCGCCTTAGACCACTCGGCCATCCTGACTTGTTTATTATAATTTCCTTAACAAATTTACATTTCATACCCGCCATGTCTCATACATAGATTATAAAAATGTCACATTCAACACATTCAAGGAATTTTAATGAAAGAACAGATCTTCCTGTAAATTAAGCAACTAAGTCGGTTTACAAACATGAAATTGGCCCCTGTTGACCCCAAACCTCCCAAAGAGGATACTAAGCTTCTTCTGTTAGTCACATAGTCTTCACCATTGAATTTTCAATCAAAATGTACATTTTTTATTTTATTTGTTTCATGTAACCAGTGTTCAAATGTAAACCCACCTCACAAAGACACTTGGAGGTAAAACCCATGTCAGAAGTGGGATTTGAACCCACGCCTCCATTCGGAGACCAGAAATCCCTAGAATGAGGAAGGAGTCAGTCCTTGAGTCTGGCGCCTTAGACCGCTCGGCCATCCTGACATTGTTAATTCCATTGTTAATTCCACCTTGAGGTATATCACATGGCAGAAGTGGGATTTGAACCCACGCCTCCATTTGGAGACCAGAAATCCCTTTGACGAGGAAGGAGTCAGTCCTTGAGTCTGGCGCCTTAGACCGCTCGGCCATCCTGACATGTTTATTATAATTTCCTTAACAAATTCACATTTCATACCCGCCATGTCTCATACATAGATTATAAAAATGTCACATTCAACATATTCAAGGAATTTACATAAAAGAACAGATCTTCCTGAAAATGAAGTGACTAAGTTGGTTTTCAAACATAAAACTGGCCCCTGTTGACCCCAAACCTCCCAAAAAAGATACTAAGCTTCTTCTGTTAGTCACATAGTCTTCACCATTGAATATTCAGTCAAAATATAAAAAAAATATTTTATTTGTTTCATGTAACCAGTGTTCAAATGAAAACCCACCTCACAAAGACACCTTGAGGTATATCACATGTCAGAAGTGGGATTTGAACCCACGCCTCCATTCGGAGACCAGAAATCCCTTTGACAAGGAAGGAGTCAGTCCTTGATTCTGGCGCCTTAGGCCTCAGCCATCCTGACATTGGTAATTCCTATACCGTATAGAAATTCACACAGCGAGAGATCATATTTCATACCTGACTTGGGTCATACAAAGATTATCAAGATTTCACATTCACCACATTTAATGAATTTTAATGAAAGAACAGATCTTCCTGAAAATTAAGCAACTAAGTCGGTTTACAAACATGAAATTGGCCCCTGTTGACCCCAAACCTCCCAAAGAGGATACAAAGCTTCTTCTGTTAGTCACATAGTCTTCACCATTGAATATTCAGTCAAAATATAAAAAAAATGTTTTATTTGTTTCATGTAACCAGTTTTCAAATGTAATCCCACCTCACAAAGACACCTTGAGGTATATCACATGGCAGAAGTGGGATTTGAACCCACGCCTCCATTCGGAGACCAGAAATCCCTTTGACAAGGAAGGAGACAGTCCTTGAGTCTAGCGCCTTAGACCACTCGGCCATCCTGACTTGTTTATTATAATTTCCTTAACAAATTTACATTTCATACCCGCCATGTCTCATACATAGATTATAAAAATGTCACATTCAACACATTCAAGGAATTTTAATGAAAGAACAGATCTTCCTGTAAATTAAGCAACTAAGTCGGTTTACAAACATGAAATTGGCCCCTGTTGACCCCAAACCTCCCAAAGAGGATACTAAGCTTCTTCTGTTAGTCACATAGTCTTCACCATTGAATTTTCAATCAAAATGTACATTTTTTATTTTATTTGTTTCATGTAACCAGTGTTCAAATGTAAACCCACCTCACAAAGACACTTGGAGGTAAAACATATGTCAGAAGTGGGATTTGAACCCACGCCTCCATTTGGAGACCAGAAATCCCTTTGACGAGGAAGGAGTCAGTCCTTGAGTCTGGCGCCTTAGACCGCTCGGCCATCCTGACATGTTTATTATAATTTCCTTAACAAATTCACATTTCATACCCGCCATGTCTCATACATAGATTATAAAAATGTCACATTCAACATATTCAAGGAATTTACATAAAAGAACAGATCTTCCTGAAAATGAAGTGACTAAGTTGGTTTTCAAACATAAAACTGGCCCCTGTTGACCCCAAACCTCCCAAAAAAGATACTAAGCTTCTTCTGTTAGTCACATAGTCTTCACCATTGAATATTCAGTCAAAATATAAAAAAAATATTTTATTTGTTTCATGTAACCAGTGTTCAAATGAAAACCCACCTCACAAAGACACCTTGAGGTATATCACATGTCAGAAGTGGGATTTGAACCCACGCCTCCATTCGGAGACCAGAAATCCCTTTGACAAGGAAGGAGTCAGTCCTTGATTCTGGCGCCTTAGGCCTCAGCCATCCTGACATTGGTAATTCCTATACCGTATAGAAATTCACACAGCGAGAGATCATATTTCATACCTGACTTGGGTCATACAAAGATTATCAAGATTTCACATTCACCACATTTAATGAATTTTAATGAAAGAACAGATCTTCCTGAAAATTAAGCAACTAAGTCGGTTTACAAACATGAAATTGGCCCCTGTTGACCCCAAACCTCCCAAAGAGGATACAAAGCTTCTTCTGTTAGTCACATAGTCTTCACCATTGAATATTCAGTCAAAATATAAAAAAAATGTTTTATTTGTTTCATGTAACCAGTTTTCAAATGTAATCCCACCTCACAAAGACACCTTGAGGTATATCACATGGCAGAAGTGGGATTTGAACCCACGCCTCCATTCGGAGACCAGAAATCCCTTTGACAAGGAAGGAGACAGTCCTTGAGTCTAGCGCCTTAGACCACTCGGCCATCCTGACTTGTTTATTATAATTTCCTTAACAAATTTACATTTCATACCCGCCATGTCTCATACATAGATTATAAAAATGTCACATTCAACACATTCAAGGAATTTTAATGAAAGAACAGATCTTCCTGTAAATTAAGCAACTAAGTCGGTTTACAAACATGAAATTGGCCCCTGTTGACCCCAAACCTCCCAAAGAGGATACTAAGTCTTCACCATTGAATTTTCAATCAAAATGTACATTTTTTATTTTATTTGTTTCATGTAACCAGTGTTCAAATGTAAACCCACCTCACAAAGACACTTGGAGGTAAAACATATGTCAGAAGTGGGATTTGAACCCACGCCTCCATTTGGAGACCAGAAATCCCTTTGACGAGGAAGGAGTCAGTCCTTGAGTCTGGCGCCTTAGACCGCTCGGCCATCCTGACATGTTTATTATAATTTCCTTAACAAATTCACATTTCATACCCGCCATGTCTCATACATAGATTATAAAAATGTCACATTCAACATATTCAAGGAATTTACATAAAAGAACAGATCTTCCTGAAAATGAAGTGACTAAGTTGGTTTTCAAACATAAAACTGGCCCCTGTTGACCCCAAACCTCCCAAAAAAGATACTAAGCTTCTTCTGTTAGTCACATAGTCTTCACCATTGAATATTCAGTCAAAATATAAAAAAAATATTTTATTTGTTTCATGTAACCAGTGTTCAAATGAAAACCCACCTCACAAAGACACCTTGAGGTATATCACATGTCAGAAGTGGGATTTGAACCCACGTCTCCATTCGGAGACCAGAAATCCCTTTGACAAGGAAGGAGTCAGTCCTTGAGTCTGGCGCCTTAGGCCTCAGCCATCCTGACATTGGTAATTCCTATACCGTATAGAAATTCACACAGCGAGAGATCATATTTCATACCTGACTTGGGTCATACAAAGATTATCAAGATTTCACATTCACCACATTTAATGAATTTTAATGAAAGAACAGATCTTCCTGAAAATTAAGCAACTAAGTCGGTTTACAAACATGAAATTGGCCCCTGTTGACCCCAAACCTCCCAAAGAGGATACTAAGCTTCTTCTGTTAGTCACATAGTCTTCACCATTGAATATTCAGTCAAAATATAAAAAAAATGTTTTATTTGTTTCATGTAACCAGTTTTCAAATGTAATCCCACCTCACAAAGACACCTTGAGGTATATCACATGGCAGAAGTGGGATTTGAACCCACGCCTCCATTCGGAGACCAGAAATCCCTTTGACAAGGAAGGAGACAGTCCTTGAGTCTAGCGCCTTAGACCACTCGGCCATCCTGACTTGTTTATTATAATTTCCTTAACAAATTTACATTTCATACCCGCCATGTCTCATACATAGATTATAAAAATGTCACATTCAACACATTCAAGGAATTTTAATGAAAGAACAGATCTTCCTGTAAATTAAGCAACTAAGTCGGTTTACAAAGATGAAATTGGCCCCTGTTGACCCCAAACCTCCCAAAAAAGATACTAAGCTTCTTCTGTTAGTCACATAGTCTTCACCGTTGAATATTCAGTCAAAATATAAAAAAAATATTTTATTTGTTTCATGTAACCAGTGTTCAAATGTAAACCCACCTCACAAAGACACCTTGAGGTATATCACATGTCAGAAGTGGGATTTGAACCCACGCCTCCATTCGGAGACCAGAAATCCCTTTGACAAGGAAGGAGTCAGTCCTTGAGTCTGGCGCCTTAGACCGCTCGGCCATCCTGACATTGTTAATTCCTATACCGTATAGAAATTTACACAGAGAGATCATATTTCATACCTGACTTGGGTCATACAAAGATTGTCAAGATTTCACATTCACCACATTTAATGAATTTTCATGAAAGAACAGATCTTCCTGAAAATTAAGCAACTAAGTCGGTTTACAAACATGAAATTGGCCCCTGTTGACCCCAAACCTCCCAAAGAGGATACTAAGCTTCTTCTGTTAGTCACATAGTCTTCACCATTGAATATTCAGTCAAAATATAAAAAAAATATTTTATTTGTTTCATGTAACCAGTGTTCAAATGTAAACCTACCTAACAAAGACACCTTGAGGTATATCACATGTCAGAAGTGGGATTTGAACCCACGCCTCCATTCGGAGACCAGAAATCCCTTTGACAAGGAAGGAGTCAGTCCTTAAGTCTGGCGCCTTAGACCACTCGGCCATCCTGACGTGTTTATTATAATTTCCTTAACAAATTCACATTTCATACCCGCCATGTCTCATACATAGATTATAAAAATGTCACATTCAACATATTCAAGGAATTTACATAAAAGAACAGATCTTCCTGAAAATGAAGTGACTAAGTTGGTTTAGAAACATAAAACTGGCCCCTGTTGACCCCAAACCTCCCAAAATAGATACTAAGCTTCTTCTGTTAGTCACATAGTCTTCACCATTGAATATTCAGTCAAAATATAAAAAAAATATTTTATTTGTTTCATGTAACCAGTGTTCAAATGTAAACCCACCTCACAAAGACACTTGGAGGTAAAACACATGTCAAAAGTGGAATTTGAACCCACGCCTCCATTCAGAGACCAGAAATCCCTTTGACGAGGAAGGAGTCAGTCCTTGAGTCTGGCGCCTTAGGCCTCAGCCATCCTGACATTGGTAATTCCTATACCGTATAGAAATTCACACAGCGAGAGATCATATTTCATACCTGACTTGGGTCATACAAAGATTGTCAAGATTTCACATTCACCACATTTAATGAATTTTCATGAAAGAACAGATCTTCCTGAAAATTAAGCAACTAAGTCGGTTTACAAACATGAAATTGGCCCCTGTTCACCCCAAACCTCCCAAAGAGGATACTAAGCTTCTTCTGTTAGTCACATAGTCTTCACCATTGAATATTCAGTCAAAATATAAAAAAAATATTTTATTTGTTTCATGTAACCAGTGTTCAAATGTAAACCCACCTCACAAAGACACCTTGAGGTATATCACATGTCAGAAGTGGGATTTGAACCCACGCCTCCATTCGGAGACCAGAAATCCCTTTGACAGGGAAGGAGTCAGTCCTTGAGTCTGGCGCCTTAGGCCTCAGCCATCCTGACATTGGTAATTCCTATACCGTATAGAAATTCACACAGCGAGAGATCATATTTCATACCTGACTTGGGTCATACAAAGATTGTCAAGATTTCACATTCACCACATTTAACGAATTTTCATGAAAGAACAGATCTTCCTGAAAATTAAGCAACTAAGTCGGTTTACAAACATGAAATTGGCCCCTGTTCACCCCAAACCTCCCAAAGAGGATACTAAGCTTCTTCTGTTAGTCACATAGTCTTCACCATTGAATTTTCAATCAAAATGTACATTATTTATTTTATTTGTTTCATGTAACCAGTGTTCAAATGTAAACCCACCTCACAAAGACACTTGGAGGTAAAACACATGTCAGAAGTGGGATTTGAACCCACGCCTCCATTCGGAGACCAGAAATCCCTATGACAAGGAAGGAGTCAGTCCTTGAATCTGGGGCCTTAGACCGCTCGGCCATCCTGACATTGTTAATTCCTATACCGTATAGAAATTCACACAGCGAGAGATCATATTTCATACCTGACTTGGGTCATACAAAGATTTTCAAGATTTCACATTCACCACATTTAATGAATTTTCATGCAAGAACAGATCTTCCTGAAAATTAAGCAACTAAGTCGGTTTACAAACATGAAATTGGTCCCTGTTGACCCCAAACCTCCCAAAGAGGATACTAAGCTTCTTCTGTTAGTCACATAGTCTTCACCATTGAATATTCAGTCAAAATATAAAAAAAATATTTTATTTGTTTCATGTAACCAGTGTTCAAATGTAAACCTACCTCACAAAGACACCTTGAGGTATATCACATGTCAGAAGTGGGATTTGAACCCACGCCTCCTTTCGGAGACCAGAAATCCCTTTGACAGGGAAGGAGTCAGTCCTTGAGTCTGGCGCCTTAGGCCTCAGCCATCCTGACATTGGTAATTCCTATACCGTATAGAAATTCACACAGCGAGAGATCATATTTCATACCTGACTTGGGTCATACAAAGATTGTCAAGATTTCACATTCACCACATTTAATGAATTTTCATGAAAGAACAGATCTTCCTGAAAATTAAGCAACTAAGTCGGTTTACAAACATGAAATTGGCCCCTGTTGACCCCAAACCTCCCAAAGAGGATACTAAGCTTCTTCTGTTAGTCACATAGTCTTCACCATTGAATATTCAGTCAAAATATAAAAAAAATATTTTATTTGTTTCATGTAACCAGTGTTCAAATGTTAACCTACCTAACAAAGACACCTTGAGGTATATCACATGTCAGAAGTGGGATTTGAAACCGCCTCCATTCGGAGACCAGAAATCCCTTTGACAAGGAAGGAGTCAGTCCTTAAGTCTGGCGCCTTAGACCACTCGGCCATCCTGACGTGTTTATTATAATTTCCTTAACAAATTCACATTTCATACCCGCCATGTCTCATACATAGATTATAAAAATGTCACATTCAACATATTCAAGGAATTTACATAAAAGAACAGATCTTCCTGAAAATGAAGTGACTAAGTTGGTTTAGAAACATAAAACTGGCCCCTGTTGACCCCAAACCTCCCAAAATAGATACTAAGCTTCTTCTGTTAGTCACATAGTCTTCACCATTGAATATTCAGTCAAAATATAAAAAAAATATTTTATTTGTTTCATGTAACCAGTGTTCAAATGTAAACCCACCTCACAAAGACACTTGGAGGTAAAACACATGTCAAAAGTGGAATTTGAACCCACGCCTCCATTCAGAGACCAGAAATCCCTTTGACGAGGAAGGAGTCAGTCCTTGAGTCTGGCGCCTTAGGCCTCAGCCATCCTGACATTGGTAATTCCTATACCGTATAGAAATTCACACAGCGAGAGATCATATTTCATACCTGACTTGGGTCATACAAAGATTGTCAAGATTTCACATTCACCACATTTAATGAATTTTCATGAAAGAACAGATCTTCCTGAAAATTAAGCAACTAAGTCGGTTTACAAACATGAAATTGGCCCCTGTTCACCCCAAACCTCCCAAAGAGGATACTAAGCTTCTTCTGTTAGTCACATAGTCTTCACCATTGAATATTCAGTCAAAATATAAAAAAAATATTTTATTTGTTTCATGTAACCAGTGTTCAAATGTAAACCCACCTCACAAAGACACCTTGAGGTATATCACATGTCAGAAGTGGGATTTGAACCCACGCCTCCATTCGGAGACCAGAAATCCCTTTGACAGGGAAGGAGTCAGTCCTTGAGTCTGGCGCCTTAGGCCTCAGCCATCCTGACATTGGTAATTCCTATACCGTATAGAAATTCACACAGCGAGAGATCATATTTCATACCTGACTTGGGTCATACAAAGATTGTCAAGATTTCACATTCACCACATTTAACGAATTTTCATGAAAGAACAGATCTTCCTGAAAATTAAGCAACTAAGTCGGTTTACAAACATGAAATTGGCCCCTGTTCACCCCAAACCTCCCAAAGAGGATACTAAGCTTCTTCTGTTAGTCACATAGTCTTCACCATTGAATTTTCAATCAAAATGTACATTATTTATTTTATTTGTTTCATGTAACCAGTGTTCAAATGTAAACCCACCTCACAAAGACACTTGGAGGTAAAACACATGTCAGAAGTGGGATTTGAACCCACGCCTCCATTCGGAGACCAGAAATCCCTATGACAAGGAAGGAGTCAGTCCTTGAATCTGGGGCCTTAGACCGCTCGGCCATCCTGACATTGTTAATTCCTATACCGTATAGAAATTCACACAGCGAGAGATCATATTTCATACCTGACTTGGGTCATACAAAGATTTTCAAGATTTCACATTCACCACATTTAATGAATTTTCATGCAAGAACAGATCTTCCTGAAAATTAAGCAACTAAGTCGGTTTACAAACATGAAATTGGTCCCTGTTGACCCCAAACCTCCCAAAGAGGATACTAAGCTTCTTCTGTTAGTCACATAGTCTTCACCATTGAATATTCAGTCAAAATATAAAAAAAATATTTTATTTGTTTCATGTAACCAGTGTTCAAATGTAAACCTACCTCACAAAGACACCTTGAGGTATATCACATGTCAGAAGTGGGATTTGAACCCACGCCTCCTTTCGGAGACCAGAAATCCCTTTGACAGGGAAGGAGTCAGTCCTTGAGTCTGGCGCCTTAGGCCTCAGCCATCCTGACATTGGTAATTCCTATACCGTATAGAAATTCACACAGCGAGAGATCATATTTCATACCTGACTTGGGTCATACAAAGATTGTCAAGATTTCACATTCACCACATTTAATGAATTTTCATGAAAGAACAGATCTTCCTGAAAATTAAGCAACTAAGTCGGTTTACAAACATGAAATTGGCCCCTGTTGACCCCAAACCTCCCAAAGAGGATACTAAGCTTCTTCTGTTAGTCACATAGTCTTCACCATTGAATATTCAGTCAAAATATAAAAAAAATATTTTATTTGTTTCATGTAACCAGTGTTCAAATGTAAACCTACCTAACAAAGACACCTTGAGGTATATCACATGTCAGAAGTGGGATTTGAAACCGCCTCCATTCGGAGACCAGAAATCCCTTTGACAAGGAAGGAGTCAGTCCTTAAGTCTGGCGCCTTAGACCACTCGGCCATCCTGACGTGTTTATTATAATTTCCTTAACAAATTCACATTTCATACCCGCCATGTCTCATACATAGATTATAAAAATGTCACATTCAACACATTCAAGGAATTTACATAAAAGAACAGATCTTCCTGAAAATGAAGTTGGTTTACAAACATAAAACTGGCCCCTGTTGACCCCAAACCTCCCAAAAAAGATACTAAGCTTCTTCTGTTAGTCACATAGTCTTCACCATTGAATATTCAGTCAAAATATAAAAAAAATATTTTATTTGTTTCATGTAACCAGTGTTCAAATGTAAACCCACCTCACAAAGACACCTTGAGGTATATCACATGTCAGAAGTGGGATTTGAACCCACGCCTCCATTCGGAGACCAGAAATCCCTTTGACAAGGAAGGAGTCAGTCCTTGAGTCTGGCGCCTTAGACCGCTCGGCCATCCTGACATTGTTAATTCCTATACCGTATAGAAATTCACACAGCGAGAGATCATATTTCATACCTGACTTGGGTCATACAAAGATTGTCAAGATTTCACATTCACCACATTTAATGAATTTTCATGAAAGAACAGATCTTCCTAAAAATTAAGCAACTAAGTCGGTTTACAAACATGAAATTGGCCCCTGTTGACCCCAAACCTCCCAAAAAAGATACTAAGCTTCTTCTGTTAGTCACATAGTCTTCACCATTGAATTTTCAATCAAAATGTACATTTTTTATTTTATTTGTTTCATGTAACCAGTGTTCAAATGTAAACCCACCTCACAAAGACACTTGGAGGTAAAACACATGTCAGAAGTGGGATTTGAACCCACGCCTCCATTTGGAGACCAGAAATCCCTTTGACGAGGAAGGAGTCAGTCCTTGAGTCTGGCGCCTTAGACCGCTCGGCCATCCTGACATGTTTATTATAATTTCCTTAACAAATTCACATTTCATACCCGCCATGTCTCATACATAGATTATAAAAATGTCACATTCAACATATTCAAGGAATTTACATAAAAGAACAGATCTTCCTGAAAATGAAGTGACTAAGTTGGTTTTCAAACATAAAACTGGCCCCTGTTGACCCCAAACCTCCCAAAAAAGATACTAAGCTTCTTCTGTTAGTCACATAGTCTTCACCATTGAATATTCAGTCAAAATATAAAAAAAATATTTTATTTGTTTCATGTAACCAGTGTTCAAATGAAAACCCACCTCACAAAGACACCTTGAGGTATATCACATGTCAGAAGTGGGATTTGAACCCACGTCTCCATTCGGAGACCAGAAATCCCTTTGACAAGGAAGGAGTCAGTCCTTGAGTCTGGCGCCTTAGGCCTCAGCCATCCTGACATTGGTAATTCCTATACCGTATAGAAATTCACACAGCGAGAGATCATATTTCATACCTGACTTGGGTCATACAAAGATTATCAAGATTTCACATTCACCACATTTAATGAATTTTAATGAAAGAACAGATCTTCCTGAAAATTAAGCAACTAAGTCGGTTTACAAACATGAAATTGGCCCCTGTTGACCCCAAACCTCCCAAAGAGGATACTAAGCTTCTTCTGTTAGTCACATAGTCTTCACCATTGAATATTCAGTCAAAATATAAAAAAAATGTTTTATTTGTTTCATGTAACCAGTTTTCAAATGTAATCCCACCTCACAAAGACACCTTGAGGTATATCACATGGCAGAAGTGGGATTTGAACCCACGCCTCCATTCGGAGACCAGAAATCCCTTTGACAAGGAAGGAGACAGTCCTTGAGTCTAGCGCCTTAGACCACTCGGCCATCCTGACTTGTTTATTATAATTTCCTTAACAAATTTACATTTCATACCCGCCATGTCTCATACATAGATTATAAAAATGTCACATTCAACACATTCAAGGAATTTTAATGAAAGAACAGATCTTCCTGTAAATTAAGCAACTAAGTCGGTTTACAAAGATGAAATTGGCCCCTGTTGACCCCAAACCTCCCAAAAAAGATACTAAGCTTCTTCTGTTAGTCACATAGTCTTCACCGTTGAATATTCAGTCAAAATATAAAAAAAATATTTTATTTGTTTCATGTAACCAGTGTTCAAATGTAAACCCACCTCACAAAGACACCTTGAGGTATATCACATGTCAGAAGTGGGATTTGAACCCACGCCTCCATTCGGAGACCAGAAATCCCTTTGACAAGGAAGGAGTCAGTCCTTGAGTCTGGCGCCTTAGACCGCTCGGCCATCCTGACATTTTTAATTCCTATACCGTATAGAAATTTACACAGAGAGATCATATTTCATACCTGACTTGGGTCATACAAAGATTGTCAAGATTTCACATTCACCACATTTAATGAATTTTCATGAAAGAACAGATCTTCCTGAAAATTAAGCAACTAAGTCGGTTTACAAACATG
Source organism: Pleuronectes platessa (assembly GCF_947347685.1). Classification (NCBI taxonomy): domain Eukaryota; kingdom Metazoa; phylum Chordata; class Actinopteri; order Pleuronectiformes; family Pleuronectidae; genus Pleuronectes; species Pleuronectes platessa. Next base: position 18,898,364 of record NC_070631.1, on the reverse strand, counting down.
AAATTGGCCCCTGTTGACCCCAAACCTCCCAAAGAGGATACTAAGCTTCTTCTGTTAGTCACATAGTCTTCACCATTGAATATTCAGTCAAAATATAAAAAAAATATTTTATTTGTTTCATGTAACCAGTGTTCAAATGTAAACCTACCTAACAAAGACACCTTGAGGTATATCACATGTCAGAAGTGGGATTTGAACCCACGCCTCCATTCGGAGACCAGAAATCCCTTTGACAAGGAAGGAGTCAGTCCTTAAGTCTGGCGCCTTAGACCACTCGGCCATCCTGACGTGTTTATTATAATTTCCTTAACAAATTCACATTTCATACCCGCCATGTCTCATACATAGATTATAAAAATGTCACATTCAACATATTCAAGGAATTTACATAAAAGAACAGATCTTCCTGAAAATGAAGTGACTAAGTTGGTTTAGAAACATAAAACTGGCCCCTGTTGACCCCAAACCTCCCAAAATAGATACTAAGCTTCTTCTGTTAGTCACATAGTCTTCACCATTGAATATTCAGTCAAAATATAAAAAAAATATTTTATTTGTTTCATGTAACCAGTGTTCAAATGTAAACCCACCTCACAAAGACACTTGGAGGTAAAACACATGTCAAAAGTGGAATTTGAACCCACGCCTCCATTCAGAGACCAGAAATCCCTTTGACGAGGAAGGAGTCAGTCCTTGAGTCTGGCGCCTTAGGCCTCAGCCATCCTGACATTGGTAATTCCTATACCGTATAGAAATTCACACAGCGAGAGATCATATTTCATACCTGACTTGGGTCATACAAAGATTGTCAAGATTTCACATTCACCACATTTAATGAATTTTCATGAAAGAACAGATCTTCCTGAAAATTAAGCAACTAAGTCGGTTTACAAACATGAAATTGGCCCCTGTTCACCCCAAACCTCCCAAAGAGGATACTAAGCTTCTTCTGTTAGTCACATAGTCTTCACCATTGAATATTCAGTCAAAATATAAAAAAAATATTTCATTTGTTTCATGTAACCAGTGTTCAAATGTAAACCTACCTCACAAAGACACCTTGAGGTATATCACATGTCAGAAGTGGGATTTGAACCCACGCCTCCATTCGGAGAACAGAAATCCCTTTGACAAGGAAGGAGTCAGTCCTTGAGTCTGGCGCCTTAGACCACTCGGCCATCCTGACGTGTTTATTATAATTTCCTTAACAAATTCACATTTCATACCCGCCATGTCTCATACATAGATTATAAAAATGTCACATTCAACATATTCAAGGAATTTACATAAAAGAACAGATCTTCCTGAAAATGAAGTGACTAAGTTGGTTTAGAAACATAAAACTGGCCCCTGTTGACCCCAAACCTCCCAAAATAGATACTAAGCTTCTTCTGTTAGTCACATAGTCTTCACCATTGAATATTCAGTCAAAATATAAAAAAAATATTTTATTTGTTTCATGTAACCAGTGTTCAAATGTAAACCCACCTCACAAAGACACTTGGAGGTAAAACACATGTCAAAAGTGGAATTTGAACCCACGCCTCCATTCAGAGACCAGAAATCCCTTTGACGAGGAAGGAGTCAGTCCTTGAGTCTGGCGCCTTAGACCGCTCGGCCATCCTGACATTGTTAAATCCTATACCGTATAGAAATTCACACAGCGAGAGATCATATTTCATACCTGACTTGGGTCATACAAAGATTATCAAGATTTCACATTCACCACATTTAATGAATTTTAATGAAAGAACAGATCTTCCTGAAAATTAAGCAACTAAGTCGGTTTACAAACATGAAATTGGCCCCTGTTGACCCCAAACCTCCCAAAGAGGATACTAAGCTTCTTCTGTTAGTCACATAGTCTTCACCATTGAATTTTCAATCAAAATGTACATTTTTTATTTTATTTGTTTCATGTAACCAGTGTTCAAATGTAAACCCACCTCACAAAGACACTTGGAGGTAAAACACATGTCAGAAGTGGGATTTGAACCCACGCCTCCATTCGGAGACCAGAAATCCCTTTGACAAGGAAGGAGTCAGTCCTTGAGTCTAGCGCCTTAGACCACTCGGCCATCCTGACGTGTTTATTATAATTTCCTTAACAAATTCACATTTCATACCCGCCATGTCTCATACATAGATTATAAAAATGTCACATTCAACATACTCAAGGAATTTACATAAAAGAACAGATCTTCCTGAAAATGAAGTGACTAAGTTGGTTTACAAACATAAAACTGGCCCCTGTTGACCCCAAACCTCCCAAAAAAGATACTAAGCTTCTTCTGTTAGTCACATAGTCTTCACCATTGAATATTCAGTCAAAATATAAAAAAAATATTTTATTTGTTTCATGTAACCAGTGTTCAAATGTAAACCCACCTCACAAAGACACCTTGAGGTATATCACATGTCAGAAGTGGGATTTGAACCCACGCCTCCATTCGGAGACCAGAAATCCCTTTGACAGGGAAGGAGTCAGTCCTTGAGTCTGGCGCCTTAGGCCTCAGCCATCCTGACATTGGTAATTCCTATACCGTATAGAAATTCACACAGCGAGAGATCATATTTCATACCTGACTTGGGTCATACAAAGATTGTCAAGATTTCACATTCACCACATTTAATGAATTTTCATGAAAGAACAGATCTTCCTGAAAATTAAGCAACTAAGTCGGTTTACAAACATGAAATTGGCCCCTGTTGACCCCAAACCTCCCAAAGAGGATACTAAGCTTCTTCTGTTAGTCACATAGTCTTCACCATTGAATATTCAGTCAAAATATAAAAAAAATATTTCATTAGTTTCATGTAACCAGTGTTCAAATGTAAACCTACCTCACAAAGACACCTTGAGGTATATCACATGTCAGAAGTGGGATTTGAACCCACGCCTCCATTCGGAGACCAGAAATCCCTTTGACAAGGAAGGAGTCAGTCCTTGAGTCTGGTGCCTTAGACCACTCGGCCATCCTGACGTGTTTATTATAATTTCCTTAACAAATTCACATTTCATACCCGCCATGTCTCATACATAGATTATAAAAATGTCACATTCAACATACTCAAGGAATTTACATAAAAGAACAGATCTTCCTGAAAATGAAGTGACTAAGTTGGTTTACAAACATAAAACTGGCCCCTGTTGACCCCAAACCTCGCAAATAAGATACTAAGCTTCTTCTGTTAGTCACATAGTCTTCACCATTGAATATTCAGTCAAAATATAAAAAAAATATTTTATTTGTTTCATGTAAACAGTTTTCAAATGTAAACCCACCTCACAAAGACACCTTGAGGTATATCACATGTCAGAAGTGGGATTTGAACCCACGCCTCCATTCGGAGACCAGAAATCCCTTTGACAAGGAAGGAGTCAGTCCTTGAGTCTGGCGCCTTAGGCCTCAGCCATCCTGACATTGGTAATTCCTATACCGTATAGAAATTCACACAGCGAGAGATCATATTTCATACCTGACTTGGGTCATACAAAGATTGTCAAGATTTCACATTCACCACATTTAATGAATTTTCATGAAAGAACAGATCTTCCTGAAAATTAAGCGACTAAGTCGGTTTACAAACATGAAATTGGCCCCTGTTGACCACAAACCTCCCAAAGAGGATACTAAGCTTCTTCTGTTAGTCACATAGTCTTCACCATTGAATTTTCAATCAAAATGTACATTTTTTATTTTATTTGTTTCATGTAACCAGTGTTCAAATGTAAACCCACCTCACAAAGACACTTGGAGGTAAAACACATGTCAGAAGTGGGATTTGAACCCACGCCTCCATTCGGAGACCAGAAATCCCTTTGACAAGGAAGGAGTCAGTCCTTGAGTCTAGCGCCTTAGACCACTCGGCCATCCTGACATTGTTAATTCCCATACCGTATAGAATTTCACACAGCGAGAGATCATATTTCATACCTGACTTGGGTCATACAAAGATTATCAAGATTTCACATTCACCACATTTAATGAATTTTCATGAAAGAACCGATCTTCCTGAAAATTAAGCAACTAAGTCGGTTTACAAACATGAAATTGGCCCCTGTTGACCCCAAACCTCCCAAAGAGGATACTAAGCTTCTTCTGTTAGTCACATAGTCTTCACCATTGAATATTCAGTCAAAATATAAAAAAAATATTTTATTTGTTTCATGTAAACAGTGTTCAAATGTAAACCCACCTCACAAAGACACCTTGAGGTATATCACATGTCAGAAGTGGGATTTGAACCCACGCCTCCATTCGGAGACCAGAAATCCCTTTGACAGGGAAGGAGTCAGTCCTTGAGTCTGGCGCCTTAGGCCTCAGCCATCCTGACATTGGTAATTCCTATACCGTATAGAAATTCACACAGCGAGAGATCATATTTCATACCTGACTTGGGTCATTCAAAGATTGTCAAGATTTCACATTCACCACATTTAATGAATTTTCATGAAAGAACAGATCTTCCTGAAAATTAAGCAACTAAGTCGGTTTACAAACATGAAATTGGCCCCTGTTGACCCCAAACCTCCCAAAGAGGATACTAAGCTTCTTCTGTTAGTCACATAGTCTTCACCATTGAATATTCAGTCAAAATATAAAAAAAATATTTTATTTGTTTCATGTAACCAGTGTTCCAATGTAAACCTACCTAACAAAGACACCTTGAGGTATATCACATGTCAGAAGTGGGATTTGAACCCACGCCTCCATTCGGAGACCAGAAATCCCTTTGACAAGGAAGGAGTCAGTCCTTGAGTATGGCGCCTTAGACCACTCGGCCATCCTGACGTGTTTATTATAATTTCCTTAACAAATTCACATTTCATACCCGCCATGTCTCATACATAGATTATAAAAATGTCACATTCAACATACTCAAGGAATTTACATAAAAGAACAGATCTTCCTGAAAATGAAGTGACTAAGTTGGTTTACAAACATAAAACTGGCCCCTGTTGACCCCAAACCTCGCAAATAAGATACTAAGCTTCTTCTGTTAGTCACATAGTCTTCACCATTGAATATTCAGTCAAAATATAAAAAAAATATTTTATTTGTTTCATGTAAACAGTTTTCAAATGTAAACCCACCTCACAAAGACACCTTGAGGTATATCACATGTCAGAAGTGGGATTTGAACCCACGCCTCCATTCGGAGACCAGAAATCCCTTTGACAAGGAAGGAGTCAGTCCTTGAGTCTGGCGCCTTAGACCACTCGGCCATCCTGACATTGTTAATTCCCATACCGTATAGAATTTCACACAGCGAGAGATCATATTTCATACCTGACTTGGGTCATACAAAGATTATCAAGATTTCACATTCACCACATTTAATGAATTTTCATGAAAGAACCGATCTTCCTGAAAATTAAGCAACTAAGTCGGTTTACAAACATGAAATTGGCCCCTGTTGACCCCAAACCTCCCAAAGAGGATACTAAGCTTCTTCTGTTAGTCACATAGTCTTCACCATTGAATATTCAGTCAAAATATAAAAAAAATATTTTATTTGTTTCATGTAAACAGTGTTCAAATGTAAACCCACCTCACAAAGACACATGTCAGAAGTGGGATTTGAACCCACGCCTCCATTCGGAGACCAGACATCCCTTTGACCAGGAGGGATTCAGTCATTGAGTCTGGCGCCTTAGAACGCTTGGCCAACCTGACATTGAAATACTGGAAAACGAACATTTTATCAATTGACTACATCAAGTTTTTTTATTTTCTTACAATGTTCAGTTGAAATGGTTTCATTCTTGTTCAATTTGGTCTCTAAACCTGCCTCTGCACTATAAATGTTTGCTGTATTTCTCTTGAGGACACGTGAGAAGTCATTTTCCATTTCTGAGTGTCTACAGTCTGTAGGTTTCATCCACTGGATGTATGTGGTTTTACTGCCTCGTTGTTCCTCTCTACCTGAAGGTTTGCTGGAGACAAGAGTTGGAATGAAAACTGTTGACTTTATTTACCAATCCCCTTTATAAGACCTTGTTGATGTAGACTTGTTCGTGTCCCTGCAATTAAAGTGCATATCGTCTGTAGAATACTTTTAAAGCTTTCTTTATATTAACAATCACATGACTATATGAAAGGGTATGCTCACATGCCATGGGTTTGAGGTCTTGTCGATACACACCCTCGTCCAATCGTGAGTCAGTCTCATCTGTCAATCAGGTTTCACCATATGATAGGTTTTTATAGCATCAATCACTAACTCACTGTGAAAATGAATACTTGGAACATCTTTAAGAAAAATGTATATAACATGAACTTTGACTTCATAGTTCAGTTCATGTCCCATTCACTTACATGGAGGAGGCAAGGTTTTTGACCTATATTGCAGCCAGCCACCAGTTTGCAATCATGACCCTGTGGCTTCACTATTGGGGAGCTGTCATGTCGTCAATCATAATGTGAAGTCTGTATGTGCTTAACCCAAAGAGAATAACACCAGGTTCACACCTGACGCGGAAGCGCCGCGGAAGCGCCGAGCCGCGCTTATACTATCCCATACTTTTTCGATTATCAGCCTACAGTAAAAACGGCATTTAATAATTTTTTGCAAGCATATACTTACTTGTTGCTCCAACATTAACTGCAACAGCGTACAACATGTGTATTATTGTCTCATATGTGCTGAGGATCATACAACTCAGTGTACTTCTCCACTTCAATTATTAATTTAATGTCATCCATCCTCAAGAACTTCTCCCAGTTTGCTCCGTTTAATGTCAGGTGTGGAGGGTAAATTACGTATTCTCCACTCAAGCCTATGTTGAGAATACGTAGCCCCCCCTCTCTCTCTTTTTATCTATACTGCTTGTGTGGCTGTAGTGGATGGGCAGAGGGGGACATATAATAATGTGATTGGTAAAATTAGAACTCCAGGACAACAGAAGGGGAGGCTTAGTAGCAGGACTGATGTATGAGACAGTTTTAGCGAGGTGCACCCACTTAACTCAAAAGTTAAAGTATGAGGTAGCTACAGAGCCAAATATTTCCCTTTGGAGTCGATGAAGATCACAAGCGGAGCAGATGGAATTTTGGACATACACTTGCCAGGCAGCCAGAGACATGACTTCAGTTGAATGATGATGTTTCTCTTTATCTGCTGGATGTGTAAATAGTTAACTGTATAAAATGAGTTTGACATATCAACTTAAGAAGTGATCAACAATGTCAGTGTTGTGTTCACAAATGACCACTAAAATCTGTTATTGCAGGTTTACTAAATCAATCAATCCCATATTCAACCATCAGGATTTGTCTCATTTGGCTTAATGATCTAACTTGTCAAAGATGATGGAATTAAATATTCCACTTGAAATTCATTAGGAGTTTTATTAAAAAAGGCTTACGACTCATATGCCCGGTTCATATTATCTAGCATCAACATGTGTCTTTGGTGATCAGATCGCAAGTGGACAGCTCCAAACAATTGAACTTGCCCAAGTCACATTGAGATCTGACCAGTCGGATCATTTTCTGAGGTGTTCTGGGACACATATGACCACAGTCTTCGAGCAGAGTGTACGCCTGACTGACATCCTCTGTTAGAAGGAGGACGTACTCATTTTCAAATCATGTGAGTCCCCAATGTCAACAAAGTACGAAAAGCCCATGGAGATATAGTATGTCATAGAGTATGTCAGACATCTTGGGTCATTTGCATTGGTGAAAGGCGTGGCTGGGGAGATAGATGTTTGGAATATCCTATTACCCGACTGTGATCCGATCTTGGATAAGCAGAAGAATATGACATTTGATCTTTGCAAAAGAAACGATACAGGTTTATTTGCATTTCGAGTTAGGTGAATATTACAATAAAAAAAAAATGATGTTGGGGAGAGCGGGACAATGTGGGACATCGGGTAATGTGAGACACCCCCTGTATCTAGGCAACGGAACACATTTGTGGTCATTTGAGCATTATGTTTTCAAGCCCCTCTCATTCCTCCCTTGCCATGAAGGAGAAGTTGGAGCTGGTGCTGTGGTAAGTATGTTTTTTCACAAAAATGTTTTTTTGCATGTAAAAGTAAATTTTCTCACTTTGAACTTAATCAACTGTTGTGTCAAAACAAATTGAATCAGATAGAAAAACTTATATCATACATGTTGATGAACTTCCAACATATAAAACCATGTAATTGATGCTAGCTGAAGATTAGCCTGAATTGCTAAGAGATGTTGTTTTTTCTAAAACGGTGGCTGTCGGGTAAAGTGGGACAAATGCTGTGGGGTAAAGTGGGACAGTGTTTCACTTTACCCCACCATGAAGCACAAGTTAAGTTTATTCTTAAACGTATTTTAGTGTTATATTACATTATATATGTTTTATTTTTAATGTCATAAACATTGTAGAAAAGCCATCATGCCAAGAAACTATACGCCAGGAAGACAACCTGGGGACAAACACCCCTCGCAGAGAAGGAGAGTGCAGCCGCTGAGGTCATGCAAGGAAAGAAGTCCTTAAGAAAAGCTGGAAGGGATAGAAATATTGACAAGACAACCCTCAAAAGATTCATAAAGAAAAAAGAGAAATGGAAAGTAAAATCAGTAGCCTGGGGTGCAGTAGCTGAGGTAAAGAGAATATTCACAGATGAGATGGAGGAGGAGCTTTCCAAACACTTGAAACAACTAGCTGACCAGTTCCATGGCCTTGCTCCAGTTAAGTGCCGTGAACTGGCATTTGAATACGCAGAGAAAAACAATATCCCTGTCCCTGCCAGTTGGACAGAGAAACAATGTGCAGGTAAGCTAGGGTGTGCAAGAGATCACATGAATCATAATAATCATAAATGTGCTTAATTGACCAATCCCCATGATTCTGTTACTAGTCCGATATTAGTTTTGGAATGTGTGGTTGTCAATATAGCTGTCAGGATTTTAACTATTACAACATGTGTTGTTATGGTAGTTTTAAAGTGGAAAAAGTAAGTGGATCACTTTACCCCGTAGCAGGGGTACAGTGAGACACAAGACCACTTTTTTTAAAACAATCATATTTTCACTGCCCTTTGTCCTGAAGACATTCTGATCATTTCCATTGCTAGAAAACATCCGGAATTAATGGGAAATGTGTACATTTTACTGATATATAATTTTAGCTCGCCTAGAGGGGAGCAAATGTAAAAAATGTCCCACATTACCCCGCTCTCCCCTAAATATTTTATGGAAGGGTCTGTGATATTACCCTGACTGTGTAATATTGTGCCAGGTAACACAATCCTATGCCTTTTTTGGCCAATTTTGCTAATTCAGCCATGAGTGCTGTGTCACCTCTTTCACTCTATTTAACTCTGCTTTATTGGACTTTATTAAAACGCAGGCAGTTCAGAACAAACCCGTCTGACTTTAATAGCCTCCAGAGAAGTAAATGATCCTGAACTGTGATTTTATAATTTAACTTTTATTGCAATCAGGAACAAGGGCTGGGGGAGAGAGATGGAGGTGTTATGACTCTTACACTCCAAGGTTTTTTTCTGTCCTTCACTATTGCATCTCCTCCTTTTTCTTACCTCTCCATCCTTCTCTTCCACCCCATCCCTTCTTCCACTCTTGTGTCCTCTGTCACCTCCTCTCCTCTCACCTCTCCTCCCTCTACTTCTTTACTGCCCTCTGCCGTCCTTTCACCTTAACCCTCCATTCGTCCTCACTCCTCTCTCCCACCTTCACCTTATCCCTTCTTTTCCATCTTACATCCGTCCACATCTCTCTCCTCTCATCTCCTCTCACCCTTGATGTCCCCTCTCCTTCCTCTTACCCATTTTCACATTCATCCTGCCCCCCCACCCTCCCTGAGGCTCCCACCTTCACCACCTCCTCTCCCCCACCTTTCTCTCTGTTTCTTTTCTCCCTCCTCCTCCTCCTCCTCCTCTGCCCGGCATGACGTGGGACCAGATCAAGGAACAGTGTTGCCTGGAGTAGCGGGGATTGAGAGCGACGCGTTGGAATGCAACTCCAGCCGAGCCCCTGAGAACAGAAGAAGGAGGAGGAGGAAGAGAGAGGAGGAGGAGGAGGAGGAGGAGGATTGAGGGAAGGTCGAGAGCAAGTATTTCCACTTTATCCCTGTGTTTCTCTCAAATTCTCTCTTGTTCTTATTCTCGCCCCTTCTCTTTCTTCATGTCTTGTCTTTGACATTTTGGGCTTCGTCCTTTTTATTTCCCCTCCTCTGTCTTTGAAAAGTAGGGGCCAAGAACTGTTATTCTCCCTCTCTATCCTTCTTATTGCTGTTCTGTCTCTCCAAATCTCCTCTCTGACCTTTCACCCGCCTCTCACACCTCATATTGCAATACTACAGCTTGATTTCACTGTTTTCTCTGCTCTTGTCTGACTCTGGCACTTCAGTTATGTCGGCCGGTGATCAGGCTGTACATTCAGCTGTCTGTTTGTCTGACTGTTCGCAATGTAAATGCCAGTGAAACAGACGGAGAGAGAGAGATGGAGAGAAAGAGAGAGAGAGAGAGAGAGAGAGAGAGAGAGCGAGAGAGAGAGAGAGAGAGAGAGAGAGAGAGAGAGAGGAGAGAGAGAGAGAGAAAGAAAGAGAGAGAGGGGGGGGCTAAATACATGGAGATGCAGATGGATACACACTTAAACACATTCACAAATTCCCCAGCCACACACACACACACACACAGACACACACACACACACACAACACACACACACACACACACACACACACACACACACACACACACACACACACAAACTACTTTATCAGAAGAATGAAAGTGCTTTCTGGCGGTATTTGAATGAGACAGAAAAGAGCCCTATTCAGCCTCACTGCCCGGCTTTTATTAACACTGCGTGTCACTGAGGCGACATAAGCCTCCCCTCCCTCACACCCACTGTCTGTCTCCACATATACACACACACACATTCATACTTCTATCTTAGTGAGGACAGTCATTGGCTTGATACATTCCCTATAGCCCCTTATCTTGCTTAAACTTAACCATCAAAACTAAATGCCTCACCCTAACCTAAACCTAAATCTTACCCTATAAAACCAGGTTTTAACCCAGCAACTTCCATCCGTGTGTGCTGCCTAACCAAATCCTTATCCCCAAACTTAACTATACCCAATTCATGCCTAGCCCTAACCTTAGCCAGAATTAAACTTTGCCTCATTCAGTGTTTATACCAAACACACACAACCTTGTATGTCTATCTTAGTGAGGACAATCATTGACATGCATCCCCTGCCCTAACTTTAACCATCACAACCAAACGAAAGTAAGAACTGGCCAGAATGTCCTCACTCTTTAAGGTCTGGGCTCAAAAAGGTCCTCACAAAGACATCTGTACAAGTACGCACACATTCAGACACACACAGGCAGAGGGAGGTCTCCTGTTCAGGTATGATGATGCCCCCTCCCTCCCCCTGCTCGCTCTTTTTCCCCTCACAAAAGCCCCTTTTTTTCGCTCCTCCTCACGCAGGGGCTTTTGTTGCGTTACTCTCCTCCTCCTCTGCTTTTCCACCCCCCCCCCCTCTCTCTCTCTCGGTCTCTCTCTCTCTCTCTCTCTCTCTCTCTCTCTCTCTCTCTCTCTCTCTCTCTCTCTCTCTCTCTCTCTCTCTCTCTCTCCGTCTGCCTCCGCCGCCGCTGAATGGAAATACGCACAGATGCGTAAAGGGGCGGTCAAACTCCACATATCCACCGGTGGCAGCGGCAGCATCAGCGGCAGCATCAGCGACCCTGGTCTCTTTTCGGACAAGAGGAGCGAGCAGGGGACACCAACTCTGCTCTGTCTTTTTCATTCTTTTGGACATTTGTTCAGGCCCCGTGCAGAAGCCGACAGAGACTGGAGACCACCTGTTTGAAAGCGGCCGGGCCGGTGCAGAGGCAGAGAAGGTTCCGTGATGTCCCGTCTCGGGTGCATGGATGCTCGCTTCTTCCTCGTCATCTTCTTCATCGTCTTTTGTGTGTGTGTGTTCGGTTTTGTTGGCTGTTGTTGCTCGTCGTTGGCACATCCAGAAATAGCAGCAGGTGCTTTGCGAGGACGCGTCTGTTTGTGTGTTTTTTCTGCGCAACTTGTCGACTTTCCCTGAAATTCTCCTGCTTTCCTCTGTCGCTGTCTCTTTCTATCGTCGCCCCCTGTGTTGAGTTTCCAGCTCTGATGCCACTTAGTCTGCCCAAGTCTCACTAATTAGCGACTTGATTGACAGCTCAGTAATTGGATTTATTTCATATCCGCTCCTTGAAGTTGTGAAGCCTCTTAAGGCGCCACAGGACTGGTTTCTCAGGCTTTCATTTCTGTAGAAAAAAACAATAACATACCCACTTTAGACCTGGAATTTTTTTTGGAGGGGTTTATTCTATTTTTAATGGAGGCACTTGGCAAAATTCGCAAGCCTCAAGCCTTATCCAAGCTATTCCTGAGGCCAGAGAATGCAGGGGGGGATGCTGAAGAGGGGGATTCTTATTCTACATTTATATTAAAGTACTGTGTCTTTTTTCAGGAATATTCCACAGAATATACCCAAAATGTGGGGGAGGGTACAAGTGGTAAATAGCTATTGATTGAATGGATAAGAGAAATGATCACTGGCATTTTTTTTCTTCTTAACTGGTTTAAAAAAAGGTTGATGAAACTTGTGTTTGCAGGAGGCCAGGTTCCTGCGCACCCATTGGTGTAAAAGTTGATCCTTCCTCTGTAACAGCAGATTCTTTAAAGGGAGCCTTGGTTTTAAATTAGCCAATATCCAACAGCAGGATTTAGTCTCCACCAAACCAAGTGGATTTAATTGTCTTTTTAGGTTTTTAAGTGCAATATTTAAACAAGCACCATTTACTGGAAAATGCGCTGACAATTTACACTGGCTTCAAATGTTTAGGATAAGTGCAAAGTATATACAGAGATTAAATGTTTATAAAAATTAAGTTAGACCCAGTTTGTAAATTAGTCAAATTTAACTATTTTCAGTATGTCAACTGAGTCAGACAGCTGAATGAGTCTTTCTTTCTTTCTTTATTGAGATGTACTTGCAGTCAAGGAGATGAGGGTAGGACCTTACATATCCTTAGGAAGGAAAAGTGTGAAAATCTAAAATCGACAATAGTAATTTTCTGTGACTACACCATCTAAAATATGGCTTCTTAAAGTCAACAGGTCAAGGGGCTTAAAGAAATCTTGTACGTCACACAGCAGGGCAGGTCCGTCTGATCGTGACGAGCCAAAAGCTGCATGACTGGAAATCCAGCTGCCTTGGAGACAACACTGTGGGGATAAAGAACCCAATTCCGTGCTTGGTGGATGTCAATCCTATTGCCACACCTCAGCGCTCGGTGGCATCACCAGTCCTTAATAAGGCTTTCAATCTGACTCAAACACTCACACTATCTGACTTCTGGTCGGTCAGATGATCACTCTTAAGCCCTGTATAATGCTGAATTCCCAGTAAATCCAGTATACAGGTCCCAGGATCGTTTTTTTGGAGCTCTCAAGGCGTCTGTGTCCCCCACCTGCTCTTATCCTGTTTTCCAGTGTTGCAGGCCTCAGGGGTTTTATTTGAATGTCTTTCATCATAATCTGTGTGTGTATGTGTGTGTGTGTGTGTGTGTGTGTGTGTTTGTGTGTATCCTAGCTCTTAAAATCCAGTCTTCCCAATGCTCAGTGCGCTGTATGGCTTTTTATTCCTATCTGACTCTACTAATGGTTCATATAGGGATGGAAGCCATGCACCGCGCTGGGAGCCCAACGCACTGGACCATGGATTCAACCCTGTCACCCCACACACACACACGCACACCCACTATATGTATGGGCACACTTTCAAGAGTCTGCATACTCACAGAGGGCAATAAATGCATGCACACATCCAGGGGACTGTGAAGTGAAAGGCTGTCTGACAGAATATGGATACACGTGCACTGCACACATAAACATGTATTAATTTATGCGTATGCATGCAATAGAAATGCATGTGGGGCCTGCTTTACAAATGCACACACTCTGAAGTGAAACACACACACGTCTGCCACAGAATCTCAACGTTATCAATACAGATCGCAACGGAGCAGAATGAAAATTAGATTGAACTGGAATGAACCGAATTGATTCAGAGTGAAGAGGCAGACCTCGTTTCAGGGGGAATCACGCAGACCCATCGCAAAAATAACAAGATAAAGAATTCATTCAGTCATGGTCTTTTACTTCCTTCATTTTGTATTCAGGCTCCCAGTGGAAAGAAGAGGGCATCCCAGCAAGCACTGGGTTGAAGGCCAAGATTCCAGGTCGTGGCTGGCACACATTAATATCAGAAACCAGTTTAGTATGGAATAGAAGAGCTCTTTTGTTGTGAGGTGACTTAAACATTGTGATACATTTTCCCCTCCATAACAGAGTAAAATCACTTCAGGCATTCTCATTGTTTCAGAGGACATGTTTCTGCACAATAACATTTGGAAAAGAGCGGATTTTTTTTCCGCTCTAAAAGATGAAGCATCACATTTGTCTCCTGGTGTGTGAGGATCTATTACACATCATTAAATAAAATAGAACAGGAATAGAAAGAGACTTAAATCAGTCTCATCTGCTTGATGACCTGAAATCAGAGGTGCATTCGACCAGCCTGGGCAGGTTTTTAAAAACCTTTAAATTATAGATATCAGCATGAAATGTTCTCAGTTCCCTATATATGCAAGCTTTCTGAAATGTTAGGTTTATCTTTACAAATGAGCCATCTTTGACTTAAATGTGTGCTAATTTCCCAAAAATTATTATTTCTTAGGTTGATCAATATGATGCTTTGAGCTGCCTGCAGTGTAGCCTGATTTGAAATGTCACAGTCTCATTGTGGAGTATATATATTTAGTAGTAGTAGTGATGACTTTTTATTCAGTCATGAAAACATTATTCATATTATACACATAGTCAACAATTTGTGTATAAGGTGACTGAAAAGGCAGAGGCAGAATCAGGGTGCGTATATAAGCCTGTCCTACATTTCTGTCCATCTTATAAATCTTCCAGAATTAAACAAACAAAACAAAATATACAAATTATTAATGTTTGTAACCCTCAAAAATAGCTTAACAGACAATTTTTTACAAATTTGGAGGTACACATTCTAAAGTTTACATTTGAATTGTTCAACACTCCAACCCCAACAATTGAAACACCTCTCGTTTTGATCCCCTTTTTTGCTTTCTGTTCTATCCTGTACTTTCATGTTTACTCTCTTGAAATAAAAAATAACGTTGGACACAACTTTGGAGGGATTTTGATTTGACTCTTGACATTATTTGCGTTATTTTATAATAAATCAAATCATGCAATTTCATTGCATGTTTTTTTTTTAAGTAGTTAATTTATGTGATTATTACAACCTGCCTTATTTATAATCAGTATGGATCTTTTCTGTAGTAAATCAATTCAATTTAAGATGCTTTTAAAAGTTGACCCCAGCTCCACACAGTGTGATAGATAAGCAAGTATTAGTGGACAGTTAATTACATGTAAACTGTTATGTTTTAATGTGTGTCTGGATTTGTACTGGATGCTATTGACTTTTACATTTTTCCTTTGATATATTTATGATGTGGTTGCCATCTTATTTTATGATCAATCGCAACCCCTAGAAATTTTGCCTCAAAAACAATAAAAGAACCAAGATTTGAGGATTTCCACCTCCCTTTCAATAGTGCAGAGAAGTTTCTTAAAAAATTTAACAAAATATATTACCATCAACATGCAAAAATTATATATTTATTGATAACCGGTTGTAAACTGCAAACTTAACCATTTGCTTTGCTCTTGAAATGGTTGTCAGGACTGAGAATCACATTAGATAACTATTAAATGATATTCATCATTTAAACTCTGGTTCAGTGTCTGCAACGTTTTTCTGTGGTCACCAACCTGAGTGTCTCGGTAATTAAAGCCCATTCCAATGTTCAAGATTCCTTTATTGCTCACACACACATGCACACATGGGACATTTTTCCTCTGCTTTTGACCCATCCGTGTGATGTTGGGGGGAGTAAGGTGCCTTGTTCAGGGGAACTGAGACAGTGGAGTAGGGAGAGTCCTCTCCGACTTGAACAGATCCAGGTCCAGGCATGAGCAGCTTCATCAGAGACAGAAGCCTCTCCTGAGCTCTGCACCTGACACCTGCAGTGCAGCCTCATATATGACACAGTACCGCCCCTCAGTGTACAGAATGTGGTATTACATCAGAATGGAGAAAAGTTTACATAGTCATTATCAGGCTCCGAGCATCGACATTGGGAAGGCCATTTTGGCTGTTTTAACCGTTGTGTATTTGAACGAACTCCTCCTACAGATTTCATCAGATGAACTTCAAATACAGTGAATGTCATCTTAACAAGATGGAAATTAAAACATCCTCCATTTTTGAGTTTTCGTCACACGGCGGGACCGTGGCGTGGCTTCAAATATTGATTACTCACCATTTAACACAAGATTGTTGTATCTTGTACAAACATGGTCCAATTGACTCCAAACTAGGACATATATGACAAGAGTCCCGGCCTGATGACACCTACACAGAAATCATGCATTAAAATAAGAGCGCTCCCTGGTGGCAACAGGAAATATCTGGGTTTTGCATGTCTTATGCTTTGATTAATTCCTCCTCATCCATTTGCCGCAACTATGTCAAACTTTGTCAGAAGGGTCTCAAGATATTGATGATGAAGTCATATGGAAACCGCAATATTTTGTTGTGTGCCATGTTAGTGACGTGGCGTCAAATTTCAACGTGTCGCCATGACACACAAGATTGCTGCAACTTCAGTTTACATTGTTCAATCTCCCTCAATCTACATTTGTGTAACATGTGTCTTTCATTCAGAATAACAGCAGAGAGACAAATAACCTTAATGTTGTCTGGAAAAGGTAAGCAGGGAGTTTTATCAGCGTTAAGAAGGAGGTAAGTGCAGTAAGAAGAAGAAGAAGAAGAAGAAGAAGAATAAGAAGAATGTTTATTTTTTCACTTTATTGAAGTATACATTTTAAAATATATGGCAGTTCCATAGTGTCATATATAGGCTCTATATAGAATGGAGCCCACAGACAGCTATACAACTTAAATACAAGTAGGAATATAAATTATATTAGAATTAAATATAAAATATATAGTATTTAAGGGGCTGTTATGGATGACGAAACACGAGGAATGCTTTGGGTTTTTTTCTGTCGTTTTTATTTTACATTTGAAGAACCCCCCTCCATCGGCAGAGTGGTTACATGTTTTGGTGAACTATTCCTTTAAGATGAAAAGGAAGCGGATGTGACGTCAGAGCCCTGCCTCCAAAACATCCGGAGCGTAGTTTCTGATTGTGTAATGAAAGAGTCGTGTCGGATGACCAGCGGGTTCCTTTGCTTATACAATAGCATGTGTTCAGCTGCAGGGCTGCTGCTCTCCTAGTTCTACACAGAGACGTTTAAAGAAAGACTTTCTGGAACAAGAAGAAGAAGATAGAGAAGAAACATGGCGAAGAGGAGAGCGAGCGTAGGGACTCAGGTCAATACAAAGAAGTCGAGGCAGGTGCTGCCGGCGAAGAGCTGCAAAGCAAAGGCAGCAAGAGCCAAGAAGAGAGAGGCAGGTAGGTCAAGCTTCTCATTATACTACTATGGACAAGTCACCACTACTATTCTCTCTCCGCACATGCGACCACTTTGCATTCAAGCTTAATGTGAAAATCAAAAGGAAAAACTGAGATCGTAAACTAAGCTTGGTCCGTTTACCTGTTGCCCCAGCAGAGGGGGGTGTGTGGTGAATTCTGATAAAACTTAGTTTTTACTTGAAGGAGACTTATTGACTATACCATGCTAAAGTATTATTGTTTGTATGTGGATGTATACTTATAGATACTGACTGATTGTCAGTGTAGACTTAATTATGTAGTTTCAGTGATGCACATGATTAATATCCACTTTATTAAGAAGAGATATTATTCAATTATCACGGAGTTGTCTAATAAAATAATAGCAGTAAATGTGGCATTATAACGTTTATTAAAAGCTTAATATATACTTATAAATTGCTTATGCTTTGTGCAAGCTTGGGGAGGAGGTACAACACAATTGATCATTATCAGATTTGCTAAATGTTTAACTGATTATCCAGGGTTTTGAATTCTGTGCTCATTCAGACGAGTTAAAACGCGTCTGTTACGAAACTGTAAACTTTAAATAAAAATATTCTGACATTTATGGTGATAAATATCAATATTGACCGATATTACCTTTTTTTATCAGCAGCTTAAAGCCATTTCTTTTTGTCTGGTCTTTCAGATAATGGCATCGCAGAGGAAGAGGAGAAGCTGGAGAGGAAGATCAAACCCAAGCCACGTTTGTCCTCAAAATTGTTGGCGAAGAGCAACTCTCCCTCCAAATGCAACACCAGCACCACGACTGATGTCAATACCAGTAAATACTTCCAGTCACCAGTCAAGGAGGAGGAGACTGACAGTGAGGACTTTGACATGGTGACATCACCAGCACCTGTGGCTACTGTAAATGCCAAAAAATCTCAGAAAGACGAGGCGGAGGACAGTGAGGAAGACGAAGATGACTGGGAGGAAGTGGAAGGTAAACATCAGCTTTAAAAACCTCTTTCCTACAGGTTTGTCATTTTATCTGTAAAGAAATATCACTCAGAATAAGATTTTTTTCACAGGCACATAAGATTTATTTAATATATGCATGTGTGTGCGTTTGTGTGTGTGTGTGCGTGTGTGGTCCCAGTATTACTCTGTTGTGTTGTTGGGGCCTAAATCTATTCACACAGTCACATTATAGGGGCTTATCTTTCCTATAGTGACAAAACGCAGGTCCCCATAATGTAAATAATTTAATTTTAAGGTGAAAGCCTGTTTCAAAGTTCAGTTTAGTTTAGGGTTAGGCAGGTAGTAACGAGAGTTAAAGGTTTGAGTAAGTCTCTGATCAATGTAAGACAATGTAATGTCCCCTGAAGTCATGGAGACACTGTGTGCGTGTGTGATGTGTGTTTATCAGAGCTAGATGAGCCACTGGATCCAGCTGAGGCACTGGAACCCGTCCTGCCTTCTCAGCCCGTGGAGATAGAGATAGAGATTGAGACACCAGAAGTCAGGAAAAAGTGAGTGACTCGGTTTACTGTGTGTACATACTACATCATCATTATTATTGTAGCCCACCCATTCATCTGTTTTATTCTGTTTATCTGTATTTTTGACAGAAAGAAGATCCAGGCGGAGTTTGAATCGTATCTGAGGCGGATGATGAACAAATGCAAGAAAGACCTGCTGATAGACACACACAAGGTGAAAACACACACGCACACACACACACAGCACTTTACCTCGTCTCTCATGCTGCTTCACAGTCTTGTGTCTACACTGCATTCACTGGAGTGAGATTTTTTTTGGATCACAAACCTCTGATTGTGTCTCATCAGGTCCACCTCATGTGCCTGATAGCCAGTGGAATGTTTCGGAACCGTGTGTGCAGTGAACCAGACCTGCTGGCCATCACTCTGTCGCTGCTGCCTGCCCACTACAGCAATGTCGTGAAGGAACGCATTGACCAAAACTACCTCTCCGGACTGCTCAAATGGTGCGTCCCTTTATATCACACTGTTAAAAAGCAATGTGTGGGAATGTTTCATTGGATGCAATGAATTGACCTTGAAAGTGACACTGTTAAAATAAATCACCACTTTCTTCTTTCAGGTTTAGAGCAACATTCACCCTCAATCCCAGTCTTTCCTGTGAGGAGCGTCCGGACCTCCGGGCCATCCTGGAGAGGCGGCTGGCCAGCCTATCAGCCAGGAACCACCAGGATATGACTCAAGTTGGTATTCTGGCCCAAAACCCAGTCCATTTAATGAGGTGAAATACAGCCTTTTGTGTGAATTTACAAATGGTGGAGGTCATTAGTTCCCTGTGTTTTGTGTTTCCTGCAGCTGTTCCTGTTGGTGCTGAGGTCTCTGCAGCTCTTCTGCAGATTGGTTGTTTCTCTGCAGCCGATTCCTTTGAAACCCCCATCAGCAAAGGTACCGACAAGCTGTTACTGAGCCCTTTAGAGGATTCGGGTGTTAAAACAGCAGCTGTACTCAACCTGCAGATACAGTTTACTATAGATTTCTGTCCTCCGCCTTCTAATTTAGTGGTCAGTATGTTGGTGTCTAGAAGCCATACGAATATATGAGATTTCCTGATTAACATGCCTGTCTTTTTTTACGCCCCAATATCGGTAAGAATGATAATAGTAATATCTTTATTTGTATTGCATTTATCTAAACAAGGTTACAAAGTGATTCACTATAGAGTCAATGGTAAATAGGGTAGCAGCCCCCCAAAATTCCACAGTCTGCAAATGTCTTGTTTTGCCAGAACAGTGAGACACAGAAAGTCTGGGGTTTTAACGGAACATTTTGACATAAGCATCTACATTCTAATGATTTCTCAACATAATTAATTTACATTTTGTAATAGATCTTCTACACAATTTTTCCATGTATCCCCTGGAAACTGCAGTAGTATCCTCTGGGCCACGAGAACACCTATTTGGAATCACTGGTCTATACTGAATAATTGTATGCATTTTTTAATATCTTAATCATCAACAGTAGAAAGACAGAAACACTTTGTCTGCTACAAATATTTCACTATTGCTTTTGAATGTGACTGCTCATTCCAATATTTGGATTACAGGATATTTGCTCGTGAATGATTTTAAGAGGCTTTTGTTTTTACAAATACTGAATGTCTCTTTCATTTCTTCAGGGCAAAGGAGCAAGAACATCTCCCGGTGCCTCAGGAAAAAGCAGCTCAAACCAAGAAACCTCCAAGACCACCTCTTCTCAGCTGAAGGTCTCACCTGGCACCAAGAGACCAGCTACAGTTGTAAAAGTCAAGGGAGACAGAGGAGGAAAGAAAGCAAAGAGAAAAGAAAAACCGGAGAACCAGGAAAGGATTATAACATCCGGAGGACAGAGACCGAAGAACTCAAAGCGCCGCACTATCGCTTCAAAGGTCAGCTACAAGGAGGAGAGTCAAAGCGAAGATGAAGAGGTTCTTAGCGATGAGGATGAGTTTAAGGCAAGCAGCGTGGAGGACAGTGAGGATTCAGAGAGTGAAGCTAATACATCGAAGGGGAAAGGGAGGAAAGTGATAAACAATAAGAACACTGCAGGTAGTGGTGGAGGGAAAAAATTGATAAAAGCTGAGGGGGACAAAGAGTGGGAAGAAGAGGAGGACAATGAGGAAGGAGGAGAAGGAAAAAAAAATAATGGAACGAAGCGAAGGATTGGCAAGAAAGCAAAGGCTCCTGGAGCGGACGAGTGGTTGGAGGTGTATCTAGAAAAAACATCTTCCTGGGTTTGTGTGGATGTTGAGCAGGGTGTCGGGATGCCTCAGCTCTGCTCCCAGAATGCAACATCGCCAGTGACTTATGTGGTGTCGGTGGACGGGGACGGGTTTCTGAAGGACCTGGGAAGGAAGTACGACCCCACCTGGATGACATCATCCAGGAAGAGACGGGTGGATGAAGACTGGTGGGATGAAACGCTCGAGCCATTCCTGGGACCCGAGTATGAGAGGGACAAAAGGGAGGACAAGGAGGTGAGACACAGAGATCTATTTTATGCCCATGGTCAAACAAACACACGCATGAAGCCTCCTCTTTCTTTTTTTAAATCATTTTAAGACTTGATTAACTATTGTGTCTGGCTGGTCTCTTACAAGATTCATGTACAGGTAGTGAAATATAATAAACCGTGGATCTTACATCATTAGTGTAGGGGAATAGGACCCCTGTAGTAGCCAAGTGTATAGTCAACCATTGACTGTTTCTTGACTTTCTCCCATTGTCCAGAAATTAAGCCAAAAATATCCCAGAATCGAACTTTCCCATCTTGCACATATGTAGCCAGAGTCTGTGCAATAGCGATAGGGGAATGGCACCGGTGTAGTGAGGTCCCGTCGAAATACACAAGCTCGACCAATCGCGAGTCAGTTTCAGCTGTCAATCATGACATCTAACCCCTTTTCATAGCATTGGATAAGTAGCTAAAACCAAACTTGGCAAATCATCTGCACTTGGACAAATATAAAATGACAGAAACAGTTTTTAAAAGAAATGAATAAGCTTTCGACTATGACTTTTAAATTTGTCCCATTTAATGGCGTCGAGGCGCTTCAGCTTTGCAGAGCAGTCATATCGTCCATCTTTATATACAGTCATTACAGTCTCTGTGAACATTTGAATTGAGTTCATATAAATGAGACATGTCTCACGCTCAGCACCCTTTTACACTAACTGATACCACCCACCTCTCCTCTCTGTGTTTTTTCCATCCAGCTACAGAATAAGCTTATAAACAAACCCCTGCCGATCTCCATAGCGGAGTACAAGAACCACCCACTGTACGCTTTAAAGAGACACATGCTCAAGTATGAAGCCATCTACCCTTCAACAGCAGCTGTACTGGGATACTGCAGAGGAGAGCCGGTGTACTCCAGGTCTGTACCACAGTAGAGAAGTCCGCTGTTCATATGTATTTGCTAAATCATAGCTGAAGATGCACTGCATGATGGGCATTTGTATAATATAATCTGTGTGAACCTAGTTTATGAGGAAAACTGGTTTGGATAAGCTAACGTGTGATTTCTAGTGAAGTGAGTTGCTGTGTCCCAGTTCAGGGGCTGGATACTCAGCTCCACATTTCTAGAACAAATACAAATGACTTCCTAAGATTCATTCCTCCAGATGTGTGAGGTATATGTTAATCTTTTCTCTGAATTTGGAGGAGCCAACCAATGTATCCTCTGTTGGTCTCTGGATACCATTGCCCTTTGTCCAAACTCCATGTGTTTTATTTACCTGGTATTTGCATACTTGAACTAAAAGTAAAAAAACAACAATGAAACAGTTGTTCTCCATGAATCTTGGGGGATTGTAGATAGATTATAATGAATTGATATATTTACCATTAATCTGGTAGATTTTGGTTTACCACTGGTATCAACATGGAAGTGCACTAGTCATAGATATATGTGTCCACCTGGTGGTGCTGTAGGATATTTTTAAAACTCTTAATGTGATTGAAGCATAGTTTTCATCTCCAAAAGTTAACTACTAGCTGTGAATTACCTCTAGCATTTAGTGTTTGTTTAGGCTCTGTTCATGAAGTAAATACATACCAGTATTTACTTCAACATGATAAATGCATGTTTTGTCATTATTGTGATCTTGTTTAAATCTTACTCTCCAGGGATTGTGTGCACACCCTCCACTCAAAAGACACATGGTTGAAAGAAGCTCGGACTGTCCGACTCGGGGAAGAACCGTTCAAAGTGAGAGAGAAAACTTTTCTCCTCCATCCATCATGTCTGTTATTTCAGTTTGCTTATATCTCGCCAAAATAATTTAGCTGAAGATATGTGATTTAAGGAACATCCAAATTAAGACTTCAGTCTGAAATGTGAATCGAAGAAAAAATGAGCCACCATTGTCTAGGATGCATAGTTTTACCCACCAATTGGCGCCTTATTCATTTTCAAGGGAAGACCTTCCTATTTTTCATGGGTTATTCAGAAAAGGAACTCATAGCATGCAGCTTGTCCTCTTAGAAGTTTTCCTACAGCCGTCACTTAAGTTTGAGACTGAGAGAAGCCATGTACAGCCAGATGCACATTAAAGATGGTGACTGTGAATGTGTGGCTTTGCAAGCTAAGTATTTTGTCAGTAGCCTGAAAAAAATGTATGTGATTGTTTGTGGATGTCAGTTTTTAACATAATTTCCATCTGAGCTCAGTGCATCAGTTTTTTAATAAGGCAGTGATATTTTGCTGAGTAGAGGAGTGTTGAATAATTTGAGGAGCAGTGATGCTATTAAATCTCAGTTTGTTTGAATTGGAGCAATGAATATATGGTGACATGGTGGATTGAAGCAGAAACCTTATCTGGGTGTCAGCATTTTAATATTTTAGCCAGTCAGCACCATTTAGACAATAATAATAGTAAGAGAATTAAACTGCTTAAATGTCAAGCAAAGATTCATTAAAAGAAGGGAATTATAAAAAGATATATAATATACAAGTCAAATGAAAATAGGGGAATACAAGATAATGTGGTGTGTACACAAATGGCCCCATTAGAACCATTTTTTATTCAGTATTCACAGAAACATGATACAGTTCTTTTAGTTAATTCCCTGACTAACTGTTTGTCTCAGTTGAGAATCAAAGCTGTTTGTTGGTCGTCTGAACTCGGTCAAGTAGATATAGATAGAATGTGAATATTCTCTCTGTTGTCTCTCTTTCTGTCAGATGGTGAGGGGTTTCTCAAATCGTTCACGCAAGGCCAGGATCAATTCAGAGCTGAAGGAAAACAACGACCTGGCTCTGTTTGGAGAATGGCAGACTGAAGAGTACCAACCGCCTATAGCTGTGGATGGGAGGGTAAAGGAAAAAGAGTGGATGTGGAGACTATTATTCAAATTTTACAGCTATGTTATCAGATTTGATCAAATATCAGACCTTCTTTACTCAGTAGAGCTAACAGTGTTATTAACCTGTTGTGTGTCTCTGTTCCCATCAGGTTCCCCGCAACGATTTCGGTAACGTCTACCTCTTTAAGCCCTGCATGTTACCGGTGGGCTGTGTTCACCTCAGTCTGCCCAACCTGCACCGTGTGGCCAAGAAGCTGGACATGGACGCCGCCCCTGCGGTCACAGGCTTTGACTTCCATGCAGGATACTCACACGCTGTGTAAGTCAGCACATTTTTATCTGATCTTATCTGCTGGGATGAGATCAATTATAGCAATTGAAGTGAGGGATAAGATCAGTATAGGAGCATTTTAACATAATTTTATTTAATTTTTTCCAATTATTGGTTCTTCTTTACCATCCTAGAAAAAAGACATGTTCACTGTCTTTGCATAGAATATTTACATTATTTTCATTTTAAGCAAAATCTCAGCATACATGAAAGACGAGGACTTTTTTCCTACTTATACATCTTTTACACAATAATGTATAACCAGGTTTTTTAAACAAAGGTAAACACACTAACTCCTTTCCCCTTGCTAATAGATGAGTTTGCCTTTATGTTTCCATGTTCTTCGTCAAAAACACATCGACAACTTTGCGCTTCCATCGTCTTGCTGTGTTCACCTGGGTTTCTTGTTTCCATCACTGATGAACGGATCGTTTGCTCAGAAAATGTGTGTCTACTGCAGCGTCAAGTGACCTGGGAGTGAATGCTAATTGTCAATTGTGTGTGGGTGGGTTTTTTGACTTGTGGAAAAGGAGCTTTACTCCCACATTCATCGATCTACCTCACGAGTCTCTGTTGATTTTCTAAACTTTATTATTGACATTTGTTTTATCGGTGAAATGGGCTTCAAAGTTCTTATGTAATTTTTATTTTCATGTGTGAGAGAAATTGATCTGAATGATCAGATAAGTCAGTTTCATACAAGCATTTTTCTGTGTGTTTCAGGACTGATGGTTACATTGTTTGTGAAGAGCATGAGGAGATTCTCAGAGCCGCCTGGGTGGAAGAACAGGAGATTCAGAAACAGAAAGATAAAGAGGTTTGTGTGTGTTCATGACAACTTCTGCGACATAATTTCCCATGAATATGTTGCACTTTTAGTCAGATGTCAGGTGAAACCTCCGCCTGGTAGTCTTTTTTTAGGTCATTATCTGATGTGGATGAGACTCTGACCAACAATTCAGTTTCCTTTTTGTCTTTTTCTCAACATTCTGATGTCAATACACGGTCCCCATTTTCCTACAGTACACCTTTGTCCTGATAATTCATCAGAGGGTTTAGAAATTCCAACTTGCTGCAGGAATTGTTAGCATGAATTGACATGGCTTCAGTAACTTCCATTGCTGCAGTCAAGCTTTAGAGGTACAGGTCATCGAAAAATGACAATTCACTCATTATCTACTCACCACTATGCCGATAGAGGTGTAGTGTCCACACAACACTTCAGGGGTAAACTTTGCTGCAGCAGAATCCATTGCAATTGTAGTCAATGGTGAGTCCTTCTTCAGATGTTATAATTCAACAGAAAAAAAACATAGAATCCCTCCATACTGCTGGTGTGGTGTCATCCAAGTGCCAGCAAGCCCCGACATTCATATTAGACTCGAAAAACAAGGTCATTTACACAGTGTTTTAAGCCTTAAAGTCCACAGGAATAGCTGAGCTAAAACACGGTGTGAATGACTTTGTTTCAAGTCGAATATGAATGTGGGGACTTGCGGACACTTGAATGACACCACACGAGTAGTATGTAGGAATGTCATGTTTTTTCTGTTGTTTTATTTATGACTCAAACATTTCACCCACCCATCCATTGGCATAGTGGTGAGTAGATAATGAGGGAATTGCCAATTGAACTATCCCTTCAAGTTGACTATTTTTCTTAATCCCTGAAAGAGGCCTATCGTCTAAAAAATGCACATGATTTTTCGATTGTTGATATTTAATCTGTTATTTGAAGCCTCCTCAGGATCTTCATGCTTAATGCAGCTTTTCTTCTTCTCCACTTTCCAGAAAAGAGAAAATAGGGTGGTCTCCAACTGGACTCTGCTGGTGAAAGGACTTCTGATCAGAGAAAGACTTAAACAGCGCTACGGCAAAAAGAACCCAGGGTTGGGGAGCCTCTCTCAGGGAGACAACAACATTGACCTCTCATCTGATGAGGAGGCAGGTGAGGATGAAAGTCCCGAAGCTAAGACTGCCTCTGAAACTCTGGCTATGTCCTGGCCTCAAAACCGACAAGCAGAGGAGGAGGACAGAGGGAGCAGCAGCGGACTCAAGAAGAAACAGAAAACAAAACGAGAAAAGAAAGGACAAGACACACATTTGTTTCCCTTTGAGAAGGTGTAATATTGGAGATTAAAAACTGTTGATGAATGTTTTGATGCATCAAGGCTGATAACTTGTTTCTGATAAGTAGTTCAAATGCCTTTCAAGATTGGATCAAATGAGTCTTAGGGACAACAGATTTGAAATAGTTTCAGTAAATCAGGTCAACTCTGAAACAGAAGAGAGGATGACAGAAACAAAGGAAGGAGGAGAAGAAGAAAGATAAAACCGTTTTGTTGAGAACAAATTTTCAGACTGGTCATTTTCTTTCGGTGGGGATAATGTGTGCGATAAACCTTCTCCACTATCATTGTACCTATTGAATCTGGAAAACTGAGAGGTGCTTTCTGAACAGTAATATCATGTTGTCTTGCTAATAATCAGTGGGGGTGCTTAAAAAAATCCTAAACAGGGCTGGTTTGAGCCTGGTGGGCATAGTTTCCATTTCTACTGATGCAGACGTATTTGGAAGATAGCGTAAATATCTCCCTTCTACCTTCTGCTGTTTCAGTTTATAATGATCAAATTAGAAGGTTTCTCCAATCTTGCAAACTTGAACAGCACGCCAGTGTGACTAAATGGGACCCTGTCGTCATTACTGTTTTGGCTGTCCACTGTTTTTAGCTCAACCACTGTAAACTTTTGAGCTGATGTCAACGACTTCCGGTAGTAGATGACAAAAAGTACCCCATGTAAACCTTTTTAAAAACGGTAAAATGTAAATTTCACTTAGACAACAGATTAAGTCGTCTTAGCTCACACTCCTTTGTTGTTAGGATGCTATATCTCTGGAGGTTCACTGTTTTTTCTGGTGTATCATTGTCAACTTCCGCCTCTTAATTCACACACTTGTCAGTTTTACGCTGTGTGTTTATGTTTCACAGCAGCTGTAGTATTAAGCAGTTTTTGTATGAAAAGTATTTTTGTAAGAAATGTCTCAATCCAAGTAAAAGCAAAACAACTCAAAAATTTGTTTTAGTCTTTTTTTCATTGACTTGTGTGTATTTTTCCGTAACATTTCCAAAAATATGAATATATTTCAAAAAGATCATGGGCATTTAGAGAACA
The DNA here is from genome assembly GCF_947347685.1 of Pleuronectes platessa. Lineage (NCBI taxonomy): Eukaryota > Metazoa > Chordata > Actinopteri > Pleuronectiformes > Pleuronectidae > Pleuronectes > Pleuronectes platessa. Next base: position 18,870,439 of record NC_070631.1, on the reverse strand, counting down.
GCATTTAGAGAACAGTAAATCTGTGGCCATGAATATATTTTTTAAATTTCTAAATCATCAAAGCAGCACATCCTTAGTTAAAAAAAATGTAATTAAAGATTTGCTGTGATTCACATTTCCCTCATGTGACCATGTGGGGATTTGACGTGTGTTGATCTGAGATGTATCCACACAGGCACAAACTGACCCAGGGGTTCAGAGCTTGATGCCAAAATCAGTCCGGCCAATACTTATGACACGGTTCAGATATTTCTCCTAAAATGAAAATTCACAAAGATCCCAGTATAAACTTTTAGTTCCAAAATAATCTCTGTCCTCGTCCAACAGAAACATCATCTGCATTAGTCGATGTATCTAACTCCTCAGCAAATCAAGAGCAATTACCAATGCATTAACCCCAGAAGTTGGACCCTCCACTTCTCTTCGGTGCCGATGAGAAGCACAGCAGCGTGTCATGCATTGTTTATGAATCCATCGATCCTAGACCCTCAACCTAAAGCACTTTGACTGCTCCATTTCGATTTAGAGCTGCAACACCTTGCCAGTTACATTCCAACCTCTGCCACCTGCTGTACAGGCCAGAAAAGTAAACGAGTTCTGGAGTTTTGGGGCAGAGATGGAGAAAGCCCTGTCCCCAAAACACTAAATCTTGACTAGGTTTGTAATGTGTTCCCTCTTTTTTGAACTTGTTAAAACTCTTGCTGCAGCATTTTGAACCAGTCGGAGACAGGATAATGAAAACGGAGTAAAAAATAATAAAACGAGTTGCATTAATCAAGACATGAGGATATCGGGTCATGTGCATAAATAAATATTAATTTGAAACATAAAACAGTATCTACAAAGATTATGACAAAACTGTACATTTAACATAAATATAAAGGAGAGAAAAGAAAATAATTGGGTGAAACAGTTTCTTCATGTCAAGCTACATGAGGTGTCTATAAATTGTTGAGTCTTTATATAATCTTTGAATTCACATAGAAATCCTGTGAAATTGGAGATACTGATTGCCAGTCTACGTTTATTGATGTGAAATTTACCTTACAGAATTATTTTATTTATAAGGAAGGCAATGTTATGAAGAGAGGAGAGGGGAGGGGAGGGGAGGGGAGGGAAGGGAAGGGAAGGGAAGGGGAGAGGAGAGGAGAGGGGACGGGAGGGAAGGGGAGAGGAGAGAAGAGGAGAGAGGAGGGAGGAGGGAGGAGAGGAGACAATGAAAGGCGGATGTTACGTCACTGATAAGCACCCCTCTCACCGTCTATCTTCCGCCTACAGTCGCTCGAACACTGGGTGACTCGCTCCCTGGATTCCCCTCCACACTCAACCCACTCCTGACTGTCACCGAGAGCCGAGCCGACGCTGCTCTCACAGGTAAACACCGCCGAATTCAACCGGGGGAAACGAACTCTGCGTTTGTTGAAACATGTCTGTGAACTCCTGCGCTCCAGCGGGCCTTGTTTACATCTCAATCCCCGGACTATACTGCGTGAGAGGCGGTGGAGCAGCGTGAGGGTGCGCTAAAGAGGGTGGCTCACTTAGTCAGCCATTAATATATATGTATATTATTGTTCGGGGACTAAATTAACGTTTGTTCTGCAGAACCTCAGTGAGTTTAATCTGTTAGCATCTCACAGTTTAACTCGTTGGTTTGGCTTTCCGTTACTTCGCTGCTTAGTACAAGGGCGAGCACGCTAGCCTGGAAGCTAATGTGGCTAACGGTAAGTTAGCCACATTTGCCGTGTGGTGTTTTACTTCGCTGCCGTCGTTTATTGCTTCGGTCTCGATGTCCAGCGACAAGCAAGCCGCGTTTTACCCGTTACCCCCTCCGACACCTACGTATTGTTATCAAAGCTGACTCTGAGTCACTGTGATACATTAGCCTAGCAAGATGTGTGTCACCCAGTTTTCTGCCTATTTTTAGCCTGCAACGGGCGGAATGTGAGCGTTAGTTTGGCTCACACCGGGGCCGGCTGGCTGACCGCCTTGCCCGGCTAACCTTGTTTTCTCTCCGGGTGATTATTCCTGCGATGTCTCTGGTTAACCCCGGTGCCAGTAAACTACAAGGATCTGTCAGCAGATCGGTGACGAGATTCGTTTTTGGGAGTGGGAGACAGGTCTGGCCAAACTATTAGTCCCTCCCAATTTAGATACCATAATGTGGATATGAAGAAACTGAAAGACCACCTGGACTTTATCAATGTGGACATGTCATTGCTGCTGCACAGCATTGCTATTAAACGTCTATGATGAATTGTATACCTGGGGATAAATGTCATTGTCATGCAAATTGGTTGGGTGATTTTAGGGGAAAAGAGACATCCATCAATTATCTATACTGCTTATCCTTTACAGGGTTGCAGGGGGAACTGGAGCCAATCCCAACTGACATTGGGTCTTAGACGGGTTGTACCCCATGACAGATACCTGCGTATATATATAAAGCATTGTGATGCCTGTCCTAAAAATCATATTCTCTCTAGACATAAGAAACATCAATGTTTGGTATAAGAAAATACTACTCAAATCAAAAATAACACTTCATCTTAAAACTATGACTCATATGCATTTCAGTAGCCTTGTTGATGTTTTGAAAAAGGAAGTAACCATATTTGGAGAAGCAAGGGATAAGTCTGAGTGCCTAAAAGGTTAGTTCACCCGAAAAGGAGAAAGCCAAATCCAATACAAAAAAGTAAATGTTGAACAATTCTTCAAACCGTAGAAAACACCATCATCCAGAGTGTCTGTAAACCCCGACATTCAAATTCAACGTGAATCATGGTAATTTACACCATGTTTTTAGCCCTAATGTCCTCCGCGATCCACACGCTAACGTAACAGGAGATTATGAGTGAATTTTCATTTTGGGTAAACTATCCCTTCGAGGACACTGCAAAGCCAACTTCATTTTTATGTAAGGTTTATGGTCAGGACATAACGGAAGAAGCCACTTGTATCCCTAAAAAGCATCACAGGAATGCCAGAGGTTTGCCAAAGACCCCCTTGCAATTGTGGGAAACGTGGACTGATGAAACAATGGTTGAAATGTTTAAGAAGAACATGCAAGACTATGTATGGAAGAAACCAAGCACTTCATACTAGAGTCTAGATACCTGGTCTGAGCCATTCGGGACCACCCGGGTTTGGCAAAGATTTCTAAATCTTAATGATATGGGGCTCTTGTCGGGTCGGCTTCAGTAACGTTTGCTGATTTGTTTACTTGTTTTTTTTTTTTAATCCTGCATGTTCCTGTAAAATATCAGGCATGGGTCTGGTTTGGACTCAAAAACAGAATGCCTGTTGGGCTTGGCTAATTTACTCTTGGTCTTGGAGGGTTTCATAATTTAAAAAATCACCAAACGCTTTATTATGACCGAAAAGTCCCATGTGGTATTGAGTGTCAATGTCTTTGTTTCCAAGCATCTCTGTTTCTGCCCATCCATACTCAAATAATATTTCCAATCTACTGTTTAAGCGTCTCTAAAACGCCCTAGTAGTGTGTATCCAAGGCAGAGTTGATGGATTTTCAAATGATAACGCTGTAGTATGGATGGAGCCTTAGTAGAATTTGGGTAGACATCCCTAAGAATATGCTGGAGCTGAAGTTGCTCTTTAGGGAGAATGGTCCAAAACTTCTGAACATTATGTTGCTCTGGTCCATGGATTCCCTAGCTCATGTTTGAGGTTATTGCTGTTAAAGGAGGTACGGCCAGATATTAATTCCAAGGGTGCACTTATTTTTTCCGCCGGTGTTTAATGGGTGTGTTTATATAAAGACTCTTAGGAGTACAAGTCTGTTATTAGCTTAAACAAATTGTATCTATCTCCAATAAATGCTAAGAGTTCACAAGGTATTCTCTTGTCATTGTATCTCTCAAAGTAAATACAAAATCTCAGTTTATTGTGTAGATTTTTTGTACGTTTATTTATTGCAGGTTGTCATGGGGTTTGGTATTTCAAGAGTTTTGTTTGTCCTAGAAAAAAAGATCAGATCATTAACGAAGTACAGTTAACTATATTTTAATATTTTATCTCTGTTAAAATGTGGCCGAGCAAGAGATGTATTCTAAAATGGAACTAAGTACTGTACTACTCACACTTCTTTAGAGGTTTTATATCTTGGTCTTTCAGACTAAGCTTTCTGTTGGACCTTCTCTGTAGTGATAATGCAGACTGCTTGGCTTCCTGTCAGCAACTGATTGTGACTGTTTCTTTTCCTCTTAAGAACATTGCTAGCCTCTATGATCATTTAGAGATTCCCTCCATTAGTACACAACGTCTGTGAGGTTAATGTAAATAAGCTTACCTCTTACGAACTCATATCTTTCCCCCTTTCTTTTTCACCCATGTATCACATTCCTCTACTCTTTCCCTCCTCCTTCTCTTTCCATTTCTCCAGTCTTTTTTCTCTCCTTAGATCACCCTAAAACCATCTTTCCAAATGAGTGACGGGGAGTGTGACTTCTTCTGCTTCTTCCGTTGCTGCTGAGTGCGCTTCTTACGAGCCTCATTCAGACGAGAAGGCAAGGTGACCCTGCAAGGCTACGCGATCAGGTGGAGAGGTGGGCAGAGAGGAGCAGGAAGGTGGGGCTTTAGAAAGAGCAATTTCAGTCTACTGGACCACTAGGATCTGACAGGTGGCCGGGCCGTCTACCTGTACTGGTGTTTGATTCAGTCGACTGGATGTCTGTGGACATGAACAGCCAGGCGTCGGACAGCAATGAGGAAGACTATGGGGTGAACTCTGAGGAGGATGATGATGATGATGACGATGGTGGAGAGGAGGACGATCAGGGTGACATGTTAAACTACTATGAGGGTGTTGCCGGTGATGTGGAGCAACAGGGCGCTGACTCCTTTGACCCAGAGGAGTACCATTTCACTTGTCTGAACTATAAGGAAAGTCAACGGATGCTCACGGAAGAGGTTAACACTGTGGCTGCTGCACTAAAGGTGAGTGAAGCTGAAAACTTAAAGCTGCACTATTGGCAAAAAAAGACAATTAAATAAAATATTCTTATGGTAGTAGAGTCTGACCCACTTATGGGTTGGCCAATATGAGCCTTTCACAGTCACATCAGCCTCTGCGCTTTTGTTTGCTGAAATGAAAACTTTTATGTTAAAGAATAAACATCACAGAAAAGTTAAGCATTTATGTTAACATCGTACGTTAGTTTTGATTTGCATTGGTATTTTGCTTCTGCCTGACACGCTGATAACCAACTGCTGTTCAACAATATTGTAAGGAGTAAGTGTGGGCATGGGGGTGGCTCAGGGAGCACGTCCAGCTGTACCAAGGGGCTATCAGGGCAGCTGATAGCTCCTGGCTGATAACATCCCTGGATATATAAAGGGAGCAGGAGAGCTGCCACTGAGGAGGGAGGAAACTTTATAAGACGAAGAGATAGAGAGCTGAACTGATCCAAGTTTCCCTACGCTGTCGTTCTATTTATTTTGCTTTTTGGAATTTATGGCAACGTCACGTGCCACACTGAGTAATGATATTCCAGAAATAACTCAAAACGAAGTATAAACAAATTTGTCAAAATTATTAATATTTTTTGCAATTCGACTAACTGTTCAAAACAACTATTGGTGCAGTTACCTTGCTTGGAGTGCTATGTTACCTTGCTTGCTAGTTTAGAATAAAACCGAACCAATGGTGAAGGCAGTCGGACTGTCCTCTCTTACAATTAGTGACCAGAGATGGAGGTGTCATCTCTGGTCTAAGGACAGTAGGTAGTTGGCACCGACACAGGTCCGAGTTGCTTGCCCCTGATGAAGAGATGTTTGCATGGTGAGTGACACTGCCTCTAGAGTATTTAAGGTGCAGGACCCCTCAAGTGCTTCTGTGAGTATGCAAGGTGTCACATCCCATAGTGAGACATCGAAAGGAATTCTAAGAAAGACAACCTCAGTTCTTTCCGTGGATTTACTCGTACTCAATTTCTTCTGTCTCTTCATGTAATCCCATAACGACTCTGATTTTGAGATCTGGGCTCTGTTAGGGCCAAACCATCGGATGCAGGTCTCCTTGTTATATGGTTGTGTGTTTCTTGTCAAGAGGCAGAATAAGTCTGGGACCAATCAGACATTGACTTCCCTGATGGTGATACACGATTTAGTGTGTTAAAAACTTATTTTTAACAGTACCATACACTGATCGTCACAAAATATTGAAAACGGCAATTGCTTTTAATGTTTTGGCTAATCAGTGTATGCACTATATTTGTGTATTGATGGTCACCGTTTTGGTTTGAGGTTGTGGTTGTATTAATATTCTCAGACTGATAGTTAAGCTAGTCTGACATTGATCCGATTACATACATTAATATTCATGGACTTTTCTTACTCTGGGGATGAAGGACAATCCTCATGAGGTTAAATCATTTAATAATATGGTATTTTATGCTAAACCATGTTTTGTTTTTTTAACTCTTGTTTACTTGGGCTAAATTTGGTCCTTGTACATACTGGCATTTAGTAACACTATACTTCACACTCTTAGTCGCACATACTAACACCTGGGAACAGCTCCGTCTTGTGATAGAAGCACTGAGCACCTCCCAGAAGAGCAAGTGTGTATTTTTCTTGATTGCAGTAGGTCAAAGAAGGAATTCCCTGTAGATGATATGCTTATTTAATGTTATCTACACCTTTAGCTTCCTGCCTCATATAATATACAGTGTACAGTAAAAGCTTTGAGACTACATGAGCTGAGCAACAGTGAAATCGATGCCTAAACTACATTTCTGTTTTCTTGGCTAATTATTGACAGAGATTGGGTGTGTATAATATATTGAGGAATTTTGTCTTATTACGACTTGCTAGATATCAATAAACAAAATAACAGGCAGATATTTACATTTTAGAGTCTATATTTTATTCATTGTAATGGCAGCACAGATTTCCACTGATACGTTGTCTTTTTGTGAAATAATCAAATTAAATTGCTATTAAGTTATTGTTCAATAGCCAAGATAAACATCAGAAAATTGGAAATGTACCAATACCATTTTTCCTTCCTGATACTGATTCTGATCCCGGCTGATGTTGAGTATGGATCCTATACCAATGCATTTACAAAATTGTATGTTGTAGTTGTAACATTTTCATAATGTATTTTAATAGCTACATGCTACTTAACCCTAATGCAGGGGTGTCCAAACTACGGCCCGCGGGCCATCTGCGGCCCGCAATCCATTTTAAATTGGCCAGCCTAAAAAAAAAATATATAATAATAATTTACTAACAATTACTAACAATTTAGTAGCACTTAAATGACACTTCATTATAGCACTATGTAGTTTCGCTCTATTTTTGAAGAAATCGTACTTTCTTGATTCTTGTTGTTCTGGGTTTGTACCCTTGAATGCACTTATTGTAAGTCGCTTTGGATAAAAGCGTCAGCTTAATGAGATGGACTATGGCCCACTGTATTGCAGCTGTCCCTATGAACGCCGCCAACCCCCCCCCCCCCCTGTCAAAAGTCCGCTCCAGGGCAGGGGGGAGTGGCGGCGTGAGTGTCCCGGACCTTCGTATTTTTTCTATATGTGGCCCTCGGGATAAAAAGTTTGGACACCCCTGCCCTAATGCTATACACTGCCGGAAATCACTTCTTCTTTGCCACTCTAAAAAACAGTGCTTTCCAGAGGCAGTATGGCGCAATAGATGTTTTGGAGTGTTGACGACTCAATTTTCCAGGAAGAAAAAAAATGAAATTTCATCTGGGCGTAACTCTTTGAAAACATGTCTGATCGGAAAAAAGATTCACATGCTCACAGATGCCCAACCCAATGCTGGAATCGGATCATCTTAAAAAATACATAACTTTAACAGTGTTTGCAGCAGGGTCATGATCCTGATGTATTTCCTGCTCATCAGAAGTAGTGCCAGCTTGTATCCATTACAGTAAGAACAAGCAGACTGGGCAGCTGAGTGCAGATTAGCTGACTATAAATGCAGCCAAGTGACTTATCTGGGAGTGAAGCAACATGTAATTGCCCTGACCTAAATGTCATTTGAAGCAGCTTCATAGTCTCTTTGTCTCTCTGACTTTGTTGTGTCTCTGTCCCTCAGGTTTTGCCAGCGGTAGCAAAACTGATCCTGGTGCACTTTCACTGGCAGGTTTCACAAGTACACGACAGGTATGTCTCTTCTGTTCTTCCCCATTCCTGCCTCTTGGTTTTTCATCACCTGCTCGCTGCTTCTTTCTTCCCTTTTCTTGTGAGCCTCTCTCTCTTTTCTTGTACTTCCTTTTAGTCACCTGCGTTACTTTGCTATCTTCCTGTCTGTTATTCCCATCTGCAACTACTTTATTTAGTCATATTCAAGGTTCTCATCGTTCGGTCTTATGTTTTGTCTGATCTTTCTCTCTCCCCGTCATTCTTCTGCGCTGCAGCTTTAACTGGTTCGGTGTCTCATCCTTCTATGACTGATTGTTCTGTTTGTGTTCCCCCACAGATTTAAGTCCAACTCGTCCCTGATGTTGTCAGATGCTCTGGTCCAGCCCAGCACAACCTGCAGATCAGTCCCTGTGAGTAACGGATCAGATTGGATAAATCAGGACTCCTTAATAGACTTGACCAAAAATAACGCGCACTTGCTTTGGTCTTACACGTCATATTTTTTATATCTTTCATATATTTTGTGGACAAAGATATAACCAACGTATCGCTTGAGGCATTCACAAGTATTGGTATAAAATCCATAATGAAGGAGTACACTTCTACATTGCCGCAGTTTATACCTTTTTTTTATATGTATTGGTTTCTTATTGATTAGCTGCTCTTCACTTATATGCATGAAAGGTTTTCTGGGTGTTGTAATGTTATATGTAATTTTATATAGTTTTCTAATTCAGATATCCTTATTCACTGTCAAAATAGACAGTGAGAGCTGAGAATGCAAAGTAGCATTATTTTGTGTATTGTAGACAAAGTAATTTGTTGATTTATAAAAATATACTCACTTAAGAGAGTAGAGAGAATAATACATTGATGCAATAATAGTTTCCCCTGCGGTTTTGATATGTTGCATGATTGATTCTATTTAGAAGGTTTTATATGGCATTCAAATTTGTTGCGAGTGCTTCAGATGTCATTTCCCTGTTACCTTTTTGAGTATATCATTCCATTTCACATGTAACATGCATGTCAAAGAGCTTGTGTGTAGACCCTTACAATTTCTTTAGTGCAGGGTGTTTGTGTGTGTGTTTGCTGGTGTGTTGATGATTTATATATCTGTGTTTTCAGGCCCCTCAGTCCCTCCAGTGTGGCGTGTGTCTACAGGCCGTACGTAGAGAATCCCTGTTGGCACTGCCCTGTCAGCACTCCTTCTGCAAAGGATGCTGGGAGCAGCACTGCACTGTTTTGGTCAAAGACGGCATAGGAGTGGGTGAGTAGTGTGTCTGTGTGTGTAGTCTTTAAAGCTGGTATTAAAGTGGTTGAGTCACATTTTGATCTAAGATCCCCAGTGACTGCTTGTGTGTGTGTGTGTGTTGTGTTTATCCGCTCAGGGTTTCAGCTTCTGACGTTTATCTCAGTTTCTGCTTTCCTGCCAGACCAGCAGGGTTTGCAGATTGCTATTTGATTTAACAAATCGGGCTTCCCTAAATCAATCACTGAATTATCCTGTGTGATACATGTCTGTGCACATGTCCTCAATTGTGTGTCTTTTCACGTTTGTGTTTAAATTTCAAGAGTTGTTGTGACTTTAAAGACATGGAAGATGTAATAGGATGAGTTTTTTTTTTTTCGTTATTAATTTTACCAGGCAGGCCCACTCCTTCAGTATCCTTATGACAAACAAAAAAAAAAACACAAGTGTTTGTGAATATGGCCCCTTTCCACTGATCAAAAAACCCACTAACATCTGACTTTTGTCTGCAATGGGAATGGATACGATCAGTATTCAAGTCCAGGTGAACAGACTCTGCGGTAGACACAGGTTTTTATAGACTCCAGCTTTGATTGGCAGTGATGGAAACATGACACCTAGGTGAACATGCCGATTTGGCAAGACGGCGAGGTGAGGGAGCCCCTCTGTTTTGGTTGTGTTCATGATGTCGAACATTACACAACCGAAAACTCCTCTACTGGTGATGGAGTTAATCGCCTTTGTTACGGTCACCACTTTCTCACCGAGATATTTGTTTGGTTTTTAGTTAGAAGGGTCATCAATCACTTCCTGGCAGTGAATCCAGCGGGAATCATCTGCTGTGTTCACACATCAACTTCACTATCAGCTGGACGAAGGATGCATTTATGATGACAGAATCACTTTCTAGGTCATAGTAACTCTAGAAAACATGACACCTCACACACACACGTCTACAGAGGAACTTTCTCAGTCACAGATGGATTTTAAATCAGGAGTGTAGTTTATTTGTTGCTTTGTGTGTATGGGCTGCTTCTCCAACATTCAGGGACTCCCGGCTGTTCATAATAAACTGTGTGTTTTTAGGTATCTCGTGTATGGCTCAGGAATGCTCCCTGCAGATGCCTGAAGACTTTGTCCTGCCGCTGCTGCCGGGAGAGGAGCTGAAGGACAAATATAGACGCTACCTCTTCAGAGACTACGTTGAGGTGTGTGTCTGTGTGTGTGCTGAAGCTCTTCGCTCAGATGCTGCATCACATTCTGCATGTGTAGCAAATGAGACTTCAGAGACATGTGAAGAGGGAGAGAGAAAAACTCAGTGAGCCCTTGCGTTTCCATTAGTTACTCTTTTAATCTTTTTATGCAGCAGTTAATCTGAGTCATCTCTCTCTCACACGCTGAACTGTCCATCAGCTGGGTTCTCATCTAAATATATCTTAAGTTATTAAGCATGTTATGATATCTCATATTAGACATTTGCATTTTCTTGATGGATCATTCACCCAAATTACAAAGAAATACCTTCTTGATGATCCTTGATTGTTGTTGATGCTCAAAATGTTAAATGTAAAAAGTTACATTTACACCTCTTTCCAGTAAGAAAGAGGTGTCAATCCACAGAACCCAGTTCAATCTTCATTCGATTGATGTCAATTGTGAAATTATACTTTTTCAATGCTAAAGTTGAAGGTAATTTACAACTTCATGCTCAGTTGGATTGAGAGTTATACAGGACATCTGAATGGTTCATCTCCATTTTGACACTCTTTATGTTTTACCCAACTTACCTCACACGTCTTGGTCTCTTTCTCTGACCTGCAGACTCACTTCCAGTTGCAGTTGTGTCCAGGTGCAGACTGTCCCATCGTCATCAAGGTGCAGGAGCCCCGGGCGCGCAGGGTGCAGTGTAGTCGCTGCAGTGAAGTCTTCTGGTAGGAGACACGCACACGTGTTGTTGAACTATTACTGTTGGCCGCTATTCATCTAATTCAGAGTCAATCGAGTGATTCTGTGCTATGGACTTTTGCAAGTCCCATGCTGGCATTTTAATGTTCTTCTTGTATAAATGTTATACTGTTGCATATTTGCACAATAGGGCTTAGAATTTTTTTTACATTTGAGTTTACCATGGGACTGTAAATGTGTAAATATCCCCACAAACGTTGATGATTTAAATCTGACTCTGTTCACAGTTTTAAATGCCGTCAGATGTACCATGCGCCCACAGACTGTGCAACAATCCGAAAATGGCTGACCAAGTGTGCGGACGACTCAGAGACCGCAAACTACATCAGCGCACACACTAAAGATGTATGATGGAACTGCATGTGAACACACACACACAAACATACAGGCAAATACATACTGTAGCTTCTGTTACTCGAACACGCTTGCAAACACATTCACATTGCCATACAGTACCTTACAGTTTCATTTCCCTTACAGTCCTCTGCTGCACAGATTGAAATCATAATCATAATAATTTGCATTTTTTTCCTAGTGTCCAAAGTGCAATATCTGCATTGAGAAGAACGGAGGGTGCAATCACATGGTGAGTCGGAGCTGAAAATCACACTTTCTCAGAACACAGGACACACAAAAATTATATTTAGATTCTGAGAGCTGAAGTCCTCCACTCTCATAGTTGGAAACATCACTGGGTAGATACACTTTGCCTGTTGTTCGTTTATTACCTCCACCAAGGTTGTTTAGTTTTCCCATGCGTCTTGTTTGTACTGTATTAATTTATCAAACTTGCTGGAGTGAATGAGTCAGGGAAGAACATGTGATATGTTGGTGCTGGGATGATTTACAATGAGAAAATTCAGTGATTTTTCACAACACGATGCATTTTTCTTGAAATAAATTGTGGATCTTGATGTTAAACACACTGTTTGGCCTTGGTGGAGGTGTGGACTCTACTGAGTGCTTGTCTTTTATATTTTTCATAGCCTCTAAATGTGTTAAATCAAGCACTAAATAGTTTTGTATAAAAACATTGAGATGTCACTTTGTTCAGCTTCATTCAAAGTGTGAAAGTCAATGATTGTTAAATCAAGTTTCCAGCTCACCAATATAACTTCCTTTTATGTCTGTCTCTTTCAGCAATGCTCCAAGTGCAAACACGGTAAGTAGTTTGTCTTTGACACCAACTGCAGGAGCCAGTGAAGCATGAACTTGCTCTTATGAGACACTTTGCATCAACATAGTGGCAAAAATACATCACATCACAATAAAATAGCCATGAGTTAAAAGGAGAAGAATTACTGCACTTCCAAGAAGTTCCAAGTGAAAGATAAAACTTGGTTAGAATTAAAAAATCATGAATCCAGTTAAACCTAATTGGTTTGTCATCTGGAGTAAATACTTTATCAAACAGTCAATATCATCCAATTTGTATCACTTTTAGACGTGAGAATTCAGCTGAGCCTTTATTCAACTAATATACAGTAAACAAGATGTCACCTACTGAACATGATGTGTGATACATGTTTGTAGTTGTGAGTCCACACGTATGTTTTGTGTCTCCTTAGACTTCTGCTGGATGTGTCTTGGTGACTGGAAGACTCATGGCAGTGAATACTATGAGTGCAGCCGCTACAAAGAAAACCCTGATATAGTCAACCAGAGCCAGCAGGCTCAGGCCAGAGAGGCCCTCAAGAAATACCTCTTCTACTTTGAAAGGGTGAGTTTTTTTGTATTCTTGTTTATTTTTAATTCTAATAACAAATAAAATATATAAAAAACCAGCATGCTCAGGAAAAATCTTCCTTGATAAAACTTGATATGGAAACTTGAACACAGATTTTCTCCCTTTGCAGACCAACACTAAAAACGTTTGCCATTGCTTTTTTTTTTCTGTATAAAATCTGAGACCCTAACCTTTGGACTAGAGGAGGATTAAAGATTTCCTCCTGCACTTTCATAGAAACTTGCCTCTACATCCGCAAGAAGAATATCTTTATTAATATTTCCATTCTCTTTTTCCACAAGTGGGAGAATCATAACAAGTCTCTGCAGTTGGAGGCTCAGACGTACCAGAGAATCCAGGAGAAGATCCAGGAGAGAGTGATGAACAACCTGGGAACCTGGATCGACTGGCAGTACCTGCATAATGCTGCAAAGCTACTGGCTAAGGTGCTTCCACAGTAGAGAATGGCTGTGTGTGTCCTTGTTCTGTAGTTAGTGAGTGATGTGGGGAAAGGAGACCTGGTGTTTGAGAGATGGCAGAAAGACGGGTGCACATGGTACACAAGAAATATCAAGTTTAACTTTTGTATGGAATTTAGTTTGGAACTTTTTATTCTATCAAACCATCAAGATACTCTTAAGTAAGTAAATAACAGGTCTGTTTAAAGTAAAATCTTTAATCTTTCAGAAAGAAAAAAGAGCTATGAGACTAATGGCTTACTGTTTGGTGCCATTACTGTGTGTGTGTACTGTGTCAGAGTATTTCATTGAAGACACACAACACACAGGCATAAATAAGTGCCACAAAATGTTAATCATTTTTCAGAACTTGTTTGAGGAAGTTGTTTGGTTGTGAAAGATTTTGGAAAAACAAATGTCTTTAGATTCACTTTCTCTTTGAGAAGTAAAGTGAAGATCAATGTCATGTTTCACTTAAACACGACATTCTTACCCGAGGTTTAATATTAACCATTTAATTAGATATTCACACGTGAAACCATGTTGAGATATTGTTTAAGGGGCTTCACTTAATTTTGACCCTGTCTTTGAATGAACTTGTCTTTTGTGTCTATTTGTTTGCAGTGTCGCTACACACTGCAGTATACGTACCCCTACGCCTACTACATGGAGTCTGGCCCACGCAAAAAACTGGTGAGAGACAAACCCCTCCCCCCCGTTGTATATGCATAACTTATATTACAATGTGTTGACTGTACTAGCCGTATCCAGACTGGTGATGGTTTTATCTCGCAGTTTTGTTTGTGTTTTTGTTCAATAATATTCTGTCTTTTATCACCTAGTTTTTCTCAGTCTGGGAATTGATTGATTATTTCGCCTGATAGTCATATTTTTATCTTGTCCCCTGCAGTTCGAGTACCAACAGGCTCAGCTGGAAGCAGAGATAGAAAACCTGTCGTGGAAGGTGGAGCGAGCCGACACCTATGAGAGAGGAGTATTGAGTGGCGAGGCGGATATCAGCTCCAGTGACCGAGGGGTAAGGGACGACAACTTACATTAACTATGGTTCTGTTTTATATTGATTCTGTCGGCGATCAATCGTCTTTTTAGTACTAGAGAGAACCTACCACTGTTTTGTGGGAAGTCGAGGTTTTGGGTAACGGTTAAAAATCACCTAAACGTAGATAAAACCAGTTGTTTCTTTAAATTACTTCAAAGAAATCAAAGCTACATTGGGTCATTTTTTATTATTGGTGAGGATAATTCACAGGGCCAGCTGTTGCAGTGAATAACCATTGTAGAGCCTGGCTATTAGGCCAATTTATTGCTTTTATTCATTCTGGGATAACAGGGAAGCTAATGGAGCTCTGTGGCCCAGAGTTATAAGATCAGTAACTGTTCTGGTCTTTTTGTGGAATGCATTAATGATGAGTTATAATTCAACTACAGTGAAGGATTTTCTGTTTCTTTCAGGATCTGGAGAATCAGATGCACATTGCTGAGCAGAGGCGACGCACGCTGCTGAAGGATTTCCACGACACATGAAGCCCCATCGCGACTGCAAAGCACCAGCATCTCCCTCCCTCCCTCCTTCCGTACTTCCTTACTTCCTCGCCCACCTACCTTTTGCTTCTTTCAGTGACCATCTCTCGGTGCATTCGTACTGACCCCTTCCCTTTTGTTTCTTTACACTCGCTCATTTGCTTCTCACTTTCTGTCTTTCTCTCCCCTCACTCCTATTATGCTGCAGGGTCACAGAATGGCACGATTGTATCTCAACCTTCCTCCTCTCGTCCTCATCCTCATTAACACGTTTTGACTTCGGAGCATCACATTCACCGTGGTTACACTTGTTGCAGCTTTTCCGAGCTGATGGCTAAGGGCAAATTTTGAGGTTTTCCGCAAGTGTGTGAAAACAGTGGGCATGCTTTAATTTCACATTAAGCATTTAGACGCTGATATGAGCAGCTAAAAGCAACATGTTGCTTGTTTGTTCTCCGTGATTATTCCTGTTATGCTGGAATAATACATAGAGAGAGAGAGAAAGCTAATACAACTGCTTTCGTTATTCAGCAGATGAAGTTCTGGGAGAAATAACATTATTATTTTTCTTTAGAGAGATGTTGCTGATTGTCGGCCTGCATTTGGTGGTTTTATATAGACAATCGTGACTAGCAGGCCCTTGTTGGTAGTTGTAACTGTAGAACTTAATCGTTGGGTCAGAACACAAAGCTGCAATACTGAAATCTACACGCATTGTAAGTCACTTTTCCTCTGCTGAACTTAAACAGTTGTTGAAATAATCCCAGATTAAATGTGTCGCTGCCACAGATTAATAGGCTACATCCATACCACGACAGTTTTTGTTTGAAAACGCATCAAATTAGCTGTGGATTCACCTGGCGTCCACTCTGCTCTGGACTTTTTAGAGCCGATAAAACTGAGAACTTTTGAAACACTGCTGGCCAAGTTTTAATTTGAACACTAAGGACAGGCAGAAACAGCGATATTTGGAAACGACGACAGAGACACTCACAGCCTCTTGCTGACTGGGTCTTTTCGGTCTCGATATAGCCTTCACTGATATGTATATGCATACATGTTATGGCAGTCTCCTATCAAGTGACCCACTTCTGGAGGAAGACTGGAGCAAGATGGCTACCATGATACTATTGCTGACATGCATAGGAGTCATGCTATTATTTGAGCACTTGCCGTGTTCCCCGTCACCCACATGCCCAGTAGCATGGACAAGGCTTAAAACTAATGCGGAGCCAAAATGCTAGAGATCATTTTAACCGTAGTAGTATGGATGAAGCCGTAGACATGAACTTGGTGTGTTTGTGTGGAAAAAAAAAGACTTTGTGGTCCAACATATTCCCACATACAAAATACAGTGTTTTCCTGACGTATGATGCATGTTCATATGTACAAGATGTTATAGAATAAGATGAATGTGTGTTATCTCCTTCTTTTTTTTTTTTGATTTTGTCGCCAGTGTTTTCATTATAAGCACACCTCCCTCCCTTGGTTATGAGGTGCTCCAGCCACGACTGGCAGCATACAGTTGCTAGTCAATATTAACTAAGTAAAACTACTGAATTCATGTCTCTTTACGTTCTTGTGCTGGTGCTTGATCGTGTTCAGCTGATGTCGAAACGAGCGAGAGCCTGAGCCCCTCCATTAAATACTAGCACCTCTGCTGATCAGACGATGAAGTTATTTTGAAGCAGCAAGTGTAATCTCAGCCTTTCACTTAACGCACGCTACAGCACCACCCACTGACACCAACACAGCATGCACATATCGACACACTCGTGCTCAAGCACTGAGCTGCAGAAAATATAATGTCACCTGGTAATTTTCCTCCCCCCCCCCCTTCATCTCATGCTCTCCTCTCGTTTTCTTTACATTCAGCCCCTCCTCATTTTATTTTTGCTCTATACTTTCTCTTTTCTTCCTGCCCACATTGTTCACCTTTCTTCTGGAAAATGGCTGTTGATAGATAGATCGTTTAAAAAAAGGAATAAAAAAATACAAAAAAATTGCTGTAATTTTCAACGGTTGTACATTAATACAGAAATAGAGTTACTGAAAGTTTTTAAAACCGGACCTTGTGTCTTGTGTCTTCATTATACACTCACACACACAACCTAACATGTAATCGGGCTATTGTCTAAAGGGTTTTCTTCATTTAAAAAAAAAAAAAACAATTCCAGGATTAAATGTGATGAGTTCAACGACAACTTAACAGGAGGCTCTTAGAATTTGAATAACAACATAACAAAACAACCTTGACTCTAATTTTTTTTAGATAGAATTCCACTGAGATGTATTATTAGTAATTATGAGCTTCACATAATTGATTTGATATTCCCTGACTTTTAATTGATAATATAATGTTGATCGAGAAGTTGTAGGAATCAACGCCACACGGAAGCACTGTCATAGTCCTAGCGTTTGTTTTCACCCCTGTCCATTGGTTTTCTTGTAAGCAAGGTTTTGCAGGAACAATTGGACAGATTACCACAAAACATGCTGGAAGGAAGTGGTGATCAGAGAAGAACCCATTACATTGGTGCAGATCTGATGATGGAGGGGATTTTTATTTTTGGCATGTTAAGCGGAAAGATATTCATTAGTTTGCAATTAAGTGCAGATCCAAATCAAAATGGTTTCATAAGGGGACTATATGGTCTTGGTGGGGGTATACACTTACATTGACATGAAATTTTCTATTATACAACCGAGCCCTGTAAGTACTCAATGTGCGGCTCATTGATTATACGGACGACTTGTGTATATCTGAGTCTCAAGCATCTTTGCTGCAAATGTGGATTAAAAAAAAGAAGTGTGCTGACTTACTCTATTCCTACCCTCAGTTTATCATTGATTAGTCACTGAGTAGCTTTAATTTAAAATGTTGAAAGTAGTCCTAACGTTGAATTAAGTAACTTAAAGGAAGTAATTGGATTTCCTAAAAGTCTCTAGAACCATTTTGATGCTTCTCAACACTCACTGCAATGTGAACACATGCTGCAGACACCCACGTCACCTCTGACCTTATCATATTAGCAGCTCGTCTAATGCAGGTCCCATTTGTGCATCTGCTACAGCCTTATATAGTTAGGAGTGATTGTGTGCCAACACAGTATTAACTGCCCCATTGCACTGCCCCAGCTTTACGCATGTGACCCACTTTCACCTTCATACTGTAGCATGGAGTGTGTGGGGGGGACTGCACCTTCAAGTGTCTATCCCATGCCTCCATGAAACAGCTGCATGGAGCTAAGAGAACAATTAAAAATGGGGCACATTTTGCATTTCTGACATCATCTCGCCAACCCCTTAAAAATCACCTGCAAAGTATAATGCACTTTTTGGAGTAGTCATATATTTTTAACCTCAAACAAAGTAAAAAATGTGACGTCAACATTTTGGCTGCTTCGTTTTAAACCTATATATCATAATTTTGTAGATCTTTTGTAAATCTGCACCTGTAAACCAGACACCAATAAAAATGCATTTTCTAATAATCGAGCAATCAATAAAAATAAGACAATGACACATTGGAGTGTGTGGAGCAAGTGTCCTTGCAACCTCAAGCCAACAATACATGTCTTAAAGTAGTACTAGCAGCAGTATTACTGTAGTATAAAACCACAGTACAAAACACTTAACAAATCTATAAAAACATTAACTAGGGCTAAGTTGTAGCCAAGCACATGTCTCTGTGTTGCATGTGTTTTGCGCACTGCAGGAAGGACAAACACTTGTCGCGAAACTTCCTGCGCCCGTTTCGCGATGGCGATCCTTTCCTGCTCAAGGCCTCAATACTTCTCCGAGTCCGTTGCGGACTGACGGACGGACAGATCGGACGGACCCTTTTTGATTTATAGTTCTACGAGCCTTTTTGTTGTGAAAACAATTCACCGCCAGAACAGTAGATGGCGCAACTGAAGTCGAGCTTAGAGAAGCCTACCTCATGAGGTATATAGAAGAAGTCCACGCTGGTTTATTTACGTCCTCCCGGCTCCTCACATACAGTGAACGATGGCAACTAACAGAAAAAGGATGTTGATGACGCGACAGTTTTTGCTGAATAAAGTGACACCCAGCGGGTCAAAATGCTTTTGTTATCGTGTCTTAGCGCAGCGGTTCCCCGGTCTTGTTTCCAAACTGCGTTGCTAATTCAACAGCTGCAACAGCTTGAAGCTACACGGAGGCAGCTAGCCCCCCCCCAGCTTCCACACACAGTCAGCAGGGACACCCGATACTAACTACTCCCAAGTGTTTGCTTATAACCTGACGGTGTTTGAGAAACAGTGTCATGACAGCCTTGGGATTAAAGTCAGCGGGTTTTTGCGCTGTTCCCACCGCAGTTAGCATGGTGGCTAGCCCCGTTATGAAAGTTCATTATAACCGTATGTGACCGTACACAAATGCCGTAAGTGCTCTAACCAGCCACCGTCAGCCGGACAACGCTGCTGGCTTAACATACTTGTTAAATGTTAAATGTTCACACGGTGAACATTTAATGTAGAGCGAATGATAAGATGTAAAACAAAGCTTACTTATCACACTTATCACACTGATCCTACTGTGGACCGTAATGAGCAATAAACAGGCAAGAATCGACATCGCGTAACGGACGCAGGAAGTGAAGCGTTTATTCTTGCTGCCTTGATTGCTCTCTCAACTAACCGATTTTGAAACAGGCTTCAAAATCTGTGTGCTCGGGCCCGTTAGTGCTACAACGTAGCCCTATTTATGATTAACTTTTTATGGAATTTAGCTATTATCGATTAATCAATCTAACGTTCATGTTCAAATCAGCGTCATCGGAGCAGTGAAATTCTTGTGACATGGCTGGCAACATCTACGCAGTATACGACTTTACAAAATAGAAAAATAACATACTATATAACATACAAAATATAACATAAAACATCGTAACATATAACAGTCAAATGAAGCAGCAGTTTACAGGGTGAAGGAGTGAGGAATATTAAATAAAATAATATGAATATATTTATAACATATAACATAGTCAAATCAAATGAAGCAGCAGTTTACAGGGTGAAGGAGTGGGGATATTAAATAAAATAATATGAATATATGTATAACATATAACATAGTCAAATGAAGCAGCATTTTAAAGGGTGAAGTAGTGGGGGATATTAAATTAAATAATATGAATATATGTATAACATATAACATAGTCAAATGAAGCGGCCGTTTAAAGGGTGAAGGAGTGGGGAATATTAAAAAATAAAAATATGGATATATATGTAGTAAGTACGTAGTAAGTGTGACCTGTGATCTTGTGACCTGGCAGGCAACATCTTAGTAGACGGGCTGTACAAAATAACCATTATTATAATAACCATGTATGCATGATTGTTTTACTATAAGTAAAGTATGATAATATGTAAATATGACCATTCACGAACTAATTACAAAATGAGTGGGCGTGCCGATCGGATGTGACGCTAGTCTCGGAAACGCTGTCACAGGATAGTAACGCACGTGTGGACGGAGGAGCTGCAGAAGAACGTGAGTACCGAGCGCGTGCAACCGGAGCAGACGGTAACACGCGGCGGACATCTTTTCCGCAGCGGTGGAGCCAGAGCAGCACGCTGAAGTGACCGAGGAGGAGGAGAGCGCCACGGACCAGGACGAACAGAGTTGTCGGTGTCTGTCCCCGGGCCTCTGTGTGTGCGCACGCGCGCGTGTGGGTTGCCATCGCAGCTGGTTGAGTTGGTTCCATCAGTAGCCGGGACCGAACAGAGGACCGGGCGGCGGACGTCATGGCGGACTACTTGATCAGCGGGCAGACCGGTTACGTCCCCGAAGACGGTTTAGCGGGACAGCAGCTGTTCAACGGGGGAGACGGACTCACGTACAAGTAAATAACCGACCACTCCCACCCTCTGCACCGAGCTACACGCGGCCGAACCCCTAACCGACACGCTGCTGAGTGGGTTAGCTTAGCGTGCTAACATTAAAAGTCTGGAATGTGGGCACCGCTCCCTCCGGCTAAGTCTCCCATTAGGTTAGCTTAGTGTGGCTAACACCAAACCAAGTTGTTTACTAGGTGAAAAACACCACATCAGAATTTCTGTAAACACTGAAAACACGTCAGAAGAGTGAGAGGCGATCAGGTACATTAACCTTGACCACACCGGCTCACTCTCACACAGACATACTACCAGTTTAGTTACTCATTAATCGATCCATTATTTAACTGAAACATTCAGCTAGTCTCCTTGCAAAGGGACAGTATATGAGTGCTATCACAAGCTGATAAGTACACCTGATGATATGGAAACTGAAACTCATCTTTACAACAAGTGTTCTTCTCACATTTATATTAAAAGTTACCAGAGCTTCAAGTGGTGTCTTAATTTTAACTTACGTTTTAAAGGTTCGGTGTGTAGAAATCTAGTGGTGAAGTGTCATGTTGCCACTGAATACCCCTCACCCTCTTCAAAACATTAAAAGAACCCGTGGGAGCCTTAAGTTGTCATAAAAACTAAAAAGATGTTTAGATTGTCCAGTCTGGGCTCCTGTAAAGCACATGGTGGCCTCTGTAGAGAGGTTTTCCTGATGTTAATATATATTATTTCCACATAAAGGGCCAATTCAAGGGTAAATAAAACAATTGGTACAATTTAGATGAAACACACTAGTTAAAACACCACTTGGATACTTTTATATACAATTTCTGCCAATAGATCCCTTTCACTAGTCTTGCACACTGGAGCTTTTTAAATTATCCTCAGCCTAAAGAATGATATTCATAAGAAGAAATGGAAACAATGTTTGTGTTCTCTATATGCTTATAAGATATGGTAACAGATGTTTCATGGTTGATCCACGGTCAAATTTCAATTATGAGGACAAAGTTCATCTATCGCCACTCCGTAGAAATCCGAGCCACTACCTCACCAACTGGGCAGTTAAAGTGTTTGGCAGCAGACCTGATGAACACATTGTCTGATTCATTAATGAAGTTTTGTTTTCTTTGAACTTAACCCACAGTTGGTATTTATTTTCTTCCTTTTAAATCACACAGTTAATGTTCCTAATAAATTAACTTACTGGTTTAGAAAGTGACAACAGTGTAATTTGAATCACAGTCTTTAGGAAATTAGACAAGGACACGTTCCTCTGCACACATTCTATTCCCATATTTAGGTCCCGGCCCACTCGGGCCTGTGTTGTTGTATTGGCCTGCATTGAGCCTGGATATATTTGGCCCCTGCGTGGTATTTGTCTGCACTAAACAAAGCAAACTTAATCCGATGTACTTCATCATGGTTTTTGACACTTGTGACCAGCAGTTGAAAAATGATATGGGAGCGAGAAAAAGTGGAACAACTACAAGCTGTAGCCAGGAGACGTTTGGGTATTTGACCATTATTTGGTTGACCCACACAAATTGATGTATTTGAATTTCAAACAATTGCTGCAGATAACATCTCAAAGAGAGTTTCATGGGATTTTTTTTAAATGAATATTTTTGGGGTAAGACTTGTTGGTGAAATCAAACCTTTAGCCTTAAGATGGCACTTGGCTCTCTTGGAGAATATATATGACATTTTTCACTGTTTTCAGTAGTTTCCTGTAGATGATTAGTCAAAAAATTCATCAAGGATTATATTATGGCACTGATACCCTGCAACTCAAATATCTGCTATTCAACATTATGTTGCAGTCTAATCTAAAGTGTGAAAATAAGAACAGTGAGTTATTCCTCGTGTTTGTACAGCAAAGTTATATTTACCTGATAATTCTAAAAAGCAAAGAACTTATCAAATGTTCTGTCAATGAATACATTTTTTTAGCACTCTTATTAGTACTAACATACATTAATGACGAGCCAAATATATTCTTAATGCCCTGTGATCAAATCAATCCATGATTTGACTGATTTAGCTATTGGTTGCACATTAAAGTATATTGGTTAATAGAACATTAGTAATAGTTAAATGACCGACACGTGTTGGGACACATCGTTTCACCCTTAGGTCTCTGTCTGGTCTCACTGTCACTTGGTGCTCACTATGACTCAGACGCCAAAACGATGGTCATGCCTTTCATCTCTGCATTTGACATGTGCCCTCGCACTGTAACGTGACTCTCAGAGGATTCCCAAGAAAGAAATTCATCTTACACCGACTCCTGAGTAGTTGAAGTCACTTTTTTTCCCCTTGAATGCAGTCTTCTATTTCTGAACTGGAAAATATTTTCATGGACATGCTTACTGTTTATAGACACACATAGTTGAGTTTTGTTAAGTGTATCTTTAAGCCCATGAAACCGAATCTTTCCTGTCTTCAGTTTTGATTGGCTGAGGCAGGTTCAAAGTTGCTTAGCTGAACAGGTCTTAAAAGGACCCCAAAGGCTCACCGAGGGGTCTTCAACTGCTACCCTTCTGGGGTCTGGATAATTAGATCCATACAAAGACAGGCTCATGCTTTTTTACTGAACACACCCTGGCATAAATGCTTATGCTGGAAAAACATTAAACATTGCAATAAACATTTTGTCTTGGAATTTGCATCGGCCTACATTTCTTTCATCCATAGAGATGTAACAATATTGCAATATGTTTGGGCTAATTGTGATGCACAACATACAGTGCCTTGCATAAGTATTCACCCCCCTTGGACTTTTTCCCATTATGTACTGTTACTAACTGGAATTCAAATAGACTTAAATAAACTTTTTCCCGTTTGATCAACAAAACATGCATAGTACTTTGGAGGTGCAAAATAAATTTTATTGTGACACAAACAATAATGAGAACAAAAAAGTTGACATCTGTTGGGTGCATAAGTATTCACCCCCCTGTGTCAATACTTGGTAGAACCCCCTTTCGCTGCAATTACAGCTGCAAGTCTTTTGGGGTATGTCTCTACCAGCTTTGCACATCTAGAGATGGAAAGGTTTGTCCATTCTTCTTGGCAAAAAAGATGAAGCTCAGTCAGATTGGATGGAGACCGTCTGTTAACCGCAATCTTCAAGTCTTGCCATAGATTCTCTATTGGATTGAGGTCTGGGCTTTGACTGGGCCATTTTAAGACATTAACATTCTTTAATCCGCCCCAGTCTCAAGTCTTTTGCAGACTGCATCAGATTTTCTTCAAGGATTTCCCTGTATTTGGCTCCATCCATCTTTCCCTCTATTCTGACCAGTTTCCCTGTACCTGCTGAAGAGAAGCATCCCCACAGCATGATGCTACCACCACCATGTTTCACTGTTGGGATGGTGTGCTCAGGGTGATGGGCAGTGTTGGGTTTTCGCCACACATAGCGTTTTGCATTGAGGCCAAAAAGTTCAATTTTGGTCTCATCTGACCAGAGCACCTTCTTCCACATGGCTTCTGGCAAACTCCAAACGGGATTTTTTTTATGGATCCCTTTTCAACAATGGCTTTCTTCTTGCCACTCTTCCATAAAGAACAGATTTGTGGAGTAGACGACTAATAGTTGTCCTGTGGACAGATTCTCCCACCTCAGCTGTGGATCTCTGCAACTCCTCCAGAGTAACCATGGGCCTCCTGGTTGCTTCTCTGATTAATTTTCTCCTTGTCCGACTCTTCAGTTTGGGTGGACGGCCTCCTCTTGGTAGGTTTGCGGTTGTGCCATATTCTTTCCATTTTCTTATGATGGATTTTATGGTGCTCAGAGAGATGTTCAAAGCTCTGGATATTTTTTTATAACCTAACCCTGCTTCATACTTCTCCGCAACTTTATCCCTGACCTGTTTGGTGAGCTCCTTGGTCTTCATGATGCTGTTTGTTCAGTAATGATCTCCAACAAACTCTGAGTCCGTCACAGAACAGGTGTATTTATACTGAGATTAAATTGCAGACAGGTGGACCCTATTTACTAATTATGTGACTTGCAAATGTGACTTGTGAATGCAATTGGTCGCACCAGATCTTTGTTAGGGGTTTCACAGTAAAGGGGGTGAATACATATGCACTCAACACTTTTCAGATTTTTATTTGTAAATAATTGTGAAATCCATGTAATATTTCCCCCCACTTCCAAATGATGCACTATTTTGTGTTGGTCCATTACATAAACTCACGATGAAATAAATTTTAATCTGTTGTTATACCATGACAAAATGTAGAAAAGTCCAAAGGGGGTGAATACTTATGCAAGGCACTGTATATCTCGATATATTGAAATCTGTTAATCCCTGTTCAATGCTAAATTCAAACAAGACGACAGGAAGTGCCTAAGCAAGCGGACCTTAGCATTCATGCACCCTATACGATGCTCCCATCTGTAAAGGGCTTTTTATGAAAATCCACTCTATTCTCAGCGAATACTCGTATGTCCACTGTTGTGCAGAGATGGAATGAGAAAGGACCCTTAGATCGCTCATACTGGGGTTTGAGCTCATTTCTTTTCTACGCCGTTACCTACTGCTGCGGCTAATAGTCTTCAAAGTGTCTGTTTAGTTTTGTAATGGCGTTTAAAATAAAATGCTACTTTGGACAATCGCAACAGACTCCTTGCAAAAGAGACACACTAGTCTCGTTTTTGTCATTGCAGGAAGAATAAACGCATACTGCTCTGTCCACTCTGCTCGGAAAACTCCATATTTCGCCCACATCTGTGTGTCTGTCTGTGTGCTTCACTCTACCTAGCAACCCGGCTACACAGTATATGATAGCAACACAAAGGACCCAGATTGCTCTACTGCATCAGACATTGTTATGCCTGATTAAATGTAAAACTAAGTAACCCCCAAAACATTTTTGGGAGTGAAGAAGAGTTGTGATCCTGAGGGAAAGCTCTCGTGGTCAGGAGTGTGCCAGTTGGGGACCTCTGGTCTAACCTCTTCTATTCTTTTCTTGTCTTCCGTGCAGCGACTTTCTGATCCTGCCAGGTTACATCGACTTCTCATCAGATCAAGTGGTGAGTTGTAATTTACTTTTTATTTTTAATTTACCAACATGCGAAATCTGATTAACTCTACTGTTGTGGCATTACGCTAATCTAAGCCCGAGATGATGTCCAATATTTGGGCAAACGAGGTGAGGGTGAGAATTATCAGCATAAATATTCTATGAATTACGGTTTTAAAGATGCTATAATCACATACAGACACTTCATGGTGATGACTGTTGGTTTGATATTTGCACTTTTTGCGCTCATTCATCCTTCACTATTTATTGTATTCTTCCGAAATCATGAAATAAAGTATGACCAAATTTGTGGATTCTCATAATGGATGGCTGATATATAAAATGTAAAAATTTGGTTTAAAAAAAAAAAGAAAAATTATGGCAGGTTTCAATATTCAATTGTCTTGGAAAGATATGACACAACACCACCACCCACTGTGACAGGGTCAAGTTTGTATTTAAAATGACATAGTAGAAGAATGAAATGCTGAACCACCATTTCTTTTGTCTATCTTTTATCCAGGACCTGACATCAGCACTCACCAAACAAATCACCATGAAGACCCCCTTTGTCTCCTCTCCTATGGACACTGTCACAGAGGCCGACATGGCCATTGCTATGGCAGTAAGTATAACACACAGCACACTTTCAAAGCTTCTGTGTGCAAAACAATAAATGGGTCAGATTCAAACGCTGTAACAGAGTGTGGCGGGGTATGAGCTCTGAGTGACTGTAGTTATTCCTGTCATTACAAACTCTTAATATATTGTCTCCTCACAGCTAACAGGTGGTATCGGCTTCATCCACCATAACTGCACTCCAGAATTTCAGGCGAATGAAGTTCGCAAAGTGAAGGTAATGATGATCATCTGTGTGGTTGTTTTCTTTCATTTCATCTCTTCACTTGTTATCGTTGTATCATTGGTTATTTTCAGTCGATTGTTTTCCTGTCCTGTCTTTCAGCCTCCCATCTATCTCTTGTCAGTGTCATGCTTTTCCCCCCACTCATGTTGTTCTTTATTTCTTGTTTATCTGCATCTCACATGATCTTCTCTTTTGTTTCTGTTTGGTCCTTTTTAGTCAGTTTGGTTGTAGATAGAACCTGATAGAAGATTTTCTACCCAGCATCCTTTGCTCCTCTGCTGTAGGCAGTGATTTAATTTTCTCCATCACCCCTGCTTTTCTCCTGACCCCCTTTTCTCTTCCTCATCCCCATCCTTGTATTTCCTCACATTCTCCCCTTTCTCCCCAAGCGTTATGAGCAGGGCTTCATCACAGACCCCGTGGTGATGAGCCCCAACGAGAGCGTACAGGACGTCTTCCAGGCCAAGGCTCGCCATGGCTTCTGCGGCATTCCTATCACAGACAACGGCAAAATGGGCGGCAAGCTGGTGGGCATCATTTCTTCCAGAGACATCGACTTCCTGAAGGAGGACGACCGCCTCCTGCCGCTCAGCCAGGTGGGCAAAGTTTAGAAATAATAGTACTTTGTGAAGATAAAGAACAGTGTTTTCCCCAAAAGCCAGAAATGACTGGTAATAAAATGATGATTAATCACCTGCATAAAAAAGTTTTGGGAATCCAGGAAATGACTTTTGCCAAACAGCTGATGCATTGATCATTAGAATTTAAATTGCTAGTGAATCATAATAAATGTTATGATGAATTGTTATGAATCAAGCAAACGCATTAAAAAAAAGTTTTCACATTCTTGGAAAGGTACAACATATTAGTCAAAGAAAAAAATGCTGCGTTTACATAGTTTTGGTGTCACCATCTTCACAGGTGATGACAAAGCTGGAGGATCTAGTGGTCGCCCCTGCTGGAGTGACGTTGAAAGAAGCCAATGAAATCCTCCAGAGAAGTAAGAAAGGTGAGTAGCGAGGTTAAATCTATTTCTCATAAGTTCAATCTGAAATGTAAAGGTATGACCTAAAACTGATTTAACCTACACACTAGATGCTAGATGATTAGTCAATGAGTTTACTGTATGTGATTTCTTCCTGCAGGTAAATTGCCTATAGTGAATGAAGAGGGATCCTTGGTGTCAATCATCGCTCGCACAGACTTGAAGAAGAACAGAGACTTCCCTCTGGCCTCCAAAGATTCCCGTAAACAGCTGCTGTGTGGTGCAGCCATCGGTACCCACAACGATGACAAGTACCGACTGGATCTGCTGGTGCAGAGCGGCGTGGACGTGGTCGTACTGGTAAGTAGGACTTATAAACTGTTTACAGTGAAGACAGGAGATAGGAAAGTCTTACAAATTTAGGGGACAAGTTATTTGTATTCCATTTGGATCAATTTCAGTCTTTGATGCAGGTTAGACTGGTTGGTTTTTATTCCCTAACAAATACAAACTGGTTGAATCAGTGCTGTAACTGATGTTTGGGAGAGGGAGCTCTTGATCAAATTCAGTGAAGATTTAGTGTACTGTTAAATGTGCTTCCACTGAGTGCATTAATTAGATATAATCTTTTTTTGATAGAAATCCATGTGAAATGAAGACTTGGTCTTGATCAAAACTCGATGGGAGAACATTTAATGCTAACTTCTCATTTTTATCTGAACACTGAGCTGTGAAATCATCGAGGTAATGTGTGTTTTTTCTCTTCCTCCAGGACTCCTCTCAGGGCAACTCGATCTACCAGATAAACATGATCAAATGTATCAAAGAAAAGTACCCCCACCTACAGGTCATCGGAGGCAATGGTAACTACACTTAAACATAACTGCACACTAATATATTGTAAAAAGGTTTAAGTAGTTTGGACAGCTCATGTAAACAGAGCAACAGTGATACATTTAAACTAAAACATAGCAGTGTGAATGTAGCCACAACATTTACTAAAGTTGTGTTCCGTTTATCTCTTTTCACTCAGTTAGAAAATCGTCATTATTTAGCCATATAACTTCCTCTGTCTCCCCCTGTCTGCTGCAGTGGTGACTGCAGCTCAGGCGAAGAACCTCATCGATGCAGGAGTAGATGCGCTCAGAGTGGGGATGGGCAGTGGCTCCATCTGCATCACACAGGAAGGTGAGTGACAGATCAGCAACTCAACACACACCAGCATCCTTGCTAACTGCTCCTCAGCGACAAAGCCTCTAAGGTGGTTAGTGAATGAGCCAAAGCCTGAATGAGACGAAAGTGTCAGTTTGACAGTAGCACACAAATGCTTGTTGTATCCTGTGTAGTTTGTCGAGGTGTAAGACAGTTGACTTGTAAAATGTATGAGGCGCCACGGGCGGAAACATGAGCGCTTTGATTTATAGCCTCTCTCTGATGCTCTCTGTGACACTTTGGATGCACTTTTTGTGATGCTAGAAGTCTTTTAGATTAACTTTGATTTGCTGTGGCCTTTACAAGTAAGGTTGTGAAAGAATACGAACTACGTCTGATTCAGTGTTAATTTTGGCAGCTATTTTTGATTTAGTCTTAGTCTTTTGACGAAAACGCATATTAGTTTTAGTCACATTTAGTCATTTTTATCCTTCTTAGTTTTAGTCGACGAAAACGAATTACATTTTAGTCTAGTTTTAGTCACATTTAGTAGCCACATTAAACTTCTTTTCTTCCCTTCTCAGGCCCAGGGACCCTGTGTTGTGTCTAAAACTGCATAATAGTCTAGCTTTCAGTACTTAGGTTGTCCATTAGATATCCCTACCAGCATAGGTCTATAGCAGGGGTCGGCAACCTTTACTTTCAAAAGAGTAATTTTGCCCCCTCTTCCCCCAAATCATATTTGTCTGGAGCCGCAAAACATGTTTGATAACAAAGTTTAATATAAAGTTATACTATACTAAACTATAGTTTGTTGCATATACAAAATTATAGAACGACAATAAAGAACTTTTGACATTTTATTTCCATTTGTACCTGTTACAACAAAGGAAAACAGAGAACACTTATTAAGAGAAGAAAATACACAGGCAAGTGTCGGCCTACTTTGAAATAAATTAAACACAGAACTATGTAGGGTTATTTGAGTCCTCCCAAAATTTGTGGGAAATGTATGAAATAAGAAGTACCCTATTTTGAAATGAATAAAAATATATATTTAGTTTTAAATGTGAAAACAAAAAGTGAGAGCAGGTCAGACTGGAGGCGGACACAGAAACTGAAGCTCGATACAAACCACCTGCAGCTTCTGCTCTGATCAAGAAGCCGCTGCGCTGATCGCTGAGCAGCTGAGACCAGAGAAACTCTGTGTTTTCACTGTTTCCATAGTTAAGAATCAGTCAGTCACTGAGCGGCTGCTTCACGTGTACGAGCTCTGATCTTGTGTCTCCGAATGAGCGGGGCAGGGGGCGGAGCCTCTGGACCGGTGCGCTATCTGGGGCGCACACAGACACACACACACACACACACACTAACTCGCCCGCTCCGGATACTTCATGACGGGATGATACGATGTTTTAAAAAAAAAATTGTGACTTAGTCAACCACCAACATATTCATCTCGTCTCGTCAACGAAAGTTAAAATAGATTTAGTCATAGTTTTTATTTTCAAAGATCCGTTTTCGTTACGTCTTCGTCTCGTCTTCGTCATGGGAAAAAGTTTGTTAACAAATATTTTCCGTCATAGTTTTTGTCAACGAAAATAACACTGGTCTGATTGTGGTTCAGCGCACAGGCTGATATTTCCCAGTTGAAGTCAGGAATCTTAGATATTGTGATCAAATTATCTGAGATTTTAACCATATGTAGAGATGAGCTGAACAGTTTGAAATGTTGGTTAAATTGCATAGTTTGGATTGTTCCCAGAATTTTTTTGTGGAGTTTTTTGTTGAAACTGGGTTTGGATTGAGATGTTTTGAATTAGGATGGAGTTTGTTGATTTTCCATACATGGTGAATATAAATAGTAGTTGTTATTCTCTGTGCTTTTTGATTTGTCACCTTTCCCAGGATTCTTCTGAAATCATTTAGCTTTTTTGTTTATTCATTTTCTTGTGCTTATTTTTCTTTTTTGTCCTCATCTTGTCATCGTTCCACCTACCTCCTCCCTGCTTTCCCCCTCTCAAATCCTCACTCCTACCTCCCACCCTAATGTTTGTATGGTGTGTGTGCGTGTTTGGGAATTTATGTCCAGCTCCCCCCAGTGTACCACCAGCAATAAAGCTCCACAGCCCCAAAACCCCAACCACTGTTACGGGATACAGTGGTAAGTTTGCCCACCCCTGGGGCTCTCAGTGGCTCAACTATCACAATGTGACACCCCCCCCCCCCCCCCCTTCACTTCACAGCCTGCTGCATTGATTGGTTAACAGCTTTGCTTTGGTAGAAGTAGTGGGGGTAGTGGTCTTAGAGTTTTTGAGAGCTGGCTGTGGGGGTTTTGGGGTTCTGGGGGTTTGCTTGTTCTTGCATCCTCA
Organism: Pleuronectes platessa; assembly: GCF_947347685.1. Taxonomy (NCBI): domain Eukaryota; kingdom Metazoa; phylum Chordata; class Actinopteri; order Pleuronectiformes; family Pleuronectidae; genus Pleuronectes; species Pleuronectes platessa. Next base: position 18,839,104 of record NC_070631.1, on the reverse strand, counting down.
CTAATCCGTCAGTACTCCTGAGTGGTTGTGGCTCTTCCTCCTCCAACTGTACTGACCTCTACTGCTCTCTGGTCCGGATGGTGTCTACCGATAGAAACACTGTCCACTAGTGTGTTTTGGTTGCCAAAAGGTACCATGGGTCAGATCGTGGCTGGTATAAATCCAAACCCACTGTTATTCTTCTTAAGCTGTTTCTCTGACAGGGATTGTGATTTATTGGCCCACATCCACCACCCCCACCATTGTAACTCAACTATTTCTAACATCCATTCTTAACTTTGCACTGGAATGAGCAAACAGCGATGGCAATGTTATACAACGTAAACAGGATCAATCATACACAATATTAAAATTGCAAAAAAAAGAGTTGCTCAGTTATATGAAATCCCACCCGAGTGAGTTTGTAAATAAGTCAGACTTTGATGCATGTGGCCTAGTGAGAGTAGTGGTGGTCACATCAGTATGGAACGACCTGTGATACCTCTACTTCAGACACCTCGGGTGAATCAGTCTGTCACTGACGGAGGTTTAGCAGAGGTGTTACTGCTGGTTGAGATCAGGAAGACTTGAGTAGTTGGATTAAGACGGAGGCCTTTGTGTTCGACTCTGTCTTTCTTAAACTCTCAGACTGCACACGTGGCACGCCTGCACATGCCTGTGGTTATTGCACTCAAAGATGACACATTTTTAACTATACTACAACTGTGTGCCAAAATCTGTACATGGGTGTGATACATTTCTCAAATGAGATGTGAACAGTGAGCAGCAGCTGGGACACTTTCAGATTTCTCCGGTGCGCCCTAGACTAGTGATATCCTCCGATAACACAAGTAGTACAACGGCAATTGATTATATGGTTATAATGATGATTTCATTTTCATACTTATATATAATACTTACCATCGGGAATCATACCATGGTAATCGTTGTTTTTTCTTAATAATTGATGTTTGTGAGCTACTGTAAAGTCTCTAAGTGTCTTTAGTGCTATAATTGTAGTTCATCTTTTGAGAGACTCGGACCTGGTCTCAAACCCCTGAATGATGCTCAGGAAGAGGTGGGGGATTTATCTGCTGATGTGACAAGTTTAACTTCCTCATTCTCACATTTGTTTAACCAACGTGACCACATGAATGCACGTGTTCCCAGCCTGTCTGCTCATTGCTGCTGCTCAGTTTATTTATTTTTATTATCAAACAACCATTTTGAGTCTCAACCTGGCATGTCTATGCAAACTCTGTTCTGTTCTCCGAGCTCAGTCGAGAAGTTTTTGATACAATTCCTGTTTCCAGGGCTTTATACTTCTTTCCGTGCCAACAATCAAAGGTTAGAAACCTTTAACTCTAGTTAAAAGTAGTTTTCAGACATGAATGAATGAATCCGGCATCTTTCTACACAGTTCAGAACTATTTCTAGCATTTGCCTTTCAGGAGATCATATGATCAGACGTGTTTACAACACAAATCTCCAGAACATTCAGGTGGTGCAGGGGCAGGATGTAACATAAATTCTGCTGTGCTGGCATCAGCACTTATCACTAAAGGAACTCAATTTTCTTTGTCTTTCTAAGTTGACATCTTCATCTGGGTCTTCTGTGTATGGCTCCTCTATTTCATCCTGAGATAGTTCTTACTAATGCCAGATTATCTGGAGTTCAATGCATGTCTGAAGACAGCTCAACGGTCTCAGCCATGTGTATGTAAACATAATGATCATATGAATTAAGAAATGAGTTTCATTCCCGCATTAGTCTGTAGCTTTGTGTGGTGAACAGTTACTTTCATTTGTGTGTTTGGAAGAGGTAGGATTGATGTGTGTGTGTGTATATAGTTCAAGTGAATATATTGTGTAATACTGATGAAACTATAAATGTATATTTAAGTTGACCAACCTCTTGAGCTACACACATTTTCTTACATCATCTTTCTTCCCCTCCACCAGTGCTGGCATGCGGCAGACCCCAGGCCACAGCTGTCTATAAGGTATCGGAGTACGCACGTCGTTTCGGTGTGCCCGTCATCGCTGACGGCGGCATCCAGACTGTTGGGCACATCGCCAAAGCTCTGGCACTGGGAGCATCTACAGGTATGGATACATGTGTTTCAGGAGGATTGAATTTTTTTCATCAGTTGTATTTTTTAATCCATGTAATCAGGATTTTAATGTGCACTGTAGATTTTTCCGATTTGGATGATTGTGTTTGCGATGCTCAGTGGGAAACTACGATTACACTAGAGGGAGGAGGAAAGAGCAAAAAGGACAACGTCCTACTCTTCCCCTTTGATTTAAAGCTTTCAGTTGTCATCACTAAGATCCAAGTTACCTTCTTTCTCTCTACCTCCAGTGATGATGGGCTCTCTCCTGGCCGCCACTAGTGAAGCTCCTGGTGAATATTTCTTCTCTGACGGCATCAGACTGAAGAAGTACCGTGGAATGGGCTCTTTGGATGCCATGGACAAAAACCTGGGCTCCCAGACCAGATACTTCAGGTACTGAAAACCTTGACTTCTAAGGGCTGAGTTACAACAAAGCAAGAGACTTATTCTTAACAGAAGAGAAATTTTCTTCCTGTCACCTTTGTACCGTCAACAGACAATTCAGTCAGCTTTTCCCCAATGACAACACTTCATGTGATTATAGAGGTTTAATGAAAGACAGTGCCAGACATTTCAAGCGTAAAACATTTAATTGTTTGTTTGGGTTCAAAAGCAAATAAAAAAACCTCGAAACTGCTCAAGTCAATAATTTTATTTACTTTTAGACACAAGATGGCAGCACACAGATTGTAGAAGATCCTCTGGTTTGAAATCACCCACCTCACTTCTCTTTGCCTCCTCTCCCCTCACAGTGAGAGCGATAAGATCAAAGTTGCTCAGGGTGTTTCTGGAGCGGTGCAGGACAAAGGCTCCATCAACAAGTTTGTTCCCTACCTGCTGGCCGGCATTCAGCACTCCTGTCAGGACATCGGCTCAAAGAGCCTCACACAGCTCAGGTAAACACATTGCATCTTTCACAGCAACAGTTATGGCGGATATTTAAATGTTGGCCAAGCCACTTAAACGGGTGATTGACCTTTCAGTTTTTTCCCCCCAGTGAGTCACTGAGAACTGAGGCTCTCACCTCGCTGTCTGCCAAATTAGTTCACCCGGGTGTCATGTTTCCATCACTGCAGATCGGATTAAAACCCATGTCTGCTGCAGAGTCATTTAACCCGGGAGTGAATGCTGATACATTTCTTTGCCATTGCAGATAAAAGCCAGATGTTAGTGGCTTTAGTGACAAAGTAATCGTGTGAAATCCGCCTGTGTAACAGTGGGTTTAACTGAGCCCTCTGAGGACCTATCCAAATAATGATGATGTGGAAATGAATGTGGACAAAAGTATATTTGAGAAGGGGATAATTATCAATAATTGTTGATAATTAAAAAATCATAATACTTTGGTCTGCGCACACTCGGCATTAAGGAAAGCACAATTCAAAACAGCCATTCCGGCCTTTGCGCTGGCAACAGCTGTATCTAAGGAACGGTACAGTTGTTCATCAGATGAACTGGGTTCGAGGGTCAGAGGTTTTTTCTCATGCCTCAAATTGAAGTCCTTCTAATTCTTAACTACATACTTTATTAGTCTGGACAGACATGTACATGAACTGCAACTTGACTGACAAGTTATGCATCAATATCGTACTGATTGCTTCCGTATCTAATTTATTCTCTGATATGATTGGCTGAGCAGTCATCACTCTGATTTTGTCGATACCAGTTAGTGACTTTTAGCTTCAGCTGTAGTGATACACAAAGCTAATATGGTTTACAGAGCAGAAGTCAACAATTGGGCCAGTACTTGTGTCAAATGCTTCTGTGTGAAAAAGATTGTATGTTATCCCTCTTTTACACCAAAATTAGTCAGTATACGTAGGGTTAAACTGACTAAAGAGGTGATTTAATTCTTTCCACTGCCAGTGGAGGAGTTTGCCTTTTTCCCCTGGTGACTCATGTTTGACGTCACTGTCGCACCAAAAACTGAGAAGCTCTCTCACCTCTTTCTTGCCAAATTAGCACGTTCACCCCAGTCTCCCGTTTCCATCGCTGCAGATCGGAGATGATTAAAACTGCAGAGTCATTTGACCCGGGAGTGAATACTGATTGAATCCATTTCAATTGCAAACACAAGCCAGATGTTAGTGGATTTTTTGCCCAGTGGAAAGGGGCTTTACAGTGTTTCTTTCCTCTTGCAGAGCCATGATGTACTCTGGAGATCTGAAATTTGAAAGGAGAACATCATCAGCTCAGATGGAGGGTGGAGTCCACAGCATGCACAGGTACACACACTTCTTCAAACTAAACTAACTCGACTAAGCATTTCTGTGTTGCATTATCTTTTGCGTTAAACCATAGAAAGCTCTGTCATAATGGGAAACCTCAGAGAGCATCATGGATTTTTTATGTGATCTCTTCTTCTCTCTCCCACAGCTACGAGAAGCGTCTGTTTTGAGGACGTTTATCCCGAAGATGAGGAATCCTTCCAATGACATTATGCAATCACACTACTTGCCAGACCCTCTCGTTTCATACTCTACACATGCAGACTAACTTTTCATACAAATGTGTCTCTAAAGATCAGTTGTCACACACACACACTCTTCCAAGGATCATCGGTCTTCCTGCCAGTGCCATCTATGCATCGTCTGTGTTTTTATCCGTTTGTGTGTGAAGGAGGGAACTAAGCATTTCTATGTATTTATCAGTACATGTGTGATTGAATCCTCCAATGTCTCCAGTTTACTGCTGTGATCATTCTAAGGCAAAAAAGTTGTTCAATAATAATAAAGCTCTTGTTTTTTCCACAAGCTGCTGTTTGTCGTCAATGTAATGCAGTTTTACACTTAAATGTATTTGGACCGATTTTGCAGCGTCTTCTGAAAAATTCGACAGTTTGTAATAAAACAGAATTATAAACTGCTGCCCGTTCGTGTCACTGGAGTCTCATGTTAGCCTGAAGACGAGCTGCAACCTGTCTGCTGAACCACCAAGAGATTTCGTTTCTGATGAAAGAAAATCCCTTCCTTTGTTTGTTTAGAGATGTGACAACTCCATGATATTCTGAAACCATGTAAACGGAACAATTTCAAACTGACAAAATGATATACGGCTAAAACAAACGCCTGTAACTAATAACACTATAGCATTTATCTAACAAAAGGGTGCTTTTTTGAAATTGTATTAATATTTAATGATTATGGGGAACATAGTTGGAGATGTTTGAAAAATGACTGCAAGGATTTACATTTTTACATAATCATCTTAATGCCATTAATAGGACTAGGTTGAATTAACATGTCGAGCAACTAAACACTGTTAGTAATGTGTTTATACCTACAATAAAAACTATTCTTTTACTACATATAACAGCAACTCTGTTCTTTCTTCCCGACAACAGTTTTACAAATCACTGGTTACAGCCACAATAGATTTAGACGAGGCCATCACCTATGAATTAATGACAATGCAAATGTTTCAGTAGCAATATCTGCAGCATTATTTATTCAGACTGCAGAGTCTGAACTATTGTATTAAACGGAATACAGCAGTAGACATTTTATGAAGTTAGTTTGGAAAGACACTGGTAATTTTACTTGAGTACATTTGTCTATTTTTTTGTAGTTTAAGTCTATGGACGAAGTAGTTAAGAATTTGATTAATACAGCTGCTACTGTATTAATACCAAACTATGAAATCCAAAGGATTTCATCTGACAAACTTTAAAGTTAGATATTTAAAGAAAAGAGTTATTCATCAGAAGTTACGGTTACCGAAATTAAATGAATGAACTTCAAAGTACAACAATGCAACGTGGCATTGATTTCAGTATTAATTGTACGGAGGTGCACGCCAGATGTTGCCAGTTTATCCAATCACGCTGCAACGTTGTTAATTAGTCAAGAACATTCAAGGTCACAGTTCCTTCCAACTCCCTCACCTTGGGCCCTGGGGAAGCTGAGCGTCTCCTGGGGGGGGGGGGAGGGTCACATGCTCCAGCACCAAATTCACCGGACTTTCCAGGCTGAAACCCAGACGGGCGGATGGGACTCCTGCGGTCACAGTCTGTTGGCCGCACCTGTCTCACATCAGCTCACCTCGTCCGTCATGTCACAGGCAGATGTTTGTGATTAACACTGGAGTCGGTTTACAGGCAACTGAAAGATCAGGGATTTTATATGAGGAAACACAAGGATCATATGGAACGTTAATACTACTGATACATGTACTACTACTAGTGTCACAATCTGAAAACACACTTCAAATTCAACCAATTTAAACCCTAAACTACACTGACATGCAACTAAAATTCAAATCTCATTAACCAGTACTCTAACTAGTTCAGATCTTGTTGCTATAAACACTATGATTATATCTAATATAATTTAAACATATGACTATTGATGTCATGTCTGCTATGGATGTGTTAGCAAGTGGAAACTATAGGTTCAGGGGCCAGAGCCTGTTTGACATGACACAGACGCAGAGCTCAGTTCAAAGTCAAATTGTCCCGGTTACATTTATTAGCTTGTGATCATACATTATTATGTTGTCTGTTTGTGTGTTTTATTGTAAGCAGTATTACACAGAAGCTACAGGGCAGATCACCATGAAACTTGGTTTGAGAGATGCAGTATGTGTCGGGAAGAACCGAGTAAATTTAGGATTGGATCCACATCAGAGGGCAGAGCCAGGAGTTTTTCTTCAGCCTTCTTTAAATTGCAAGATAGGACGTCTTTTTAACTTATTCAAGTTTTCCAGGGAATATTTAATGGAACTTGTTAAAAAACTCCGGAACTTTGAGAACAGATTTCTGTGAATTTGTGCCTGTTTTAATCAGGGTTCTTACGGTCATGGAAAACCTGGAAAGTCATGGAATTTTAAAATGTCATGGAAAAAAATAATCACCCAAAAGTTTTGGAAAAGTCATGGAAATTTGTTATATTCATATTTTAATGACGTTCACATTTACGCAGAGTTTTAAATCATTCATATGCTTTTAAAGAAATATGCTCAAAATATAAGCAGGCATACTTGGGTTTGTGTCATTTAAGGTATACTGTATGCCTTGGAATTTCATTGTTAGTTTGAATGCTACATTGTTACTTTCACAAAAAGTTCGGTCATGGAAATTTGGTTTAAAGTTATTGAAAAGTCATGGAAAAGTCACGGAAATCCATTGGTCAAAATGTGTATGAACCCTGTTTAATGGAAGAGGACTGTTGGGCCCTAGTGAAGGTACAGGCTGTACTGAGAACCACAGTTGTGTGTGATAACTAAATCCAGTCCAGTACCGATTTCATCCTTCGTATTACAGCTGCACATCAGACTGAGGCTCCAATAACATGCCATTAACACGCAGTTAAATTATAATAGTTATTAAAAACAGGAGAGCAGAATTGTGCTGCAGCCCCTGAGGCTCAGATTGATTCTTATAATCAGTGTTGTGTGGTATTTTGTACGATATCTCTTTGGTGTAAGACGGCTCAACATGCAAGTCTTAAGAATGTGGTCAAAAGTTTTGGGGGGGGGGAACTGGACCAAAACTACATGGAAACTAAATGTACATACTTCGAAGAATATTTTCCTTCATAAAACTTTTGCAATGTTATTTTCTGTCTTTGAGGGTAACATTTTAGAGTAGATATTTAAAACTGTGCAGAGTTTAAACAAACTTATAAAACACTATCATAGTAGTTGGAGGTTCAGTCACCTGTGGTCTGGAGTTTCACATCAGTGGGCCGGAGGATCTCTCCGGTTCACAGGGAACTAAAGAGTCAGGAAGCAAATACAAAGCTTTCACTGAAACTACAAAAATACAAACATTGATGAATAAAGCAATAAATAATAAATTTGATTTATTTGTCCAGGTTTTGAAATACTGGCTCTGAATTTTCTGCCTCCACCAACAACATGAAGTTAAAAGAATGTATCTTGTGAGGTGCTCACAGCATTAAGAAACTCACCACAGTGACGTGGGTTTTGTTTGTCGAACACACAGGGGCCGGCTGTGGCTCAGGGGGTAAAGCGGGTCTTCCACTAGACAGAGGGTTGGCAGTTCGATCCCTGTCCTCTCCCTTTCACGTGCCGAAGTGTCCTTGGGCAAGACGCTGAACCCTGGACCCTGACAACTGTACCAGTAATGAGTGATATAGAAAGTGCTGCACACAGATCAGTGTGTAAATGGCAAAAGCTATGTTTTTAAGTGCTTAAGTGTCCATTGCGATTAGAAGCACTATATAAATTAAGACTATAAGCAAATATGTAAATACAGACCATTACCATTCAAACACGTCTGGAACCAGTTGAACTGAGGTTCTATCAAAACTAATCGTAACATTTTATCTGGATGTTAACTAGTGTGGGCACTGAGAAAAGAGACAGTAAATCAGTGAAGATTCACATGCTGTATAAAATAAATACTATTAAAGTGTCTGAATATCTCCTATTAGAAAGTTTACATTCAAACTGTGTTCAAAAGTGTCAGTTTAGGTTTGAAAAATTTGATGTAAGACTGAGTGACTGCTCCCTTCACAAACAAGCAGGTTAAACAATACAACAACAAAAAAAGAGCATTTATGTTAGAATCCCTCTACATATGCATATTGTGATATGGTGCTATACAAATGAATCGGAATATTTGAGAGTTCATCCAGGGACACACAGAAGACAAGAGAGTGGCTGCTCTCTCCAGAGGGGAGGGAGTGGGTAAAGGAAGGAAAGGAGGAGTTGTGTGTGTGATCAGGAGAAGTGAAAGTGAAATGAATCTCTAGAGAATATTTAAAGAGGAAGTGGAGACTGAGCTGTTGGTGGACGGGACCCCGGCGTGGGGACACACAGAGCTGAGATGTCGGTGAGTTGGAAAAACTTTAAGATGCCATTTAATCACTGCTTATTCACACAAGTGTCCTTCTCTCAGCTGCTCGTGCACTTTCACTTTGCCTTCATTCCTCCTGCTTCGTTTTTTTCCTGAGCCCTCTGAACACCATTTGTTCTTTTTATTCAACTTCTGAAAACTTTGTCCCCACAAGTCCAATATGTCTGTGTCTTATGGATTGTCAAGTACATGTTTGTTCCATCATTCCTTTCATTTTTAGAAAGCTGAAAAACATGCAGGGTTTCTTATCAGGGTGTTGAAGTCCCGGGGACAAACTGGAAACATGTTGGAGCTTGTGCTGTTTTATCAAAGTCTTCTTTCTTTCTGCTGCCTCGTTATTTCATCTTTTTCCAGGTTTACTTGAAGGTTTCTAAGGACACGGGAGTCGGAGGCGGTTTCAAACCAGTGTCTCAAAACCGGTTTCACTCTCCACAGGAAGGAATCCTCCGATGCAAATCTCTTCCTTCACATTTCTTTTTCAGCTCACTTCTTCCTTTTAATCGTTCCATCAGCTATTCCTCTTAACGCTGAGCTCTCGTGCTCCCCGGAGCTCGCTCTCCTCCGTCTCTCGGCCGACGACACACAACAGGTTTTTCGAGATGGAGCAGCAACACAAAGGGACTATTAATAAAGCGTGAAACTGTAAGTGATAGGTGAAGATTCTCTGCTGCAGGTTGTAAAGGAATGTCCTAGGTGGGGGGGGATTGATGAAGCTTTAGTTTCATCATATTGAAAGTTGAGTATGTTGATGTTTTTTTTTTTTATTTGAGCTTTGTCACGTTTTATCCACAAACAGCAGAAATGTTTTCATTCTTCTTTCTGATTCCTGCATCACGAGGAAGCTGCAAGTGTCACCACTCGCCCTCCTCTTCATGTAGTTTGAGTGGAATATGATTCAATGCTGCAACTGAAAGACTGTTGGGTTAACAGGGGGTTGCAAAGCTTTAAAAAAAAAAAAAAATCAATATTTTTTTTTAATTGAAATAATCTTTTTCCTAAATATTCAGTGTCTTAGATATGCTCATTCAAATTTGATCATAATTTTTTTTTCTGTCTTCACTCAGTTACATCAGAGTTAATGAAGGACTTTCAATTGGTATTGTCAGTGTTGTAAAAGAGTAAAACAAATGAAGAGTTACTGAAGAGTGATCAAAAGAATTTAAGATTTTTCTTCTTTCATCAAGCGTTTCAGCTGGTTAGTGAAATATATCACGTACAGTTCACAGCTCTGTAAACCAGTCACTCAGCCTGTGTGGAGAAAGTTTCCCATCACGTCAGATGCATTCGAAACAACTGCTCAGTGGTTTCATTACACTCATTGCTGGTGGTTTGTAATCAGATCATAGAGTCACTGAAAAACAAAAACAAAGACTAAATTGAGCCGGAGGAAGCTGAGGTGTTAAAACCATATACTTTTTTTTTTGACTCAACTGCCTGCTGCTCACAGCTCCACACTGCAAACTACTGTCTGAGGCCTGAGATCATGAACATAAAACATGTTTAAGGCTTTGTTACTGCGACGTTAAAGAGTTCAGAGTCAATCTGCAGCAGTTAGAGAGAGATTTACAAAGATTTTACACAACTCTCTGGTGAACTGACCCTTTAAAAGTAATACCACAACATGTACGGTTTTCAATGTGGGTTGTAAACAGAGTAGGATGCCGTTCAGTAAAAACTGTCCATGTGATTTCCTGGCTGGTATCTAAAGCTTGTGTTCTTTCATTTTTTTTCCATTCAAATGCAGGACATGTCACTTTCAAACTCTACAACTTGCTAATTCATCTCGTGTTTATAACAACTGTTCTCCTCTCCTCAGCGGTGCTGTGCTGCCCGGACCGGAGCCCTGACCCTTGTTTTGGTGGGTGGGATTGTAACGGAACCCATAATGCAGCTGTGAATCTGGACTCCAGCTGGTTATGGCGTCCGTTTCCATCCCACAACGCACTGGACCCTCTCAGCAGACGGGCTGACGGCGAGCTCTCATCTTTACCACGAAACCTTGTGACCAAATCCTGCATCACATCCTCCCGTTTCAACCACAGATGACTGTTTTTTCATATTATATATCAGCTGAAAACTTTATTGTTCCTTTAAAGAAAAAAAAAAAACAATGATATATTTAAAACAGTAAAACATAGGACAGTATAAAAGTATAATAATATGAATACACATCCCGGCTGACTGAACCACACAGACAAACCAAGGCCTGATTAGCTTATGCGTGGTTGACTTGATTCATTAGAGTGAAGGTTAGGAGCTCACCACTGTAGGATTTCACTTTTGTTTTCATTCAAATCAGTAAAGAAAGTGAAGGTAACAACATTAAAGCACTTCATTGCTGTGTTGCTGGTTTGTTAAAAAGGTATGTTTGTGTGCAACGAATGGATTTTGGTTTGACGAGTGAGTTTTGGTTGGACTACAGGTGTTGTTCCTCAATGACACGTTTTCTCCCGGATGCTGAACACAGTAAACGCAACCGGGAATTCCGTGTCAGCCAAGAATGACACTTCAGACAGCCACTGGCAAATAACTTCTTATTCTTAGCAATACATTTTTACTCAATGCAACATCACTGCATTTTAATGTTTAATAAATCTTACAACTTTAAACCTTAACAGTTTCTGAGTATTTGCTTTGCATCCCAATGCGTCTATGACCTGTGCTACAGACACACCACTGAGGAGCAGCATTTCCTCCACCAGGGTTAGACTCGTCTTTGGAGCTTACTCTGGCTTCCTCTCCCTCCAGGGGGCGCTGCAGCACTGTTACAGCTGAAACATGATCTTTACATCAATGTTCCACACAGCCATGTCTTCTCTAAATGCCACATTTCAACAGCATTTCCTCGGGTGATGTGCAGCGACAGCCGCCTCTACTGAACTCGTGCAGCTCTTTCTGCATATGAACGCTCCCAAATGAAAGCAAACGCTTACTCAAGCATTTGCCTCAACAAAAGGCCACGGCGGCCAATGATTTGTTTTGCCTGAGCGTTGGGCTCACTGTTCACACACCCACATGCTCAGCTGAGGTGGTGGGAGAGGCACAGCACGTCCGACCACACGTCACATTCTGGGGGTTTGCTTTGCGACAAGTTTGTCTCCTTTCCTGCAAACGGAAAGCTGTGTTCACACTGCAGGTGTTGAACGTCTCCAGATTTAGATTCAGCAGCCTCACACTGCAGATGACGTTTTTTCCTCTCAGCCCAGTTCAGTCCACATGAAACAACAGTTGATATATGCGCCACAGAACATGAGCTTATTATGTTCAGGAAATTTAGAAAATAATTAAATAAATTGTTTCTACGATGAAATATATTTAGTAAAGACTAAATGTTGTGATGGACGAATGGACAACAGTCTGTGTAGGTCTGTGAGAACACACACACCCAGCTCTTGCTCACATCATTTGACGTTACCTGTTGCACTACTGTTAACACAGAAAATTGCAAAGCTGTGTGTAAGTTAAGCTTTCTAAACTAATACAAATATCATGATTAAAAATATACATGTTCGTCAAAATCAAAACCAGTTGCCAAAATACTGCAACACATTTATACATCATTTCACAACTGGCTGATTATATATCTATATATATATATAGATATAAGATGTGGGGGAATATTGCATAGCAATATGCATTTAACAAATGGTTCATGATGCTGCTACAGTGGTGCAGAGTCTCTGTCCCTGTCAGGTTAGTGTTTGGTTATTGTTTCTGTACATTTGTGTGTTTGACACCACGGTCAGTTTACAATGAAATAATAATTTAAGATAATACAGATGAAATCACTAGTAGTGAATCAGAGCAGTGGTGGGAGCGTGGTCTGGGTTCAACCTGAATCTGTATCCGCTGCAGGCCAATGGGGTTGAGGTTAAATGCAAAATTATCTTTTTAAATACAGTAAAAAAATTTAAAAAACAAGTAACGGGGTCTCAGGCACTAGTCAGCTGGTGGAGGGGAGAGTCAAACATGTTCCCTTCACCTCAATAAAAGGAAAACCCTGTCGTTCACCATCTTCACTCACACAGGAAGCCGGTCAGCGGCCTGATGGGGCTGAAGACGAAGGGAACCTAGAGAGTATCCTGTCAACGAGTTCCATGTGTCTCTCATGGTTTTCTTGACTGACCCGTTCATGCATGACCGCGAGCTGATTCATTAGATTGTTCTGCATTTCCCTCTCGTGGTCCATTAACCTCTGAAGCCGGGCGTCCTCCTGCGCCTGCATGGCGGCGTCCATCTCTCTGAGCTGGGCGACTGTGGCCGACACTAAAGCAGAGACCTGGTCCATGACCGTCGTTTTCCTTTTCTTCGTTGGCACCTTGTACGCTGGGAAACCAAAGACACAGAGAAACCTGAGAGTGACCGGCTTCTTGTATAGTTTTGTCTCTGTGACTCTAAATAAAGTAAACTGTGTGTTTACACTCACTAAACATCAGTCATTTCCTTTTTCCTAATCCAGAGCAGAGCCAACAACAGAGTGTTTGTCCTCATTACAGACAGAGGCTGCTCTCAGACGTGAACTCCAGAAAATGTCCGGAAAATTGTGTCCAGACATTTTCTGAACTTTGCCTTTCACAAACGAAGAATGCAGCAGGAAATTGTCCGGGTGAGACGGGTTCAGAACAAAAGGAAACGTCTGGAGCACTGAGACAAGGGGCGGGGCCTAAGTAGAGCAGGAGGCAGGATATGATGTATAAATTCCACTGCAGAAATCATGTGTTTTTGTTTATGGCGCGTCGACACCGGTGTCACTCCCAAAAGATCTTGATTCTTCCTGGAATATTTGTAATCCTTTGTTCCCCCCCCACACTTTTACATCCATCATGTGTTAGAGGGTTAGAACACACCCACTCGCTCACTGTGACATTCTCTTGCTGAATCCTCACATGGGCTCACCCTGACATTTTCCAGACGTTTCACTTGGGGGGCTGGCAGGAAAAGTTTTGGAAAATGTCAGGCGCCACCGACTCTGACATTTGCATTCTCACATACGGCCCCTCTGGAAAATTCCAGGGAAATGTGAGCACAGTGCATGTTGTCTGGAAGCGTGTAGACACGACGAACGCACAAAACTCAAATACAGACTACCGGGTGCATTTGACTAATTTGCATGGCGGCATTTTCTAATGGGAACCAGAGGGTGTGTGTTGCAGACATTTCTATTTAAACACAGGAACACGCAGCAGAGATGTTAGGATTTGACAGCGTGGTCGTATTGACCCACCACTGGTCGGATGGATGATTTGAGGGTCATTACATAACAGCCACGATGGAGAAGTGGGTTAAATGGTGGACTGTGACAGACGGAGCGTTCTGATTCAAACTGAGCATAACCACAGACACCGATAGTCGCCCTAGGAGAACAAGGACGGCATTAAAAGCAGAAAGTTCCATCGGGTAGGGGGGAGGGTGTTTTTTAAATTAAAACCTTCTGGAGCAAATTATTACTCGCTCACATATTTAAGACCCAACTCTCCACTCTGCAATCTCGCCATACAATATTATTTAACATGAAAACGGCTCAGAGGAGCTCAGACATTTTCCAGACGGGCTGCATGTGAGAAAGCAACTGTCCGAGTCAGACGCTCCAGACATGTGCCAGAACATTTCCTGTCAGCCCCCCCCACCCCCCCGGTAAAAGGAAAGACGAGTGAGTGGGTGCGTTGATGATGGAATGTTCCAGACGTTTCCTGTTGTTGTGAACATGTCAGACCCGGACAATCTCCTGCTGCGTTCTTCATATGGGAAAAGCTTGGTCCGGAAAATGTCCACACCCATTTTTGCAGCAAAACAGCGTATGCCTCATCGAAGACAGGAGAAAAGTCAGAGCGTTTCTAAACTTTGTTGGTGCTTTATGCAGAACATTATTTTTGAATGGAAAGGGGAGCAACGTTTCAGGTCTACAAGAAAGCACAACAAATGTTTCCTTCTCCTGCAGCTGCAACAGTTTACAGAGGTTTCACAACTTAAACAGGGTCTAGTTGTGAGAAGAGTCAGTCGCTCCCCTCTGGAAGTGCTCTATTGTTTTGATGTGCCGGTTTCCCTGGGTCACAGGCAGCTTATAGGAAATGCTGGTGCAGTAAACAACACATCTGCAGAGGTCGACACCGACACCGAGCTCAGCGAGCAGCCAATTATTTAACCGAGAGGTTCTCTGGAGCTGTTCAGCCTCTCTGTTCGGGTCGGTTCAACTTTCAGTCTGCTTTTAATTTGGAAAGTTCAATAATCTGATTGTTAACTGAACATAATATATCATCTCCCACTGTTTCAATCGCTCTTTGTGATTGGCTGTAGAAAATCTTCCATCTGGGGAAACTCAAAGTTATAAATACTCGACTGTTCATCTGTGAAACGTACAAGTTGTGTCATTTAAAATGGATTTACTATGAATGCATCTGAAAGAGTTTGTACTCTGGATTTGATATTTGATTAGAGCCCTCGGTGATGAGTCCCAGGACCCTGCAGGTCCTCATGCTGCCTAACGACACAGACACTTATACTCACTGGTGTTGATGGTGTGCAGCTGCTCTGGTGGACTGTACTGGTCATCGTCGTCCTCCGGCTCCACGGGACCCAGATGCTTGTCCACCTCGTCCCAGAGGCCGACCACGACCTCATGATGCTCGTCGCTGAGCGCGGATGGCGGCGGCGGCGGAGGTGGCGGAGGGGTCGGCGGCGGCGGCGGGGGCGAAGGCGAGGACTCCAGCGGGGGCGTGGGACTCCTCTGGCGCTTCACCGCCACGGGGGGGCAACCGAAGACCCGGTGGCACTGGTCGTAAAACGGCCAGTCGACGCGGTCGCTCCCGCAGCGGATCTTCTGCTGGTGGTACTTGAGGTACTGCTTCCTCAGCGCCTTCAGCTTGCTGATCACCTGCATGTGGGACCTGAACACCCCCCGCTCCGCCAGCTGCTTGGTGATCCGGCTGTAAACCACCGAGTCCTTCACGGTGCCTGTGATCTGGTTGCGGATCGCCTCCGTGCCCCGGATGTTCAGAAGTTCTTTGATTTCGTTCTCCTGCCAGTTGTGCATCTTCTCTCGTGAGGGAAACGCAGCGGCTCAAACGTCTCAACTTACTACAAAGACCTCCCTTGTATATTTGCGCCCTTTACGTCACATTTCTGAGCCGGAAGAAGACGACCTCAAAGATGGTCTATTGTGGATGACTCACTCGGCTGGCTAAAAAGAAGGCTGTGGTTTAGTTTGGACTCTATCTACGATGCATTTACACTTTGATGTGTTGACTTAGGGTTTGGTTTTTCAAATTATAAGAGAAAGTAAAAAAAAACAAAAAACATGCTCATTATATTACTGGGCAAGTTCCACATACTTAAATGTTAAGTGCTAAAATTAAACACTATTTTAGTGTTTATCGTCTACCGCCTGTAATAGAAAAGCAGTAAAACCCCTTAATATTTGCACCAAATTTCATACATCACTATTATTTTATTTTAATATATATTCTTATTTATTTTAATTTTATATGCATTTGTGGAACTTTGTAACCCCTTGCATTGAAAATGTATTTATTATATATTTTTTCGTTCATTATCCGTGTGGCTGTTGTTTAGCTATTTGTTGATTGATAAAGTTTATTGAAAAATATAGAAAAATACATTTTTTTCAAATCTGGACATCTCTTTATAACAATAATAATACAAGGTAAACTTCTTGCTTGATTATCAATTACGATGGCAATCATAGTGGTATGAACCGGTATGAACTCCTTGTAATATTTTATGAAATAATAAAAAAATAAAATAACATTAGCTTTACTATAATAGGTAAAAATCACACTTTATTTATAACAGGAAAAAACACAACCCCATCATCACTGAAACATCAGTTTGCCCCATAACGCTTGTACAATGAAATAATGAACCATGAAGGCTAAAGTGAAGCTTAAACATGCATGTGAAGTCTTAATAAGCAGCACAGAGTTTTGAGGAGAGGGGAACCTAGACTTTTAATATATATGGTGCTGATTACTTTCATTGTCTATTCATTTAAAAGCTGTTCTTATATCAGAAGTTAAAGAACACTGTAATGTCTTTAAGCCTAGGAGACATTAAGAGTGCATATTCAGGTACAGTTTACCATCATAAAAGACTAGTGTATAAACAACTTCACGTTTGGGAAGCTATTTTCAGTTCTTTATAAATGATTGATAAATATGATCAGCCACTTTGTTTGTGCAAAGAGTTAAATTACAACATCACTTTAGGATTTTTGATGGAGCTAACAGGCCTCACCCACACCCAGCACAGGTAACACTACCATGCCGTGTAGTTCAGATTGCAGTTTTGTTGTCATGCATTGGGGGGCGCTATTATATGCTATTAGGGCCCCTCCCACTGGTCCAACACAAAACATTCCCTCGGCAGAAACACGGACTGCACTTCACTAGTTCCGTCAGGGAAAAACAGCCGATGCAGTCCTCACCTCCAGCCAATATCGATCAGTGGTGAAAGCGTGTGGCCGTAATGTAACTCGACAGACTCCATCAGGAACAACCGGAGTGACCGCACTTCAATGGCTGACCAGAGCTGGGTGTGGATGTGTTGATAGCCTGGTAGCTAGCTCACCTGTTAGTGTCAGAGGGTGGCGATGGAGAACATCGAGGAGCCTTCTCCCCTCCGGATCACCCCTACCGTCCGGGCGCTGAGCTCCGCACTGCGGGGGAAGCGTGAGAATGTGCCCGAGTCCAGCCGGAGAGACGGCGACAGGATCTTCCCCGACCCGGAGAAGCTGTGG
The DNA here is from genome assembly GCF_947347685.1 of Pleuronectes platessa. Taxonomy (NCBI): domain Eukaryota; kingdom Metazoa; phylum Chordata; class Actinopteri; order Pleuronectiformes; family Pleuronectidae; genus Pleuronectes; species Pleuronectes platessa. The sequence continues at coordinate 18,821,436 of NC_070631.1, read as the reverse complement.
TTCAAGGAGAGCAGCTCGAAGAACCTTCGGAACAGGGACTTTCTGTCGCCCTCCACGATGCTCAACACGCTGTATGCGGACGGACAGGTCGGTTAACTGGTAACTGCAGGGGGGGCGGCATTTTAACGGCATTTATGGTCCTTTTAAAGCTGTTTTTTTTAAAGGCTAAACACATCTAAGAAGAAATGTTATCTAAAGACAACGGCCCCGTGTTCAACGTCAGGTTTTAATTAACACTTTCATATGAAGAAGTCCACCTTCTACTCTTCCGCTAGGCACTATAGTTCCCCGAGGAATCGTGCTAGATAGTGTGCGAATTCATGTCATTAGTGCAGTAATATTAATGTAGTTATATTATTATTTTCATTTAAATCTTGTCTTGTCCCAGATGACACATGTCAATAATAATTAATCGCAACATTTGTGCTAACAAAGCATTCTAAGTTGTGTTGAAATGAAACGGGAGATTTAATATTTAAATGTCAGGTGTTCGGGACGGGTTTCGACCAATGGGAACAGAGGACCGGAACTATCTGCGTTAGAAGGCTGTGTCCAACTACCTGCCTGAACAAAAAAACAAAAAGAGATGGAAGCAGACATCTATGGAAGCAGACCAAACACATATTTGTAAAAACACTCAAAATTAAAAACATGGGGATTCAAAAATACCAGAAGTTTCCGCTGACTGGCTGTCCCATCATGATCGAATAGTCGATGGCAGCCTGCGGTGGTAATTATTAACTCATGAGTGGCATATGGGTCACACGCACAGCTGCAAGTCAAGAAACGCACATAAATGCCTTTTTTAAATGCATGTTCGAGTCAGACCACCAGTCATCATGACTTTATAAACATTGTGCCTGTAAATTATTTAAACAAGTGCATCTGTCAACCCCTTCATGCATCCCTGTGTAGGGTGATGTTTATATGTAGGTAGTTTCTATGCAACATGAGCATGTATCATTCCATTCAATGCAGTTTTATTTAGCATACCGCTAAATCACAGCATTCGTTGTGTCAGGACTCTTGGTAGAGAACCCCAACTGGTCGAACAATGAGAAAACACTCTACTGGGAGATGAAAACGAGCTTTAACCCCTTAATGCCTGAATTCATTCGCAATTATATATAAAAAACATTACTTGTGTTTTTGGCTGTCATACAGATGCTTAATTAATTGGAGATTGTTAATTTCAATATATCATATACAATAGATATGAAATTAAGGTTTGAGGCAAATTAGCGACATTAGGCATAATGGGGCATAACCTTAATTTAACACATTTTCCAGTCTCTAGTATGTAGATTGATGCTGCTTTTGCTTGAAATTGAATAACAACATATGTTTCTGTACAATCATTGCTGTTCCATCATCACAGTATTTCAAATACAGCTTAATACCTCAAAATAATTTTGCTGGACAGTCTCAAGGGGCTTGTATATATTTTACACTCCGACCACTAGATGGCGGCAGAGTGCTTCCAATGCCTTCCTAGGTATGTGTAGTATTTGCACCATCAGGCACAATCGTCACCTCGACAGCATTAAGACCGGAATGGGGTTTGAGGCGAATTCGCGACATTCGTCCACAAGGGGTTAATAGGGAGAAACTTCAAACAGAGCCCTACCATGTGCCTCTACCGGTTGTGGCGAGAGATGAGAGATGGGGGAGATAGGAGAGAGAGATACCAGGGATAGTTGTGTACAGACTTATTAGGTCAAACTGGTTCTTATAGTGAAAATAACAAGACTGATAGATGTAATGATGTTAATAATGATGGCAGCATCAGTATATAGTAATAATAATAATGTTATCACGATCATTTTTTATGAAATGTAAATGCACTTATATGGGTCCCTGAAGCCGAAGCTAATACATCGTATTGGGAGAAATGTATGTCTTAAAAATATGACCCCGAAACAATCACATTTATTGTATTTCTAATTTGAAAAAATTGAGTGTCACACTACAAAAAAAGGAGATAAAAGGAGATAATCCTACAATTTCTGAATGCCAGTACACAAAGTCAAACCACAATGTCAAAACATAACAAACCAAACTAACAGGACAGCATGGTTAAGCAGGGTAACAGGGTTGGCCCTTGGTTCTAATCCTTCTGTATGGAGTTTGTATGTTCCCCCTGTGTTTGCGTGGTATTTCTGTAGGCTTCTACCCACAGTCCAAAGACATACAGACTGGGGTTAAGTTAAATTGACCTTAGGTGTGAATGTGGCTGTGGGTGGTTGTTTGTCCCTAATATATCGGCCCTGAGATGGATTGGCGACCTGTCCAGGGTGTAGTTTGGATTGGATCCAACTTCCCCTGACCCTCAACAGATAAGTGGTATAGATAATGGATGGATGGACGTCAAACTAACATGCATAATCCATAATCTTACCACAATTACTTCCCACACCCAACCTCCCTGAAGTAAATTCTCAACCGCAAAAGCATATGACATCACTCACCCAACCGATTGCCACTTTAATATATTGCCATACGGACATAGATACAGGTCAATAAGGTGCAATATGACCTACTTTGGCGCAAGTGTAATAGCAGCACTTAATAATACATCCTGTCACTAACCCACCTCGCCACTGTCTGTCAGTTTTTCACTTCAATGAGATGTCCTTGTTAGTTTTCATTGCTGTTGTCATTATCTTATGTTGTGTACTGTTTGCTAGGGTTTGCTCTGTTTGTGGGGGTCAATGTGCAATGCTGTGAAACTGATATTTTTCTCATGCTTGGCTTATATGCAGATGTAATTGCCTAAAATTCAGCATTTTCTCCCCTCGTGTCTGTCTCATCCATGCAACAGCCTCATGAGTCTCTTTATCCACCTAGGTCCCTCCGCCAGTGATGTCCAGGGTCCTGTCCCTACGTGGCAGTGGGGTTCTCCCTGTGGCTGGTGGGGAGGTGATTGGTGAAGGGCTGAGGGTGAGGGTGGACCGGCCCGCAGCCTTTAAAGCCGTTCTGGCAGGTGGAGCCACAGAGTATCTGAAGCCCTCCAGTCAGAGGCAAAGCTGTGTGGTGCTTAACTGCCCCGCGCTGCACCCTAAACCCAACACACCCGCTCCTGAAACACTGACTCTAGGCCAGCTGAGGACTGTTCTGCTGGCTGACCACATGGGAGCGCTGCTGAGAGGACAAGGGTGAGTGTGAGAGTTAATTTCAACACAAATGGCTCTTAAATCCATCACATCAGCTTACCTTGATTGATTCTATATTTAACCCCTAATTAACAATGGAATGGCTTTAAGCAACCACTGACAACTTAAATTAGCATTTTTCAATATTTTCTGGCCTATAAAAGACAAAAACAATTAATTGTAAAAAGTAAAAGACAGGTGACCTGCTTATGAAAACAAATGTTGCTGTAAGTGTGACATGCCGATGTCACCTGTCTCAGATTTGCAGTTTCCTATTGCCCAACGCTTCCCCAAGACAGCGACATCAGCACCTTTCTGCAAGCTCTGGGAATCGATTGGCCGACAGCCCCAGCAAGCTGGACCAACGATGAGCGGGAGGAGAAGATCCAGGAGGCGCTGGAGAACTGCCCGTACAAAGAGAGGGAAACGGAGAGAGGCAGGAGGACCAGTGGTGGTGGTGGAGGAAGGAAGGCAGAGGAGGGGGAGAACGAGGGAGCGCTCAGGGTCAACCTGAAAAGAGTGTTCCAGGAGGTGGGGCTGCTGGGATACGACCCCAGCCTGGGTACCTGCACAGGTTAGTTAGATATGACTTTCAGCTGCAATTTATGGTTATATTATAATTGTGTGTTTGTGTCGTGCAGCTTTTTCTAAGTCACTTCTTTTTTTGAAGAGATAAATGATTGTGTGATTACAAGTTTGATCCTGTTTACCTGTGGCAATAATGCGGGTCTTGGGTGATATGAAGTGTATGGCTAACCCACATCACAGTTTACTCCTGTGTTCATCATAAAAGTGTCAGTCAGTCAATCAATCAATCACATTTTATTTGTATAACCCATATTCATAAATAACAATTTGTCTAATAGTGCTTAACACGGTGCAACATCCTCTTAACCCTCAACACTAAAAAAAAAAGAAGAAAAAAAAGGGGGGGGGACAGACAGAAGTGCAATAGATGCTGCGTGTAACTGAACACATCAACAAAATAACAGTATTTGCAACATTGATTAGGAGAAACAGTTTGTAACATAATGGAGAAGTGGGTCAATTTTTAAGGGATTAATACATAAGATGTGTCTGATAGTGTCCATTCATTACTTCAACTACTGTCACGACCTTGTCAGATCACATCACCGTTTACACAACTAAAGATATGAGGTCAAATGTATCCCAGATCCTCTCGGCAAGTGATTAATGTCTTCAGATCACAATGCGTCTCGGTGGTTGTTTGCACTTGTATTTAAAACTGTGCATTTGTGTTAATGTCAGGTGTGAGATCTTTGTTTTCACATTGACAGAAAGTGACAGCTTCAGTTTTTGAAACCTGTAAAATGTTTGTGTAAACTCAGGCCACTGTTCCATTGGTCCATTCTCTCAAATGAATTGTACAAACAAAACAAGAAACACTTTACATACTAATCAGTGATGGTTAGCTGTGAAGCCAGGCAGTTTGGAGATTGCATGATTTCCATACTTTATGTAAAGCCAAACTAATGTCCTGGCTCCAGCCTCATCACATAACAACTCCTCATTCCTAAAAAAAATATTCCTTTGATACTTTGGCAGTGTTTCATGTGTTCTAACACACCTATGTAAGGGGAAAGACTAGTAGGTTAACAGTTATATCAGTTATATATTGACTGATAGGAGATTGTTGGTTTATATCTGTTTCAGTACAAAGGGACAGTGTTGCACACCTGGCACAACTGGACCTAGCCACAGCCGACTGCACAGTGAGAGAGACACACACAATTTCTTATTTTCTCATCAGCAATAACAGTCAAAGCATTGATTGGTATATCTTTACTGTATCGTTCATAGGTAGCCATGGCAACAGCGTTACATGTGACTTCCTGTCAGGATGAGTTCCGCCAGCAGCAGATAGCAATGCTGTGGAGAGCCAGTGGAGCAACGCACACGCAGGTAACCACACGCATGCTGTACACACACAAACTCACACGGTCATGCAGTGCATTGTGTTCCTATTTCCAGCGGCTCTGCTCTCTGTGTCTGCAGAGACATCTGGTGTGTGGGCCTGTGAAGACTCCTGGGTCTCACCTCACCGCTGCACAGTACCTGCAGTAAGACACATCACTTCTTTTCACACACATGGTTCTATCTCTTCTCATTTCTTGTCGCGACTTCTTTCCTTCCTCCTGTTCTGTCTCCGCTTGTCTTTCCTGGTCTCCTTTTCCCTATGGATCTCGTCTGCTTTTCCACAAGACAGATGTTTATTATCACACAAGTCACTATTACCAGAGTCCCCTCTGCACTGTTACAATTGGAGTTAATGGAAAGTACATCAAAAGAACTCCAGTGGGCGTTGACAGGGCTTTTCTTCATCTGTGTTATTGCAGTGTATTTTTAGCCCAACTGTCTGAGTAAACAGGCCCCTACTGTCTCTGTCTTCCTCCTCTGCTGCAGGCTGAGAAGAGAACAGATGAAGGAGGCCTCAGAGATGAAGTATGGAGATCAAGTAGAAGGTGTGTGCGTGTATGGGGAAAACAATGTTTGTAGGCTCCTTACTTATCAAACTGACCTGAGATGATGAAGTGAACAAACTAAAACCCTTCTCATCCTCCTCTAGGTCAGACGTGGGATGACATCATCAGGGTCATGACTTCTGCCACAGTCCGATTTGAGCTGCTGTCTACAGTCCACACTAGTCCTGTGAGTTCTCATTACAGCTGAGTGTGTAAAGATGGTGACGTGCTGTGTGTGTACTTGTAGCCTCTTTAGGACCTATTCCAGCATAAACACTGACCTTGTCAGGACCAGAAGACCTGAGGTCATGGTAAAAAAGTATAAGATGTGGTTAGGTTCTAATAAGGATGGCTGCACAAACCTGTGTGCTTGTCACATTGATTGATTAAGAGCGACTGGGTTTGATTTGGGAATTTCGTCTCTGTTCACAGTGAAATCAATGACAATTTACTCAGTGATAGAATTGGTTAAGTCAGAATGAGTGACAGCTGTCAGTTGCAGGTGACACTGGATGTCCAGAGGGAAGGGGGCGTGTCCACCAAAGGGCCGAGAGGAGGCGTGTTTGTGATGTACAACTGTGCCAGACTTCACACTCTGTTCGACAGCTACGAGAGAGGAGTGGAGAAGGGTAGGAGTTTTATTCATTCAGACCTTATTTCTTGCTTGTCAAGCAGTTTCCATGCTCTGATTTGCAAGGAGCTGTGTCAAAATCCTCTCTCCAGTCAGAGAGAATCAAAATCATAATTTCTCATTTTCTCAAATCACTTGAGCTACTCCACAATCTTTGTACGTTGGTAATCACTGCTTTATAGAGTCCAAGCTTATTATTTTTACTTATTACTTATAACAAGGCTTGAATATGATTTATGGATTTTGTGTGTTCACTGTTTACCAACAGGTCTGTACCCAGAAATCCCTGAGGGCTCCCAGCTAGACTTCTCTTCTCTGAAAGAGGAGGTACCACTTCAATTTAAACTGTTTTGTTATTGTGTGTATTATTTATATGTCTGCCCTTCCCACTGATTTCCTTTTGTTTGCACTTTTCTCTCTCCATCAATAATCTGTGCTCACAGCCAGGGCATGAAGAATTTAACAGTTGGCCAATAATATCAGCCAATATGAGCCTTTCACAGATAGATTGGTAGCTAGACAATGTTTATTTTTTAAATTCAAGTTCTATATTTGTATTTATAATAAAGTTCATGGTTAAACAAGTTTCATAAGGACAATTTAGAAAGCATTGCCACTTTTCTTTAATTTATACATTGGCCGATATAACGGTATTAGAACTTAAGTCCTTAGTATCGATATTGGCCCCAATATCCGTGTGTCTCTAGACACATTAGCATTTCAGTGGTGATCCTGACACCTGACATCTTGTCTCTGTGCTGTGACAGGGCGAGTGGCTGCTCCTCTTCAATTACCTCATCCCATTCTCCGAGCTGCTGGACCAATCAGGACAAGTGCTAGATGGGGAAGGGGGAGGAGCCAGAGTCAATATAAAGACTGAACAGGTAGATGAACAGATAATGGAAGTAAATAGTGTCCAAAGTCTGCTGTTGAGAAGTTAATGTAAATTGAACTCTTAAATGTGTTTGTGTTCTTCAGATCTGTAAATTTCTCGTGTCTCTCAGTAAAGACTTCAGCTCGTACTACAACAGAGTCCACGTGCTGGGGGTAAGGATCTATTTATGTCGGTTTGTGTATTTCCATAGATAAGATGGATTCATTGGATCGTAAATATTGGCTCTTAAAGCAACCAGACCCTTGTTTACATAACTTATTTAGGGTACATGCATTATTATTGACTGAAGTGGATTCTTAAGTGCTCCTGAGTCTTTGTTTTCATAGATGAATGCCTGTAAACATGTTTGTTTAGATGTGTGTGTTCCCTTCCTGTTGTGCGTCATCCAGCCATAAGTGTATTAAGAGCCCAGTGCACTGTCTGGTGACTTTGTGTGTTAGGTCAACAATATTCAATCTCTCTCTCTAAATCTCTGTTCGGATCTCTCCATTCACTTTCTCTGTGTTCCTTTCTTTTTTACCCCCCACACATGCCTCCTACCATATTTTCTCTCTTTCTCTTTTTGTCTTTCTTTCTTTCTTTCCAGGAGCCGTTGCCTCATCTCTTCAACCAGATGTTTTGTCGCCTGTATCTGTTGAGAGCCTTGAGAGAGCTCTACCACAGCGCTCTGGACACCCTCAACCTCCCCCCCATCAGACAGCTATAGCCTCTATAGAATTCACTCCGGCCATCAGTGTTAGCCCTACCTCCCCACCCATCACAAACACACACACACACACAGACAAAGACACACAGACGCGCTTGTAGCTTCATCATATAAACACTTTGCTTGGATATTAATGTGTCCATGTGACACATTGTTAGCTTCCCCTGTTTTTGGCGTTGTCACAGCCAGTGATGAGATACTGTTTCACCGGCTCACTATGTAGCTTCTACAGCTCAATGTGAATGATTCCATCAATCCTCTAATGTGGCAATGGGGATGTTAAGTTTAGCTTGATGTGGTCGGACTGGTTTTGTTGGAAGCTGTGCACAGAATTCATATTTTGGGAAATCCTCCTATTTGCTTTCTTATCAAGAGTAAGATGAGAAGGTCGATAAAATTCTTATATAGTTTCCTGAGGGAAAACAATCTGCCCGCTAGCTCCTCTAGAACTCGAACATTATCACAATATATCTTGGATATTAAATATAAACATAAACCGTGTGAAAACAATAATCTGATATGGGGCATGAGGAAACATGCCGTAAACCTGCAAAGTATAATTTGACCCGGTTGTACATGGAGAACAAACAATGTTCAATTGGATCAGCTTCAAAGATTATGGAGATGCCAATTTCCCGCCGTTAGCAGTCTTCATGCTAAGCTAAGCTAACCAGCTAAATGAGTAGTAGTGATCTTCTTCTCCAACTCTGGGTGGGAACGTGAAAAAGGTTGATTTCCCAAAATGTCAAAATTCTCCTTCAAGTTTGGATTAGCTGCTACATTGAGGTGAAGGGGATTTTTGTCCATCACACAGACCAGGCAGCCAAATTTGAACAACCAAATGTGGCAAATGTACAGCGAGTCAGTTAACGAAGGTTTGTTCTGTTGAAGCTTTCAATTATAAATTCTACTCTGGTCATTTGATCATTTTGTGCTTTTGTATGCCCTTTAACCCAACAACCCACAAAACCTTCTATTTTGGTCCCGTAATCCCAACATTACTCTTGTGTCCAGCCTGAACTGTAGTTTACCACCTCACATTGATCAATGCCATATAAATATTTATTGTCAGTTTTAAAATCGTTAGATGTCAACAGAATATATGTATATTCTGCATCCTGAGTCTTAAATGCTGTGTTGATATGATTTTCCAGAACCCTGGAGTTGTAGTTATTGTGCTTGACAAATCACAAATGTTCAGTATCAAAGATGTACCAGATTAACAGGTGCAACGGCAAACAGCACCTTCGCAGTAACTAGGACTTTGTGCCAAAATGTTAGGAAATGCATGAAGTGGCATGAAAATAAGATATTTATTAAGAGTTTTATGAGATAAGATGTAATTTATAAACTGTGGGAAAGATAATGAGCCTTAGTTGAACCTTCGGTATCTCTGACACAGGGAAATGTGTTTGTTGCAACTTCATTTTTGGTAAAGCGTGCCATAACCTGTTTATTTTTTTTAAATACCTGTCGTTAAAACAAAACTGTTGTATCGTACACAAAGATCAAATATCTTTCAAATTCTCTTCTCACTGCATGAAATGTTATCTGTTCCTGAATTTTCACATTTCTTTTTTATGGGATGGTTTTTGACTTTGTTTTTACTAAAGAAAAGGGAACGAGAGGTTTGCAATAAGCAGATTTGTTTACAGTAACTGTTGTTAACTGCCATAGTAATTATACAGCTGTATTGAAGCAGCAGAGATGCAGGATGATGGACTTTTTTTTTTAATACCTTATACTGGATACTGTATAGATGCCACTTGTTCACTTGCATCAACGGTTGGACTCTCGTGTTGCTATGTTTTCCACCATGAGACCTCAACATCTCTGACCTTCCACCATTTCTCGTTCCTCTCTCCTTCCCCTTCGCTGTTTCCTCTCCAATGACTCCTCATATACAGATTTTGACCTTGCTAATTTCAGGGCCGCATGTTTTGGGTGTTCAACTACTTGTGATTCACTTTTTTTTTTAAACTGATTTCTGGAAATGCTGATAAGAAGCATGTTTTCTGTGTAAATCAAACAGCTACAACACAATAAAAAAAGAACACTTCTAAGTAAGGAAAGATTCGTTAAACCACACAGCTTTGTAATGGTCATTAACAATATTATGAGAAATTATATTTCTGAAGCAATATAGCCTCAGCTGTATAGGCTATTCCTTCGTATAGTGTAAAATCTCGATACGTCTCTGACCCGTGAGTGTATCCACTCATCTGAATCTAAGTATTCCTGCCAAACGTCCTCCAACACACATCTGTCCACCTACAGTGTTATTCCCATCTGCAGAATGAAAATAACTAAGACTGGCTCCCTCGCTCTGTGTTTTCCTCTGTGTCAGACTGATACAAATAAAGAAACTGCTCCATTGTTGCAAACTGCCCTTAGGCCCCATAAATACAATAACCCACATACTGTATGGATATAAATAATATGCTGTTAACAGTGATCCATCATGATAGATAAAACCCTGTTAATGTGATGTGACATAGGTCGTTACTCTTTTTCTCTTCTGCTTCCTATCCCCTCGCCTGGGTTCCTAATATGGTGTTTTCTCCCCTTCTCTCCTTTATCTGTTCCCTCATTTGGAGCTCATTAATAGAAGGCAAGGGACCGATTGATGGCTGATTACACGCAAAAGATTTGCTTCTTAAAAACCCGGAGCCACTTCTGTATTCTGTGGGTCACATCAAATTTCTGCTTAGATTTTCTGTGATTTATCACAAATTAAATCATTAATTTATTTCTGTGAAGTGTGCAGGGTAAAAATTCTTGAGATCCTGTTTGATTATGTGGACTTAAAGTAGCAATGTATCATTTGAGAAGTCCTGCATTTCTCTCCCTCACTTCCTGTCTAATGTTTCGGCCTCATTGTACATCGGCAAATCTACACACATGCACACACAAGGGTTTGGACTGTAAACTTCAAAACAGTGTTTACTGTCAATATTCAGCTTCAGTTTTATTCTAGAGGAACATGCGTCTTTTCCTCGAGACTTTGATTACTACCTGGGTTTGATTGTTAAATCAAAAAGTATTTATTCCATCACACAACTCTAAAACCCAGAGAAATCTATATAAAATTATCAGTTGTATCTGTCTAATCCTAATTCATCCAGCAAATTTGTACTTCTATCTAAGCCAAGGACACTCATTGGCATCGTTCAATCCCAAGCCCCTTACTCTAACCATCACAAATAAATGCCTATGCCTAACTCTAACCTAAATTCTAACCCTTACCAAAACCTAATTCCAACCCTAAAAGCAAGACCCTCAAACAGTCCATTGAAAGTGAAGACCAGCCACAATGTCCTAAGTTCCTGTACGTACACAGCTGTGAGTCTCACCTGTAACCCTTTTCTGTGTTCAATCAGATCTGTACTTTCCAAGCTATGCTCCTACTACACATGTGGATCAATAAATTATTTCTCCACCATCCTGTTGATTTATTATTATCTGTGATAAGTTTTGGAGTAAAATATGTTTAAAAAAACTGTATAACTGCTTCTGTTGTATTTAAATGATTAGATTTACCCAGTCTGTTATCATACTAATAGTTTTAGTGGCAGTACCATTTCTGCATGGTTAAGGTCACTAGCACTGATTATCATGCAGCCTCACAGGACAATGCAGACAATCAGTGTCCTCTAAATTGAATGGAGAGAAGATTATAACGGGATGTTGTTAACACAAAGCATCGCTGATGACAATGAACTCAACTTTACAATGATGGAATTAAAATTAAAATTATCCACTAAAAACATAATTATAATCTACTCAGAATAAGAAGAGGGATGAGAAGAGATGGTTAGGTTACAGTTTATTTAATGATGTTAATTGTTAATTTTTTTGTTTCACATTATTATATATATTCATATTTTAGTAAATAAATAACAGCCATGAGACACCATAAAAAATAGTGGAGGAAAATACTATTTCTAATACAGGAAATATGAAATGTTCTGTAAGTTTTTGTCCCTAAAAGTTTACAGCAGTTACTTTCTGCATCTGTGAGTCAGCGTGTTAACAGACAAAACCTTATCTCTTTACAGAGGAGGGAAATATAGTTGATTGATGGTGCTTCCAGGGACAAGATTCCCTCCACCTGTTCAGGCTGTCAGCCTCCTCTTCATCCCGCAATATCATTTTAGACAGTGACTTGAGTGAGAGATGCTCCGAGCCCACGCACACTCGATACCGTCTTCCTGCCAACGCAGCACATACAGGGAGCAACTGACAGACCATTTCACAAACATCAAAAGCTGCAGTGTTTATCGGCTAGAGGCACAGGGCTCTTTGGATGCTTGCAGAGAATAAGATCTCTTAAAAAAAAAAGGTCGTCTTTTAGATTTGATTTTAAATAATGGTATTACCTCCTGACATGTGCAGGCATACATGACGGGCGACAGCTGATAAATGTGGTAAATCCGTTGAGCAGTTTAATGATGTTTCCTCCTCACAACCAATCCTGACCCGCGGTAATGAGCAGCAGTCAGACAAAATATCCATGCATTGTGTACAAACACACACACACACACACACACACACACACACGCAGTATTCAGCTAATGCTCTTCTTCCAATGCTGCTTCTTTTTTTCAAAATATGTAAAAAGAAATGGACAAAATAAGGGAATGAAGGTTTTAGGGACACATGCAAACATTCCCAGAGTAACATTACTATAACTGAACAAGTTGAATAATGTTAAGATTTAAGACCTAGCATGTGATATTTTAACACATGAAATACTTTTAAGACCTAAAATTCAGATTATTGTACTTCAGACTTCACAGACACAGCTTTGGAAGGAAATATGCAAAGTGGAAATAATAATGGGCCTCTGATTTGTTATGGTCCTCAATGAAGATTTGCAGTATTAACCGCAATTTGCCAATGAGCAACCGAGACTTGTCTTGGTCTCAAATTGTGAGTTTAGGGGTTTTATTTGTGACAAATTATTTAAAAACATAATTTTCCTGATGTTAAATTTCGTTGTTTTCTGTCAATTTTCCACGTGGTGACAACCTGTAGCTACCTGAACAACCTGAAAACCTACTATTAATCTCTCTCTCTCTCTGTAGTTTATATAGTGCATGTATTAGCTACTCTTGCAGAAGATGAAGTGTAGCCACATTTTGAGTTGCATGTTTCTCAAAGGCTCAAATATGGTGTCTCCTCTTTGTTATGCTGTTTTTTCTAGTTTTTCCCTTTGTGTATGCTGATTTACCTCCATATAACTACCATCACACACACAATCAGACACACACACACACACACTCACACACACACACTACTCTGGCTGATGTAGCTAGAGACAGGTGGGTTTAAGTCTCAAAGGGAGTGTGATCAGGGTGTGTGTGTGTGTGTGTGTGTGTGTGCGTGTGTGTGTGTGTGTGCTGATAAAGAGGTCACTGTTACATTTTCACTTTTGGCGAATCACCTGCGCCCGCGGTCTGTTGTGTGTTTAGTACACAGCTGTTTCCTGGAGCCTCTCTTTCTCTGTCTCTGCATATTTACACGAGTTACAGTCACAAAGAGGTTTCTTCAGTTGAATAAATCAATTATTGAGCATGTTTGCACCGCAGATGCTCTCAGTGCAATTTTCTTCTTTTCAATTTCGTTTACAAATTGTCAGTGTGTGAGCACAAGATGAATCATGTTTTGTAGACGGTATCTTTCTGGATCTTTGTGTGTATTGTGCGAACACATGAGGCCTCGTGTCTGGCTGTCTCCTCCTCCCACACCTTGACATGAGTGTGCCATCTTTGGGTTTCTGATCTCTCTCAACGAGCTCACGACTCGTGACATTCTACACAACTCAACTGGGAGGCATGTCGCTCTATGATGTAATTGTGCTGCAGTGAACAAGATTCACCACACAGAGGCGATGCATGGACAGGTTTTCCAACGGCGACAAGCACGAGTCTCAACTCCAGCCAGACACACTGTAAAAAAGCAGCGCAAAGCAGATTTTGATTTGAATGTCCTAAATTTTCTTTCCATGCGTGTTCTATAGGCTAGTGATCATTATTAGATTTATACAGGCTCACACTGCTAATGTGATTTGTATCCCTCAACAAGTAAAAAAAAAAAGTTAAAACAATAGGAATTCAAAGCAAAGTGCAATGGCCATGTCAACGCTCTTCCTCATCGTTCATATCTTAAAAGGTCAAATGAAGAAGTAGCTTCAAAGGAACATCGTGTTTTGGATCGTCAGCTGATGTTATAGTGCTCAGATCTCCAAGCTGCTGACTGCCAGATGCCAACATCTGTCTCTTCATAGCCGCAAACCTTTTGGTTTTGGAGTTGTTTCCTGTTGTTTGTTATGTCATTAGTGCAAATGAACACCACAGCTGTCTGAAAAGAGAAGGGTGCAGGCAATGCTTGAGAAAGCATGGCACAGTTTAACTTGCCACAACTGTGTGTTCACATTGTGATGTTCAGAAAACAAGAATAAAATGGATAATTGATGCACAATTTATGATAAAGTCTTCTAAGAATTTAACTGACCAGCTAAACCATCCAGCTATTTTTATTAGAACATCTCTGATGTTTTGGGTATAACAAACATATTAAGCAGATACTACAGCTGCCTAATTTTAGCATCAATATCTATGAATTATTCCTTAAGAAAATTGTGAAAATGTCAAATAATGCTTGATCTTACAATGTTATAAAGAAAGCAATAAGAAATTCCTGGATCTGCACCAAAATTAAAAGGGTTTTCCCTGACTCATTACACGTCCTTCCACTAAGTTTCATGGAAACCTATCCTGTGGTTTTTGTGTAATCTTGTTCACAAATCAACAAACAAACAAACAAACAAACAAACAGCCAGAGATGTGTCCATAACTTCCTTGGTGTATGTAAAATTCAATATATATATATATAAGTAAAAATGTAAAGTTAAGTAAATTACACATATTTTCAAAGTAATACCGTTTGCTGTGCACATACTGCGATGACTAACTCCAATTGCTATGAATTGAAGATTTAAAACCTTGTTCTCTTGCAGACGCCAGGTTCGGTTCTGATCAAAAATTATAAAAAGCCAAATGCCTTTCCTTCCTGAAAAAAACATCAGTGCAAATCATAACTCCTGGTTCAAAAAATGGGGAAGATGTTAATGCAATAAGGATGAAAATGTAATTTGTGCACACAAGAGATATACAGGACACAATGAAACTGATTGCAGACATTCAGATTCAAAGTCATTTGAAGATAGAACAATTTTTCACTTTGGTGAAGCTTCCCATTTCCCCCTCGGGAGTTTCTGTTGAGAGAGTGATTTGTTTGGAACACCAACCTATTTTGGTGTAAATAGTGACTCCATCTTCATCATGAATTAGTTTAGTTTGGTACTACAGTGCCATCTGAGACTTGGATGCCACTGTTCTCAGCACAGGGAAGCTCTAAACAGTGCAGACTTCAGAGAAGCCACTTCAAACATGCTTGATGTGAATCCTGCTTTACGATGCACAAGATAAAATACAGTGACTTTTTTTTGCAGTGTAGTCAGGGCAGGTCCAGGAGGCTTTATCCTTTTCATCTCCCTCACCACCAATCAGAAAGTCCCCCCTTACAAGACCCCCGCTTGCTTGTCAATCACTCCCCTTGGGCTATGGGTTGGAGGGAGACAAAAGAGGCAGGAGAGAGAAAGAGAGGGAGGATAAAACAGGAAGGGGGTGGACGTGAAAGTGGTTGGAAAACACAGGGATGTGATGTTGGAGGGAGCAGAGCGGAGCATGTAGAGTAATCGCTGAGAGCGGGTCCACTGTCTTGAAGAAAGATGAATGAATGGGGTCAGGGACGCCCCTGAGAATAAAGAGAGAAAGTGAAAAAAAGAGAGGGGCTTGATAGAGTGAGAGAAAGGGGGATAACAGAAGGTGGGATGGAGTGAATGCATGAGGTGGAAATGGACTGAGGGCAACAGCATCGAGGAATTAAGTAACAAAGAGAAAGAGAAGAAGGAACATGGAAATGAGGAAGGAAAAGTATGCATGAGGAAGAGAAGAAGTGTAAGAGCCAGCAGGAGATAGAAGGATAATAAAGAGGAGTGAGAGAGGGTGAGATGAAGTGTAAATTGGTGGACAACCAGGAGGTGAGAGAGAGAGATTAAAAAGGAGGAGAAGGAGAGAGGAGCATCGTTTAATGAGGACGGCAGGGAAGGGGAAGACGGAGGGATTGATGTGGAGCAGCAGAGAGGGGAGAATGAGGAGCGAGGTGACACTAAGAAGGGAGGAGAGAGAGGGAGAGCACAATTAGAGGACTACAGTGAATTCAGCTTGTCCATGTTAAAGAGCACAGACAAATGAAGAGAGCTGCTCTGTGATGACAAATGAAAGCTTAGAGACAGTCTGTTTTTATAAATCAAACAATCAGTTGGTCTGTAATTAAGTTACTTGATTCTTTTCTACTGATGATTTAACAGGATGGTTTCATGTTCGCCCAAGATCAGGACGGACTTCAGCTGCCAGTCACTAAACGCTGTCTGTGAAGAAATTAAATGACAACGTTTACTTCAACACCCAAAACAATTCGAAAAACTTTCCTACTTTTGATAGTATTTCAACTATATACAGTGTCCTCGTATCAATCGCTCAAGTTAATTATCGTCTCAGCCATGTTATAAATCAAAAGTCGTTTAATCACAGACAATATATGGCATACACATTAAAATAATTTAACAATAGGAATCCATATGAGGTTAAAATCAGACTAAATCAATACTATAATGATAAACCTTAGAAAGAATCATTTGTAATACGAACACCGTGTCTGTGCAGTAACGATTACAGGGTGGAGCTGCAGTGGCAAAGTCCTGCGGATACAAAATCAAACTTACCCGAAAAGTAAACACTTAAACATCTGTGTAAGACCTACCAAAGACCTACCATTTTGGGGTTAAGGGCTATGTCCCATCCACTAACATGGAGGAGATGGGGTTTGTGACCTCTACTGCAGCCAGCCTCCAGCCACTTCCCATTGGGGTAGCAGCAATGTCGTCCATCTTTATATACAGTCTATGGGAGGGACCTTCTTCAGTGTAATCATTGGTATATCTGGAGTAAGTAAAAGCCTCTGACAGTTAGTTAAACATGCACATATATACGCCAGAACACATCTCTGTATTCTTACTGTATTTCTTGCTATAACGTACATGCGGCCCTTATGGGTCAACAAACACATGTATCTCCATCTCATTAAACAATAGGGCTGCAGTCAGATTGTCTTATTTGCTTGGGAAGGTTCCTAACTGAGTTAAATGACCTGGAAGTATCCCAGTGGCAGCCATGATAAGAGCTGGTCAAAATTGGCCGTGGGCCACATCCCGCCGAAGCTTCCCATCCAAGCCAGAGATTATTAATGTATTACAAAAATATACTACTATTTCAAATGGGTAAAATCCTCCTTGCCATGCTCCATCTCTGTGAGCACTGAATCAAGAATGATCGTGTGCAGGGAAGACATAACTGCTTGTCGGTAATGTAATCTCTGTCTCTAATGCTGAATGTTTGCTCCCTCAATCCAGATGAGAATTGAAAAAATATTTCCAGACTAAAAAGGGCGCATCCTGAGAAGGCACACAGCCCAGAGGTTTGAGCACAGAGTGCCAAGACACTTAAGAAAACATACATGAAGAAGGTAAACAGGCCGACCAGTGGGATAAGCTATCCAATTAATTTGTATGGAATATTTCCAGGCTTTAACTGGTGCTGTTGAGGCAGCTGCGACAGCAGGAGAGGGTCAGGATGAGAAAGCTGTAGCTAATGAAGAGAGAAATGCAGAAGAGGAGGAGGACAGCAGCCAACATGCTGCTGTGGGTGAGCTACAGGACAGATGCAACAGCTGACACCGGAGATAGAGCTGTATATATACTGTACACCGTACAGGTATTAAGCTGTCACGAAGTACACAGAAATTAAAATGTTTGCAGTAGAACATCATGTATACGTTTTTATAAAATAAAAGATTTAACACATGAATGCGTAGCCTGGTGTAATACAGTCAAACTGTCTGTACTTAGTTGTCAAGTACAGATACTTGACATTGAAAGGTTTGCAGACGGGTGTGCGTCTGATGTCTGTGTGTTGTCAGTTCGTCTATTGTATGTGCCAACCTTGTTGAATCGTCCGAAAAAAATCTGTTGTTTGAATAGGTTAAATGAATGGAACGGCTCATTTAGTTAGTTTTGTTACCACTGCAAAATGATTATGTTTCTACTACCAGCATCACCGACTTCAGGTGCAGAACTCGGCACCCGTTCGAATGCGCCAGATTCATGTCCTCATTATTTAAACATTATATCGTCAGAGGTGAAGACTGCAATTAAGCTTGCGAGCCTGGACAGCTCTGTTTCTGGAGAGAGCAGAAAGCCTTCCACGTCTTTCTCTTCTTCTACTGTTTAATGCTGTCTAAACATCCACCATTCAAATAAACCAACCCATGATTAAGGACATAGACCACATTTTTTGGTTGGACAAAACTTTGGTCTGTTGGTCCAGACTTTTATTTTTTTGGGGGGGGTTTAGCCAAAACTGAAAAGCCCAAAGATCCGACCAGAAAAGTTAAGAGGCACCACCTTGTGGCACAACAGAAAGCGATAGTTTTACTTAAATGTGGTCCATGAAGAAGCCTGTGTTTGTAGTTGCAGCCCAGCTGTGTGTGACCATTGTTCCAGAAAGTGGATTTTTCCGTTCTCCTCATGTGTATGTGTTACTGCATGTGTTTGTGAACCACAGATGCTCGCTGAAGACTGTAGAGAGCAAAACACAAGATAAAAGAAATACTGACAACGCAGTACGGTGGGCTGTGAAACATTAATACCCTCTGATCTCAACAAGCCGTGTGCGTTTATCTCCCCTCTCCATGCGAGGCCCAGAGAGACACAGCTAGCTGGGACGTCCGCTTCATCTAGGCCTGTGACACATTCATGTCAGCAGATTTAACACAGTGTTACAGATTCTTTCAACGCAGCGGAGACATTAGCCGCGATGAAGCTAAGAGGCTCTATTTTGAGATATTTTCTCCCTCAACAAGCCAAAGAGTTCCTTACTGACTCAGCAGGAAAGCTCCCAGGGGAGGAGGAGGATGCTGGGTAGGCTAGAGCAGTTAGGCAGGTGGTGAACTGTCGCTGGTTGAACCAGCCCACATTCCTTCTATAATAAATGTGGCCTATGACTCAGAATTTTCTCGATTTACATCTGAAGGCATCTAGCTGGGGCATCGATTCAGACAACATTCAGTTGTACTGTAATTCTGTCTAATGGAGAATGTTGTGCATGTTTATAGGGTGATTTCTCCCACTTTTTCACTAGGCCCTGTCTCCCTACATTATATATTTGGTCATTTGATTATTATTTGAATTTTGATTGACGATTAGATTATGTAGATAATCTTTTTTGAGTTGTGTGTTGTATTCTTTTACAGCAAGTATGTGTTAAAAGTTGATTTAGTTAAGTATTTGATGCTGCTCTGTGTGGTTGTTTGCTTATTTCCCAGGTATTTGGGTCAGATCAGCAGCTCAATCGGGACATTTCCAGGCATTTTTGCTATAATGTTAAGTGACTACAAGTGTCCCACATATTGTATTTCCCTCACACCAAGAGTGGGACATTTCTAGACATTTTGCCTCAATGATAAGTGCCTAGAAGTATCCGGCTCATTCTGATTGGTCGGGACATTTCTAGGCATTTTTGCCATAATGTTAAGTGCCGACAAGTGTCCGGCTCATTCTGATTGGTTGGGACATATCTAGGCATTTTGCACGACACTCAGACCTCCTATATGTTCTAATCACCATTTCAATAATCGCCATTTCAAAAATGTTCCATGAACCAGCTCACGTGGATTCAGTGGGAACAGCCCTGCGCCTAAATTAATTTAGTGCGAGGATGAGGTTGAGACTGAAGGAAAGCTGCAGATATTACTGTGGCTGCCAGTGTGGAATAATCTTTCCACAGCAGAGAGTCAGCATTCTGCTCCATTCAACATGTGGGGCATTTTCTGAACCGTGGCCCTTCGATTAATTCCAAAAACAGTTGCAAATGTGCCTGTCAAGTGCAGCAGCGGTGTGACGTGCAGGAGATTGCTGGGGGTTTGACCATGACAAGGATGGAGGAGGGGAGGTCGGCTAGAGGAGGCAGGATCTGTGTTATTCAATAATTGAATAAATTGAGAAGTGAATTAAATTAAATTGTATAAATTAGGATTCTGGGTATATCTAATTGCTGTGAACTGTGGTTGCTTGCCCCAGGCGATGGCTCATGGTGGAGATGGGGGCTGGGTGGAGGTTTAAGCTACGACGCTTTACCCTCGGGAGAAATTATTCTTCAGGTTTTCTTCTTTTAAAGACATCAGACAATCGCCTGTCATTCATTCATAACAGAGTAAATGAGGGTTAACAGAAAAATCCATCTCCAAAAGATTTGCACTGTATCTCAAGTGTTTGCGTCAGTGCCATTGTGTTGAGTACTCACACTCACACAGATGTTGTTTTAAAATAGGAAAAAAAAATGACATATGCGGCTACAACGCAGCTTGGTAAGAGAAAATGATTTCTGGTGTAAAAACCTTAAGGAGTCAAAGGGCAGGGTTTTGCAGTTATGCCTAAATTTTAAACTGATGTTTAGCAACCACACAGGGAAAAACCCATCATAAAAGCAATTTCTGCACCCACTGGAACAGGAAATAGACCGGAATCCAATGCAGCTAAAAGGAGGACACGTTGTGATTTGAATAAGAGGCAGGGCCTGACTCATACGATTTATTTTTCAATCGCTCTCATTTCTTGATCATTTTTGCCATGTCAATCTCTGACAAACAAGACTGACAAAAAAAAACAATAATCTCACGCTCATGTGCAGATGCTTTAACCGCAGCAGATGGCAGGTTGAAGCAAAATGGATACGGAAAAAAGTTATATGGCACATGGTCGTAAGGTAAATCCTGGGACAACCTCTCAGAGTGATGGCATACAGTATTTCTGAAGTGCTAAACTAAGCCTGGGGGATAATCGAGCAGCGGCCAGGGCACATCTGCCAAAATAAGTCAATTGAGTTGAACGGAGAATTAAAAACAAAAGAGAAGGCAGAGATGCTGCTGAGGCAGAGTGAGGTCTGACCACAGGTGTGATAAGAGAGAGACACACCACAATACACTCAATAGAGAAGTCTTTTAACTCAAAGGAGAAGATGTTTTGTGACCGATACCTTACCTTTATATAAATATTTATACACAGCCAAAAAGAATCAACATATCAAGCAAAACCTTTTGCACATAGCGTAGAAGTATAATCTGTGGAACAAAGCATTTTAATCCTTATTTGGGGTCAAAATCAAATTTTTTATTTGGTCAGATGTGGCTGATGAATAAATACATGCAGTTTTCATTTCCGGGTGACCTGTGAAAGTGAAGTTGTGACTCTAACTCATTTAAATAGGAGCTGTCTCTTGAACCTGAAACAACTGCTTGCAGGCTTTGCCAAGACGGCTGCCAAGTGGCGAGACCTGCCAATATGGCCTTTGGTCTGACAGTATGTTCAGGATTGATCTTAAGCTATTATTGATTACCTTTAAGAGACTGCTTGGCCCTGGGCCTGATTATATTTGAGACCTTCTGATCCCAAATCGCGAGCGGAGGTCTCCTCAGTGTTCCAGAGACCAAGGCAGAGAGCCTTTGCAGTCAGGGTCCAAAACTCTGTAATGACCTACCTGAGGAGATTAGGCTGGCAGAGTAAGTGTCATCTTTTGAGTTCACTCTGAAGGCCCTGTCCACACTAATACGGACATTTTGCAAATCAAATTTTTCCTCTGCCTTTGTACCTCTTGTCCACACATATGTATCAGTGTGTCAGTATAAAACTACTCACAATGTTTTTCTCTGTATTAGACAGATCGTTGATAAAGACTTTATCTCCATGTACTGACCCGGCATGCTTTTTTTAGGTAATCTAGTTTTTTTTGTGCCCTCGATATTAAGTAAAATGAAGGTTGTGTGAACAACACTTGGAAACATATTTAGGAGAACACAGTGGAATAAGGATTAATCCAAATACTATTTAGCAACTTTTCCAAGTATGATTTTAAAATATGAATCAATACAGGATGAGGATAACCATTGAACTTTACAAAAGACAATACATGTCAGTCTATTTAGGTCCACTACTGTTTAAAGGGCAACATTACTCCCCAAAACTGTTAAGTGGGCCAGATTGTAACCTCTGTGACTTCATCCTCAGGAGGAAATGTTACTCCTGTTTCCATCATCAGAGCCAAAAAGAAACACACCAGAGAGTAAAGGCTGGGCTTATACAATATGCACAGTTTGACAAGCAGCACCCGATACTGAATGTTGAGATCATCTAATCCGAGAGACTCCATACGCCTTGGTGGAATTATCACTGCCAGAAAGGAAAACAGGCTTTTTCCTTCAAAGCTGACTTCAAAGCTGCACAGTGGTGGCTCTGAAAAGTGAAACGTCCCATTTGGGTTTATTTAACTTTAATATCCATACAATGTATCATGCTCTGATTTTAGAGGGGGCGGATGTGATCGAGTTTTAGTGTCACTGAGAAGTTTTTTTGGGGGGCATAATCCTGCTTTACTACTGTTTAGTAGACACATTTTCAATCTTAACTTTAGTTTTTTTCACTGTATCACCAGTTACTATACAACGTACCAGATTGTCCTATTCCACTAAACTGGGATGATATAAAGTGCAATTATTCATTAAATGCTGAGGTATTTCTTTTTAGAATTCCTAATTTGTGATTTAGAGAAGTTTAGCATCTATTGTGTGTGTGTGTGTGTGTGCATCTGTCTGGTTTGTATCAGTTAACTGGGTCCATCCCTTCCTCAGCGGAGATGGTCAGATTTAATCTGATAAACTCTCGCTGCAACAGCTGTCAGCCAGACCCGGCCTGTCTATGACCCAATCTCCCTGCCTAACCCTCCATCTCTCTTCCTCCCTCTCTCCCCCTCTTCCTCTCCATCCCTGCTTAATGCCCCTCTGTCTCCGAATCTCTTCTCTGTATCCAGGCCTGTTTCAGGGATGTCCCACATGTGAGTGTACTTAGAAAAATCACATATAAGCGTACCCCCAGTGTACACACACACGCCCACCCACACACACACACACACACACACACACACACACACACACACACACACACACACACACACACACACACACACACACACACACGCCCACCCACACACACACACACACCACACACACACACACACACACACACACACACACACACACACACACACACACACACACACACACACACACACACACACACACACACACACACACACACACCATTAGGTCAGAGGAAAGCCCATGTACTGTCCATTATCCATCTCATACTCTAATCCAGCTGCTGAGGATCTGGCTTGATAAAGCCTTCTTTTCCACAAAGACAAACACACACACACTGACCCACTGCTCACACTTATTGTTAGATACAATTGTCTGGGGCAATTTGTTTGATGATTTGACAGAGATTGAATTGCTATCAGTGGGCTCTCTGGTATTTTGAGTCCTCCTGAGGAACACAACATTCGATGCTGTACAGATTTAACCTTTGACCTTTTCATCATGGCAGAGTGTCAGTGGGTCATCCCCTTATTCTCCATTCTCCCAGTAAGCTTTACTTATCCCTGCTCTGGCTGTTATAAGATCGCAGCTGCACGAGTTAATTTCCGACTCTCCTGACTCATCTCTCTGCCTCTCTTTCGCTCGCTCGCTCGCGACACAGACACACACAACATATACAAACAATCATTCATCCCTCTGTTAGTTAACTCATCAATGTGAATATGGAGGACCGACTGAAACACGGTTGCAGCAGCTGAAAATGACCAGGTTCTCAGGGATAACCAAGCAATCAGGTTTTACACATGTACTTAATGTTTGTATTGTGTGTGTTTTGCGTTGGGGCAGCAATTCCCTGTATCCAAAGCAATTTTCTCCCAATTGAGAAAAATAGAGTAATCCCGAATCGCGAACCTTCTAATGAAGGAAACACCGGCAAATATCTAGTCAATGAAAATTTAGCTGGAAGAGGACATATCGATATCAACTTTGTATTTGTATTTTGAGTAGGGTGAGCTGTGTTTACTGAAGCACACAACCAGATGTAAAAGCTACCGAGTACAACCACAGTCCTCTGTTTAAACACTGGGCAGCTCCTCTGGTGAAACTGGGATTTTCTAAATGTAAAAGTTCAGGTCTGACTTCTTGATATGCGGGAAAGTTATTCAAGGAAATATTGGAAATCAACAAGGGAGTCAACCCAAACCGGGCAGTTTGTGTAACAAGGCAGATTAAAACACTTGACTATACTGTAAATTAACGCTGGGACAAACTGAGCATCCCAGATGGTTGATGATTTCACTAGAGTAGTATTCTATCTGAGTGCATCCATTAAAGGCCTTACATTAGAGATTTAGTAAAATATTTATCTTATGGCCGAATGGTTTTGTTTTAAATAGCTCTGAATAGCAGAGGACCACAGAGGATAGTTTTCCGTTTCACTGCTTTTGCATTGATGTGAATTACTATATTAACTCTTAAACAGTATTCAGCCTGGAAGTGCATTTCATTAAGATATGAAAGTGCATTTAACCTAATTTTGCTCAAGTTCACTGGGATACTACAAAATCGAACAGTGTCCCAATTCATCTTCGAGTTGTCCATTCAAGTTCTTATATTATGCACATCTAAGCTTTGTGCCAGCCCTCACTCACACACACACACACACACACACACACACACACACACACACACACACACACACACACACACACGTTAACATGCAAGCTGGCACACACAGATATGCTAATACGGTCCCTTTCTCTATCTCTTTTTCCATCACACACACACACACACAAACACACACACTCAAAGCACAAAGTGCATATCCAGCATTAGTGATTGGGAAAGAACAGCAGGGAATCAAGGGTGTGTGTGAGTGTGTAATGAACCCCCATTGAGCTGAAAGCACTCCACAGTTTGTGTGTGTGTGTGTGTGTATGTGTGTGAAGGGAGGAGGCTGCTGATACTGGCATGAAACATGGGATACAGTACAGCTCTCCCGAATCAGACACACACACCCACTTGGCTCAGTTTAACGGCCACTTTACGTTTTGTCTGAGCCCACATCTCATTTACCAAAGTAAAACACACACGTGGAAGGGGCGCGAACATGCGGGGCTGCACATTATAGCTGCCTCATTCAGGGATGAACATCACAGGAGAATGTGGTTAATAAAAAAAAACTCATCATTCTAAATGGGATTTTAACCACTATGAAAATTCAGGTCGCGGTCTGTAATAGACATGGAGAAAAAGACTACACCCGACAGCCCACATCACTGGGGATTTAATAATGGCTTTCCTTTTTGTCCATTGTCCTATTAGTTTCCGGGTAATCCCATGTGTTGGTGTTAACAGGCATACAAAATATTTTCACTGTTAAATTTGACACTGAGCTTATCAAAAAGCACTTGCTCCTGTGAAATGATCAGAAAGGACTTTGAGATACAGGGACGTCGCTCCAGCATTAAATTAGAAGATGGAATTCGGTGACAAACAGTAATTGGAGCTGTAATTATTGCTGATGAAAATGTATCCACATACCTACGGATAAATTCATTAACCAGGACAGGTGATGTTGAAATTGTCATGACTCTCTTGACTTGGACTCTCAGATGAAGAGTATTTGGGTTTTGATTATGGACTCTTTGTTTATTACTTTTCCTGTTTTCCCTGTGTTTAGGTTGGGGTTCAGTTGACTCATTCTGAGTTCTTTGTAAACTCTTTTATTTGTTTTAGTTTCTACTCCTCATGTATCTCTGCCTTAACTTCCTGTCTGTGTCCTGTTTCGCCACCGTCGTCTGCAACTCATCCTCATGTGTTTCACCTGTGGCCTATTACCCCCCCCCCCCCTTTTCCTGGTCAGCCCGTCATCTGATGTGGTTACTGTTCATGTCATCCACCTTCAGATCCTTTGCTTGTGAGTTGTTTGATTTTAATTTTTTTAAATGTCAGAAATTTACCTTAAATAAATTATACCTTTTATCAGTTTACTTTGCTCCTGCCTTGCTTCTGCATTTTTGGGTCCACCTGCTCCTTAAACCCCAACAGAAATCCCTCCACCTTTAATTCTCAACCCCTTGAGAATGAAATCTACTCTGAAAGCTTTAGCACTAAAGCAAGAGAAACGAGAGACTTAGAAAGCAAAATTTAACAAAAATTATATTTGGAACTTATTTCACTGTTGCTACTTAAGGGAATAAACTAGGATTATTACTCTGCGGTTGCATGTCTCCACTGCAGCTTTCACCCCTAACCCTTGAACCTTAACCACTTACATCCAATCAGGAAAGACAGACTTAAGGTGTCATGTTAAAGAGCTCAAAAATGTGTTGTGTGCGGACATTGTGAACTTTGACTTCAAACCTCCTAAATCTAATCAGTAAATCTGTTAGTCAAAGTGATCACTTGTATCATGTTCCCTTGAAGGTGTTCCTGAAATAATTATTTTTTTTAAATGTCACAGTGACTTGATCACCAAAATCAATTCATCCTTGACTCCAACTCGTGTTCACAAGAAAGGGACTGACGAAAAGGCAGAAGGACGGACCAGCCGAAACATAATGCCTCCGTCCACAGGTTGTCAAAGGATGCGGAGGAATAAAAAAGTTTCCGAACACAACTCGGCATCAGTCGGCTGGCAGCTCATACATGCTCTGGTGACAGATGCTGCTGAAATATCACCAGCTAGAGTGACGTGATCTGTGGGACCTCTCACAAATGTCAAATGTCTCCGATTAGGACGGGTCTTCAAGTCTCACTTACTCAGCACAGTAAACGGGACGCTAATCTTCAAACAGCAGAGACCCTGCCAAACATCTGACTGTCTAGTTCCACTTGAATCTGGCTTGAATAAATCCTGTCTGTTATTAGACTTCTGCACTTACACAGAGAAAAACAGCGAAACCTCAGTTAAAAAGAATTGATTATTGAAAATGAATCAATGAAAATGTTTATAAACAATTCAGCTGTTAATAAAAATAATCTGAGTTGATTTCCACTTAAATATAAACATCAACTATGTCAATTAGACTAGAGGGGCAGAGGGCCCCCTTATGAAGCTCCATTTAAATTCACTAGATCTGGATTTTTATGTGGATCTGCACCTTACTGCAAACAAACTAAAATAATATAAATCTCCTGAATAAGTCAGATTCTTTTCGTCCAAGATCGATAGATTAGAAATCAATGAAAATATTGAAAAACACAAAGCTCGCAATGTTAAAGAAGTGAAATGAAAAGACTTACATCTTCCCCTTGATGTGGATCAGCTCCAAAATTCAACATGTTCTTCCCTGACCCAAACGTCCTTACACTAAATCTTGTGTTAATCCGTCTAGTATATTTTGCATAATCCTGCTAATTTACAGGCATACAGACAAAAAGAAAACATAACCTTTTGGCGGTGGTAATAATCTACTGAAAATCTCAGCAGTTGATTTTTGTTTTAGCTATATGGTTATTGATTTTTCTACCCACTATTTCTCACATTTGTTGCTGACACACCAAGCCAATCTCGAAAAACTGGCCCCACTCTGCCTCAAATCCCTTTTTCTTGATCATAGGAAAAACTGCTGCCCAATATGCACATTTGTCCCGTGCCAATGTGAAAGGAAAATAACAAGTTACTAATCTAATATAAATTACTAATGTAATCCGAAGACGAAAACCAGGAGACCAAACATGTTGACAGGCAAAAACAATGATAAACAAAACTAATTATGCAGAAACTGATGAATCTTGTTATAGGCCTGGACAGCAAGGAAAGAATTTGTCTGATACTAATATTGATGAGAATGAAATGGTTCACAGAGAACCCGCTCTTAAATATGGAGATGGCCTCAGAGGTGGTTAGCACCACTCTGTTCTTACATATAAGAAATAAAAGATGTTGAGCAGGGAACAAATGAGTCCACTTTCCATCCATATTTTTAGGAAAACGAATTTCTGCAGCCGAGCCTCTGTCATGTGTCTGAGCGGGTGTGACGATAAGATGATAATCTTTGGATTCTCAGCAAACTCCTGCTGAATGCACTTATGGTAAGTAGCTGGGTTCTGTTGTGAGGCTGAAATGTAAATGTAGAAATGTAAATGCACTGGGTTGCTTCGCAGTCTAAAGACACCTAAGAATACAAGATGAGCTGTTCCCTCTGTTCAGCTGAGTACCCCCCTCTGTTCAGCTCTAATGCACGTCTCAAGGCCTTGCCATGCTCTTGGATTCAGTGATTATGTTAAAAGAGATGAGGTTATTCCATCTATATCCCTTTTAAGGTTGATGTTCCACCATATAAAGCCCACTGCTATTAGCTTCAATTAGACTGTCACCTTAATGATTGAAATATGTATGTAAATGATCTACTACAATAGGTATAACAGCTTGTCTACTGCAACACTTTGGGTTTTCACTATAGCATAGAAGCACAGGTTTGACATTTTTTGGATAATAGACCACTCAGTTCCTCTGAACTGTATGAGCCCCATTAGATCTGTAACAAAAAGACATGAATCATTATATCTTTTGTATTTTAAGTTTGTGTCACAACAGCTAAAAAGCTGGTATGTGGACACGGGAGATTTAAATAAAAGTGAGAACTTCTTAGAGCCAGAAATTATGCAGTATGTGAATTGATGCAATACCCACTGCAACCAGATTTATTCTGAAGCAGCATCTATAGATGTCTACTCAACTAAAGTCTTACTTTTTACTCCATTCAAGCAGGAGTACGGGGAAATACTCAGAGAGCTCAAAGAGGAGCCAGTTTCTCCATCTTCTATTATTCATAAGGTTTTTGGTACTTTCTAACTTTACTTTATATAGGCAGGAATAAAGACTGATACTGCAGCCAGCCACCAGGTTGCGATGTAGACGTCATATCGTCCATCTTATATACAGCCTATCGGCTTTAAAATTTAAGGATCTAATATTCAGTATTCATATTCTGAGACTTATCTATAATGTTGCACCTTTCACAATAAACATGTACATCTACACCAGTGTTACATGTGTAGTGGGTCGTTGTGAGGGGATGAGTTAGGGCTGCATGATGTGCAAACTGTCTACTTGTGTCAAAATGATTTTATTAGTGTAGTTGACCGTTGGAGGGAAAAGATGTCTATGACTGTTTGGACCTGCAGCAGTTAAGGAAACTGTTGTGATTCTGGACAGTCAGCTTCCACAGCTTCCTACCTCAAAGCCCAGATATGGAGTGACGTGAGCAGTATGTGGATTCTACTTTATTCAATCTGTCCCTGCCTGGGAGCTAACGCTTCTAACTAGCTGTCTGCAGATATCAAGCTAATGTGTAACTGAATCTGACAGAGCTTGGACTTATTAATGTTGTGCGAGTCTGTTCACACCAATAAATAAAGACTGACGACGCGTTTTCTCTTCTTCCAACTGTACAATAAGGAAAGTTAAAATATCTTCAATATGAGTTCTGCCATGTCGCCCTTTTCATGTCATTTGGTAGTGTCTGTGGAGTAGTGATCTAGAACTGTGAATTGAGAGTCACAGCGGTTAATCCTGAACTTTCACCATTTTCATAACATCAAATTACCTTTAATACATTTTTTTAAAAGCAAACATTTGGTCCATGTCCCATCTATTAACACGGAGGAGGCAGGATTGACCACACAATGGTATTCAGTTGCAGAATAGGTCACCAGGGGGCGATCAGGGTGATTAGGCTCCGCTTCAGAGGAGCTGTCATGTCGTCCATCTTTATAGTTTATAGTTCACACCCACAACATTTCACACAGAAATCCTCTAATATCAGTGAAAGTGCTGCGATAGATCAATGCTTTCAGAGAAGAGCCAGTGAATCAATGCTGAGCTTCCATGCAGGATTCATATGAGGTGAGTTTACATGATGGAGCATTTTCAGATCATTCTGAGACTGTGGAGCTTTAAGGGAACGTAAACCAGAAGCTGTTATTTTAAATATTTTGTGCCAAACTGTCAATTTTTATCGAAACTAAAACTTGCTCAGATAAATTTTTCATAATTTTTTTTACATTTCATTAGTTGACGCTTTCATCCACAGCTACTTACAATAAGTGCATTCAATCATGAGTGTGCAAACCCAGAACAACAAAAATCAAATTTTCATTATAATAATTTGTGTAGGCTTTGTAACGAACACAACAGTCTCAGTCTGTTGCTAGCATGGCTATGGTCTGTAAACCTTACAGTTCTTACATTTCTTTAGGCACCAGATTTCCTGTAATCCTGTAATCCCATTACATAAAATGGGTAAATTCCTAATTCCGTCCAGTTAAAATGTTCCGTCATTCAGTTGGATTAAATACTGATGCAGTGTAGTCTGAAAACCGCCTACTGCTTTTCATCTAACTGTGTGAGTCAAACTACTTTATTAAAGTGCAGTTACCCCTTCTCTCTGTGCATTAATGTAATCCTATTGCAGGTAATGAGGGGCCTAACTTTCCAATACAGTGTTGTAATAAGACACAGAGCTTACTCCTGGCTTCAATATTGATCCAATTTAGGAGCGATTTCCATCTGAGCTCTGGCTCCCGACCGACTCTTCCTGGTGCCAAACTGAGTGGGTGATCGAGGAACCGGAGCCAGAGCTGCACAAAGCTCTGCTGATCTGAATATGGATGCAGTTTGACTCACGTCCAGGCAGAATCAGAAACTGAACGGGATCCAGCTATGAATGGTGCTTAGAGTCAGATTACAGATTTGGTTTAAAGGTTGATTACCAGTTTTTGTTGTTTGATCTGCTGAGGGTGTCTCTTTGTTAGCAATGTGTCTGCAGCAGTAGGAGGGATGTGAAGCAATGTTCATCGTAATGCAGAGGGTAATGATGCACTGATCCAAATGGGGGGGAGGCAGGAAGAGCGATAGAGAACATTTTGAAAGCAACAAGTATTTTGTACCGCGCTCCTGATTTCATTCACAGAGGCTGACTTTTGTGGACTATGGTTCTGCAAATAAAATACATTTAAATAAGAATATAAAACGTCTCATGTCTGTGTATTTCTTTGTTGCAAAAGAAAGGAATCAGATTAAGACACAGGGGACATATCAACACTAACCAGGGGGCAGCTTTCATTCACAAATTAAAGTGCTTTGCAGGCACAGTGCACTGAAATCAGAGGGAATTACCGTCCTGCGGAAGTATGCCTCTACCAGGCAGTGCAGTTTCAGTCTACATAATTTTTTTACTACTGAGGTCACATTGACCTTTTACCACTTAAATCTAATCAGTTAATCTTTGATTCCAAGGGATGCTCCTAAGACATTAACAAGACAATAAATGGGTTTGTGAGATCACAGTGACCTTGACCTTCGACCTGTGATCAGTTCAGATGGTTGTTTCTGATATATCACGTTAAGAAGAACATGAGCTCACAGTAACCTTGACCTTTGGCCATCAAAATCTCATCAGTTCGTTGAGACCAAGCAAATGTTCATACCAAAGTTGAAGAATTTCCCTCAAGGTGATCCTGAGATGCCACGTTCAAAAGACCAAAAACATGTCTAACTGAACATTCAAACCAAATTTTAAGTATTTCCCTAAAGGTCTTTTAATGTTCAATAGAATCGGAATTACAGATTAAATAAAAAAACATGACCACTGGCTGTCAACTGAACAGATGCATAAAAAGTAACTGCAACTATCACTTCAATCCTCCCCCCCCCATCTTCTATCTTATGCTATTTTTATCTACATATTTATTCTATTGTACTCTATGTTTTCAACAAGCGTCTGCACATGCATCAGTATGTAGATGTGCTGCTGTATAAAGGCCACTGTGCCTCTGAGGATGTCCTTTGTGTTTTCAAAGCTGTGCAGCGTATATCAAACTGCATCACTGTCATCAGCCAAATTGCAGTAAAGATTTGTTGGTGGTGTGTTGCTGCTCTGTCCAACATGAAGGTCTGTCGCTGTAACCATGTGTAACTCATTTTCTACCAATCTGGGTTTCTGAGCGTCCTGCTGGCTGCCACACACAATACGTACATACACTGTGCGTACATACACACATACACAGAGCTGCAGATAGGAACCGCTTTCATGGTAAATGTCATGTGCCTCCCAAACACTCTCCCCCTCTTTCTTGTGGCATTTCATGTCTTCTCATGTGGGATTTACCGACACACACAGGAGTCAGATCACTGGCAATGGACAACTGCAACAAACACCACAGTGTAATTGAAGCTGTATGGACGGAGAGACCATAGCTATGGTAAAAAACATAATTGTTGGTCCGTGATGGGACATGAAAGTCGGTTGAACAACCTCTCCCCCACCTTGTCCTGCATGCGCTGTCTTTCTGCTTCTTCTGGCACTGATCCCTCAATTTAGCACTGGATATAAATTTAACATGGCAACATTGACCAAGTCAGTAAAATCCCTGATGCTGCTGTTGGCTGATAATTGGCTTTTTCATATAAATCATATCTGCTTTAGAAATATATCATCCGAATCAAGGAAGCTGAAAGCTTTGAACTACTGCTGGTTTCAATGCGGGGATTAAAGGAAAAAAAACTCCAATAAACTGCTTTAACTGATACGGTTGTGAGTGGCTAGTGATCCCAGTAGTGGAGCATGCACGCTACAGACAGTACACCACTGTTGGGGGGGGTTGTTTGTGTGTATACACTATCTACCATTTCATGTTTATCTCCCAGTACATGTTCACTCAGCTTCCCAGGCCTCTCTGGACACTAACGCAAATCTGTCCTGGAGACCGAACTGTAATCCCTGTTACAATGGTTTAAAGAGGCTCTATAATAACAATCTGACCTTTAACAGTTTAATATAAATATGTTTGAATGCTGAGGAGGCCTTTAAATTACACATTTCTGTCATATACATTTGCATTCTCTGATCTTAAACCACAGAGCTGTATACTCAAAAATCAAATAGTGTAGACTTAATGATATGGGACTTTAATGTGACATGCCTCACAGCTTTAAATTCTGATGTCTGATCGAATTATCTAAATTTCTGACCATGTCTTTGGCTGTGTATCATCTGCACTTTGCCTCGGAACATTTCAATCATGCCTGACTGCTCAACTGGAAATATAGAAATGCCCAGTAAAGGAGTTCTTACTGTGGTTGTTGCCTGCGAGCCCCGAATCTGCATAACGATCAAAACAGAACATGTCTCACATGTCATATTCTTAATGATGTTTGCAACAGGTGAAGAATATTTCCCCATGAGAGAGGAAAAATATAGCTCACCTAGCTAATTCTCAACCATTAATATTAGAAGAAAAACACTTTTTTAGATGAGAGCCAACATTTTCAATGAGAACCAGACTCTTTTGAGATCTTCATATGCCCAGACAGAGGTTTTGTTCCTTTTAAACAGCAGCCCACATTTCTACATAGTTCAACACATCCACATCTGACTCTGGAGCTGCCTCACAGAAAACCGTTTAAAGCACGAAGAACGATAAAGTTTCTCACTTCTGACATCTAACCATGAAAACATGTCTCTGCATTGTAACCAGCAGGAAACCAAGCTGGATACAGCCTCTATTCTCCATGGAGCAGCCGACTACAAACTATTCACAGTCTCTATTCAAGTCTCAAAGGAGTCTGTTTGAAAAAAAAGTATATATAAATATATATATTATAAATATTTCCCTTATTGTTCTTATTGTTCTTTCGACATCAGAACCTGAGCTCAAACTATGCTGGAACTGCCGTAGTGCCACACTGGTGCAGAAGCCCCGGCAGTGCACTGGTCCTGAGCTGGCGGGACAGCGAGCAGATGTAAAGCCTTGAAGTGATGCTAATGGATTCTGTCCTCGTTTCTGATTCCCCCCACCCCCACCACCCATTAGTGTACTTCTTCGCTCTGAATCACAAATGCACAGTGGCAGAGTAAACAGAGACCCCTTCACTTTTTGCACATTTTAACAGGTTCCTAGATTTCCTTTGACATTGATTTTGAAACGACTGTCCCCCTGGCACTGGAGACAAAAGTCTTATCGACGATGTAGGCAGATTCAGTTCTTAACACAAGTACGCAACATCTGGTTGTTGAAGCCTCCCAGTCATCTCGCCCTCATTGGCTATTGGAGGTTTACCACACCAGTCTCCCCCAATTTTATATCCTAAATACTGATACGTACGATATGAAATCAGGGAGGCTCTGATTCAGACTGTAACATTAAGAATGTGTCAGCGAACCCCTCAGACTCGGCCCTAATCTGTTCGGATTGGCCTTGCGATTATCAGAAGGGCTGAATCTGACACGAAATCTTCCTGATTATCCTCTGGACACCAGCAACTACCTTTGAGTTGTGTCTAGAACTCAGCTGGAGACAACTTGAGGCCAACTGAGAAGATTGGACATGGTTCAGAAAAGACAAACGTGTTCAAGTTTTGATTCAAATTATATCTACAACACACTACAGTGTAGCACATTTTCCTGAGATGAGTTTTGTCTTCAATTTGCAGCATAGTGATAAATTCTTAATGTGGTATTTTGTGCCACAGACACTTAACTGTCCAATTGCCAATGAACATCCCTCACTTTCTGTCAACTTTACAGCTTGGCAAGCCTTGGATGTTTTCTCTTCCAATTATGCGCGCTGTGGTGCGATGCTGCACAGTCGAGGAGAAAGAAAGTTGTGGCTGAAGTGAGCTTGGAGGAGGTTGTGTGTTTGTGTAGTGAGCCACCGTGGCAGAAAGGAAGTTTCTTTTTTTTCTTTTTTTTTTGCTCTGGAAATGTAAAGCAGGCAAAGAAAGAATAACAAGCCCAGATATTTATATCAGCGCTGCATAATTTCTGCTTCACAAATGTCATCACTCATCTCCCTACATCCCAACTCCTTACTTGCTGTCAACGGCGCACCTCCTTCACACAATCCCTCTTTCACTCCTCAACCTTTGTCGCTTATGCTTCTTTTCTTCCTGCTCTTTGTACTTGTTCCATCTTCTCCCCTCCATATCCCTGTATCTATACCCCCCCCCCACCACCACTACCACCTTTACCCAATCTCTCCTGCTTTTTCCCTTCTCATTCTCTCACTCTTTTTTCATTCTGTGATTTAGGTCACTGACTGACTAAAAGACTACACACAGCTGGCCTATAAACCGCTCTGTCCTCCTCTTCAGGCCCCTCCCCTCGTACACACGCACACAGACACGCACACGTACAGCGATGAATGACAATCTGGCCCTGGCAGTGACTGACAGCATCCTGAAACACTTTGTTTATTTGGTCCATCATGTGCATTCATGCTGCTCATCACTCACTCTCTTTATTAACTTCTTCACCATTTTCTTATATTATTCTCTTTGTCCTTATTTCAGTTTGAATAACTCACCTCTACTTGACCTATCCTCTGCACTGTCACTCATGAGTGAGCCATAGAAGAACTCTGAGCATGTGTTAGTCCTGATCTTTCATCATCTCAAACATCCCAACTAGAGGAGTTTGATCTTCAGATATCAGCAACATCTATTTCACTACATTTTTTGTTTTTTCTTAGCGGGAGAAATTTGGAGGGGATTTAGTCTTTTTGCTTAATTTTTGTTTTGTATTTGTTTGCATAACATCCTCAGAATAGCAGCAGGTAATTTTTTTGTTTTTACAAATTTCCCATGTATGCATCTTTGCTCTTCTCTAAATCTAATTATGTGGCATCCAGATAAACCACACAGTCACGCATTCATGCATACACACTCACTGAGACACACACACACACACACACACACACACACAGACTTAACCGCATAATCGCTACCCAAATAATTAATGACATCATTTTGGCTACGACATTGTTGGCCAATTGGACGCCAGAGGTAATAAAGCGAGTGTGTAGCGTGTGTGTAGTGTGTGTGTGGCAGAGAGTGAGAGAGTGAGAGAAGAGCGGGAGAAAAAGAATAGAAAAACCAGAACAAAGGAGAGTTAGGATTAAGAGGCTGATGAAAAGATCTGAGAAACCACAGAGACAAGGTAAATGAAGGTCAGAAGTGTAATTTTCACTATCAAGAAGTGAAATGAGAAAAAATACTGAAACATGAAGGATGTGGATGGGGTAAAAGTCTACTGGTATTTGTAATCATCATAAATTTGATATATAGCATAAACTGCTTTGTTCAGATTGTTAGTTTTGACATTACACTGGACCTTAAAGCACTCTTACATTCTAAAAAAATAGGCCTATATTGTCCTATATTGAGAGCAACTAGAGAAACAAGTCATGACATAGAAAATGAAAAGCTGCTGCACAAATATAACCTAACAGAAACATTTGCATCCCGTCGGAGTCTTTAGTTTCACCACCATCTTTGAGTTTATCTCCTGTATGATCCTCCGGAAAACAAGGAAATACCTATTTCCACTGGTCTCTTCAGTCATATTCTTAAAATTCAGTATTTGCACATTGATTACACACAACGTGCTTCAGTGTGTGAGGGCCAGAGTAACTGGTTTGGGGTTTGTTGGATTGAACCACTTTTGTCCAGTGTGTCATCGATGCTCTCTGGATTACAAAGTAAAGGCTCTAAATTAACAAAGTACACCGCCAGGATTGAAAAGGTAAACTCTCTGGATTATGAAATAAACTCTGAATTAATTAAGTAAACTATCTGGATTTCAAAGTAAACTTCCTGGACCTGTTACCCCTCATATCACCACCGCTCTCATCTGACCAATGAACAACACAGAATAACCTTTTCCAACATAACACCTCACAGTGCACGTAAAACCAAATTTAAAACCATTTAAATATATCGTACACCGGAGATCACACACTTGCTTTATAAACCTGTTACATCCCTAAAATCTGCAGATTAATATTACATTTATTTTTATTACTGTATTCAGTCAGTTTTTAATCTGTTGTTTGTTGTATGGTTGACAAGTAAAAAAAAACAACTGCAACTCTAAATGAAGTTATGAGGAATAAACTGGCATATATTAGTATGGTAAATGGACAAAACCCAGAAAAACTGAACTACATGAATCCAGAAAATACTGTAGTGTAATACTTTTGTCTTATCAGCAGCATAATAACATTTTACGATAACATGTGATGTCAAGAGAAAGTTTGTGATGTGCAAGTAAACAGGGGCCTCTGTATGTGATTCAGGACAGAAACTGTGAGGAGGCATTTCCTATGGACACATCGGATTTAGAGATATTAGGCAGGAGTTAATATATTAAAAAAAGATAAAGCTCCTGGCATGTTTTTTAAATAAATGCCCCCCAAAAGAATGTCCATTACTCATAAACAGAGGAAGCTAGAGACCTCAAATTGCTTTGTTGAAGTATTATGCAGAGATGTCCGAGGTAGACGGGAGCTTTTATTTGATGAAGTCACCAGTTAAAAGGTCTGAGAGCTCCTCCTTAATGTTAGAGAATAAAATCGGCCGAGAGCGAATAAATTCAAATTGAACGTGAACAAGAGTTTAATGATGAACTGAGTAGCCAGCTGTTAAATCAACAGTTATGGATCACAGGTGGAGAAGCAGCTCTACAGGAGGCTTTCACCTCTTTTCCTTCCCATAATTCTTTCATCCTTTCATCAAGTGCGGCGCGTCCCCGTGGAGAGGCGAGGCTCATTATTCACACACGCACCACACTGCTTCTAATTCACACAACCAAGACACGTGCCGGGCAGCCGCCGCCATATGCCACCCTCTGTGTGTGCGATTGTGTGTGTGTGTGTGAGTGTGTAAGGGGGGGGGGGGGGTTCCAGCAAGTGGCTCTTCTGTCACTGACTGCCTGTCTGTATGTTAGGAAATGCCTACCCCTCCCTCTCTCTCTCTCTCTCTCTCTCTCTCTCTCTCTCTCTCTCTCTCTCTCTCTCTCTCTCTCTCTATGACAAACAACACACACACACACACACAATCAAATATTCAAACCCTGTCCCACCTCTGTCACCCCCACCCCATGCTGAATATGCATCACTGCTACATCTCTTCCAAGCCGGACAGATGAGCAGCAGGCCAGAGGCCACCTGCTGGCCTGCTGCTCAGGATCTCCCCAGGTTTATTTGGGGGGGTTTTAGCCGGGTTATCAACAGCCTGTGACCCTTCCCACCACATCCACAACCCCCTCTGTAACCCCCCTGTGGGATGGCTCAACGGAGAGGCAAAGAGGCGATGGCAGCAGGCACTTAGTGGGGAGCGTTATTTGAGAGGGGTAAAGCAACGAGAACCCAAAACGACCCCTTCTGAAAAGATTGTCTCCTTTAGTATTCCTGGCTTTTTCCTCTTGTTTTTTATCTGTGTCTGCTTCTTTGTGTGTGTGTTTGTGTGTTTGAACCTATGTAACCAACCTTTCTTCCGTCTTTCACACACACACTAACACACACAGCAGTAATCGGCCAGTCTCAGTGTACCCCCTCAACCTCCCTCTCCCTCTGTCTCTCTGTCTGTCATACGCACACACATACACAAACACACACACACACACACACACACACACACACACACAAACACTGATGCTTTCACTGACTGTTCCCATGGAAACCCACACAGACAGAAAGCATGCGGCTCGAGGCAGTGAGGAGACTTCCCGCGAGGAGTCAGCTGGTTATTGATCCTTCAGTACAGAGAGGCTGGCCCACTGGCCAAGCATGCACACATGTTTGCATCCACAAACACGCACACTCATGCCAAGAGACACACACACTTGGCAGAAAAAATGATCCACTAAACAGGTCTCAGTTTTGGTTTTGCCGAGGTTACTAAGGCGAACACCCAACACTTAACAGGCCCTGCACTGCTTTTAAAATCAGCACAGCAACAGTTAACATGTGTCATCTCTGCTAAATGGTATCATCCCACCAGATGTATTACTTTTTTAAAAGATGTAATCTTAGTTCAAGGTTTTTTTTGCAGCTGACACATCAAAAAGACGTAGGAAAAAAAACCAAGATGTTTGCAGTTTAAAGATGTAAGAGCACACTGGTGCGATCATTCCCAGAAAATCCAACATGAAAACAAACATAATAATGTTCCTCCTAGGAAATGTCAGAAAAAATCACAGCTGAGCATTCAAGTGAAAAATTCTCCAAAGGCGTGTGGAAAACCAATTCACAGCATTTCAGATATTGTGCCTGACATACAGGAAATTGCATAAATGTTGTCGTGCTCCCCCAAGCTGAGCTGAAATTTTGAATATGCAGATGACATCCTGTTTTCCACCTCCTCTGATTTAATGTGAAAGTGGAGTGACAGTGCGCCACACACTTGAATATCTATTTGAACTCCCCTTTGAATGGTCTGTTCAACAATACTCATAGTTGTCATCACCTTAAGCACCAAGAAACATGAAGCTTTATTCAAAAACAGTTTGCTTAATTTAGATTAGAACCCTTTTATTTCAGATGCAGTCAGCAGGTCATAGAAGTTGGAAAAACATCTGGTCATTTCAACCTTGTTAAAACGTTCACACCAGGCTGCATTATTTTCCAGTTTAGACGACAGTATTAGGTATTCAGTTCATGTGTGCATACAGGCAGCTATTAATGGATAGCCGAGCAGACATCAGCAGAGTGGATCAGCAGCGGGATCCAACTGTTTCTGAGACACATTACCTCACATATACTTAAAATACGATTTTCTCATCTAGATCTACTCGTTTCTGACTCCACATTGAGTGGGAATTATAAAGTCTGCACACTGAATCGTGAGAATAACTCTGTTCTGAAGTCAGAGTTAATATCATGCAAACATCTGAAGAATACTCCAAATGCTGCTGCCATCTGAAATAAAGATAAAATCAAGCAAGGAAGTTCAGGAGCCATATTCTACTTTTCACTTTGCAAAAAGTAGCTGTCCATGGTGCTGAATAGGAAGAATAGTCCCCAACTCATTATCACCATTAAAAAGAAAGTTCCAAGCATGCACCATTTAAAAGAATGTACCCGACATGTACCATTTAAATGAAGGTACCCAACATGTACCATTTAAAAGAAGCTACTAAATATGTACCACTTAAAAGAAGATACACAACATACCCTGCATCATCTGATGATGTTTTTGTTTATATTGTGGATTAGCCTCAATAGATTTGGATATTGCACCTCAGAAACATTTTCAGATACCTGGAAGGTCAGTTTGATCAGTCAATCCAACCACTTTACACTGACATGTAAAAATCGGTCAGGTATTATTTGCAGAGCAGGTAGAGAGGACACCTGTCCCGACCGATACGTTAAACGAAATAGACCTGGAATGAAATGAAGAGTTCAATACACATTTCTCACTCTCTTCTCCAAGAAGTACAATGCATGGCTGTAGGGCAAATTCTAAATATAGCAAATAGATGACTGAATACAATAGACTTACACATGTGGCGGGTTGAGGTTGACAAATGTGCTTACAAGGAGCATGTGTAGCTGTCCTAAAATAATTGGATTATGTAAGGACATGGTGCTGTGAAATAGGCCGGCACCTTCAAAGACCGCATCACCACAGACACCTGTCACATTTTAATCTGTTAATGGGAGTTTGATAGTGTGAAATTAGATGATTAAATCATCTAATGTAATTACATAGGCCTGAATGAGGTGGCATGTGGATTGTTGTCAGTAGATTTTGCACAATGATGATGTTTGCTATTAAAGCATTACTTTCAGACACACGCCTTTATTCTTCAGCTCTTCATCAGTTTGCCTTCCTCTCCTCACCTGCACCTCATTCTTTCATCACTTACTGCTTATGTCTTTTTTTTAACTTATTGTTTCTTTTATCTTTACACCTTCTAAGAATGCACTTTCATCAAGTATTTGAATTGCGTGTTAACAGGCACTCGGGTTGAAATTGGGAAATAATAAGGTGACACAGCGGTTTTTCCAATCAGGATTTAGAGACTTTATCAGGAATGTTTGCTGTGACACTTCAGGGCAGAGCCTGATCATAATACAAACTTCAAGCAATCAGAAGAGAACACAGGCTGGTGTTTTTGTTCATCATTTGTTTGAGGTGATGTGTGAGAGAACAGTTGAGAAATGATCAATTATCGACCATCCAAACTATTGATTGTTTCATGGTTCCCTCTACGAACGAGGTTATGTTGATTCTTGATTGATTTGTTTGTTAGCAAAATTATGTAAAAACTACAAAAGTTTGTGTAAAGATGCAGTTTGCGTCACGGAAGAACCCATTGAATTCTGCCGTTGAACCGGTTCAGGGGGCAGATACAATTTTCTTTAATATTGCAGATCTCCTGTGGAATAATTCATGGATCTTGATTAAAAAATCTGACATATTTAAGTAATTCATTTCTATAATAGTTTTTTTAATTTTAAATTTCAAATCTTTTAATCAATTTCCAAGAGAATAATTCAAGAATCTTGATTATCTTCAAGGGACACTTTTTTGTGTGTAATCTGGTGTGGATCCAAATAAAAATCTGAAAAGCGCACTGTTGGAGGTAATTCCAGTTTCCTATTGTTTTGTATTTTGTGTGTTTAAAATTGACTTTTTAAGTAACTTCGAACAAAGTCAGCGTGAGGACAATAACCCTCTGCTATGGCCGGAAAAAGTTCACGCTGCAGTTCTTCAATTTTCAAGAGTTACAGGGGCTCGACTTTCTATTACTTCCTCGCACCTCTCCCTCTCCCAACTCCCCTTCTCACTCATGACTTGCCCTCTTTTCCCAGTCTCTCTCCTCCTCTCACACAAACTCTCTCTCTCCCTGGTGTCAGAGCCTCACATGCTACAGTAACTGTCAGTCAGTTTGGTTTTGTGTCTAGTCTGTCCAGCCTCTCTGATCCATTATAAATGTCTCTCAGTGGCACAGCGTTCCCTCCCCGCTGCCACTCAACATTCTGTCTATTAGACTTCCTTCTCAGCTTAATTAATCTGACCAGTTGCTCGGAATAAAAAATTGAGGTGGACATGAAGCTGTTTTATCCTGAATCTAAACCCCTAATCGCCTCTTGTCAATAAATAACAAAATCATGAATAGGTCCCATACTTATTTACTAATACTTATTTGTGTCTGTTTAATTAGGCATGCTGAATCATGTTGCGCACTTAATTGGAGCAACACAGACAAGCAGTCCCAGTTGATTTTGTGTCAGATTTTTATTTGGTTTGACAGGCAGAGCTATTTATAATTCAAGGGTACATTTGGGATTCTTCAAGGTCTCAAGGTCTGTGATGTAATCTGCTGCTAGTCTTTCAAAACGCCAATCAAATGAAATATATGTAGGCCTTGAGACACTTACAGTTGTCACTGATAATTTACATCCTTAGCCGCGGATGTAGATGTGTGTGTTGTTCAGTTGTTGCTGTGCTTATTGTTTGTGAGTTTGCCAGATTATTTTCTCTTTATTTCTCTGTCTACTAGCAGTTAATAGTAGAATAGCCCACGCTGATCTTCTAACACAACCAAGATTTATTTTATTCTTCAAATTTACAGATGAAACTCCTTTTACTTGGTAAGGAAAACCCACTTAATTTGGGGAAAGAAAAATCCAAAAGGAGCGAGGGTGCCCATCACATTTTCACATCCGCACGTTATTAGAGTTTCCATTCTGTGTAATTAAACGTCCATCTTCCAGAGTAGGAATCAAAATGACTTCATGCCAGAAATGTTCCCCTGGTGCCCTCACTGCTGTCTCGTCCTGATAGACCGGAGCCTATTAATACCTCAAAGACTTTCAAGGGCGTACGAGGATTAAACCAGTTTTCACACTTTGCAATGTGGATTGGGAATATTTTTGTGAAATATGCTGTGTAATCCCTTCCTGTTATGCTGTGTGTGCTTGAGTATGTGCGTGTCCAGTTAGTATTAGATATATACTGTACAAAATGCCTATTGTGTATACAGTATTTATTCCGTAAAGTGAGAATTTATTCTGTAATGTTACGTGCTCTATTCCAAATATGTCCACTTTAGCCTTAGAAGAACTGAGATTCTCAGTTTACTCAGCGCTTAGAACAAACAACTTTGATCATCAATGCTTGTGTCAGGTTTCAGCTTAAAAAAAAAACTAAGTTAAAACAATATTTCCCACCTCAGAGAGTAAATTCTTTAGCCTGACGTTGTCAGACTCACAATTCTAGTCAGAATGTGAGTCTGAGACCGCTCCATTGGGCTGTGATTATGGGGCGTGTTTCAACTGACCAGGAAGTAAAATTCTTCTTCGCTCAATTGGATAGACCTACAACCAATCAGAGCAACGTAGTATGTGACGTATGCTAAGCAACGCATTGTGAGTTATTTACTAACGCCGGGTTCACACCGGACGCTTCAGCGCAGCGCCAAGCCTTAAATAACAGCTGGCTCCCATCCACTCCCATGTTAAAACTTTGTGCCGGTCACACCGGAGGCTGAAGCACCGCGAGGCAGCCTTGGCGCAGCGCGGTGCTTCAGCCTCCGGTGTGACCGGCACAAAGCCGTGCAGCGATCTACTGGATCAACGGGTGATATTATTAGCGCTGCCCGGCGGTTCAGCGTCGCTTCAGTGTCCGTTGTGAACAGCCAAGCGCCGGGGCGATAGGGATTAGCGCGGTGCTTTGGCGTCGCCTCCACGTTCTGTGTTCCTCTTTAAAAATGAATGCGCTGTCAATGTCTTCTAAAACAGACTCAATGGCAGCATCTACACATCTCAGCTCTCCAGCGGCAGGCATGATTGTTGAAAAC
This sequence comes from Pleuronectes platessa, assembly GCF_947347685.1. Lineage (NCBI taxonomy): Eukaryota > Metazoa > Chordata > Actinopteri > Pleuronectiformes > Pleuronectidae > Pleuronectes > Pleuronectes platessa. The sequence goes on along the minus strand of NC_070631.1, from coordinate 18,777,858 downwards.
GAATTCAACCCGAGGGCACTGTGATGACGTGGTTGATTACGTTACCGTTGATCATCTGTCAATCATCGTATAAAGCCCGCCCTGACAATCTGATTGGCCCGGTCGGGCATAGTTTTTCCTCAACGGAGCGACTCCAGACCGAACTGCCCGACCTAAAATGTTGTGGGCGGGGCTAAGTTCGTCTGGCATCCAGGCTATAAATTCTTCTCAGTTTAAGAAGAGTTGTGTCAACCATAAAATAAAAACAATTGTATGCATGAGTGGATAAAATATAACCATAACATTGGTGGGAAATAATAGTTACAAATAATTCAACCGTGTATTTATTCCTGGACCAAATTTCCTTTGAGCTGCTGCCCAAATATCAAAGACTTTAATGAAAACAAGTTAGAGGCTGCAGTGCACTATCCTTGTCTGTTAAGTTGAGCCGTGAAACCAAAAAAAGAAAAGAAAATATCTGGCGTGGAGTAATTTTGATTTCTATTCCGGAAGATGGACGGTTAATTATATTGAATGGAAACTCTAATAACATGAGAATGTGAAAACGTGACCAGCACCCCATCTCCTTTTGGATTATCATCCCTTAATGTAATGTGTTTTTACTACCAGGCAAAGGGAGTGTTATTTACAAATTTGAAGTATAAAACTAAACTTGGTTGTGTTAGAGGATCACTAATCAGCTATTAACTGGTGGTGGAGAAAACAATTAACAAGAAATGAATCTGGCAAACCAACAAACAATAAACTAATATGCCGATTCAACAACTAAACCTTGTAAGTATATTGCAAACTTTTGAGTAACTGAAGAGGGAAGGATATTAACAATGGTATTTAATTACTGTTGACTGGTGTATCACTGAATCTATAATAGCCTTAGTGTGTTAATTTCCCAACGAGGAGCATTGTAACAATATACTATTTCAATTTGGGTTTCAGGGGCTTCAGTGGGGCAGAGCAGCAAGACGGAAATCAAAGCTTCCGAGGGAGCCAGCAGAAAACATCCTGCTCCATTGACGTCCTCTGCTGCACGGAGTCACTTTGACCTCTCACATGTGGGTGGTAAAGAAAAAGATCCTTCTAAGCGGAAAAGAGCATAATTACATCTAAACCATTACTGCTGACTGGGAAATCTTGAACAATACCTGTCACTCTGTCTCTTACGCTGCCGCATCACTACTTGTCTAGACATCCCTCGTGCTTCCCCCGACACGCACCCCATCCCAAATCCTGTTAACGCTGCCAACCTACATTCCAGAGTGATCACACCGACTGAGTGCAGGCGTAAGGAGTGTCGGAGCCGACACGGTAAATCTGCTGTGAATCCTGGTGACAGCGCATGATGGCTGCAGGGAGACAACTGAGAGGGGAGGGAGCGCGTTTTTTTTTATTGCTCATTCAAATCTTATTTGGAAAAAGAGGATATGCATTTTTGAATCCCAAATTGCTCTTTGATACAAGGGTTTAGCTGCTATGAGAAAAAAAAGAGAGAGACAGGGATCCAACTGACTGGGACACACACATACACATACATGTTTTCACACAACAGTTTTTTTAAGCTGTTGTCACAACATTTATTTTTCAACATGTGAGACGGTTTTAACTTCACATCCAAACTGAAGTAAAGGCAACAATAGTCTCGTGTTCACTGAGGTCTTTGATATTTGGGCAGCAAGATGGATCAAAGGACATTTGAGCAAGCAGCAACTTACACTGAACAGTCCAGCAAAAACAAACATTCAGTTCAAACACCTTCTAGCAGCAATTTCCCAACAATGTTATGTGTGTTCTATGTTCATTGCGTGCTCAGAGAAAGTAAAGCTAAACATTTTGATACCAGCACTCTGAACCTGTCAGGTTTAGAAACTTGGCCGTCATCCCACTACATACACCCAAGCAGTGGTGGGATGTTTTAAAGTGCAAGTACTTTGTTCCTGTCCTAAGTACATTATTCATATGTACTTCACTTCAGTAGATTTTTTTCATGTACATTTCACTTTTACTCCATGACATATATGTCTGCTCCACTACATTTCACATGGCATTGTGTTACTTTATAACATATGGTATTTTTAAAACGAATCACTAGAGAGGGGAGATTGATCCACTGACCCAATCACAGCTGGTAGTTAGACCCGCCTCCTGCAGCAGCAGTATACCTGGTGAAGAAACACCACCACCAAGACTCTGCCATAATGATTTAGCATTATAGGGAATAGCAAACACTGAGCGAGTTTGAATCTTGTGCGTATAATTAAAAACTACTTTTACTCAAGTAAAAAAGTAAATATGGTATATTTACTTTTACCTGAGAACATTTTGTCTATTTATTTTAACCTTTTCTTAAGTGAAATGTTAGAGATCTTCCTCCACCCCTGCTCCAAACACTGACCTTAGCCTTAACCCTGAAGCTTAGGGTTGGTTCTATAAATTTAAGTTAGTCACAGAAAACCTTAATCAGCCCCTTTAAAGGAAATGAGAATGAGATGATGTTCTCTGTGAGGAGGAGTCCCCCTCCTTCTATCGCTGAGGACATTGGTTCCCCTGGAGCCATACAAATCATACACGCACAAAAACGCACACACTCAGCAGAGACAGAGGGAAAAGCACGAGCCCATGGGGAGGGGGGGTTGCGCACATTCACGCGCACGGTCACGCGGCGGTCTGTGACTACTGCTCCTCAGCTCTTCAGGCGCTGATGCGCGGCGTGCCCGACTGACACGCCTTGTTGTGTATCTCCACCCATCAGCCACGGGAGGAAATCACACTCAATTCCAGGCGTGTCATTAGAAAAACTGCACCACCCAGCCGGCATTATAAATTGGTATTGAAAAGGAGAAAGAGATCGCGAGTGGATGTTGGAGTGAATTTGTAGCCTGCTTTGCATAATGTGATTTTTTTTTTTGCAACAAGTATCAGGAAATGGATCTTTCCATTTAGCCATGCGCAAATTAGTGTTAAATTGGGATGATTGCCGGATTGAGCGCATGTGCCTTACAGTGAAATGAATCACAGTAATCCTATAATAGATTTTAGTGGGATGGCTATATGGCTCCTACAGCAAATATATGAATCCCCATGGAACTATTAAGCCTATAGGCTATTTTATCCTGCCATAGAAAAACATTATTTACGATGAAGTATCTCTCTCTCTTTCTCTCTCTCTCTCTCTCTCTCTCTCTCTCTCTCTCTCTCTCTCTCTCTCTCTCTCTCTCTCTCTCTCTCTCTCTCTCTCTCTCTCTCTGTGAATTACTCATCGGTGGTACTACGGGAGATGACGTCATTTACTTTTACCTCACACTGACTGGAACATGAACGCTGCAGCTTGACATCAGATGATATCACGATAACAAATAGATCCATAGCCCTTAGTGATGCTGATGAACTGGAGCTTATATAAAAGTAGAAATAAACAAATAGTCGGTTATTATAGATTGTGTTGCTTTATCACAATTGACTCTGAGAAAAGTTTCGAGGATTTTTTTTTAATGTTTTGTTGCATTTCTCCCATATCCCACTGCTGGATCATTTCATTTTCTTCCAAATGGTAGATGTGTGGGTTTCATTTCTAGGAATCAGCAGCAGCGCTGTTAGTGTGTAAAACCCTCATGAAGGGTGACAAACCTGCGGGGCTGCCTGATGTGATGGTTATTCAGATGATATGGGTATGACGCTGTGATTTTGGAAGATACAGGATAGCCCCCCCTCACCCTTCTTCCAGGTCCTATTCCAGTTGTGGATATGGCTGCCGCCGCGGGTGCTGCGTAACAGCCCTGTGCACCGGAGCCATCCATAATGAGAGAGAGGGAGGGAAGAGAGAGAGAGAGAGAGAGAGAGAGAGAGAGAGAGAGAGAGAGAGAGAGAGAGAGAGAGAGAGAGAGAGAGATATGCAAGCAATAGGGGGAGGGGTGAAAAAGGGAGAGAGGAGGAGTGTGTGTGTGTGTGTGTATGTGTGTGTGTGGATAGTAGCCTGTACCACCGGGCTGTGCTGCCTCTGCCCGAGGAGCGCACACACATACTCACTCGCTCTCTCTCTCTCTTACATACACTCACACACACTGAAGGATAGTGTGTGAGCCAGCCAGTCAGAGTGAGTGTGTGAGCCATGTTGGATGTGAATGAACGGGAGGAGAGATGCTGCTGCTGCCGCCCCGCTCCTAACGCTCAGACCTCCAGCTCCACGGACCACAGCGGGTAGATGCCAACTCTCCAGGCCGACGGAGAGACGGGGGAGCCTGGGGGAAGGTGTCGGGCGGTGCCGGCGGCAGAGAGAGAGAAGAGAGAAGTGACGGGAGAGAAGGCAAGGCGAGAAGGTGAAAGAGAATAGGCAGAGGAGGAAGAAGGAGAAAGGAGGAGTGAGACAGAGAAAGGAAGAGACTAAATGGCTGCACCGCTACCGGGCTTCACCCCGCTGCTGCTCTCGTCTTTGGCACTCCACCTGCTTCTTCTCGGCCCTTTGTTCGCCCTCACCCCGGGGACGAGGAACACAGGAGGGGCTTCCAACCCATGGACCCCCGGCCTGTGCTACCGAGACGCCGGTAAAGTCAGCCAGGAGCAACAGCGGTGCGAGGGAGCAAGGGGGGCGCCGAGGGGCAGCTGGGATCTCCGCCCGCGCAGGTGCACCGTAGAGCGGACTGAGGGATGCTCTGGAGCGCAGCGCGCAGGAGAGACGCCGGCAGGATATCACCGGGATGATGGGGCGAGGAAGGAGAGACTGAAACGTATTGGGACGGTTTGGGGGAGTGGAGACGGTCCACCGGCATCAGCACCCCCACCGCCACCTCCTCCTCCCCACCCAGGTGGCTCAGATGGCGTCGGCTCAGGGGAGGGAGAGGAGAGAGGGAGAATCGGGAGGAAGGGCGTTGTTTCCCCCCTCGCTTCACCTGCTTTCACCTCGTCGCCGGTTCTGAGCGGCAAAAAACGGGCAGTACAAAGGACTGGAGCGGGTGCGCCACGGTGGCCGGCGTCGAGGCCACACCTCGCTAAGCGTGGCGCCGCAGGAGCCTTTGTGCACGCCTCTGGCCTGCGCGGGGCACCCGGAAGTGGCGGGGGGAGATGGGGAGAGGGGTCGGAGAGGGCTCCTGAGGTGATCTTTGGAACATGCCGGTCCCCGACACGTGAGCATCACTACCGGTCCTCACCGCCCCTCTCTGCCAACAGCCCCTCACCGGGCCCCCCATCAACCAGTTGCTCGTGTTGCATTCATGCTCTTTCTGGATACAGCTCGCCACGTGCTGAGGCTTTAAACTTCACCTTTACATGTAATCCCTGTTTCACCAAGGATTCCGACTGTAATCGGAGATCACATTTGGACCACGTGTGTCATTTTCCAGCTTGTGATTCCTCTCAGACCGGCTGCACACAGGAAATTGAGCCATATCCAGGTTACAGGAACGGCAACAACAACAAGGCTGATGATGGGGGCTCAGCCAGCGTGGACAGCAGGGCCAATAATTGTTCTCATTTGGGTAGGCACAATGTTATCGATCCCAGCAGCGACAGAGAGGGGGGGGGTGATAGCTGTTTGACTGGGTGCACGAGGGATAAGGAGGAGAGAAGAGGGGAAGATGATGATGATAGGAACAGGTGTAGAACAGTGATTAACCCCGGTACCAGGGGGCACCCAGAGGGTTGTGGGCCCCCTCTACATGATGCAAAAGCTGGATATAAATATGCCAGTATTTGGGATGAGGGGAGGGATGATAAGAAAGAGGAGATGTGTGGAGGAGGGATGAACCAAGGCAACAAACAGGTTCATTTATCTAATTATCCCTGTAATGATTTGGCTTTTCCAAATTTCCCCCCAAACCTATGTAGGGCTGATAATGAGCCACGGCATGGGAAATCAGCACCAGAAAGAGGGCAGGGCAGCCAAACCCAGGGAGGGAGCAGGGGCTTTCCCGGTGGTTGCAGCATTTGTTTGGACAGAACAGAAATGGGGGATGGATATTTAGCTGAGTTTATGGTCCCAGAGGGAGGCATAGCTCAGAGGAATCTCCCCATCCAGACGCACAGCCAATATCTGGATATTGCCTCAAAATACCCTGTCCCTGTTCCCAGTTCACCCACTCATGATTATACAGAAAGTGCAAAAGTATCCCAACCCCCTCACCTGTCTGCTGAAACAGGGACAGCAACTTCTAAGATAGAGCCTGCCAGTGACTCAGGCTTTTTCTCGCCTGCTGAGTTTTCCATTAAATCTCCAAGTGCTGTGTCAGCCCCGTCTCGCTCTGCAGCTGCAATCAAACCACGTCTTCTCCGGAAAGCAAATCTGACCACATGGTACAATGACTCTCAAAGTCAACCTCATCCCCTGCCTGCGGAGAACGTGATTTCAGCACATTGGACAGCTCCCTTGGACTCTGTGCGCGTGTTTCTCTGGAGCAAATTCAACAGCAACAGCAACAACAACAACAACGAAGAGATAGATGGAAACGATCCTGAATCCGAGATGGAAACATTACAGTGGCTTGGTCAAGAACAGCAGCAGGACCAGTGGGAGAGGGTCCAAACAGGGTGCCCCGACAGCCTCTCAACCGACTGTTCATCCACCGAGCGCAAGGACCGGGCACATGTGCAATTAAAATCCGGTAAGCAAGTGCCATTAGAGCTTGAAAATGTCAGACAGTCAGATAGGCAGCAGATGGGGGCCGAGGGGGAGAAGGATGGAGAGTGGGAGGGAGAGGGCGCAGAGGGGTCCGCTGCTGTTGCTGCTGCTACTGGGGGAGGAAAATTACAGGTGGGGGAGGGCGAGAGAGAGGCGCGGCTGATGGGAGGGAAAGATCCAGGGGGAGAGGAGGAGGAGGGTTGGGAGAGAGGAAAAACAAAGGCAAGCCAGGCAGAGGAGAGAGAGGCAGGGGAAGGGAAGGGTCAGGGTAGGGGCAGTAGCACCACCGGCATCACACAGCCAGATAGGGAAAGAGAGAAGAAAGAGAGCCAGGCGGATGAAAGCCAAGCAGGGGGAGAGGTGGAGAGGGAGGAAGAGCGTGAAGGGAGGCACAGCTCAAGGGGAGAGCGGAGTCTGGAACGGCTGATAGTAATAGCAGATGATGAAACCTTGCAGGGAGATAGGCAGAGAAAGATGCTGATGCCGTGGCCTCGCTCTCGACGCGCGGCCAACAGACACCCCCATTTCTCCCTGTATAACTTCCAAGTACAAGTGGCTGAGAACCAGCCACCCGGCACCTCAGTCATTGTCATGTCCGCCATAGACCAAGATGCAGGAGATGCAGGCAGAGTGAGCTACGCAATTGCCCCGCTGATGAACAGTCGCTCGTCTGACTATTTCCACATCCACCCAGACACAGGTCTCATCACCACCACTCAGATTCTTGACAGAGAACACATGGATCTGCATTACTTCCGGGTCACAGCGACTGATTCTGGCTCCCCTCGCCTTTCTGGCACCACAATGGTGGCCATTACTGTTTCAGATCGGAATGACCATTCTCCTATATTTGAACAGACAGAGTACAGGGAGACAATCAGGGAGAATGTGGAGGAAGGCTATCCCATCTTACAGCTTCGAGCAACAGATTCAGACTCCCCATCCAATGCTAATATTCGTTACCGGTTTGTTGGTGACAAAGTTGTAATAGCACGATCGGCCTTTGAGATTGACCCCCGCTCTGGCCTCATCACAACCCGTGGGGCAGTGGACCGGGAATTAAATGAGCATTACACTCTCAGTGTGGAGGCCAGCGACCAAGGGAAGGACCCGGGCCCACGCTCCGCCAACGTCAAAGTTTTCATCACCGTGCTGGATGAAAATGACAATGTGCCACAGTTCAGTGAAAAGCGCTATGTGGTGGCAGTGAAAGAGGATGTGAGACCTCACACTGACATCCTCCGTGTCAGTGCCACAGACCGTGACAAGGACAGTAACGCTGCTGTTCACTATAATATCATCAGTGGTAACAGTCGTGGCCAGTTTTCCATTGACAGTGTCACCGGCGAGATCCAGGTGGTGGCCCCACTAGACTACGAGTCTGAACGGGAGTATACCCTGCGTGTCCGTGCACAGGACAATGGCCGGCCACCTCTCTCAAACAACACTGGGATTGTGAGTGTACAGGTGACAGATGTCAATGACAACCCCCCAATCTTTGTTTCGACACCATTCCAGGCGTCTGTGCTCGAGAGCGCCCCCGTTGGTAGCTCTATCCTCCACATCCAGGCCATCGATACAGATTCTGCTGATAACGCCCGTCTGGAGTACAGGTTAACTGGCACCAGCTCTGACACGCCATTCACCATCAACTCTGCAACAGGATGGGTAACTGTCAGCTCCATCCTCGACCGAGAATCAGTAGAGCACTATTTCTTTGGCGTAGAAGCCAGGGATTATGGCATGCCGCCTCTTTCTGCTACGGCAAGCGTTACAATCACAGTGATGGATGTTAACGACAACCGCCCTGAGTTCGTCCAGAAGGAGTACTATTCCCGTCTGAATGAGGATGCTGTGGTTGGTACCAGTGTAGGGACGGTCACAGCTGTGGACCGCGATGTCAACAGTGCAGTGACTTATCAGATAACAGGAGGAAACACCAGAAACCGCTTTGCCATCAGCACAGCGGGAGGGTCTGGACTTCTCACTTTAGCCCTCCCGCTGGACTACAAACAGGAGCGGCGTTATGTTCTGACAGTCACCGCCTCAGACCGCACGCTGCACGACACCTGTCAAGTGCACATCAACATCACAGATGCCAATACACATCGGCCTGTATTCCAGAGCGCCCACTACTCTGTTAGTGTGAATGAGGACCGGCCACCTGGAAGCACTGTGGTTGTGATCAGTGCCACCGATGATGATGTGGGTGAAAATGCTCGAATTACATACTTTCTTGAGGATAATATCCCGCAATTCCGCATTGACCCATCCACAGGGGCCATAACACTCCAGGCAGAGCTCGATTATGAGGACCAAATGACCTACACGTTGGCCATAACAGCTAAAGACAATGGCATCCCACAGAAATCTGACACTACATATGTTGAGGTGAATGTCAATGATGTGAACGACAACTCACCTCAGTTCCTCAGCCCCCGGTATCAGGGAACAGTGAGTGAGGATGCCCCTCCTTTCACCAGTGTCCTCCAAATCTCAGCCACTGACCGCGACGCACACGCCAATGGACGTGTTCAGTACACCTTCCAAAACGGCGAGGACGGTGATGGAGATTTCACCATTGAACCCACTTCTGGGATTGTGCGATCTGTCAGGCGTCTGGACCGTGAGAGTGTGCCATTCTATGAACTCACCGCCTATGCCGTGGATCGTGGCATTCCGCCTCAGCGGACCCCTGTCCACATCCAGGTAACAATTCTGGATGTGAACGACAATGCCCCTGTTTTCCCAGCTGATGACTTTGAAGTTCTAGTGAAGGAGAACAGTGCAGTGGGCTCTGTGGTGGCCCAGATCACAGCCACTGACCCGGACGAGGGCACACACGCTCAGATCATGTACCAGATTGTGGAGGGTAACATCCCTGAAATCTTCCAGATGGACATCTTTTCTGGGGAGCTCACTTCACTCATCGATCTTGACTACGAGACCCGCAATGAATATGTCATCGTGGTCCAGGCCACCTCAGCCCCTTTGGTCAGCAGGGCCACTGTACGGATCCGATTGTTGGACCAGAATGACAACGAGCCCACGCTACAGGACTTTCAAATCATTTTCAACAACTTCGTGTCCAACCGGTCCAACAGTTTCCCCAGCGGGGTGATCGGGAGGGTACCCGCCCACGACCCTGATGTGTCAGACAGGCTGTACTACACCATCGACCGGGGGAACGAGCTTCACCTGCTGCTCCTGAATCACACCAGTGGAGAGATCCGACTGAGCCGAAAACTGGATAACAACAGACCTCTGGTGGCCCCCATGGTGATCACCGTCACGGGTAAGAGACCATGGAGGGGAAAATTGAGAGTGTGTGTGTGTGTGTGAGTGTGTGTAGTCAGTGTAGATTCACCTGTAGCTTTATTGACTGTAACAAATACTGTGAAGATAAGGACTCTGAGTCTACAGGTTTGTTTGTGAGAGAGAAAGGAGACTGATAAGGCTTGATGATTTTTGGTTGAGTTCCGGGCTTGCTTCTGCCTTTTCTTTTTTTGTCTTTTTCTCTTGACTTGTTTGCATGAATGAGTTTTTTTTTTATTCAAAACACATTCTGCAGATTGTGTGTGTGAGAGAAAGACGATTTAATGAGGGGAGGGAGAGAGATGAATAATATTAGATTTGTTACCTAGGTGTAGTAAATCTACTACCTGCACAGTCCCGTAAGGAGCTCATTTGACTGTGAGCATCTGACTGTGAGGGTGACAGAGGTGTTACTTACGTGAGATTCACTTGGAAGCACGTGAAACAAAATGATTGGATATATGTTAATGATGACTTGGCATCTTAAAGCACAGAAAAAAGGATGAGGGGGAAAAAGGGTAATGCTTAGTATGTGTTTGTGGATGTTTCTGTGAGAAGGATGACAGTAGAGAGAAGGAAGGAAATATGTAAGAGGAAGAAACAGATTCAATACATGTTTCAGTTTGAAGGCACTGTGAGATAAGTCAGGGTAATTAGTAGTGTTTTTCTCAATCAAATTATCATTCAGCATAATGCCAGTTTATGAGATATGCTGCTGTACCAGTACCAGTACCAGTCACATTGATTGATTGAAAGATGATCTGAGTGAAGTGCAATCCAAGTTGCATAAGTATCTGAGATATATGCTGTCACTGGCTGTTAGATGTTTCATTCGGTTGTATCAGTACCTCGGTGATGTATTTATTCTTAACGATAACTAAAATGTATATTTTCTAACCCCATCAAAGTAATTTAAAATCTGAACTAAGTCCTTACCGATGCAAACTTCAAATAATCTCAGTTACTCTTTGTACACAACAGGTGATTTCAATATCAATGCTACTAAACAGCAGTAACAAACGAGATAAGCAGCTATTAGTACCTCTGCCAATGAGGTAATGTTTTCATACTGTTTGTCTGCAGGATTACACAAAAACTACTGAATTTGAAACTTGTTGAAAGGTTGTAGTACAAGCTAATGAACAATCAGTTATCTTTTGGAGCAGATTTCATTCAGTGTATGGATTCAAGAATATGTTTTCCCTTTCTTTAACTTTGCGGAAGGCCGTTTTTCTAAATCTTAGATAATTTTCAAGAAAAAATGGAGAGATCTTTATGAAACAAATTAAGCAGGTGAGGGGTGATGATATCAATGAACAGGGGAGAATTGGTACGGATCCAAATAATGATCTTGATGAATCTGATCTCTAAACACGTAAATGCAATATTATGATAAAGTGGCCATTCAGCCTTGGCAGATGTGTGTGCTCTCCGAGTGCCCTTCTAGTTTGCAAATGCGATATATTTCCTAATGAAATGGGACAGTGTAAACTCACAGCACATTATGGAGAGGAACACAGTTTGATTTTCCAGGAAAATGTCATTTTACCCAGAAAAATCAAGTTTTACAGGATCCGTCATCTTATCTTAACTGGCAAGCTTCAACAGCATTATGACGAGCTGTTGTGCTGTTCATGTCATACACTGAGTAATTACTGAATAATTAATTAAAAGAATTTCTTGGCTCAATGTTAAATTCATATTACAAGTTGCTTTGAGACTATGTCAGCAACACAAGGAAATAATCATATCTCTTTTTCCCCCGTCCAATGAGTAGGCCTATGTTTATTTAAGAAACAGTACCTTGACATTTGAAGTAAAACTTGAATAATTTCTATTGTAATTTATTTATTTAGATGTATTTTGCTGCTTATTTATTTGCATTTCCAGGCTTCAGCTTTAGGATAAAGGCTTCTTAAAAGCTCCACAGACCTCTTTGCTGTCAATGATCAAAGCTTTAGAAGACAAATAAGGGAAAAGAAAAAACCGAGAGCAGCATGGTCGCTTTGAAGGCGTGGTTAGTGCGGCTTGTATTCTGTCAGGAAGCTGTAATGGATGAGAGCTGGCATGGGACTGTGTGTGACCTGCTACCCTATTTACATTGAGTGAGGCAGTGAGGGAAGGAGGGAACCAGGGAGTAAGTGAGTGAGGGAGTCAGTGGGAGCGAATTGAGTCGGTGAGGCACCCATCAAGTGAGTGAAGTCAGATTCCAAATAAAGTAAATGAATAAGTTAGTGAGTAAGTGACAAAGACAACGTTTACATAGACACCAATATCAAGATGTTATCTGATTACACAAACGCACGCACCAAAACACACACACACACACACACACACACACACACACACACACACACACACACACACAGACAGACACACACACATACAGGGGTGGAAACAATACAATAATAAGAAATATAGAAACAATATAGTAAAAATCATACCAATAATTGATCAGAGCCATGAATCCTGTATCATTAGTCAGACAGAAACAGGCCGATGTATTGCGTAATTATATTTATTCAATGATACAATAGAACATGATATGAGATTATAAATAATGAAATAATATGATAAGAATTATTTACATTATTTACTTTTTTTGCATGGATAACATGCACAAAGGAGGGGTGGGGGTGAAAGATTTGTTTTTGGAGGAAAGGTAACTCAACAAACGCTATGGGAATGTATTACTTGTTTGTGTTTCCTCTTTAAGACCTTTTCCAGAATAAAAACTGTGTGAGTGAGCGAGTGAAGAAGAGAGTGCGTGAGAACGTGTGCATTAGTGTGCATGTTTGTGTGAGTGTGTCTGCATACATTTAACTGTATGTATGTACTTTTGTGTTTGCCACTTTGTCACCTTTCTCACTCTTACTCTTAGCCTCTCTCTCTCTCTCTCTCTCTCTCTCTCTCTCTCTCTCTCTTTCTCTCTCTCTCTCTCTCTCTCTCTCTCTCTCTCTCTGTGTGTTCTCTCTCAACCTCGACCGCTCGCTCGTTCCCCCTCCTCTCTCAGTCCTCTGCTCCAGGATTTGACAGTTATGAGATTATAATGAAACAACAGTCACCTAGAGTCAGGCTCGGAGCACTGCTGTCACTTTCATTGTGTGCTGTGTGTTATCTGGGACTACTCGTCCCTCCTCTAACCATCACTTTCTTCCTCTCCTTTATCCTGCCCGTCTGTGGATGCTCAGATGGATGGCTGAATTAATATTTCTCTTTTATTCCTCGAATTTCTCTCTCTTCTTTTTCCTCATCCTGCTTTCCATTTCTTCTCTATTCCCATCTGCCTTCCTTTTTTTCTCCTTCTCCTGCTTTCTCTTCACCCAATGCCACTGTATATTATTTAGTCATATGATGTTTCCTCTTTCTTTTTTCCTCCTTTTCCCTCCATCCACACTCAGTAATCCATTCTTCTCTGCTCAACTCTTTCCCTTCACATGGTACTTCCCTGTATTCCTCACAAAACTCTCACAGGCTGTTTCTCTTCACTGGCCTATTCCTTTCAACCCTGCTCCTCCTTCTGTCTCTCCCCTCTCCTGGTTTCTTCTCTCCTTATTTGAGTTTGTATGAATTCACGAGTTTGTTGTGTATTTGTGTGTGTTTCTGCAGACGTGCACACGTCTGACTTGTGTTTGTGTGTTTGAACAATACTTCCTTGTTGCGCATAGATTTTCTCTGTGCATGATTTGTGCTTGCACATAGTCTTGTGTCATGTGTGTTCATAAATGTGTGTGTGTGTTTGTGTGTGTGCACTCTCAGGTGGTTTAAAGCATTGCACTTGAGAGTGTATTCATGTCTATTCAATGAATAATATCTATGCATGCCAGAGAGTGCTGGGACTCCGCTTTTCCTTTTTGTCTGCCTCTCTTGCTTTCTTGCTTCCTCACTCTTTCACATTTTCTTCCCTCGCTTCCTCTCTTTGTCTCCCATTTCCAATCTTCTCTACTACTCTCCATCTCTTCTTTCTCTCTGTTGTCTCTGTGGTAGTTTTAGTTCCAGGCTATTGATTCTCAGGATAATTCCCATATTTATGGAGCATAGAGTGTGTTGCCAGGAGTTAAAGCACACACACACATAAACACACATGACGCTGGCTTTAGGATCAGCTGTTTGAGTTAAGTCATGAAAAAAGTAATTCCAGGTTGACATCCCCAACAACATTAGCTCATGGTGCCCTTGAGCAAAGTAATGCTGCTTGAGTGTCTGTCAGAAAAGATCATGGTCGTAGAGGCAAACTCCAAGATGTCAATGTGTGAAGCATTTTGAATGGAAAAGAAAACATGTCCATCACTAGACTTCCCTTAGTCGATGAAGGTTGAAATAACAACTCTGTGGTGTGAGTCCGTCTCTATGACATGTGGGAAATCATACAATAAAATGAATGATGGCTGGATTCCACTTCGATGCTTCAGTTTCAGGGTTGAGGTGTTGTTGAGGGATCATCGATGTTTTACATCGGCAAAGGAGGTCATGTTATGTTTTATTTGCTATCTTGTCTTTTTTTCCAGGATTATGCAAAAATATAGTTTATTGAAACTTGGTGAAAGGATGCGATATAGGCTAGGAAGGAAGGAACCCATCCAATGTTGAGCAGATTAAACTAAGTAGCTGGATCCAGGAATTACTTGTCACACCTAAAAAATATTTGTCAAGAAATTATGCTGAGAAATAATGCGGAGACATTAGCTAAAGAAATCAGGCATATGTAGAGGACTGATATCTATGAGTGTGTGCAATTTGTTTGAGCTTGATTTGAAATTTACTGTTGGTCCTTGGCAGATTAATGCACTTTACCGTTTCTAGAAAGTAATATGTACTTATGTTACTAGGTCAACCTGTCAAATCACAGCACCAGGCTGTTATACCATATCTTATAATGCTCTCTAGTAACGTGAAGCTCTGCTCGGCTCCGTAGACCTGACAAATCTACATAAAAATATACATCCACAAGTGAAGTCGAGAGCAGAGGGTGTGTTATGTGAACCCTGAGAGATGGAGACATTGTGGATCACCACCAGCCTCAGGTCATCTACTGCCTATACGGGTCAAACACCATCTCCTCACCCTCCCTCACATTTAGTAGTTGCACACACAGTTTCACAGTTATAAGCTGGTGGATTTTCAGGTTGGATACTTTTAGTTATCGCTACTGTTTGAGGGATAGAGTGGATTTATCAGAACTTTTCACAAGCAAGGGTCTTCAGTATGATTTAAGGGCTTGAGTTGAAATTTATTGGATGTTGAGGAGAAATGAATGGACATTGAGTGAAGCAGTTTTTTCTTTCTCTCTTTCTTCTCTCTTTTTTTCTTTTCTTGTCTTTCTCGAGGGAAGGGTGAGGGTGGGTGGAAGAATCTGAGTAAAACGCTGCATGATTAGAGGTGTGGTTCGATTAGAGACGGGTTTGGGCTTGGACCTGCTCTTGAATCAAAGTTAACTAGTAAACTTAATTTGTTGAAAGAACAACATATACAAGAGGCTAAACTGCTCAGAATAACTGGAGAGTTAGTGATAATTCTGTGTTTAATGTTACGCAATGGCATCTGATATTTCGTAAACAAGAATATTGATTAACCAAGCTTTAAAAAAACTTTTAAACAGGATTTAACATCATTTTTACATTTATTATACTGGTGTATTGTTCCTGTATGGCATTATGTGAAACTAGCAGTTTATTTGTGAGTTGTACGTATTTGCTTTTTAATCCTGACTGTGACCTCCTTATTTCCTCTAAGATATTTTAATTAACAGAAATAAACACAGTTCACACAAATAAAAGGGTTAAAAATGGAAATAAAGCCAGATAAATGTACATACTGCTTTACTCTATGTATGTCATGGCTAATTGCCACAGGTCAGTGCCCCATGAATTAAACTCACTGATGTTAAACAGTACCAGCGAACGTACATGGGCGAGTACACTGATGCTTCCTTCATGTGTGAGGCGGCTAAAGCATTTAGATGTGGGTCAACTGAGAAAGGTCAAAACCCAAGGGGGTAAAATGTTATGAATTATGCAATTTTTATCATCATTATAATTTAACTCCTAATACATTTACATTACAAGTACAAAGTACTAGGGTTGAGCAATGAAAAAATAACAATAATTATCATAATATAATTGTTATTAATAAGAAATATGACAAAAGTTCAATATATAATGATATACTGTTTATGTATTGTGCAAGCACAGTGAGGTATGATGTATGTAATTCTTGTACCTCAGATTTGTCAAACGTTTAGCTGTTTATTAAGTGTTAGTTATTTAAAACCACCACTTTCAGGAGTAAAAATATAAATAATAAATACAAATAATTTGATAATTATTGATGATAACTGATACAAAAAATGTATATGCATGTCCATATCACAGCCAACCACTGCCCTTACAAGTACAAGACAAGATGTAAAATGAGGCAAGAGCCTATATTACTCAGTTGTTTTACATAAACACATATATGACATGTGTGTATACATAGACCATACCCACACAAACCCACAACACTTGTTACAGCTCACTTAGCAGCCACGGTGACTTATATACTGTCCACTTTGCTGACCAACCACAATGTAGCAGCTTCACTATAAGAAGTTTTTAACCGGCCCTCTAGAATCTATTAGTCCTCACCTTAAACCTGTCTGGGACCACAATGCATCAGCCGCCTGTCAGTAGCTAAATGGTTCCCGTGGAGCAGAGAAGGCTGTGGAGTTTGACAAATACTCTTACAAATCTGCTTATTTCATAAACTTAAATTCAGTTGGATGGCTGTGGTTGTTGGCTAGTTGTGTTGTAAGCAGCAGCGCCCCTTGCTGCTTTGTATGAGATTGTAATGAGTGTGGCCAGTGTTTCTGTGAAAGATCCAGGATCTGTTTCAATCTGTGTGTAAGAACAGTAATCTGATGTCATGCAGTGGGTTGTAGCTCAGTGAAGACCAGAGATATGAGGCTGAGGAGCCCCATTTCCCCGACAATACAGCCCCATGACACGGTTCAGTACTTACGACAAGAAAAAGCTTGTGTTAAAGGCAAAGGGAACCTCAAAGCTTAAGTAGATGGATTCTGTTATGTTATGCAAATGGGTAAAGTGAAACAGGCAGTTATAGTGAGATATCAGAGTGACAGTTAAACTCAGTGATAAGGATTTGTTAGATCCTCACTCGAGTGTCATTGACTGTAAATGCCAAGCGGCAGTCGAGCAGTCGTCGTCATCGGGGAGCGGTGGTTTGAGTGAGAGGACGGCTGCTGGCTCACAGTGATAAATAAGGCAGCATGGGGGAATTCTGTGGCAGTGGGAATCCAGGCACGGTGGGCAATCCACCATTGAATATTATGACAGAAGTTTTCAAGGGACTTGAGAGCATAACAAATTTGTGTTCCCTGCTGAAAGCTTTGCAGCAGAAATGTTCAGGTTCCCCACTGAGAGAAACCCCTGGCCCTGAATGTCTTTCTCGCACCTCTTCTCTTTGTCGCCTACAGTCGTACTCAGCAAGCTAACATGAAAAATGTGAACACTTAAAACCTTCAAATATTACTACTGACAAATAATGATAATGACCAAACATATGAGCTGCATGAAGCTTCTGTGATGGTGAATTTAAGCTCCTACCTCAAAATATATTTGAGATTTCCTCCACTGACCCTTTCAGTCCAGGCTTTATGCTCACATACAACTTTATGCTCACTCCTTTTTTTTCTTTACTGACTGTCTCAGTTTTACTTTTGACTCTTTGAATCGCCAGGAAGCACCAGAGCACAAGGTTCTCTTTATGTAGCCTGACGATGTAACACTCAGTTGTATTATGCAGGCAGAGTCTGGTTTTACCTCGGATGGCGTATTTCCGCCTGCATAATGGATTACAAAAAAAAATATTCTACCTCTCCACCGCAGAAAGTTTCACCACAAACTACCTTTACACTTAGTTGGAATCATGATATAATGAATGTTTGTGCTAAATGTCACACATTGGAGAAACGCTGCGCATCCTCTCTTTTGCCTCGCTCCAGCAGAGTGCAGGATGCTTGTCACTTTGCCTGTTTCTTTAATTAGGAAGGCTGACATTCATCCATTATATTCACATGGCTGGATGAGTTCTCTGGAAGAAAAGAGGGCAACAGTAACAGCAAGACAACTGCACCAAATGAGGAGGACAAACTGCCTCTGGGATCCGGCTAATGGCACCGGGACACCGTTCACCTTTTACTAAAAATAAAGTTTTGATCCTTTATTTCATCGTTACTGACAAAACAGGATAATAAGTCAAAAACGTCCTCTGCAGGCACATTTTATTTTTAGTATGCCATTAGATTTACAGTCATTAGAAGAAAGAAACGAGATACAAAATGTATGAGAAAACAAAGTGCATTCCAGACTTCAAGACGTGGAGCGAAGGTTTATGACCAAAGAGTCAAGTCTCTTCACCTCTCAGACAGCCAAGAGCCAAGTGGTCGATGGTAATTGGATATAAAAGTATTTCAATAATAACATTTTAACGATTTGTTTGCTCTGGACTGAAGAAAGTCCAGAGGAAGTTACAGGAGGCAGTGGAAATATGGAAAGATCCTTTACAGCCGGGAACTTCTACTCTACGTTTAGCGTCGTAGCATCAATAAATAATTTCCACATTAGCGTCACAGCATTACCATGATTATTGTAAACAAACAAAATCCGGACAGTATTTCTTCCTTTGCGATGCATTTGAGCTGTTAGACTTCAGGCTGGAGTTGATTAGTCGGTTTCATTTTGTCAGAAGTTTGTGTTCATGGCTGTTAATCTTGAAGAATGTGGCTTTTAAGGTACAACATGGGTTTAGTACCTCTACCAAGGAGGTTATGTTTTCATCTGTGTTTGTTTGTTTGCAGGATTATGTAAATATTACTGCGCAGACCCATTACATTTTGTTGTACAGCCAGATGAAAGGTGTTTAGGGATCTGGTGCAGCTTGATAGCATTTAAGGGGACTGTTGGGCCTTGGCAAATTCCACGTGTGTGAATACGAGGTGTAGAAAGTCACATTTTGAAGGGTTCCTCTTTAACGTAACACCCCCCAAAAGTGGCTAAGACACAGCTGTCCTTCAATGTTCGGGTTGCAACACATTTGGACCGTTTGCTTCCATCAGTATCCCTCAGTTTACTGTGTCCTGGTCACTTGATAAGTGGATCATACTGGCAATCCCATAACATATCGTGTGACAGTGTTAGGTCTGTGAGCTCATCATCAACAACTGGTAAATGTATTCAATAAAATGTGATTTGGGGTTTATCACAGTTTGTTGCAGAAAGTTACATGAAGGCTTAACAACCTCCACATCCTCAGGTTTTTGGGGAATAAGGTCTGACTGTTGGTTGGTACCGTTATGATCAGGTTTCTTCTCTTTCCAATTGGATCTGTTTTGAATTGGGGCCATTTGACCCTTATTTATCTTGAATATGGCACGATGAGCAGTTATCAACCTTAACTGAACAGTAGTATGACTGTTGTTTTTCTACACATGTTCTAAGAGTCATTTTGCATTGGTGGGGAATATTATCTCAATACTGTCACATGATTCAAATGATTCATTCCCCAATTTCTTATACAGCTTTACCACTCTGAGCATTTTCCCCTCAATTTCCATCTTTCATAACTTTGAATGCTAACCATTTAATTCTGGATTTGGTTCAGTATTTGCATGCTGTGTCTGTGTGTGTGTGTGTGTGTGTGTGTGTGTGTGTGTGTGTGTGTGTGTGTGTGTGTGTTTGACTGATTAGCATACACAAGTAAACATCACAAGAGTCCTTTTGGCTGCTCAGATACCATCCGCACTGAGCAGACCATTACTGCTGCACCATTACCGCCCCACAGGAGCAATTGTTTGGAAAAATTTAATTTGGGATCTTTCAGGCAACAGAACGTCCTCCCAGTGACAGAGGCGGTGGAAGCTGCTGCAGCCACACCCAGCCCCAGGTGCTGGAGCGATACACAAGAGAGAATACTCAACCCTGTCATGTTATACCCCCCACCCCCCGAAATATCAAATTATTAAACATAAAATCAACAATGTCTCATAGCAGATAAGGTGAAAACGTGTTTGCAGTGCCTATGGACAAAAATTAGCTTATTTTTCAAGTTTTCCACAGAAACTTATTGGTTGCACATTTATTAGACAAGCTTCAGCAGTAGTACAAACAGATGCCGGGTGGAGGATGGTCACTGCAACAAACAGCTGCCAACTGATGCCATGATGGAGTGGTGTTACTCTGTGGATTTGTTCACATTACAATAGACATGAGGGTGTGTGTGAGTGTGATATGGACTCAGAGTCTCTACATGTGAGAGGGCTTTTTGTGGCCAGTATTTGTGGAAGTTAAGTGTATCTGGTTTAATGTAAAGGATTAGTGCTTCTGTTGTAAAAGGATGGTTTAAAGCATTAAGTTGGTGAGGCTGCCAGTGTGTGTGCGTGTGTGTGTGTGTGTGTGTGTGTGTGTGTGTGTGTGTGTGTGTGTGTGTGTGTGTGTGTGTGTGTGTGTGTGTGTGTGTGTGTGTGTGTGTGTGTGTGTGTGTGTGTGTGTGTGTGTGTGTGTGTGTGTGTGTGTGTGTGTGTGTTAGTTGCCTTATTTGTCTTCTCTGTTCTACTTTGCACTGAGTAAAGCGAGTGCCCAGACCTCAGGGCAGAAAGGCTTTAAAAAATAAACAGAGCAGCAGAAATCAGCTGTCAAGCCAGTGCCCAACCTCTGTGTGTGTATGTGTGTGTCTGTGCGTGTTTTGTAATGATGCGTACACAATTTTGTTAACGCTTCTCCATTTATTTGTCCTTACTGTATGTAAGTTCCACTTGGGCAGTTCCTGCAGTTACTCTAGGGTTTGGTATCGATACTGTTGAAATAGTAGAAACGCAACTTTTTTCACTAAAGAACACAAAGTGAGGGACAAGGATAAGAATGGCTTTTTATTGCTGAGAAATTTAACTTGAAATGTGAACCGTTTAAAGTATACTTACCTTAAATGTACCAATATAAATATGTGCAAAACTCTAAACAAATTGAAATAACAAAACCACACAAATGTGCTGCCGGAGCCATGCAGCGTGTGTTGCCATGCACCGGACTTCAGTGTAATGTTAACTAGACATGTTTGGTGATTTTTATGTTACTTGTAAGCAGGGAAACTATGTCAGTACATAGCTCAGGCACCACAATGAGGCACAGGAATCTGTGTTAGATCTGGTGCGGGAGGTACTGGCCGTGTAGGAACCGGTGCCAATTTGGTACTGAACCCTATTACTCTCTCGCTGGAGCTTCCAGTCTTTATGTTCATTTTTCATCTTCTTCATCAGCTTGTTTGTATTTGAAAAAGGTCGTTGTTTGCTCAGTGGCTACTGTGCTTGTTTTACTTTTTCGACCAGAAGGCATCTTGTGCTGCTGAGAACACAAATCTCCTCACATGTGAACATTCACATATTTTATAAGGGGTTTAGGAGGACACTGAATGTGGAGTGGAGGCAGGAAAGGGCCAGACAAAGGGATGTGACAGCACAGTGTGAAATGGGATTTAAACCCATGTGATTGTGCATGGACTGTGAACTAATGGGCTGAAGGCACCATGACAGAGGGTAGTGTAATTCAGAGCAGCAGCCTACAGCTTTTGTTCAGTGTAAATCCAATTTTACTGTTTTGGGTGTCTGCATGCTGGTTGTAATGTGTCTCCCCTTTTGAGCTTTGGGGAAAAAAAACGTAATCCCAACTCCTTTTAGTAGCCAGCATGCATACAGTAAGACTCTTTAACCATGGCAGTGTGAATGTTATGTGTGGATGACTGAACTGTGTCGGGATTTGAACCACTGACTCCAGCTGGGACCTTTACAAACTGACCAACAAATAGCCAGAATAAATGGACATCTGTGGAGAATACATGCACCGTGAATGGTAAGACCAGTGCTCTAAACCTGGCTGTTTGGAATGGGCTGTTGGTTTTCCCTGTGGGAAACTGTAAACGTGATCTGCATTTATTGAGCCAGCAAAGCAAAGACTGGCTTTGGTTTGTTGAAGTTAGACTCAGTACACAAAACCAAAACTGGAGAATCAGTTGTCGTTGCTGTTGTTGATCAGTTTAATTGTGATCAACACAGGCACTTACTCTGATGAGTCCCAGTGCTGGTCGTCTGTTTATAAAAAATGCGAAGCGGATGTGATCTACATGGCCATCAGACATTCAGACGTTTCTTCCAAAAGTAGCTGCGGGGAGAGTTGGAATCAATAATAATGCATCGTTCAAACAGCTTTTACTTTTACAGTAAGATGCTCCTCTGAGGCCGTGAAGGTCTGATGAATCAACACAAATCTGTGATTCTTCTGAAACACGTTTTAAAGGTTACGTCATAGATTGTGAGCAGCTTCTTTTTCCTTTCCCACTTCTGAAACAACATAATGGAAAAATCAAGTGTTTGTTTTTGTCAAGTGGTTTTGAGTACACTTGATTTAGTCATTTTACGGTGTGAACACTTAAATCACCTCTGTGTATCAGCAGCCATTTGTGCTGCTGATGTCCCACTTGGCGCTTATTGGATGTTTATTATCTTAACTCTCAAACCATAAAAATGTAGTAGCTTTAAAATTAAACAATGTGGAAACTCTGTGGGATTCTTGGACAAAATAATGAAGCCTGTTCCACTGCAGAAGTTTTTTTGAAACAAACCTTTCCTTCACAAATGAGTTTCTTCAAACCTGTGACTTTCTGTCTTCCTTGGAGGATATTGCCGGGCCTCCTCCTTGTGACCTGTCCCCCTGTCCTGCATCGCAGCTTTTACAACTGTTTCTGGGTCTGTTTTCGGCTCCAGCTGTGAGCTCCTATTATACACTACTTTGCAGACTATTTCCGTCCGGATTTCCAGGAAGCGAGCTCTGGATGCTCTGACATTCAAGAAGCTTTGAGTGTGCTATTAGTCAGGCTACCTGGCGGAGAGAGATAGCACTGAACTCCCTCAACCCTTTGAAACGCCTGGGACCGTGTACCCACAAAGAGTCTTAGAGTTGCACCGCTGATCGGAGGACAGCCTCTCTCATGGCATATTGATGTGCACGCATCCGTGGGACCGCGCTGATGATTCCAGATCAGTGTGGTTATTCTTAGAAGCTTTAGGCGTGCTAGCTCCGAGCTCCCCCCCCGTCTTTGAAGTGCGGACGCACGAAGGGGAAAACGTTGGCGCGGCGCCCGCAGGAGCTGTGAAAGTGTCTTTGAGTTGTTATTTACGAAACGCTTTGTTTTCCCGTGGTGCTAAAGACGCCAAAATAACCTTCCATTTGTGGGTTTTTGAGTTTGGAGGTTATTAATGTTTCATTGTTTGCATGCATGCTGAAACGGAGTTGCAAGGAGAGAGGGCGATGCATTAGTTATTACTTCCTGGCTTATTTGAAAGTTATGGACAAGCTCACCTTTCCTCACCTCTCATACATAATTCACAATTTCTCCATGTTTCTTATATCCCACTGAGATAGATCTGATGCTTTTGGGTTGTCTCCTTCCAAACATCGGTATTATATAGATATGACACAGTTTTGCATTGACAAACTCAATAACACCTCAGAGTCCCACATGTGATGGAAGGGTCTTAAAGAATCGTAAGTGAAGTTTAAATAGATAATTGTGTCTGTTTTAGGAGCATCATTAGTGTGAGTCCCAACTTTATCATACTTGTGAAATGTTTATGAAATGCTCTTTCCTCAGATTAGAATTCAAACACAGATCAATTGGTGCGAAATCATGGTATTAAATCAAATGTTATAATTTGAGATATCTATATCCATCTGTTCTAAGTTATAACTACTAAAAAATCTCTGTTTGTATGTCTGAATGTGGAACGCATATCTCTAGAACCATTTATTTTATTGGCTTCACACATGTGTATTGTGAAGGACCCAAGAAAGTGTTAAGTGTGAATTTGGTTCAATTTGGTCACGTGATAAGTTAAATATTGATAAAATTTGAATAAACTGATGACCAGCACTCTGCAGCAGCGGCGGCCGGGGCTTGATCACAACCACAGCACATTCATGACAATGGCAACAACACCTGATTTGCCAGCTCAGGGTTCTGCGTATTAAGTCTAAATCTGGAAATGTGAACAGCTCTTTGTGCAGCAGCAGTGGTCTTTACTGCAGGTCTCAGGAACCAGCATCACCACAGGCTGAGCAAGGGGTGCACGTCATATCAGATAATTACAGGGTGAGAATAATTGGTTGTGTTTGTTGAAATTATGAACTGAGGGCCACACGTCTATGATGATTTAATTTGTAAAGGCTAACAATGTGGAAGAAGCAGTTTTCTGATCAATTAGTTTAGCAGTGTTAGTTGTGTCTCCTGGCATTTTGTTGGAAATTATAATTCCCCTGGTGGTAGACAAACAGATGGATGTTTCTAGAAAGAGAGGGAAAGCTGACTCTAAAAATACATTAGGGGATACATTTCCAAATTATATTTTCTCTTTTATGTGTATTAAGGCAAAAACACAACTCTTTCAACGTTTAAATTGTTCATTAAAGTAAAAGTTGTGTTAAAGTCAGAAATCCCTCCAAATTTTTTGTTGCATTACTGCACTTGTTATCACCCTTTCCCTATCTAACTTTTGAAGATATAAAAAAATTAAACGATGTGCTTTTGAACTCAGCAGGGAACATTATAATTAGGGATCTTGTTGGTGGCAGATATTTTTGCGAGATTCCTGTAATAACAATCCTCAGTTGGCTAACTTGTGAAGAAACAGTCAAAAATTGACTTCATCTCTTTTTCCTGGTGAAGTGTTATGACTTTTATTATTTCAGCGGAGTGTAATTAGCATGTCGGGGAATGTGCGTGTGTAAATTGAGTAGCCAACTCCAGAGAAGGAGGAGGATTTGTTATTGACCGTGTGACACTAAGTGGACAGAGCTTGGTTTTAATTCCTTAAAAGGCTGTTTACCCTGAATTGTTGTTTTTCCCTTTTATCTCCGGCCTCTAAATGGCCTCTTATGTGGCTGGATAAGTGCAAACTACCTTGAATCAGTTTGGCCAAATGAGCTGAGCTTTACCCATGTGGAGAAATAAAGATTTTACTGTGCATGTGTGTCAGGTTTACAGTTATAAATAAATGGCTGCTTGGGTGAAGAATTCTTCTGAACGCTGATAAAATCGCAATCAAGTTAAAAACTGTCAGAGCAAACAGACGCTAATACTTGTGACGTGGTGATTACTTGTTAGCACCGGTTGTGGGCTCTTACGTGGTTTGTTGAGTTTTGAAATCTTTTTGTCTTTCCCCTGTGGGCCTCTGAAGGGTGATTTTGTCTGGCGAAGGAAACAATATATTGTTTTTTTATTTCCTTATCAGTCAGACACACATTCTGCAGAGGGCTAACATGGCACCACGTGCAAAACACAGTGTAGACAAAAGCAATTAAACAACTTTTGTGCAGATGGAATGGTTTGAGGCACAGAGCACTTTCTAGCAAAGGGAATTCTAATGGAACAAGTGGTTTATCTTCTCTTTAAAGTAAAATGGTAAAAAATGATTGAATAAATTAAATTAAATTATCTAAATGACACTCAGGATTCTGTGAGAAATAAAGGAAATGTTCCAAATCACCCTATCTTTCATTGTTTAAGGAGATGAAAAAGAATCCTGGATCTACCCCCTAATCCAGATACCAACATTATAATGGCTAATTGGGGGGTTGTGACTCATCCCTCCACAAAACTTCATGGAAACTTGTTGATTGTGTCATCCAAAGAAAACACGTGCTTAAACAACAAATGTGTGTGTTTTTCTATTGTTATTTTTGTAAAATCATTTGAGATTTATGGAGAATTTGTCACACAAAAAACAATCTAAAGTGAAAACGTAAATGTTGCCATCTCTAAAGGAACCACTCCCATGAACATGATTTTACTTCACAGGTTTTGTAAATGAGATGTGACTTGTTAGTTAATGAGCAGTACGGACACTAAAAGTGAGCGGTGTTCCACTGCTTCCAGTCTTTATATGTTAAAACAGTATAACATACAGGGAAGAGGAGGATGTCAATCATTCTATCTAAGTCTTGACAAGAGTCAAAAATGAATAAGTGCATTTCCTGAATCGACTGTTGACTTTTCAATGTTATAATGAGGTGTAGGTTAATGGTTGAGGTTGTGATGATTAAGAGTTTGGGGAATGCTTTATGTCAAAGAAAGCCCTTACACGTGCAAATCTTGTGTGCGCGCGTGGAATTATAATGTAAATGTAAGTGTGTGTGTGTGTGTGTGTGTGTGTGTGTGTGTGTGTGTGTGTGATGGGTTCCTACTCCAGCAGATTATCCCGGGTCTTTTCATAGATCCCCGTCTCATTTCAATGACAATGGTAGATCAGCTGCAATTAGTGTTGAGTCTTAGCACCGTGATCCAGACGCTTGATAAAAAAAGCTGGCTTTTAACCCATCTATCTATCTATCTATTTATCTATCTATCTATCTTTCTATCTATCTTTCTATCTATATTTTCTTGTCTTTGCTATTCTACTCTTTTCTTCATATGATTCCATTTGAACATGATGATTTTGTAGTGAGTTTTCTTCCTCTGTACCTTCATAATGCTTCCCCTCCCTCTGGCTGTTCATTTATGAGGGTTCTGGATTTAAGCGAGTGTGTGTATGTGTGTGTGTGTGTGCGCATGCGTGTGTGTGTGTGTGTGTGTGTGTGTGTGTGTGTGTATGTGTATGTGTGTGTGTGTGTGTGTGTGTGTGTGTGTGTGTGTGTGTGTGTGTGTGTGTGTGTGTGTGTGTGTGTGTGTTGGAGGTCAGTGGGGAGTGAGGCTCCTCATAATCCGGTAATCAAACCAGCTGCCACCCGACCCAACCCCCATCCCTCCATACCTCTCTCTTCCTCTTTTCTCCACCTCTCTCTCTCTATATCGCCCTCTGTACATTTCTGTCTACATCCATGTCTTGTTCATATTCTGACACTATCACTTGGCTCCCTTTTCATCCTTTCCTTCGCTGGGTCCCAGTGAAGGACATGTTTTGATTCATTTAATCTCTGTAAAAACATCTTCCGATTAAAAAATGAATTACCTAAGTAATCAATGCTACACAAATCAATCAATTACTATTAATCCCTTGTTTATGAGTCATAATTTGTGTCTGTCCATCCCTCATTCCGTATTGCCTTGATCTTTCTTATTATTTTCTTCTTTTCTTCTTCTTCTCCCTCGCTCCTTTGCTTCTGTAGTTTTTCATAAACCACCTTGGTCCCCTTCACCCTCCAGCTCCCTCTCGGTCTCCCTGTTCTTTCACGCATCAACACTCTCTCTCTCTCACCCCTCACCCTCCATCCATCCACACACTGCCCACCTCCTTTCTTTCTTTTACTTAAGTTCTCTTGTGTAGGTTGTTTCTTTACCCTTACACTTGCACTGCTCTCCTAGCATCCAGACCACTCATGTATTGTATTCTCTCTCTTTCTCTCGGTCTATAATCTTTCACCCTATTACAACTCCACATTGCCTCAGTGCCACTGAGGAAAATTGCCTCCCCATGCCGGTGTGGTCATGTGCATTTGTATTCTTTTATATCTTATTAGTGTGCTTGTCACACCAAATTGCTCTACAATATACAACAGAGCGCGGTGAGGTCCCGTGGCCGTCGCTGAAGCAGACGTCCATGTCCTGTTTGTGAGGGTCGCGACCTGCTGCGACGGGTTTCACAGAAAGACAGCGTTGTGCTGAATTTATAATCAGGCCTGAATGTGAGGAAAACTGGGTGAGATGAGGATGATGTTTTCTACATGAGAGCACCTCTGCATTACCCATCTCAGTCTCTCTCTCTCTTTTTATTTTTCAGTCACATTCACGAGACTCCAAACTGGGTACACAGGTTTTTAAAGATGGGTAGACCTGCTGAAATAAGTCGCTTGAATCCCTCCACATTGCCATAAGAGCGGTTGGCCTTTCTGTTGTATTAGCAGTGCTTTGTGTTCATCTTCATCTACCCGTCGTGTCATGTTTATATCACTACCGATTAGAGCTGGAGACAGTAAAAAAAACAATAAAATCGATAAATGCCAATTGAAGCCATTCCCATTGCAGACAGAGGCCAGTTGTTAGTGGTGGTAGTGGTTTTTTTTTTACCACTGGAAAAGGGTCTCAACACACAATGAAAGAAAAGGCCACTTCTTTGCTCAAAATGGTGAGTTTTAAAATACATGTTGTTGCCGTCTTACAACCCCTTGTGAAGCATAATTGTCTGCCATGAGGGTCCACTGGAGAAATTGCTGTTTATATATAATGACCAAACTCGCTACGCTCTGGGAGACATTCCCTTCCTGTAGTTGTTGAGATACATTGGAGTGCACCACAGTGGTGCATCGACCTTCCCTATAGAGCCATGCTGTGGGTGTGACGCCAACTGTTCCATACAGAACAGCACAGTTTGGGAATATTTTGGATATTTTGTGGACTTATATTATCCAAAATTGTTCATTGACTGCTGTTTGCTGCATATTGTGAATAAAACTTTGATTAATACCTCATCCGTGAAAAGGATTTGTGAATGAGTCCCGTCAGGTGGGATTTCATCAGCAATGGTGGTGAAAACAAGAACTCCCATGATCCCACTCTGCTTCAGAACATCAGCAAACTAGGTCTTTTGTTATTGTTTTGATAAAGACCCCGAGCGGCAGGAGTTACATATTGTACGTTTTAATCACAGCAGATAAATTCTAACATAATTTACATTTAATAATATTGCTCTCAAATGTTTATTGCAGCAATAGAACATGTTAGTGTTTGGCGTCTAGGCTCCGACTTAATCACTCCCCCCCGATATGATTACATAGATATGATGGGAGCAAATACTTGTAACCCCCCCTCTGGGAGCCTACAGGTGGATGCTGGGGTGGTGGAGGGGCTGAAGCAACTGGTAGTTACACTGCAGCAACGGGGCAAGCAAAGGGAGTGATGGGACATTTTCTCTGCCTAAATAGACCACCTGATAGGATGGGTGTGTATTATAGATGGGTGTGGAGAGTGAGGTAATGGGTTGTGTATGTCACATGATTTGAGCAGCGCAGCTCCAGTTAGCTGCCTGAACTAGCTCGCAGGCATCGCACCATTCATGGGATATACATTTAAGTAAGTCATTGTATTATAGTTTTAGTTTTGGCAACTCTTTATAGATATTTGAAAGAAAAAGTTTTGTGTGTTTGTGTGTGTGTTGTGTGTAGGTGTGAATGTATGTAATGTGTGATAACATGAGTGAGAAAGCGTCTCATATTTGCTGCCTGAGCTGCACATCTCATGGTCCTGATGTGACTTCCTCACCTTTTCTCTTTCTCTTTCCAATCCTTCCTCTGTGGTAATAATCATTTATCTCTGTCACTTTAACCTCCCTCTCTCTACTGTTTATCCTTTCCCAGCCCTGACCCCCTCTCTCTCTCGTGCCTCCCTTCTTCATCGATCTCTGTCTTCTTACTCCTGTTCTCGCCTGTATGTCGCCTTCTTTCATCTTCCGACCCTCTCTGTCCTTTTCTTCCTTTATCTCCTACTCCTTCGTCATCTAACCCTCTCTGTCCATCCTTTATCTATTCATCTACTTAACCTCTTTCCCTCTGCTGTCTTCTTCAGATGGCTCCAACAGCATTTCAGCCCAGTGCGTGCTCCGTGTTCTCATCATCACTGAGGACATGCTGGGAAGCAGCGTCACCGTGCGTCTCCAGAACATGTCGCAGGAGCATTTCCTGTCCCCGCTGCTCACTAACTTCCTGGAGGGCGTGTCGGCGGTGCTCTCAGTGCCGGTCGAGGACGTTTTCATCTTCAACATTCAGCCGGACCGGGATGCGGCACCAGGTGGGATCCTGAACGTCAGCTTCTCTGCTGCGTTGCCTGGCGGACACTTTTTCCCTTCAGACGCGCTGGAGGAACAGCTGTACCTGAACAGGCTGAGGCTGACGTCACTCACACAGATGGAGGTTAGTCCACGTGCACAATCGTAAATGCACACAAAGCACAATTTGAAATGCAAAAACATAGGTTACATAGTGGGCAAATTTTAAATTACACGCAAGTCTACAATTTTCAGGCCCAATCGTCAATATTTATAATGACACGCTATATTATATATTGACAAGCTTAACCGAAGAGTTTTGAGAAATAAGGATTTTAAAATGAAGGGCTTATTTGACCACATGCTTCACAACCATTACTGATTACAGACCGAGCACAAATTTAGATGCTGTTATTATTCTGGGAGTTAGTCAATTTTGGAGTTAGAGTTTCTTCTTCTTCTTCTTTTTCTTTTTCTTGTTCTTGTACTTGTTCTTGTTCTTGTTCTTGTTCTTCTTGTTCTTGTTCTTGTTCTTGTTCTTCTTCTTGTTCTTCTTGTTCTTGTTCTTCTTCGGTGGTTTGCCAGCTGTGCCAGTAATGTGTGAAAAGTACTGTATGTAGTAGCGCTGTACTTGTAGTGTAAAGACCGTTAGGTTGTCAATAACACTTTAAAACTAATATACATATAAATACAGTCTATTTATAGACACATGTCCAAAGTTTAGAAATTTTTTCAAGTCCACACTGTGTGGTCATGTGCCCACACTGTCACGCACACGGATTCTGCAGCTGCAAATCTGGGTGACGTGTGATAACACAGGCCAAGCAAAAGTAAATGCAAACATATGCATCTCAAGACAATTACCTGAGCATATTGCATGTGAACTGACAATAATGTAATACAGATGTGATGGCAGCCATATGGCTTTATGGAACAGTGCACTGATATGATGATGAGAACTATATGTTCACACGCATGGAATCACACACACCTGAACACAGCATAATGTTTTCCACAGCTCTGTGAAACCCAGTGTAAAGCTGAGTGTACGTGAACTTCTATCAACAGCCACATGATCTATAACTTCTTTCTGTCAAAGAATAGTAAAGTTACTGTATAAACCCTTTTCTTGAAAGTCACTGATTCTACTAAACAGGTTAGGAGCAGAAAAACTATATGTCTGTATTTAAGTGGAGCTCAACAGTTTTCAGGAACGGAAAATCCTGTTTCTGATAGAGATTTAGATTTCTATCAGCCATAAAATTGTAACCATCCAAGGTGGATTTACCTCAAGCTGCGAGATTGTGACACAACTAAATGCTGCAGGTTTGCGTTTGATAATAACAAAAAGAGTTTGTAATATTTCCACAACTGCAATAAAATTATTTATTTTTTAAATATAGAAGCAGAAATAGAACTTTTACACTCAATATTTAAGTAAATATTTCTGATATTATTACATACATTTGTTTTTCAGATTTGTTTTTTTTGTTGTCAATTTTGTTTCAGTTTACAGAACAAAGATTTATTCTTCCCTAACTGGTCTCCAGGCATAGAAAAAAGAGCAAACATAACTTTTGGTGGTCAAACAAGTGGTCCCCCACCTACAGCAAATCAAAATGTCCGCTGTTAAAAGTGTGTATTGCAGTGTGTATCTGAATTTAGATGAACTGGTATAGTTCTTCACAGTGACCCATTTCTTTCCACGCCAGGTTCTCCCGTTTGACGACAATGTGTGTCTGCGCGAGCCGTGTCAGAACTACATGAAGTGCATCTCCGTGCTGCGCTTCAACAGCTCGGCCCCGTTCATCTCCTCGCCCTCCATCTTGTTCCGGCCCATCCACCCCATCGCGGGCCTACGCTGCCGCTGCCCGGTGGGCTTCACGGGCGATTACTGCGAGACGGAGATCAACCTGTGTTACTCCAACCCCTGCCTGAACGGAGGGGTGTGCGCCCGCAGAGAGGGAGGCTACACCTGTATCTGCCGTGAAGACTACTCTGGTGAGTGCGGGGATTGGAGTGTGTGCTCTGGTGGGGGGGTTAATGTGTGTGTGTGTGTTAAGCTCTTACTAATTCAGCAGATGTTGTGTCGGTCGACAGGAGGACTCACTCACAGTTGGGTTTATGTGCGAGTGATGGTGGTGTACCCATGTTGATTATACATTGAAGCAATACTAGGTACAGTGATTCCTCCATCTCTTACTAATCGGTGATTCATCTGCATTTTTCCATGTTTTTAACAGACAATTTAATGTGCTAGAATATCGCAAACTATTTTCTATTCAATTACAACGTGTGAACATACTCAGATTGATAGTTATCACTCACGTCTGTCTGGTATTGATGTTTCACTCAGTTTAGCATACATTCATACACATTTGTCTTGCAGGAGCTCTCCACATGTCACTGGTTTAAGTTGTTGACCTTTCCATTGCACTTGGTTCAATGAGCATTAATTAAAAGTCAAATCAGGACGTCAGAGCTCGCCCATTAACAGGTCCTTCATGAGGAACACCTTCGTCTTTGTTAAATACCAAAAGACACTTCAGAGTTATTACGCAGTTTAAAATGTCAGCTCATGAAAAACCAAGCTAATCAATGTGGCTGCATTTAAACACCATTTTTTACTGGGACTTGTTGAACGTTTTAACCTGCTTAAAATGGGTCGAAATTATTATAGATCATCTCTAATTTTGTATTATTTACAGTGAGTGAAATTTTGTCAGGTATGCTTAGGAGCTACAATCAGATTTTTCTTTAATCCTTATGTCTATATCTCATATGATATCTTCTATATTTGAATGCTGTCATATTTTTAAACTGAAGTAAAACAGACAGATCCTGGATGTGACTTACACAAACCTAGTGGATATTGCATTATATCGTACAATTCCAGTGATTCTTTGGAAAGCATTGAGTGTAGTGTTTCTGCTTTGTGGGTCTCTGTTGTGTGTTGGTGTGGTCTTTATCTGTATCCTGGTAAACTGATGCTGACTGTGCTACTCTGTTGTTGCTGACTTCCGTTTTGATCAGTTTGTTTTTACTCTCTTATTGTGTCGAACTGAACAACATGAAAACACACACTCTGCCTCCAGGGAGAGCTTTGTCCTCTGCAGCACCTGATATTTAATCTTTTACTCACTGACACTGTGAACCACAGACTCTTTTTAACTGTCACCAAACTAATTTGATTCCCTCTCACACACTCTCACACACATGCTGCACATGCACGCTCACACACATACACACTCATAAAAAAAAAAAAAAAAAAAAAAATCCTCCTACCTTTCCCAATACACCAGACTCATTTCAGACTCCCTCTCTCTCCTGCCCTTTTATTCTGCTGTACTGATTCAGTCTTTGAGCCTGGAGAGGAGAAATGCTATGAATGCAAGTGTGTGTGTGTGTGTGTGTGTGTGTGTGTGTGTGTGTGTGTGTGTGTGTGTGTGTGTGCATGTGTATGTGAATGCGTCAGGGGAGTATCTGACGTTGCCTTTTATTTCAAATCAAAAACAGAGCTGGGAGATGGGAAGTAACAGTTTTCTTTCAAGAGAGAGACAAAGTGTTTTTCAAACTCCCACTGTGAAAGACAGAGAGAGGGATAAAGAGAGGAAAAGAGAAAATGAGCAGAGAAACTGAGGTAGAAAGAGCCAGAGAGTGAGTGGGAGAGAGAGAAAGAGAATAGAGTATGACTGAAGGAAAGTGAAAGATGGATGGAGGAAGGTAGAAACGTTTGAGAAGAGGTAGAGACGGCAAAATGGGAATGGGAAATAAAATAATGAGAAAGTAGAAATAGATTGACAATAGAAGATACTCTTCGATTTTGGGTGAGACGAGTGAACAATAGATAATTGAGAGACGGTTGCAAACAAGTCTTTGGTCATCAGTCTTAGATGCTCAGTGTGAAATGCCCACCAATTGCTGATTTGGACTTTTGCTGACAAAACCCTGACAGTGCTCGGAATTGAAGACCAAATTCTCACTATGCTAAAACCCAGATCAACAAACCAACCAATCAGACTGCAGCATGGATCGACTCAGTCTAATGCAACATTGTAGAATCCATTGTTTCAGGTTAAGGAGCAGAAAGAACACCTGTGCCCGTGATGAGTGACTAAAGTTTGGATGACAGGTTATGTGTCTCTGTGTCATAACGCTGCACATGACAAGACAAACCTCAAAATATAGACATCATAGAGTCTGACATAAATTGTGACAAAGAGTTTATTGGCCTTGTCTCGCACAGTGTGACATGCAATGAACCTACGAGATCCCTGTCAACGTGCGTAGAGGCCTCAAGGCGGGAGAAAGAAAGGATCAAAGAGACACAAAGTGGATAATTGATAGTAGGAGAAACAAAGGAGAAGAGTGAGATGGGAGGGACAGAAAAAGTGAAAGTGGGGAGAGAGAAAACATGAGAACATGAGAGATGAATTAGAGGAGATGGGTAGGACAGCAATATGAGGGAGTGACGCATGAATTCAAAGCAAATAACATGGAAGGAGGCTGCAGGGGGAAAATGGGGTGAGAGATATCCAAGAGCAATTGGAATGAGAGGGGGGGGGGGGGGGGGGTTGAGAGGTAAGGGTAGAGCGAGGGAAATCAGATGGGTTTTGGGTAGGCGCTGTTGTGCGTTTCCTGCGTAGGCGTTGGGGGTTGCGGTGTCTTGTCAATGCTCGGGGCTAGTCGGAGGAAGAGGAGGAGAGAACGAATAAACAGGGACGAATTGATTCTGCAACACACAGACATCCCCAAACTACGCTGGCTCTCCCTCATCCATTTTTTTTTCACTTCTCCATCTAACCTGCCTGTGTCAGTCCCCTCGGATGCTCTCTTCGGCATTGAATTGCTTTCCCCTGAGCCTCGATGGATTTCTCTCACAGGAAGGAGTTAAGCTGGGGGTTTTGCTAGAGAGAAGAAACTTTCAGTTTGACCCAAATGAGAAGTATTTTGAAGTAGCTTCCAAAAGACCCGGGTCAAGGGTGATTTGTGAGTGACTGGATTGCTTTTTCTTTAGGGCAAACATGTGCAGTGTTTAATGTTAAAATAGTCACATAGGTTTAAACCATGAACTGTCAATGAAAGGAGTATCGAGTCCACCCCGAGTGTTGGATACTTGCTGTTAAAGGTAGCGTGTACGGCACTTTTCAAAATACGGAACAAAGCATGAAAACTAACAAAAGCACAAAAATAAAAGCAAAGTTAAACAAAGTAAAATAAGGTAGAACGAAATAAATAAATAGAAAAGTAAAATCTAGATAAGAGCGACGCTCAACATATACACGATGAAGAGATTTTATGTTACTGAGTGAGCCAGAGCCAGTATAAATAACCAACTTGGTAAAACTGGACTCTCTGTTTAA
Organism: Pleuronectes platessa; assembly: GCF_947347685.1. Lineage (NCBI taxonomy): Eukaryota > Metazoa > Chordata > Actinopteri > Pleuronectiformes > Pleuronectidae > Pleuronectes > Pleuronectes platessa. The sequence continues at coordinate 18,742,778 of NC_070631.1, read as the reverse complement.
GAAAAACTGAGCGTCTTCACCTCCTCCACCGCTGAGGCAACGGCTTTCACAATACATGTAACCTCAGGCTAACCCTTCCCTGAACCACCCATTTAACCCTGGGATAAGTAAGACTTCTCACTGGGAGTGAGAGAGTTACCACGGCTTTTTACCCATGAGATAATAAACCCTGCTGTGGAGGGATGTTAACTCTACCTTTTATGGTGCCAACCCCAGAGAAATCGCACCAAGAGAAATAATGTGCAACACAGGGGTCATGTTCCGTTCAGCTGAGTACCCAGCGTTACCCCGAGGTAGAAACGAAACGACAGTGAAGTGAAAACTAACCCTGGCATGTGAAAGAGTCAAGTTTTTGTTTGATTGCGTTACAGGTCTTTGAAGTTCTCAAATCAGTATATGAACAAAAGTAATTCTTGAGGCTCACACTGAGAATGATTTACCAGTCATGCTTTAATTTGCTGCTGTGCTTTTTTCACGGCCCTGCTTTATTCAAGCTCTGTATCACCACACAGAACCTGAAGCAGTTAAATAAAATTCAGTCATGTTTGTAATTTAAGGCTCTTCAACACTGGTAAAGTTCAAACTTAAGTTCCATGTAAGTAGAAAGCTGTTTGCTGCTGTGGCAAACGAAATGGGCAAAAATGCATTATTCACATATATGTATATATCTTGAGCTTTTTCCAAAGGAGTGTTTCATATTTCCGAAATAGAAAACAAGTCAATTAAACAGTTTGAAAAGCAAGATCCATGCCCAACCTTGAAAGTTTCATCACCACATCTTTTCCTTCCGTGTTGATGTGCTGTTGATTTTCAAAATAATGGCCATATATCCCAGAAACCCGACAGCCTACTGTTGCGCGTGATCATTTCTCCGCCACACTTTGCAAGTCTCATGTGTTCACACATCTGACTCTGCGAGTAAAATTAGGTCAGATGGGTGACATAGCTGGCTTTGTGTTTGAACCCAGTAATATTACACCCCAAAGAATTCTCAAGTGTCTGTCAAGCCACCAGGCTAATTTACACTGCTGTTTTTTTTCTATCAATGCTCCTCTTTGTTTATCTCATATAATTCTTGACATCCTGAACCTGTGCTCTTAAATGATACTTTAATTAGACTTTGTGAATCAAGTACTGTAGGTATCATTTTACGACTAGTGAGGAAACTCTCCTATTAAATATGGGATAATGAGCGTCTAAAACAGGTCTATTTCCAGGGAGCCTCATAGACTTAATCAAATCTAGGAGGGAAATGTAATCCCACCTTCTGCTGGTACAGTGCTAAACTCAGCTGAAGCTGGGCACTCTTTTTTTTTGCATAAACATTTAAATATTTCTAACCTCTAGGGCATACTTCTCTAAAAACATGCTAAGTTGGCAGCGCTGATGGGAAAGTGCAACAGTCGTTAACCCTGAAAATAAGAAACAACTCTGCACACGTATAAAGAGAAGCTCCCAGGGGAAAATAAACCTGAACGATGGAGAGAACAGAAGACAGAAAGAGAGGATGTAATCGCTCCTCACAAACTAAAGGAAAATAGACTCAGAAAAAGATGGAGACGCACGTTATACACATCATAGCGAGACATAATACCATGGATGCTCTTCAGCTGAGAGATGGAAAGAGGAGATGAGAGACAGAGAGAGAGGCGATGGATGCAGACTAATTTAGTTTGTGAGAAGCTAAAATGGTGAGAGGAAGCTATCAGTATTTTACACAGAGGGAAGCTGCGATCCAGGAAAGAGAGTCGGAGACAGAGAAGAAATGCGGTGGGCATAGAGAGGTGAGATTAGTTTGGGATTAATCAAGCAGATATATGTGTTACTCTGAGAAATTAAATCCAGTTGATAGTGAAGGTAAACAGATTACACGCAACAAATTAGCTTGAGGTGGCTAAGATTATATGAAGAATCATGCTAGCTATTATTTCAGCTTCAGTGCTTCCAAGAGGCATTGGTCTTGAAAGTTAGACACAGAAAGGAACAGAATGAGCAGAGTGGAACTGAGAAAGAGAGAGGGGGAAGTTATTTAGCCGGTTGATGTGAGTTTGAAGTCTAGACTGTGAGAATGAATTAGTTAGGTTAAGGAAGTAAGAAGAGCAAGGTGAGGAGTGAATTAGTGTGGGGGATGAGATGAGCACCGAGGATGAGGCCAATACATTATGTTTGGCAAGATAAAGTGGAAAGTATAGAAGAGGACTAGAGGCGACATGAATAAAAGAAGAGGATCAATACAGAAAACCTGAGGGCAATGAAAGAAAAGGGATGTGAAGAGGATGTAGAGAGAAATTGAAATGTGTAGATCTTCTGGTACTAGAACGTTTAAGCTATCTTGATGAACTCCATCAAAATATCAGGAACATTCAGACAAGAGGTGGCGTCTGAGTAGAGTATGCAGGACGCAGGACATAACTAAAAGCTGGGGAATGATATGTTTGTGTTTACAGCACATCGACCCTGGTGTCGGCCTGTAGCGCCAAAATGATCAATCGCTGTGAATATTCCAGACATATATTCTCAGATGGGCTCACTCCAACATGTTCTGGACATCTTACAAGGGGGTTGCCAGGAAAAGATGCCTTCTGACAAACAGCCCTTCTGGACAATTTCAGAAAAATGTTGGGACTTCAGTGAATTTCTGAAAGCAGTTTAGTTTCTTCATAATTGTTGGACTGAATATACAAAATATCAGGGACATTTCACTCAGGGGCTATCACTCATGCATGAAGCTAGTTTGGCTCCTAGTCGCTGTGTTACAAATATTTATCAGCTAAGCAAAAGGCTGATCAACAAGGGATCACCATCAAACTCAGGAAATGGTTTGAAGTCTTCTTCTGGCTCTTCACTCTAATGAACCTTCTCTAATGACGAAGCTGAACTGGGTTGAGTCAAACTAATCCTGCTTGTAATGTTGCCCATAGAATGAGTGCTCACTACCCTCTCCTACTGTTTTACTCACTGTTCTACATACCAGATAATTAAGACTCCAGACTTGGTGGTTGTTGGAACAGAAAGGTCAAGGCACGAGAACTTGTCCAACAGGGAATATCAAAACATTTATGACTCCACAAGGGATTTGGCCACGAGATGTTAAGGTACTGAGTACAACATTATGACACAACTGGAATCTGACCGGGCAAAACCTGCAAATCTGTGGATTAGTCTCCCAGTGGAACACCCAGCAGTCTTTGATAAAGCAGGACGTAATTTTCAGCCTACTAAACACAGCATATGCCCAGTGGCAGAGTTGAGCCATGGAATCTAAGCTAATTATTAAGCTAATCTGAGCTAATTATGTTCTTACAATTTACAAGTCCCACATGAAGCCAAGAAAATTATTGTCTGGAGCTATATATTCTCCGCTGGATTAATGTTTGTGTGACAGACGCAAAAGGATTTTCTTATTCTGTCTGTGATGTATGTATATATCAGGCAAGAGATGAACTTAAAAGAAAAAAGATAGACCGAAAGTGGGGGATGAGAGAAATGTGAGTTCAAATAGTGGATGAGAGGACTGGGAGAAACTGAGAGAGGATGCAATAGATAAGATAAAAAAGACAAAACTGAGCTGGTTGGAGAGTGAAGCAGGGAGAGATACAATAGTATAAAATGGTAAAACAGAGGTACAATGAATTCACTTGGGGACATTAATAAATAGTTGTTGGCAGTATGTGTGTGTGTGTTTCTATGTGTGTAACAGCAAGTGTGCAGTACACACAGAAAGAATGAATGACTATGGGGATGTGGTTTGGAACATGCACGGATAGAGCAAAGAAAATGTAGGAAAAAGAAACAGGTAGATAGTAGACATCATTTTTAAATGTGCACGTTACATGAAAATACACTGCAGGGAACCCGATTTGCTGAGTTAAGTTGGATAAATGCATTTTACAGGTTGAGAGGAAGGAAAGAGCAGACAAAATTAGTTTTGTGGAGACAAATCGATGAACATGGCAGGAAGGAAAAAGAGCAGGGTGAAGAAAAACACTACCTCAGGCCCGTCTGCCATTGTTTAAGGGAGTTGTACGTGTAATGAGAAGAATGTGACATTGGATGAGATGTTCTTGTGGTACTCTGGCCACAGTGCGGTCACAGCCATTGTCAGACGTATACTCCGGACAATGTCTGGAAAATTGCATCTTGACATTTTCAGGAGTTGATATGTGAATGGAGAAAGAGGTTGTCTAAGTCAGACACTTTCACAACAGGAACATGTCCACAACATTAAAGGAAGGGGTGGTCTCAGTTTTGCGATTTGCTTGTGTTATCAGCTCTTCTGGACATTTTAGTATGGGCCTGGCAGGAAAGGTTCAGGAACATTTATAGAGCAAATGACTCCGACATTTGCATTATCACATCTAGCCCCTTTTGATAGTGTCAGGGAAATCGACTTAATACATCATCAAGTTATTTCTGCCTGCACCAATCCTTAAACCTTAGCTAATGTGCGATTTTTTGCGGCACAGGAAAACGTTAACTATTGAGGTTGCAGAACACTTTTTTTTAACTTTCATAAAAATAGTAATCAAGAGAGGCTTTTGTCAACAGATCAATGTGCGAACAAATGAATGGATTCAGGCTATAGAAACGGTGGAGAGCTTTTATTTTGAAAATGGTACAGGAAGTGAGCAAACATTTGGGTCATTGGCACAGCAGCTGGGAGTTAAATGACCAAAGAGGCCAAAGCAAAGTAAATATCACGTCAAGGAAAAGAAAGAGAAAAAGTGCAGACAATTTCTTATCAAAAACCTTTCACAGTCAACTCTGCACCTCCATGTGTCCATATAGCAATAGACAGACACACAGACAATCAGACAGATGGACAAAGACAAATACACACAGAGAGACAGACAACATATAGAACAACCATGACGTTAATGCACCATCTTACATGCTTTACTATAAAAAGTTAGTTAGCATTATGAATTACCTTTTTGTATTTAAATATTCTCATCACATGTATTTCATTTTGTCAAACACTCTGGGCTGGACTAAGACAAATGATCCATGTCTCTCATTTACGTTCTTATTGTACTTATTGTACATTCTGTATGTGTTACTCTTTGCTTCACTCTACCACAGTGGCTCTAGCTTCTCATGTAAACTATCCAAATTATTTATTTGAAATGGTACAATGCATCACCTGTTTCCTAAAAAACTGTTTACAAAAACACTTTTGCGGTCCTCAATTAAAGAAAATGACATGTCCCAGAATTGAAAATCAGACGATCCCCTGAAGGCACCCACGTCTTGCGGGGCTGTACCAGAAAAAAAAAAGAAAAGGAAGAGAGAAACTGAGCGAGAGCGAGAGTGAGACCTACAGATGCAAGACAAGAGGAAGGAGGAGAGGAAAGCAACTGGGAGTGTATCGGCCTCTAGGGATGAACCATGTGTTGGGGTGATGGGTTGCGAGGTAGGGCGGAGCAAACTAAGATGCTGGGGGGGTGGTTGAAGAATACTGGCTTTGATGAATAAAACATCTGCGTGAATGAAGGTGTGGTGTGAATGCATTAACCCAGGCCGAGAGGAAGAACAGGGGAAGAGGGGAAGAAGAGAAAAAAGAAATGGCAAGACACGGAAAGAGATGAAGGGAGGAAGAAGAGACAACAAAGCATGTTTTTTATATATAGAGATATGTAAGGTGGAGGGGGGAGAGGAAAGCAAGGAAGGAAGCAAGAGGGAGGACAGGAAGAAAAATGAAGGTGCAGACTGAAAGTACTCTGCATTAAAACAAGGCAATGAGCGAGCAGAAAAAAACATTTCAGACTCGCACATAACTTGAAGTTGTTCCAAAGTTTGTGTGGTTTATCAGAGTGTGATTTAGATCGTGTGTATATAAAAGGACATGTCTGTGAAGATGCTTTAGTGGTAAAATATTAGATTTCCTACATAATTAAAAGCACCAATACGAAAGTGAAAAAATGTGTTAGTGAAGACCAGCTTGTGTGTTGAGTCTGTCAGGAACGAAGCACTAAACCATGTTTCTCACACTAATGTTACATTACTACACTATGTTTGGGTGCTATACGATACACTATATCAACACTTAATACACACATATACGACACAGACAATGATATATTGCAACACTATATTAGCAACGGGGTTCAATTCAAGGTGAAATGTGGTTGGAAGATATTGGTTGCCAATTGTTTATGGGATGCTTCGTTCACATAATAAATGTAAACCAGTTTTGGGTTTAGGTGTGTGTGTGTCTTACTATCAAGCACAGTTCGTTCACTTGAGTCCATTGTGTTTCTGTGAGAGAACATTGAGTAAAAAGAGGAATTCCACCCTATCTCACTCTGTGTGAGTGTGCAGGCGAGCACATCCTATTCCTATCACTGCTGATTGGCGCCAGTGCCTCTGTGAAACGTACGCCTTCAGACCTTCTGGGAAAAGACAACTATTAAAAGACCATCGTTGAGTCAGTCTGACATCATGTTTGCTCTCTTCCACTTCCTCTAATTAGTGTGCGTGTGTGTGTGTGTGTGTGTTTTTTATACGTTTTATTTGTGCATATAGCTGTGTTTTTTTGTTTATCGGTCTGTCAATCTGTCTCAACTGGGTGTGCATAATAAGCCAGGGTGTGTGTTTGTAGGTACGTGTGTTTAAGTCTCACCATGCGCATAATTCATGAGCATTAATCTCTCTCTTTATTTATATTAATATTAATGAGGGGGTCTGCACTGATGAGTGGCTGCAACAGATAAAGGAAGTGTGTGTGTCCTTATTTTATTGGTTCCCTGTTGTGTGCACTTACACAAACTATATTTTTAATGTGAGAGGGATGGGAGGATGAGTAAAAGCCAAACAAGGACACACAGATGTGATCATTTGAATGTCCTTTGGCATTAGTAATCGAGCTGAGTGGGTGACTGTGTGTCTGTCCGTGTCCTCGGGGGGTGAATTGGTGGTGTGAGAGAGTGTGTGTGTCAGCCAAACCTGGCAGATATCAGCTGCTGTTGTCACGAGGGGAGAGGTGGTGTGGGAAAATTGAGTGATGAAGACGAGGATGGACAAATTAACCAATTGAGTGACAAAGAGAGGGAGTGATTAAACAGGACTAGATGAGGTTATGGATATATGGATGAGTTTAATCAAAGGATGACATAATTAAATGAATGAGTGAAACTGTGAAAAGATTGCTTCATTAATAGATTTCCTGTTTAATTTCAAAACATGTCATTGACTTTCCTTACATTTAATAAGTTGTGTGATACAAGAGTGTTTATCAAACATGCCTATGTGGGCTTTTGCAGCTTTTCCCTCCGGGGTGTGTCTGTGTGTATGAATCGTGCATTTGTGTGTGTGGTCATGACTTGCCCTCAGGTGTGTTTGTGTGTGTCCATGTCTTCTTTGTGTCAGACAATATCAGCATCCAAACAATCATGAGGAAAGGTGAAGGCTTCTATTGACTTACAACTGCAGTGTGTGTGTGTGGGTGTGTGTGTGTGTGTTTGTGTGCGTGTGCGTGTGTGTGTGGCTGTCAAGATGTGAGGACTCTGCCAGTGGGTACTCTGGCATCTAAAAGCAGCACAAACAAAGTGCCAACAGAGACAGCTACATGATAAAACCCAACAGCCTCGAGGGCAGGGGCAATGATCCATGTGTGTGTGTTTGTGTGTGTGTGTGTGTGTGCTCTCATACAGCTATCTTATTGAGGACCAGTTTGAGTCTACAACCTACGGAGTGAGGACATTTGGGGCAAGTGAGGACATTTTGGGGGTTAAGACTTGGTTTTTTACGGTTTGGGTTACCATTAGGTTTAGGTCAGGTTAGGTTAAGGGTTAGGCTAGGGTTAGGGTTAGGGTTAAGGCATTATGCTTATGAGTATCTGTAAGAGGCAAAAGGAGAGGGGGTAAGAAGGGAATGGAAAATATTTTTTTAGAGATTGAATGTGTTAATGGCTTTGTTTGAGATTTTTTTTTTCATTTCTATATTATGCTGTATTTGCTGTGTTTAGTTGTTAGTTATCGCTCTATCTCTCTCTCTCCCTCCCTCTCTCTCCCTCTCTCTCTCTCTCTCTCTTTCTCTCTCTCTGTGTGTGTGTGTGTTTGTGTGTCTGCAGCCGTCAGCAGGTTCTAAAGTGGGTCCATAAGGAGCCATTTGTCTTACGGCTAGTTTTGAACCCCGTCTGCTCTTGTTACATGGAGAGCTCAGGGTGTGGGTGTTTTTTTGTGCATCTGCTAAATATCGGACAATGTGTGTGTCCAAATATGCTTAAGGAAAGTTCAGAGTGATTGTGCACCTCTACATATCTTTCTCCTGTGTGTGTGTGTGTGTGTGTGTGTGTGTGTGTGTGTGTGTGTGTTGCGTGGGTGTTTTTTTGCCTCGTGAGACACTACAGACTGGCGCTTGTTTGACTGGCAGCTAAATCTATTTATTCTCGTCTGCAGATTTATTTGTGTTGTTTTTTGTTTCTCCACACCTCTGAAACGGGAGAATCGCTGTCAGCAGAAAAACAATAGGATTCCAAATACTGTACCCTGAGTGTATTCTCACTGTCAAGTCTAAAGGTAAAGGTTGGTCCTCTGTAACAGGAGCTCTTACTCCTGCTTGACAGGGCTCAGCACCCTGCTGCCTCCAATGTCTAATCACAGACTCATTTACATCTGAAGCATCTGGTGAATGCAGCTCACTGCCTGATAGGGAAGGGAACCAGCAGCGCTCTGAAGTAGACTTCTTTAACATCTAAAGAAGGCTCCTGAGTGACAGACACAACACAACCTTTCCTGAGCGTGGTGATAGCTCAGTGATGCTGATTGGCTGACTGCTTTCCTGAAGGCGTAAATAACTTTTCAAACTAAGTAGAGCTTGACTTTCACAGAAATATTAATAACTTCTTGCCGATATGTACAGATTTTACACAAATTTATACAATAAACAATGCAGAAAAGATTTGCCTTTATGTTAACAATAACATGCTTGTTTATATTGTTTTCAAGTTCTACATATTTGCTTGCGTTTTCTTTTTCTTTATACTGCAGTTATTTGTCTTAAATGTTATGTTTAAACTAAAATAATAGAATAATATTAATATTTTCAGATGAATACTTGAAACATGTGGTTAAATCATCAGATGTGGTCACTGATACAGATTTTAATGATTCAGAAAAAGAAAAACCATAGCCATGTATGTTTTGACCATTTTTTTAAATGTGGAGAAAGAATAAACTTGCAAACTCACTTTATTGAGGGTCTATTGACACGTCACACTGACAAATTCCAAGCAGTTATCTGGCTTGGTTTCTAATGTGGGTTTCCAATGTCACTGATTATTTTGAAAGTTGCTTTTTGACTTTTTCAGGTTTGTTCTTATTGATGCTCATTTATTTATTTCTATAAACCCCCAGGTGACCGATGCGAGTTTGACCGGCGACAGGGCAAATGTGTGCCAGGCGTGTGTCGTAATGGAGGAACGTGTCGGGAGCTTTCAGGTGGGGGCTTCCGCTGTGAGTGCCCTGCAGGAGGCTACGAGCGTCCGTACTGCACCGTCACCGCCCGATCCTTCCCACCCAAATCCTTCGTCATGTTCAGGGGCCTCCGGCAGAGGTTTCACCTCTCCCTCTCTTTAACGTGAGTAGATTTTAAAATGTTATTTTCCCTCCTTAGTTTCTCTCTTTGAAACTTCATATTGTGGTTTTGAGTTTTGCAATAACCCCTCCTCCCTGTCTTGGAGTTCCTGTCCCTCTACAAATAGACAGAAATCCATAACCACTCCTGTGTGATTCTCAGTCCTCTTTAATCAATTTATGTCATCTCCGGCTCAGAGATTGATCTTATTATTCTTGGTTTCTCCTCTCACTCTTCTCTCATCTGCCAATTTACTGGTTTCTCTAACGTCTCCTCCGCTCTCGCTCTTTCCTCTTCTCTTTTATCTCATCACACTTGTACTCTCCTGTTTCAACAAAGTCTCTGAAGCGGGTATACGATTTCTGATGACCTCACGCTCTCTCTTTGACAGGGTCAGAACCCTTGTTATTTTTGCTATTTAACTTATGTGTACAGAAAAGTTCTCACATTACTGATGTAATTGTGGTTAGTTAATGCATTAATTTAAGTTCAGGTGAAACATATAATGCAGCTTGATGATCAGAAATCTTCACTGAAATAGTAGATTTAGAAAAATATTAATATTTAAAACCAAGCTTGGTATCAGACATCTGCGAGTGCTTTTAATCTATTCAGAGGATTCAAACTGAAAATACTATTTGTTTCTACCTAAAACTGTAAATGTGAACTAGATGCAACCCGTAGATATGTGATTGAAAGGAGATTTGCATTTGTTTTATTTTGCATTTGGTCCTTTTCTCATTGCTTGATGCACAACAGTCTCAAAGAGATTTTTTGTTTTATATGAATCCTCTTTTATACCAACATATATTGGGTAAATTTGGGATTTAAGAAATATGGTTAATATTTCTTAAATCCTCCCCAATTTACCCCCCCCCCCCCCCCCCCCCCCCCCCCCCCCCCCAAGGCGTCATGTTGGACGTCCTCAAATGCATCAAATGCACTGAGGCGCTTGCCACCTCCCTGTCCTACTCATTAGTATGTTCATCCTGGTGTCATGCTTTCATCACTTCTGACTGGAGCTGCAGCTGATATAAACCTGTCGACTGTTGATTGTATTCAGTCCCATTGCAAACAAAAGCCACATGTTATTGGTTTTTTTGACCAGTGGAAAAGGAGCTTTAGATTTTGTACATGGAGATGAATGTGAGACACATGTTCCTGCAGAGGTCAGTGATCATGTTCTCTGCCTCTTGACATGCCGAGTGGTCGTCTATGGGAGATCTGAAGTGGTTCTTAAGAGTGGTCAGGCAGAGCTATGGGATGGTTGCCATGGGTGACGTTATTTAATGATGGTTGCCAGGGTGATGTTGCCCATGGGGCTGTTGCTCGGCTTATGTGGCCACCTTGTAGTGGTTGCTATGAGACACTGTGTTTAAGTTATTCTAACTGACTGAGTTTCTGGAACGTAAAGGTACAGTTTGTGATCTCTCCATTGATTTGTGAGCCCTGGGAGAGTGGTGATGGTACATTATGGAACAAAAGGAGATGTAGCTGTCAGGTCAAATTCTGTGGCTAATTCAGAGTAGTTTTATTCAGTGTGCAGTGGAGACAGAAGATCACAACCATTCAGAGCAAGGTCAGGGAAGTTCAGGTCTGAACATGGATCTTCAATGTGTCCTGAGCTCCGATCTCTATTTTGAGGTGGTCTGGCACGCATGTGACCACATTGTTTTCATTGTGTGAATGCAAATACATCCTGGACCCCTTAAGAAGGACCACCCACTCAGCTGACATCCCCAGACACGCTGCAGTTTCACAATTAATCTGTTCCCATACATTGATTTGTTTCAACCACCACCACAATTTCAACTGCTATCTGCTCACTCACTCTTTCCCTCTTATTTGCTCACTTGCAGCGACATCGAACACAACTGTGAAACCCAACACACTAAGACTTGTTGAAGAAGAATTTGTTCTACACGAACAGAAATGACGTACATTTTTATTTTCATATAGAGTGCGGGAGTGAGATCAGATCACAAGTGGTAACAGGAGACACACACTGGATGCATTTCCGTACCAGGTGTGAACTGGACCTTTATACGAAGCCGGATTCGCACTTAAGCCTGAAACATGCTTCTGCGTTTTCACGGGCCCATAAGCGCAAGAGCCCTTCCGGGTCCCTTACGTGCTTATGTATCCCTTCTTACGTGCTGACGGGCGTCGCCCCACTTTTCTAAAATTTACGGCAAAGCTCCGCAAGCTCACTCAGCCCGCAAGGTTGTGAATGGTCTGCTCTACATCCCTTCTGGAGCTGCATTTCCGGTTTCATGCCCCATAATACAGGCAGAAACAACGGGAGATTTAGAAGAATGAATATGGACCAAATAGAAGAGCGTTTGGCAGAAGAGATCCGAAAGTATGTCCACTTGTATAACCCGTCACTGACTGGCGTATTTGTCCGCCTGAAAAAGGCTACAAGGAGCCGCAGTAGCTATGTAAATAAACAATCGATGAAGAAGAAAGAAGGCGTCTCTCAGGTCGTCTTCGACAAAAACTATTACTCCCCCTAGTGTTCTGGCGCGGAATTGCTTTGTAAGACGCGCAACGGTTTGGGAAGCATGAATGACAACGAGTCTTGCGCCACAGCGGCGTGAAAAGACGCAGACGCAGTCGCAGAAGCATGTTTCAGGCTTTAACGGGGTAACTTCAGGTTAAGTTCGGGGTTTCTTGACCTCAATTTCTTCTTATCAGGGTAAATCCCCATGATAACTTGTGCTGAAAAGCCAACCTGCTCCGGAACAGGTTAAGTTGGAGATACGTGTGGGGAATAATAAAGGATATTAAACTTCTCTCTATTTCTCTTCTAAGAGGATTGATGAATTGAATCTCTCTCTGACAGTTAGTCTGTGCATTTAAACATGGTCACAATACACTATATTTAATTTTCAGCTGAAAGAAAGTTTTCAGTTACCTTCGTTGTTCATTGCATTCTTCCTGATCCCAGAGCATCCTTTTATCTCCAATGAAAAACAGCAAAGGCAAGGCCGCAGAACGGCCGTTGTTCTCGGCTCACTGGTTCTATGAGGAGTAGAAAGTGTCCAATTTGACAGCTCCATCCCTGCAGCCGCCTGTAGTTCACTTAGGCAGATGAAGTCAGCTGCCGTCAGAACAAGAACATCTCGAACACAACTAAAACCAAGTCTGAACGGGGCCTCAATCTACATTAGGGCTGGTTTCTGGTCAATTCTATCCATATAAGAACAAAATCTTGTAAGTAAGAAGGGAGAGTTTACACACAGGTATCTGTTAGTTAATGGAAATTACTTTGTCTCAGCACAGAGCTCGATGTCATGAGAAAAGCAGGAACTTAATCAGGATGCATAAAGAAAAGATCAGGAGATAGAATATGAACTGAAACTATTTTAGGCAAATGTTACATTGCAGGCGAGTGGTGGTAGCTGATTAATTCAAATTCTCAAAAGTGGTTTGAAATATTTGGCCGACAAAATAAATAATGTTCTCTTTCCTTTCAACATCTACAATCCAGTTGTCCTTGGGGAGGACAGGGATGTAGCTGAGCAGATACTGAACAGTATTTTACATGACTGCTCTGCTCAACTTGTTCAGACACATTTAGTCGACTGGCTCCACAAAAGATTAGGTCCTGTCTTGCTCTAGGGCTCCATGTTGGGAGAGTTTGCCTGTAAAGGCAGTGAAATACTTTTTAATATCATTTTAACCATTGATCCTGTTGATGGGGAAAGCTAATTTAATGTTATCTGGTCACTAATTCAGTTTTGTCTGACTGTAGATGTGCATTACTCTCACTGACTGGCGTCCTTCTTCCCCTGACACCAGTGTTAAAGGAGTGTCCTGTTTACTGTCCATGCCTTAATCTTTGTTCATGTGACTCACTCTCTCCCAGAGCATTTTATTCCTCTCAGCATTTGATTTCCTTGTATTGAATTTATCTGATTCAGCTGTTTTTGCTGTTATATCTCTGCCTGGGAAGCTGTGATGGTTAGTGCGGCTCTGTTGTGCAGAGCTATGAAAGTATAGTCATGTCTTTACTGGAGAGGGTTGGTATGACGGTGTTGTTTATCATGGAAATCTTCCATTTCCTCAGTTATGTTAGAAATTGTCTCTTGCTGCTCAGCTAAAGGGGCTCTGAGTGTGTACATGATTTGACTTCATTAAGTTTATTGCTTTCAGGAAAAACAGTCATTTGATATAATTTTTTCATCTGCACTTCTGTGCTTGCACATATTACATTTCACCATCAATGGGCCCACTAACTGCAACAGACATAATGTATAAGACATGCTGTATTGCATTTATTTACTCTTTATTTATGGCCCCTCTGCATCTCCCCTTCACTGACTCCTCTCACAGACTCCATTTACTCTGACAAAGGTTACATTATTTTCCAGCTATTTCTGGCGGCTCGAAGAGATTAGATCTGCATACTACAAGATAGGAAAGCATGTTGTTTGAATCATAGCGGAGCCTTGCAAATAAGACACGTGTCCGCTGTTGAATAACCCAGTGTTTATTTGAATCAATAACAGCACTCTCAGATAACATCAGTAAAACATTGTCACGATAGAAATGGCGATAACTTGCCCTTTTCTCCAGTGCATTTCCTCACACTGCTGTATTGCAGCAACTTATCTATTTTTACAGCCGCACTGATCTCTGCAGAATGTTTTAAGCCAAGGATGTAAAATGCAATAACTCTTGAATAGGAACATTTTTCTTCAAGGACTTGGGCTTAAGCCACCAGTTAATAAAACTGAGCAAAACATTGTGCAGCCTTCGGCTCCAGGGCAGCTCCTCTGTAGCTGAACCTGACCTCTATCATCTGTGGACCAGCAGGGTGGGTTATATCCAATCATTGACGGAGCTAAACCAGAATAACAATTTACTGAACCAGCAGGTGTCAAGTGTAACTGTTTAGAGTCAGTGCACAAATAAAGCATTTATATTCTCAAGAAAACCTCTTTTAAATCAAAATACGCAGGTATTTCAACACGAGTAAACCTGCTATAAAAAGGGACTTGACTCCTCTCCTTTTGCCAGAAGAAGAATTCGCTTTTCAGTTTTTTTACTTAGCGTGTTTTGTTCAACCTCGTTGATGCAGCAAAAACTGGTGCTCTCTCACCTGGAAGTCATGTTTCCATCACTACCAATCAGAGCTGGCACCGATTGTCCTGGGAGGTAAAACCGATTGAATCCATTCCTGTTGCACACAAAAGCCAGATGTTAGTGGTGTTTGTTTTTTTGCCTGGGTAAAAGTGAAATCGTATATGTGTGATTAATACGATTTTACAGCAGATTTTTGTCTCCTTGAAAGTGAACAGTCCAACAGATGTTATGATCAAAACAATAAAAAAATTACTTTTTAAAGTTGAGGAATTTCTAGCCCCATCCAATGGTTTCCGTTATAAAGGAGTTCATAAAGATATAAACATATTATAATTGCATGACTCTGACGAGCTGGAGGGAGTGGAGGGCTGTAGCATCATGGTTAATCAGGTCTGTTGCGGTTTGAATTCCTCTTTCTTTCATTTAAAGCCTCCGTGAATTGTTCTGTTTTGCTCAATATAAAATTTGGTCCTGAATGATTTCGCTTCGCCAAGGTCAAGCTTTTTATCTACTAAGCCAATAATTTGTCATACAATATTCTGTAAAAATTTACTCTACAGTTAATATATGCTAAATCTACATACAGTATTTGTACCAATACTGTAAAAATATTATATTATTTTTTATGTGTATGAATTCTCTAGTTTCGCCACCCTGGAGAACAGTGGTCTGCTCTTCTATAATGGACGCTTCAATGAGAAACATGACTTCATGGCCTTGGAGATCCAAGAAGGACAAGTGGTGCTCAAATACTCCACAGGTAGGGTATTTGTTTGTGTGCGATTGTATTTGTTGTATATGTGCTCCTATTTATTTATTCAAAGTGCTTAACAGTACAAGTCTTATACACCAATTCACACACACACATTCATACAGCGCTTCTATACATATCGATCACATGAGGCAGAGCTGTCAGTTGCATTTTGAGATTTCAATGCCAAGAATACTTAGACATGCAGACTGGAGGAGCCGGGGATCGAACCACTGACCACCTGGTCCATGGACGATCTGCTCCTGCATCTCACCTGAAGCTGTAAAGCTGGGAGGATATGAGATCAGCAGTATAATCATTGTAATACATTAACCTATAGGCTGTTTATTCATACTCCATCTAAATGGGTTTTATATGCGGTGGTATGTAAAAACAAATAGAATTAAACTTGAGCCGCTATAAGTGGATTTTAATAGAAATCCATTCCATCAGTGTAACTATGACCTGCGGTTGTTTTGACACAAACGTCCTCCCTGCAGGTGAATCATCCACTCAAGTGAGTCCCTTCCTCCCCGGTGGTGTGAGTGATGGAAACTGGCACACAGTTCACATCCACTATTACAACAAGGTGGGTTCACGTCTCAATTTGTTTGTGTGGCTGAGACCATTTCTGATCTCACGTTTTGTGTTACCGATTGTCTGTTTGAACATCATCCTTTGAAGTTTTTTGAAGTTTTGTTGTGATCATTTTTTACTTCTGATGCATCAGCGGATTCGTTTCTCAGCCGTCCCACCAACAAAGCAGTTTCAATGAAGCTGAAGTCTTTGTGTGTTCACAGCGTTGTGTGGGCGTTTGCTTTTCAACACTTCATTCATGCATATTCGCCACACATCTCCTTTAATTTTCTTCATGTTCTTTCATTTTCCTCAGCCGGCTACACGCTATGTGAGTATGAGTGTGTGTCAGGGTACACATACACCTCCTTCCATCCACCTCTTTCTTTCCTTTTCTCTTCCTCTGTCTTTGTTTTCCCACCAGCAGTCAGTTAGTGAAGAGCGAGTGTGTCGTCTGTCCTTCCGCTTCCACTCCATATAAATATACTTTTTCATGCATATATTTGCTTTTGTTTCTTGTCTTACTAACTCAATTTCCCCCCCTTTTCCTTCTAACATGATATGCAGTGGCAATGTTGATATTGTGTGGATGTTCCTTGGTAAATGACTGCAGTCCTATAAACTCCAGATATAGTAAAGGCTATTCTATTTCTTGCATGTTGTCGGCTGTCACAATGTGTCGTGTTCTCTCTGAGTCTGTATTCAATCTGGAATGTGCGTGTGTGTGTGTCTTCAGCCTAAGCGCAGCATGAGTGGTGAGGCCCAGGGTCCGTCGGATGAGAAGATTGCTGTGGTGAGCGTTGACGACTGCGACACCGCCTTGTCGCTTCGCTTCGGCACACAGCTCGGAAATTACAGCTGTGCAGCGCAGGGCAAACAGACCAGCAACAAGAAGTGAGTTCATCTTTCTTCCAGCTCTCTCATCTCCTGTCTGTCTTTACACTGTGTTTTCTTTTAAATGTGTTGACTTGAACACATCTGAGAAATTGCCCCAACAACGAGGGTGTTTCTCTGAAATGGTTGACGTCAGTGATTAGCACATGAAAGGATGGACTCAATGAAGCTTAGTGGAGGAAATGTATTCAATTAGATTCTGTGAAGTACATTTATGCGTTAAATCTCTGTCACCACCATGGCAGCAACTGAGAGACTCAGACTGAGTAATCATTGACCCCGAGCTGTGAGCGGTGTGTGCACAGGATGGGCTAAGTTCTTTGCAGAGACAAGTTTCATTAAAGATCATCTGTGACTGAGCAGAGGCTTAACAGATATTCAGTGGCAATTTCAACTGAGTAGAAAACCAATAGAGCTGGTCAGTGTCAGTGTGGGGAGCAGCACACAGCACAGGCAGCCCGTGGTTGCTGCATTACAAGTACTAGTGCAGCTCTGCCTGTTTGGAATGGGCTGTTTGTTTGGCCTGTGGTGATGCTGATTGCAGCTTTCCAACATGAAACATGTAGAAAGGACCTGCAGTAATTGAGCTGCGGCAGGTGAAGACTGAGGCTGCTGGACTCCACAGAATCCTGAAGCTTCTGCAAAAGGAGCTGTTCACCTGTTTATTCAAAGTTCAAATAGTACGGTGAAGCTCGCCTCAGTACGCAGAACCCCTCACTTGTTAATGCTGTTGTCGGGACTGAGCTGTTGTCATGATTGACAATGTCACTTTCCTTGATGAGTCCCAGCCGCTGCCGCTACAGAGCTCTGGTGACTTGTTCTTCGAATTGTATAAATTAAACTTTGTCTGTGTCCAAATTGAACCAAATGTAGTTTCTTGTTTACAAAAACGTGGCAGTGCACAAAAGACTGTAGCATAAAACTGATTGTTTGTGTCTTTGCAATTTAGATGTGGACTTATTTCCCATTTAGAAATAACACAATTTATTTAATACAAAAAATTACTTTGTAGACATACACTTGTAGTCGTACAAATACATTTCCATACTTTAGTTATTAGGGCCCGAGCACCTCTGGTGAGAAGCCCTATTGAAATTGAAAGGATTATTCTGAGCTTTTTTCAACGTGCTCAAAAAGTTGTAAAAGTTTGCAGTAAATTAGAAAGTGGTGAAAATTCACGTATTCTGGAGTATTTGGAAATGGGCGTGGCAAAATGGCTCAACAGCGCCACCTACGGAAAAGCCCCTCATTTAGCATTCACTGATCCCAATGAAAATGAGATTAGTTGTGTTTCATGACCAGATGCACAAAAACGCCTCAAGGACCATTATGAAAAACGCAACAGGAAGCCCGCCATTTTGGATTTAGTGGCCAATTTGGTCATATTCCATATTTTTACTTTGATGTACTTGTTGTAGAGCTTTTATCAGATCAACTTAAATTTAGACTAGTGTCATCACAACAAAATGGAGATCCAAAGTTATTGAAAGATCGATTTTTTGTCATACCGTGTGACCGTGGCGTGGCGTCAAAGTTTGATGAAATGCCATCAAAACACGACCTTCTGTATCTTGGACAAATTTGGTCCAGTTGAGTCCAGACTAGACATGTAAGACAAGAGTCGCAACCTGAAGACATCTACACAGAAATCGTGACTTAAAATCACAGCGCCCCCTGGTGGCAGCAGGAAATGTCTTGTTTTTGGTACGTCTTACACTTGGATGTATTTCTCCTCATCCACTTTGCGAAACCATGTCAAACTGTGTCAAATGGGTCTCAAGACATTGATAATGAAGGCATACGATTACTGTGACTTTTCATCATACGGATATTAATCTTGGCATCGAAGTTCATCAGCTCGCCATGACACACAAAATCGCTGTAACTTCCGTGATCATGGGTCCATCTCCTGCAAACTACATGTGTGTATCAACAGCCCCCCCCCCCCCCCCCCCCCCGAGGATATTCAGATGGTTTTAAGGAATGGG
The DNA here is from genome assembly GCF_947347685.1 of Pleuronectes platessa. Lineage (NCBI taxonomy): Eukaryota > Metazoa > Chordata > Actinopteri > Pleuronectiformes > Pleuronectidae > Pleuronectes > Pleuronectes platessa. Next base: position 18,723,902 of record NC_070631.1, on the reverse strand, counting down.
CGTGGCAAAATAACTGACTAGCGCCCCCTAAAGTGCAGCCCCGGCACTACGATTGGCTGACATCTACAAAAATCGATAGGGACATGTGTCTTTTCATGACAAAGAAATAAGCCTCTTGGATAGATATGCTAGAGCAAACAGGAAGCCCACCATTTTGGATTTAGTGGCCATTTTGGATTTAGTGGCCGTTTTGCCCATATTCCACATTTTTACTTTGACGCACTTGTCGTAGAGCTTTCATCGGATCAAATAAAAATTTAAACGAGTGTTTCAAAACAAGATGGAGATCTAAAGTTATCAAAATTTTAACTTTTCTTCATACCATGTGACCATGGCGTGGCGGTAAAGTTTGATTACACGCCATCAAAACATTGGACATATTTGGTCCATTCGAGTCCAAACTACACATGTAAGACAAGAAGCGCGACCTGATGACATCAACAAAGACACTATGACTTAAAATCATAGCGCCACCTGCTGGCTACAGGAAGTTAAGCATTTATCTTGCAGTAGTGCGCAAATGCATGCAACGCGGAGACGAGCGCTTGGTCATCGAACGTTCTCTTTTCACCGACCGCAACAGACTTGAAATTGCCTGTGCTCGGGCCCGTTAGTGCTACAACGTAGCCCTAGTTTATTATGTATTTCTTCTGTCCTGGAAGGAGTTTTATTCCCGAGAAACTCCATGTTTTTTTTCTGAAGACATGTATAATAGCTCTAGCTTGCCATTTTATAAAAGTAATTGCATTTTAACACAGAGCAAGTAGAATGTAATGTTTGTGTCTATGTCTACGCAATTCTTCGGTTTCATACAGTAAATTTTTCATTAATTCAGTAAGGTTAAACGGGGTTGTAAGCTCATCGCTGTTTTGAAATGAAGAAGTATGTGCAGCACACATTTTTAATACAGATTTACGGAGTCTAATCTGTTTCCTGCTAAAACTCTGACTGTTGCTTTTGCAAAGGATTTTCAGCAGATGTCAGATCGGGCTGATGAGGTGATGCTAGAGCAACTCTCTGGGGACCTGAGGCTTTAATACGGGGAGAATGTTTTGACGTCTTGATGCTCCTTTACTTCTGCCTATATCTCTCTGATGGGCGTGTTACTAATTCTGCTGGGTGTTAATCTTAATTTCTTTTCATTAATCTCCGCTACTTTTTCTCAGACCTACAACGGTTTAAATCCACAACATTTCTTTACAAATAAGTTAAATTGATCTTACTCGACTTTGAGGTGTCTGTTCTATTTGACCTTGTAAAACTTTGTTAGTCTACTCAGTGTTATCAGAATCAGAATCAGAAATCTTTTTATTGACATGTATATTTGCACATACAGGAAATTGCCTTGGTGTGGTTGGTGCACTGTACAATATATATCTAGATATAGATAGATATAACACACTGCATTCTCACACATGCACATAAAAAGCATGGTGTCATGACTTGGCCTCGTCTGTGTGAGCTATAATCACGGCGGCCGTGTTCTGTCAGCGCTAAGTGGGGCTGAGAGAGGAGGAGACAGATCAAAGGCGAAGGCCAAAGACTAACGTCTCAACACTTTCCTCCTCCGTCTCTCCTCCGTCTCTCCTCCGTCTCTCATTAACAGCTGAAGCTCCTCTCGCTCAGTCTCGACATCCTCTTCTCCTCGACGCTTTCTGTTGATATTTGCTGTAACTCGCTCTTAATCTCTTGTTTGTTTGACTCCAGCGCCTTTTGTCCCCTGAGCTTCCTTCCATTTGTATTCCACAGCAGCTCATTGGCTGGACACATGCATGTGTCCCCAAACTGAGCTAAATAGAAGAAAAATACCTGAGCTCTCAGTGGTGAATAAAAAAAAACACATCATGCTCTCAGAATGACAACACTGACAACTGCTCCTGTCTCCTCGGTTTTTCTCTGACTTCCAGTCCCTTAACTGTTATTTTCTTCATATTCCCCATGTTTCTTTCTCTCTATACCCATCCTCCATCTGTCCTGTCATCCGCCTTTACGCTGACTCTCTCCTGATATTCACACTTAATCTCTTGTTTGTTCATCTGCCTCTCTGGCTGCCTCCACATTTCCCTGTTTGTTGTTGCCAAGATGTTTTTTCTTGCATTTCTCTTCATTTTTATGTCTGCGACTGCTTTCCCCGACGTTCCCTCACACCTACCTCCTCCTGTCGCTGGCTTTCGTTCTCCTTTCTCCCTCTGCCTTCTCATCCACCTTTTTCTCTTCTGTCCTGATAGTTGCTGTAATTCATATTTAATCTCCCGTGTGTCTCCTTTCCTTTTGCATCTATTCAATTTCTCTTTTTTCTCCTGCTGTTTCTAATTGTATCCTCAACAGCATCATCATCATCATCACCTCGTATCTCTTCAACATCCTCTATTATTCCCTGAATCTTGTTCCATTTGACATTTACCTACGGTGACATATTTAATCTCTAGGTTAGCTTAATCCCTTTTCCTCTCTCATACCCTCTTTTCATGTTTTTCCTTTCCTGGCTCCTTGCGTCCCTCTCCTCCCTCCTCCCCTCAATCATTGAGGGATAATCCTCTATTCCCTTTTTTTTATTACTTCATCCTCTGCACCTTATTTACTCTTCTTCTCCTTGATCTCCTCCCCTTTCAGGTCTCTGGATCTGACTGGTCCGTTGTTTCTGGGCGGAGTCCCCAACGTGCCTGACAACTTCCCCTTCGCCACCAGGGAGTTCATCGGCTGCATGAAGGAGCTGCACATTGACAGCAAGCCGCTGGACCTGGCCGGATTTATCGCTAACAATGGAACAGTTCCCGGTCAGCACTGCAAATTATATTTTAAAACATGAAGGATGACAAGTGTATAACATTTATCAATTTCATATCGACTCTTTGTCCCTATTAAATTATTAGATACAAATTATTGTATCAGTTGAAGAACCTTTGTATTTATTGAATTTGAATTTTCATTGATGACACATAACTGTTTAAAGAAGCATTTAATGTCCTCTTTGTTTATTGTTATCCACTGATGAACCCATTTTATTTAAAATTTAAATTTCAAGTACTATTTTAAAGAAAAAAACCCAAACAACCAAAGATTGTCTCGCGGTAATATTCAAGGTTCGGTTGCTATGATATGCAGAATGTTAACTAAGAAACATTTTATAAGGCCGACAGGTTTCAGTGTCCTTACTTATCAACTACTAGTCCCTGCATCACATATCATGGTGACACATTTTTGAAAAGGTCACTGATGATGTTTCTATCTCTGTTGCTCCTCACAGGCTGCAGTGCCAAGCTGCCCTTCTGCAAGTCCAACCCCTGTCAGAACGGGGGAGTCTGCACGGTGAGCTGGGAGACGTTCTCCTGTGACTGTCCCCTGGGGTACGGAGGGAAGGACTGCAGCCACGGTGAGACGCTGCATGGCTTCATTCTCTTCCTGTGGTCTCATCTACTGTCCTGCTGTGGTATCATTTGTGGTGATGAGAGTGCAGGGAAATTGCTCTTGTCATCAGTGGTATTACTTACAGTTTTTTTATCATGATTAGATACAAATTTACAATGTGGTTCTTTGTTATCCACGCATTTAGATTTTTTTATCCCTGCAAACTCCACAAAGGTCTCGAACCAGATTTGAAACAAGAAGCCGCTTGTGTCTCTCAGCTATTTATCATGATAACAATTTTTTTTTACATTTACGAGGACAAAAACTAATATAGTCCAAACGGGCAAGGCACAAATACAAATTTGTACGTAAAGCAAATTCAACAAATATAGAGACTGATAATTAACATGATATTGTTTGGCTTTATACTTACCCCTCCCTCTCACCTTTCACCTCAGTGATGCCACACCCCCACCGCTTCCTCGGTAACAGCGCCCTCTGGTGGGATCTGAAGAACGACGTGACCATCTCCACGCCATGGTACCTGGGTCTGGTGTTCAGAACGAGAGCACGAGAGGGGACGCTGCTGCAGGCTCAGGCTGGCCAGTACACCAGCCTGCTGTTCCAGGTATACACACACACACACACACACACACACACACACACACACACACATACACACACACACACACACACACTCACAGACACACAAAAACGCACACGCAGGTGGCTGCTCCGTGATGATGAGTTCAGCTTGACATCGACATCACGTGCTTTTGACAAACACACACACAAGAACTCAGAAAAGGCCACAAATGAAGAGCCTGAGGGGTCAGGGCAGCAAACCAGGGGCAGGGGTGTTAATACAAATTTCCAACCTGTAAGACTATCACTTGCATAATATGCAAATCCTTCAGAAATACGATAAAGCATGTAAAAGCTAACTGTAGCTGAGACACAATCCAAATCCGACAGTTGTCAGTAAGTTACACAACCAAACAGTCTGCTGTAACACAGGGAAAGACAATCTAGAGAAATGCAGTTTTGTTAAAATCCTGACACACTGGAATACTAATAAACACCAATCAACAGCCAGCAGGGAAATTAAAGCTGGAGTCTCTCTGTGTCTCTCAAAACCGACCTGTTGACATTGTCCACCATGGAGCCCCACATTATAGCAGCTGCGTCAATATGTCAGTGACACATGGAAACTGAAGGACAACATAGAGAGACATAGTGCAGCCAGAAATCGTGGCTTGTCGTTCCATTCTGTGCTAATGACGTCTATAAGTTGTCTGTTGTCAGAGCGGACGTCAAGTTCGGTGAGAACAGATTGTAGCTTGTTGCAAATCATTTGCTTCTCCTGTTATTTTTAAACCATCAGTCATCGTGACGACGTCAGCGGCATCGGGTAATCACCACCGTCGACTTCGATTTCATCACATTACTGTTCATGTTGAAGTCACCCAACCGCTAACACACACACACAATGACGTACAGAATTAATAGTGAGGGTTTTGTATATTAACAAATTAGACATAGATAATCATCAACTAACTGTCGGATCACACCAGGGATAACGTAGCGTCTGAAAACAAGGCCAAGCTTCTCATCAACCTGTTGATTCCTGTTTGATTGTTGTCATTGCCCCGCTCCCTCTCTGGCTAATGACATCTCTGCCTCTAATCATCTCCAACAGCCCTGAAAGCTTTAGCTCTACTAATGCTACAAAACATAAATGGCAACACCTTCTTCCTCTTTTGTACCATAAAGTAATTATTGTCCTTCATTTGAATGTTGCACATTTTAAGCCAAATGTGATCAGGTGGCACAGTCGTGTGTAAAATGCTATGTGGGATTCTTAATGTGTTAGCAGGGGTCATTTTGATTATGGGAATTTTATCTCACGGTTAATGTGATATTGTTTCGTTTTTAATACCAAATATTCTTCTACATCTATATGTAAGACAAACATCTAAAACTGCAAGTTCTGGAATTCTTCTTCAAAATATGTGTTGTTAAAAATGTTAATGTTCATCTGAATGCAACCTGCCAAGACAATAAACATCCCCCCCCCCCACACACACACGCACACACAGTTAACAGATTACATCATTCTTAACATGTTTTCATGTATTCATGTTATTCTTTGTGTTTTGTCTCTGTCTGATTATGTGCTTGTTTGTGTTTGTGTTCCTCTTCCTCTTCCTCTTCCAGGTGATAAATGGTCAGCTGGTGTTCTCAGTGACCCGCGGTTCAACCAGGCCGGTGCGTTTGCGGTTGGATCAGGTTCAGGTGGCAGATGGACGGTGGCACGATGTCCAGCTGGAGCTGCGAGATGTTCGTAGCGGCCGCGAGACTCGATATGTTGCCACCCTGCGGCTCGACTTTGGACTTTATCAGGTAACGTGTGCGATACAAATCTTGAATGGAAGGTTTTTAGGACAAATGTTCCAGCGATTAGGCCTCAATTTGTTATGTAGACTGATACAGCGGTAACTTGAAGTGCAGCCAATTTAACTAAAATACAGTAATTGCAGTATTTTAACACGTCTAATTTGCCCGGAAAGCACAGATGACAAATGAACAACTAGGATTTCGTCATCTGTGCTTCACTAAATCAAAATCAAAGACGTAATTTATCTTAATAGTTGAATTTATTGTGTCCTTTTCTTCCAACACTTCCCAGAATAGATTCACAACTTTAATTTAATATGTTCTGTTAGAAACAGGTAGTTTTTTTCCATCTTTGATTTTTTTTTTTGGGTGGGGGGGGGGCTGTGATATGCTGATACTCTTCGAGACAATTTATTCGGTCTTATCGACAGATAACTCAAATTAGAATCTCAAAGTATTTCACATGACAGAGTCTGTAATCCCCGAAACTGGGAAAATTCTGTTGTTCTTCAAAAAAATGGTTCATGAAAACAATGACATTTGGCAAAATAAAGTCAGTTTAATCTAATTAATGTCAGAATGAGATTCGTATTTACATTTTGCATCACCTACTTGTCTTCTTCAGTCTTTAACTGTATTATCCCATCATACAATTTCCCTTTTCTGTGCAAAGACATTTACAATTTCACACACTGTGAAAACACAACACGTTCACAATTTACTCAGATTTATAAACCCTTTTTTCAGTCGTCTCTAATAGATTAGGACGTAATGATGATGTATATTTATAGTGTGTTTGTGTATGTGTGTGTGTGTGTGTGTGTCTGTGTGTGAGAGAAGCAAACACTTACAAATGCTATATTATGTTTATGTTTATATCTTATAATGACACAGTGAGTTCTATCTTCCATATGTTCCTTCGCCCGGCTATATCCAAAAGAAACACACTGAGTAAATGATACAGAACACATTGTAGATATGAAAGTATTAAACATCATCACTGCCAATTAAACAGTAATTACCTCTGAAATGTGTAGTCACATGATCCGCTGCTGCTGACATGCTGATAGATGGGGCTCATTGATTTAGTTTTCATTGCTGTTGCGAGCTGAGTTGTCCATCAACGTTGTCATAGTCCATAACATTGTTATCAGCTGAGCATTGACCTTCTCACCACTGACTGCATGTTATTGTTTTCTTTAATGGACAAAGGTGCATCATTTACTGTGCATCTCTAAATCTAGTATCCCACCTGCTCACCCCCCCCCCATTCTCTTAAGTAAGCGTTATATTAAACTGACTATTCAGAAATGTCGTGGTAAATGAAAATATGGACGATTAGTGACTCCCAGTTTGTGAAAAATCTATTTTCTTTCCGTGTGAAAGACTCTTTCAGTTCTGTAAATTAATAAAAAATGAACCTTCGTTGTCTCATATTGCACAAAGCCTCTGTGGCAGATATTTTCCTTCCCTGTGACACATTTCTCATCCTGACTGCCTGATAACTTTCATATCAAGTAAATAACCCAAGTTCTTCTACGCTGTGAAATAAATATATTCCACTGTGCATTGGTTGTATTTTTCGTGCAGGTAAACATTTTGCATACAGCTATCAATAATGCTAATCTTTGCCCTCCATCTGTCCCCCACCTCTCTCCCCCGTTCTCTCCCCATTAGGGAACAGTGATAGTGGGAAATGAGATTCACGGCTTGAAGGTGAAACATCTGCATGTGGGAGGAGTGCTGGGCTCCGGAGAGGTTCAGAACGGGATTAGAGGCTGCATACAGGTGAGGAGGGATGGATGGATGGAATTTTTAATGTGTGTTGATGGGTGGGTGGAGGGAGGCTGGAAATGTTTACAAATAATAGATGGAATTGTGCTGAGACATGAGCCCGGGACACACTGATTTCAATAAATGAATGAGGCTGTCAGGTTTTTTGCTCTCAACACTATCGTCAACGTAAACCTCCGTCTGTCTCGGCAGGGTGTTCGGCTGGGTGTACGGCCCGACTCCCCCGCCCTGCCACGCCCATCAAGAATGGTCAAAGTGGAGACTGGCTGCAGCGTTGGAAACCCCTGCGTCTCGTCTCCCTGCCCCTCCCACAGCCGCTGTTCCGACCAGTGGGAGAGGCACACCTGCGACTGTGAATCTGGTGAGTAAACAGAGCGATGCTGGTTGAAGTTGATGTAATTGACGAAGGAGGCCGGATGTTTTATCTTCCTCTTGAGAACTGACATGTGACATCCTGCCGCTACCCAGTGTCCGGCCAGTTTGACTTTTCCTCTCTGAAGAATCGTCCTTGTTCTCATTTATTTAACTGCACAGTGGAATAATATCAGTGAAGCAGGGGTGTTACTTCACTGCTGAGTGAACAACAACAATGAATGAGGTTTATCACAGCGTTTGATTAGAAACTGTTCAATTTAAAACTAGCATCATTGGAAAAATGGAACTGAAAACTATGTAAGAAGAAGGTTGAACAAAGTTAAGTTTTTAATAGTTAGTAATAAAAATAAAAACAGTACTGTTACTGATTTTACCTTTTAAAACCCCTCATTCATGGGTGGTTAACCACACACTGCATGAATTATATTTTCTGTTATAATGTTATTAAATCTATTATTCAATTGACAGAATATTAATCGCCAACCCTTTGTTGATGAAATCGACCATGTTTGAACTGCTGCAGATATTTTTGGGATGGAATCTTCTCTTTTGTTTATAAACAAAATCTCTGTCCACATGACCTTCATTTGACAAAAGATCTTCATCCAAAGGAAAACACAAAATGACTACAAGCGGTTCAGTATTTATGCCGGGCCAGATGACGCTGAAGTCTCCATCAGTGTATTGTCAAACACAAGAGAAGAATCCTTAAAGCCTCATGATACTGGGTGAGGCAGACGCCTGTTAAGGCTGGAAATGTGTTGCAGTGATTCTAAATTTAACTGCAAACGTAGCAGTGCTAGAGAAACGGGTATATATCCGTAGTTTTTATTGTTGTAATTTCTGTTGCATGCTCATTTCGCAAAGCAACAGTGGGCATGTGCATGGTCAGCTGTGACATCTTCTAATTTGTGAGGATTTTCTACTTTTTTTGTTTGAAATTATTGTAAAAAAAACTTGGAGGAAACCCATGAAGCCACATTAGCCATAGGATTTAATGTTTTAACCTCTGCAGCAGGAAAACGGTCCATCATTTTTCACTCTATATTGGATGTGAAAGGAAATGAGAGAGTGAGAGAAGGAGGGGACAGAAGCCTGATAGCTCAGAGAGAAGTAAAAAAAGAGGGAATAATTACAATGTGGGCATATCTTCGTAGGTGTCTCCAGTGATCTAACTGGGTTAAACAGATATTTGGGAACACATAATGAGTTCTCTTCCACCTGAGACCAAGAAAAGGAGTCTGACTTCGGGCTAACTTCCAATATCTCCTTAGTCAGGTGAATATAATGGAGCAGGAGTAATGTGGAGAGGAGAAGCCTGATTAAAGGAGGAGAGTGTGAGGGGAGAAGGAGCGGAAGAGAGGAGGGAGGAAGGAAAACAATATTCAAATTTCAGCTTCAAGAGAAGTGGAGGGAGAAAGAGAATAATAGGGAGATGAAAAAAGAGGCAGCGGATGAGCAGAGAGCTGAAAACGTTAATTATTAATGAGGAGAAAGAGGCGGCTGACAGAAATAGTGTAAAACAATCACCAAAAGTTTTGGGGCAAAAAGAAAAAGGAGAAGAAAGAGGGCATGAGGAAGTCAAATCAAACAGCCTGAAACCACGGGTGACACAATTGTTAAAAGATCCACACAACACTTGTATATATGTACATATATACACACAAATCAAGTAAATGAACATGACACACACACACACACATAAAGAAGTGTGACAGTGAAGTAGAGGATGAAGAAGGTTATTTGATATTTGTGTTGAGCTTTATTAGCAGCCACTGATGCAACAGCTGCAGTTCACTTCTGAGCGGAGATGATTAAAAGAGATTATTCATATAATATTATAATGAAAGGAGAAGCGAGACAAACGATTGGATGGCTGATTAACTGAAAAATAACCACATGAAAGACAAAGGAGAGAGAGAGAGAGAGAGAGAGAGAGAGAGAGAGAGAGAGAGAGAGAGAGAGAGATGGCCAATCCCACCTTTTCACTTGAGTTTGTCCTGATATTGATTCTCTTCTCTCCCAATCAGTCACCTTCCGTCTGTGCCTCTCGAGCTGGCTTCTGATCATCCTTTTCTAAAATCTACTTTCCCTCTCCCCCTGTGAAACTCAGATATTTCCTCCTCATTAAGTTTAAAATAATGATTCAGTCAAGCGCTGATTTTATGCAAAACATTTGATGATGTTCCAATTTTATTATCTGCAGGAAACAATGGCAACGGTGCATTATTACTGCTCAAACGTTATTAACTCTGCAGTGCGGTAATACAGCACTGAACTTGAAATTAAAGTCTTAAAAAAACTGAAAAGAAATAAGAAAGATGATGAACCCTGACAGTCTAAATGTTTTTTTTTTATTTGTTTTTTTGTTTGAAAGTAAGATTACAAAAAAACTAGAGGACGGATTATCACGAAACTTGGTAAAATGGTGTTTTGAGAAAAGATTAAATGTAAATGTGGAAACCATGAATCTTTTTCCACTTTATTTGACATTTTGAGGCATTTTTGATGTTTTCACGCGTTTCCCAGTTAATTATTCATTTGATCAAATATAATCTGACATATTTGAGGGACTTTTGACTATGACTGTGTGAAATTGGGTGCAGCTTGATGAATTTAGGGTTAGGAGTTATTCACCATTCTAGTTTCCTGTCTGCTATGGGCCTCTTAAAACAGCTTATGGCTGTCAATGCATTAAATCCACTCATTTTTTACCACAACTCATTGTGGCTAAACAAAGTGGCATGTTAAAAGCATAGTACTTGTTGGTGATTTGGTTTTTAAAAGCAAACTCGTTCACAAGAAAGAACTGGAGAATGAGATGAAAGTTGAGGGGAGAGGAGTGAAAGTGAGACGGTGCCAGAGTTTGTGTCAGGTGACAGATATAGTTTGTTAAAGGGAGAGAGCCTCGGGGTCGGCACTGTGGGAGCGGAAGCAGAGAGGAGCTGCTCTCCCTGTAGCATCCTGCACCAGCCCGCAAGCTAACACAGGAACTTTGGCTAATTAACACACCCCCACACACACAGACACACACACACATACACACACACACACACACCAGATGTACATGTATATTTACTGTAAACACACACACTCTCACTCTCATTATCATTATATTTCATCAGCACAATGAGCATTGAAAACTGTTCCACAATGACTGCTGCTGCTCGGAGTCAAATCAAAGTTTAATAAAAGCAGCGAGAACAAAAAAAGACAGAGGTGCAAGCTGAATAATTCCCTTTCATGTGTGTGTGTGTGTTTGTGTGTGATTTGCGCTGGTACTGAAACAAGCCTATCGGGTCTCTCATCCAACTGACAGCGCCTCTGATTTGTGCAATACAGCATCCTAGAAAACACACACACACACACAGACGAGATTGTGCATGACAAATCACAGAGACATCTGTTCTCTCATCTCTTCACCACACGGGCCTGTGTGTTTCAGATTCAGTTTATAATATGTAGTAAGACTGTGTGCGTTTGTGTGTATGTGTGACAGTTGCTGCCATTTGCTACAGGCTAATTCACCGGGGTGAAAATTTGAATTTAATAGGATAAATTACAGCAATGTTGATTTATGTCCGCCCTAGTTCCCGGAGCATGTTTAAAAAACCAACATGATTAAATGCAGAAAAAAATTTTTTTTCAGGGTTTGGGAACCAGAACTCTGATCATTTATCAGCGTTTCCTGTTTTTGTCAAGATACTAAAATAGTGATTAAAAACAACAAATGACAAATATATGTTTGTCCTTTAGCTGGAGTCTGTACATAAGACGAGGTTTTAATGTGTGTGGTGTTCAGCTGCAGTGAATTAAGCTTGGATTGAGAGATTTATGAGTTTCAAGCTGTTACTCATTTGTCCCAGCCTACAGTAGCCACTGTATCTGTAAGGTGCAGAGCTGGAGCAAAGTTGTTCTCTGTGACAAATCATGCTTCACTGAGAAATGGCATTTATTGATCAGCCTTGATATCAACACTAGAAGGACGTCTTTGACACTGTTGGACATAGAGCTAGGTTTGTTAAAAGTGAAAAATGTGCTGTTTGTCAGGTGCCGTTCATTTCCTGTTTCCAACGGGCTCATTTTCTTTTTAAATCATGACTTCATGACGATGCAGGTCTCATGGCCTTAACAAATGATGTTAACTAGTTAACTTCGGTTCAGCAGGAGGGCCACAGATTAACCACACCTCTAATCACCTGTCAAGGCAAACACCCGGTCAACCCGTCATGCTCTGTTGGACTCAGATTCTTCAACCCACCCGTTCCCTTCCCTGGAGAAAGAGAAAGGAACAAAGGAAGAAAAGAAAGAAAGAAAAAACTGCTCTCACTGTCCATTCATTTCTCCTCAACATTCAATATATACATTTCTATTCAAACCTTCATCTGGGCGTGGTCCTTTCTAGTGGAATTACTTATCTAACCCAACATCTTATTCTAAAAACTAACTTAACCACAGAGTTCTCACATTATTAATATTTCTACATTTCAACAGTGATTTGTGAGAGTTTTGGAAGAAACTGACCAGTGTTGTCCTACTGACGGTTGGGTCAGAGCAGATGAAAAAGTACCTTCCCACTGGCTGCTTGATGTTCCATTCTCTCCCCCAGCTCAACTTGACTTGTCTGCTGTTTGGTGCTGGACTGGGAGCAGACTGTGGTTGAAAACAGCTGTTAGAAATGGGGCTGATGAAACTGATGAGACAGAACCATTCAGTCAATGTGTTAGAAAGGCTCCAAAGACCAGTAGAGCTACACTGTGTGTTATGTGCAGGCGCTGGCTCATGAACCACAGTCGTTGGACTTTATGTTTAGTGATTTCCCACAAGCACCTTTTTATTGGATAATTTTAGATTTCCACAATCGTTTCACTGTCAGAAAGAAATAGTAGGATACGTATCCAACGGATGACTCATCTGTCTTTTCCTCATTGTAGTCTTGTGGAGAAGTCAAGCTGTCATGTTACAGTAAAGTGTAAGACCAGAAGCTGTGATTCACCCTGTGTGTGTGTGTGTGTGTGTGTGTGTGTGTGTGTGTGTGTGTGTGTGTGTGTGTGTGTGTGTGTGTGTGTGTGTGTGTGTGTGTGTGTGTGTGTGCGTGTGTGTGTTTACAGCTCAAGAGGCAAAGGCCTAGACCCTGACTGTGAATGACAAAAACATGCCCCATGCACACACATGATTTAGAGCTCTTTGTTCTTACAAACTCTCTCTCCCTCTCTCCCTCTCTCCCTCTCTCCCTCTCCCCCTCTCTCCTGCTCCCCCTCTCCCCCCTCTCTCATATTGTTGTAACAAGGCCAGCGTCATTACAAGTGTCTGAAAACAGCCAAGGCCGCCGTCGCCTCTCTCTCTGTCAGTTGCCATGGTGAAAGTATAAAGATGTGTAGGGCTGATAGAGAAGGATTTTGTTTGCTTGTCTTTCTATAGTTACGAGGGACAATTCTGGTCCAATACAATCATTATGAGGACATTTTGGCTGGTCCAAAAAAAATCCTAAGGGTAGTTTGAGGTTTTGTGGTTAGATTTAGGTTTGGGTAAGGGTTAGGCATCTAGTTGTGATGGTTAAGGTTAGAGTAAGGGGCTAGGGAATGCATTATGGCAATGAGTGTCCTCACAACTATAGACAGACAACTGTGTCTGTGTTTGTTTGTGAGAGAGCAACAGAAAAAGAAAACATCAGAGGTGGAGAAGCCAAGGCGAGGATCCTGATGAAACAAACAAAGAAACAGAGGACTGCCATTGTTTGTGTGTGATCCCATAATCATACCTGTGTGTGCCTGTGTGTGTGTGTGTGTGTGTGTGTGTGTGTCTGTGTGTGTGTGTGTGTGTGTGTTTTTATAAAAAAGACAGAAAAACAAATAATTAAATAGTAAACAATAGCTGTGACGATTTGTGTTGTTCTTGAAATATTTTCCAGAAAGACAGGGACAAAGAAACTGAGATGAAATTTGAAAAATCTTTGTATGACAGTTTGAAGGTAAAGAAGTATGCCACAGTAGCCACATTACAGTATGCATGTATTAGTAATTTCACAAAGAACATAATAACCGTGTGAGAGAGTGTGTGCGTTGAGAACAGGTGTCATTGGAAAGCTTGTGTGTGTCTAAAGCTGCAGAGCCAAGGCCACAGGTTTGAATGCAGAGTGCTTTCTGTATTTTCTATAGAGGAGCACAAGAAGCAGACCTCGCACAAGCTTGCCAGATCCAGAGGGAGCGATTCACACCTTTACTGCACACACTTAAGTCACACTTCAATCTATGGACACGTTTTCTATTCAAGGCTGTAAATTAAAAAGGTTGCCTGAAAGCAGAACTCCCTCACTGAGGGAGGGGGTGTGATTGTATGTGAGGCAGAGGTACTTGTTGGTGAAAGGGTTCAGTGTAACGCTTTGGGCGACATGTGATATATTAATGCAAATATTGTTTTCTGTTTGTCACTTATTTTTGATACAATAACCTATATTGGTATTTTGTCCCTGAGCATTTTTAGGGCTTTTAATCATGAGGAAGAATATTTCAAAAAAAAAAAGAAGAAAATCTAATCCTGTATTTAAAGCTTTCATGCTTAATATGTTTTCATGTATGAGTTTATTATATGCACAGAGCCTTTTTGTAAAGATGGCTACAAAAAATTCAAATCAATCAATCCATCCATCATCTATGTCTCTTATCCTTTGAGGGTCACAGGAGCCAATCGCAGCTGATGTTGGGTGAGAGGCGGGGTTCACCCTGGATAGGTAGCCAATCAGTGTGTCACAGGGTCATAACACAGAGACAAACAACTATTCACACTCACGTTCACGCCTACTGTCAATTTAGAATCTCCACTTAACCTAATCCACAGACATGGTGAGAACATGCAAACTGCACACACAACACAGAAAGTCCACACAGACTTAGAACCTGGCTGAACTGGGATTCGAACCACAAGCCTTCTTGCTTATTTTTATTTATTTCCAAATAAAGATGTGGTTATGGTTCGATACCAGCAGTATTGGTAAAAACTTTAGAATACCTTGATCTTGCAATTCTCGAATGGATCATTTCAAAAAAGTTGAAAGACATATTAATAGTTAAAAGGTATATTAAGTCTTCTTGCGTTTGTTTTTTTAATCATCACATTTATTCTTGGTATATGTATTTTGAACCTTAAAAATACAGTGGTACGATATAATTAACCAGAAGTTTAACTCAGTCCTTCAGATCCATTATAAATGTGATGTTATTGTATATTTTTTGCTTTTCTTTGCATCCTGACTTTTAAGTGAGGTGTCAATGGAACAGCTCAGTCCAGTCACTTTTTAATTCCACCAGTAATACAGATACGTTAAAGACTAAATACAACACATGTTCATGTTAGATAAACAGCAGGTCAGGGTGAGAGGTTTTCTTGATTTGTGTCAAATTCACCTCAAAGTGGGTGTGAACCACTCTGCTGGAGTCATTAGACTAAAGAGGACTATTGTGTGCTGGCCTGGATTACCATATCACAGGCTGCTGTGTTTGTGTGGAGTGTCTGGGGATTGCATTGAAGTGTATGATGGATTTGTTCACCATGCTGCACCAGCACACACACTCGACTGTACAGTGGGACTGTGTGTGCGGTACATTGTTGTGTCGAAGTGGCTCCATTAGCATTGTTGGATTGTGCCGTCTTTGCTTTAACGAAGGCACATTTATGAGCTATTATGATGAAGAGGCATCTAAGGGTTTTTCTCCAATTCACGTTTAACATCAGTTTTTCTTTGGCTCCACCTGATTTTGTTCCTTTCGAATGCTTCCACACCAGCTACAACTGTGGCCAGGACACGTTCAGATTGGCCGTCCTCCGCTCTGTCTATCTGTCCATTCCACTTTTGTGAAAACAATCACCCTGGGGGAATTTCTACATATTTGGCACAAACATTAATTTGGAGGAGAAGCAAATTAGTTTCTGGTGGTCACACCTGCACTGGGGCTGCACAAATGGATTCCTGAAAAATTCAATATTATTGTTGTTATAAAGAGGAATTATCAAAAACACTTCATGATATGACTGCAACTGTTGATTTTTTTCACAAATAATTTAGTGACAATCATTCATTATTTTTTATTCTGTGTAATTTATTGTTTAAGCTATAAAATATTTGAAAAGGTATAATATATATATTGAATACCCATAAGTATTTCCCAGCCGAATATCACGTCATTTAAATGTTATTTAGATATTTATGTACCTAAGTTAAATAATCATAATAATAATAAACCGGGAAACAACATCATATTAAGATTTAAATAGTTGTGTTATGCTCTTCTTTCATGATGTTACATGCGAAGGACGTTCTTCACGGCTAAATAACTCAAATATCAAACAGATTTTATGCCACCTTAAGGTAAAAGGACTGAAAAATAAGAATGGAAAAAATATCATCTGTGGTTATAATTTATTAGGAGTTAAGTTTAAATTTAGAAAATTCAGCGAATCTGCTGCATTAGGACTATGATCATTAAAATGTGATTTATGACTTGAATTGTGAGACTGACAAACCTTCCTCTTGACTGCCTCTCCATCAGTGAACTACAGGAATGTTAAACTTTGATTGTAAAAAACTGTTATGTTTCTTCCAACATGTATTTGACAATGTCAACTTTCTTCATGAATTCAATTTAGGAAACATGCTTTGACCGAATGGTTCCAGTGGCACAAATCCACTCCACTAACCAAAAGTACCTGAAACATTGTCCATTAATTCTTCACTCTCTCATTCTTTATCCCAGGTTACTACGGAAAAGGCTGCACTGACGCCTGCCATATGAATCCATGTGAAAATGAGGCTCAGTGCCACAGGAAACCCAGCTCCTCCCATGGATACACCTGTGACTGTGGAGACAACCACTATGGGCAGTACTGCCAACACAGGTACACACTCACACACACACACACGATGCTGATGGAGATGACAATACAGCGTTAAGCTCTTCGATGATCCCTCATTTTAGCTTGTGGTTGTGTGTGTGTGTGTTATTAGCAAGTAGTAACACACACCGACTAAGACATTTTACATTGTCAAGAAAATCTTCATATATATCAATAGAAATATGTAGTAAGATGCTCAGATGAATAGTATCTCAAAAATTTGAAAAAATACTTTTATCAGCTGAGAAACTAACACGATAAATATTATTAAATCACCTGACAGTTTGAATTCATTTATAACTCAGCGAAAACTCCTCTAAGACATACTTACACAGCTGGTGCAGTTTCTTGTGAAGGCCAAGCCTTCTTCCATTAGTCAAGACAAGACATTTGTCTTTTAAGCCCTCGAAGCAGCAAACCTGCGCAGCAGGGAGGAACACTTTATTAAGAAAATAAATTCAGTTGGGAGATGTCATAAAATGTCTCTGGAGGAATCGAGTAAATCTAACTATTCCATTAAGATCACTGACATCTGAATTCTCCTAAACTCCCCGTGTAGAGCAATAAGGAGACGCTAGAATCTGCATCAACCGCTTTCATCTCCTCAGTGATCCATTTAACACAGAGAACAGACGGAGAGAGCACATTAAGTGAGATGTGAACAAAGAGAATGAAAGAGCTAAGTGACAAGTACAATAAACCAGAGTGATCCATTCTGAGGTGGGTTTCTCAGGAGCGGAAATTCAGACGTTTCACAAAACAGTCTCGGTCCCGCACAGCAATTATGAATAGCTCAGTTAACCGCTGTGGATGGGAGGAAGAAGTGCTCTTCTTTAATACATTACTGTTCACTCTGAGGCTGGGCCAGCAAATAGGAGTTATTGATGATTTAATTTTTATGAATCCAAGGAAACATAATAAAGTGTTTTATTCTATAAATCAGTGGTTTTAAAACCGGGGTCTATGGCACACTGCAGGGGTTTGTAAAAAGTTTCCAGATTCATCCATGAAAATAATTATGATCTATGGGTATTTAGTTTTGGTATGGTGAAAAATTACAATGCATTAAAATATCTATATAATCTTTATATAAAGACATTTCTCTTGTGTTGTTCTGCTACATACCAAAGTAGACGTGTAAAGATACCAGGTTATACTAAAATTATTCCAATAGACTAATATATGACGGTATCCCTGGAATATTTTCTCACTTGTATGATGTCCTACACTGAGAAAGAAAATTAAGAAACAGTGCAACATATGTCAGATGTCATATGTCTTTCTGCTGTTTTTCTTTCACAGTCTTCTCACTGACTGCATCTCTCTTCTTGTTTAATCTCTTTCTTCTCAGCTCATTATTTAGTTAGTTATTAGTTAGAGATCAGAGGCAAACATGAAATTAGTTTTTGTCTCCATGCTGATTCTATCTGTTTGTGTGTGTGTGTGAAGGATTGATCACCAGTGTCCCCGGGGCTGGTGGGGGTCTCCGACCTGTGGGCCGTGTCACTGTGACACCAACAAAGGCTTTGACCCTGACTGTAACAAGACCAGCGGACACTGTCACTGCAAGGTGAGCAGGAAACACACTCACATGCACCACGCAACTTTTGAGGCATCCATGGTTATGGTGCTAATTTGTACATCACATCATTTGTACATCAGTAAAGAGAACATGACATTAAAGCAGATGGGAACTAGAGGATTAAAGCATCACAAGCTGATTATCAGTGTTATGGAGCATTTCGCCATTTTAATCAGCTGATTAAACAGTTGTTCAAATTTCATGTGAATGTTTTAAGATCTATTGGTATGAATCATTACCGTTAGAAGGACGCCAGTGGTGTAAAGGTTTGACCAAAATGTCAGCGTTCCCTCTCAGCTAAAATTTGCATACTGGTTCCAGTCAAACAACCGTGCCCCCAGTTCAATTCATACTAAAATGAGGGTTGTTTCAGTCTGGCTTAATGTGCAATTAGGTTGTTCTTTCCACACCATTCAAATGAAGAAGAAGAAGCAGAAGAATGTGCAATACAACCATTTACAAAAGAAATTGGCAACTTGATGACGAAAGTGTGGAAGAGCTCGTGTTTTGGTGAAGAGGAAGACAAAAAAACAAAGAGACAGTTATACATTTTAGACGGACAGAAGGGTGGATGATGCATTTTTGTCATGAGGACAATAGTGGGCCCCAGGGGACTTGTGGACGTGGAAACTCTGAATTCATCATAACTCTCAAGCTCACTGTGGCATCAGTTTAACCCGCTCACACAGTAATCACCTCAGTCGGATGGTCTGACAGGCTACTAATCCAGAAACACTACACCAACCATGATAGCATCATCATCCCCTCACATTAAGTTTCATATTGCCGTTTCTGCCTCGTATGACTGTGTGAGTGCACTTACATGTGGTAGACATGTTGAACCCTATATTATCCTGGCCATAAGCTGATCTTTTGACCCTAATCTATAAGCTCCCATCCTGACCTCAGATCTAAACCCTGACATACAGATACACACACTTTTTCTTTAGACTTTAAATACACAACGGAGGGATTTCCACTGATATTAGCGCACACACCCACAATCTGTTATTTGTACTCTGGCACCTGGAGCTCAGAGACGAGACATGGAGGTTGTTGATCGTACAGTCGCAGAACATTTAAGTGGAAAAATAAAACTGTCAACCTGCCCTACAGCAAAAGACGTACACATATTATTTCTGTTGGCCTTTGGCTTCTTGTTCTTTACCTTCTTAGAAATGAAGATTGAAATAAATGGATTTTTTCCCTGTATGTCGGGCTTACAAGAAAAAATATTTTCTCATTCAGTCTGCATGGAGCCACTCAGGTCAAGGCTGAAACGCCGAGCTCTTCATCAAGTGCTACACTTTACATCTTAAAGTGGCTTTGTGTTGCCATAGAGGTTGTATTTATAATAAAGTGTATCGCTTTTATGGTGCAAAATGCATCTTTCGTAATGATGATAAAGTTGTGATAAAGCCACGTTTTCCATAAACACTGTTGCTCCACCAAGCCCCAGCAGATTACTTGTAAAATGGATCATAAAACCTGCTGGAGCCTGACACTGTTGTTAAAGGGAAATCTTTTATGTTTGGTGGTGGCAGCGTTTCCGGCACCATCGCTCCTTTGTGTAGCACCTATCGCACTTCATCAGTAATGCAGCGTTTCACATATATCCTCATGCAAGTTTGACAAACTAGATAATTAACTGACATCATTATTAACACGTTGTTCATGAACTCCTCATTTGTGCTTCACACCAGCATTTGCTTGGTGTCATGCTGTAAATCTTGCCGTAATGCATGGGAACACTATTCTCGGCGCCATTGACATTTAACATTGGTCTGACTGAGTTTGATCTGCATGCCCACTTATGCGTTAAACCTGTGTGTGTGTTTGTGTGTGTATTCAGGAGTTTCATTACCACCCGCGGGGCTCTGACACCTGCATGCCATGTGACTGCTACCCTGTCGGCTCCTTCTCACGCTCATGTGACCCAGAGACCGGCCAGTGTCAGTGCCGGCCCGGTGTGATTGGCCGCCAGTGCAACGCGTGTGACAGCCCCTTTGCCGAGGTCACAAATTCTGGCTGTGAAGGTGAGAATGAAAGACAGTCAGATTTACTTCCGCTCAGTTGTTCACCAGGCAGGGACTGTAAGCTGTTTTTCGGCTGTTGGTATCTTTCAGTATTTTCTTTGTTTCATTTCATTTTGATCAAACTTGGGGGAAATCATGTTTCTCAATAATGTATTTCAAAAGTACTTTGTTTCCCCCAATATGGGGGCTCGATCATTTATTCATTAATTTGTCCTGTGCTCAGCGTCACGTCTCAGACACAGCTGATTGGATTTCTTTCTTTAAGTGAGAGAAATGAAGTGTCTCTTTACTGCATTGTGTCCTTTCCAGAAAACAAATAACATACATCGCAGGAGGTGCTAAGATCTGTTGTTAAAACCAAATATTTAATAATTAATGACTAAAAATGTGCCACCATCCTGCAGCTCTTTTGTGATCATGGACAAAAAAGATCTGCGGATGAACAATAGTGTGAAGTTGTGTTGTTTTACAGCAGTGGTCAGAATATTTTTTGTTGCCTTCATTGTTCCTTTTTAGGAATTATTTGTAGACACGACTGTGTCTTGTGTACGTTTTAAATTCCCCTGTATTCATCTCTGTGTAATCACAGAAGTTCAGTCTAAACTTTCAGTCTTTCCAAAAATGATCATGTTTATCAAACTTGCACCCAAGCCTGAAATAACAGAGAACTGTAATGACATTAATTTCCCATTTAACATCTTCCATTAATGTTGATTTGCTGTCACTCTTCTGAGCTGTTTTGTCACTTTCTGGTTTTGCTGCTTGTAATTACCTCTTTTAATTGCTAGCTAGTGTTTTATTTTTACAAACATTTTCAATTTCTAAAGAAAAACCACTTTATCAGTAACTGTTTATTGTTTTTAAATGGGAAAGTTTGTCTAAATGATAAGACTAATTTAAAACACTGTTTTCTCTCTGCAGTCATTTACGATGGTTGTCCCAAGACCATCACTCAGGGGATCTGGTGGCCTCGGACCAAGTTCAACCTGCCTGCTGCAGTGCCCTGCCCCAAAGGCTCTGTCGGTCTGTTCAATAATACACAATGATATGACTACTCAACACGCAGATATGAATAAACTCACATGCGACCTGATGCCAGTGTTATTCTTTATTCCTGATCAAATTGTTTTTAATATTTCCTGTTTCTTCACTGTACAGGTGCCGCCATCAGACACTGTGATGCAGAGAGAGGATGGCTGGAGCCAGATCTTTACAACTGCACCTCTCCTCCATTTGTGGATCTCAATGTTGCTGTAAGTAGAGTGTTGTGTGCTGCCACTAAACACGACCTCATGTTCTCCCATGTATTCTGGATGAATCTATCATTTAAAGAACGTTTGAAAAAAGCCACACACGGAAAAGGACTAATTTGCTGAAGTGAAGTTTGGACCACAATGCTCTTCCTCAAACTCTGAATTCCTGTTGAAATCTTCAGTTTTATTACGTTAATCCAGCACCCATCAAAACTGAATGTGCAGGTTGTGCCCATATATTCAACAAATCTATGATTTACCCATCAGTTTAAAAGAAAAGAGTAGGATTCACAAAAGTCCTCTCCGACTGAGCCAGAATCTTGTGATCAACTCTTTCTGCTTGTGTCTATGTCCAGCTCCCAACTGATTAAATAGAAGTTGGTTCTGGACATGTTAATTAAAACAAATTACAAATAAATATTGATTTGGGGGACAAGTGGGGTTTATTTTCCTTCAGGCATAGAAAGGAAGCTCTAGTGAAGTCAGATCTGACCTGGAACGAGGTGAACAAAGCACCTTTGTAGTATTTTATTATTATTTTGCTGTTGCAGGTGGATGCAGAGAAGAACTATGGAGATATTTATATGCGTATGCAACTTTGAATGACCAAGGCGTAAAATACCTCTTTGTAGACATGCAATGGTGTTGTACTACATATTAATTCTGTCATTAAATTCCAGAAACTACATCTGTCTTTATGCATTTAGCTTGATGCCCTGGAGCGTAATGAGACAGAGCTGAACACCATCATGGAGAAGAAGCTGGCCCACCAGCTCCGGGACGTCACTGAGGCGACCACTCGTCTCTACGGGAACGACTTGCAGATCGCTGAACGACTGCTCTCCCGCCTCCTGACCTTTGAGACCCAGCAGAGCGGCTTCGGACTCACCGCTACCCAGGACGCACACTTCAATGAGGTACAAAGGAGAACAACATTTTCTTTCTCACCCCCTGACATTTTACATACATGACAGTAGAAGGGTGAGAGCTTTGAGGAGTGGGGGGCAGGTGTCCAGCATAAGCCTTCAGAGTTTCTTGCAGTGGCTGAGCTGGAATAAACTGAGACTAAGTTATTTTATTGGCTGCTGTTATTCACCTGGTGCTCTAATCCAAGAAACTCCTATGGGACAAGAGTTTGCAGCTTACAGCTTTCTAATAAAAAAAACCCAGTAAAAATATTTTCAATTTTTTAAAGGTTATCTCACTAAACTACTCGATCAATAAGATTCAAGTTGTTTAGTTGATTAAAAGCCAGACATCCTCTCTACTTCTGCTAGTAGCATCTAGAAATCTGCACAGAATCTGCAATAAGACATAACATCTGTTGTTGTCTAGAGCAGTAAATATGATTCATATACCTTTACCATTAGGACACACAGACCCAGTGACAACACAAATACAACAAGATGTCTTTCCTCTGAAATGGGAGGTAATGTTGCCATGGTGATTGAGGAACATGAGCTGAAATGAAGATGAAATATTGCCACATGTCTTCTCCACATATTAACTGACAGTCTCATTTCACCTGATACGTCTGCTCCAGCTGTGGACGCACACGGCGAGCTCACACAGGATCGTTTTAGCATGTTGGCATTTTGACAAAAGCTCCAAGAGACAGATGTGGACGTCGCTTCGCTACAAATATTTATCTTATGCATCATCGTTTAGCTGACAGGAAATGAGCTGTCCAAGTGGCAGAAGCTATAAGCTCAAAACCATCTTACTTTTTTTTAAAGAATGTTTCATTTGATTGGCTTGTGTATCAGTAATTGACAAATTGCTTGCTGCTGTGGAAGCAGGGATATGAAATTAATACCCCACGTCCTCATGATATTGTTGACAATTTTATTCAAATGTTTAAATTGAGCTGGTTTGATGTGGGTTTTTAGGGGCTGATGCTGATATTGGGGATTTAAACAAATATATGTTCCCCATATATATATAATATATACATATTGGGGAATATAATTCCTGGTGTTGTTATCAAAGCAAGAAATGTAACTGAAGCTTGATATTTTACAGTTTAATCTTAAACTTTATTATAAACAACTAAGAATAAAGAGAAAATATAAACACAACCAAATATATACAACTTGAAAATAATGTAGAATTTTATTTGTCAACTGTCAATCGATCAAGCGCTAAATGTCTTATGAGACCCTCCTCTTAATTCCATCACCGTTAGTCAATAACAATTTGTTAGATTGTTCCAGTATACAGCAGTTAATTGTTAAATAGCAACACAAGTATTACTTGAAGTATTAGCAACAGTGATGTATTTGTCAGAAGTAGAGGATGTTCATGGTCATCACAAATTCACAACAGTTTCAGTTGGGTTCATTGGAGACTCTAAATTGACCCTAAGTGTGAATGGTTAATAAAATATACAAATAATAATAATAATAATAATAATAATGATGATAATAATAATAATAATAACTTTATTTCTATAGCACTTGTCTAAATGAGGTTACAAAGTGCTTCACACAAAAGTCCATGGCAAAATGAAGAACAGGTTGTTTGTCTTTGCCCCGTGATACACTGCTGGGAGTTTACCCCGACCTCTCGTCCAATGTCAGCTCCCTCCCCTCAACCCTCAAAGAAGAGGTGACACAGATAATGGATGGATTTTTCTGTTTACATTCAACACAGGGGAGTTTTTAATATTGTCTGCTAACAGGGAGGATTTCTGCCACCTGATGAAAACTGGAGCAGTAGTAGCCACAGTCAGTGATAATATCATCATGATACAGCTAAGGACGAGTTGCTATAGAAACTGAGTGGCTATTGTAACCTCTGATAGCATCTTAAAAGAATTCCACGAATTTATCTTCTTTGCTGTAAATTCAGTGGATGAGGAGGCAGGAGACCAGAACGTTAGCTCAGAGGTGAACTATAACATGTAAATGCACTCACCTTTATCGGATTTACCGCACACTTGTCTTGGATTCAGGACCCAAATGCAGACATCCACTGAGGCAGGTAGGTGCTGTGAAGCTACTTTATAAAGAAGGTAAAGTGAGTTGCAGGCAGAAGGGCGGATTGCAGATGGAGATGTAGAAGCAAGTTGGTGAAAATGAGCAGGAACAAACTGGGGGGGAGATGAATCCCAGGAACTAACGCAGATTCCACAGGAAGACACTCAGGAACTAACACAGGAAAATAACCAGGAGCGTACACACACCAACTGACAGAAGACAGAAGACAGGTATAAATAGCGAGTGGGGGATGATGAATGTAGAGCACGTGAGCAGAAATCAGGAGCAGGTGGAAATAATCTGGGAAGTTCAGGCGATCACACAAGCAGGAAACACACAAGGGTAGGAAGTGAGACAACCATAAACACAAATGACAGATCACTTCAAAATGAATGAGAAGCATCAGAGGGTTCATGCATAACCTGTGGCCACGCTATAGCCCAGTCACGCAATGCTACTGTCACAGCTCGGAGGCATTATGTATTCAGGTTGTCCATCCGTCCATCCGTCCGCCCCATTCTCCTGAATATCTCCCCCTGAGTGAAAACAATATTCACTTGGACTCAAGGAGGACCTGATTAGACTTTGCTGGTCATAGGTTATTCAAAAGTGTAGATTTCATTATGTTGGCCCTAGTTGCTTGTTATTGGGTTAATATACATTGGACAAGTCTAATTTAACAACATGTGCAGCCCAAGACATACATGATAACTCCTCTTCTGCAGGCTCAACAGTTTACACTACACAGTGCCAAATATCAATGTGATTTGTTACTTTTTCATGTCAGTCTTAAATCTGTATGAACATTTGCTTGGATGCCAAGTACAGTGCATTGCTTCATATCATCAATACATAGTTATTATAGCAACACCAAAGTAGCTTAGTGAAATCTTATAATGTGTGAGATGAAAATATTGCCCTGTATAACATTTGGCATCTGACTGTAAATCAGAACCATGGCCAGGAGTTAACATTGCTTCCAGCAGCAGGAATCTGCTACAGTGAGTGTTGTCACAATAGTCGTGTCACAGCAGTGGTTTATATTATCCATCTTATAACCTCAACTCGTCTGGCTCAACCTCAACCTCAGGCTCTGAATCAGTCTTGCTGCCTCCATCCCATCATCTGGAATTAATGCAGCAGCTCTGCTATAATCTGGCAGCAGTGAGGTGGCTCTGCAGACAGGGCTTTAACAATACAAAATATATATATCATATATTTGACACCTCACTTAAGCAGCTACTTGTCCAGACTCACAGGTAATGCAGACCGCAGTTACTATAGTAACACAGCAGTGGTGACAGAGCCCAGCGGCTGCAATGGGAATGAAGGACAGCGGGGAGGAAAGAAGGTAAACCCCTTCATGTTCAACCTGTGATCAAATCTGCACCTTCAGACGGGGTCCACATATAATCACATACTCAATACAAGTGTGTGGTGTGAGGTACAGAATCTCAAATATCATACTTTCTATACCAGTTTATAAAACATCTGGTGCGACATGATGACAATCTACTGCACAGTGGTCCTGACAGGCTGTGCTGTAATTGTTTCTCAAAGTGGGATCTGCACATCACAAATGAATGGGTGAGAAGAGAGAGATGGAGAAAGAACGAGAACTCCAGTGTGATA
The DNA here is from genome assembly GCF_947347685.1 of Pleuronectes platessa. Classification (NCBI taxonomy): domain Eukaryota; kingdom Metazoa; phylum Chordata; class Actinopteri; order Pleuronectiformes; family Pleuronectidae; genus Pleuronectes; species Pleuronectes platessa. The sequence goes on along the minus strand of NC_070631.1, from coordinate 18,697,618 downwards.
GTTGACACACGTGGTTTGTTCTGCTGATGAGTGTTATGCTCCAACCTGTCGTCCATGCAGCTTCTTGCCTTCCTCATCTTCCCTCTCATCCCGTCACCTGCCGCCTCTTTAATTCATTTCTGCTTCATCTGTTGTTTTTCATCCATTTTCTTTTCCGCAGATAAACACAGCACACATGAGCTCTCACAGCAGAACACTAAACACTTTTTAAAAAGAAGATTTATAATTCTAAACAGGTTTTTACTTTGTTGATAAGGGTTATGAAAGTAGACAAAGCAAAAACAGTTCAACTACCGATACATTTAGAAATGTATAGTGTAGAAAAGATGCTAAAAATCTATTTGAGTGTACTTGGGTTCAAATATATAATATATGACAAGTCTTTATTAAAAACAACGTGACAACAAGTAGTTATATATTTTGTTGACTTGTGTACTTCTATTATTCAAAGCATTTTCAACAATTTTCAAACCCATAGAAATTAGCAATTTTATTTAAAGTAAAGGGATATTTAATTTTGATCTCCTTTCAATTACATCATATCCACTTTACTCGTGCCTTTCTCCATCGCTGCTAAAACTTAATGGGACAATCGACATGTGACAAAGCCTTTTGTACTGGTCACTCGTAATGGATCATGACAATTCATTGACATTTGCTGCACAAGTGAAGGAAACTCTTTCCTCATCTGTGACCATGATTTGCCCCTGAGTCACGTCAGGTAGATTTTTATTGGCATTGGTGGTGAAGGCAACAACTCCCATGATCCCATGCTGCTTCCCATTATCAAATTAGGTTTTTTGTTTTGTTTTCTTTGAGTCAAAGTTGAAGCTGTCAAAGTTGCATATTGTACGTTTAAAGCCGGAAATAAGATTCACGTTATTTTTCAACCTTTGAGTAAAACTGTGAGATCACACGAGTCTGCATTTTCAGTTCACATTTTAATAACACAACAAGCATGATCGCATTCTTTCACAGAGAATCATTTATTCATAGCAATGACTTTTCATCTCTGTCAGGCTTCATTATATATATACCCAGCAGTGGCTATTAAATAGGGCTCAACGGATGACACATTCTTACCATTCGTATTACATCACCACCGAGGGCATCTTACAAAAATAGACATCAACAGTTAAACACGGCTCAGCATCTTAATTCATTTTAACAACAGTTATATGATGTCATGAATAAGGAATATACAATACACTTAGTAATGTTATGACTCCACATCGTCCATTTTGTTCCTTTTTTCCATCTCCTGCCTTTATTCACTCACATTTTCCATTTCAACTTTTCACCTCCCTCTCTCTTTCCTGTATCTCTGGGCTGAGCATAAGCTTCCGTCCAGGACCTCATATCTCTCTTGTTCTCTCATTTATTCTCTTTGTCGCTCGCTGATCCACAATTCGTGTTTCTCGTTCTCCGTTGGTCTCCCTCAACAATTCACTACATTCTTCCTATTCAGCTCCATATGATATTTGCCGTGTTTGTCTGAAACAGAGTTTTTCTCCCCAGAGCATTATGTGAGACTGCAGTGCTTTATTGGGTCTGGTGCAGTCTGACTGCAAAGATTTATACTGAGCCCTCTCTCCGTATCTCTCTTTCTATCTCACTCTCCATCTCCAACATGACTCTTTGTTCCCAACATTTTTTAACTCTGTTCATTCTAGACTCTAAGGCGGGCTTCCATCCGGAATCACAAATAATCAAAGAAAGGCATGGGAATGGAGGCAATTTGCACAAATGGCACTTACACCAAGGAAATTTCCTGTATGTGCAAATATACATGACGAATAAAAAGAATTCTGATTCTGATTCTGATTGACAGTCACTTCTTCACAATTATTTTTGCCATGTTCTCAGGTCCCTGTCAGAGGAGTTAGACTGAAGCCTTTACCTTGAGGACTTCAGATTTATTTTCCCTTGAACCACAATCAGCTCCGATCCTTCTTACCAGGCCACTCCCTCTAAGAACACGTACCCTGACAGCGTCGCTTTCGGTTGTGCGCGTCCTCGTCTCCGTTGAATTTAATGAATTTCTCTACACAAAAGACAGCACATCTGAAGGGCCCCTCAGGCCTCACCGTCTGCACTCAGAATATTTTACAAGCCTTCAGTGCATTATCAGTCATTCCGCGGCAAACCCCAACCCGGGCTCTGTATCAAAAGTCTTCTTCCCCTCCTCAGTTCCCTGGTATTCTCTGCCTTCGCTGACATGGTGCGCAGATCTGATGCTTTATTAAGTCTGAAAATCTGACTCTACCTCTTTGGTGACGCCTTTAATCTTCTCGTGTTTCCCTCCTCCCAACTCTGAATCCACTTCCGCCTCAATATTCTTCTGCCTCTTGTTTGTCCTCGGTGATGTGTCTATAGTTTAGTTCTGTACCTTTATCTTTATTCAAACGGGATTACGATCTGATTGTAGAATGTTCAGATGTGTTATCGATGTAAATTCTCCTGAGATTGGAACCACTGCTGTAACCGAGGAACATTAGTAGCAGCCATCTAAAAAAATAGAAGAAACCTTGTAAATGTCCCTATCAAGGGTATTGTGTTTAAATGATGTCAAATCTTTTCTCCAGTCTTTGGAAAAAGAAAAGAACGCCTCCCCTCATGTTTTCCCTTTTCTGATCCTCTTGGGTTAAATATTAAATGTTAAATTTTTTATCTTGTGTGTTTTCTCTTCTGTTTTCTCAAACACAATATCACATATGGTCACGGACTCCTTTGGGGCTTTCAACAGAAGCAGCTTCTTCTCTGCCAGCTCAGCAACCTCCGAATCTTCATTTCCCCCTTCTTCCTTTTTTAATAATGCTTCTACTTTCTACTCTTCCCAGAACATCCTGCGAGGCTGCAGCGTGCTGCTGGGTCCTGCCACCTCCGGCCTCTGGCGGGCGCTCGCTCAGAGTCAGAACCACATCCCAGGTGGCGGCCCGGCCGAGCTGACTGAGCTGCTGGAGCAGTACACTCAGATTCTGGCTCAAAACATGAAGCTCACATATCTCAACCCTGTGGCGCTGGTTGCTCCCAACATTGGTGAGTTGAAAACGACTTCACTCAGTCACAGATACTCAAGGCCTTGTAAAAGAGATAATCACTAGTCGATGCAATACAAAGAGAAGAGACTAATAAACTCTTAATCTGAACAGACGATTTGCAGCGGTTTTCTTTATAATGCAGCAAAGCACTGCTGTGAAATCAAGCAGAATGACTCAGTGTAAAGCAGGAGATGAACAGTGTTAATGCAAATGATTACGGCTAAGCCAGCACTGGCAGCTGCACAGAGATGAATTTCACACTCCCACACACACACACACACACACACACACACACACGCTGGCAGCTGATGACTTGAGCACACACAGACACACACACACACACACGCACAAACTCTCGTGGGTTGGAGTTTAATATTAATGAACACCTATCATTACAGTTATTTTATTGTAGCATTTCCTGTAAATGGTAACTGGTAGCCTTCAGTGGCTGCCCTTATCCACTTCAAGACACTAGTACTTGCGTACTGTGCTGCAAACGGTTCAGGCAAAAGGAAAGTCGGGAAAACTTCTGGACCCGATTTTCTAGATATTTACCATGGCTGAAAACAGCTTTACTTTCTTTCATCCTGATTTTACTCCTTCCCACTAAAGCTGGTTTGAAAATACTGGTAAATAATCTGCCCCACGTACAACAACACGAGGTGTTGAAATAGCAACAGCAGCAGCTCTGGCAGAGATGAAACCAGACAATGAATTTCACACTAAGTTAATGCTCTTAGCTACGCACGCAGATTGAAGTTCTGTAAAATACCAAAACTCATGAAACTCATCAAAGTTACCAGCTACTGTGTGTTGGCTCACCAGCTTCTCCCAGTGTGGTTTGTTTTGTTTGTGGCCTGTATTAGCCAACCTGAAATGGCTTCTTTCATGTTTTTCTCTGTGACTCTCAACTCCTCTGTGTTTCGCTATATTTGCTTCCTCTTTACAATTCATGTAGAATGCTGTTAAATAAACTAAAAGCAGCAGCTATAAGGAGATTCCCAGACGGAGGGTGTAGAATCAGCAGTAGCAGCGAGAGAAAAAGGAATAAGAAACACAGCCAACACCAAATTTCACACTCCCTCACACACAGGCAGTTAATGCTCTTAGCCAAATGGGATAGAATGGATAACAGTGAAAGGAATATTGATAGATCCGACACACATACACACACACACTGACTGTGTTTCAAATCTCAATCTTTTTTTTTTATAGTTGTGGTTCTTGTAAGTCCTCAAATGCAATTTATTTCTTTAAATAATTTGTTTATCTATTAAAATTGTAATCTTACTATCGAAGTTAAAACAAATGAATTATAATATATATATAGAACTTGATTTAAACAATTCTCTTTTTATGTAATATATAAACAAAATATATATCCTTTATGCATGGTTATTTTAGTTATATAAAGTTTTTATACAGGCGTTGATCACCAAACCAATGCTGATATGTCAATCATACCTTGTTCCAAATGGAGAAAAACCTTTCTCATTTCTCACAATGTCAGAGGATTTTTGAAAAGCCAATGTAGAATTTGACTTGCTCGTCTTGTATTTCTGAAAAAGAAGCACACAGATGTACTGGACGTGTCTGCAGCAGACATTAAAGTGAATCAGTGTTTTAAGTAAAAAGGCCCCGTATCAAATAATGTTCAGCTGTCCCAAAACACATTATGATATAAAGTGACAAATTTCCCACTGAATTACACAGTGCTGCAGAGGGATTTCTCACATTTGGTTGCTCTGTTACTTGAGCTCCTAGTTGAAAAAAACCACAGCAGACCAAAATAACGCAGACACACTTGGGACACAATGGATCAAATCCCCTTCCTTCACTTCTGGGTTAGATTCTGATCCAGGATGTTTCACTGCTCACAGGAAACTCGACTTGATTCATCATTCCTTCTCAAAACCAGACACATTATACAGAGGCTTTCCCTTGTGTGCGTTAAATCTGTGTTTACTGTTGAACTTCCTTGAAAAGTCTGTATCATTTAAACAAAGATAAGACATTTATTATTGTGTTTCAACAACTACAGGTCCCATGAGGCTTTGATATGTCTGCTAGCCAAAATAGAAATGATTTGTTTTCTTCATAATCCACATTTATCTTAATTTTTGGAGCAATGACATAACCCTTTATGAACAGGGGCTAAGTTAAAAAGTGAACAGTACAATAGGAAGCATATGTGGTGAGAAAAATGGATAATGACACCTGTTGTGTTGGGTGAGATATAATCATATTACAACAGGGAAATGGTGTGTTATACCGCACTTCACCACTATGCTTAAAAAAATAATAAACTATTATTCCGGACTTACTAATAATGACCCTAAAACCAAACAGCAAAGAACTTCAGGGAATAGGCCGAATGCCTCTCTGTAATGCCAAGACTGACCCTCCTTCGGATTGTACTATGGCGGCTAACAGCGAGCTAGCACTAACTCTCTTATCTGAATGGTGTGGCTGTGTCATCAACAATAATTGTCTTCTGATGAAGAATGAACCTGCATTGATTGTGTTAACTGTCCATAGCTGAATATGGTGTAACGCTGCTTTGGAATGCAGGATGTTAGTGGCGTCATTGTTTACCCTTCCTCTCAGCACTGACTTCCAGTTTGTGGGAGTTTTATTCTGCAGACTAACAAACACTTATGCTAATCTCTCTGTGTCCTTCAGTCATGAATCTGGACCGCGTTGAGAACCACACCCATGTGCGTCGGCGCTTCCCACGTTACCACAACGCTCTGTTTCGTAGTCAAGCTTTGTGGGATCCCTACACCCATGTGATACTGCCCCCTGGTGCCCTGGTGCCACAGCGGCAGCAACAACACAGCTGGAAGGAGAAGGAGCGGACAGAGAAAGAACGTAAGCGATGCACAAGTAGTTATAAAGACTTGACGTGTCTGAAACTAAGAGAATATACTGACAGTCACTTCTGTATTTCAGCCTCAGCTCCTCAGAACGCTGCTCCAGCCCTTGTTGGTACCTCAGCCAATCAGACAGGAGAATACACCGCAGCGAGACGCACCGTTTCACTGCCCGAGCCGCCCATATCCATCATCATCATGTTGATCTATAGAAGTGTGGGTGAAGCTCTACCACCAAAGTATCACACAGACCGGAGAGGAGTGAGGTGGGAAACAATCACACTCAGAACAATAAATATGTGTTAACAGGAGCTCTCAGAACTTTATTGTGTTTCTATGAAAGAAAGAAATCTGGCTTAGCAACGTGTCTTTTATTGAGTGGTGAACAGCACAACAAAGTTTCATTTCTCATAATACCTGCTTGCGCTCAGATATGCTTCAGCTCTTTTACTAAATGAAACCCTGGATTTAATGACTGATCGAATTTCCTTCAGCAGCAATTAAACATGAACATAATTAATGTTAGTAGTGTCATGTATATGTGTCTGTCCCAGCACTCACAGATATTCTGTATAAAGCTTGACCATGTTTATCCTTGTTGCTTGATAAATGACTAACATGATTAACTGATGATGAAAATTGAGGGTAATTAAGGCCAGTCAGTTGAGCAGTAGGTCAATGGAGTAATAACTTCAGCACTAATTCCAATTTCACCTTGCTTGACATCTGTTTCTATCTCTCTCTCTCCTTCTCCCTCGCTCACCTCCCATCCCTCTCCCCTCTTGCTCTTCCTCATCTCACCTCGGGGCATAATTACTAAGTAACAAACTGTGCGGTTTTCAGTAGGTGTTCAATAAACAGTCATTTGTGTCTCATCAAGTACACAAGTCTCATTCCCCTCTGCTCATCTTTAACCATCCTAACAGGGATTTCAAACTCTTCCACGTACGGTAACTCTGCTCCTTCTCCCAACCCCCCCCCCCCCCCCCCCCCCCCCCCCCAGGCTGCCCAGACACCCGGTAATGAACTCCCCGGTGGTCACTATTTCTGTCTACAACAACCAGACGTTTGTGGGCGGACACTTGGACCAGCCCATCCTGCTGGAGTTCAAGCTGCTGGAGACGGCCAATCGCAGTAAACCACTGTGTGTACAGTGGAACCACAGCAGCCAGTGAGTACACACAAAGTGCATGTTCATGTACTATCACACATGCACATACACTTACACGCATATATGTATATTGTATTTTCAGACTGGGTATTATCTGCTACCTTGAGATATTGTATAAAGTATTGAAACAGCTAAACTTGTATAAAATTTGATATTGCTAATATGTATTATTATGTTTTATGGCAACATGAATGAATCAATATGTAATTGGAGATATTATGTCTCTACATGGAGACACTTTTTGTTTTTAAAGTCCTCTTCATCAAATACATCGATGTAATAAAGGCCCCTATCTGTCCAGCCCGATTTATAATACACTTTCCTTTCTGCAGACCTGACACAGTAGCTAAAGCAACAGTATAATTAATAGTAATAGTAATGATGGATCGGTTTCTTAAATCCAAGTACGCTATTGCAGTAAGCCAGCACGCTTTTAATGGGATTGTGGAACTGGCACCTTCATGGAATACAGTCATTGTCAATGTAATAAATCTGTGTATCTCGTATAGCTGTGAAAATCGATATATATATTTGGAAACACTTTGAAGTAGACCTGTGCTCTTTAGAAATGGGATCCGGTTGTTGATAAGATGATTTGAATAATCCGTTTATAATTATTTGATTTCAATTATTAAGACAGTATCATAGTAACACAGGAACCTTAAATGCCTGATATGGTTCACAGTGGACAATTTGCTCATAAGTCTCCCCCTCCCCTCCTCTCTCTCTCTCTCTCTCTCTCTCTCTCTCTCTCTCTCTCTCTGTCTCTCTCTCTCTGTGCAGGTACGACGCAGGAGGTTGTTGGATGGTGAGGGACTGTACGGTGGTTTACAGGAACACCTCTCATGTCCGCTGTCAGTGCCACAGACTGGGCACCATCGGCGTGCTGATGGACAGTTCACACAGAGAGGTTAGTGATCTCTCAGTGCTTTTACTCTAGGAACCACACACTTATAATCATTTTATTTCATTCTTATGTCTCTTTATCACAATAAGAGTTTCAGTGGATTCATTATAAATTTACTATCAATACTTCTGCCCTTGGTTTTCCTTCCTTTTTTCTGGTGAACCCTCTTCGCTAGTAAATTCTGGATTAAGTCGGTGTAGAAATTTGAAATCCTGAAGAATTAAATCGTGGGTGACATTTTGAAGGCTACAGGAAGTCTTGTTACAGCTGTAGCAGATTTTCAGGGTTTAATGCTAAACCCTCTGCCCATCGCACACCAGCATACTGAGCAACGATGTGTATCAGATCTTCACGTTTTTCCAAGAGAGAATAGGAACGTTATAGAGTCAGAATCCTCGCTGTGATGATTTTCGAGAGGTACATTTCTCTGAATGTACATGGTTTAAACTGGATTTAGCTCTTCTTTAAAATATTTATTGAATATCATAAGTCTGTCAGAATCATAAGAAAAGAACCACATTTTTACTCATTTATGATGTTGTAGATTAGATTCTTTCTTTGCCTACTTATTTCACCTCGTGCTTTTCTTTCTTAGCTCACTCTCTGTACTTCCTTTCCTCTGACAGCTTTGCCTTGACCTCTCTATATCGTCTCTCCACCCTTTACCCTTCTGTCATCTCCCTACGAGCAGCAGTTGGAGGGCGATCTGGAGACGCTGGCGCTCGTCACATACTCCTTTCTGTGCCTTTCCATGCTGGCCCTCCTCCTAACTGTCCTGGTGCTGTCCTGCCTGCGAGGCCTCAAGTCCAACACCAGGAGCATCCATTCAAACACTGCAGCGGCCATGTTTTTGTCGGAGCTGGTGTTCCTGCTCGGGGTCAATCAGACAGAGCAACAGGTAGGTTTTGGCTTTAGCTTTCCTGTCTTTTTCTTTTTCTGCCACATCACTATCCCCCTGGTTCCCAACTTGCAGCTTTTAGAATCAGCCAACTTTTTCATTGGGACTGTCATTGTGCAGATTTAAGCCGTTTTAGATATGAACTCTGGAAAAAAACTGGAAAATTTGGTCTGGACATTTTCTAGACTGTTACGAACACAGCAGGAGATGGTCTTGGTCTGACCGGCTCAAAATAACATGACAACATCCAGAGCATTTAGACATGAGGTGGTGACTGGGTAGACCATGTGAGAACGGCTGCAAAACACAAAAGCTCTCGAATTTCATTGTCTTTCCAAGACGACACCTTCGTCTGAGTCTTCGTATACGTGTTTGGCAATTCTCTTTCAAACTTAGAAATGTATATAATAAAAAAAATGTATTCAACATCTATCTCAGTTTAGAAAAGCAGCTCTTGGGATGAAGTCAATTTTATTTATCTTTATCATTAAATGTTTGCTCCTTTACAGTTGGGTTGGTGTTATCCTTCTTCTTGTTTCCTTCCCCGGTCCTTCTGACCACTTTCTGTCTCGGTTACATCACGAATGTGTGCATGTGTATGTGTGTGTGTGTGTGTGTGTGTGTTTAAAGAGCAGTCTTGTAGAGAGAGAAGTGCAAATATGTTCTCACCCAGCATGAAATCTAATTAATTAAGCTGGAACCCCCACACAGTCGACTGTATGGCTCCTAGAGTACAACTGGTTACTTCTAGCTGAACAATTTGTTCTCTAATTCGTGTTCATCATGCTTGGGAGAACACGTTAGTGTGCTCAGCGGCCGTGTGTGTTGGTGTGCACACGAGTTTTCACGTGATTGTGCATACTTTAGCTTATCTGTCTGTGTGTGTGTGTGTGTGTGTGTGTGTGTGTGTGTGTGTGTGTGTGTGTACCTTGAAGTGTTTGTATTCATGTGTGAACGTGTTTGTGTGAGGGAGTGGGAAATTCAGTGACTGCTCTGTCACTGCCAAGGCTGCACTTATTTCTGTATCGTCTTTGGCTGGGTTGTCAGGAATTTCTTCTGAGCTCCTTTTAACCTAAAAATCTGGGACTTATACGTTTCTTTCCCGCAACATAAAGATGTAAATCGCTCAACTGTTGTGTTTAATGACTGAAGTGTCTCTCTCTTTTCACAAAGACCCAACGAAGGCTGAGAGACGTATCTTACATTTCAATTGTTCTCACTGCTCTGCAACCAGAAACAATTATGCCTTCAACGACTCAGGGATGCTGCCATGGTGTTCTTATGCGCAAATAGAAAAGTTAAATTTGATTCATTTCTATAATTATTATTTACAAACAGGTTATTATTGTGTTTGGCAGCCAGGCAACTTATAAAAACCCAAACTGATTCCCAAGACGCTTGTTTTGTTCGTCAGATTATTCAAGATAAGATAATAAGTTTTTGATAAATTGATAAGTGTTGGAGTGGTTAGCACTGTCCTCCCAGCAAGAACATTTCCCATGGTTTGACAAGCGTATTGGGGTTAGGTTGACTGGGGACCATGTGAGCATCATTTTGTCTCTGTATAGCTGCTTTCAGACATGTCCTGAACTCTGAAGGATCTCCAGAGGGGCTGTATGTGAGAACAAAAATGTCCGGGTGAGAAACTGCAGACTTTCTCAGAAGTTTCTCCAGGCAGTCGTCTTGTTAAAGGTCCAGTGTGTGAAAATACGGTGGCCCTGAGAGCTCAATGAACAGCAACTTAAGAAAACACATGCAAGTTAAGAAAACACATGCAAGTTGACAAAACACAAGCAAATTAAGAAAACATCTTCATCAAGTTCACAACACAACACAACACATTACAGAAACGTGCAGCAGATAGAAAAACGCGCTGCAAATAGTGAAACGCGCTGCAAATAGAGAAGAAACGACAACGGAAGTGTTTCCAGAGGACAGCTAAAAGTGACGGACACTGCTGCCACAGGAGACACAAAAACATCCAATAGATCATACAAATTCGGTTCCACACAGGGGTCGGCCACCCGCGGCTCTGGAGCCGAACGCGGCTCTTCAGCCCCTCTGCAGTGGCTGTACAGCACAATGTTGTGCATATTTTTCGCAAACGCTGAACTTAACGAAATCAGTTTTCATATTATTAACGTGAACGTAACGATGAACGTGAGTGAACGTCATGTTCATTTTTTAAGTCATGATCGTATCAGGCCATCATGAAATACCAGGAGCGGGCTCTCAGGGCCACCGTATGAAAGGGATCTAGTGGCAGAAATTGAATATGAAATATGTTTTAGAATCTACATTTTATGAATTGTTGTTTTCTTTAACCTAAAATGGTCCCTTTATATTTAAATGCTTTATATTTACATCGGGAATGGGTCCTCTCTACGGTGGCAACAATGTTTTTTACAGTAGCCCAGACTGGACAAACTAAGCACAATTTCCAGTTTTTATGACAACTAAAGGCTACCACAGATTCTCTTTCATGTTTGGAAGGGGAGGGTGAGGGGAGGGGCTTTCAGCTGCAACTTGCCACTTCACCCCTAGATGTCACAAAATTCTACACACTGAACCTTTAAAACTCTGGATAATGTCTGATTGAGCCCGTGGGACAAAACAGAAGGAGGTGCTTCAGAAGTTTCTCCACAAGTGAGTGGACGTGTTGATGACGTTTCTAACAAGGGACAGAGGCAAAACTGAATATAAGAAAAAGAAAAGGAAAAGCACGTTGAAGATACATATGATGATGTCAAGAGATCTTTTGGAGATAAATGAAGACGTTCTGATTTCACAGCTGTCCAGGATGTGCCCCACCTCCCAACCAATGTCAGCTGGGGTTGGATTCTCCTCAATTCATCAGCACTATAGACAGTGGATGGATCGGAAGATTCTGGTAGAGAGGGAGAGTTTTAATTGTGGTCTCTCTGGGGTGTTTTGGTTTGGCTTTTAAAGCGTCCATCTGTGTCTCGTAAGTAGTCAGGAAGTAACAGTGTACTTAGTATTCAAACTCTGGCTTTTAAAACAGGCTGATAGTTGCCAGCAGCTATTGCCTTCAACTTGTGTGTTTTCAAGTTGTTCCCTGTGGTTGGTTTGGATTCTGTTTTTCCTTCTGACAAACAACAACACAGTTATAGAAGACAGTGCCTGTTATCATCATTTCGGCTTTGAACCCAAAAAGCCGAACACAGACAAGACAAATTGGTGCTGTACTTCAGATCCACTTGAGTTTGAATGGCATCGTCTCAACAGGCCAAACAAAGGGAAGAGACCAAAGGCCGCAGTCTGAATAAACCTCTCCAAACAGGCTTCACGGCAGCCTGAGGGTAATTTCACAGAAAGCTTAAATGCAAATTTTCTGCATTATTCATGAGGAAGTTCAGCATTGCTGCCGAAACCAAGCAGCAGAACTTGACTGAGAAAAGCTATTTGGGAGTTTCCTCTGCCCTGACAAAACAGTAATTGTCATTGTCACTCCTGATGACGTGCGGGCAAACCAATTGACTGACCTCAGAATATCAAGTTATAGCAGATTACGGCATCACTTAACACTGACTTGACGTGTCTTCTGGATTCAAGCAGCATCACGACGATGACAAAAAAGACAGAGTTCTCCATTTGTATCACAACTGTTTCCCCAATATTTCAAACGACACAAAGAATTAATGCAAGCATGCACTGAGATGAAATTTATATGGAGGATGGTAACTACCAAACTCTGAAACTAACACACATATAAATAGATAAATGAACAAATGCATTCCCCCCCAAAAAATCTGAATACAAAAATACAAAATATAATACATTTGATAATTCACACCTCAGCATTTGAATAACCTATGTACGTATTTCCATTTATTTATTTTTACATTTATTTTATTTTTTTACATTTATTTTATCTATATTTCGACATTTATTCATACTTTCTGTGCTTTCTTCTTCTGATGCTGCTTTATGTCATGCCCATAATCATAGTTAAACAGGCTCCTGTGTGTTTTTACTATAATTCTGCAAATTAACAACATTCATTTGAATTCATATCAGTTGTTTTGTGCATTTCCTGGAGATAAACTGTAACACGCATAAACTCCCTTCATTAGTGGTGTTGCTAATTAAATCATACATGCCTGTTCCTTCATTGCTGACACCTGCTGTGCTGTAATAAAGACGTATTGGTCTGTTGCTGAGATGTCTGCTCTCAACTGTCACAAAATCAATATAAAGGACCAGGTTATATTTTCCTCTCACCTTCTTATTTCAAATTTTTTCTTTAACACTTTCCTGCTGCCTCCCTCTGCCCGTTCCCTCCCTTCCCCTTCCTTATTTCCTCCCTGCTTTTTTCATCTTTTTATGACTCCTTTTCCTTCTATCTCTCTTTCCTTTGCTATCTCAAATGTTCTGCTCCTTCCCTTGCTTTATTTTCCTTCCCTTTCTAAATGCGTTTATTTCTCTCTCCCACCAGTTTCTGTGTACAGTCGTCGCCATCCTGCTCCATTACTTCTTCATGTCCACGTTTGCCTGGATGTTCGTAGAGGGCCTTCATATCTACCGCATGCAGACTGAGCAGCGCAATATCAACTATGGAGCCATGAGATTCTACTACGCCATCGGCTGGGGCGTGCCCGCCATTATCACAGGTAACACACACACACACACACACATGCAAATGTGTCTATGCATCATTATATACTCACAGTCAAGACATTTTTCTTGCCACATTTACTCATCCATGACAACATATATAACAACATATATATGTATGTATATACAGTATATGCACCAACACATCACACACATTCCCAGTGAGTCTGGCTGTGTAGATAAGGAGTCCTATTGACACTTGTATTAAGCAGGTTTCAGTGACATTTTAATATGCCGATAGCAAAGCGCAGACACACATCCACACACACGCAAGCAATTTCTTCCTTGACACACTCAGTAAGTAATATCTGTCTGCTGTCTTCCCGTCTTTCACACAAACACACACACACACACACACACACACACACACACACACACACTGGCAGTATGTTTCTTTCCTCAGGCTCAGAGGTGTGTTTGTCTGTTGTGACTCTCTTACTTTAGCAATTCAATGAATTCAATGAATTCTATATTAATGAATTACTGTTACAACCATGACAGTGTTCAAACAAGGACATACAAGGAAATGATCATGTACACATTTCCTGACAACCTCAGCCGGCACCTTAATGGAAGTTGGTCAATGGTCTGCTCAACTATATATTACTTAATCATATAATTAGGACTAATAATTAAAAGTGTAATATCTAACATTCATTCTTTGACATGTTTCCGCCACTGTCACTCAGATAATGCCTGTTATATTGTAAAAACCCTTTCTGACTGCTGTCTCTCCAAGTAGATCTCTAGAGTAGATCTTTTGTCTGATCTGTGTCATGCCTGTGTCTCCTTCCTGCAGGCCTGGCAGTGGGATTAGACCCAGAGGGTTATGGGAACCCAGACTTTTGTTGGATCTCCATCTATGACAAACTCATCTGGAGCTTCGCTGGACCTATTGCCATCGTCATTCTGGTAACTGTCTCCCTGACTGTCTTGATATGCTTCATGTCTTGATTACTACTGGACCATAATTTTAATTGCTTCCCACATCAAGCTAACAAGTGTCCTTTTTTCATCATCACAGCAATTCTTAGATAAGCGTGCCAGGTTTTACGATGCTCATGAATACTTTCAGTGCATTGTTGTCATAGTTGAAATTATCAGTATTGTTCGTATGTATTGTTTATTTACCTTAATTTATCTTTGCATATGTATATTTTGTCCACATTGATCTTGTTTATCTTTATGCCTCGTGTTTCTAGTGGCACTATTGGATTAGCATACAAGCCTTAAACAGTTGCCTGACTCTATCGATCTGCCTCTTTCTAGGTGAATGGAGGGATTTTCACGACTGTAGCCAAGATGTCTTGCAACCCATCACAGAAGGAGACCAAGAAGCTGCCTGTCATGTGAGTACTTAGCCACTGGCGTCAGAGTACGATACAAAGATAGAAATAGTCTGTGGACACATGCTTTCTTTAGAATTGCAAGAACTGCAAAAAAAAATTTCACTTAGGGTCCCACTCCAGCTGCTTTTACACCTTTCATACTCTTTATCAAAATCTTTATCTTTATTCCTCAAATAAAGATAAAGATTTGTCAGACAAAAAAGGATGGCCCAAAAATCTCTACACCTTCCTTCCTTTGTGACAAAGATATATTAAAAGCTCACATTTAGGTTATGAGCCTTTTTTCAGCTGCTGAGCCCCACCCACAAGTTGATTGGATTGGTTTCTCCAGTTTGTGACATCACAAACCTGTACATTTCTTTCAGAGTGGCATTTATTTACTGCACTGTTAAGGTGCAGGTTATGATTCAGGGTGTTGACTGCCCACATGTTAGCCAAACCTGATTTTCACGGGTCGGGACTTTCAGCTATTTGGTGTTTGTCTCTCTTTTCCTCACTGCCACATTTCTGTCTCAGCATTCATCCTTTAGTTTTTATCTGAGGGCTCTTGTTCCTGCTCGTTCTGACTTTCTGTTGCTTTCTGCAGTCATCCAGCACAGCTCACAGGAAGTGTGTTACATCATCCCGGTAAATCCAAATTTAACCTTGCTCTCCCCCCCTGCCCTCTTTGTTTCCCCTGTCTCTCTATCTCTGGATCCAGTGCGACTATCCGTAATGCCATCCTTCTGCTGCTGGTAGCCACCGCCACCTGGCTGTGTGGTCTCATGGCTGTGAACAACAGCATCCTTGCCTTCTACTACATATTTGATGTCCTCTGCCTAGTGCAGGTATGAGCCCAGTGTATATCTGTAGTCAGGGAAGAACTAATGTATACGATTTCACAGTTAGAAAAAAGCAGTAATTCAAGCAATATTTTTTATTACTACTTTCACCTAATTTTGTTGATATTACTCGCTTTATACGTGTAATTGTATTATGATTGGGAAGTGCAGGACTTAGTAGTGGAAGGATCATGTAGATTAAAACCTTAAAACCATCTCTCTCTGTCCTTCCACTTCTCCCAGGGTCTGTCGGTGATGCTGGTGTTCACAGTGTTTAACTCAGAGGTGCAGGAGGCCTGGAGTGTCGCCGTTCTTGGTAAGAAGAGTCCTGGAGAAGATCCACCCAGAGCTCCTCAGAACACAGTGAGTCCCACGCACACGCTGGAGCTCGTCTCCTCTGAACCCCAAAAAGCTCCCAGCTGGTTTTGTATCTTAACCTGAACTACCTTTCAGCAAGTTTGTAAAAATACCACACAAAATAATTCAAATTATTAATTCTCATTATTTGCATGAGTTATGATATAATAATGAAATTGTCCTATTACACGATACATCCTTGAGGGTTAAGAGCCTGACGAAGCTTTAAATCAACTCACTACAGGATCCCAAAGGCAGTTAGCATCTTTTCTACAGTATACTCTTTTCTGGAGGCACATTCTCACTGTCCATTATTAGACAGCACAAAAGTCCTTCTGCCCCCAATTCCTCCTTCCGTCCATCCATCTTCCCCGTCCTCCCTCTCTCCTCTCCTTCTGCCTTCAGGGTTTTCTGCTGACCCAGTTAAAACAGAATACCGACCAGTGGAGCCCTGTCTGCTCCTTAACCACGCGCAACCACAGCAAAGTGCAGTGCCTGCTCAGAGAGAGTGTGTGTGTGTGTGTGTGTGTGTAACCCTGCCCTGGTTTCTTTCCTTCTTCTATCTTCTCTATCTGTAGCCTAGATGTGTGTGTGTGTGTGTGTGTGTGTGTGTGCGTGCGTGCGTGCGTGTGTGTGCGTGTGTGTGTGTAAGATGTTCGCGTGCATAGAGATGTGTGTGAGTGCGTGTTCGTTTTTACTCTTTTAACACCATTTCCCTCCAATGCTCTTCCTACCCATTAGAGAACTTTCCCAAGTGGGACAAATGACTGTACCACATCAACACACACACAGTCACTCGCAAGCCATGACCATCTATTAGCGTCATTTTGTATCTGGGTATCTGACTCATACTGTATCATTTCTTATTTATAAAGTGGCCTAATACAGCAGAGAAAGCTTGGGTCATGCCTCCATCTGTTTTTTTTCATCAGCTTTCAGCATTACACTAAAATATAATGGGGGCTGTAGTTTTAAAATGCCAACACAAACTATTACTTATTATTATCACCCAGTAATTTTATATAAATACTAAATACATAGAAAACCCCAGTATCATCAAGATGTCCTTCATGTAGAAATAAATGATGAAGGTTTGCCCATGATATAATTGGGATTTTGACTCTTTGAACCAAGCGGTTTGTGATGTTAAATAAAAGACAATTTTATTATCTACATATAACAGCTCCGAACAATAGACCCTTAAAATGGTTTTACCTCCTATAAATAATCCATGTGTCCCTGTCTCAGAATCCATATCACAATGCATCTCTGTTGGAGCAGAGCGGACTGCATCGCATCACCCTGGGCACCTCCACCATCTCCTCTGTCAGCTCCGCCAGGTACAGTATATAACTCACAGAAATACAACAATCTTCAAACAGACACAGGAAGCCATCAAAACTTTTTGAGTGGAAAAACCTCCACATTGTGGCAGGAAGAGAAGATTAAAAATACGCTTCATCATAGTAGTTCAAGAGTGAATGGGTTAATACCAACGGCATCAAAATGGCAAATTTATATGTGAGTGAATTATGGATCAAAACTCAAATTGATGTCAGGTTTCATTGTCTCTGTGTGGCTCTTATTTGAGATGAGAATGCTTCAGGGAGGAAACTCTCTTGCAAATACAAATCATGTCATGTATTTTGTGGGTCAGTGGGGTAAAGATGAAGAAGATTGAATGGAACAATGTGCTTTAGTGTATGTAGAGCAACACTAATATACTCTAAGATGGGCTGATATGGCTCAGTGGCTCTGTATGTGTGTGTGTGTGTGTGTGTGTGTGTGTGTGTGTGTGTGTGTGTGTGTGTGTGTGTGTGTGTGTGTGTGAGTGTGTTTTGTGGGCGCATGTTGTAGATATTTTATGTGTGGCTGCTCTTTTTTTTTTATTTGTTTCAGCCTGTATTATTACACATAAGACTTACTGTATGAGTGAGTATGTATACACATGTAGTTGAGTTCATGAGTTCACTCACCGCTCTCGTCTTTTCCCCTTAGAGAAAATCTTTTAGCTCGTCAGACTCTGGAACAAAACATCGTCCACACCGGAGCGACAGACCTGGATGTAGCCATGTTCCACAGAGACGGAGGTCAGCACTCACACACACACACGCACAAGCACACGCACACTCTCTCACACACACACACACACACACACATACACACACACACACACACACACACACAAACACACGCACTCAGACCCCTAATATAGGACACAAAAGCACACTTGTGACAAGCACCTCTGCTTCTTTCTTTTAATCTATTGCTATCGCTGACATGAGCAATTTATCATCCTTATCTTTTCCTTATACAATTCTTTGTCTCCGTCTCTCATTTCACATGTCTTCTTCTCTCTCTGTTCTTCTTCTCCCTCCCTGCTTCCAGGTGAGGACTCAGACTCAGACTCTGACCTCTCCATGGAGGAGGAGCGCAGTCTCTCCATCCCTTCCTCTGAGAGCGAGGACAACGTCCGGCTCCGTGGACGCATCCAGCGGCGATTCAAACGTTCTAATCACAGTGAGCGCCTGCTGACCGAGCCCACCCACAACGGCACCAAAGGTAGATTGGCAATTTCTTAGATATTGCGATGATTGACGTTTTTTTTAAGTCAGTAATAGGCACCTGATGAGTGCAGTTGATAAGAACACGCATGTACCTGCCAGACAGCAGGAGTCTCCTGTTATAGGAAGAAGTCCAATCTTAAATCTCAAATATGAAGAAGCATGTGTGGGCACAATAACAGTGTACACATATATTAAGCGGAAATGCCAGTGCAAGTAGTTATTTATCAATACCTGTTGTTCTTCTATCAAAAATGAAAAGACGTCATTCATAATATATATTTAATGCACCTTGAAGTGTGTAATATTAAATGTCATGTGTACACAGGGTCTGTGAAAGGTTTCACTGTGAGAAAAGACCAGACATGGAAATCTATAAATCCATATAAGTAATCAATTCTCAGCTAATCAAGCCATCAGGATGACATGACCTCTATTTAGAGGGAAATGTGGACTGATGTTGTCAAAATGGGGAAGGACAGGATTCAGATGGTCAGTAGTGAAGTGAAGTGTCAGAACAGAACAGGCTTCTGACTGAAGGGTCCCAGTTTCCTGTTCGTTGAGACAAAGCATGAAATGCTCTCCTCAATTCTGTTGAGCCATCAACTGAGCAAGTGATCATGTCTGCATTTTAAACTAATAGAGGGAAGTTTGGTTTTATTCAAGAGGCCATTGGGCTTGTTATTGATCAAAGTATATGAAAGCATTTCTGACAGATTAATTGATAACAGAAGGAATCGAAGTAACAGCCTTAATATATTTGCCCATCTATTCACCTCACTGAAAAATCTATGATAAAACGTTTTTCATTCATCTGTTGGACTAAACACCTCTCCTCATCAGCTCCTTTTTCTTAAATCACTTTGTACATGCTCAACACATACAGCACAGCACACACAGTATGTGATATTTGTCTGCTGACACCTACTACAGTATTTGATACACAGATCTGTTTTGTATTCGTTGAGATGCTCAAATATGTTGCAGAATAGTTAATGTCAAATTAAAAAGATGAATCAGGCAAGAGAACATATTGAGAGATAAATTATTTTCAGCTATGATAGCAGTAATAGTGAGTTCCCACTATGTCGGCTTATAATGTCATTACCTCGACTTAATGAGCTTTTTATCAGAAGTCATTGGTCGATAGTTGTACCTGGTGTGGGAACAGATTTCCTCCTTTTAACTTCCAGTAACCAGAAAGTGGTTTTGTGTGCGTGTGTGTTGGACAGATCTGGATGGAAATGACCTTCTGTCCTATTGGCCAGCTTTGGAAGAGTGTGATACGCACACGCTGCAAAAGTGGGGCTCAGAGCGCCCCCTGGGAGCAGATTACAGCAAGGATGCTGCCAACAACAACCAGCTTGATGGAGCACTGACCAGTGGGGATGAGAACGGCCTCACGCAGCCACACAGGCACCGCAAGGGTTAGAAAAACTCAAAGTCATTAAAAAAAATACTCAGAGCAAACTGAATTTGAAATTACTTTTAATATTATTCTAATCTGTAGTTTATCCTTCTTAAATCAGTCATAGGTGAAATAGGTTTTAACTGTTTCTGATCGCCCTCTATTTGACCTGGCACCCACTTACTGGGGTGTGCAAAACAGAGCATGTGTGTCTGAAGTCAAAGTCAGAATATAATAAGATGGTCAGCATGTCATGACTCACTCTCAACATACGTGTGCTAACCGTGCAGGAGTGCGTGTATCCCCCACATAGCTCTCTATTTCTGGAATCCGCAGAGTGGCCTGTCTGCATAAAACATAACTTATACAACACAGGCCCTAAAACCGTGAGTGACACTTTTATATATACTGTGCAGTCAGTATGCTCAGAACACATTTAGAACTGGCGTGTGCACACAAAGGTGCACCACACATGCAAAGACACGCACAGAGGGAGTGAGAAAGAAGGACAGGTGATCACACAAGTACCCTGGAAGCTGAAATGGCGGACGTTCTAGGAAACGTAATACTAAACAAAAACATACAACCCATGTACACAAACACTCGCACACACTCACACAGAAAAAGGAGCTGTCAGCAGGAAACCTCACTTACGATACTGAATGTATCTTAAAAGTAAAACTTCATTTTCAAGTCTCCCTCAGGATTGTCCAGATTACTCAGATGGTATTATGATTCATCAAATATAAACAGTGAATCTGGGGAGGCACAAAACTGTCATTAATTAGTCCAAAACACTTCTGTCTCCTACTCCTCTTCATCCGTGATGGTTATAGAATAGCATAACTTTTTTATGAATTCAAAATTCTTGCTCATTTTATTCCACTTGTGCTCTTTTCTTTTTTTCTCATGTTCATATTGTCTTCTTCCAGGCATCCTGAAGAATCGTATGGGCGGTCCCCCAACACTCCAGGGTCTGTCAACAATGGGCCGAGTCCCCAGTGAGCTCAACTGGTACAGAACCTCTACTCTGGGCCATCGAGGTGTTCCTGCTGCCTCCTATGGTCGCATGTACTCTGCCACAGCTGGTGCCGGAGGAGGGACGGGCTCTCTGTCCCAGCCAGCCTCTCGCTACTCCTCCAGGGAGCACCTGGACTCACTTGCCCGGAGGCAGCTGTCCAGGGACCCACTCGGTAGGCAGACGGTTGGGGGGTCGAGGGACCGACTGGACTCCAGGGGCTCCAGAGACAACCTGGATCTC
This sequence comes from Pleuronectes platessa, assembly GCF_947347685.1. Taxonomy (NCBI): domain Eukaryota; kingdom Metazoa; phylum Chordata; class Actinopteri; order Pleuronectiformes; family Pleuronectidae; genus Pleuronectes; species Pleuronectes platessa. Next base: position 18,676,333 of record NC_070631.1, on the reverse strand, counting down.
TTACCCAGGAGGAGGGAGCTGGGACTGGGGCAGGGACCAGCATTAGGGGGCTTGGGGCTCGATCACCAGAGAGTCTCATCATCCAGGGAAAATTTGTCAGGATCCAGGGACAGACTGGACAACCACCACGGAGGCAGCGTCCACGCCTCGAGGGAGGACTTGAGTGGAAACGGGGGAGCTGGAATGGAGGGATACCTCAGCGGGTCGAGGTCGCAGCTGAACACGCTGACCCGGCGGCAGGCCTCATCTCGGGAGCACCTGGCGGGGTCGGCGATGAGCAGTAGGTCGAGGGAGGAGCTGGACACCAACGGAGTGGGAGCCTCAGCTCAGCCGTGTCGGGAGTGGCTTCGCACTCTGCCTCCCCGTCAGCCCTCACACCCCGACCAGCCTCCCTCTAACTCCCCCCCTCCCCCGATCTCCGAGGAGCCCCCACATGAGCAGCTCCCCCATGCCAGGGGACGACTGGACTCAGCCCCTCCATGTAGGTATCAAGGTCAGACTGTCCCCCAGGTTGCGAGTTCAAATATCACTCCTCTGAGTCGACCGCAGTCGAGTGAACACCTGGATATTCTGTCCTCCATCCTGGCGTCCTTCGGTTCCACCGTCCTCCCTCCGTCCCCCGCGGCCCTTAACCCCGGACCCAATGGCTCTGCCCACGGACACTCCCCCTCTCCTCCCCAGTCTGCCACCTCCCACAGCATATCTGAAGTCTCCCCAGACTCTGAGTAAGTGTGTATTGAAATAAATCAACATCGACTCACCCTCCATCCGTCCCCCTTATTTTACATCTGTCTGCAACTGAATTTTGATCTTCTGTAAACACCCTTTTAAAATGTAGTTTCCTATGTATGCTCCCTTTTCCTATATGTTTAGATTTCCTCTTCCGCAGCATCATTTCCACTATCCAACTATTTACCTCTTCTCTCTTTCTGTTTCTGTCTTTTCATCTTAACTTACCTCAGCCCCCTTAGTTCCACTCCCTGCTCATGCTTCTTTATCATCAGATCCCTTGTCTGTTTTGTTCTATTTTCCAGCACCATCTCCCTCCTCTCCCGTTGTCCCTATGCCTTTAGGAGCTCATTTCCAGTTTGCTGTGATATTTTCTCTGTCCTCATTGTGTGGAAGTGGATTTACAGTCAGTAGAAGAGTCTCTGTATGAACTTAACGAGTCATTTTCCTTCTCTCCACCTCAGAGCCAACAGAAGTGAAGGACAGTCTTGATGACAGCCTCCATAACCCTTTATGCATATGCGACTGAGCTCGGCTCACCAGGGACAAGTTCAAAGGTCATGGATGGTCCTGAACACCTGGGGTTCATTGAGACATCGGAGGACGGGAAAGAAGATAAAAGACAGAGGAGACAGAGATGGATAGAAAGACAGAGAGGATAAGAGGACGTTGTAGGCAGATTGGACAATGGTTTTCGAGTCATTCTGCCTACAGTAATCTCTGACGTTTCTTTGGACGATGAGTCAACCACCTGTACTACCTGAAACTGTCCAACACAAATTCCTCAGATCTCAAACACAAACTTCAGCCTATTCCAGACAAGATCGGTCTAAAGGGAAAAAAAGAAAAGACTGTAAATAACATTTTTTATACATTTTGTATCTTTTTCATTGGAGATGAAGACAAAATCTCTTGTGATGTTTTCTTTTTTTTAAATGATTGTGTCCATGTGAGGTTGTGATTGAGGTCAGTGCGAGTGCAGTCTTGTTTGTGGCTGAGGGAGCGATTTCCCCCTTGAAGAAAAAAAAAAGAAGCAGAAACCCCCCAAATTCCCCCCCGAAAACACATTTCCTCAGAAACCTTTCCTCAAACACGTCAACTTTGTGTACAGCGCCTGGGGCCCGGCAATAGTATCTGATGAGATTATCTAAACCACAAAATGTGGTTGAAGGGAAAATATCAAGTAGTGAAAAGGGATTGTAAATAGAGGAAGGGATTATAATACAAGAATAGATTTGATGGAATGAAATGGGCAGAAGAAGGTAAAACAACACGTGAAGGTTCAGAGTTGTAAAGGTGTCAACGTGTCCGCTCTTTCACAAGGTTGTGCTGTTTTGTGATCCACTGTATATGAATGTGACCTCTTCATCTGTCTGTGCGTGTCTGTGCCTGGTGCTGTCTGAAGCAGACCATATCAGTCGACTGATATCACAACAACATATCTCTGGTGTTCTGGGGACCTGGCGGGTGAAGGTAGATATCTCTCCGCCTCTCTGCATGAGGCTGTATCACGTAACCAACCATTTAAGGTATCTTTGCATTTGGATGCATCGCGACTCAGCCTGCCTCAGGAGACGCCGCAGGCCCCGTCAGATCTCTCCTGCAGCATCCAGGAGACTTATTTATAGAAGCTTCTCGAAACAGAGGTTCTTTGCAAATCCAAGCCAAAGGGACAACTGCTTACTATCACTATAAAACATCAACCATCGCAAGTTTTCTGTGATGAAGCTGAAACTGTGCAGGGTGTGAACGTTATGGATGTAATTCACAGTTTGGTTTTAATCTTGATTTCCTTTTTTATTTCTTATTAATTGTACCATTGAAACATGTCTAAAGTCCAAGTGGAGGAGAGCAGTTCAGAGGGAAGATATTATGAATCGCAGTGTGCTCATGTGTTTGGAGACCTTATATATTTGACACATTTCTCAGAATATAGGCACAGGCTTTATTTCTGTAGAATTAGAGCTAATGCTAATTCTGATCTCCTCCAACGTGAGATGTCGTCAATGAAGAGATCCCCTGCAGAACACATTGATACAGATTTGTTCTCGTTTTTTAGGGCGATGCACAAAGATCTGGTTTCATGATCTGACAGCTCCTGCAGCTCGGCACGGTTTGCAGTGAGGAGAGGAGAGGATAGAGGAGAGGAGAGAGGAAAGGAGAGGGGAGGAGAGGAGATGTCAGTTATGTCAGAGCTAAAAGCCTCTTAAGTGGTTTTGAGATGCAGGTCTCTCCACCTGCAGCTGCTGCAGCTGTTGGAGCGAGCATGGAGAACACGCCTGAAGGTAACATTACACAGGCATTTGTAAGCAAAAGGAGACAGGCAGGCAGTCCTCGCCAGTCTTGAGCGGGATTGAAGGATTGTGAATAATGTGAAAATATAACCATTAAAGATGAAAATGCAGTGGGTGGGGAAAATTCAAGGAAAATGTGGTTATAAAACAAGTGAATATAAAACATTGGGATAAAATAGAACACAATGAGAAAAAAAATACATAATATGAAAAGCAGAGAAGTTTTGAGGAAGAACGAATTAGGTCAGAAGCCATGACTGTGTCCAAAATGTTACCGCAGAGAGGAGGGCGTGGACGTTACTCATCACAGAGGAATAAAACAAACACACACATCTCACACACTGACCATTTTGTCATTCCTATTCCTCTGGGATGTGACAAATGACTCTTCTTGCGACTGTGTTATTGCCAAGTGCTCCTGCAGGGGAACACAGCCAACTAGTCCTTTTAAAAGAGCAGCACACCTAAAAAACACGTCTACATTCATTCCCTCTCTTACTTTCATTTCCTTTTAGTTTTTTCATGATCCATTTTTTTTTTCCAACAGACAAAACCTTTAACTTGTACAGACATGAGATTTATTTTATCTATCGATAATTTATTTACATTGTATTGATTATTTATGTTGCCATTTTGTACGAGAGGCGGTTGTTGAAGAAGTATTTGTAATTTATTTTGTTCAGATGTTCCTTTTGTTTACATTTAATGTTTCTCCGGATCTGGAATTTGAGGACAGGAAAAGAGGAGAATGTGAAAGTAAAATGTGTTTATTTACACACAGATTTACAAACCAGTGGCGATATAAGAATCATCCCTGAGCTTTTAAACATTGGCCTTAACATCGTAAAATAAAAGTTTATTAAAGCAACACTATGCAACTTTTTCACTCTACAATACCAGCTTCAAAATGTTTTTTTATGACTCGCAGAATGGAGCTGCTTCACTCCCACTCCACATCACGTGATTTATGTTACTTTGGTGATCAGGTACGATCTCCTGCGAGAGGTTCAAGTGACTTCTTTACACCAACATTAGCATGTATACGTGTGTTGGGACAACACATGCAGTGCTCGATAAGCTTTGTTTATTTTCTAGATGAAAACCACATAATTGCTCGGACTCGTGCCTGCAGGGGGCGCTGCTTGCTCAGTGAAAGCTGCACAGTGTTGCTTTAAATTGGTCACCTTCGACAAAGCTCAGGAGAATGAGTCTGGTGGCAACGTGTTTTTCACAGCAGAGATTTTGACATGTGACAGCAGGGAGATTAACAGGTAACTAATGAAGTTAATTAGTGGGCGGAGCATCTGTAATGGCTGCTGTTAGAAACGCCTGCTGGTCCTCTATAGACTGAATGTCAACACGTCTGTACTGACAGATTCACTCTGGGTGTAAATGGTGCCGTTTTATCCCAAATCGAACCTATTTTCTTCCTCTTCACTTTCATGGATCCAAGGCTGAAGCTTCACGAGCACAAATTTCAATTAGTTACCTGCTTTCACACGCGTCAGGCAGTGAACACTGCATCTTCAGGTTAATAAAGTTTGGACCAATAGGAGTCACACAGGTGGGGGAGACACAGAGACCGAGCTGAGACGAGCTGGTTGTGATGTGTTCTGAAATAGAGCAAGTGACAGAAGAAAGAAACAGAGCGAGAGCCCAGCGGGGAGAGGAGGAGGGGAAGGGATGGGAGATTGTCTTTGTTGACATGTGTGTTCTTTATGGGATGTCGCTATCCTGCCATCCCCTTGCCGATGGCAGGAAACAGCTGTACCCTGTGACCGCAGAAAAATGTTGGACATTAAAAAAAAACGCTTATTCCAAAGACTGTACGTTTGTATTTTTCCTGCGTGAGTGTGTGTTTGAGGTGTGTTTGTGTTCTGTTTGATATTCATGAGCGAAGACGTTTTGGGGGCTCAAAACCAGATGAGAGAAAACTTCCAAACTGGGAGACATGTTTTTCTGTAGGGCTCCCCATTGGACTGGTTTTGACTCTAAACACAACCTGTCACGTTCAGAGGTGCAGAGACGTTCAGCTGTCACTGATGAAAAGCAAAGAGTCGGTCCAAGTTAGAGGCACCTAGTGCAGACTGAACATCATCAGGCCTGAAACATAAACCTGATAAAAGACTAAAGCAAAAACTGGTCCTCTCCCACAGGGCGTGATTGAATGACGAAATTCAAAAGCAATGTTTGATTCAAAAACACAGATGAAACCCAACAGAACAGAATAGTTTCTTGACTATTTTCCGGCCAATTAAGGCATCAAAACCATTAAGCATGGAGCTAAGAGGTGATGAGCTCAGCTTAGCTCAGTATGAGGACTGAAAGTAAGAGGGAATAGCATATACGTCTCGCGTCAACTCCAGAGCTCAGTCATAGATATAACTGACTCTAAAACCCCTTATTTTCTATGCTAAGGTAGGCTAACGCCCTTAAAGCTCTCGTCTAACACAACTAGAAACAAATCAACATATCACAACATGCCTCTGGTATAACAATGAAATATTAATCAATCACACATTTTATTGTTCAAGTACTTCTGGCCGGATGATTCTCCACTAATATCCATAGTCTGTATTCGGATTAAACTTTGTACCAAATGCTAATTTATTTACAAAGCAAGAAAACAGTTAGTAGTAAAGTATATAAGTATACATTCTCATGGTAGCATGCACAAGAAGCCCCATAAGAAAAAGTGCTATGTTTATACTTTTGAGTAATGGGGAACACAAGGTATCGTACTTTTATTTTCAAGTAGCAGTACTTCTACTTGAGTAGATTCACTCTCATTCATTTAAGAGTGATTTTCTCTTATATTTGTAAAATAAGCTAATTTAAAGAAACCTCTCTTTGCATTCAAGTACAAAAACAATGAACATTATAAAAATAGTTATTCATATATAGACAAAACAATTCATCTATTAAATCAGTTCATCCCGTCGGATCAGATCTTTTGTCCTCCTCATCGCTGCTGCTGCAGGAAGACAGCGGCACGTCCTCTCCCATCCTTTTTAACTTGGCCTTGTAGTACGCCTTCTTCATCCTGAAGGCCTTCTCCTTCTGCCGCGCCGCTCTCCTCTTCTCCCTCACCAGCTCCTGCTCCCACGCCAGCACCTTCATCCTGTTCTCCCACTCCAGGATCTTCATCTGCTGCTGCTGCTGCTCCAGAGCCTCCGCCCTCTGATGGTGCTCCAGCCTCGACAGCTCCGCGGAGTCATGCTTCACTGAGCGATGGCCGGCCTCCTCGGTCTCACTGCCTGACATCTGGAGACGCTGGCTGATGAGCCTGGAGGTGCCTGAGAGGTCAGATTCAAAAAAGGTCAATGAGGGGAGCTTGAAGCCCCCAATGGTTCAAAATATGTTGTTTAAAAAAGGGGTATTACTGATGAATGAAGTTAAGTTCCTCAGTACAATAGACTAATAATAATCAACCCATTTAGATGACCCTATAAAGCTCATGATTTGTGCAGTGGTTAGTACAGTCACCTCACTACATCTAGGTTCCTGGTTTGAATCCTGGTTCAGCCAGGGTTTTGATGTTTTTGTTTATTTAAGAGCGTAGTCTTCACGTTTGAAAGGAGGACAGATTTTTTAATGATATCACTCCTAACAATGAGCTTGCAATCAAATAGCTCCCGCCTGTGCTTGGATTTCCTCTGCTCCAGCTTCAGCTTGTAGCGTAGGTTTCTTCTAAATTGAAACAATATAAGAGTTGGGCTCCAGACAGGGATTATTCACCTGCCAACATTTATAATATATCCCGGAACGACATAGCTCATTTACCTAACTACACAAAACATCCAAGGAAAATAAATCACAAACCATAAATTAGGTTATCAGTATCTCTTCAATTATATTATTTACTCAAGGTAATATCAACTCAAATATGTACGATAGATAAACAGAAAAAGAACTCTTTTAAACCAAAATATTCAGTACTCCATGAAATCAAATTATTTTCACAGTAAGAACAATTAACCGTCCCTTCAGTAAAAAATGTGGAAGAAACGTTCATTAAGAGTTCATGTTCAAGGGTTAGTTGGTGTGTGTGTGTGTGGGGGGGGGTTGTTCGAGAGGGGAGTTAGGATCCTCAGCAGTTTGCTTCTCCTCACACGTGAAACATCAGCTCTCAGATAACAATAGGAAATTGAACCCATAGATTTTGTTTGTTCTCCCTGGATGCAGACTGGGGTTTGATAAATTGCTGAATTTAAAATGTGGGCATGAATGGCGATACACAGTGATATACTGGCGACCTGCCTCTTGCCTAATGTCAGCTCAGATTGGCTCCAGCTCTCCCATTATTCTCAAAACGATAATGAATGGATGGAGTTAAATCACACTGTCAGGGATTTCTACAAACTGGTGTGAAGATGACTTCCCCCATTCACAAAATCAATATGATTTTAATTGATATTCCAATTCCAAAAGAATTAGATGAAAAACGGTCATATAATGTTTTTTAGCACAATGTTGAGTCTTTATTTCTTCTTCCAGACTCTGACATCACTGACTCATTGATCCACAGCATTTTCAAACTGAAACTCATTCAGCCCCTCAGGGGCTGCAGGGATGTTTTACCACTTACACACATTTCAGCTTTTTCCTCTGATTGACCAGCCAATAAAAAAACTGCGGAGCTGAACTCTTTACAGTGTCTTGAACTGTCTTAATCAGGTGGAATATCACATGTTCATTCATAGGTCTGGACCCACATCCGATGGGCAGTAAATAGTGGAGCAGCTGGCACAGCTTCATGTGTGGGTACCTGGTGCTGTGAAGTAGGCGGAGGGGAATTTCCCATCCTGCAGCTCTGCATTGTGGGAGGTGGAGTTGTTTGTGGGCCCGTGGTGCAGATGGGACCAGTCGCTGCCTGTCACTCTGTCCAATGTGTCCCGCTGGGGGCAGATGGCCACGTGCTCCTTGGTGTCCTCAGTCTGAGAGGAGGGGAACGAGCTGATTTAAGTGGTCGTGTCATGCTGGTGTCGTGTTTGTCATTTCAGGCATTAATGTTGTGTTGTGTCTCTGAGCTCCTCCAGGTTCATTTAAATTCTGCAAATGTTTCTGAAATAAATGTTACACAGAACCATCACTTTGAAAATATTTACCAGACTGATGCTGCCGGTCACCTGCCCCGCGGTGTTTATCATCATCATCACATTTCCTGCTAACAAGGAGACAGGGAGAGACTGCAGATGAATACATTTCAGGAAAATGAACAGAGAGCGCCTCCTTCTGGTGGAGCCTGGTAAAACATCACCTTCACACAAACACACATGTTTCCAAAGCACCTTCAAGCATCATGGCAGCACTTTACTGTCAGTGTTTACAACACACTCAGCATCGGTACAACTGCTCAGACTTTATATGTCATGACGAATTAATGCAAATTAGTTATCTGCATGTGAAGCAGACGTGGGAATATTGTTGGAGTATAAATATTAATTTTAACAAAAAGAAAAAGTCCAAAATATCTGATTTAATTACATATTTACAGTCAGTGAAGTAATTTGAGTTGATCCGAGTACTAAGAAATCCTACGCATGATCACTGTGATGATTAATTCAAGCATTATTTCATCCCTCTTCAAAATGTAACTGGAAACTCTAAAGTTTAACAATGGATTTACTATATGAATGAACTTTGCACCCCTGTTCACAGAGACCGATACGTCAAGACCTGGATTTCACAGAAACAAACCTAGCTCTGATTGTCCTGATAACACTGTTGTGTTTTCCTGCCTGATTTTGAATGAACTTGTTCCTTAAACAATGACACAATGTAAACCTCTTTAAATCTCTCCTCACCCTGTTCTCCTGTTACCATGTATTGCACAATCCCTCCCCTGGTGCTTATAGTATGTTATGTTATGTTTATGTATAAACCTGCTTGGCAATAAAACCTGATTCTGATTCTGATCACAACAGTGACAGAGAGAAGGTCTTTGTAATCTCCTGAACAAAATAACCAGGTCTAAAATATATTATATTTAAGATGAATATAGATAAGATAAATATACATATTTTGATTTACCAGAAATATATGGTGAAACATATTCAATAATCGGTTGTAAAAATACACCTGTTAAAAGTTGCCAAATGTCCTGAGAAACATTTCTGTATTAAGACCTAAATACAATGACCTTCATATTTATTTGAGGTGCATATGTTTGTGGATGAATGTTACAGTTTATGAAGTTAATAATATTACAAAAGTTCGGTATTTTACAGGTTTAAAGTTAATCTGGGGTCAGCTCATGGATAATTATATTATTCTAATAGATTACTGGGTAGAGCATGTGTATATCTTAAGATTAACATAGATTTATTTGAGCAAATAACCCTAAACACACAATAATTACATCATTGTGACTATTTGTGGTACATCGGGTTATTACTGCATCAGAGTTGTTTGGACTGTAGTTTCAGACAAGCGTTTTTTTTTTTTAATGTATCATATCACAGAAGTTAGGCTTATTATTATAAATTTATAATTGTTGTAAAATCTCTTGATAATTCTCGGATTTCATGATTCCTGTGATACGTTCAAGGCCTCCAGTACCAGATGCAGCAAAACAGCCCGACAGAATTATGGATCCTCCACCATGCCTAACTGTTGGTAGGGTGTTCTGTTCCTTGTAGGCTTTATTGCGCCGTCTGTAAACAAACTGTTGGTGTGCACTGCCAAAAAGCTCTATTTTCGTTTCATCTGTCCACAGAACATTTTCCCAGAAGGACTGCGGTTTGTCCAGGTACTCTTTGGCAAAGATCAGTCGTTCCTTTTTAGGTCTTTTCCTCAGCAATGGTGTCTTCCTTGGCCTTCACCCATAAAGCCCTGTTTGGTGTGCGGCGTATGGTACTTGTTGAAACCATGACCCCAGACTGTTCCAGGTTGGCCTACAGGTCTTTGGATGTTTGACGTGGTTTTTTTTCCACAATTCGCACCAACCTTCAAAGACTTCTCTCATCAATTTGTCTCTTCCCCCCACATCCAGGGAGGTTCTTGACAGTTCCATGCTTGGCAAACTTCTTAATAACCTTACGCACTGTTGAAACAGGGATACCAAGGTCTTTGGAGATGGCCTTATAACCTTTGGAGGTATTGTGTATGCTAATAATTGCCCTTCTGATGTCCCTAGACAGCCCCTTTGTCTTCACCATTGTGACAAAGGAACAGGGAATGACAGGTGGCTTTTTAAAACACACAAGTCATCATTCATTGGCTAATTCATGTCACATGGGCACAGACTATTTATCACAGGTGATTTACCACAAGAGATTCATAATGTGCTTCCAATACTGATTTATAGCAAAGAGTGCCAATATCAGTGACACAGCAAGCTTTAAGTTTTTCAATTCCCCCCATTGTTTATTGTTTTAAATTGTTGTTTATCATTTGCTCTTTTGTATCAAACACGACTTCTCTATAGAAAAAAGTTGTTTCACTTGATTCATTTTTTTCAGGAGATATTCCACATTATGTACTTAAACTTCTTGGGTGCCAATAATGGTGAGCAGGACTGTATGTTGTTGTCGTGCAGAATTCGAACACATTTACACAACATGCACACAAACCAGCTGAGGAAACACCGATCATCACCTGATCGCTACCACATGCACTCAGAGGTGCACGTGTCTCGTGCTGTTAATCTGTATTAGTAGTTTAGATGAGGGAATCGAACGCAGCGGTTTTTACCTTCCACGAGTTTGCGCACCGCCGCTTTGTGACCAGCTCCTCCTGCGTGGCTGGTGAGCGCAGCCTCGCCCATGGTCTGCAGCTTGATGGATTTGCAGCAGGCTCTGCACCGGGCGAAGTGGATGTCCTGCGCGTCTTTCACCAGCCAGTCCTGGTAGATGTGCTTATCGAGCCACGAGTCCTGGAACTTGCATTTCCCAGGCATCGTTCAGCCGTGAAGCGAGCAGCACCGCTACCTGACTGCCTGCTGACGACCAGCCTGCCCGCTGCGACGGGTTCAGGTCGGCTCGGAACATCCACACTACTCCCCATGAGCTCAATGCAGACGTCTACCATAGATAGTTTTATAAAACATAGGAATTCATTCATCCACTCTTAGCTATTTATTTCGAAAATGTAAATACATTTTTTTATTATTATTTAGAACTAGAGATAAGGGGGGGAATCAAACACCTAATGATTGAATCTACATATTCGAAAATAAGTGAGAAGTACAATATGAAGCATGGAAAAAGCTAAATTGTGTTTGCTGCTGCAGTTAAGAAAATGTGATCTATTTTCCTGATTGAAGAAAGTTAAGGACATGGAACAATAGGCAGCGAATAATTATCAGATCATTCATACTGAACAAACTCTGTTTACAAACTCAAGTGTGGAAACAGCAGCTCCAGATATCCAGCCCAAAACTGAATTACATACATTTTCAGTAATTTCAGCTTCTTTTCAACAAATCAGTATCAACTTCAAAGTATAACTTTTGCATACATTTTTAGCTGCTATATAAACAGTATAATGATAGTTTATCATCTGAAGGTCTTTTATTTCTGGTGGAATTTCATAATAAATTCAACGCCAGTGACAGACTCTAAAATAATTTTCCAGAAAACCCCTAAACGCATCACATCCCAGCTGCAGAGGGTCACATGTATTGTTTCCTCCAATAAAAATACTGCTTTCCTTTTTTTAACCAATCAGCGACGACAGAGCAGGCAGAGTAACCTGATTGGTAAAACGCTGCACGGAAGACAGCAATAACACATGGGTGCTGTGTGTGTGTGAGAGCAGGTCGTGCACCGTAAAACCTGTGTTTTGTATGTAGATAATAAACATATATAGAAACTGTTTGAGGTGTTTAAAACAATAAAACGTGTAGCGAAATTAAAAGTAACTCATAAAAATCACTTTTATTTTAATTCAGCAAATTGCTCCTGCTGCTCCTCCTCCTGCTCCTCCTGCTGCTCCTGCTGCTAACTGGAAGGCTAATGGTGACTGAACCCACCAGTGGACCTGGACCTCATTTAGCCTGTTTGCTGTATTTCCCTCCACTGACGGAGATACAGTTGCGTTAGTAAAAGTGAGTGATCCTCAGGAGATGGAGGCAGCAGCTCTGGTCGCTCCAGTCACAGCTGTGCACTTCATCAAGGATCTGTTTCTCCTCACAGGTTGGTTTCTAAGCTACTCAATGGTTTTTACTACTCATGTGTTATTTGATTTTATCTCTTTAAGCTAATGTAGTTATGTTTATTTAGAACATTCAGTAGAGATGCACTATGTATGGCTTATCACTACTTTACTGGAAACAGGTGGGCTGTATAACTTATATTAAGATAAACATTTACATATGTATTGATATTGATCATTATCATGATTAATATTGCATTAATATTTGAAAGACTGTTTTTTGCTCCTGACTGAAGGTTCTGGTTTTACACTCTTCTTCTTCTTCTTCTTCTTCTTCTTCTTCTTCTTTCTCTACGGGCAGAGAATGACACTTGATAAACAATATAACATTTTACAAACCCGAGCTCAATCAATGATGTGTTCAATACCTCCTCACTGTGCGTAGACAATGCATACACTTTGTATTGACACATATTAGACTTTTGTTATATTGTTATGGATGGTATTAACAATGTGATGTTATTACATTGAAATCATACATTTATTGTTGACATTGTTTTATTAGCCAGCCCCAGTACAACACTCATTGATGTTGTTTGTTCTTCTGTGCAGGAGAGGGTCCGGTCCTGACGGTGTACAGTCTCGAGCCTCGTCCTAAAGCCTCTGCTTCCCTGAGTGTGCTCCAACACTACAGAATCCATGGAGTCAGACCAAGACGTCAAGACGCTGTCACAGCTCAGAAGACACATGGTCAGCATGAGCAGATGTTGTTTAACACTTTCATTCTCAGTTTCCTTATTGTTATGATGATTCGTTTTGAATTGATGGGCCGATTTTAAGTAAGTAAGACGGACAAGCCTTAGGACAAGAAAGCTTTTAACTACATGGAGGTGATCACCAGGTTTATGAAAAAGTAATTATAAAACAAATGTGTTCAATTCAATACCTTTATTGTCATGTACAGTGTCCCAGTGGTACAAATAGTAACACAACTCTCAGACAAGTAGACACATTATAGTCTGATGAAGAAATTAATATAAAAACAAACATAAACAGTACAAAACAGAGCTTTTTAAACAGATATGCCATCAATACAATAACCTGTATATATTGTGTATGGTTGTTTGTCAGCTTCCTCTTCTGTTATATTTCTGGTGGTACATGATGGTTTCAAAGTAATATATTGGATTTCAAAGTTAAGGTTTAGAAAGCAAAAGTATATTTTTACATGAATGTCAGGTGATGGGTATAGTATCTTTGGCTATAATTGTCAGTAGATGGTTGGAAAAACAGCTTTTTGGACTTGTTGTTTATGTGTTTATTCACTCCTCTCATATATTTACAATATGTCTCTCCTCTGTCACTCCCCAGGACTGAGCTCCACCAAAGGGCCTAACCTCTACGACCTGGCAGTGTTTGGGGGCAAGGCTGTGAGGCTGGTGAGGCTCCATGTGGGTCTGCAGGATGGGAACCATCTGCACCTGGAGGTCTTGGGTCCCCTCATGGAGTTGCAAGATTGGGCCCTGGATGTTCACTGGCTTTCTGGAGACAAACACTCACTTCTCTGTGTGGCTTTAGCTCACAATAGTGCTCTTCTCCTGGATGTCAACACAGGCACTGCCCTGGTTCAGCGCTCCTGTCTGGAGGGATGTCTGCTGTACTCTGCCCTCCTTCTTGTACATGAATCTTGGGCAGATGTCGTCTTAGTAGGTGGGACTGTTTTCAACCAGCTGGTTGTCTGGAAGCCTGGTGGAGGAGATGGAGGAGGAGACAGTCATTCTAAATGCAAAGCTCCAGTGGAGAGACGTCTGCTGGGGCACAGTGGGGTCATTTTCAACATCTCCTACCTCCAGGAGAGGGGGTGGCTGGCTTCAGCCTCTGATGATCGCAGTGTAAGGGTGTGGGGTGTTGGTGTTTTAGGGGGCCCTGGGGGTAACTGTGGGGACCTGAATCCAACTTGTTTACGAGTCCTGTATGGACACCAGGCTAGGGTGTTCTCCGTGCGTCTCTCCCCCGGGAAGGTGTTCAGTGCTGGGGAGGACGGGGCCTGTTTAGTCTGGGACTGGGCTGGAGGTGGGAAGGTGGTTCGGACATTAAAGGGACACAGAGCAGGGGGTGTGCGTTCACTGGCAGTGAGTGAGGGGACAGAAGAAGAGAGATGGGTGGCTACAGGGGGGGCAGATGGAGGCGTGAGGTTGTGGAGGTTGCAGGAGACTGAGGAGAAGACGGAGGAAGCAGTGACAGACAAACTTACGGACCTTAAATTCCCGGGTCACAGTTTGCCTAAAGTGGTTTGTGTAGCAGGAGAAGAGGATGAAAATGAAAGTTGGAGCCAGAGTAAGATTTTGGTTTGCACTGACCAAGGGACTGTCTATCAATACAGCAATGGGACCTGGGAGACCTTATGGCAAGGGACTCCTGACTTTCATTCTTACTGTGTGATGGAAACAGTCTGCATCAATGTGAAAGACTCCACAACCAAAGTTAATTTGTGTGCGGTGGGAAACCTGAGTGGGTCCATTCAGGTCTTCCCCATCTCTCATCCTCACGCTGGGATCCTTCTCTCAGGGGGTTCAGGGAAGATCCACAGTCTCATTTGGAAAGAGGGAGGAGCAGGCATGTGCTTGCTGGCGTCAGGTGCTGGAGGAATCGTCTATCGCTGGTGTGTAGAGGTTAGATTAAATGATGACCAATCCTTAGCTCTCAATGCCAATGCTCTTCTTCCTTTCCTTCTTCCTCCCTGCGGCAAACGTTGGCTGTTGGCTGCATTGTGCCTTCACTCCAGGTCACAGGGGGTGCTCTGGATTTGCGGGGACAGGAGAGGGTCCCTGCTTTTGTATCAAGAAGGAGGAGAAGTTGCACGAAAAAAAGGAGATGATGCACAGGCAGAGGAAGGTGAAGATGAGGATAACATAAGGGATGGAGTTGGAAAAAGCAGTATCATGGAGCAGGGAAATAACAGTGAAGTGCACAAACTACAGCTGCAACCTTTAAGCTGCCTGTTTGGGGTGCATGGAAAACAGGGTGTGACATCAGTGTGTGAATACAGAGGTCTCCTCTACAGCAGCGGCAGGGATGGCTGTGTGAGAGTTTTTAGAGTTCAACAAACACCACGAGAAAAACATGAAGAAAACGGTAAACATATCGCTGAAAATCCTGTAGAGAACCACGAGGGGCTTCAGCTGGAGGTTCTGCGAGTTCAGCGGGCCTGTAAAGGTATGGAGTGGCTGGAGAAAGTTTTGATTCTCCAACCTGAAATTCCCGAGGAAGAGGAGGCCAGAGAGGAAGGTGAGAACCACTCCAAGACAGGAGGAGAAGATGCACAGGCAGAGAATGAGGCAAGAGAAGCCAGGTTTGTCATCGCTGGCTTCCACGCTGTACACTTTGTGGTGTGGGACCCGGTGAGGCAGGAGAGGCTGTTTGAGGTGCCTTGTGGTGGGGGGCATCGCTCATGGGTTCTCTGGCCTTCACACAAAAGGGTGTGGCCTGGATATGGAGCTCTGGTCTTCATCAAGCACGGGGCTGTCCTGGCTTCACATCCTCCCGGAGAGGAAGGGAACTGGGCTGGTAGGACAGGAAGGACTGGAGGATGGGGCCTGAGAGAGGGCATCCACGGGAGGGGGGTCGGGTGTGTATGCAGGCTGGGGATGATAGAGGGAAGTGGCTGTGACATTCAAACAACTGCAACTATGACGGCAACTGACAGAAAGGAGGTGGAGCGGGAGCATTGGGAGGTGTTGGTGACGGGAGGAGAGGACACCAGCTTAACCGTCCTCGCGGTACATCCCAACTCCGGCAACATCAAAGTCCTCTCAGTAATTACAGACCACATCTCGAGTGTGAGGACGGTGACGGCAATGAAGCATGCAGGGGGCGAGAGGGCTCACCAGTCACAGTCTCTCTCAACCTTGCTCTTCTCAGCCGGCGGCCGGGCTCAAATGCAGTGTTACCGGCTGTTGATTGGCTGGGACCAGCAGAGATTGATTCCTTCCTGTCAGGTGATCCAGGTGGCCAGTCACCGACTGGATGAACAGTGGGAGAGGAAGCGGAACCGACATAAGACGGTGAAAATGGATCCAGAAACAAGGCAAGTTCATGGTTATAATGTTCGAGACGAACATAAAGAAGCTTTAAAGCCTCTTCACCACTGAGTCATACCAGTTTGATAACCTCCAGCTTCTGTCTTTTCCTTTTTCTTGTTCTTTAGTCTGTACTCTTGTTATCCCTTCAATCTACCATCAGTTTTCTTTATAGCTGCTTTCAGGCATGCACTGAACTCCAGATACTTTTCAGACATTTTCTGGATGGGCTGCTTGTGAGAATACAAATGTCCGAGTCAGTTGCTACTTGTGTCCAAATGAGCCTGTGAGAAAACAGCAGTTTTTACTCTGAGCCAGTGTTGATGCATCGTTATAATGATGGATGTACCTCTGTGCTACCACTTGTATCTGTGTGTTTTCAGGTACATGTCCATAGTGGTGGTGGATCAGAGGACAGACTGTGTTCTTCTGGCTCTGGCCTGCAGTGACGGAGCTGTCAGGTTGGTCACAGCACAGCAGACACTGTTCTCCACAGCGAGAGAACAAAGAAAACACAGAGTCTCTACAGCAGTTTTAAAGTGTTATTATGTATATTTCGATTTTTGGGGCACCAGGCAAAACAAAAAACACATAAGTAATAGTAAAGTAGTATAAAGTGTAAACCCCCACCACCATCCGAGGCCAAACAAACCAATACAATTATGAAATTTAGGCAGAATGAATGTGGCCTCAGGAGGTTTCCGGATATGGTGTCGCTGCAGTCTCCTGAATAAAGCGATCACAGAATTTCATGCGGTTCTTACTAAATAATTGTTGCTGTGAACTAATGTAATAGCATTGTGGAGGGCTTTGCCTACCCTGTATCAACACCCCTGGCTACAGCGATGATGGTTGAAATGTGTTACTCAGGTTACTCAACCTAAATGAGGTCATAAAACTCAAATGTTAAGAATGATGGATTGTATCTCCCCTTGAGATTTTGTCAATTTCGAGTAACCTTGTTGTATTATTTATTTCATCGTCACATTACACTATCCAGCCTGTGTCCTTCTCTAACCACCGTGACTGTCTTTTCCAGACTGTTCTCTGTCAATGAAGGTAAACATCGGATTGATTTGTTGTGGGAGACATTTCACCACCAGCGCTGTGTGCTCAGTGTCGCCACCTGCAGCCTGGAGGACGGAAAAGGCAACAGGTGATCCACGTTTGATTTGCCCGGAGTGAATTCATTCATTCACTTCATTGAAACTTATTGGTTGTCTTCACCCAATTTTAGAGACGAGTAGTAACCGACTGAATACAGGGAAGCACTAACTCTACCTGTGTTGGGAACATGTGCTGAAAACCATCTCTAATGTACAGTAATGTTTCAATCTATAACTCTGTGCCCTCTCTCAGGTATAAGCTGCTGTTCAGTGCTGCGACAGATGGAAAAATTGCAGTTTGGGATTTGACTGACGCTTCCTCCTCAAAAGATACTTCGATCGATGCTCCAACTCCACCGACCCCCTGCCTCGACATTCCTGCCCACCAGAGCGGCATCAGCTCATTGGCTGTTTGTGCAGAGGAACTGGGACTAGAAGAGGGTGGGTGCCTGGTAACTGTTGCTAGCGGAGGGGATGATGGGCAGCTAACAGTGTCCACGATCAGGGTGCAGTACCCAGAAGACGGGCAGACTGGGGGCAGCAGAGAGCTGTCTCAGATTTCACAACCCGAGTTCCAAACCCCGAACCAGCTTAAGTTCCATCTCCACGGTCACTCCCACATCCCACTGGCCCACGCTGCCCCTATTACCGCCGTAAAGCTCCTGACCCCAGGCCTGATGGTCTCTACTTCTTCAGATCAGAGAGTTTGCCTGTGGAGAGTCTCCAGTACCGGTATCAGCCACAGAGAGACGCTGTTCTCCCATGTTGCGGACGCTGCAGGACTTTCTGTGTGGGAGGGGCAGATGACGGACAGTGAGGAAGGAGATGAAAACACAATATTTAAGGCTGAGGAGATTTCCGTTTGTGGAGAAGGGATTGAGGCAGGATTAGAAACAGAGAGGAAGAGCACAGAGCCTGAGGAAGCAGGGAGGTTCAGGAACAGTGATGAGAGAGGAGGCGAGACAGGAAATCAAACACCCACGGAAGGTGTGGTTAAGAGAGAGGGTGACGGGAAAGATTGTTGTGAGAGCAGGAAAAGGAGAGAGAAGACGGGATGGGTGCTGGTCTGTGGTCAGGGCCTCCAGCTGCTCCGAGTCCCAAACATAGACACATGGACAGAGGGAAGAATAAAAAGAGAGAATCACACAATTAAAGTGACTTTACAAGAAATGTCAAAGTATGTGGAATCTGAAAATAAGTGTTGTCCTGAATGAACACATTCATTTGACATTATAGGAAATAATAATCTATTGATTTTATTAAATTATTTTCATTCAGCTTTCACGAAGCATCAGAAATTGATCCTACTAGATTCAAAAGACAGACAGGTACAGGTAGGAACATTCTCAAAGCTGTATGAAGGGAAATAAAAAAAAAAAAATTGGCATTAATTTCAATCAACCTTAGAAAAGCATGCGGTTACATCTTATTTAGAAAAACCTTCTGAAATAAGATGTGGGCAGCTTATCTGCCTGGAATCAGACTCGACTTCCTTTTGCACAGTGACAACCTGCAAAAAGCATTTAGGGTTCATCAAGAATAAGTACACTTTCATGTCTATTTCAAAGACTCATTTAAACCATCTCTGATGTGTTGGAGCCGTCTTTGGCCTCTTTCAAGGAGAAGCACCGCTCTGCTCAGCGATGGCTGAAGTGACTGCAGTTATACTTTATACAGTTTGTTACATCTCAAGCAGGAAATGAAGCAGTTTTTACTTGAAAAGACTCTTGGGGCTGTAGAAATGTTAAATAACAAGGACAAAACAAAGGCTGCCTTCACCAAATGTCTCAGTAAAACCAAAATCCACAGAGAAATTGGGAGATTTCTGTTTTTTTATATCTAATCAAGAGTTTGAGCACCACCTCCTCCTAATAATACTCCTGATTTACATTTGAGCACTACAAATTCATTCAGATGTATTGAGAGAGGAGGTGCTTTCCCGGAATTACGTCAATTAAATTGTAGTTGATGGTATATTGTCCAAAAAGAAGAATTGTATAATCATACCAAATTATAGCATTTACCAACCGGGTATATAGTATTTGCAGATGGGAGATTTTTTTTTCTTTCTTCTCACGAAGCTGGGTGTATTTTTCTTCATCATGTTGCTGAAAATGGTCAAATAAAAGGATGAGCTTGGTTTATAAGCCCTTGAAAAGTTTTCATTTTTAGTTATTCTTGGCTAAGTTATAATTTGGTTTAGATGAAAGTATGGAGTATTGCTGCTTTCACGTGTATAGAAAGGCCACCGTGTATTTATTTCCACTTCAGCAAGTATTTGCCTTTTATGTTGCGCTGTCATTCATTCATTCATCACACACAGTTTTGTGTATATTCAGTCCCAGGGGGATGAAATAGTATTTCTATTGTGAGTATTACAAACCATTTTGTGCGTGTGTGTGAGGGTTGCGACTTCCTTGGAGTTTTAGGCATATATGAAGGCATTTATGAAGACTGCAGGTAACATGAATATTTTAATATTTTAGCTTTGTCTTATGTCTCCTTTGAGGAATAGGGGAAAGAGGGGGAGACTGAACAGTGGAGGAGGAGAGGGGAGGAGAAAAGATCGAGGGATCAGAGGAGGGAAAGGGCAAGAGGAGGAAAACAATATATTATACAAGACCGTATTCTAACAGAAAATGTTATGCAGGCCAGCCTTGCTGTGAGTGAAGTAATAGTTAAGTTTATTCAGAAGGCTCGTTCTGAACTTGACAAAGAGGGAGAGTTTGTGAAGGAGCACCTTGATGCTGCTACAGATCTGTTGAGACCAAATACATTTACATTGTTCCAAAGACTCAGTTGGCTCCAAAAACATTTTAGATTTTTTGAAAATTTATAACAATTTATATATTTTTTTAAACACAGCAAAAAATTTGCAGTTTTTTTGTCTGTGAAGACATTCAAATCACAGACATAAAAAAATTGTATTTTTGTGTTTATTTACTGCAGAGTTTGATACCTGTCAGTATTTCCCCTTTTTGTGAGGCCCGTTGCTGTGGCAATTGCAACTGAAAAGTAGCAAGATTACATTTTCTCACTCTGACAGAACATGAGCCTGATATGACGAAGAGGCTGATGGGGTCATACAACTCCTCCAGGTGTGTGGTGTCACCTTTCAGGACACGAACATTGAACACAATTTATTGAACAAATTTGTTGTGTCAATAATTTGACAGCAGCTGAGCCAACAACTTACATAAAATCGTTGACATTAAAATTCCCTTGAGCTCCAAAGTCATGTGTTTGTGGAGGATTTATCAGTTCTGCTTGCATCTCTGTTTGGAGCTAGTGTGAGGAGGTATTTTTAAAAACTGACTCCAGCAACATGGCCGTTCTAAAGACTGACAGACCCAGGTCTGGAAAGCAAGCTGAAAGAGGCATCATCATCTCGACCATCTGACATCAGACACCCGGCCAAAGACAAGCAGCTGCAGCCTTCACATTACAGAGGTTTGTGTGATATGAGTTCACTAATTGGAATTGACCCTAGGATGTTCTGAAAATTGAAATAGCCTTTGATAGTAAACCACTGACGCTCTTTACTGTCACTTTATGTAAACTCAGCATTGTTGTCCATGTCAGGATCCTGTAGCAATAACAGTGATCTGACTAGACAGTAGATGGGATGTTAACAGGTCGTAATTAGATAACCACGAAAAAACCTGATGGTAATTCTTCATTTATTATCCTAAAATAGATTGAATAGATTAAACAACGGATTTGGATGAAGGGTTTGTTAAAAGTGATCAAAAGATTAACTTTTTTCAGATATGCATAAACATTAATCCAAACAGAGGAAGCTTTATCATACAAACAGCTGAAAAGACACATTCTGGTTATATCAAAGACAGAATACTTGGCCAATTCATCGGTGCAAATATTAGTGTTTTGTAAAATGGAAGTTCAGGGACAGTATTTTGATGGACAACTGTATAGTGAATTGGATTTGAAACGCAATGATCACTGCACACACACAGGATTCATTCTTCATAAAAGGAGATGTGCTGTTTTGGTGGAATATTTTCATTACCTACTACTATGTTACCAACCTACATAACCAACGTTTTGTTGGCAAAGAACTGAGGATGATTAATGTTTATGTTACAGCTGGTGTGCGACATGGGAGAGCGATGGATGGCATACAGCGTCCACAGGAAGATCCTGGACGAAGGGGCTGTGGATGATATGGCAGGAAAGTCAGAGTCTAAAACACAGACTCTGTCGGAGAAAGTCAAAAAGTCAATGAGGTAAAGCTCCTTACATCCTATTTACTATCCATCTCAACTCTGTCTCTCACTCTCTCTCTCTCTCTCTCTCTCTCTCTCTCTCTCTCTCTCTCTCTCTCTCTCTCTCTCTCTCTCTTATTCTGTAATCATGTAGAATCATCATTTGTACTATTTAGATTGAAGGGGTTGCTCAGAGTGATCTTTGTTGTAAATATCAGAAATACTAGTTTTCTCCTGTTTATGTCAGGGAGGCGGGTAATTTCATTTCTCTTTTGTGATTTAGGTCAGCTAGTGAACTCTGATGTATTTGCTTCTGTTTGTGGTTTTGGTTATACTCACCCTGATTCATCTTCTAACCTGATTGAGACATTGATTACATCTGTGTGGACGGCTAACAGTTGTGCTACTGTTCGAACAAAGATTAACTGGCTAATCGAAAGCACTCTCCTCACCCAGGCTGCACCTTAAATCCTGTCCATTAATATCACAGACATAATCAACAAGGGACTGGGACACTCTTGGCAGAGTCCAACACCCACCGGAAATGTGTTTGCCAAGCATATGGACACAGCTCTCATCTTGTTTATACTAGGGCTGGATGGCCAGCAGTAACCCACACAGGGTCCCCTGAGGGACAGGTTCATACACAAGTCCTTCCACAAAACAAATGTAGACTGGATGGTCATACCCCTATGACCCCTATAACACCTGCAGCACTCCAACAAGGGTAAAAAGCTGGTCTTCTGTTTCACGCCAGGAGGGCCCCGATATATTTAGTTGGAGAAATGAATAATTATCTCAAATGCTTACTTCAATGGTTTGAGCTTAACTGAAAACAATCTGACAAATCGAGAGGATAAACGATCGCTTAATTACTGTTTTGGTTGATAAAGAACAAGAACAGACTTGGACCAAATCACGCTACTGATATCAATGCATAACCCAAAGACATGTTTTCTTTTGCTCTGTCTGTCACTCTGACATAAAACTCAGGTGCTCCGCTCCCCGGCTGAAGAGCTTCCTGCTGCGTAGCATTCCTCTCTTATCGTGGCTGCCCCGTTACTCCATCAGGGAATACGCCATTGGTGACCTGATCGCCGGGATCAGTGTGGGGATCCTGCATCTACCTTTTGGTGAGGTTTAGAAGTTAGAGATACAGTGAGGAGGTGGGGGGATGGAAGAGACAAGGGAAGCAAAGTTGTGCTCTGCAGAGTTTGCATTGGTGTATGTCCCCACTACACTCTCTACTATACAATACTTTCTGAATTGTAACTTATCCCTGGAATGTTAAACATATTTATTCTGTGTTTTCCCTGTAGGTATGAGTACTGCCTTGGTGACATCTGTTCCTCCAATCTTTGGCCTTTACACGTGCTTCTACCCCGTCCTTATTTATTTTATCTTTGGCACATCCAAGCACATCTCCATGGGTGCGTAGTGCTGCATCTGCACAAGTGGGAATACATTTAGTGTCAAACATGTTGATAAAGCAACATAGAGCAGGCTTAATAACTGATGTAATATTTTTTTCAGCCTTTCTGCAAGGTAATGGTATGGTAAACATACATTTATATTCTTCACCTGAAGCTCAAGATATTTAGGATGTTATATTTTCTGGTTCGTTTTAAGGTTATTCATTTTGTTCTCAGAGAACCTTTATATTGATGTATGAAGTGCATCAGTATTATTTTGTACTGCCCTAGGGACTTAGGCAAGAATCGAAGGCACTGTTATAAGATTACTACCTTCCTTCCTCTCCAATACAACTTTCTTGGTCATTCTGGACAGACTTTCTCGTGGAGGCTGAGCAGTAAGATTCTCCAATCATTTGAGCACACCCTCCTGGCCCCTTTTTTCAAATTGGGAATGGTCAGCCACTCTACATGACCAAGCAGAGCAAGCCCATAAGGATTCCCTCCCCACTGGTGTCCACCAGCAGGTACTTGGGTGGCTGCCTCAATCAGCTCTAATGACCTTGTGAGCATGACACATGCTTATACAAGCAAAATTCTGGGTACTCTATGCTGCTGTTCAGTACATAGTCACGCACAACATCCATACCCCTCTTCTCTCAGAGGAAAATTCAAAAATAGCTGGTTATTTCTGAGTATACTCAGTATACCGCCCAATGCTTATTGTTGTATACTCACTCTATTATTTGGTGCTACAACTATTAATGAGTAAACGAGAGACAGTGAGAATTGCTTGTGAGGATGTATTAAGTTTTCACTCAGGACGGAAGATTACAACAATGTATACAAATAACACAATGGGGGGCTGGACGGTATCTCAAAAGGGACAAACTCAGGCTGTCAAGACACAACACATCTCACTCTGGACAACTCTGGAAAAAGAGCGAGTTCAGCCCTATAGGAGTTTGGTTCGTTGCATAGAGGTGAGGCCAGCTATGTATAGTAAATTCTGCTGACATCACTCACTGCCAGAACTAGGGTGTGTCCCCCTTTGCCAAGCCTGCTCAGCACCCAACCCCAAAGCTTATCCCATGGGCAGTGGGGCCGTATGATGGCGGCTCCATGTTGATCATTCGAGTCAAGGGAAATGTCTCTTAAAATATGAATTATGTCTCTGTCTTCCTTCCTCAGGACCATACACAGTAGTGGGTGTGATGATAGGAGGAGTTGCAGATCGACTAATCCCAAACTCAGACTTTATGATATGGGACAATGTGACCAACTCCAGCATAGTTGACACCATGTCTCGAGATGCAGCGAGGGTCCAAGTGGCTGCAGCTGTCACCTTCCTATCTGGAGTATTTCAGGTAAATATTAGACACTAAGTTATACTCAGTAGTTTTTAGACAGTTTATGTATATAAAAGCATGAGGGGGAGCATGCTCTATTTTCTGATCATTTATTTCCATATGAGGCCATAGGTGTTCGGGCTAAAAGTTCACTGGCTCACTAGTGACAGTGAAAAGTAAGAAACTCAGGGGTGTCATATAAATTTGACTTTCTTAAGGTGTTCAGCTTCATCCAAACAGCCACTGTGAACCATCCTTGTGTTTCAATCTCTGTTGCGTATGTGCTGTAGATTTTGCTCGGTCTGGCACAGTTTGGTTTCCTGGTGACGTACCTGTCTGAGCCTCTGGTCCGAGGTTACACTACTGGAACTGCTTTTCACATCATTGTTTCCCAGCTCAAATACGTCCTCGGCATCAACCCCGTGGGACACAGTGGACTATTGTCATTGATTTACGTAAGAAAGATGCAACCACAGACATTAACATGATGCAAATTATGACTGTAAGAGAAAGAGAAACACTTGGAAAAATGGCCCATCATATACGATTTTTAAAATGATTAAGTTAATTCACTTCAATGCTATTCCAAAGCATTCTCGATCTTTGTATATTAACAATTGTCCAAGTCCTTTGAGATTTCTACATGTAAGAGAAGAGTAATGTTTCTAGCATACTGAAAAGTATACTGCCAATGACCTTGCTCTTTCTCTCTCTCTCCAGACGTTAGCGGAGGTCTGTTATCTTATTCCACAAACCAACATTGGTACTTTGGTGGTTAGTGTTGTCACCATCGTCTGCCTTGTCGTCGCTACGGAGCTCAATGCATGCTTGAGTAAAAAACTACCTGTTCCTATACCTATGGAGCTGCTCGCTGTGAGTATCCATGGATCAATACATGTACACATAATTAACTTCAAGGATATTGAGTTCCTTACACACACACACACATACTGAAGTATCTCTTATTTGCCTCTTCAGTTGATTATTGGTACATTCGTGTCCTGGCAAGTGAACTTGGAGGAGAATTATGGAGTGGACGTGATGGGACTCATTCCCTCAGGGTGAGAAATATAACATAAAACAACTGACAGCAAATGTACAGGAATCTGTGTGTTTGTGAAACAATAAATATTTGCATTGGACAATCTATTCTTTCATGCCAGTCTCCAGCCCCCGGTTTTCCCAGACATCTCTCTGTTTGGTCAGGTAATAGGGGACGCCTTTGCTGTGTCTGTGGTTGGCTACAGCGTGCTCATCTCACTAGGACGAATTTTCGCCCTCAAATATGGATACCAGGTGGACAGCAGCCAGGTAGGGAGATGAAAGATGGATACAGTGAAATTTAAAATGAGTGCACTGTACATAAATAGTGTATTTTTCATGGTTTAGGAACTAATCGCCCTGGGTCTGAGTAACTCTATCGGAGGAATGTTCCAGTGTTTGTCCATCAGCGGCTCCATGTCTCGAACTGCGATTCAGGAGCGCGCAGGAGGGAAAACTCAGGTTGGTAAGAGTCATTTTTCTGTTGAAAAAGCCTTCAGCAGAATTGTAGAGATGTACTAAAAATACAGGTACAGAAATATGAGAAGAGAGACGAGAGTCAGTGTGCAAAAATGTGTGGGTCTGCTTTGAGAGCCCCCCCCTGCTGAGTGCCACAAACCTGGACCAGCACAAAGATCATCCGGAGTGGAGACTGGTCCTAATTACCATTGCTTAGAAGAGTGTCATCGTTCACGTCGTAGAATTCCTCCAATAGGAGAGGAGACGAGAGACTTTAATAATGGTTCCTGGATTTGTCTTATAACCATGTACCAGTTCATACTTTAACTCATTCGGACAATTCTCTCTCATGATTTGGATTCATTGTTCCTCTCTTCTCTTTATCTTCATCCCAGGCTGCTGGAGCACTATCAGCAATAGTTTCCCTTTTTATCATGCTTTGGATTGGGGCTCTCTTTAAAGATCTGCCTAAGGTAGGTTTATATGGTGTGTGTGTGTATGTGTATGTGTGAGTGTGTTTATGTGTGCGCTCACATCTGGGCACAATCATAAGGTCACATATAAAAACGTCACTGGAGTCCTCTTTATGAACTGCTTTGTGTTTGATTTTGTAGGCAGTGCTGGCTGCCATCATCTATGTCACCCTCCATAGCATGTTGAAGCAATTCCTGGACATCCCTGTACTGTGGAGAAAAAACAAAATAGATGCAGTGAGTGGTCCTCAAAGTAAACAGCGACATGGATGATGTTTTGAAAAGATATTTAGTGTTAAAGTTGTTTTTTTGGCATCTGGTTGCATTTATTTCCACTACGTTAAACGACCCGATGTAGTTCTGCTTTATTACTCATCATCTCTCCCTGTTTTTCCCCAGGTCATCTGGGCGGCCACCTTCATCTTCACCTTGTTGTTGAACTCTGACATTGGACTAGCTGCTAGCATCGGCTTCTCCATTCTCACCGTCATCTTCAGGACACAGCTGTAGGAACACACAGCCCCCCACTGTGAAACACTATCAATGACCACGTGTCTTACTGAACGTTCATCTATCAAACACCACACCCAACAATGAACTAACCTTCACATTTTAGACCACACCAAAACAGAAAGTGTTTAATCAAAGTAACATGTCTTTGTTGTGTGTTTTCCAGCCCTAAGTATTCCCTGCTGGGGCAGGTCCCAGGCACTGACATGTACAGGCCACTGGAGGAGTACAAACAGGTATGACACAATGTCTTTACCTCATTCACTTCTCATGGCAAGAATGTACAGAGAAGATTTGAGTTAGGAATTCAGAGTAACTTGTAACAGTCAGTAACATCTGTGGGCTGTTTGAGGCGAGCAACTCCTGCCTCAGTTTCAGAGGCAAGAGTTCTGTACCACTCTGTCTAATCTGCTCCTCAGCCAAAGCTTGACCTCACTCTACATGTGTGTGTTAGCATGAAGCAACATTTTGTCTTAAAAGCTAAATAAGTTGTTTTCAGCAAATTTCTAAAATAGAGCTAGAGAAGCAAAGTTAAACTTCACTGTCTAATGTTAGAAGGTTCTGAGTTTTAAATGGGAAATTACTTGATTTTGTAATAACACACCAGGGATACATTATTGTGATAAGGAATATATTAGAAGCACAATACATTGTTGAACAATTAACAAGACGATCCAACATCAATGGGTCATTTCGATCCAATCTGTGGAAAACTACATCTGTGTTACTACAACCCTGTAACTGTTTTAATATTCCCATTTATTCAAAGGTTAAAGTTATTTTTTTAAGCACTTTGGTCTATACATGAATAAGTATCACATAAAACCTCAGCATATTAACTTTTATTGTGCTTTGAACACGTTAGCGATAGGATTTTAGCATTTATCTCATGGCTATAGACAAGCCTGAATATAGCATTATGCCAAGATGTGTGGACGAGTGCTACTTTCCTCTCAGTTCATTTCACTTTGTATGTTGTTTTAACATTGAATTTGCTTGTTGAATTTATTATCTCCTTAACTTCATGATTTTAGGTGAGACAGGTGCAAGGGATTTTGATCTTCCGTTCCTCTGCTACACTCTACTTTGCTAATGCTGAGATGTATCAAGATGCCCTGGGAAAGAAGGTGAGTTCACACACACACACACGCACACACAGTTCCTCCTCACCAATTTCCATCCAATTAAAACTTATCTTACAAACATCATTTTTTATCCTAATTAATGACCACATTTTTCCACAATTCACACATTTTGACCACAACAGACGTTGTTATGCAATTACCAGGCAGATATTTCATTCATGAAACAAAAACCTGAAAAAATAAAAGATGAAAAGCAGATCACCCGTTGATGACTTATGATGACAATTTTCCCGGAATTTACATTTCTTTGTTGCTCAAGGTGTTTTCATACTTAGTATCAAAAGTAGTTTAAGGGACAAACGACTTTTAAGGTTTGAGTCACATGTGTAAATAGCATTGGCTGTGATGAGCGAAGTTGAAGAGGGAGCGGCGAAAGAATTGAGTGATTTTCTTTTGTATGTCTTGTTAAAAAGGTACTTATCAAGCCAGATGCCAAACTGTCAGGTGGTTGAGCACATGCTCCTGCCTGATGGTGGTTATACAAGCCTGAAGTCACTTGCTCAGTTGAAGGGATTAAGTCATTTTAATTTTGTGTGTTGAGTGTGTGTATGCATTCCATCATTTGTCTTATAAACAAACATTTGTATTTTTTATTATTATGACAAAATTGTATAGGTTAACATAAGAGAATTCAGCATTTTCCATCTTAAATTGATCCAAACACTGCATTTAAAGAAATGTTTGGAACATTATCATTTAGCTCCTGTGCCTTTCAGATACATACATTTATTCATCAGACTAGTTACAGGAACCTTTGCTCTGTGTTTTTGTTACAGATCCAAAGAGACTATGGAGAAATTGGTATCGAGGTGGTTCTTGCTGGCTGCCAAAGTAAGTGCATATAGATTTAGGCAAGTAGTGACTGGGGTTAAGGTTAGGGTAAGTCTACAGGAAATCAATGTAAGTTAATATAATCCTGTGAAGTCAAGGACACACAACTATAAATCAACACTGAATGAAACTTGAGTTATCTGATATCGTTACTTCATTGTTCAACAGGATCTTTGTTGTTGTATTTACACAGGATCACAGCAAAAAGCATGTCTATTTCAGAGAGTAGAATCCATGTCCACCAATTACATGAGTATGATCCTGTCACACAACACAACAGAACCATTGTGCTGCTCTGCAGTAATGGCAAAGCAAATGTCCTTTAATGCTATTTGCACCTTTAATTTGGTTTATCATTCCATTGACTATATTCATATGCTGACATGCCCATTGTCTTTTTTTTATCATCCCACCACTTTTCATACACAACTCTATCTTTGTTATTTCATTATTCTTTCTCTATCTGTTTCTCTCCAGCTGGAGTTGTGGACAACCTGCAGACTGGAGGTTTCTTTGATGACAAAATGACAAAGTCCTGTCTGTTCTCCACCATCCATGATGCCGTTTTGTTCTGTCAGTCGGCCAGAATGGAAGATGAGGTGATGGACTGTACGAGCGTCAAACACACACAGAGTCACACGTCGAACATCACAGTGCAGCTTGATGGAAAACAGAGAAACAACGTGTGTGGAGTGATTTTTTTCCACTCTGTGAGAAAAAAAGCATAAATTCTAAAGTGGACCTGAGTGTCGTGAGCTCATATCATGAAAAATGTATCTTCCAGAGGCTGAATCGTGTTTTAAAACCTTGTTGTATTAAGAAACAAAGCTCTGCACCGTGCACAATTTGCAATTTTTTTTACTTTCGTAGAAGTGGCTATTGATCTGGAACTATTTCGTAAATATGCTCATTGTGTTTTTTGCTAATTGTTAGATAAGAATATTTATACTGCTCCGGTAAATGTCTATTAAATATGCAACACAGCCATCAAGGGGTGGCCAGGGTATTAAAGGCCACGTTATATGTGATATTTTACAGCTTGTTAGCTACCATTCATCTAAATCAATGATGGATATTTTTCACACTAAATAATGTGGAGGTAAATAACGCGAGCACAGTTTCCTTCAATGCGTAACAGAGACCAAGTGACAGTTAAGACGGTGTAGAGTGCAATCTCTCTGCCTGCTGAGATGTGCCGAACCCTCGTGGGAATGAACAGACGTTATGGGTGTTTTCACACAGGATTTCCTCCCAGTGCTGCCAATGGAGAGGATTACGCAAAGATCTTTTCTAGAATGAAGCAATGGCAGAAAACACAAAGTTAGAGATCTTTAGTCAATATGAGTGTGTAAAAGATTTGAGTTCATTGTGAAATTGTGGTGATGTTTTCCAATATGGTCTTTTAAAACAGGGATGTTATTTCTCTTTTAACATCCCTTATGTCTCTTATTCTTCACAGGAGACCATGGAGACAGTGTTCTGAGTCCTGAGAGGACAGATGGAGGACATCGTGAAAAATGACAGAAATTGATTTTATGCCCTGACCCCCTGGGACTTCTGTCTGTCACAAGCACAGACACACAAATCTACAGATACACACACATCACATGGTCAAAGCAGTAACACATTAATGTCCCATGCTTGATGAGTATACAAATCAAAGCAGCAACACACACCCACAAACACACAGTCATCCAGTAAACAACACAAACATACACACTTGTAGTTGATGAATATTAACACATTGATATTTCTCCTTGATGGTTTTTTTTATTTAAAAATTAAGTTATTACATTACATTGACATTTAACTAGTAATATTCACCCATTATATTAGTGTATTAATCATTTATTTACAAAAATATATTATTAGAAATCCAATATATATATATGTATGTACTTACATTAAGAAATAAAAAAATTTTGTCTGATGAAATTCCGTGGTTCATTTCCTGTCTGAAATCAGATGGTTTTTATTTGAAGCGTCTTCAAAGGAAAATACATTTAGATTTGGTGAAGCTGATCTATGAGAGATTTAATTTCCTCCGCCAGATGAAGCTCATTGGAATGATCCAAGCTCAGGAAATGCAACATAATGAAGTTCTCACGTTATGTTACACTGCAACATGCTTCCTTCTGTTGATCTCCATTCATCAGATGAGTCTGTGGTAACTTTCAGTTCTGGAAATAGGGAGCTAGGGTTAGGGTTCAATCACAATGCGCCAGCACAAATCCCAACAGCCACAACAATCTTCTGTTAAGTAAAACCAGATATAATGAATCACTGTTAGTTTTTACTGGAACTCTCTCAGTCATAATGAGTTGCTACAAAACAGTCATATTTTAGTAATGACTTTTATTAAAAGTCTGTCACAAAATGATACTCCCATTGTACTTGAATTCACTCAAACTACAGACTCCAGTAAATTCACCAAATAAATGACAACATACAGTGTTTGATCATACATGACCTGCATATGGTCACAATATGTGTCTTTACAAATGGGTTGTACCTGTTACTGTGCCCCCACCACATCCTGTATTACACTATCACTGCATCAAGGTGAGAAGTTCAAACCACTAGAGGTCACTAACAATAAGACTTCCAGTATCTACAACGTGAAGGTGGCTCTGATAAACCCACTGTCTACTGACCCAGCACCAAATGGCAGAGAAACAAGAGAAGTGCCCATCTGGAGATCACAGAGAAAGCATTGAGCAGCAAAACAGTCGTTCTTCTCAGGAGGTGGTTTAATGAGTTTCATCTCTCTGGGGCATCTTGTTCCAGAAAGCTTTGTTGTAGAAAACATTGAGCTGGACTTCCCGAGGCAGTCAGACTTACTGAGTGAAAGATGTGGCCTTTTAAAGATTATACAAAAATAAAGTTGTAAGGGTTCATAAACCAGAAGGGAGCAGACATAAGTATGTGCCAATGTTAGATGTTCTCTTCGTTAGATAACAGGTAGGGGACGGCATTGGTGCTCTCATGTACAGAGACACCACAGAGTGTGTCACCTTTCATTGTCTGTATGTAGAATAACATGTATTTTAAGCCACAAGGTAATGCAATCATTTTTCCTTTGGAATCATGACAAATGTTTTAAGTATTGAGTGTTTAGCCTACTCATACTCATATTGCATTGTGTAGGCATGTGTGTGTGTGTGTATGTGTGTGTGTGTGTGTGTGTGTGTGTGTGTGTGTGTGCTAATTTCTGACCATCCTCACACATAACTGTATATGCCACTATATGTATGATGTATATAAGGTATATTGTATATTATATTTTTAAAGGAGAAGAGTGGCTAATTCCACAGACACTCCCTTCTCTTTCTGAGGCAGGAACCAAAGGTCAGGTTATAGATAAAGGACCAACCCACAGGTACTTTCATATCTAACTCAGATTCACCTGTGTGGGTGTGTTTGGGTGTGCGTGTCATGATTCACTGTCTGCTGATTCGGATTTAAATGTAGTTGTCAGATGAGGTGCACACCTGTATCCCTAGGTTGTGTTTGTGTGTGTGTGTGTGTGTGTGTGTGTGTGAGTGTGTGAGAGAGAGAGAGAGAGAGAGAGAGAGAGAGAGAGAGAGAAGGTCTAGGTGGGGGTCAGAACTCATAAAGGGGCCAACTGCAGGTATCCATTAATATTTTACTATTTTAGTCTTGTCTCATGTTGCCTTTTGTCGAGCACCCATCTCACCACCTGTCACTCAGAGCAGAGAGAAAGGAGGAAGAGAGAGGGGGAGACTGAAAAGTGAAGGGGAAGAGGGAAGGAGAAATGATGGGTAAAATGAGGGAGCTGAGGAGAGGAAGGAAGAGACAAAGGAAAACAATGAGCACACTTAGCATTGTTTGTTCCGAGGGAGGGAAAGGAAGGGAGGTGGAGAACACGGGAGCCAAAGTACCTGGGTGACCATCACTATCGTTTACAGGGCGAAGAGAGGGAGGGAGAAAAGGGAGGTGGGGGAGTAAAGGCACCTGCTGCACTGCCACTGATACAAGGGTCACAGAAGAGAAAGTGGGGAAGATGAGAAAGACGGACAGAGAGGAGGGACTCGAAGAAGTGAAGAACTTAGGAAATACGAGACAGAAAAACTGAGTAATGAGCGAAGGACTTTCTGATGAGATGCTTTATAAAACCAGGATGCATGTCTGTTATTAATGTAGTTTATTAATAGAAGACTGTTCCCTCATTAGAGTCGATCTGAATTAATCATCTTCATACTTCAAACATCATCTGGAGAAGTGACTTGTGGAAACCAGCCTGAGAAACCATTCGTATCTGTGTGTGTGCTGCTAGAAAAAAATCCTCTGCATCGTTTTGACGACTCCTGCAGGAGGAGAGACAGTTAACATCAAAAAGGTATTCACACTCTATTTCCAACATTATCCTCACAATGTACCAATAGCTTATTTTCTTTCTCTCACTGTAACTTGACATGCTAGCCTTGAGTAACCTTGGTCCTTCAGATGAATCCTATCTTTCAGTCTTCATCAACGCTTCCCTTGCAAGGACAGGGCAGTGGCCTTCCCTCATTTCTAATTATAACTCAAAGGTTGAGTTTGACACTGTACTGGAATTTTTACACAATAGAGATTCAAAACAGAATGTCAGGGGACAAGGGGGGACTCAAGAAACAAAACGATCAGATGTCCGAAGGAGGGACATACCAATTACTATACCCCTCATATTATATTCCAAGTGGATTAAAATGCAACTGTAAACTTGCTTTTTACTAATCTTGATAACATCCGTTTTGAAAAAGTCTTACAGATGCTCTGCTCTCAGGCTTCCTTGAGGGAGATGTCACGAGAACGGCTGCCTCTCATCGACTCATCTGGGAGTAAAAAAGCAGGTGATTCAGCCAGGAGCCTTTAAAGCCTGTTTATAAAGAGTTTATTCTGCTGAAGGGTTAGTGATGAATGTTGGAGATATGTCATCAGTAAATAGTTGTTATACGGTCGAAGAATAAAACGTATTTTTCTGAAGAGGTGTGAGAGTAAACATAAGATACTGTGATACTATAATTAAAAAAAAAATACATGCTATTATTTATCAAGTGAAAATAAGCAAAACTCAATTTCAAGCACAGCTCCATGTTTGAGTATTATTCCTGATTTGTTTGTATGTCCATTTGACAGATATAAATAAAGACGACCGATTCTTCATATTTCAATTTTGTTTTGTTGCTGTAAAATATTGTATTGAAATAAGGTTGTCCTATCACCTAAAATCATTACACTGATTTGCTGCCACAATAAGTGAAAAAAAAGTTTAATTCCCTTTTAGTATACGATAGAAAATTCATAATCTAAGATAAGTTATCGTATTTTATATTATAGGATTGAAAAACAGCATTGATATAGTTACACATTATTTCTGTTCAAAAAGAAATCCCGGTGGTTGTTTATCCTAACTCTAGTAATAACTGAGGAAAAACCTTAATTCCAGCTGGTAAATAGATGAAATGCCTTGCTCAAGAAAAATAGAACTATTCATATGGGAAGTTAAGTTAAGTTGTAGCATTCATCAATGTTTTTTTTAACCAATGGAACTAAGATAATATAATTTTTCACCTTAATCCTCCTTTCTTTCTTTTCCTGCCTCAGCCAAAGTACCACACTCCTCTTCAACTCTCCAGCGCCACCATCAGGCCAATCACCCAAAACGTACTCGGCAACAGACCTCCACCTCCTGCCCTCATCCTCACCCAGGACCTTCTTCCCTCCTCCTGTCAGATACAACCATGGCACCCTGGGGGGGCCTGATTCTCTCCGAATCCTCCTTTACCTCAATCCCACCACCACCTCCTCTGCAACCGCCCCCTCCTGCTCCTCAGCCCACGCCCTGCACCCCTTACCGTGGGAGACAGAATGAAGAAGATGAAGAAGATTCATGTTCAAGCTTCAGCTCCGAGGTTACATCTCCTCCTCTGCCAGACCTTCAGGGCAATGCAGGTATAACTGGGACCAGGAGGTGTCCATCGACGCATCATTCCACCACCTTCCGTGGAAATCCTTCAGTTGATTTTGTGTAAACGTTCAAACCAACAAACCAACAAACAAACAAACAAACCATAACTATTTACAATTTGCAGCTATATCCCTACCTGAAACTTCCACTCTCTTACATTCCTATCCCTGTGTGTCTCTGCAGGTGCAGGAGGTCGAGGGTTGCGGGCGAGGCGGAGGGTGTTGCCCCAGCGCCGGGTGCCTCGTCCTCCTCGCCTCCCACCACTGCGTCCAGTCACCAATCTCAGCTTCTCTCGGAGCTTCACCTTCTCTTTCTTCGAGCTGCCACTGCACGAGTCGCCTCGCTGCCGGGCCGAACGCGTCAGAAACCTCATGCTGCTTTTGAGACAGATACACTACTGAAGAACCACAGCTGCACAGACTGTGTGTTCTCTAATAACTATTCTACAGTGATGATAAACAAATTCCATACATACTCATAGGACAGGTACATTTGTTCTCAGATATATTATTTTGAATTTATCAGTGGTAGTTAGTGGTAGCATGTTAATCTCACTGTCAAAGTACTTGTGGTGCAGTGAGTGAAGTAGACATATTATTAATAATTTGAATCCTTTCGTGTTTTTAATGTGATGAAATTACATGATTTTTTTGGGGGGTTTATAGTTGAATCAAAGTCACTCCCAAGTTGTGTCCAAGTTATTTTTCAATTCCAGAGAGTAAATATGATCAGAGAGATGTTTGTAATTTGTAGGGTTGGGTACCGAGAACCACTCCTCAATTGGCTCAGGCACCGAAGTCAGAGTAACGAGTGAGAGTGTGTGTGTGTTTTGTATTTATTTGTATTTATTTTGGTATAGTGTAAACTTTTGTTAACAGTTCATATATTATTCATAGTTTTAAGTTAAAAAGTGTTTTGTATTTATTTATATTAATAATCTACTTTAAACAGTTTATATATTTGGCAATAAAAAAAGCCTTTCTTAAATGTCGTCAAGCATCGTTTTGTGTGTTGTTTTTTTTCAAAGTAACGGTTCAGGCACCTTTAAGGCACCGGTATCGTTTTAAAAGTGTCGGTTAAGCACCGGTATCGGAAAAAAAACAAGCGATACCCATCCCTAGTAATTTGTGGTACAAAAAGCCTAAAGAAGTGTTGGTGTTAGATTGTGGAACCATAAAAATGTACATTTGCTTTCTACACACACACACACACACGTATGTGAAGTTGTGCTGTGTAACCAGACGTGGCTGACCTGTATCTCAAAACTGTGGCTGGTTGAACGACAAGTTTTTTTCTGTTGAAATTTCTGTAGGTGGACAATATTTCGTGTTCAGGCACTTTTTTGTAATTTTGTGCAGCTGTGTTTAGTTCATGTCTTTTCACATCATGTTTTCAATTAATTTCCCATTGTCTCAGTTGGAATGACTTTCATTAACTATTCATTGTGCAAAATGAAAACCATTAAAAATACATTAATGCATGGAAAACATTTCTCCGTCTCATTTCCTCTCTTTCTTTATCACTCTTTACTTCCTCTGTCACTCACACACGCACTGCACGTTCAGACCATGAGGCTTTGAAAGCTGAACTGTGATAACTGAGGCATTCAGAGGCATCAAACATGGGGGGGAGGGGGGGGGGGCTGTAATCTCTGTTCAAGGCTGTTCTGCACCTTCCCTAACTCACGTGTGGCTCTGTGTGACTGTGTGTGGGTGTGTGTGGGTGCGTGCGTGTGTGTGAGGCAATGGTTTCATAGACATGTGAACTCTTTGTACTCATGCGGCTTCCTGCTGATACAGAGGTCACCCTAGAGGTTAAAACTATTTTTCTTCCCTGTCACCTAATTTCAGACACGCATTTTACAGACACACGCACACACATACAGACACACACACACACACACACACAGACGTTTCAAAGGTGTTCAGAGAAGCACAGTTGAACTGATCAGATTAAAATGATCGTTCTCAGTGGGGTGAGTCCTTCACATTTTTGGAGAATATGAAGTCACAGTGTAGGTCAGTCAAATCCTTTAGTCTCTGTCATTGCAGAATGTGTTTGTGTAACAGTTTCAAGTTGTCTAGTGTGTGTGTGTGTGTGTGTGTGTGTGTGTGTGTGTGTGTGTGTGTGTGTGTGTGTGTGTGTGTGTGTGTGAGTGTCTTATGGCTGCCTCACTACACTCCCTCAGAGTGAACACTATCAGAAAGTGTAGTGACAGATATTAATCACATTACACAACAACACTTCTTTAGGTGCGCCAGTTGACCTTTCTGAACACATCTCGATCTTTCAAAACCAAACCTTTATTTATCTTATCTCATTTAGATTTTTTTGACTATGATTTAAACTATTTAAAAAGGGAAATAAAATGAAAAATGAAATAAAAGAAAGTTCTATTATTATTATATATATATGTATATGTATAAGTATTTGCCTGATGCCCCACAGTAAAATATAATGTGATCAACAAAAGCTCTTGATCCAAACACTAGCAATGTTGGTTGGAGTGAACGACTCACCTCCCTCTGGGGCCTCATACAGTTATGCACAGACACATATGCACATGCATGAACGCAAACAAACACACAAACACACAAACACACAAACACACAAACACACAAACACACAAACATGCATGCACGCACAAAACATATGTGCACAATCACCATCATCATCATTATCATTATTTAAGCTAGCAGCACAAAAACCTATAGGTTGTTACTATAGTAACACCTGGTCACAAGCAGAATCAGCCTCCCTCCAATCAGAGACCCCTCCTCTCACCTCCATTCCTTCAGCTGCTGTGGGTGGTGCTGGGTAATGTCACTGACGTCCACGTTGACCTTTAACCTGCACCAGAGTCTGTCCATGGCCATCGTCCTCTCTCTGCTCAGCCTCATCTACAGCACACAACAGTCGGCCATCGTTTTAGAGCTGTGATCTGCATTAATACTACTACTGCATCTGTTGGTTTTGTTTTTACTACGAATTTCAAGGATTATCACATAGTGGTGACTTGCTGAACTGACGTTAAACAAATCCACATATACTTCCTTTAATTATCCACCAATCATAAGACCTCTGTATTTTATGATGCTACCTATCTATCTATCTATCTATCTATCTATCTATCTATCTATCTATCTATCTATCTATATTTGTGTAAAAATATATAATTTAGCCATATAGCCTTCAAATATGTATTCCTGAAAAAGAGAGTGAACAATGCAATTATTATTTAAGACAGGTAGCAATAAATTGACAGACTCAACATGGGAGGTAATCTGTACATCCCCTCAGATTACATAAAACAACTTCTTCATCAATTGGAGTATGAATGTTGTTTTTAGTGTTCTATGATTATGACTGGGTTTTGAGAACCATGTGGTAAATATGTGCCATAGGAATGTTGCATGTGTGGATTTGTTTTGTCTTCATGTATTTGCCCATCAGCTCATGTCTTCTCCTTTATTCACACAAGTTTAAAATTTTGTATTTCTTTCCCTCCTCTCACCAGTTACTGAGGCAGACTCTCATTAACGTCCCCCCCCCCCCCCCCCCCCCCGTCTCTCCGGTCTTTCAACTCATCCTCATCTTTCAGCTCCTCCACTGTTGTTTTGGGTCGTGTTGCTGGTACAGACTGTTACAGAGACGTGGGACTCTACACCGAGGTAAACCCAATCTGTCTCACAACTGTCACAGCAATCAGAAAAGTCCTCAAGCTGTCTGATGAAAGTTTGGTGTTGTTGAATAAAGTTATGGCTTCATTAACCAATAAGGTAATTATGAACAACACACACGACTTGTGCTGCCTCTGCTGTTGCTCATTGTGCTTGACATTTTCTTTGTTCTGGAACATCGTGTTTTATTTCTCTGAAAACATTTGTATAACAATTAGAGGGTGCATGCGATTCATTTTCAGATGAGACAGCTGACAATAGGAAGGAATGTTTGTGCAGTAATTTGAGTACATGAACTCAAACAGTTCTTCTCGTCCGACTGCTTCATTCCCCTTTGATTGAGCAGTGGAGAAGCCCCGGCCTCAGCCACAGATCCAGGGTGGGCTCCTGCAACAACCAGGGATGGTCAGCAGCTGGTTGTGTTCAAGTGTCTTTTCTTTTGTTGTTGTTGTTGTTCTCCCTCCCTACTGCAGTTACAACACTTAGGCCAGACATGATCCTCATGTCCAGGTTAACCAAGCTGTGGTGTTACCTAAGCTGACTGTCCCTTGGGAAGACCGAATGGAGGAAGTCCAGGAAAGCAAACAAGCAAAGTATGCTTACACGGTAGCTGAGTGCCAGAGGAACGATTAGAAGGATCGCTGTGAGTAGGTGGGAGTGGGATGTACAGGCGTTGCAGGCCAGACTCTACGTCAGACTCTTCAGCTCCTCCATCATTTTGGACTGCAAAGAAGCAGAGCCTTAAAAAACACTTTGGAAGACCCAGAGAGGTCCTGCAGGCTCAACTGGTTGTAGACAGGGTTTTAGTGGTGCACTGCCCAACCAGGAGACAAGTTGGGGGTCATCATCCCCTGCTGGGACTCCTCAGTGAGGGTGTTACAACCTGAAACACCTGATGACGATGTGTCCAGGTTGCACCTCCAGGTGTATCATTGAACCATGTCATAACCACAAAGTGAAAAGAGTGTCTTGAAGTGAATAGTTCGAGGGTGGAACTTTGTTATACCTCTGAAGTTGAATCCGTCTGTCATTGTGCATTAAAACACCACATCAAAACAAATACAAAAATAAATCCTTGGCTGAAACCCATATGTTGGTCCTATTTTTACCTGCCAAATTATGGTGAAGTTCCAATGTCACCTTCCTCCACCCGCTTCTCGTAATACACATAAATAAACATGTATTTTCTATAAAAGCTAAAGTCCGACTTTCTGTTGTGATTGAATTCTGAGAGGCTGCTCCGAGGAATGTGGAGTTTCTGGCAAGACTTCAACAAGGTTCACGGAGGTTCACGGAGAGGAAAAGAGGTCAAAACTCCAGACGCTCTTTCAGCAAGTAAAACAACTTAACTGTTAGACTGATGCTTTTTGGCTCGCAGTCTCCATCAAGGACATCAAGTTGCTCAGACCATTTTATTCCATATAACCTCGGGTTTCGAGAAAAGACACAAATACACTAATGTTGAAGGAAAGGTAACAGGAGTATTTTGGAGGCTGCTTGAATTTTCTAAACGATTATGGAAAGAGCCTTAATGCTTCCTTTCTTATCACCTTATCAAGGAAGAAAATGCCATCCCACGATTCTTGTTGGCAGCAATACTTAAAGTGACACAACCATCTTCCTCAGGAAGTCTGCTTCTGGATCGTAGCCACATACTACTATGTTAAAGTGGGAGGAAAGCCAACAGGAAGTCAAGCACAAGGCCCCAGGCCAAGGGGCGGAGTCTATAAAAGGGGGCAGGAAGATCACCTGGGCCTTTTTTTTTTCCTGTTTTTAGTGAGAACATATGGGGCCTTTGTTTGGTAGGATCAATTTTTCCTATATAAAATGTTTTAAATGCCAGACTTAAATAATTAAACTTTAGAATGTGACATGTATATTTAGCTCATGTTATCAAACTAAAGAATAATTTAAAATTTGTTTTGTTCAAATATTCATGTTTGGAGAGGGACTAAGACTTGGCTGCTCAGGTTTTTAAGCCACCTGCGTCTCCAAATTGGAAAAGGACTGTGTTCCAGTTCAGCAAAATTAAACATTTTACATTACAAAAGGTTTGCAATGTTTTCTTTACAAATGTGCTTCTGTTTCTTTAGTTTTTTTAATAGACACCATTAGAGGAGGCAACTTCTGTTTTTCATGGTCTTATTAAATTCTGACTTATCATTGAATGGTGCATTTCTTCTGTTTGATGTGCTTGTTGTTCTTTCTGCTGTACTGGGATGACTGAGTGTTGAGTAGCCAGATTTGCATGTGTGTTCTGGTGTGTGTGTTTTAAGTCAATAGTTTAAGTCCCTGTAACTTGCTGTGAATAATCAAATATCAGTGTTGCAGAACACTTTTGAATTATTTTACCTCGTTTTTGTGTAGTTATACCCTCAACTTTCTGACGGTGCAGTCTGGTCCCACACTTCTAAATTTAGTGTTTTTTTCATTTGATACAAATTTAGATTTTGGTTATTTGTGTAATTTGCCTCCATCTCTGCTTTAGTGCGTCCTGCATTTAGACCAGCTGAAACAGCTGAAACTTTCCCAGAGTGACATGGTCCAACACTTTGGCACACACTCTTTCGCAGCATCTTATCATATAAACAGTATAAATAAAGCGTGTGTGCCAGTGAGTGTTGGATCAGGTCACTCTGGGAAAGTTTCAGATGCTTAACGTGATGAAAGTATGTCAAAACCGTAGTGTTTGCTGAAAACATAGATGGAAAAGAGAAGTGAAATCATAAGAATGTAAATAGTCTGTATTTATATAAAGCTTTTCTAGTCTTGACCACTCAAAGAGCTTTACAGTTCAGTTTGCCATTCACCCATTCACACACGCATTCATACAGTGAATCTATTAGCAGCACTTTTTTGCTCTATAATGGGCAATTAGGGGTTCAGCATCTTGCCCAAGCACAGTTCGGCATGCAGATGGTGAAGACTGGGGATCGAACTGCCGACCTTGCTCTACCCCTCAGGCACAGCTGCCCCTAAATGTGTGTACAGAGGCTTTTGCATTGTGTCATTGTGTAAACTAACACCAAATAAAAACACTAAAATCTCCAGTAAAGGTCAGTCTTTTATATACTGAACCACTTTGATCGATGTAACTGTCAAGCAGCCAAAACTCACTGAAAGAAATCTCTTGTTGAAACCTACCATCTGTCCCATATCAAAACATCAATCTGTCTCCAAAGGCAAACGGACTGGGCTCCGAGCATCGGTGACTTCCTGTCAACAGCTCGGTTCCCTCCACTTGATTCTCTCATTACACTGAATAGCTCCTGTGTAGATTTTGTCAAGTATCTACAATGTTTCAGGGATGCTGTTTGCGGTTACTTTGTTTACAGAAATTACTCCACATGA
Organism: Pleuronectes platessa; assembly: GCF_947347685.1. Classification (NCBI taxonomy): domain Eukaryota; kingdom Metazoa; phylum Chordata; class Actinopteri; order Pleuronectiformes; family Pleuronectidae; genus Pleuronectes; species Pleuronectes platessa. Next base: position 18,634,581 of record NC_070631.1, on the reverse strand, counting down.
ATTCCTTCTCTATATACTTTCTTTTCTGTATTTTTCGATCCTACACCATAAAGGCAGCTACTGAAACGGTCTCTAGTGTAACACAAGCTAGCGTTCATCTGGTTCCTTCTATGTTCTAAGTGAGTAAAACAACCAATGTTTTCAGGTATCTACTGTTTGTCATTGTTCTAAAAACCATGACAGCGTTAAGCAAGTATTATAATAAAAGAAATTCATGATAAAATTTCAGCTGAAATTTACGAAAGTATGGCATAAGACAACTTATAACAAAATGGAAAGTTCATGGATATTTTAGAAAAGGTGGTGAAAGTTTGGATGTTTGGGAAAATGACAAATCGTTTTAATATGTGTAACAATCAACAACATGAAATCATTGAGATGAAAAAAAGGTAAAACTTGGCACATAAACTTCCCTCCAGCTCTGACTGTCTGTATGTTCTTAGGATTTTCTTTCTCTGATGAGACATACGCCTGTTGTACCAACTTACTGCTGGGAGCTGTTCTTTCTAAAACCGACTGCCACAACTTGGCTCTTCTGAAGACTGACAGAGCCAAGTACGGAAAATCCACTGTAAATAGCATCAGCATCACAACCATCTGACATCAGACACCTGGCCAAAGAAAAGCAGTTCCAGCCATCGCATTAGAGAGGTTAGTGAGATGTCTGTTCAATAACTGGTAAATATCTAATAAAACATAATGTAACAGTTAAATTGCTTTATTTTAGGGGCTTTCATCTCTCAGTTTTTATTTTTTTAATCATTTTGTGAATCTCTTTCATTAAGTCACAATTCAGTTTCATTAGTTGATATAATTATGTTTTAAATGACTAGCAAATATTATGTGGCGAGGGTGTTGTTTTGCAAATTTTAAAAATTTTCACAATAGGAAAAATGTTCCCAATCCCTGTCTGGAAATTATGGATCTATGTTCTTGTCACTTTATTCTAAACTCTGCACTGTTGTTCGTGTCGGGACCCTGTGGCAATGATTGCTTAATTTGTTCCACTGATCTGATTGGTCAGTAGTTGGGATGTTGCTAGGTTGTGATCTGATAAGTCACTTTTAAGTAATTTTTTTAAGCAAATGCCAAATGTTCAGTGATTATTAACCCATTCTCAACAGAATGTCCTCTGTTTTGGACGGATGGTTACAGACATCACCATTGGATCAGAGTGGGTTAAAAGAGAATTTGTGATGGTCATTTTTCTTGATCTCTTTTATTTAACAGTTATTTTATGTTGTGTTAAAAAGTTGAAGCGTTAGTTAGCAGTAATCAAATGGTTGACCATGTTTTCTTCAGCTTTACAATACTGTTTGTACGATAGATCCGTCTGGTTATCTTACGATTGTGCAAAGTCGAGCTTTAAAGCCATAGGCACATGAAGTACATGGATAATTCATCAATGAAAAGTAGTGTATTTGGTCATATGGAAGCTCAGGGACCTGATTAGTGATAATTTTCAGTTTAGCAGTGTGAGACAAATGTCAATTAAAGTAGGGTCTTTAAATCTTCCTCAGGAACACACATTGTTTGTCTATTTGCTTGGTCATGCAGCTTCCCATTCATCCTCTTGTTAGGTAAGAACAATCCGGCTGTAATGGCTGACTAATCCAATCATAAAAGATAACATTGATAACACTAATGATATAAATAAATGGTTGACTAGAGTCACTAAATAATAAATAAATAAAATAAGCTGTGACGGTTACTAAAAACTGAGAAGTACTCACTTTGTAAATGATAAAATAAATTCAAAATGAATGTTCAACCTGTGACACTTTGATTTCCAGCTGGAAGTTTCGAACTTTGCCCTCTCCCACCACAACGATGCCGCCGTATGCCTTATCTATTCATCTCTTCCAGGTCTTAAGATAGAGCACTGCCCGAGAGAACCCTTTCGGATTTGAAATGGAGCCTTAGCTTCAGCTGTTTGCTGGAACTCCTCCAAACGACTGCAGCGTTTTGCGTTTAACCACTTGGATCTGATGGAAACCCGTACATTGGATTCAATTTGAGGCACAGGCACCGCTGAACACAGAGAGGAGTCATTCTTCATAAGAGGAGATATAACATTGTGAGTGAAGGAACTTATTCATCAACAGGAAAAAACGGACAGAAGCCAACAGGATAGAAAACATTTCATTACAATAACCTGTGGGATTAATTTCAGTTTCTTCTGGGATTTTTGTAAAAGCCGCAACCTTTTTATTTTGGAACTTAAAAAAAGTTTGTTAAATACCACTGGAACACAAGGTAATTATTATAAAAAAAATGTCAGACTTGCTTGTGTGGAGATGAACAGTTAAGTCCCATAGGGGTCTTTAGTTTTAACTTTGAGACTAAAAAAGCTATATTCCCGTCAACAAATATTAAAAATAAACAAAATTGTATTAGTCGTTTAGTTTTACTTTAGTTTTATCTTGAATAAAGCTATACTTTTGCGGTCAACACAAGGGAAGATTCTCAGCTGAAATGCTTTTTGGGTTTATGTAAAGCTGGTGTTCGCCATGGGAGACGGGACAACAATGAACTACAGGGTCCACAGAAGGATCCTGGATGAAGGGGCTGTGGAGGAGATGGGAGAGAAGTCTGACTTACACACACCTCTTTCGGAGAAGGTTAAAACGTCAATGAGGTAAAATTGACTACATCCAATCTACTGTTCTCATATAATCTCTCAATGACATACTAAGACATTTGGGGTCATGTGCTATATTCTTTCTGTAATAAAGCACAAAGAATACAGTGACTGCACCCATTGTTCATAATTTAATAGTCAGTTACATGGGTTAGAGTGTTTGTGATAGTTTATCCTCACTCTTGTTGAGGGATAAGGACAGAGGGTGTTGCACCTTGTTGAGTCCTATGAGACAGACTGTTATTTGTGAATATGGGTTATACAAATATATTTTTATTGATTGATTGATTACCTTCAGAATTAATTTGTTTTCTTATATGTATTTTGACTTTCCAATGTAAACGCACATGCTTAAATATGACTACAATACAATATAATACAAGTATTTCTAAAAGGCCATTTAACATGAATATGTCAGCTATGACAAAAGATGATCCACGGCTACAATTTTGTTCTTTAATGACAATTGTTTTGGCCCAGAAATATTTCACGGGACAAATGCATCATATACTCAATCAATGCCCCCTAAAAGCCAACAGTTAAATACAAACAGAAAGGATATAAGATTATTAATTTGTATTAATCGGAAGAAGGCTGCACACAACCAAAAGGGCGGGAGGTCAGCCTCGAGATGAGGGCTGACACATTCTGCACCCGTGATATCAAAGCATATATCAAAGACTTGTTTTTCTCTTTCTTCTTTCGCTCTGTCGGTCACTCTTACATCCAAACTCAGGTGTTCTGGTCCCCGCCTGAAGAGCTTCCTGCTGAGTAGTATCCCTGTCTTATCATGGCTGCCTCGTTACCCCATCCGAGAAAACGCCATCGGTGACCTGATCTCTGGGCTCAGTGTGGGGATCATGCAGCTGCCACAGGGTGAGGATGGAGGTTCACATATTAGAGATGTAGTAAAAGGTTGGAGGTATAGAAGTTATATGTTATATTGTAAATGCTGTGTATCCCCCATTATATTACCCAATATATAATACCATCTGTAATATAACTCTTCCCTGGATGGTAATAAATATTTATTCTGTGTTTTCCCTTTAGGTATGGCCTATGCTTTGCTGGCATCTGTTCCTCCAGTCTTTGGCCTTTACTCCTCCTTCTACCCGGTCCTCGTCTACTTCATCTTCGGCACATCCAAGCACATCTCAATAGGTTTGTACCTCAGCACAATGCTGCATCTGCACAAGTGGGAATGTATCTGTTATAGAGATATGTGGATTTGCTTCAATGAACAAGTGATGAAGCAGGTATAGCAACAGACTGAAGCAATCATTTTTTGGCATTGTAATACTCTTCAGTGAAAAATACATTTTGAATCAGCAATAAAGTTTGACATATAAAGATGTGATCCGATTTGATTGACTGTTTTATCTTACAGTCATCATGATCTTAAAACTTGACAGGATGTCAGCATAAGTAACAAAGCAGACACTCCCACATAATAATTATTGAAGTGATTGTTAAAGCCATTCCTTTGATACATTTCAGCTTATCCGGAAGCAGTCATGGGAGTCTGGTATAATGCAACAATATCCATATCCAATAGCCACTGTTGCCATATTGCAGAATTTAAAACTATCCAAAGGCTAAATGACTCTGCTTCCTGAATTAATCCAGACCTGTTCTAGAATCCAAAAGAATATTGGGTTTTCACAAACAGGGTACAGTGGCTATTTCATTATGATTCATGTATTTGTTTATTTTATCTTAGAAATGGACTTTGGCTAATACAGTCGTTAACATTTCGTCCTGATGATTAATCGGGCACAACTCGAAGCAGAAGCAAATGGGGCCTTTACTTTGGGAACCAGGGCTGGCTGAAATAGCTCATCAAGCTTTGTAATTCTTTTTTAAAATATGTGACTTTCCAGCAGATGTCACATATATGTAAGAAACCATCACTCAGGTATCAGAGGAAAACTGTAGGTTTCAGGACCAATGTGGGTTTGATGTAATTGTTTCTCCGACATCTGGTATGTTTTAACATGGCCAGTAAACATGAGTGCTTATATTTCTATCTCTCATCCTCCAGGTACATTTGCAGTGATTAGCGTGATGATAGGAGGAGTGACCGATCGATTAGCCCCGGACTCAGACTTTATGATATGGGACAATGTGTCAAACTCCAGCATAGTTGACACCATGTCTCGAGACGCAATGAGAGTCCAAGTGGCTGCAGCTGTCACCTTCCTAACTGGAATATTTCAGGTAATCATTAGATGAGTGGAGGTGTGCCATATTGGAGACAGTCAGGAGTAATGTTCAGTGACAATGAAAATCTGTTTATAGGCATTAATATCTCTCATTTATAGGCTGATTACAGGAAGTTATTGATCAGTTCAAAAGCATGAAGGGGAGCTGCATCATGCTTATAATCTTTTTAAATTTTCATCCAATAGGAGTCTATACGCTAAAAGGTCAAATTGTGACAATAATGCAGATGGCTTGTATATTTCTGCTTCTTTCTTAAAAATATGGAATGATTAGCATATTTGGGCACAGCTTTCATTGTGCAAAAGGCTACTGTTGTTTCTATAAATGCGTCATAATGAAGATCAGTACAGGCTCTCAGTGTAGAAGTTGGAGGCATCTAATGCACACTGTCTAACTGGTGACAGTGAAATGTTAGAAAATCAGAGGTTTTGAATATGAATTGTTTTTCGGATTTTTTTTAAATACATTTCCTTTAGGTTTGAAAATATATATATATAACGGCCACTGAGAACCTCATTGTATTTCAATCTCTATGTACTGTAGATATTGCTTGGTCTGGTCCAGTTTGGTTTTGTTGTGACGTACCTGTCTGAGCCTCTGGTCCGAGGTTACACCACTGGAGCTGCCATCCACGTCATTGTGTCCCAACTCAAATACACCTTCGGCATCAACCCTGTGAGATACAGCGGACCTTTGGCGTTGATATATGTAAGAAGGACACAACCACCGACATTAACATGTTGCTTAGATCTGAAAAGGTAAAAAATGTATTTTATCTTGTCTGAAAAAACATAAACAAAAAAATTTGTTAACCACAGAATGACGATAACAAATGAATTTCAATGGCTGTTGACAAATGTTCCAAGGATGAGCTGGTTAATTTGCTAATTGATTGCTTCAGTACCATTCTAAAACATTTTTGATCAATGAATATGAACATTTGTTGAAGTCCACTAATGTGGCAACCCTCTGAGATTCATCCCATTATTAACCTTAGTCAGTGCACTTAGAGTGAACACATGTTCCACTGTGCATTCACTATGAATGCGTTGTCATGTAAAAAGGCAGAGGCAGCTGACAATGAAGCATACAGGCATGCCCATTAGTCATTGTGAGTATTTGCATTTTGCTCACATTAAGTCTATTTACCTTTTAAATAACTTTAATGATGGTTTCAGACAGCTGCCAAGCCCACTCAGTGTCACACAATACGTTTTTCATTCCGTCCTTCCTTACTATTTATGAATACTTTGATCTCCACAACATAACAGAACCATACAAGGGACCCAACTGACTCCGTTGTATAATTATATCCAGTCGATATGGCAAAATATCAAATGGACTTTGTATTTTCATGAATTTTATGTCATGTATCATTCATTCCTCCATTTAACCAATCATCCTGCTCTTTCTCTCTCTCCAGACGGTGCTAGAGTTGTGTTATCTCATTCCACAAACAAATATTGGTACTCTGGTGGTTAGTGCTGTCACCATAGTCTGCCTTATTGGTGCTAAGGAGCTCAATGCATACTTGGGTAAAAAAATACCTGTTCCTATACCTGTGGAGCTGCTCGCTGTGAGTATCCAGGGATAACTACATGCACTAATAATTCATTCCAAGATTATTTAGTTCCTTTCAAAAATTAACAAACATGCGCACACACTCACACATGCACTCACATCCACGCTTACACACAAATGTAGTAGTGAGGATACCCATTGACCTAATGCATTACCTAGCCCCTTACTATAAACTTAACAATTACAACTACATGCTTTACCCTTACCTAAACCTTGTTCTAGCCCTCAACCTAGTCTAAAAACATCTACATGTACACAAACATGCACGCGCACAGACACACACACACACACACTGATGTATCCCTTATTTGCTTCTCCAGGTCGTTATTGGTACAGTCGTTTCCTGGCAGGTGAACTTGGAGGAGAAATATGGAGTGGATGTGGTGGGACTCATTCCCTCAGGGTGAGAAACATATAAATCACAACCCACAGCAAATATACAAGAATCTGCGTTTTTGAGAAATGTGAAGTATTTGAAATGGATAACCTATTCGACTTTGTCTCTACCTTCTAACAGTCTCCAGCCCCCGGTTCTCCCAAACGTGTCTCTGTTTGGTCAGGTGATAGGGGACGCCTTCGCTCTGTCTGTGGTTGGCTACGGCATTGCCATCTCACTGGGACGAATTTTTGCAATAAAATATGGATACAAGGTGGACAGCAACCAGGTAGGGAGGTGAAAGATTGATACAGGTATGACCTGATGTTTTAAAATTAGTGCATTGTACATAAATAGTGTATTTCTCATGATCTAGGAACTTATCGCCCTGGGTCTGAGTAACTCTATCGGAGGAATGTTCCAGTGTATCACAGTCAGCTGCTCCATGTCTCGCAGCATGGTTCAAGAGAGCACTGGAGGGAAATCTCAGGTTGGTGGAGGCTGTTTAACCTGCAAAGGGTCTGTTTACCTGACCTACATCTCAAGGTGTTGAAAAATATAGCATAAGTATAGCTAAAAGTACATATGTATGTGTGGTACTGTTTCACTGGCTTTCACCATCGGATGAAACAGCACATATTCAGTAATAATAAACTATAATCAATCTTCATCCAAATTTATACATATAAATTATAAATATATACTTGGTATTTTTTGAGGATCTCGTAACATGGACAGATTGAGGAAAAATCAGAATGATCTTTTTGATCAAGCTCTAGGCAAAAAAAAGTTCTCATTACTTTAACTTACATAAATCAACTAAAACAGGGATAATACAAACGGCCAATTCATAGTAGTATTCAAAGTAGGTGTATCCCATGGCTCTGTGCTTGGACCCCTTTTCTTCACCATCTACATCCTCCCCCTTGGTCCAAACATCTGCCACCACCATCTTAGTTCCAAAACCAGCATTCCAAAACTTGGTTGTCACTCCCAGACTCCCATTTCATTCTGGTCCAACCCAAACCAAGCTTCCATTCAAGTCCCTCGTCAGATACAAAATCTTCCTCCTCACACATCAATCCCTCCAGCCTCCGAAGCCACCATGACAGGGGATTCAGAGTGGGAGCCCCCCCCCCCCCTCTGGAACTCTCTCCTGTCAGAGATCTGCAATACTTTGCAGAGGCTTCACCACATAGTTCCATTGTCCCAACGTTGCATCCCTACCATTATTTACTGTCCTTGATTTGTTTAAATTTTACTTTAAGTACGTTGAAAGGTTCTATATAAATATATAAATCCAAATTACAATAATAATAATTATTATTATTACTTGTCCTGCTTGTGAAGCATCATTATCAAGTTCAATTTCTAAACCTTGGATAATCTGTATTTAATTTGCATATGTGTTACCCTTCCTGTTATTATTCCACACTTGTTACAAATATTTTGTAAGTATTTAGGTCATTTTTCAACATCTTTAGTTTCCTCCTAACACCTCACCCTGCATGTTGCCACAAACCTGGGCGATCACACAGCTTGAGCAGAGTAAAACCCAGTCATAATTAACGTTGCTGTGATAAGTGGCATCATTAAAAAAAACACTTTGGGAATTGATTTTCACTCACATTGTTGAACTCCACCTACACAAACACAGATTTGCTGAGAGGCTTGAACGATTTAGTTTGACAACACAATTAATCAGTTAAGGGCCCATGACAGAGGAGAGGAGAGACTGATGAAACTACAGCAGGTTTTACAATCCCATACTTGTTCATACTAATAACCACAACAACAGCCATCTTTCCTGTAGTTTGCCTTTGACTCTCATTGACTGATCCCTCTATATGATTTTTATTCACTGTTCCTCCATCTTTTCTCTCTCTCTCTTCATTACAGGTTGCTGGAGCTCTATCTGCAATTGTTATCCTTGTTATCGTGCTTTGGATTGGAGCTCTCTTTGAGGAGCTGCCCAAGGTGTGTGTGTGTGTGTGTGTTTGTGTGTGTGTGTGTGTGTGTGTGTGTGTGTGTGTGTGTGTTTGTGTGGGTGTGGGTGTGTGGGTGTGTGTGTGTGAGTGACTTCTGCCAACATAATAGATAATTAAAACATAAAGACAAGATATTAAAATAATTATATTAATATTTCAGAGTCATTTATATAAAATGAGCAGCAGAGTTATCATAAGATACCATTATTTCAATAAAGCACTGTAAACACTGTAGGGTTATACTAAAGACTGTTACCCATTTGTAACATGTGAAGGGTTTATTTGAGAAAAGTTGACTGTCCATCATGTTACAAGAATCAAAAGTGCTCTAATGAACTGTTTCATATTTGATATTGTAGGCAGTGCTGGCTGCCATCATCTATGTCAACCTCCATGGCATGATAAAGCAATTCCTGGACATCCCTGTACTGTGGAGAAAAAATAGAGTTGATGCGGTCAGTGTTCCTAAAAGTAGAAAAAGAAACATAGAATGTTTTTAAACTATTCAGGAATATTTTGATATCATGTACCCCACTGTGGCCTGTCGGATGTCTTCCAGTTGCATTATAGGCTAAAGAAATCCACAACTCACATTAGTCTCATTTTACCACCCATTAATATTTAACTCATCTCTCCCGGTTTTTCCCTAGGTAATCTGGGTGGCCACCTTCATCCTCACCGTGTTGTTGAACCCTGACATCGGACTAGCTGCTAGCATCGGCTTCTCCATGCTCACCGTCATCTTCAGAACACAGCTGTAGGGACACACAGCCGCCCATCCACAATTATAAACTATCAATGACAGACCACGTGTCAAACTGAACTTCATCTATCAAACACCACACCCAACAAAGAACTGACCTTCACTTTTTAGGCCACACTAAAACACAAAGTGTTTAATCAAAGTAACATATCTTTGTTTTGTGTGTTTCCAGCCCTAAGTATTCCCTGCTGGGGCAGGTCCCAGGCACTGACATTTACAGGCCACTGGAAGAGTACAATCAGGTATACACAAGGACACAAAGTATTTACCTCAAAACAGGACAAGCATTGGCACAGACATGGCAAGAATGCTCGGAGATAAATGATAGATTAATGATACTTTAAGGTACTAATATCAGTTAACGCCTTGAATAACTTCCCTTGGTTTCTCTGGCCGTCACTTTAAAGTGAAGAATCAAACACAGAATTTGGAAATGGAGGTAGTCAAAAAAAAATTACTTTGCCCCAACTAAAGCTCGACCTCACTTGCAGTCCTCATTGCAGAGCCGGAGCACAGAATAGTGTGAGGGTCCTGTGGATCCCTTATACTGTATATTTTCGTCTTTTGAAGGAATAGTTATAAAAAGAAAAACTCACGAATCATGTGTTTGGTCTGGCAAAGAATATATATTTCATTGGTTTTGCACAATGGTTTGGCAATATGCCTTAATGGCACCCTTAACCATTTTTTTAATCAAAGCCCCTTGCTTCTTACTTTACCCTAAATGTAAAAAACCCAGGGGGGGTATTTTGGCTGCGACCATTGCATAAATGGAAAGGTAGATAAACAGAAACTGTCATTGGGATGTGTTTACAGTTAGATTTACATCTTACTAAAATCATACCTGAGTCTAATGGTCGGATTGACCGCCCATGAAAACTGGTGTAAATAATCATTTGAACATAGTGTTCATGGTGTTGACGTTCAAAGTTTATGCTGAGACGTGTGCTCCAGTGCTACTTTCCTCTTAGGTGATTTTACTTTTTAGCTGTGTTATCATCAGCATTTGTCAGTATGCGAAATATAGTGATTAAGTTTACTTACTTAAACGATTAACTTATTGATTTTAGGTGAAGCAGGTGCCAGGGATTTTAATCTTCCGTTCCTCTGCTACTCTCTACTTCGCTAATGCTGAGATGTATCAAGATGCCCTGGGGAAGAAGGTGAGGATACACGCACACAAACACACACACACACACACACACACACACACACACACACACACACACACACACACACACACACACTCACACACATGAGAAGAAACAACCCACATTCCCTCCTCACATTTTCCATGCAATTAACTCCTCCCCTGCTAACATTATTTCAGACACTAAAAACTGAGCTGACTTTTCCACAATCCACACATTACGACTGTGACAGACATTGTTCAGATGTCATCCCAATGTTTTCTTCCGTTCAACTTTTTTTTTTTAAACATCCTGCTCCCCCACCCATTCTTCTCCTTCTCTTCTGTCACGTCTCTTTGGGATACATGGGAAGACACATTGAGGGAAGCTGGAAAAAAAGATGACAAAGGATGGGAGAGGGGGAGAAGTCGAGATTGAATAATTGAGGGTGATAATGGAACGCTTCATTTATTAAAATGTCAACATGTCAAAGCCACTGGGTCGCTCTATACTTTCTATTGTTTGATGCACAATAAGCCTTCATAGAAGTGGCAGGAACTGCAGGATTGTCTACGGAGAGAGAAACTGTCGCCATATAAATTATGGTATTTTGGTTCTGGGTGAAAAGTGTTTCTCTCACACCAGGTGCAGTTCTGATCACACTGGTGTTTGTTCAAGCGTTAATTTCAACTTAAAATTTGGTTTCAATCACTCATTTTAAGGTTGAAAGGTCATTACTGACAGGTGAGACTGACTTGAATCGGTTGGTTGTAATGATGTTTTTCAATAGTCTTGAGATGAAAACATCTAGCTTCTACTCAAAGGTTCGGCTCACAGTTAATCAGATCTGTCCTAAAATGCTAGTCAGGAGGCCATGTGAATACTGAAACCGTTTTTCATCAGAAGACCCCTGTGAGGAAAATTTGATGTTTATGTGAGAATTCCGATTTCGGATTCAGATAACTCAAATTGTAATCTTCCAGATAATTCAGGGGTCCGTTCAGTGGGTACTATCAACTGAGTCTGAGAAAATACAAAATGAATGCAGGGGAAGTTCATTTCAATTTGAAACATTCCAAGTTTACTGCATACCAGAACCCTCAAGTGAAAGCTCTATAGCTTTCAGAGCAGGTAAGAGATTCTTAAACAGCTCATAATGTTCTGTGGACAAACCCGACCTGTCCTGTTGGTTTGTTTAGACTGAATCGACAAAGCTTGTGAAACCTTTGATAAATATTTGATTGCTGCGCCTGGCCCTGCAGTATTTACTATAGTAAAACAGTGTCATCTCAATAAGCTTTTCTGTTCACATGGGATTCATACCTCATGTAATATGTTCTTTCCTGTTATCTCAAAAACAGTTTGCACGAATGCAAACATATACACCTGTATACCGGAAAGTTATTTGTATAGTTACTCTTGGAGAGGAAATATTGTTATTTAACCCAGTGTAGAAAACTAATGGAAACTTTGTCCCAATTGTCTTTTGCTGTTTCTATTAGTCTGACATTGATATTGCCAAGATCCTGTCAGCAAAGAAGAAACTTGAGGCCAAAAGGAAGAGGATTGAGAAGGCAAATGCAAAGAAAGCCAAGAAGAACGGAACAAATATGGTGAGAAAGACATGTAGTTCATTTATGCACAATTTTGAGTTTATTTCTTTGACATTAAAATATTGTTGCCCATTGCACATTCCAAATACAGGTGTCTTTTAATAAACAAACTTTCCACCGAGGACCTTCATTGGCTAAATGTTGCCTCCTTTGTGGTGTCATGTCTCGTCTTCAGGAGCCAGAGCAGGTGGACATTGCTGTCATTGAGACAGAAACTGCGTGCGATCCGTCACACCCACGATGCATCATTCTTGACCTCAGCCCTGTCAACTTCCTGGATACTGTTGGAATCAAGGCGCTACGAAATGTATGAGCATGGCAAGGGGGACAAATCATGCGTCTCCATTTTAAAAATTAGGAATTGAATTTATATGAATATTAATTTCATTTAATATTATTTAAATGAAATGTATACGTTTCTTAAACAAAATGTATCATTCCTCATCAAAAATTTATGAAGAAATGTTCGGAACAAAAGGGCAGAAACTCGATGGTTAATAATTAAATTCATCCCAGCATTAGAAAATGTGCTGATTCAGGAGTTTATCTCATTCTTATCTAATCCTTATTTATTTATTATATAAATTGTGGCAGATTTTTTTCATACAAGTAGAAGTTATCCTCCGTACAAACCTTGGTCCTTCTCCTAATCGTTTAGCTCCTCTGCCATTCAGTTACAATAAATGTAATCATCAGACTAGTTGAATGAACCCAAGTCTGACCTTTGCTCTGTGTTTTGGTCTGTTTCAGATCCAGAAAGACTACAGCGAAATTGGTATCGATGTGGTTCTTGCTGGCTGCCAAAGTAAGTCCTTCTACATTTCTAGAATAGTTTAGAATAATTGACTAGAACTGCCAAGAGATTGTGTGGATTGTTAGGTCAGATTTATTTATCTTATGAATTTATTTATTAAATACATTCGGAGATAGTTTTGAAAGCTTTAAATCCCTCAAAGTAGAATGTATTTCTCTAGAGTTGGTGGTCCCATGACTGCTTGTCTGGAATGCTGCAGAATTCCATTATGATTTTTTTGTCCTGGATGGGTGCAACACATGTATTTTAACATTTATAGTACCCATCCGCTTTGACACACACCATCTGGATTCTTCCAACAACACTGGTTGTTATTTCTGCTGTTCAATTATGTAATTTTTTTTAATTCCTGCAAAGGAAGTTGCTCAGTCCATAGTCGATTTTCCAGGAAACATTCCTGGTTTGGCCTGATATGCAGTAGTGGGAACATTGACAACATTGCATTTGGTCTGAAGGGAAGCTAAACAATGGGAGTGTTTTACATATGGCCCAATAAAATAACGTGGCTTTCCGCAATCCTAACACCAAAAGTCATCTAGTTTATTTCAGAGGATAAGCAGCTCTACTTACCCATAGTGGATCTCATGTAGTAGCCTAGGGAAAAAGTAAACGGTGAGTGTTTGAACTTGCATTTGGATTGACCATTTTCATTTTATTTCAATTCTATCTCTGTCTCTTTCCAGCTGGTGTGGTGGACAACCTTCAGACCGGAGAATTCTTCAAAGACAATGTGACAAAGTCCTGCCTGTTCTCCACCATCCATGACGCCGTTTTGTACTATCAGTCAGACAGAAAGAAGGAAGAGGTGATGTACTGTTTGAGCATCAAACCTACACATACACACCTCAAATATCACACACTGCAGTCTGAACAGAGGTGTGTGGAGACTCCAGGAAGAAAGTCTTCTTCCACTTTGCACTTCTAGTGATTTAAATCCAATATGGGGTCTCCAGGGTAATTTTAATGCACACACAATCGCGTTTATGCACAATATGATGCCTTGCTTTCTCTTCCTGTTTACAGGTATTTTAATGTGATATAAACACAAAGTCTGTATGACATTATTTCCACAAATGACGCGCTACACATTTTCAGCAGGAGCAGCAGCTGAGTTGGGTTTGGCTCACATGTTTGAATTTGACTGATCTCAGCTCCGGGGAATGCATAATAATAAAATATAAGATAAACAAGTAAAAATCGAATTACTCCACCGCTTCGCTGATAAGAGACTGTGAGAAGGACTGAGTTCATTCAGCTGCCTGCAGAGTGTACTGAGCTCATCTTAGTGGACAATGATTAAAATGTTGTTGTTGTGCTGGTGCATTGATCCTCACTCTGCACCCTGATTTGCCTCCCAATTGATTTCACACATTAGGAACAGGATTTGTAACACTATAATACTACAGTACGAGATAATATTTTATTTTATTTAGCATTTTTAAACACAGCTAAACATCTAAATAGCCTTTTGTATTTCATCAATATGCGTCAGGAATACTGCTCATCCCAGCAGAGAGCATGACTCTCTGTCTTAACACATGAGAAGTGTGTGTATGTTACTTTATATCTTTCCATGTGTCTTTGTGTCTGCCTGCTAATCTTAAGTATTTATTTGGATCACGAAAGAGGGAGATTGAGGTTTTTAAAGTAAGTTAAGAGGTTGGTCAAGCTAAAACCTGGTCCATTGAGTTTATTTAATTTTACATCTATTTAGTTCAATTCATTAAACTAAACTGTTGAAATGAATGCAAACAGACAAGGTTTCTGAGGTTTTTCACTACAATTGATTGCTGTTACATTTTCATTTCCACTTAGGAAGATTGATATACTTTCCACATGGTGCAAAGTGAAGACATCTTTTATCAAACTGTTCATATATATATATATATATATCAAACCTCAGAAATACAGAAACCAGTGTTTCTGATATTGTGTAATGTTCATCCAAGGTTTTAGATCAAAATATTGTTTCTAAAATTGGTCTGTTTTTTTTCTTTCTCCTGTTCTGTCCTGTTTTTCACAGGAGAACATAATGACACATTTCTGAGTCCTGAGAGGAAAGATGGAGGACAGTATCAGCAGTGACGCAGATTTTATCCTCTGAGCATCAAACAACTGGGACTTCTGTCTGTCACAAGCACAGACACACAAATCTGCATACCTGCACATGCACATGCAGCCAGGCACGTATGCTGGCATACGCTATAACTATGTGGGCAAAGCAACATAGTGCCAATAGATGACCAAAGAATACACATATGAAGTCACACAGCAATTTTCCAGTCTCTAGAGGAGAATACAAATCAAAGCAGTATCACAAATACACTTGTAGATAAAGCGTATTATTGCATATTGACATTCTTCTGTGTCTTATTGGCCAGCTTTTTTAAATAAATTTATAAGTGTGTCATTTAATCGTTAATGATGTGTATTAATCATCTATTTATGAAAATATAATGAAAGCATTGGTGGGGTGATGCATATACCTTAATAGGGCAATACTACAATTTTTGTAATAATGCTATTTCGTAATGGCTTGCTTTTCTAATTTATTAACTTTCACTGGAATTTTATGACTGTGGGAACCCAGATACAAAAGCATGTTTAAACAACTTGCTGATGACCCTTGACCATTAGTGACTTTGTTTGTAAGATTGTGATAATGTTGGAATAAAACATTTATTGGTATTAAGGACTGTATAAAGATGGACGATGCGTCTCCTCTTGTACTTAAAACCAAGGTCGGATATCCTGGATACAGGTGCCGCCATCTTGCACTATTGATGTCATATGGAACCTGAGACTGTTCAGTAGTGATCATGTTTGTATTGAACTCCCACAGACATAGGGACTCAACTCTTTCTATTTTAGCTAATAACTAAATCAAAACAAAGGTATCAGAAACATTAACACTTCACTGTGATAACAACTACCTAAAAACATCTTTCAGAAAAATGTATGTAATGTGTTCTTTGATGTTTTTATTTTGGCCCATGTTCCATCCACTAACATAGAAAGGGCAGGATTCATGACAGATATTGCAGCCAACCACCAGGGGGGGAAAACCAGTTAACTGCATCCACACTTGGATACACAAAAATTCCAGCTTGTTGGGAATGTCAGGTTGACAGATCAGAGTGAGATCCACCACCAGGGTCATGCACACGGGTGCTGTTTTATTTTTGTACCAAAGAAAGTTTTACACAAGACAAACTGTTACAGAAAAATGTTAATCACGAGGCCAGAACTGAAATTACACAGGCAATATTTTCATAACCTGATGACGTGGCCTGTTGCCTCATAGCAGTGATCTACCTCCACCTGCTGACAGTCTGTTAGACATGAGTTACACTGATGAGAAACACATGACCACACACTGAACAACAGTATCCAAGTGTGTTCCTTCGTGGAAACTGCACATGATATGAGACACATCGGTGAAAAAAGGAAGAAAAAAAACATGGGCTTTCCTTCTTTTGATGAAGTGCCTGAGTGGATGTTTGTCAGCCATCTGGCTCAGGTTTCACGCCCTTCAGGTTTTCTGGCCATTAAAATTCCAGACATTGCAGAAAGGAAACACCTCAGATTATCCACGATTGTTTTTCCCTCTGCCGATGACGCATGAGTTTTAAATTGATTATTATTTGTCTTTGCAAATATTTGTGAAGCAAGATGTTCTCCCCTATTTTACCAAACATTCTAATTATAAGTCAAATTGAAATCCTCTGCGGCTGTAAAAAAGAAAAAGGAAACCAGTCCAACATCTTTGGAGGATATACTGAGGTCAGGACTGTGAACTGTGACGGACCAAGTTTAGGAATAAGGTCCTCATCAAGAAAAAATCCAAACAATGGAAGGCCTTCATTTCCATCTTGTTTGGATGTGACGCATCTTCCTTGGAAAAAACATTTAGATTTGGTGATGCGACCACAGGAAATCTCTGAAATACCTCTGGAAAGATCAGGACTTGTGA
Organism: Pleuronectes platessa; assembly: GCF_947347685.1. Lineage (NCBI taxonomy): Eukaryota > Metazoa > Chordata > Actinopteri > Pleuronectiformes > Pleuronectidae > Pleuronectes > Pleuronectes platessa. The sequence goes on along the minus strand of NC_070631.1, from coordinate 18,617,479 downwards.
AAATGATGCTTTAAATCTGGATGTAATGTTTTTTCCTCTCAACTCTCACTGTGACACGTTGTTGCATTCCCACTCAGACTCCAGTCTGCAACTCATTCATCTGCACATGAGTTCGGTAGTGCTGTTTACATATGAAGCTGATCTATGAGAGATCTCAGTTCCTCTCCCAGATGAAGCTCATTACAATGATCCAAGCTCAGTTAATGCAACATAAGGAAGTTTTCACATTCTGTAACACTGCAACATGCTTCCTTCTGTTGATTAACACTCTATGGAAGAGTGAATATTTAAGCCATCATATCCTTCAGTCTGCTCTGATATATAAGGTAGATGTTAAAAAACAGACAGGTGTGTTTTACTCACACATTGTCATATATAAAGTCTCACATTAATTTAAAATAATTTAATAGAATATAAAATGAAGCTGTCACCGTCAGTCCTATTTTTAGAAGCCTCAATTTTATAAAAGATGGAGCAAAATTTCAGTCAAAGAAATTCATTCTTACGGTTGAATTTGATTCCAACGCTCAGAACACATAAAATGTATCAAGTTTTGAGTCACATATTTAAACAAAAAGATAATTAAGAAGTACATTTATGTAGCATGTTGTCTGTTTGTCTCATTCCTATAGAAAAGTTTTGTGAGAACTTGGAACTAATTCATTTCCAGTGCCCCAGCACAAAGATCTATAGCTACAAGAATCCTCTGTTAGGTAAACCCAGACATAATGAATCACTGTTAGTTTCAACTGGAACTCTCTGAGTCATAATGAGTTGCTACAGAACAGGCACACTTAAGTAATGACTTGGATTAAAAGTCTGTCTAAGAACTTTTTTACAAAAAGATCCTCCCATTGTACAGGAATTCAGTCAAACTACAGACTACAGACATATGATCTGCATATGGCAGCAATATGTGTCTTCACAAATGGGTTGTACCTGTTACTGTGTACTCACCACATCCTGTAGTACACTATACATCACTGCATCAAGGTGAGAAGTTCAAACCACTAGAGGTCAGTAACAATACGATTTTCAGTGTAACCTTATGCTGTAAACCTGTATAATGACACAAGAAGACATATTCAACAAATAAATGCAAATACAACTTTATGTTAAATCCAGCAAGGCCACAAGGACAGAGGCTTCTATTCTCCTAAAACAAGCCCAGTTTCTAAATAAACCCCCAAGAAAAAGAATGTTGGGCAGGGGTTGGGAACCCTTTCTTATCAAGAGCCTTTTCCATTTTTACAACATCTTTTAAGGGCCATACCAACTGTGCCTGATTGGTGAGACATCTGAAGTCAAATGGTAGTGATGATTATGCTACTTGCCGCTAGTTTTCCAAATGTCTTCTCAGAACTTTACAGACATGTAAAACTCGGGCAGACGGAGGTTGTTGTTCTGAGCTTTGAGTTTATTTCATGGTTGTCTGACGCATCAGCTCAATGTTAGCAAATTTAAATAATTCTTATTTATTTTTCGTTTACTTTTCAGATCCTGAAACTTCTCGCCAATTAGCGTACTGGTTAGTTGGACAGTATCTGCTCTGTCTGTTGCTTTAT